>NW_026989813.1:17500-1276570 GCF_036321535.1 Camelus dromedarius | reverse complement strand
ATCTATGAAAATGAGATGTCTATTGGATAGAACATGCACCAAGAGAACTTTTCTGCGAAATCTGCCTGATTTTCGTAAGTGACGTTAGGAAAACCTGCGAAATCTTAGTAAATGTTTCTAGGTGTAAATATGCCTTGTTTTGTGGTTGAAAAATCGGTAATCCACATGCTCACGCTCATTAAATAATGTTTGTCGAAACCGTGATGAATGTAACGTTTTCGGAACACGGAATGTCTCGGTGAGTGAAACTCTGAAAATAACAATTCTACTGGATAGAACTCGCTTAAATTGAATGCTTCTGCGAAAATTTCATGATTTTCGAAACTGGATGTTAGGAAAAACCTGCGAAATCAGAATAACTACTTCTAGGTGTAAATATGCCTTGTTAGGTGGACGAAAGTTTGGTAATCCACATGCTCACACTCATTAAAGAATTTCGAATTCGTGATGCATGTAACGTGTTCGGAATACGGAATGTCATAGTGAAGGAAACAATGTAAGTTACATGTATATTGGGTAGAACTCGCTTGAAGAGGATTTTTCTGCGAAAAGTGCCTCATTTTGAAAACTGCCATTAGGAGAACCCTGTGAAATCGGAGAAAATGCTTGTATGTGTCAATATGCCTTGAATGGTGAATGAAAGTCCGGTAATCCACATGTTAATAACAGTGTAGTAATTATTTTGTAAACCGTGATTCATGTAGCGCTTTTGGAAAATGGAATTTCACGGTAATGAAACTACGTAAATTAAAATTCTATTGAGTATAACGAGCTAGAAGAGAATTTTTCTGTGAAAATTGCAGGATTATCGAATCTGAAGTTTGGAAAAAGCTGCAAAACGAGAGTAAATATTTGTAGGTGCACATGTGCCTCTATGTTGCAAGAAAGTTCGGTAATCCACATTTTCAAAACATATTAAAGAATCTTTTTCTAATCCGTGGTGCATGTAGCGTGTTCAGAACGTGGAATTTCACGGTGATTGAAACAATGTAAATGACTTCTCTATTGGGTAGAACTCGCTCCGAGAGGGTTTTTCTGCGAAAACTTCGTCATTTTTGAAACTGGCGTTTGGAAAATGCGGCAAAATCTGAGAAAATACTTCTAAGAATCAATATTCAATGTATGGTGATGAAAGTTCGGTAATCCACATGCTAACAAATTTGTAGTGAATATGTGTCGAATCCTTTATGCATGTAGCATGTTAGGAACACGGAATTTCACAGCCAGGGAATTTATGTAAATTACATTTCTCTTGGTTAGAAATCACTCCAAGAGATTTTTCCTGAGAAATAGGCCTGATTTTTGAAACTGACATTAGGAAAATCTGCGATCTCAGACTACTAGATTCTCGGTGTAAATCTGCCTTTTACGGTGGATGAAAGTTCGGTAATCCGCATGCTAACAACTCTGTAGTGAATATTTGTCGAATCTGAGATACGTGTAGCGTGTTTGGAACACAGAATATCACGGTGAGCGAATCTATATAAAATAAATGTCTCTTGGGTAGAATTCGCTCCAAGAGACTTTTCTGGGTATTCTGCCTCATTTTTGAAACTGGCTTTGGAAAATATCTGCAAAATCAGTGAAAATGCTTCAAAGTGTCAATATGCCTTGTATTGTGATGCAAGATCGTACAAACACATGCAAACAAATCTGTGGTGAATATTTGTAGAAAGCGTTATGCATGTGGCCTGATCGTTTCCCGGAAATTGCCGGTGATGGAATCTATGTAAATTACATGCCAATTGGTTAGAATTCGCTCCAAAATATTTTTCTGAGCAAACGGCCTGATTTTCGAAACTAGCATTAGGAAAAAGGTGCAAATTCAGAGTTAATGTTTCTAGGTGTATATATGCCATTTATGGTGGATGAAAGTTCTGTAATCTACATGTTCACAACTCATTCGGGAAAGTTTGTTGAAACCTTGATGCACGTAGCGTGTTCGGAAAATGGAATGTCACTGTGAGGGAAACTTTGTAAATTACATTTCTATTGGGAAGTACTCGCTCCACGAGAATTTTTCTGCGTATCTGCCTCCTTTTCAAATGTGGCATTAGGGAAAACTTTCGAAATATGAGAAAATGCTTCAAAGTGTCAACATGGCATTTATGGTGGATGAAAGTTCGGTAATCCTTATGCTAACAACTCTGTAGTGAATATTTGTCGAATCAGTGATGCATGTAGCTTTTTCGGAACACGGAATTTCACGATGACGGGTTCTATGTAAATTGCATGTCTATTGGGTAGAACTCGCTCCGAGAGTATTTTTCTGTGGAAACTGCATGATTTTAGAAACCGACATTAGGAGAAAACTACTAAATCAGAATAAAATTTCTATGTATAAATATGCACTGTAAGGTGGATTAAAGTTCGTTAATACACATGTTCACAACTCATTAAAGAAGGTTTTTTGAATCCGTGGTGCATGTAACGTGTTCAGAACACGGAATGACACGGTGATTGAAAGTAGTTAAATTATTATCTTTTGGGTAGAACTGTCTCCAAGAGCATTTTTCTGCCAATTCTGCCTCATTTTCAAAACTGGCATTAAAACTAACCTGTGAAATCTGAGAAAATTCTTCAAAGTGTCAGTAAGCCTTGTATGGTGGATGAAAGTGCTGTAATCCACTTGCTAACAACTCTGTAGTGAATATTTCTCGCATCCGAGATGCATGTAGCGTGTTCGGAACACGGAATTTCACGGTGAGCGAATCCATGTAAATTACATGTCTATTGGTTAGAACCCGCTCCAAGAGGTTTTTGCCGTGAAATCTGCCTCATTTTCGAAACTGGCATTTCGAAAGCTCTGTGAAATCAGAGAAAAAGCTTCTAAGCATCAATATGCCTACTAGTGGGATGAAAGTCCTGTAATCCACATGCAAACAACTCTGTAGTGTATTTTTGTCGAATATTTTCTGCATGTAGCGTGTTCGAAACACGTAATTTCACAGCGGGAGAATCTATGTTATTTACATATCTTTTGGGTAGAACACGCTCCAAAAGTTTTTTCCTTTGAAAACTGCCTGATTTTCGAAACTGCTATTAGGAAAAAGCTGCGAACTCAGAGTTAAAGTTTCTAGGTGTAAATATGCCTTGTATGGTGGATGAAAGTTCTGTAATACACATGTACACAACTCATTAAAAATGTTTGTCAAATCCGTGATGTATGTAGCGTGTTCGGAACACGGAATGTTACGGTGACGGTATCTATGAAAATGAGATGTCTATTGGATAGAACATGCACCAAGAGAACTTTTCTGCGAAATCTGCCTGATTTTCGTAAGTGACGTTAGGAAAACCTGCGAAATCTTAGTAAATGTTTCTAGGTGTAAATATGCCTTGTTTTGTGGTTGAAAAATCGGTAATCCACATGCTCACGCTCATTAAATAATGTTTGTCGAAACCGTGATGAATGTAACGTTTTCGGAACACGGAATGTCTCGGTGAGTGAAACTCTGAAAATAACAATTCTACTGGATAGAACTCGCTTAAATTGAATGCTTCTGCGAAAATTTCATGATGTTCGAAACTGGATGTTAGGAAAAACCTGCGAAATCAGAATAACTACTTCTAGGTGTAAATATGCCTTGTTAGGTGGACGAAAGTTTGTTAATCCACATGCTCACACTCATTAAAGAATGTCGAATTCGTGATGCATGTAACGTGTTCGGAATACGGAATGTCATAGTGAAGGAAACAACGTAAGTTACATGTCTATTGGGTAGAACTCGCTTGAAGAGGATTTTTCTGCGAAAAGTGCCTCATTTTGAAAACTGCCATTAGGAGAACCCTGTGAAATCGGAGAAAATGCTTGTATGTGTCAATATGCCTTGAATGGTGAATGAAAGTCCGGTAATCCACATGTTAATAACAGTGTAGTAATTATTTTGTAAACCGTGATTCATGTAGCGCTTTTGGAAAATGGAATTTCACGGTAATGAAACTATGTAAATTAAAATTCTATTGAGTAGAACGAGCTAGAAGAGAATTTTTCTGTGAAAATTGCAGGATTATCGAATCTGAAGTTTGGAAAAAGCTGCAAAACGAGAGTAAATATTTGTAGGTGCACATGTGCCTCTATGTTGCAAGAAAGTTCGGTAATCCACATTTTCAAAACATATTAAAGAATCTTTTTCTAATCCGTGGTGCATGTAGCGTGTTCAGAACGTGGAATTTCACGGTGATTGAAACAATGTAAATGACTTCTCTATTGGGTAGAACTCGCTCCGAGAGGGTTTTTCTGCGAAAACTTCGTCATTTTTGAAACTGGCGTTTGGAAAATGCGGCAAAATCTGAGAAAATACTTCTAAGAATCAATATTCAATGTATGGTGATGAAAGTTCGGTAATCCACATGCTAACAAATTTGTAGTGAATATGTGTCGAATCCTTTATGCATGTAGCATGTTAGGAACACGGAATTTCACAGCCAGGGAATTTATGTAAATTACATTTCTCTTGGTTAGAAATCACTCCAAGAGATTTTTCCTGAGAAATAGGCCTGATTTTTGAAACTGACATTAGGAAAATCTGCGATCTCAGACTACTAGATTCTCGGTGTAAATCTGCCTTTTATGGTGGATGAAAGTTCGGTAATCCGCATGCTAACAACTCTGTAGTGAATATTTGTCGAATCTGAGATACGTGTAGCATGTTTGGAACACAGAATATCACGGTGAGCGAATCTATATAAAATAAATGTCTCTTGGGTAGAATTCGCTCCAAGAGACTTTTCTGGGTATTCTGCCTCATTTTTGAATCTGGCTTTGGAAAATATCTGCAAAATCAGTGAAAATGCTTCAAAGTGTCAATATGCCTTGTATTGTGATGCAAGATCGTAAAAACACATGCAAACAAATCTGTGGTGAATATTTGTAGAAAGCGTTATGCATGTGGCCTGATCGTTTCCCGGAAAATGCCGGTGATGGAATCTATGTAAATTACATGCCTATTGGTTAGAATTCGCTCCAAAATATTTTTCTGAGCAAACGGCCTGATTTTCGAAACTAGCATTAGGAAAAAGCGGCAAATTCAGAGTTAATGTTTCTAGGTGTATATATGCCATTTATGGTGGATGAAAGTTCTGTAATCTACATGTTCACAACTCATTCGGGAAAGTTTGTTGAAACCTTGATGCACGTAGCGTGTTCGGAAAATGGAATGTCACTGTGAGGGAAACTTTGTAAATTACATTTCTATTGGGAAGTACTCGCTCCACGAGAATTTTTCTGCGTATCTGCCTCCTTTTCAAAAGTGGCATTAGGGAAAACTTTCGAAATATGAGAAAATGCTTCAAAGTGTCAACATGGCATTTATGGTGGATGAAAGTTCGGTAATCCTTATGCTAACAACTCTGTAGTGAATATTTGTCGAATCCGTGATGCATGTAGCTTTTTCGGAACACGGAATTTCACGATGACGGGTTCTATGTAAATTGCATGTCTATTGGGTAGAACTCGCTCCGAGAGTATTTTTCTGTGGAAACTGCATGATTTTAGAGACCGACATTAGGAGAAAACTACTAAATCAGAATAAAATTTCTATGTATAAATATGCACTGTAAGGTGGATTAAAGTTCGTTAATACACATGTTCACAACTCATTAAAGAAGGTTTTTTGAATCCGTGGTGCATGAAACGTGTTCAGAACACGGAATGACACGGTGATTGAAAGTAGTTAAATTATTATCTTTTGGGTAGAACTGTCTCCAAGAGCATTTTTCTGCCAATTCTGCCTCATTTTCAAAACTGGCATTAAAACTAACCTGTGAAATCTGAGAAAATTCTTCAAAGTGTCAGTAAGCCTTGTATGGTGGATGAAAGTGCTGTAATCCACTTGCTAACAACTCTGTAGTGAATATTTCTCGCATCCGAGATGCATGTAGCGTGTTCGGAACACGGAATTTCACGGTGAGCGAATCCATGTAAATTACATGTCTATTGGTTAGAACCCGCTCCAAGAGGTTTTTGCCGTGAAATCTGCCTCATTTTCGAAACTGGCATTTCGAAAGCTCTGTGAAATCAGAGAAAAAGCTTCTAAGCATCAATATGCCTACTAGTGGGATGAAAGTCCTGTAATCCACATGCAAACAACTCTGTAGTGTATTTTTGTCGAATATTTTCTGCATGTAGCGTGTTCGAAACACGTAATTTCACAGCGGGAGAATCTATGTTATTTACATATCTTTTGGGTAGAACACGCTCCAAATTTTTTTCCTTTGAAAACTGCCTGATTTTCGAAACTGCTATTAGGAAAAAGCTGCGAACTCAGAGTTAAAGTTTCTAGGTGTAAATATGCCTTGTATGGTGGATGAAAGTTCTGTAATACACATGTACACAACTCATTAAAAATGTTTGTCAAATCCGTGATGTATGTAGCGTGTTCGGAACACGGAATGTTACGGTGACGGTATCTATGAAAATGAGATGTCTATTGGATAGAACATGCACCAAGAGAACTTTTCTGCGAAATCTGCCTGATTTTCGTAAGTGACGTTAGGAAAACCTGCGAAATCTTAGTAAATGTTTCTAGGTGTAAATATGCCTTGTTTTGTGGTTGAAAAATTGGTAATCCACATGCTCACGCTCATTAAATAATGTTTGTCGAAACCGTGATGAATGTAACGTTTTCGGAACACGGAATGTCTCGGTGAGTGAAACTCTGAAAATAACAATTCTACTGGATAGAACTCACTTAAATTGAATGCTTCTGCGAAAATTTCATGATTTTCGAAACTGGATGTTAGGAAAAACCTGCGAAATCAGAATAACTACTTCTAGGTGTAAATATGCCTTGTTAGGTGGACGAAAGTTTGTTAATCCACATGCTCACACTCATTAAAGAATGTCGAATTCGTGATGCATGTAACGTGTTCGGAATACGGAATGTCATAGTGAAGGAAACAACGTAAGTTACATGTCTATTGGGTAGAACTCGCTTGAAGAGGATTTTTCTGCGAAAAGTGCCTCATTTTGAAAACTGCCATTAGGAGAACCCTGTGAAATCGGAGAAAATGCTTGTATGTGTCAATATGCCTTGAATGGTGAATGAAAGTCCGGTAATCCACATGTTAATAACAGTGTAGTAATTATTTTGTAAACCGTGATTCATGTAGCGCTTTTGGAAAATGGAATTTCACGGTAATGAAACTATGTAAATTAAAATTCTATTGAGTAGAACGAGCTAGAAGAGAATTTTTCTGTGAAAATTGCAGGATTATCGAATCTGAAGTTTGGAAAAAGCTGCAAAACGAGAGTAAATATTTGTAGGTGCACATGTGCCTCTATGTTGCAAGAAAGTTCGGTAATCCACATTTTCAAAACATATTAAAGAATCTTTTTCTAATCCGTGGTGCATGTAGCGTGTTCAGAACGTGGAATTTCACGGTGATTGAAACAATGTAAATGACTTCTCTATTGGGTAGAACTCGCTCCGAGAGGGTTTTTCTGCGAAAACTTCGTCATTTTTTTGAAACTGGCGTTTGGAAAATGCGGCAAAATCTGAGAAAATACTTCTAAGAATCAATATTCAATGTATGGTGATGAAAGTTCGGTAATCCACATGCTAACAAATTTGTAGTGAATATGTGTCGAATCCTTTATGCATGTAGCATGTTAGGAACACGGAATTTCACAGCCAGGGAATTTATGTAAATTACATTTCTCTTGGTTAGAAATCACTCCAAGAGATTTTTCCTGAGAAATAGGCCTGATTTTTGAAACTGACATTAGGAAAATCTGCGATCTCAGACTACTAGATTCTCGGTGTAAATCTGCCTTTTATGGTGGATGAAAGTTCGGTAATCCGCATGCTAACAACTCTGTAGTGAATATTTGTCGAATCTGAGATACGTGTAGCATGTTTGGAACACAGAATATCACGGTGAGCGAATCTATATAAAATAAATGTCTCTTGGGTAGAATTCGCTCCAAGAGACTTTTCTGGGTATTCTGCCTCATTTTTGAATCTGGCTTTGGAAAATATCTGCAAAATCAGTGAAAATGCTTCAAAGTGTCAATATGCCTTGTATTGTGATGCAAGATCGTAAAAACACATGCAAACAAATCTGTGGTGAATATTTGTAGAAAGCGTTATGCATGTGGCCTGATCGTTTCCCGGAAAATGCCGGTGATGGAATCTATGTAAATTACATGCCTATTGGTTAGAATTCGCTCCAAAATATTTTTCTGAGCAAACGGCCTGATTTTCGAAACTAGCATTAGGAAAAAGCGGCAAATTCAGAGTTAATGTTTCTAGGTGTATATATGCCATTTATGGTGGATGAAAGTTCTGTAATCTACATGTTCACAACTCATTCGGGAAAGTTTGTTGAAACCTTGATGCACGTAGCGTGTTCGGAAAATGGAATGTCACTGTGAGGGAAACTTTGTAAATTACATTTCTATTGGGAAGTACTCGCTCCACGAGAATTTTTCTGCGTATCTGCCTCCTTTTCAAAACTGGCATTAGGGAAAACTTTCGAAATATGAGAAAATGCTTCAAAGTGTCAACATGGCATTTATGGTGGATGAAAGTTCGGTAATCCTTATGCTAACAACTCTGTAGTGAATATTTGTCGAATCCGTGATGCATGTAGCTTTTTCGGAACACGGAATTTCACGATGACGGGTTCTATGTAAATTGCATGTCTATTGGGTAGAACTCGCTCCGAGAGTATTTTTCTGTGGAAACTGCATGATTTTAGAGACCGACATTAGGAGAAAACTACTAAATCAGAATAAAATTTCTATGTATAAATATGCACTGTAAGGTGGATTAAAGTTCGTTAATACACATGTTCACAACTCATTAAAGAAGGTTTTTTGAATCCGTGGTGCATGTAACGTGTTCAGAACACGGAATGACACGGTGATTGAAAGTAGTTAAATTATTATCTTTTGGGTAGAACTGTCTCCAAGAGCATTTTTCTGCCAATTCTGCCTCATTTTCAAAACTGGCATTAAAACTAACCTGTGAAATCTGAGAAAATTCTTCAAAGTGTCAGTAAGCCTTGTATGGTGGATGAAAGTGCTGTAATCCACTTGCTAACAACTCTGTAGTGAATATTTCTCGCATCCGAGATGCATGTAGCGTGTTCGAAACACGGAATTTCACGGTGAGCGAATCCATGTAAATTACATGTCTATTGGTTAGAACCCGCTCCAAGAGGTTTTTGCCGTGAAATCTGCCTCATTTTCGAAACTGGCATTTCGAAAGCTCTGTGAAATCAGAGAAAAAGCTTCTAAGCATCAATATGCCTACTAGTGGGATGAAAGTCCTGTAATCCACATGCAAACAACTCTGTAGTGTATTTTTGTCGAATATTTTCTGCATGTAGCGTGTTCGAAACACGTAATTTCACAGCGGGAGAATCTATGTTATTTACATATCTTTTGGGTAGAACACGCTCCAAAAGTTTTTTCCTTTGAAAACTGCCTGATTTTCGAAACTGCTATTAGGAAAAAGCTGCGAACTCAGAGTTAAAGTTTCTAGGTGTAAATATGCCTTGTATGGTGGATGAAAGTTCTGTAATACACATGTACACAACTCATTAAAAATGTTTGTCAAATCCGTGATGTATGTAGCGTGATCGGAACACGGAATGTTACGGTGACGGTATCTATGAAAATGAGATGTCTATTGGATAGAACATGCACCAAGAGAACTTTTCTGCGAAATCTGCCTGATTTTCTTAAGTGACGTTAGGAAAACCTGCGAAATCTTAGTAAATGTTTCTAGGTGTAAATATGCCTTGTTTTGTGGTTGAAAAATCGGTAATCCACATGCTCACGCTCATTAAATAATGTTTGTCAAAACCGTGATGAATGTAACGTTTTCGGAACACGGAATGTCTCGGTGAGTGAAACTCTGAAAATAACAATTCTACTGGATAGAACTCGCTTAAATTGAATGCTTCTGCGAAAATTTCATGATTTTCGAATCTGGATGTTAGGAAAAACCTGCGAAATCAGAATAACTACTTCTAGGTGTAAATATGCCTTGTAAGGTAGACGAAAGTTTGGTAATCCACATGCTCACACTCATTAAAGAATGTCGAATTCGTGATGCATGTAACGTGTTCGGAATACGGAATGTCATAGTGAAGGAAACAATGTAAGTTACATGTCTATTGGGTAGAACTCGCTTGAAGAGGATTTTTCTGCGAAAAGTGCCTCAATTTGAAAACTGCCATTAGGAGAACCCTGTGAAATAGGAGAAAATGCTTGTATGTGTCAATATGCCTTGAATGGTGAATGAAAGTCCGGTAATCCACATGTTAATAACAGTGTAGTAATTATTTTGTAAACCGTGATTCATGTAGCGCTTTTGGAAAATGGAATTTCACGGTAATGAAACTATGTAAATTAAAATTCTATTGAGTAGAACGAGCTAGAAGAGAATTTTTCTGTGAAAATTGCATGATTATCGAATCTGAAGTTTGGAAAAAGCTGCAAAACGAGAGTAAATATTTGTAGGTGCACATGTGCCTCTATGTTGCAAGAAAGTTCGGTAATCCACATTTTCAAAACATATTAAAGAATCTTTTTCTAATCCGTGGTGCATGTAGCGTGTTCAGAACGTGGAATTTCACGGTGATTGAAACAATGTAAATGACTTCTCTATTGGGTAGAACACGCTCCGAGAGGGTTTTTCTGCAAAAACTTCGTCATTTTTGAAACTGGCGTTTGGAAAATGCGGCAAAATCTGAGAAAATACTTCTATGAATCAATATCCAATGTATGGTGATGAAAGTTCGGTAATCCACATGCTAACAAATTTGTAGTGAATATTTGTCGAATCCTTTATGCATGTAGCATGTTAGGAACACGGAATTTCACAGCCAGGGAATTTATGTAAATTACATTTCTCTTGGTTAGAAATCACTCCAAGAGATTTTTCCTGAGAAATAGGCCTGATTTTTGAAACTGACATTAGGAAAATCTGCGATCTCAGGCTACTAGATTCTCGGTGTAAATCTGCCTTTTATGGTGGATGAAAGTTCGGTAATCCGCATGCTAACAACTCTGTAGTGAATATTTGTCGAATCTGAGATACGTGTATCATGTTTGGAACACAGAATATCACGGTGAGCGAATCTATATAAAATAAATGTCTCGGGTAGAATTCGCTCCAAGAGACTTTTCTGGGTATTCTGCCTCATTTTTGAAACTGGCTTTGGAAAATATCTGCAAAATCAGTGAAAATGCTTCAAAGTGTCAATATGCCTTGTATTGTGATGCAAGATCGTACAAACACATGCAAACAAATCTGTGGTGAATATTTGTAGAAAGCGTTATGCATGTGGCCTGATCGTTTCCCGGAAAATGCCGGTGATGGAATCTATGTAAATTACATGCCTATTGGTTAGAATTCGCTCCAAAATATTTTTCTGAGCAAACGGCCTGATTTTCGAAACTAGCATTAGGAAAAAGCTGCAAATTCAGAGTTAATGTTTCTAGGTGTATATATGCCATTTATGGTGGATGAAAGTTCTGTAATCTACATGTTCACAACTCATTCGGGAAAGTTTGTTGAAACCTTGATGCACGTAGCGTGTTCGGAAAATGGAATGTCACTGTGAGGGAAACTTTGTAAATTACATTTCTATTGGGAAGTACTCGCTCCACGAGAATTTTTCTGCGTATCTGCCTCCTTTTCAAAACTGGCATTAGGGAAAACTTTCGAAATATGAGAAAATGCTTCAAAGTGTCAACATGGCATTTATGGTGGATGAAAGTTCGGTAATCCTTATGCTAACAACTCTGTAGTGAATATTTGTCGAATCCGTGATGCATGTAACTTTTTCGGAACACGGAATTTCACGATGACGGGTTCTATGTAAATTGCATGTCTATTGGGTAGAACTCGCTCCGAGAGTATTTTTCTGTGGAAACTGCATGATTTTAGAAACCGACATTAGGAGAAAACTACTAAATCAGAATAAAATTTCTATGTATAAATATGCACTTTAAGGTGGATTAAAGTTCGTTAATACACATGTTCACAACTCATTAAAGAAGGTTTTTTGAATCCGTGGTGCATGTAACGTGTTCAGAACACGGAATGACACGGTGATTGAAAGTAGTTAAATTATTATCTTTTGGGTAGAACTGTCTCCAAGAGCATTTTTCTGCCAATTCTGCCTCATTTTCAAAACTGGCATTAAAACTAACCTGTGAAATCTGAGAAAATTCTTCAAAGTGTCAGTAAGCCTTGTATGGTGGATGAAAGTGCTGTAATCCACTTGCTAACAACTCTGTAGTGAATATTTCTCGCATCCGAGATGCATGTAGCGTGTTCGGAACACGGAATTTCACGGTGAGCCAATCCATGTAAATTACATGTCTATTGGTTAGAACCCGCTCCAAGAGGTTTTTGCCGTGAAATCTGCCTCATTTTCGAAACTGGCATTTCGAAAGCTCTGTGAAATCAGAGAAAAAGCTTCTAAGCATCAATATGCCTACTAGTGGGATGAAAGTCCTGTAATCCACATGCAAACAACTCTGTAGTGTATTTTTGTCGAATATTTTCTGCATGTAGCGTGTTCGAAACACGTAATTTCACAGCGGGAGAATCTATGTTATTTACATATCTTTTGGGTAGAACACGCTCCAAAAGTTTTTTCCTTTGAAAAATGCCTGATTTTCGAAACTGCTATTAGGAAAAAGCTGCGAACTCAGAGTTAAAGTTTCTAGGTGTAAATATGCCTTGTATGGTGGATGAAAGTTCTGTAATACACATGTACACAACTCATTAAAAATGTTTGTCAAATCCGTGATGTATGTTGCGTGTTCGGAACACGGAATGTTACGGTGACGGTATCTATGAAAATGAGATGTCTATTGGATAGAACATGCACCAAGAGAACTTTTCTGCGAAATCTGCCTGATTTTCGTAAGTGACGTTAGGAAAACCTGCGAAATCTTAGTAAATGTTTCTAGGTGTAAATATGCCTTGTTTTGTGGTTGAAAAATCGGTAATCCACATGCTCACGCTCATTAAATAATGTTTGTCGAAACCGTGATGAATGTAACGTTTTCGGAACACGGAATGTCTCGGTGAGTGAAACTCTGAAAATAACAATTCTACTGGATAGAACTCGCTTAAATTGAATGCTTCTGCGAAAATTTCATGATTTTCGAAACTGGATGTTAGGGAAAACCTGCGAAATCAGAATAACTACTTCTAGGTGTAAATATGCCTTGTTAGGTGGACGAAAGTTTGGTAATCCACATGCTCACACTCATTAAAGAATGTCGAATTCGTGATGCATGTAACGTGTTCGGAATACGGAATGTCATAGTGAAGGAAACAACGTAAGTTACATTTCTATTGGGTAGAACTCGCTTGAAGAGGATTTTTCTGCGAAAAGTGCCTCATTTTGAAAACTGCCATTAGGAGAACCCTGTGAAATCGGAGAAAATGCTTGTATGTGTCAATATGCCTTGAATGGTGAATGAAAGTCCGGTAATCCACATGTTAATAACAGTGTAGTAATTATTTTGTAAACCGTGATTCATGTAGCGCTTTTGGAAAATGGAATTTCACGGTAATGAAACTATGTAAATTAAAATTCTATTGAGTAGAACGAGCTAGAAGAGAATTTTTCTGTGAAAATTGCAGGATTATCGAATCTGAAGTTTGGAAAAAGCTGCAAAACGAGAGTAAATATTTGTAGGTGCACATGTGCCTCTATGTTGCAAGAAAGTTCGGTAATCCACATTTTCAAAACATATTAAAGAATCTTTTTCTAATCCGTGGTGCATGTAGCGTGTTCAGAACGTGGAATTTCACGGTGATTGAAACAATGTAAATGACTTCTCTATTGGGTAGAACTCGCTCCGAGAGGGTTTTTCTGCGAAAACTTCGTCATTTTTGAAACTGGCGTTTGGAAAATGCGGCAAAATCTGAGAAAATACTTCTAAGAATCAATATTCAATGTATGGTGATGAAAGTTCGGTAATCCACATGCTAACAAATTTGTAGTGAATATTTGTCGAATCCTTTATGCATGTAGCATGTTAGGAACACGGAATTTCACAGCCAGGGAATTTATGTAAATTACATTTCTCTTGGTTAGAAATCACTCCAAGAGATTTTTCCTGAGAAATAGGCCTGATTTTTGAAACTGACATTAGGAAAATCTGCGATCTCAGACTACTAGATTCTCGGTGTAAATCTGCCTTTTATGGTGGATGAAAGTTCGGTAATCCGCATGCTAACAACTCTGTAGTGAATATTTGTCGAATCTGAGATACGTGTAGCGTGTTTGGAACACAGAATATCACGGTGAGCGAATCTATATAAAATAAATGTCTCTTGGGTAGAATTCGCTCCAAGAGACTTTTCTGGGTATTCTGCCTCATTTTTGAAACTGGCTTTTGAAAATATCTGCAAAATCAGTGAAAATGCTTCAAAGTGTCAATATGCCTTGTATTGTGATGCAAGATCGTAAAAACACATGCAAACAAATCTGTGGTGAATATTTGTAGAAAGCGTTATGCATGTGGCCTGATCGTTTCCCGGAAAATGCCGGTGATGGAATCTATGTAAATTACATGCCTATTGGTTAGAATTCACTCCAAAATATTTTTCTGAGCAAACGGCCTGATTTTCGAAACTAGCATTAGGAAAAAGCTGCAAATTCAGAGTTAATGTTTCTAGGTGTATATATGCCATTTAAGGTGGATGAAAGTTCTGTAATCTACATGTTCACAACTCATTCGGGAAAGTTTGTTGAAATCATGATGCACGTAGCGTGTTCGGAAAATGGAATGTCACTGTGAGGGAAACTTTTTAAATTACATTTCTATTGGGAAGTACTCGCTCCACGAGAATTTTTCTGCGTATCTGCCTCCTTTTCAAAACTGGCATTAGGGAAAACTTTCGAAATATGAGAAAATGCTTCAAAGTGTCAACATGGCATTTATGGTGGATGAAAGTTCGGTAATCCTTATGCTAACAACTCTGTAGTGAATATTTGTCGACTCCGTGATGCATGTAGCTTTTTCGGAACACGGAATTTCACGATGACGGGTTCTATGTAAATTGCATGTCTATTGGGTAGAACTCGCTCCGAGAGTATTTTTCTGTGGAAACTGCATGATTTTAGAGACCGACATTAGGAGAAAACTACTAAATCAGAATAAAATTTCTATGTATAAATATGCACTGTAAGGTGGTTTAAAGTTCGTTAATACACATGTTCACAACTCATTAAAGAAGGTTTTTTGAATCCGTGGTGCATGTAACGTGTTCAGAACACGGAATGACACGGTGATTGAAAGTAGTTAAATTATTATCTTTTGGGTAGAACTGTCTCCAAGAGCATTTTTCTGCCAATTCTGCCTCATTTTCAAAACTGGCATTAAAACTAACCTGTGAAATCTGAGAAAATTCTTCAAAGTGTCAGTAAGCCTTGTATGGTGGATGAAAGTGCTGTAATCCACTTGCTAACAACTCTGTAGTGAATATTTCTCGCATCCGAGATGCATGTAGCGTGTTCGGAACACGGAATTTCACGGTGAGCGAATCCATGTAAATTACATGTCTATTGGTTAGAACCCGCTCCAAGAGGTTTTTGCCGTGAAATCTGCCTCATTTCCGAAACTGGCATTTCGAAAGCTCTGTGAAATCAGAGAAAAAGCTTCTAAGCATCAATATGCCTACTAGTGGGATGAAAGTCCTGTAATCCACATGCAAACAACTCTGTAGTGTATTTTTGTCGAATATTTTCTGCATGTAGCGTGTTCGAAACACGTAATTTCACAGCGGGAGAATCTATGTTATTTACATATCTTTTGGGTAGAACACGCTCCAAAAGTTTTTTCCTTTGAAAACTGCCTGATTTTCGAAACTGCTATTAGGAAAAAGCTGCGAACTCAGAGTTAAAGTTTCTAGGTGTAAATATGCCTTGTATGGTGGATGAAAGTTCTGTAATACACATGTACACAACTCATTAAAAATGTTTGTCAAATCCGTGATGTATGTAGCGTGTTCGGAACACGGAATGTTACGGTGACGGTATCTATGAAAATGAGATGTCTATTGGATAGAACATGCACCAAGAGAACTTTTCTGCGAAATCTGCCTGATTTTCGTAAGTGACGTTAGGAAAACCTGCGAAATCTTAGTAAATGTTTCTAGGTGTAAATATGCCTTGTTTTGTGGTTGAAAAATCGGTAATCCACATGCTCACGCTCATTAAATAATGTTTGTCGAAACCGTGATGAATGTAACGTTTTCGGAACACGGAATGTCTCGGTGAGTGAAACTCTGAAAATAACAATTCTACTGGATAGAACTCGCTTAAATTGAATGCTTCTGCGAAAATTTCATAATTTTCGAATCTGGATGTTAGGAAAAACCTGCGAAATCAGAATAACTACTTCTAGGTGTAAATATGCCTTGTAAGGTAGACGAAAGTTTGGTAATCCACATGCTCACACTCATTAAAGAATGTCGAATTCGTGATGCATGTAACGTGTTCGGAATACGGAATGTCATAGTGAAGGAAACAATGTAAGTTACATGTCTATTGGGTAGAACTCGCTTGAAGAGGATTTTTCTGCGAAAAGTGCCTCATTTTGAAAACTGCCATTAGGAGAACCCTGTGAAATCGGAGAAAATGCTTGTATGTGTCAATATGCCTTGAATGGTGAATGAAAGTCCGGTAATCCACATGTTAATAACAGTGTAGTAATTATTTTGTAAACCGTGATTCATGTAGCGCTTTTGGAAAATGGAATTTCACGGTAATGAAACTATGTAAATTAAAATTCTATTTAGTAGAACGAGCTAGAAGAGAATTTTTCTGTGAAAATTGCATGATTATCGAATCTGAAGTTTGGAAAAAGCTGCAAAACGAGAGTAAATATTTGTAGGTGCACATGTGCCTCTATGTTGCAAGAAAGTTCGGTAATCCACATTTTCAAAACATATTAAAGAATCTTTTTCTAATCCGTGGTGCATGTAGCGTGTTCAGAACGTGGAATTTCACGGTGATTGAAACAATGTAAATGACTTCTCTATTGGGTAGAACACGCTCCGAGAGGGTTTTTCTGCAAAAACTTCGTCATTTTTGAAACTGGCGTTTGGAAAATGCGGCAAAATCTGAGAAAATACTTCTAAGAATCAATATCCAATGTATGGTGATGAAAGTTCGGTAATCCACATGCTAACAAATTTGTAGTGAATATTTGTCGAATCATTTATGCATGTAGCATGTTAGGAACACGGAATTTCACAGCCAGGGAATTTATGTAAATTACATTTCTCTTGGTTAGAAATCACTCCAAGAGATTTTTCCTGAGAAATAGGCCTGATTTTTGAAACTGACATTAGGAAAATCTGCGATCTCAGGCTACTAGATTCTCGGTGTAAATCTGCCTTTTATGGTGGATGAAAGTTCGGTAATCCGCATGCTAACAACTCTGTAGTGAATATTTGTCGAATCTGAGATACGTGTATCATGTTTGGAACACAGAATATCACGGTGAGCGAATCTATATAAAATAAATGTCTCGGGTAGAATTCGCTCCAAGAGACTTTTCTGGGTATTCTGCCTCATTTTTGAAACTGGCTTTGGAAAATATCTGCAAAATCAGTGAAAATGCTTCAAAGTGTCAATATGCCTTGTATTGTGATGCAAGATCGTACAAACACATGCAAACAAATCTGTGGTGAATATTTGTAGAAAGCGTTATGCATGTGGCCTGATCGTTTCCCGGAAAATGCCGGTGATGGAATCTATGTAAATTACATGCCTATTGGTTAGAATTCGCTCCAAAATATTTTTCTGAGCAAACGGCCTGATTTTCGAAACTAGCATTAGGAAAAAGCTGCAAATTCAGAGTTAATGTTTCTAGGTGTATATATGCCATTTATGGTGGATGAAAGTTCTGTAATCTACATGTTCACAACTCATACGGGAAAGTTTGTTGAAACCTTGATGCATGTAGCGTGTTCGGAAAATGGAATGTCACTGTGAGGGAAACTTTGTAAATTACATTTCTATTGGGAAGTACTCGCTCCACGAGAATTTTTCTGCATATCTGCCTCCTTTTCAAAAGTGGCATTAGGGAAAACTTTCGAAATATGAGAAAATGCTTCAAAGTGTCAACATGGCATTTATGGTGGATGAAAGTTCGGTAATCCTTAAGCTAACAACTCTGTAGTGAATATTTGTCGAATCCGTGATTCATGTAGCTTTTTCGGAACACGGAATTTCACGATGACGGATTCTATGTAAATTGCATGTCTATTGGTTAGAACTCGCTCCGAGAGTATTTTTCTGTGGAAACTGCATGATTTTAGAGACCGACATTAGGAGAAAACTACTAAATCAGAATAAAATTTCTATGTATAAATATGCACTGTAAGGTGGATTAAAGTTCGTTAATACACATGTTCACAACTCATTAAAGAAGGTTTTTTGAATCCGTGGTGCATGTTACATGTTCAGAACACGGAATGACACGGTGATTGAAAGTAGTTAAATTATTATCTTTTGGGTAGAACTGTCTCCAAGAGCATTTTTCTGCCAATTCTGCCTCATTTTCAAAACTGGCATTAAAACTAACCTGTGAAATCTGAGAAAATTCTTCAAAGTGTCAGTAAGCCTTGTATGGTGGATGAAAGTGCTGTAATCCACTTGCTAACAACTCTGTAGTGAATATTTCTCGCATCCGAGATGCATGTAGCGTGTTCGGAACACGGAATTTCACGGTGAGCCAATCCATGTAAATTACATGTCTATTGGTTAGAACCCGCTCCAAGAGGTTTTTGCCGTGAAATCTGCCTCATTTTCTAAACTGGCATTTCGAAAGCTCTGTGAAATCAAAGAAAAAGTTTCTAAGCATCAATATGCCTACTAGTGGGATGAAAGTCCTGTAATCCACATGCAAACAACTCTGTAGTGTATTTTTGTCGAATATTTTCTGCATGTAGCGTGTTCGAAACACGTAATTTCACAGCGGGAGAATCTATGTTATTTACATATCTTTTGGGTAGAACACGCTCCAAAAGTTTTTTCCTTTGAAAACTGCCTGATTTTCGAAACTGCTATTAGGAAAAAGCTGCGAACTCAGAGTTAAAGTTTCTAGGTGTAAATATGCCTTGTATGGTGGATGAAAGTTCTGTAATACACATGTACACAACTCATTAAAAATGTTTGTCAAATCCGTGATGTATGTAGCGTGTTCGGAACACGGAATGTTACGGTGACGGTATCTATGAAAATGAGATGTCTATTGGATAGAACATGCACCAAGAGAACTTTTCTGCGAAATCTGCCTGATTTTCGTAAGTGACGTTAGGAAAACCTGCGAAATCTTAGTAAATGTTTCTAGGTGTAAATATGCCTTGTTTTGTGGTTGAAAAATCGGTAATCCACATGCTCACGCTCATTAAATAATGTTTGTCGAAACCGTGATGAATGTAACGTTTTCGGAACACGGAATGTCTCGGTGAGTGAAACTCTGAAAATAACAATTCTACTGGATAGAACTCGCTTAAATTGAATGCTTCTGCGAAAATTTCATGATTTTCGAATCTGGATGTTAGGAAAAACCTGCGAAATCAGAATAACTACTTCTAGGTGTAAATATGCCTTGTAAGGTAGACGAAAGTTTGGTAATCCACATGCTCACACTCATTAAAGAATGTCGAATTCGTGATGCATGTAACGTGTTCGGAATACGGAATGTCATAGTGAAGGAAACAATGTAAGTTACATGTCTATTGGGTAGAACTCGCTTGAAGAGGATTTTTCTGCGAAAAGTGCCTCATTTTGAAAACTGCCATTAGGAGAACCCTGTGAAATCGGAGAAAATGCTTGTATGTGTCAATATGCCTTGAATGGTGAATGAAAGTCCGGTAATCCACATGTTAATAACAGTGTAGTAATTATTTTGTAAACCGTGATTCATGTAGCGCTTTTGGAAAATGGAATTTCACGGTAATGAAACTATGTAAATTAAAATTCTATTGAGTAGAACGAGCTAGAAGAGAATTTTTCTGTGAAAATTGCATGATTATCGAATCTGAAGTTTGGAAAAAGCTGCAAAACGAGAGTAAATATTTGTAGGTGCACATGTGCCTCTATGTTGCAAGAAAGTTCGGTAATCCACATTTTCAAAACATATTAAAGAATCTTTTTCTAATCCGTGGTGCATGTAGCGTGTTCAGAACGTGGAATTTCACGGTGATTGAAACAATGTAAATGACTTCTCTATTGGGTAGACCACGCTCCGAGAGGGTTTTTCTGCAAAAACTTCGTCATTTTTGAAACTGGCGTTTGGAAAATGCGGCAAAATCTGAGAAAATACTTCTAAGAATCAATATTCAATGTATGGTGATGAAAGTTCGGTAATCCACATGCTAACAAATTTGTAGTGAATATTTGTCGAATCCTTTATGCATGTAGCATGTTAGGAACACGGAATTTCACAGCCAGGGAATTTATGTAAATTACATTTCTCTTGGTTAGAAATCACTCCAAGAGATTTTTCCTGAGAAATAGGCCTGATTTTTGAAACTGACATTAGGAAAATCTGCGATCTCAGACTACTAGATTCTCGGTGTAAATCTGCATTTTATGGTGGATGAAAGTTCGGTAATCCGCATGCTAACAACTCTGTAGTGAATATTTGTCGAATCTGAGATACGTGTAGCGTGTTTGGAACACAGAATATCACGGTGAGCGAATCTATATAAAATAAATGTCTCTTGGGTAGAATTCGCTCCAAGAGACTTTTCTGGGTATTCTGCCTCATTTTTGAAACTGGCTTTTGAAAATATCTGCAAAATCAGTGAAAATGCTTCAAAGTGTCAATATGCCTTGTATTGTGATGCAAGATCGTAAAAACACATGCAAACAAATCTGTGGTGAATATTTGTAGAAAGCATTATGCATGTGGCCTGATCGTTTCCCGGAAAATGCCGGTGATGGAATCTATGTAAATTACATGCCTATTGGTTAGAATTCACTCCAAAATATTTTTCTGAGCAAACGGCCTGATTTTCGAAACTAGCATTAGGAAAAAGCTGCAAATTCAGAGTTAATGTTTCTAGGTGTATATATGCCATTTAAGGTGGATGAAAGTTCTGTAATCTACATGTTCACAACTCATTCGGGAAAGTTTGTTGAAATCTTGATGCACGTAGCGTGTTCGGAAAATGGAATGTCACTGTGAGGGAAACTTTGTAAATTACATTTCTATTGGGAAGTACTCGCTCCACGAGAATTTTTCTGCGTATCTGCCTCCTTTTCAAAACTGGCATTAGGGAAAACTTTCGAAATATGAGAAAATGCTTCAAAGTGTCAACATGGCATTTATGGTGGATGAAAGTTCGGTAATCCTTATGCTAACAACTCTGTAGTGAATATTTGTCGAATCCGTGATGCATGTAGCTTTTTCGGAACACGGAATTTCACGATGACGGGTTCTATGTAAATTGCATGTCTATTGGGTAGAACTCGCTCCGAGAGTATTTTTCTGTGGAAACTGCATGATTTTAGAGACCGACATTAGGAGAAAACTACTAAATCAGAATAAAATTTCTATGTATAAATATGCACTGTAAGGTGGTTTAAAGTTCGTTAATACACATGTTCACAACTCATTAAAGAAGGTTTTTTGAATCCGTGGTGCATGTAACGTGTTCAGAACACGGAATGACACGGTGATTGAAAGTAGTTAAATTATTATCTTTTGGGTAGAACTGTCTCCAAGAGCATTTTTCTGCCAATTCTGCCTCATTTTCAAAACTGGCATTAAAACTAACCTGTGAAATCTGAGAAAATTCTTCAAAGTGTCAGTAAGCCTTGTATGGTGGATGAAAGTGCTGTAATCCACTTGCTAACAACTCTGTAGTGAATATTTCTCGCATCCGAGATGCATGTAGCGTGTTCGGAACACGGAATTTCACGGTGAGCGAATCCATGTAAATTACATGTCTATTGGTTAGAACCCGCTCCAAGAGGTTTTTGCCGTGAAATCTGCCTCATTTCCGAAACTGGCATTTCGAAAGCTCTGTGAAATCAGAGAAAAAGCTTCTAAGCATCAATATGCCTACTAGTGGGATGAAAGTCCTGTAATCCACATGCAAACAACTCTGTAGTGTATTTTTGTCGAATATTTTCTGCATGTAGCGTGTTCGAAACACGTAATTTCACAGCGGGAGAATCTATGTTATTTACATATCTTTTGGGTAGAACACGCTCCAAAAGTTTTTTCCTTTGAAAACTGCCTGATTTTCGAAACTGCTATTAGGAAAAAGCTGCGAACTCAGAGTTAAAGTTTCTAGGTGTAAATATGCCTTGTATGGTGGATGAAAGTTCTGTAATACACATGTACACAACTCATTAAAAATGTTTGTCAAATCCGTGATGTATGTAGCGTGTTCGGAACACGGAATGTTACGGTGACGGTATCTATGAAAATGAGATGTCTATTGGATAGAACATGCACCAAGAGAACTTTTCTGCGAAATCTGCCTGATTTTCGTAAGTGACGTTAGGAAAACCTGCGAAATCTTAGTAAATGTTTCTAGGTGTAAATATGCCTTGTTTTGTGGTTGAAAAATCGGTAATCCACATGCTCACGCTCATTAAATAATATTTGTCAAAACCGTGATGAATGTAACGTTTTCGGAACACGGAATGTCTCGGTGAGTGAAACTCTGAAAATAACAATTCTACTGGATAGAACTCGCTTAAATTGAATGCTTCTGCGAAAATTTCATGATTTTCGAAACTGGATGTTAGGAAAAACCTGCGAAATCAGAATAACTATTTCTAGGTGTAAATATGCCTTGTAAGGTGGACGAAAGTTTGGTAATCCACATGCTCACACTCATTAAAGAATGTCGAATTCGTGATGCATGTAACGTGTTCGGAATACGGAATGTCATAGTGAAGGAAACAATGTAAGTTACATGTCTATTGGGTAGAACTCGCTTGAAGAGGATTTTTCTGAGAAAAGTGCCTCATTTTGAAAACTGCCATTAGGAGAACCCTGTGAAATAGGAGAAAATGCTTGTATGTGTCAATATGCCTTGAATGGTGAATGAAAGTCCGGTAATCCACATGTTAATAACAGTGTAGTAATTATTTTGTAAACCGTGATTCATGTAGCGCTTTTGGAAAATGGAATTTCACGGTAATGAAACTATGTAAATTAAAATTCTATTGAGTAGAACGAGCTAGAAGAGAATTTTTCTGTGAAAATTGCATGATTATCGAATCTGAAGTTTGGAAAAAGCTGCAAAATGAGAGTAAATATTTGTAGGTGCACATGTGCCTCTATGTTGCAAGAAAGTTCGGTAATCCACATTTTCAAAACATATTAAAGAATCTTTTTCTAATCCGTGGTGCATGTAGCGTGTTCAGAACGTGGAATTTCACGGTGATTGAAACAATGTAAATGACTTCTCTATTGGGTTGAACACGCTCCGAGAGGGTTTTTCTGCAAAAACTTCGTCATTTTTGAAACTGGCGTTTGGAAAATGCGGCAAAATCTGAGAAAATACTTCTAAGAATCAATATCCACTGTATGGTGATGAAAGTTCGGTAATCCACATGCTAACAAATTTGTAGTGAATATTTGTCGAATCCTTTATGCATGTAGCATGTTAGGAACACGGAATTTCACAGCCAGGGAATTTATGTAAATTACATTTCTCTTGGTTAGAAATCACTCCAAGAGATTTTTCCTGAGAAATAGGCCTGATTTTTGAAACTGACATTAGGAAAATCTGCGATCTCAGACTACTAGATTCTCGGTGTAAATCTGCCTTTTATGGTGGATGAAAGTTCGGTAATCCGCATGCTAACAACTCTGTAGTGAATATTTGTCGAATCTGAGATACGTGTAGCATGTTTGGAACACAGAATATCACGGTGAGCGAATCTATATAAAATAAATGTCTCTTGGGTAGAATTCGCTCCAAGAGACTTTTCTGGGTATTCTGCCTCATTTTTGAAACTGGCTTTTGAAAATATCTGCAAAATCAGTGAAAATGCTTCAAAGTGTCAATATGCCTTGTATTGTGATGCAAGATCGTACAAACACATGCAAACAAATCTGTGGTGAATATTTGTAGAAAGCGTTATGCATGTGGCCTGATCGTTTCCCGGAAAATGCCGGTGATGGAATCTATGTAAATTACATGCCTATTGGTTAGAATTCGCTCCAAAATATTTTTCTGAGCAAACGGCCTGATTTTCGAAACTAGCATTAGGAAAAAGCTGCAAATTCAGAGTTAATGTTTCTAGGTGTATATATGCCATTTATGGTGGATGAAAGTTCTGTAATCTATATGTTCACAACTCATACGGGAAAGTTTGTTGAAACCTTGATGCATGTAGCGTGTTCGGAAAATGGAATGTCACTGTGAGGGAAACTTTGTAAATTACATTTCTATTGGGAAGTACTCGATCCACGAGAATTTTTCTGCGTATCTGCCTCCTTTTCAAAACTGGCATTAGGGAAAACTTTCGAAATATGAGAAAATGCTTCAAAGTGTCAACATGGCATTTATGGTGGATGAAAGTTCGGTAATCCTTAAGCTAACAACTCTGTAGTGAATATTTGTCGAATCCGTGATGCATGTAGCTTTTTCGGAACACGGAATTTCACGATGACGGGTTCTATGTAAATTGCATGTCTATTGATTAGAACTCGCTCCGAGAGTATTTTTCTGTGGAAACTGCATGATTTTAGAGACCGACATTAGGAGAAAACTACTAAATCAGAATAAAATTTCTATGTATAAATATGCACTGTAAGGTGGTTTAAAGTTCGTTAATACACATGTTCACAACTCATTAAAGAAGGTTTTTTGAATCCGTGGTGCATGTAACGTGTTCAGAACACGGAATGACACGGTGATTGAAAGTAGTTAAATTATTATCTTTTGGGTAGAACTGTCTCCAAGAGCATTTTTCTGCCAATTCTGCCTCATTTTCAAAACTGGCATTAAAACTAACCTGTGAAATCTGAGAAAATTCTTCAAAGTGTCAGTAAGCCTTGTATGGTGGATGAAAGTGCTGTAATCCACTTGCTAACAACTCTGTAGTGAATATTTCTCGCATCCGAGATGCATGTAGCGTGTTCGGAACACGGAATTTCACGGTGAGCGAATCCATGTAAATTACATGTCTATTGGTTAGAACCCGCTCCAAGAGGTTTTTGCCGTGAAATCTGCCTCATTTTCGAAACTGGCATTTCGAAAGCTCTGTGAAATCAGAGAAAAATTTCTAAGCATCAATATGCCTACTAGTGGGATGAAAGTCCTGTAATCCACATGCAAACAACTCTGTAGTGTATTTTTGTCGAATATTTTCTGCATGTAGCGTGTTCGAAACACGTAATTTCACAGCGGGAGAATCTATGTTATTTACATATCTTTTGGGTAGAACACGCTCCAAAAGTTTTTTCCTTTGAAAACTGCCTGATTTTCGAAACTGCTATTAGGAAAAAGCTGCGAACTCAGAGTTAAAGTTTCTAGGTGTAAATATGCCTTGTATGGTGGATGAAAGTTCTGTAATACACATGTACACAACTCATTAAAAATGTTTGTCAAATCCGTGATGTATGTAGCGTGTTCGGATCACGGAATATTACGGTGACGATATCTATGAAAATGAGATGTCTATTGGATAGAACATGCACCAAGAGAACTTTTCTGCGAAATCTGCCTGATTTTCGTAAGTGACGTTAGGAAAACCTGCGAAATCTTAGTAAATGTTTCTAGGTGTAAATATGCCTTGTTTTGTGGTTGAAAAATCGGTAATCCACATGCTCACGCTCATTAAATAATGTTTGTCGAAACCGTGATGAATGTAACGTTTTCGGAACACGGAATGTCTCGGTGAGTGAAACTCTGAAAATAACAATTCTACTGGATAGAACTCGCTTAAATTGAATGCTTCTGCGAAAATTTCATGATTTTCTAACTGGATGTTAGGAAAAACCTGCGAAATCAGAATAACTACTTCTAGGTGTAAATATGCCTTTTTAGGTGGACGAAAGTTTGGTAATCCACATGCTCACACTCATTAAAGAATGTCGAATTCGTGATGCATGAAACGTGTTCGGAATACGGAATGTCATAGTGAAGCAAACAACGTAAGTTACATGTCTATTGGGTAGAACTCGCTTGAAGAGGATTTTTCTGCGAAAAGTGCCTCTTTTGAAAACTGCCATTAGGAGAACCCTGTGAAATCGGAGAAAATGCTTGTATGTGTCAATATGCCTTGAATGGTGAATGAAAGTCCGGTAATCCACATGTTAATAACAGTGTAGTAATTATTTTGTAAACCGTGATTCATGTAGCGCTTTTGGAAATGGAATTTCACGGTAATGAAACTACGTAAATTAAAATTCTATTGAGAATAACGAGCTAGAAGAGAATTTTTCTGTGAAAATTGCAGAATTATCGAATCTGAAGTTTGGAAAAAGCTGCAAAACGAGAGTAAATATTTGTAGGTGCACATGTGCCTCTATGTTGCAAGAAAGTTCGGTAATCCACATTTTCAAAACATATTAAAGAATCTTTTTCTAATCCGTGGTGCATGTAGCGTGTTCAGAACGTGGAATTTCACGGTGATTGAAACAATGTAAATGACTTCTCTATTGGGTAGAACTCGCTCCGAGAGGGTTTTTCTGCGAAAACTTCGTCATTTTTGAAACTGGCGTTTGGAAAATGCGGCAAAATCTGAGAAAATACTTCTAAGAATCAATATCCAATGTATGGTGATGAAAGTTCGGTAATCCACATGCTAACAAATTTGTAGTGAATATTTGTCGAATCCTTTATGCATGTAGCATGTTAGGAACACGGAATTTCACAGCCAGGGAATTTATGTAAATTACATTTCTCTTGGTTAGAAATCACTCCAAGAGATTTTTCCTGAGAAATAGGCCTGATTTTTGAAACTGACATTAGGAAAATCTGCGATCTCAGACTACTAGATTCTCGGTGTAAATCTGCCTTTTATGGTGGATGAAAGTTCGGTAATCCGCATGCTAACAACTCTGTAGTGAATATTTGTCGAATCTGAGATACGTGTAGCATGTTTGGAACACAGAATATCACGGTGAGCGAATGTATATAAAATAAATGTCTCTTGGGTAGAATTCGCTCCAAGAGACTTTTCTGGGTATTCTGCCTCATTTTTGAATCTGGCTTTTGAAAGTATCTGCAAAATCAGTGAAAATGCTTCAAAGTGTCAATATGCCTTGTATTGTGATGCAAGATCGTAAAAACACATGCAAACAAATCTGTGGTGAATATTTGTTGAAAGCGTTATGCATGTGGCCTGATCGTTTCCCGGAAAATGCCGGTGATGGAATCTATGTAAATTACATGCCTATTGGTTAGAATTCGCTCCAAAATATTTTTCTGAGCAAACGGCCTGATTTTCGAAACTAGCATTAGGAAAAAGGTGCAAATTCAGAGTTAATGTTTCTAGGTATATATATGCCATTTATGGTGGATGAAAGTTCTGTAATCTACATGTTCACAACTCATTCGGGAAGGTTTGTTGAAACCTTGATGCACGTAGCGTGTTCGGAAAATGGAATGTCACTGTGAGGGAAACTTTGTAAATTACATTTCTATTGGGAAGTACTCGCTCCACGAGAATTTTTCTGCGTATCTGCCTCCTTTTCAAAACTGGCATTAGGGAAAACTTTCGAAATATGAGAAAATGCTTCAAAGTGTCAACATGGCATTTATGGTGGATGAAAGTTCGGTAATCCTTATGCTAACAACTCTGTAGTGAATATTTGTCGAATCCGTGATGCATGTAGCTTTTTCGGAACACGGAATTTCACGATGACGGGTTCTATGTAAATTGCATGTCTATTGGGTAGAACTCGCTCCGAGAGTATTTTTCTGTGGAAACTGCATGATTTTAGAGACCGACATTAGGAGAAAACTACTAAATCAGAATAAAATTTCTATGTATAAATATGCACTGTAAGGTGGATTAAAGTTCGTTAATACACATGTTCACAACTCATTAAAGAAGGTTTTTTGAATCCGTGGTGCATGAAACGTGTTCAGAACACGGAATGACACGGTGATTGAAAGTAGTTAAATTATTATCTTTTGGGTAGAACTGTCTCCAAGAGCATTTTTCTGCCAATTCTGCCTCATTTTCAAAACTGGCATTAAAACTAACCTGTGAAATCTGAGAAAATTCTTCAAAGTGTCAGTAAGCCTTGTATGGTGGATGAAAGTGCTGTAATCCACTTGCTAACAACTCTGTAGTGAATATTTCTCGCATCCGAGATGCATGTAGCGTGTTCGGAACACGGAATTTCACGGTGAGCGAATCCATGTAAATTACATGTCTATTGGTTAGAACCCGCTCCAAGAGGTTTTTGCCGTGAAATCTGCCTCATTTTCGAAACTGGCATTTCGAAAGCTCTGTGAAATCAGAGAAAAATTTCTAAGCATCAATATGCCTACTAGTGGGATGAAAGTCCTGTAATCCACATGCAAACAACTCTGTAGTGTATTTTTGTCGAATATTTTCTGCATGTAGCGTGTTCGAAACACGTAATTTCACAGCGGGAGAATCTATGTTATTTACATATCTTTTGGGTAGAACACGCTCCAAAAGTTTTTTCCTTTGAAAACTGCCTGATTTTCGAAACTGCTATTAGGAAAAAGCTGCGAACTCAGAGTTAAAGTTTCTAGGTGTAAATATGCCTTGTATGGTGGATGAAAGTTCTGTAATACACATGTACACAACTCATTAAAAATGTTTGTCAAATCCGTGATGTATGTAGCGTGTTCGGAACACGGAATGTTACGGTGACGATATCTATGAAAATGAGATGTCTATTGGATAGAACATGCACCAAGAGAACTTTTCTGCGAAATCTGCCTGATTTTCGTAAGTGACGTTAGGAAAACCTGCGAAATCTTAGTAAATGTTTCTAGGTGTAAATATGCCTTGTTTTGTGGTTGAAAAATCGGTAATCCACATGCTCACGCTCATTAAATAATGTTTGTCGAAACCGTGATGAATGTAACGTTTTCGGAACACGGAATGTCTCGGTGAGTGAAACTCTTAAAATAACAATTCTACTGGATAGAACTCGCTTAAATTGAATGCTTCTGCGAAAATTTCATGATTTTCGAAACTGGATGTTAGGAAAAACCTGCGAAATCAGAATAACTACTTCTAGGTGTAAATATGCCTTGTTAGGTGGACGAAAGTTTGGTAATCCACATGCTCACACTCATTAAAGAATTTCGAATTCGTGATGCATGTAACGTGTTCGGAATACGGAATGTCATAGTGAAGGATACAATGTAAGTTACATATCTATTGGGTAGAACTCGCTTGAAGAGGATTTTTCTGCGAAAAGTGCCTCTTTTGAAAACTGCCATTAGGAGAACCCTGTGAAATCGGAGAAAATGCTTGTATGTGTCAATATGCCTTGAATGGTGAATGAAAGTCCGGTAATCCACATGTTAATAACAGTGTAGTAATTATTTTGTAAACCGTGATTCATGTAGCGCTTTTGGAAATGGAATTTCACGGTAATGAAACTACGTAAATTAAAATTCTATTGAGTATAACGAGCTAGAAGAGAATTTTTCTGTGAAAATTGCAGGATTATCGAATCTGAAGTTTGGAAAAAGCTGCAAAACGAGAGTAAATATTTGTAGGTGCACATGTGCCTCTATGTTGCAAGAAAGTTCGGTAATCCACATTTTCAAAACATATTAAAGAATCTTTTTCTAATCCGTGGTGCATGTAGCGTGTTCAGAACGTGGAATTTCACGGTGATTGAAACAATGTAAATGACTTCTCTATTGGGTAGAACTCGCTCCGAGAGGGTTTTTCTGCGAAAACTTCGTCATTTTTGAAACTGGCGTTTGGAAAATGCGGCAAAATCTGAGAAAATACTTCTAAGAATCAATATCCAATGTATGGTGATGAAAGTTCGGTAATCCACATGCTAACAAATTTGTAGTGAATATTTGTCGAATCCTTTATGCATGTAGCATGTTAGGAACACGGAATTTCACAGCCAGGGAATTTATGTAAATTACATTTCTCTTGGTTAGAAATCACTCCAAGAGATTTTTCCTGAGAAATAGGCCTGATTTTTGAAACTGACATTAGGAAAATCTGCGATCTCAGACTACTAGATTCTCGGTGTAAATCTGCCTTTTATGGTGGATGAAAGTTCGGTAATCCGCATGCTAACAACTCTGTAGTGAATATTTGTCGAATCTGAGATACGTGTAGCATGTTTGGAACACAGAATATCACGGTGAGCGAATGTATATAAAATAAATGTCTCTTGGGTAGAATTCGCTCCAAGAGACTTTTCTGGGTATTCTGCCTCATTTTTGAATCTGGCTTTTGAAAGTATCTGCAAAATCAGTGAAAATGCTTCAAAGTGTCAATATGCCTTGTATTGTGATGCAAGATCGTAAAAACACATGCAAACAAATCTGTGGTGAATATTTGTTGAAAGCGTTATGCATGTGGCCTGATCGTTTCCCGGAAAATGCCGGTGATGGAATCTATGTAAATTACATGCCTATTGGTTAGAATTCGCTCCAAAATATTTTTCTGAGCAAACGGCCTGATTTTCGAAACTAGCATTAGGAAAAAGGTGCAAATTCAGAGTTAATGTTTCTAGGTATATATATGCCATTTATGGTGGATGAAAGTTCTGTAATCTACATGTTCACAACTCATTCGGGAAGGTTTGTTGAAACCTTGATGCACGTAGCGTGTTCGGAAAATGGAATGTCACTGTGAGGGAAACTTTGTAAATTACATTTCTATTGGGAAGTACTCGCTCCACGAGAATTTTTCTGTGTATCTGCCTCCTTTTCAAAACTGGCATTAGGGAAAACTTTCGAAATATGAGAAAATGCTTCAAAGTGTCAACATGGCATTTATGGTGGATGAAAGTTCGGTAATCCTTATGCTAACAACTCTGTAGTGAATATTTGTCGAATCCGTGATGCATGTAGCTTTTTCGGAACACGGAATTTCACGATGACGGGTTCTATGTAAATTGCATGTCTATTGGGTAGAACTCGCTCCGAGAGTATTTTTCTGTGGAAACTGCATGATTTTAGAGACCGACATTAGGAGAAAACTACTAAATCAGAATAAAATTTCTATGTATAAATATGCACTGTAAGGTGGATTAAAGTTCGTTAATACACATGTTCACAACTCATTAAAGAAGGTTTTTTGAATCCGTGGTGCATGTAACGTGTTCAGAACACGGAATGACACGGTGATTGAAAGTAGTTAAATTATTATCTTTTGGGTAGAACTGTCTCCAAGAGCATTTTTCTGCCAATTCTGCCTCATTTTCAAAACTGGCATTAAAACTAACCTGTGAAATCTGAGAAAATTCTTCAAAGTGTCAGTAAGCCTTGTATGGTGGATGAAAGTGCTGTAATCCACTTGCTAACAACTCTGTAGTGAATATTTCTCGCATCCGAGATGCATGTAGCGTGTTCGGAACACGGAATTTCACGGTGAGCGAATCCATGTAAATTACATGTCTATTGGTTAGAACCCGCTCCAAGAGGTTTTTGCCGTGAAATCTGCCTCATTTTCGAAACTGGCATTTCGAAAGCTCTGTGAAATCAGAGAAAAATTTCTAAGCATCAATATGCCTACTAGTGGGATGAAAGTCCTGTAATCCACATGCAAACAACTCTGTAGTGTATTTTTGTCGAATATTTTCTGCATGTAGCGTGTTCGAAACACGTAATTTCACAGCGGCAGAATCTATGTTATTTACATATCTTTTGGGTAGAACACGCTCCAAAAGTTTTTTCCTTTGAAAACTGCCTGATTTTCGAAACTGCTATTAGGAAAAAGCTGCGAACTCAGAGTTAAAGTTTCTAGGTGTAAATATGCCTTGTATGGTGGATGAAAGTTCTGTAATACACATGTACACAACTCATTAAAAATGTTTGTCAAATCCGTGATGTATGTAGCGTGTTCGGAACACGGAATGTTACGGTGACGGTATCTATGAAAATGAGATGTCTATTGGATAGAACATGCACCAAGAGAACTTTTCTGCGAAATCTGCCTGATTTTCGTAAGTGACGTTAGGAAAACCTGCGAAATCTTAGTAAATGTTTCTAGGTGTAAATATGCCTTGTTTTGTGGTTGAAAAATCGGTAATCCACATGCTCACGCTCATTAAATAATGTTTGTCGAAACCGTGATGAATGTAACGTTTTCGGAACACGGAATGTCTCGGTGAGTGAAACTCTGAAAATAACAATTCTACTGGATAGAACTCGCTTAAATTGAATGCTTCTGCGAAAATTTCATGATTTTCGAAACTGGATGTTAGGAAAAACCTGCGAAATCAGAATAACTACTTCTAGGTGTAAATATGCCTTGTTAGGTGGACGAAAGTTTGGTAATCCACATGCTCACACTCATTAAAGAATTTCGAATTCGTGATGCATGTAACGTGTTCGGAATACGGAATGTCATAGTGAAGGAAACAATGTAAGTTACATGTATATTGGGTAGAACTCGCTTGAAGAGGATTTTTCTGCGAAAAGTGCCTCATTTTGAAAACTGCCATTAGGAGAACCCTGTGAAATCGGAGAAAATGCTTGTATGTGTCAATATGCCTTGAATGGTGAATGAAAGTCCGGTAATCCACATGTTAATAACAGTGTAGTAATTATTTTGTAAACCGTGATTCATGTAGCGCTTTTGGAAAATGGAATTTCACGGTAATGAAACTACGTAAATTAAAATTCTATTGAGTATAACGAGCTAGAAGAGAATTTTTCTGTGAAAATTGCAGGATTATCGAATCTGAAGTTTGGAAAAAGCTGCAAAACGAGAGTAAATATTTGTAGGTGCACATGTGCCTCTATGTTGCAAGAAAGTTCGGTAATCCACATTTTCAAAACATATTAAAGAATCTTTTTCTAATCCGTGGTGCATGTAGCGTGTTCAGAACGTGGAATTTCACGGTGATTGAAACAATGTAAATGACTTCTCTATTGGGTAGAACTCGCTCCGAGAGGGTTTTTCTGCGAAAACTTCGTCATTTTTGAAACTGGCGTTTGGAAAATGCGGCAAAATCTGAGAAAATACTTCTAAGAATCAATATTCAATGTATGGTGATGAAAGTTCGGTAATCCACATGCTAACAAATTTGTAGTGAATATGTGTCGAATCCTTTATGCATGTAGCATGTTAGGAACACGGAATTTCACAGCCAGGGAATTTATGTAAATTACATTTCTCTTGGTTAGAAATCACTCCAAGAGATTTTTCCTGAGAAATAGGCCTGATTTTTGAAACTGACATTAGGAAAATCTGCGATCTCAGACTACTAGATTCTCGGTGTAAATCTGCCTTTTACGGTGGATGAAAGTTCGGTAATCCGCATGCTAACAACTCTGTAGTGAATATTTGTCGAATCTGAGATACGTGTAGCGTGTTTGGAACACAGAATATCACGGTGAGCGAATCTATATAAAATAAATGTCTCTTGGGTAGAATTCGCTCCAAGAGACTTTTCTGGGTATTCTGCCTCATTTTTGAAACTGGCTTTGGAAAATATCTGCAAAATCAGTGAAAATGCTTCAAAGTGTCAATATGCCTTGTATTGTGATGCAAGATCGTACAAACACATGCAAACAAATCTGTGGTGAATATTTGTAGAAAGCGTTATGCATGTGGCCTGATCGTTTCCCGGAAATTGCCGGTGATGGAATCTATGTAAATTACATGCCAATTGGTTAGAATTCGCTCCAAAATATTTTTCTGAGCAAACGGCCTGATTTTCGAAACTAGCATTAGGAAAAAGGTGCAAATTCAGAGTTAATGTTTCTAGGTGTATATATGCCATTTATGGTGGATGAAAGTTCTGTAATCTACATGTTCACAACTCATTCGGGAAAGTTTGTTGAAACCTTGATGCACGTAGCGTGTTCGGAAAATGGAATGTCACTGTGAGGGAAACTTTGTAAATTACATTTCTATTGGGAAGTACTCGCTCCACGAGAATTTTTCTGCGTATCTGCCTCCTTTTCAAATGTGGCATTAGGGAAAACTTTCGAAATATGAGAAAATGCTTCAAAGTGTCAACATGGCATTTATGGTGGATGAAAGTTCGGTAATCCTTATGCTAACAACTCTGTAGTGAATATTTGTCGAATCAGTGATGCATGTAGCTTTTTCGGAACACGGAATTTCACGATGACGGGTTCTATGTAAATTGCATGTCTATTGGGTAGAACTCGCTCCGAGAGTATTTTTCTGTGGAAACTGCATGATTTTAGAAACCGACATTAGGAGAAAACTACTAAATCAGAATAAAATTTCTATGTATAAATATGCACTGTAAGGTGGATTAAAGTTCGTTAATACACATGTTCACAACTCATTAAAGAAGGTTTTTTGAATCCGTGGTGCATGTAACGTGTTCAGAACACGGAATGACACGGTGATTGAAAGTAGTTAAATTATTATCTTTTGGGTAGAACTGTCTCCAAGAGCATTTTTCTGCCAATTCTGCCTCATTTTCAAAACTGGCATTAAAACTAACCTGTGAAATCTGAGAAATTCTTCAAAGTGTCAGTAAGCCTTGTATGGTGGATGAAAGTGCTGTAATCCACTTGCTAACAACTCTGTAGTGAATATTTCTCGCATCCGAGATGCATGTAGCGTGTTCGGAACACGGAATTTCACGGTGAGCGAATCCATGTAAATTACATGTCTATTGGTTAGAACCCGCTCCAAGAGGTTTTTGCCGTGAAATCTGCCTCATTTTCGAAACTGGCATTTCGAAAGCTCTGTGAAATCAGAGAAAAAGCTTCTAAGCATCAATATGCCTACTAGTGGGATGAAAGTCCTGTAATCCACATGCAAACAACTCTGTAGTGTATTTTTGTCGAATATTTTCTGCATGTAGCGTGTTCGAAACACGTAATTTCACAGCGGGAGAATCTATGTTATTTACATATCTTTTGGGTAGAACACGCTCCAAAAGTTTTTTCCTTTGAAAACTGCCTGATTTTCGAAACTGCTATTAGGAAAAAGCTGCGAACTCAGAGTTAAAGTTTCTAGGTGTAAATATGCCTTGTATGGTGGATGAAAGTTCTGTAATACACATGTACACAACTCATTAAAAATGTTTGTCAAATCCGTGATGTATGTAGCGTGTTCGGAACACGGAATGTTACGGTGACGGTATCTATGAAAATGAGATGTCTATTGGATAGAACATGCACCAAGAGAACTTTTCTGCGAAATCTGCCTGATTTTCGTAAGTGACGTTAGGAAAACCTGCGAAATCTTAGTAAATGTTTCTAGGTGTAAATATGCCTTGTTTTGTGGTTGAAAAATCGGTAATCCACATGCTCACGCTCATTAAATAATGTTTGTCGAAACCGTGATGAATGTAACGTTTTCGGAACACGGAATGTCTCGGTGAGTGAAACTCTGAAAATAACAATTCTACTGGATAGAACTCGCTTAAATTGAATGCTTCTGCGAAAATTTCATGATGTTCGAAACTGGATGTTAGGAAAAACCTGCGAAATCAGAATAACTACTTCTAGGTGTAAATATGCCTTGTTAGGTGGACGAAAGTTTGTTAATCCACATGCTCACACTCATTAAAGAATGTCGAATTCGTGATGCATGTAACGTGTTCGGAATACGGAATGTCATAGTGAAGGAAACAACGTAAGTTACATGTCTATTGGGTAGAACTCGCTTGAAGAGGATTTTTCTGCGAAAAGTGCCTCATTTTGAAAACTGCCATTAGGAGAACCCTGTGAAATCGGAGAAAATGCTTGTATGTGTCAATATGCCTTGAATGGTGAATGAAAGTCCGGTAATCCACATGTTAATAACAGTGTAGTAATTATTTTGTAAACCGTGATTCATGTAGCGCTTTTGGAAAATGGAATTTCACGGTAATGAAACTATGTAAATTAAAATTCTATTGAGTAGAACGAGCTAGAAGAGAATTTTTCTGTGAAAATTGCAGGATTATCGAATCTGAAGTTTGGAAAAAGCTGCAAAACGAGAGTAAATATTTGTAGGTGCACATGTGCCTCTATGTTGCAAGAAAGTTCGGTAATCCACATTTTCAAAACATATTAAAGAATCTTTTTCTAATCCGTGGTGCATGTAGCGTGTTCAGAACGTGGAATTTCACGGTGATTGAAACAATGTAAATGACTTCTCTATTGGGTAGAACTCGCTCCGAGAGGGTTTTTCTGCGAAAACTTCGTCATTTTTGAAACTGGCGTTTGGAAAATGCGGCAAAATCTGAGAAAATACTTCTAAGAATCAATATTCAATGTATGGTGATGAAAGTTCGGTAATCCACATGCTAACAAATTTGTAGTGAATATGTGTCGAATCCTTTATGCATGTAGCATGTTAGGAACACGGAATTTCACAGCCAGGGAATTTATGTAAATTACATTTCTCTTGGTTAGAAATCACTCCAAGAGATTTTTCCTGAGAAATAGGCCTGATTTTTGAAACTGACATTAGGAAAATCTGCGATCTCAGACTACTAGATTCTCGGTGTAAATCTGCCTTTTATGGTGGATGAAAGTTCGGTAATCCGCATGCTAACAACTCTGTAGTGAATATTTGTCGAATCTGAGATACGTGTAGCATGTTTGGAACACAGAATATCACGGTGAGCGAATCTATATAAAATAAATGTCTCTTGGGTAGAATTCGCTCCAAGAGACTTTTCTGGGTATTCTGCCTCATTTTTGAATCTGGCTTTGGAAAATATCTGCAAAATCAGTGAAAATGCTTCAAAGTGTCAATATGCCTTGTATTGTGATGCAAGATCGTAAAAACACATGCAAACAAATCTGTGGTGAATATTTGTAGAAAGCGTTATGCATGTGGCCTGATCGTTTCCCGGAAAATGCCGGTGATGGAATCTATGTAAATTACATGCCTATTGGTTAGAATTCGCTCCAAAATATTTTTCTGAGCAAACGGCCTGATTTTCGAAACTAGCATTAGGAAAAAGCGGCAAATTCAGAGTTAATGTTTCTAGGTGTATATATGCCATTTATGGTGGATGAAAGTTCTGTAATCTACATGTTCACAACTCATTCGGGAAAGTTTGTTGAAACCTTGATGCACGTAGCGTGTTCGGAAAATGGAATGTCACTGTGAGGGAAACTTTGTAAATTACATTTCTATTGGGAAGTACTCGCTCCACGAGAATTTTTCTGCGTATCTGCCTCCTTTTCAAAAGTGGCATTAGGGAAAACTTTCGAAATATGAGAAAATGCTTCAAAGTGTCAACATGGCATTTATGGTGGATGAAAGTTCGGTAATCCTTATGCTAACAACTCTGTAGTGAATATTTGTCGAATCCGTGATGCATGTAGCTTTTTCGGAACACGGAATTTCACGATGACGGGTTCTATGTAAATTGCATGTCTATTGGGTAGAACTCGCTCCGAGAGTATTTTTCTGTGGAAACTGCATGATTTTAGAGACCGACATTAGGAGAAAACTACTAAATCAGAATAAAATTTCTATGTATAAATATGCACTGTAAGGTGGATTAAAGTTCGTTAATACACATGTTCACAACTCATTAAAGAAGGTTTTTTGAATCCGTGGTGCATGAAACGTGTTCAGAACACGGAATGACACGGTGATTGAAAGTAGTTAAATTATTATCTTTTGGGTAGAACTGTCTCCAAGAGCATTTTTCTGCCAATTCTGCCTCATTTTCAAAACTGGCATTAAAACTAACCTGTGAAATCTGAGAAAATTCTTCAAAGTGTCAGTAAGCCTTGTATGGTGGATGAAAGTGCTGTAATCCACTTGCTAACAACTCTGTAGTGAATATTTCTCGCATCCGAGATGCATGTAGCGTGTTCGGAACACGGAATTTCACGGTGAGCGAATCCATGTAAATTACATGTCTATTGGTTAGAACCCGCTCCAAGAGGTTTTTGCCGTGAAATCTGCCTCATTTTCGAAACTGGCATTTCGAAAGCTCTGTGAAATCAGAGAAAAAGCTTCTAAGCATCAATATGCCTACTAGTGGGATGAAAGTCCTGTAATCCACATGCAAACAACTCTGTAGTGTATTTTTGTCGAATATTTTCTGCATGTAGCGTGTTCGAAACACGTAATTTCACAGCGGGAGAATCTATGTTATTTACATATCTTTTGGGTAGAACACGCTCCAAATTTTTTTCCTTTGAAAACTGCCTGATTTTCGAAACTGCTATTAGGAAAAAGCTGCGAACTCAGAGTTAAAGTTTCTAGGTGTAAATATGCCTTGTATGGTGGATGAAAGTTCTGTAATACACATGTACACAACTCATTAAAAATGTTTGTCAAATCCGTGATGTATGTAGCGTGTTCGGAACACGGAATGTTACGGTGACGGTATCTATGAAAATGAGATGTCTATTGGATAGAACATGCACCAAGAGAACTTTTCTGCGAAATCTGCCTGATTTTCGTAAGTGACGTTAGGAAAACCTGCGAAATCTTAGTAAATGTTTCTAGGTGTAAATATGCCTTGTTTTGTGGTTGAAAAATTGGTAATCCACATGCTCACGCTCATTAAATAATGTTTGTCGAAACCGTGATGAATGTAACGTTTTCGGAACACGGAATGTCTCGGTGAGTGAAACTCTGAAAATAACAATTCTACTGGATAGAACTCACTTAAATTGAATGCTTCTGCGAAAATTTCATGATTTTCGAAACTGGATGTTAGGAAAAACCTGCGAAATCAGAATAACTACTTCTAGGTGTAAATATGCCTTGTTAGGTGGACGAAAGTTTGTTAATCCACATGCTCACACTCATTAAAGAATGTCGAATTCGTGATGCATGTAACGTGTTCGGAATACGGAATGTCATAGTGAAGGAAACAACGTAAGTTACATGTCTATTGGGTAGAACTCGCTTGAAGAGGATTTTTCTGCGAAAAGTGCCTCATTTTGAAAACTGCCATTAGGAGAACCCTGTGAAATCGGAGAAAATGCTTGTATGTGTCAATATGCCTTGAATGGTGAATGAAAGTCCGGTAATCCACATGTTAATAACAGTGTAGTAATTATTTTGTAAACCGTGATTCATGTAGCGCTTTTGGAAAATGGAATTTCACGGTAATGAAACTATGTAAATTAAAATTCTATTGAGTAGAACGAGCTAGAAGAGAATTTTTCTGTGAAAATTGCAGGATTATCGAATCTGAAGTTTGGAAAAAGCTGCAAAACGAGAGTAAATATTTGTAGGTGCACATGTGCCTCTATGTTGCAAGAAAGTTCGGTAATCCACATTTTCAAAACATATTAAAGAATCTTTTTCTAATCCGTGGTGCATGTAGCGTGTTCAGAACGTGGAATTTCACGGTGATTGAAACAATGTAAATGACTTCTCTATTGGGTAGAACTCGCTCCGAGAGGGTTTTTCTGCGAAAACTTCGTCATTTTTTTGAAACTGGCGTTTGGAAAATGCGGCAAAATCTGAGAAAATACTTCTAAGAATCAATATTCAATGTATGGTGATGAAAGTTCGGTAATCCACATGCTAACAAATTTGTAGTGAATATGTGTCGAATCCTTTATGCATGTAGCATGTTAGGAACACGGAATTTCACAGCCAGGGAATTTATGTAAATTACATTTCTCTTGGTTAGAAATCACTCCAAGAGATTTTTCCTGAGAAATAGGCCTGATTTTTGAAACTGACATTAGGAAAATCTGCGATCTCAGACTACTAGATTCTCGGTGTAAATCTGCCTTTTATGGTGGATGAAAGTTCGGTAATCCGCATGCTAACAACTCTGTAGTGAATATTTGTCGAATCTGAGATACGTGTAGCATGTTTGGAACACAGAATATCACGGTGAGCGAATCTATATAAAATAAATGTCTCTTGGGTAGAATTCGCTCCAAGAGACTTTTCTGGGTATTCTGCCTCATTTTTGAATCTGGCTTTGGAAAATATCTGCAAAATCAGTGAAAATGCTTCAAAGTGTCAATATGCCTTGTATTGTGATGCAAGATCGTAAAAACACATGCAAACAAATCTGTGGTGAATATTTGTAGAAAGCGTTATGCATGTGGCCTGATCGTTTCCCGGAAAATGCCGGTGATGGAATCTATGTAAATTACATGCCTATTGGTTAGAATTCGCTCCAAAATATTTTTCTGAGCAAACGGCCTGATTTTCGAAACTAGCATTAGGAAAAAGCGGCAAATTCAGAGTTAATGTTTCTAGGTGTATATATGCCATTTATGGTGGATGAAAGTTCTGTAATCTACATGTTCACAACTCATTCGGGAAAGTTTGTTGAAACCTTGATGCACGTAGCGTGTTCGGAAAATGGAATGTCACTGTGAGGGAAACTTTGTAAATTACATTTCTATTGGGAAGTACTCGCTCCACGAGAATTTTTCTGCGTATCTGCCTCCTTTTCAAAACTGGCATTAGGGAAAACTTTCGAAATATGAGAAAATGCTTCAAAGTGTCAACATGGCATTTATGGTGGATGAAAGTTCGGTAATCCTTATGCTAACAACTCTGTAGTGAATATTTGTCGAATCCGTGATGCATGTAGCTTTTTCGGAACACGGAATTTCACGATGACGGGTTCTATGTAAATTGCATGTCTATTGGGTAGAACTCGCTCCGAGAGTATTTTTCTGTGGAAACTGCATGATTTTAGAGACCGACATTAGGAGAAAACTACTAAATCAGAATAAAATTTCTATGTATAAATATGCACTGTAAGGTGGATTAAAGTTCGTTAATACACATGTTCACAACTCATTAAAGAAGGTTTTTTGAATCCGTGGTGCATGTAACGTGTTCAGAACACGGAATGACACGGTGATTGAAAGTAGTTAAATTATTATCTTTTGGGTAGAACTGTCTCCAAGAGCATTTTTCTGCCAATTCTGCCTCATTTTCAAAACTGGCATTAAAACTAACCTGTGAAATCTGAGAAAATTCTTCAAAGTGTCAGTAAGCCTTGTATGGTGGATGAAAGTGCTGTAATCCACTTGCTAACAACTCTGTAGTGAATATTTCTCGCATCCGAGATGCATGTAGCGTGTTCGAAACACGGAATTTCACGGTGAGCGAATCCATGTAAATTACATGTCTATTGGTTAGAACCCGCTCCAAGAGGTTTTTGCCGTGAAATCTGCCTCATTTTCGAAACTGGCATTTCGAAAGCTCTGTGAAATCAGAGAAAAAGCTTCTAAGCATCAATATGCCTACTAGTGGGATGAAAGTCCTGTAATCCACATGCAAACAACTCTGTAGTGTATTTTTGTCGAATATTTTCTGCATGTAGCGTGTTCGAAACACGTAATTTCACAGCGGGAGAATCTATGTTATTTACATATCTTTTGGGTAGAACACGCTCCAAAAGTTTTTTCCTTTGAAAACTGCCTGATTTTCGAAACTGCTATTAGGAAAAAGCTGCGAACTCAGAGTTAAAGTTTCTAGGTGTAAATATGCCTTGTATGGTGGATGAAAGTTCTGTAATACACATGTACACAACTCATTAAAAATGTTTGTCAAATCCGTGATGTATGTAGCGTGATCGGAACACGGAATGTTACGGTGACGGTATCTATGAAAATGAGATGTCTATTGGATAGAACATGCACCAAGAGAACTTTTCTGCGAAATCTGCCTGATTTTCTTAAGTGACGTTAGGAAAACCTGCGAAATCTTAGTAAATGTTTCTAGGTGTAAATATGCCTTGTTTTGTGGTTGAAAAATCGGTAATCCACATGCTCACGCTCATTAAATAATGTTTGTCAAAACCGTGATGAATGTAACGTTTTCGGAACACGGAATGTCTCGGTGAGTGAAACTCTGAAAATAACAATTCTACTGGATAGAACTCGCTTAAATTGAATGCTTCTGCGAAAATTTCATGATTTTCGAATCTGGATGTTAGGAAAAACCTGCGAAATCAGAATAACTACTTCTAGGTGTAAATATGCCTTGTAAGGTAGACGAAAGTTTGGTAATCCACATGCTCACACTCATTAAAGAATGTCGAATTCGTGATGCATGTAACGTGTTCGGAATACGGAATGTCATAGTGAAGGAAACAATGTAAGTTACATGTCTATTGGGTAGAACTCGCTTGAAGAGGATTTTTCTGCGAAAAGTGCCTCAATTTGAAAACTGCCATTAGGAGAACCCTGTGAAATAGGAGAAAATGCTTGTATGTGTCAATATGCCTTGAATGGTGAATGAAAGTCCGGTAATCCACATGTTAATAACAGTGTAGTAATTATTTTGTAAACCGTGATTCATGTAGCGCTTTTGGAAAATGGAATTTCACGGTAATGAAACTATGTAAATTAAAATTCTATTGAGTAGAACGAGCTAGAAGAGAATTTTTCTGTGAAAATTGCATGATTATCGAATCTGAAGTTTGGAAAAAGCTGCAAAACGAGAGTAAATATTTGTAGGTGCACATGTGCCTCTATGTTGCAAGAAAGTTCGGTAATCCACATTTTCAAAACATATTAAAGAATCTTTTTCTAATCCGTGGTGCATGTAGCGTGTTCAGAACGTGGAATTTCACGGTGATTGAAACAATGTAAATGACTTCTCTATTGGGTAGAACACGCTCCGAGAGGGTTTTTCTGCAAAAACTTCGTCATTTTTGAAACTGGCGTTTGGAAAATGCGGCAAAATCTGAGAAAATACTTCTATGAATCAATATCCAATGTATGGTGATGAAAGTTCGGTAATCCACATGCTAACAAATTTGTAGTGAATATTTGTCGAATCCTTTATGCATGTAGCATGTTAGGAACACGGAATTTCACAGCCAGGGAATTTATGTAAATTACATTTCTCTTGGTTAGAAATCACTCCAAGAGATTTTTCCTGAGAAATAGGCCTGATTTTTGAAACTGACATTAGGAAAATCTGCGATCTCAGGCTACTAGATTCTCGGTGTAAATCTGCCTTTTATGGTGGATGAAAGTTCGGTAATCCGCATGCTAACAACTCTGTAGTGAATATTTGTCGAATCTGAGATACGTGTATCATGTTTGGAACACAGAATATCACGGTGAGCGAATCTATATAAAATAAATGTCTCGGGTAGAATTCGCTCCAAGAGACTTTTCTGGGTATTCTGCCTCATTTTTGAAACTGGCTTTGGAAAATATCTGCAAAATCAGTGAAAATGCTTCAAAGTGTCAATATGCCTTGTATTGTGATGCAAGATCGTACAAACACATGCAAACAAATCTGTGGTGAATATTTGTAGAAAGCGTTATGCATGTGGCCTGATCGTTTCCCGGAAAATGCCGGTGATGGAATCTATGTAAATTACATGCCTATTGGTTAGAATTCGCTCCAAAATATTTTTCTGAGCAAACGGCCTGATTTTCGAAACTAGCATTAGGAAAAAGCTGCAAATTCAGAGTTAATGTTTCTAGGTGTATATATGCCATTTATGGTGGATGAAAGTTCTGTAATCTACATGTTCACAACTCATTCGGGAAAGTTTGTTGAAACCTTGATGCACGTAGCGTGTTCAGAAAATGGAATGTCACTGTGAGGGAAACTTTGTAAATTACATTTCTATTGGGAAGTACTCGCTCCACGAGAATTTTTCTGCGTATCTGCCTCCTTTTCAAAACTGGCATTAGGGAAAACTTTCGAAATATGAGAAAATGCTTCAAAGTGTCAACATGGCATTTATGGTGGATGAAAGTTCGGTAATCCTTATGCTAACAACTCTGTAGTGAATATTTGTCGAATCCGTGATGCATGTAACTTTTTCGGAACACGGAATTTCACGATGACGGGTTCTATGTAAATTGCATGTCTATTGGGTAGAACTCGCTCCGAGAGTATTTTTCTGTGGAAACTGCATGATTTTAGAAACCGACATTAGGAGAAAACTACTAAATCAGAATAAAATTTCTATGTATAAATATGCACTTTAAGGTGGATTAAAGTTCGTTAATACACATGTTCACAACTCATTAAAGAAGGTTTTTTGAATCCGTGGTGCATGTAACGTGTTCAGAACACGGAATGACACGGTGATTGAAAGTAGTTAAATTATTATCTTTTGGGTAGAACTGTCTCCAAGAGCATTTTTCTGCCAATTCTGCCTCATTTTCAAAACTGGCATTAAAACTAACCTGTGAAATCTGAGAAAATTCTTCAAAGTGTCAGTAAGCCTTGTATGGTGGATGAAAGTGCTGTAATCCACTTGCTAACAACTCTGTAGTGAATATTTCTCGCATCCGAGATGCATGTAGCGTGTTCGGAACACGGAATTTCACGGTGAGCCAATCCATGTAAATTACATGTCTATTGGTTAGAACCCGCTCCAAGAGGTTTTTGCCGTGAAATCTGCCTCATTTTCGAAACTGGCATTTCGAAAGCTCTGTGAAATCAGAGAAAAAGCTTCTAAGCATCAATATGCCTACTAGTGGGATGAAAGTCCTGTAATCCACATGCAAACAACTCTGTAGTGTATTTTTGTCGAATATTTTCTGCATGTAGCGTGTTCGAAACACGTAATTTCACAGCGGGAGAATCTATGTTATTTACATATCTTTTGGGTAGAACACGCTCCAAAAGTTTTTTCCTTTGAAAAATGCCTGATTTTCGAAACTGCTATTAGGAAAAAGCTGCGAACTCAGAGTTAAAGTTTCTAGGTGTAAATATGCCTTGTATGGTGGATGAAAGTTCTGTAATACACATGTACACAACTCATTAAAAATGTTTGTCAAATCCGTGATGTATGTTGCGTGTTCGGAACACGGAATGTTACGGTGACGGTATCTATGAAAATGAGATGTCTATTGGATAGAACATGCACCAAGAGAACTTTTCTGCGAAATCTGCCTGATTTTCGTAAGTGACGTTAGGAAAACCTGCGAAATCTTAGTAAATGTTTCTAGGTGTAAATATGCCTTGTTTTGTGGTTGAAAAATCGGTAATCCACATGCTCACGCTCATTAAATAATGTTTGTCGAAACCGTGATGAATGTAACGTTTTCGGAACACGGAATGTCTCGGTGAGTGAAACTCTGAAAATAACAATTCTACTGGATAGAACTCGCTTAAATTGAATGCTTCTGCGAAAATTTCATGATTTTCGAAACTGGATGTTAGGGAAAACCTGCGAAATCAGAATAACTACTTCTAGGTGTAAATATGCCTTGTTAGGTGGACGAAAGTTTGGTAATCCACATGCTCACACTCATTAAAGAATGTCGAATTCGTGATGCATGTAACGTGTTCGGAATACGGAATGTCATAGTGAAGGAAACAACGTAAGTTACATTTCTATTGGGTAGAACTCGCTTGAAGAGGATTTTTCTGCGAAAAGTGCCTCATTTTGAAAACTGCCATTAGGAGAACCCTGTGAAATCGGAGAAAATGCTTGTATGTGTCAATATGCCTTGAATGGTGAATGAAAGTCCGGTAATCCACATGTTAATAACAGTGTAGTAATTATTTTGTAAACCGTGATTCATGTAGCGCTTTTGGAAAATGGAATTTCACGGTAATGAAACTATGTAAATTAAAATTCTATTGAGTAGAACGAGCTAGAAGAGAATTTTTCTGTGAAAATTGCAGGATTATCGAATCTGAAGTTTGGAAAAAGCTGCAAAACGAGAGTAAATATTTGTAGGTGCACATGTGCCTCTATGTTGCAAGAAAGTTCGGTAATCCACATTTTCAAAACATATTAAAGAATCTTTTTCTAATCCGTGGTGCATGTAGCGTGTTCAGAACGTGGAATTTCACGGTGATTGAAACAATGTAAATGACTTCTCTATTGGGTAGAACTCGCTCCGAGAGGGTTTTTCTGCGAAAACTTCGTCATTTTTGAAACTGGCGTTTGGAAAATGCGGCAAAATCTGAGAAAATACTTCTAAGAATCAATATTCAATGTATGGTGATGAAAGTTCGGTAATCCACATGCTAACAAATTTGTAGTGAATATTTGTCGAATCCTTTATGCATGTAGCATGTTAGGAACACGGAATTTCACAGCCAGGGAATTTATGTAAATTACATTTCTCTTGGTTAGAAATCACTCCAAGAGATTTTTCCTGAGAAATAGGCCTGATTTTTGAAACTGACATTAGGAAAATCTGCGATCTCAGACTACTAGATTCTCGGTGTAAATCTGCCTTTTATGGTGGATGAAAGTTCGGTAATCCGCATGCTAACAACTCTGTAGTGAATATTTGTCGAATCTGAGATACGTGTAGCGTGTTTGGAACACAGAATATCACGGTGAGCGAATCTATATAAAATAAATGTCTCTTGGGTAGAATTCGCTCCAAGAGACTTTTCTGGGTATTCTGCCTCATTTTTGAAACTGGCTTTTGAAAATATCTGCAAAATCAGTGAAAATGCTTCAAAGTGTCAATATGCCTTGTATTGTGATGCAAGATCGTAAAAACACATGCAAACAAATCTGTGGTGAATATTTGTAGAAAGCGTTATGCATGTGGCCTGATCGTTTCCCGGAAAATGCCGGTGATGGAATCTATGTAAATTACATGCCTATTGGTTAGAATTCACTCCAAAATATTTTTCTGAGCAAACGGCCTGATTTTCGAAACTAGCATTAGGAAAAAGCTGCAAATTCAGAGTTAATGTTTCTAGGTGTATATATGCCATTTAAGGTGGATGAAAGTTCTGTAATCTACATGTTCACAACTCATTCGGGAAAGTTTGTTGAAATCATGATGCACGTAGCGTGTTCGGAAAATGGAATGTCACTGTGAGGGAAACTTTTTAAATTACATTTCTATTGGGAAGTACTCGCTCCACGAGAATTTTTCTGCGTATCTGCCTCCTTTTCAAAACTGGCATTAGGGAAAACTTTCGAAATATGAGAAAATGCTTCAAAGTGTCAACATGGCATTTATGGTGGATGAAAGTTCGGTAATCCTTATGCTAACAACTCTGTAGTGAATATTTGTCGACTCCGTGATGCATGTAGCTTTTTCGGAACACGGAATTTCACGATGACGGGTTCTATGTAAATTGCATGTCTATTGGGTAGAACTCGCTCCGAGAGTATTTTTCTGTGGAAACTGCATGATTTTAGAGACCGACATTAGGAGAAAACTACTAAATCAGAATAAAATTTCTATGTATAAATATGCACTGTAAGGTGGTTTAAAGTTCGTTAATACACATGTTCACAACTCATTAAAGAAGGTTTTTTGAATCCGTGGTGCATGTAACGTGTTCAGAACACGGAATGACACGGTGATTGAAAGTAGTTAAATTATTATCTTTTGGGTAGAACTGTCTCCAAGAGCATTTTTCTGCCAATTCTGCCTCATTTTCAAAACTGGCATTAAAACTAACCTGTGAAATCTGAGAAAATTCTTCAAAGTGTCAGTAAGCCTTGTATGGTGGATGAAAGTGCTGTAATCCACTTGCTAACAACTCTGTAGTGAATATTTCTCGCATCCGAGATGCATGTAGCGTGTTCGGAACACGGAATTTCACGGTGAGCGAATCCATGTAAATTACATGTCTATTGGTTAGAACCCGCTCCAAGAGGTTTTTGCCGTGAAATCTGCCTCATTTCCGAAACTGGCATTTCGAAAGCTCTGTGAAATCAGAGAAAAAGCTTCTAAGCATCAATATGCCTACTAGTGGGATGAAAGTCCTGTAATCCACATGCAAACAACTCTGTAGTGTATTTTTGTCGAATATTTTCTGCATGTAGCGTGTTCGAAACACGTAATTTCACAGCGGGAGAATCTATGTTATTTACATATCTTTTGGGTAGAACACGCTCCAAAAGTTTTTTCCTTTGAAAACTGCCTGATTTTCGAAACTGCTATTAGGAAAAAGCTGCGAACTCAGAGTTAAAGTTTCTAGGTGTAAATATGCCTTGTATGGTGGATGAAAGTTCTGTAATACACATGTACACAACTCATTAAAAATGTTTGTCAAATCCGTGATGTATGTAGCGTGTTCGGAACACGGAATGTTACGGTGACGGTATCTATGAAAATGAGATGTCTATTGGATAGAACATGCACCAAGAGAACTTTTCTGCGAAATCTGCCTGATTTTCGTAAGTGACGTTAGGAAAACCTGCGAAATCTTAGTAAATGTTTCTAGGTGTAAATATGCCTTGTTTTGTGGTTGAAAAATCGGTAATCCACATGCTCACGCTCATTAAATAATGTTTGTCGAAACCGTGATGAATGTAACGTTTTCGGAACACGGAATGTCTCGGTGAGTGAAACTCTGAAAATAACAATTCTACTGGATAGAACTCGCTTAAATTGAATGCTTCTGCGAAAATTTCATAATTTTCGAATCTGGATGTTAGGAAAAACCTGCGAAATCAGAATAACTACTTCTAGGTGTAAATATGCCTTGTAAGGTAGACGAAAGTTTGGTAATCCACATGCTCACACTCATTAAAGAATGTCGAATTCGTGATGCATGTAACGTGTTCGGAATACGGAATGTCATAGTGAAGGAAACAATGTAAGTTACATGTCTATTGGGTAGAACTCGCTTGAAGAGGATTTTTCTGCGAAAAGTGCCTCATTTTGAAAACTGCCATTAGGAGAACCCTGTGAAATCGGAGAAAATGCTTGTATGTGTCAATATGCCTTGAATGGTGAATGAAAGTCCGGTAATCCACATGTTAATAACAGTGTAGTAATTATTTTGTAAACCGTGATTCATGTAGCGCTTTTGGAAAATGGAATTTCACGGTAATGAAACTATGTAAATTAAAATTCTATTTAGTAGAACGAGCTAGAAGAGAATTTTTCTGTGAAAATTGCATGATTATCGAATCTGAAGTTTGGAAAAAGCTGCAAAACGAGAGTAAATATTTGTAGGTGCACATGTGCCTCTATGTTGCAAGAAAGTTCGGTAATCCACATTTTCAAAACATATTAAAGAATCTTTTTCTAATCCGTGGTGCATGTAGCGTGTTCAGAACGTGGAATTTCACGGTGATTGAAACAATGTAAATGACTTCTCTATTGGGTAGAACACGCTCCGAGAGGGTTTTTCTGCAAAAACTTCGTCATTTTTGAAACTGGCGTTTGGAAAATGCGGCAAAATCTGAGAAAATACTTCTAAGAATCAATATCCAATGTATGGTGATGAAAGTTCGGTAATCCACATGCTAACAAATTTGTAGTGAATATTTGTCGAATCATTTATGCATGTAGCATGTTAGGAACACGGAATTTCACAGCCAGGGAATTTATGTAAATTACATTTCTCTTGGTTAGAAATCACTCCAAGAGATTTTTCCTGAGAAATAGGCCTGATTTTTGAAACTGACATTAGGAAAATCTGCGATCTCAGGCTACTAGATTCTCGGTGTAAATCTGCCTTTTATGGTGGATGAAAGTTCGGTAATCCGCATGCTAACAACTCTGTAGTGAATATTTGTCGAATCTGAGATACGTGTATCATGTTTGGAACACAGAATATCACGGTGAGCGAATCTATATAAAATAAATGTCTCGGGTAGAATTCGCTCCAAGAGACTTTTCTGGGTATTCTGCCTCATTTTTGAAACTGGCTTTGGAAAATATCTGCAAAATCAGTGAAAATGCTTCAAAGTGTCAATATGCCTTGTATTGTGATGCAAGATCGTACAAACACATGCAAACAAATCTGTGGTGAATATTTGTAGAAAGCGTTATGCATGTGGCCTGATCGTTTCCCGGAAAATGCCGGTGATGGAATCTATGTAAATTACATGCCTATTGGTTAGAATTCGCTCCAAAATATTTTTCTGAGCAAACGGCCTGATTTTCGAAACTAGCATTAGGAAAAAGCTGCAAATTCAGAGTTAATGTTTCTAGGTGTATATATGCCATTTATGGTGGATGAAAGTTCTGTAATCTACATGTTCACAACTCATACGGGAAAGTTTGTTGAAACCTTGATGCATGTAGCGTGTTCGGAAAATGGAATGTCACTGTGAGGGAAACTTTGTAAATTACATTTCTATTGGGAAGTACTCGCTCCACGAGAATTTTTCTGCATATCTGCCTCCTTTTCAAAAGTGGCATTAGGGAAAACTTTCGAAATATGAGAAAATGCTTCAAAGTGTCAACATGGCATTTATGGTGGATGAAAGTTCGGTAATCCTTAAGCTAACAACTCTGTAGTGAATATTTGTCGAATCCGTGATTCATGTAGCTTTTTCGGAACACGGAATTTCACGATGACGGATTCTATGTAAATTGCATGTCTATTGGTTAGAACTCGCTCCGAGAGTATTTTTCTGTGGAAACTGCATGATTTTAGAGACCGACATTAGGAGAAAACTACTAAATCAGAATAAAATTTCTATGTATAAATATGCACTGTAAGGTGGATTAAAGTTCGTTAATACACATGTTCACAACTCATTAAAGAAGGTTTTTTGAATCCGTGGTGCATGTTACATGTTCAGAACACGGAATGACACGGTGATTGAAAGTAGTTAAATTATTATCTTTTGGGTAGAACTGTCTCCAAGAGCATTTTTCTGCCAATTCTGCCTCATTTTCAAAACTGGCATTAAAACTAACCTGTGAAATCTGAGAAAATTCTTCAAAGTGTCAGTAAGCCTTGTATGGTGGATGAAAGTGCTGTAATCCACTTGCTAACAACTCTGTAGTGAATATTTCTCGCATCCGAGATGCATGTAGCGTGTTCGGAACACGGAATTTCACGGTGAGCCAATCCATGTAAATTACATGTCTATTGGTTAGAACCCGCTCCAAGAGGTTTTTGCCGTGAAATCTGCCTCATTTTCTAAACTGGCATTTCGAAAGCTCTGTGAAATCAAAGAAAAAGTTTCTAAGCATCAATATGCCTACTAGTGGGATGAAAGTCCTGTAATCCACATGCAAACAACTCTGTAGTGTATTTTTGTCGAATATTTTCTGCATGTAGCGTGTTCGAAACACGTAATTTCACAGCGGGAGAATCTATGTTATTTACATATCTTTTGGGTAGAACACGCTCCAAAAGTTTTTTCCTTTGAAAACTGCCTGATTTTCGAAACTGCTATTAGGAAAAAGCTGCGAACTCAGAGTTAAAGTTTCTAGGTGTAAATATGCCTTGTATGGTGGATGAAAGTTCTGTAATACACATGTACACAACTCATTAAAAATGTTTGTCAAATCCGTGATGTATGTAGCGTGTTCGGAACACGGAATGTTACGGTGACGGTATCTATGAAAATGAGATGTCTATTGGATAGAACATGCACCAAGAGAACTTTTCTGCGAAATCTGCCTGATTTTCGTAAGTGACGTTAGGAAAACCTGCGAAATCTTAGTAAATGTTTCTAGGTGTAAATATGCCTTGTTTTGTGGTTGAAAAATCGGTAATCCACATGCTCACGCTCATTAAATAATGTTTGTCGAAACCGTGATGAATGTAACGTTTTCGGAACACGGAATGTCTCGGTGAGTGAAACTCTGAAAATAACAATTCTACTGGATAGAACTCGCTTAAATTGAATGCTTCTGCGAAAATTTCATGATTTTCGAATCTGGATGTTAGGAAAAACCTGCGAAATCAGAATAACTACTTCTAGGTGTAAATATGCCTTGTAAGGTAGACGAAAGTTTGGTAATCCACATGCTCACACTCATTAAAGAATGTCGAATTCGTGATGCATGTAACGTGTTCGGAATACGGAATGTCATAGTGAAGGAAACAATGTAAGTTACATGTCTATTGGGTAGAACTCGCTTGAAGAGGATTTTTCTGCGAAAAGTGCCTCATTTTGAAAACTGCCATTAGGAGAACCCTGTGAAATCGGAGAAAATGCTTGTATGTGTCAATATGCCTTGAATGGTGAATGAAAGTCCGGTAATCCACATGTTAATAACAGTGTAGTAATTATTTTGTAAACCGTGATTCATGTAGCGCTTTTGGAAAATGGAATTTCACGGTAATGAAACTATGTAAATTAAAATTCTATTGAGTAGAACGAGCTAGAAGAGAATTTTTCTGTGAAAATTGCATGATTATCGAATCTGAAGTTTGGAAAAAGCTGCAAAACGAGAGTAAATATTTGTAGGTGCACATGTGCCTCTATGTTGCAAGAAAGTTCGGTAATCCACATTTTCAAAACATATTAAAGAATCTTTTTCTAATCCGTGGTGCATGTAGCGTGTTCAGAACGTGGAATTTCACGGTGATTGAAACAATGTAAATGACTTCTCTATTGGGTAGACCACGCTCCGAGAGGGTTTTTCTGCAAAAACTTCGTCATTTTTGAAACTGGCGTTTGGAAAATGCGGCAAAATCTGAGAAAATACTTCTAAGAATCAATATTCAATGTATGGTGATGAAAGTTCGGTAATCCACATGCTAACAAATTTGTAGTGAATATTTGTCGAATCCTTTATGCATGTAGCATGTTAGGAACACGGAATTTCACAGCCAGGGAATTTATGTAAATTACATTTCTCTTGGTTAGAAATCACTCCAAGAGATTTTTCCTGAGAAATAGGCCTGATTTTTGAAACTGACATTAGGAAAATCTGCGATCTCAGACTACTAGATTCTCGGTGTAAATCTGCATTTTATGGTGGATGAAAGTTCGGTAATCCGCATGCTAACAACTCTGTAGTGAATATTTGTCGAATCTGAGATACGTGTAGCGTGTTTGGAACACAGAATATCACGGTGAGCGAATCTATATAAAATAAATGTCTCTTGGGTAGAATTCGCTCCAAGAGACTTTTCTGGGTATTCTGCCTCATTTTTGAAACTGGCTTTTGAAAATATCTGCAAAATCAGTGAAAATGCTTCAAAGTGTCAATATGCCTTGTATTGTGATGCAAGATCGTAAAAACACATGCAAACAAATCTGTGGTGAATATTTGTAGAAAGCATTATGCATGTGGCCTGATCGTTTCCCGGAAAATGCCGGTGATGGAATCTATGTAAATTACATGCCTATTGGTTAGAATTCACTCCAAAATATTTTTCTGAGCAAACGGCCTGATTTTCGAAACTAGCATTAGGAAAAAGCTGCAAATTCAGAGTTAATGTTTCTAGGTGTATATATGCCATTTAAGGTGGATGAAAGTTCTGTAATCTACATGTTCACAACTCATTCGGGAAAGTTTGTTGAAATCTTGATGCACGTAGCGTGTTCGGAAAATGGAATGTCACTGTGAGGGAAACTTTGTAAATTACATTTCTATTGGGAAGTACTCGCTCCACGAGAATTTTTCTGCGTATCTGCCTCCTTTTCAAAACTGGCATTAGGGAAAACTTTCGAAATATGAGAAAATGCTTCAAAGTGTCAACATGGCATTTATGGTGGATGAAAGTTCGGTAATCCTTATGCTAACAACTCTGTAGTGAATATTTGTCGAATCCGTGATGCATGTAGCTTTTTCGGAACACGGAATTTCACGATGACGGGTTCTATGTAAATTGCATGTCTATTGGGTAGAACTCGCTCCGAGAGTATTTTTCTGTGGAAACTGCATGATTTTAGAGACCGACATTAGGAGAAAACTACTAAATCAGAATAAAATTTCTATGTATAAATATGCACTGTAAGGTGGTTTAAAGTTCGTTAATACACATGTTCACAACTCATTAAAGAAGGTTTTTTGAATCCGTGGTGCATGTAACGTGTTCAGAACACGGAATGACACGGTGATTGAAAGTAGTTAAATTATTATCTTTTGGGTAGAACTGTCTCCAAGAGCATTTTTCTGCCAATTCTGCCTCATTTTCAAAACTGGCATTAAAACTAACCTGTGAAATCTGAGAAAATTCTTCAAAGTGTCAGTAAGCCTTGTATGGTGGATGAAAGTGCTGTAATCCACTTGCTAACAACTCTGTAGTGAATATTTCTCGCATCCGAGATGCATGTAGCGTGTTCGGAACACGGAATTTCACGGTGAGCGAATCCATGTAAATTACATGTCTATTGGTTAGAACCCGCTCCAAGAGGTTTTTGCCGTGAAATCTGCCTCATTTCCGAAACTGGCATTTCGAAAGCTCTGTGAAATCAGAGAAAAAGCTTCTAAGCATCAATATGCCTACTAGTGGGATGAAAGTCCTGTAATCCACATGCAAACAACTCTGTAGTGTATTTTTGTCGAATATTTTCTGCATGTAGCGTGTTCGAAACACGTAATTTCACAGCGGGAGAATCTATGTTATTTACATATCTTTTGGGTAGAACACGCTCCAAAAGTTTTTTCCTTTGAAAACTGCCTGATTTTCGAAACTGCTATTAGGAAAAAGCTGCGAACTCAGAGTTAAAGTTTCTAGGTGTAAATATGCCTTGTATGGTGGATGAAAGTTCTGTAATACACATGTACACAACTCATTAAAAATGTTTGTCAAATCCGTGATGTATGTAGCGTGTTCGGAACACGGAATGTTACGGTGACGGTATCTATGAAAATGAGATGTCTATTGGATAGAACATGCACCAAGAGAACTTTTCTGCGAAATCTGCCTGATTTTCGTAAGTGACGTTAGGAAAACCTGCGAAATCTTAGTAAATGTTTCTAGGTGTAAATATGCCTTGTTTTGTGGTTGAAAAATCGGTAATCCACATGCTCACGCTCATTAAATAATGTTTGTCGAAACCGTGATGAATGTAACGTTTTCGGAACACGGAATGTCTCGGTGAGTGAAACTCTGAAAATAACAATTCTACTGGATAGAACTCGCTTAAATTGAATGCTTCTGCGAAAATTTCATGATTTTCGAATCTGGATGTTAGGAAAAACCTGCGAAATCAGAATAACTACTTCTAGGTGTAAATATGCCTTGTAAGGTAGACGAAAGTTTGGTAATCCACATGCTCACACTCATTAAAGAATGTCGAATTCGTGATGCATGTAACGTGTTCGGAATACGGAATGTCATAGTGAAGGAAACAATGTAAGTTACATGTCTATTGGGTAGAACTCGCTTGAAGAGGATTTTTCTGCGAAAAGTGCCTCATTTTGAAAACTGCCATTAGGAGAACCCTGTGAAATCGGAGAAAATGCTTGTATGTGTCAATATGCCTTGAATGGTGAATGAAAGTCCGGTAATCCACATGTTAATAACAGTGTAGTAATTATTTTGTAAACCGTGATTCATGTAGCGCTTTTGGAAAATGGAATTTCACGGTAATGAAACTATGTAAATTAAAATTCTATTGAGTAGAACGAGCTAGAAGAGAATTTTTCTGTGAAAATTGCATGATTATCGAATCTGAAGTTTGGAAAAAGCTGCAAAACGAGAGTAAATATTTGTAGGTGCACATGTGCCTCTATGTTGCAAGAAAGTTCGGTAATCCACATTTTCAAAACATATTAAAGAATCTTTTTCTAATCCGTGGTGCATGTAGCGTGTTCAGAACGTGGAATTTCACGGTGATTGAAACAATGTAAATGACTTCTCTATTGGGTAGACCACGCTCCGAGAGGGTTTTTCTGCAAAAACTTCGTCATTTTTGAAACTGGCGTTTGGAAAATGCGGCAAAATCTGAGAAAATACTTCTAAGAATCAATATTCAATGTATGGTGATGAAAGTTCGGTAATCCACATGCTAACAAATTTGTAGTGAATATTTGTCGAATCCTTTATGCATGTAGCATGTTAGGAACACGGAATTTCACAGCCAGGGAATTTATGTAAATTACATTTCTCTTGGTTAGAAATCACTCCAAGAGATTTTTCCTGAGAAATAGGCCTGATTTTTGAAACTGACATTAGGAAAATCTGCGATCTCAGACTACTAGATTCTCGGTGTAAATCTGCATTTTATGGTGGATGAAAGTTCGGTAATCCGCATGCTAACAACTCTGTAGTGAATATTTGTCGAATCTGAGATACGTGTAGCGTGTTTGGAACACAGAATATCACGGTGAGCGAATCTATATAAAATAAATGTCTCTTGGGTAGAATTCGCTCCAAGAGACTTTTCTGGGTATTCTGCCTCATTTTTGAAACTGGCTTTTGAAAATATCTGCAAAATCAGTGAAAATGCTTCAAAGTGTCAATATGCCTTGTATTGTGATGCAAGATCGTAAAAACACATGCAAACAAATCTGTGGTGAATATTTGTAGAAAGCATTATGCATGTGGCCTGATCGTTTCCCGGAAAATGCCGGTGATGGAATCTATGTAAATTACATGCCTATTGGTTAGAATTCACTCCAAAATATTTTTCTGAGCAAACGGCCTGATTTTCGAAACTAGCATTAGGAAAAAGCTGCAAATTCAGAGTTAATGTTTCTAGGTGTATATATGCCATTTAAGGTGGATGAAAGTTCTGTAATCTACATGTTCACAACTCATTCGGGAAAGTTTGTTGAAATCTTGATGCACGTAGCGTGTTCGGAAAATGGAATGTCACTGTGAGGGAAACTTTGTAAATTACATTTCTATTGGGAAGTACTCGCTCCACGAGAATTTTTCTGCGTATCTGCCTCCTTTTCAAAACTGGCATTAGGGAAAACTTTCGAAATATGAGAAAATGCTTCAAAGTGTCAACATGGCATTTATGGTGGATGAAAGTTCGGTAATCCTTATGCTAACAACTCTGTAGTGAATATTTGTCGAATCCGTGATGCATGTAGCTTTTTCGGAACACGGAATTTCACGATGACGGGTTCTATGTAAATTGCATGTCTATTGGGTAGAACTCGCTCCGAGAGTATTTTTCTGTGGAAACTGCATGATTTTAGAGACCGACATTAGGAGAAAACTACTAAATCAGAATAAAATTTCTATGTATAAATATGCACTGTAAGGTGGTTTAAAGTTCGTTAATACACATGTTCACAACTCATTAAAGAAGGTTTTTTGAATCCGTGGTGCATGTAACGTGTTCAGAACACGGAATGACACGGTGATTGAAAGTAGTTAAATTATTATCTTTTGGGTAGAACTGTCTCCAAGAGCATTTTTCTGCCAATTCTGCCTCATTTTCAAAACTGGCATTAAAACTAACCTGTGAAATCTGAGAAAATTCTTCAAAGTGTCAGTAAGCCTTGTATGGTGGATGAAAGTGCTGTAATCCACTTGCTAACAACTCTGTAGTGAATATTTCTCGCATCCGAGATGCATGTAGCGTGTTCGGAACACGGAATTTCACGGTGAGCGAATCCATGTAAATTACATGTCTATTGGTTAGAACCCGCTCCAAGAGGTTTTTGCCGTGAAATCTGCCTCATTTTCGAAACTGGCATTTCGAAAGCTCTGTGAAATCAGAGAAAAAGCTTCTAAGCATCAATATGCCTACTAGTGGGATGAAAGTCCTGTAATCCACATGCAAACAACTCTGTAGTGTATTTTTGTCGAATATTTTCTGCATGTAGCGTGTTCGAAACACGTAATTTCACAGCGGGAGAATCTATGTTATTTACATATCTTTTGGGTAGAACACGCTCCAAAAGTTTTTTCCTTTGAAAACTGCCTGATTTTCGAAACTGCTATTAGGAAAAAGCTGCAAACTCAGAATTAAATTTTCTAGGTGTAAATATGCCTTGTATGGTGGATGAAAGTTCTGTAATACACATGTACACAACTCATTAAACATGTTTGTCAAATCCGTGATGTATGTTGCGTGTTCGGAACACGGAATGTTACGGTGACGGTATCTATGAAAATGAGATGTCTATTGGATAGAACATGCACCAAGAGAACTTTTCTGCGAAATCTGCCTGATTTTCGTAAGTGACGTTAGGAAAACCTGCGAAATCTTAGTAAATGTTTCTAGGTGTAAATATGCCTTGTTTTGTGGTTGAAAAATCGGTAATCCACATGCTCACGCTCATTAAATAATGTTTGTCGAAACCGTGATGAATGTAACGTTTTCGGAACACGGAATGTCTCGGTGAGTGAAACTCTGAAAATAACAATTCTACTGGATAGAACTCGCTTAAATTGAATGCTTCTGCGAAAATTTCATGATTTTCGAAACTGGATGTTAGGAAAAACCTGCGAAATCAGAATAACTACTTCTAGGTGTAAATATGCCTTGTTAGGTGGACGAATGTTTGGTAATCCACATGCTCACACTCATTAAAGAATGTCGAAATTCGTGATGCATGTAACGTGTTCGGAATACGGAATGTCATAGTGAAGGAAACAACGTAAGTTACATGTCTATTGGGTAGAACTCGCTTGAAGAGGATTTTTCTGCGAAAAGTGCCTCATTTTGAAAACTGCCATTAGGAGAACCCTGTGAAATCGGAGAAAATGCTTGTATGTGTCAATATGCCTTGATTGGTGAATGAAAGTCCGGTAATCCACATGTTAATAACAGTGTAGTAATTATTTTGTAAACCGTGATTCATGTAGCGCTTTTGGAAAATGGAATTTCACGGTAATGAAACTACGTAAATTAAAATTCTATTGAGTAGAACGAGCTAGAAGAGAATTTTTCTGTGAAAATTGCAGGATTATCGAATCTGAAGTTTGGAAAAAGCTGCAAAACGAGAGTAAATATTTGTAGGTGCACATGTGCCTCTATGTTGCAAGAAAGTTCGGTAATCCACATTTTCAAAACATATTAAAGAATCTTTTTCTAATCCGTGGTGCATGTAGCGTGTTCAGAACGTGGAATTTCACGGTGATTGAAACAATGTAAATGACTTCTCTATTGGGTAGAACTCGCTCCGAGAGGGTTTTTCTGCGAAAACTTCGTCATTTTTGAAACTGGCGTTTGGAAAATGCGGCAAAATCTGAGAAAATACTTCTAAGAATCAATATTCAATGTATGGTGATGAAAGTTCGGTAATCCACATGCTAACAAATTTGTAGTGAATATTTGTCGAATCCTTTATGCATGTAGCATGTTAGGAACACGGAATTTCACAGCCAGGGAATTTATGTAAATTACATTTCTCTTGGTTAGAAATCACTCCAAGAGATTTTTCCTGAGAAATAGGCCTGATTTTTGAAACTGACATTAGGAAAATCTGCGATCTCAGACTACTAGATTCTCGGTGTAAATCTGCCTTTTATGGTGGATGAAAGTTCGGTAATCCGCATGCTAACAACTCTGTAGTGAATATTTGTCGAATCTGAGATACGTGTAGCGTGTTTGGAACACAGAATATCACGGTGAGCGAATCTATATAAAATAAATGTCTCTTGGGTAGAATTCGCTCCAAGAGACTTTTCTGGGTATTCTGCCTCATTTTTGAAACTGGCTTTTGAAAATGTCTGCAAAATCAGTGAAAATGCTTCAAAGTGTCAATATGCCTTGTATTGTGATGCAAGATCGTAAAAACACATGCAAACAAATCTGTGGTGAATATTTGTAGAAAGCGTTATGCATGTGGCCTGATCGTTTCCCGGAAAATGCCGGTGATGGAATCTATGTAAATTACATGCCTATTGGTTAGAATTCGCTCCAAAATATTTTTCTGAGCAAACGGCCTGATTTTCGAAACTAGCATTAGGAAAAAGCTGCAAATTCAGAGTTAATGTTTCTAGGTGTATATATGCCATTTAAGGTGGATGAAAGTTCTGTAATCTACATGTTCACAACTCATTCGGGAAAGTTTGTTGAAACCTTGATGCACGTAGCATGTTCGGAAAATGGAATGTCACTGTGAGGGAAACTTTGTAAATTACATTTCTATTGGGAAGTACTCGCTCCACGAGAATTTTTCCAGTCGAGCGCTGCGTCTGCCTCCTTTCAAACTGGCATTAGGGAAAACTTTCGAAATATGAGAAAATGCTTCAAAGTGTCAACATGGCATTTATGGTGGATGAAAGTTCGGTAATCCTTATGCTAACAACTCTGTAGTGAATATTTGTCGAATCCGTGATGCATGTAGCTTTTTCGGAACACGGAATTTCACGATGACGGGTTCTATGTAAATTGCATGTCTATTGGGTAGAACTCGCTCCGAGAGTATTTTTCTGTGGAAACTGCATGATTTTAGAGACCGACATTAGGAGAAAACTACTAAATCAGAATAAAATTTCTATGTATAAATATGCACTGTAAGGTGGTTTAAAGTTCGTTAATACACATGTTCACAACTCATTAAAGAAGGTTTTTTGAATCCGTGGTGCATGTAACGTGTTCAGAACACGGAATGACACGGTGATTGAAAGTAGTTAAATATTATCTTTTGGGTAGAACTGTCTCCAAGAGCATTTTTCTGCCAATTCTGCCTCATTTTCAAAACTGGCATTAAAACTAACCTGTGAAATCTGAGAAAATTCTTCAAAGTGTCAGTAAGCCTTGTATGGTGGATGAAAGTGCTGTAATCCACTTGCTAACAACTCTGTAGTGAGTATTTCTCGCATCCGAGATGCATGTAGCGTGTTCGGAACACGGAATTTCACGGTGAGCGAATCCATGTAAATTACATGTCTATTGGTTAGAACCCGCTCCAAGAGGTTTTTGCCGTGAATCTGCCTCATTTTCGAAACTGGCATTCGAAAGCTCTGTGAAATCAGAGAAAAAAGCTTCTAAGCATCAATATGCCTACTAGTGGGATGAAAGTCCTGTAATCCACATGCAAACAACTCTGTAGTGTATTTTTGTCGAATATTTTCTGCATGTAGCGTGTTCGAAACACGTAATTTCACAGCGGGAGAATCTATGTTATTTACATATCTTTTGGGTAGAACACGCTCCAAAAGTTTTTTCCTTTGAAAACTGCCTGATTTTCGAAACTGCTATTAGGAAAAAAGCTGCGAACTCAGAGTTAAAGTTCTAGGTGTAATTATGCCTTGTATGGTGGATGAAAGTTCTGTAATACACATGTACACAACTCATTAACATGTTTGTCAAATCCGTGATGTATGTTGCGTGTTCGGAACACGGAATGTTACGGTGACGGTATCTATGAAAATGAGATGTCTATTGGATAGAAACATGCACCAAGAGAACTTTTCTGCGAAATCTGCCTGATTTTCGTAAGTGACGTTAGGAAAACCTGCGAAATCTTAGTAAATGTTTCTAGGTGTAAATATGCCTTGTTTTGTGGTTGAAAAATCGGTAATCCACATGCTCACGCTCATTAAATAATGTTTGTCGAAACCGTGATGAATGTAACGTTTTCGGAACACGGAATGTCTCGGTGAGTGAAACTCTGAAAATAACAATTCTACTGGATAGAACTCGCTTAAATTGAATGCTTCTGCAAAAATTTCATGATTTTCGAAACTGGATGTTAGGAAAAACCTGCGAAATCAGAATAACTACTTCTAGGTGTAAATATGCTTGTTAGGTGGACGAATGTTTGGTAATCCACATGCTCACACTCATTAAAGAATGTCGAATTCGTGATGCATGTAACGTGTTCGGAATACGGAATGTCATAGTGAAGGAAACAACGTAAGTACATGTCTATTGGGTAGAACTCGCTTGAAGAGGATTTTTCTGCGAAAAGTGCCTCATTTTGAAAACTGCCATTAGGAGAACCCTGTGAAATCGGAGAAAATGCTTGTATGTGTCAATATGCCTTGATTGGTGAATGAAAGTCCGGTAATCCACATGTTAATAACAGTGTAGTAATTATTTTGTAAACCGTGATTCATGTAGCGCTTTTGGAAAATGGAATTTCACGGTAATGAAACTATGTAAATTAAAATTCTATTGAGTAGAACGAGCTAGAAGAGAATTTTTCTGTGAAAATTGCAGGATTATCGAATCTGAAGTTTGGAAAAAGCTGCAAAACGAGAGTAAATATTTGTAGGTGCACATGTGCCTCTATGTTGCAAGAAAGTTCGGTAATCCACATTTTCAAAACATATTAAAGAATCTTTTTCTAATCCGTGGTGCATGTAGCGTGTTCAGAACGTGGAATTTCACGGTGATGAAACAATGTAAATGACTTCTCTATTGGGTAGAACTCGCTCCGAGAGGGTTTTTCTGCGAAAACTTCGTCATTTTGAAACTGGCGTTTGGAAAATGCGGCAAAATCTGAGAAAATACTTCTAAGAATCAATATTCAATGTATGGTGATGAAAGTTCGGTAATCCACATGCTAACAAATTTGTAGTGAATATTTGTCGAATCCTTTATGCATGTAGCATGTTAGGAACACGGAATTTCACAGCCAGGGAATTTATGTAAATTACATTTCTCTTGGTTAGAAATCACTCCAAGAGATTTTTCCTGAGAAATAGGCCTGATTTTTGAAACTGACATTAGGAAAATCTGCGATCTCAGACTACTAGATTCTCGGTGTAAATCTGCCTTTTATGGTGGATGAAAGTTCGGTAATCCGCATGCTAACAACTCTGTAGTGAATATTTGTCGAATCTGAGATACGTGTAGCGTGTTTGGAACACAGAATATCACGGTGAGCGAATCTATATAAAATAAATGTCTCTTGGGTAGAATTCGCTCCAAGAGACTTTTCTGGGTATTCTGCCTCATTTTTGAAACTGGCTTTTGAAAATATCTGCAAAATCAGTGAAAATGCTTCAAAGTGTCAATATGCCTTGTATTGTGATGCAAGATCGTAAAAACACATGCAAACAAATCTGTGGTGAATATTTGTAGAAAGCGTTATGCATGTGGCCTGATCGTTTCCCGGAAAATGCCGGTGATGGAATCTATGTAAATTACATGCCTATTGGTTAGAATTCGCTCCAAAATATTTTTCTGAGCAAACGGCCTGATTTTCGAAACTAGCATTAGGAAAAAGCTGCAAATTCAGAGTTAATGTTTCTAGGTGTATATATGCCATTTAAGGTGGATGAAAGTTCTGTAATCTACATGTTCACAACTCATTCGGGAAAGTTTGTTGAAATCTTGATGCACGTAGCGTGTTCGGAAAATGGAATGTCACTGTGAGGGAAACTTTTTAAATTACATTTCTATTGGGAAGTACTCGCTCCACGAGAATTTTTCTGCGTATCTGCCTCCTTTTCAAACTGGCATTAGGGAAAACTTTCGAAATATGAGAAAATGCTTCAAAGTGTCAACATGGCATTTATGGTGGATGAAAGTTCGGTAATCCTTATGCTAACAACTCTGTAGTGAATATTTGTCGAATCCGTGATGCATGTAGCTTTTTCGGAACACGGAATTTCACGATGACGGGTTCTATGTAAATTGCATGTCTATTGGGTAGAACTCGCTCCGAGAGTATTTTTCTGTGGAAACTGCATGATTTTAGAGACCGACATTAGGAGAAAACTACTAAATCAGAATAAAATTTCTATGTATAAATATGCACTGTAAGGTGGATTAAAGTTCGTTAATACACATGTTCACAACTCATTAAAGAAGGTTTTTTGAATCCGTGGTGCATGTAACGTGTTCAGAACACGAATGACACGGTGATTGAAAGTAGTTAAATTATTATCTTTTGGGTAGAACTGTCTCCAAGAGCATTTTTCTGCCAATTCTGCCTCATTTTCAAAACTGGCATTAAAACTAACCTGTGAAATCTGAGAAAATTCTTCAAAGTGTCAGTAAGCCTTGTATGGTGGATGAAAGTGCTGTAATCCACTTGCTAACAACTCTGTAGTGAATATTTCTCGCATCCGAGATGCATGTAGCGTGTTCGGAACACGGAATTTCACGGGTGAGCGAATCCATGTAAATTACATGTCTATTGGTTAGAACCCGCTCCAAGAGGTTTTTGCCGTGAAATCTGCCTCATTTTCGAAACTGGCATTTCGAAAGCTCTGTGAAATCAGAGAAAAAGCTTCTAAGCATCAATATGCCTACTAGTGGGATGAAAGTCCTGTAATCCACATGCAAACAACTCTGTAGTGTATTTTTGTCGAATATTTTCTGCATGTAGCGTGTTCGAAACACGTAATTTCACAGCGGGAGAATCTATGTTATTTACATATCTTTTGGGTAGAACACGCTCCAAAAGTTTTTTCCTTTGAAAACTGCCTGATTTTCGAAACTGCTATTAGGAAAAAGCTGCAAACTCAGAGTTAAAGTTTCTAGGTGTAAATATGCCTTGTATGGTGGATGAAAGTTCTGTAATACACATGTACACAACTCATTAAACATGTTTGTCAAATCCGTGATGTATGTTGCGTGTTCAGAACACGGAATGTTACGGTGACGTTATCTATGAAAATGAGATGTCTATTGGATAGAACATGCACCAGAGAACTTTTCTGCGAAATCTGCCTGATTTTCGTAAGTGACGTTAGGAAAACCTGCGAAATCTTAGTAAATGTTTCTAGGTGTAAATATGCCTTGTTTTGTGGTTGAAAAATCGGTAATCACATGCTCACGCTCATTAAATAATGTTTGTCGAAACCGTGATGAATGTAACGTTTTCCGAACACGGAATGTCTCGGTGAGTGAAACTCTGAAAATAACAATTCTACTGGATAGAACTCGCTTAAATTGAATGCTTCTGCAAAAATTTCATGATTTTCGAAACTGGATGTTAGGAAAAACCTGCGAAATCAGAATAACTACTTCTAGGTGTAAATATGCCTTGTTAGGTGGACGAATGTTTGGTAATCCACATGCTCACTACTCATTAAAGAATGTCGAATTCGTGATGCATGTAACGTGTTCGGAATACGGAATGTCATAGTGAAGGAAACAACGTAAGTTACATGTCTATTGGGTAGAACTCGCTTGAAGAGGATTTTTCTGCGAAAAGTGCCTCATTTTGAAAACTGCCATTAGGAGAACCCTGTGAAATCGGAGAAAATGCTTGTATGTGTCAATATGCCTTGATTGGTGAATGAAAGTCCGGTAATCCACATGTTAATAACAGTGTAGTAATTATTTTGTAAACCGTGATTCATGTAGCGCTTTTGGAAAATGGAATTTCACGGTAATGAAACTATGTAATTAAAATTCTATTGAGTAGAACGAGCTAGAAGAGAATTTTTCTGTGAAAATTGCAGGATTATCGAATCTGAAGTTTGGAAAAAGCTGCAAAACGAGAGTAAATATTTGTAGGTGCACATGTGCCTCTATGTTGCAAGAAAGTTCGGTAATCCACATTTTCAAAACATACAGTCGAGCGCTGCGTCTAATCCGTGGTGCATGTAGCGTGTTCAGAACGTGGAATTTCACGGTGATTGAAACAATGTAAATGACTTCTCTATTGGGTAGAACTCGCTCCGAGAGGGTTTTTCTGCGAAAACTTCGTCATTTTTGAAACTGGCGTTTGGAAAATGCGGCAAAATCTGAGAAAATACTTCTAAGAATCAATATTCAATGTATGGTGATGAAAGTTCGGTAATCCACATGCTAACAAATTTGTAGTGAATATTTGTCGAATCCTTTATGCATGTAGCATGTTAGGAACACGGAATTTCACAGCCAGGGAATTTATGTAAATTACATTTCTCTTGGTTAGAAATCACTCCAAGAGATTTTTCCTGAGAAATAGGCCTGATTTTTGAAACTGACATTAGGAAAATCTGCGATCTCAGACTACTAGATTCTCGGTGTAAATCTGCCTTTTATGGTGGATGAAAGTTCGGTAATCCGCATGCTAACAACTCTGTAGTGAATATTTGTCGAATCTGAGATACGTGTAGCGTGTTTGGAACACAGAATATCACGGTGAGCGAATCTATATAAAATAAATGTCTCTTGGGTAGAATTCGCTCCAAGAGACTTTTCTGGGTATTCTGCCTCATTTTTGAAACTGGCTTTTGAAAATATCTGCAAAATCAGTGAAAATGCTTCAAAGTGTCAATATGCCTTGTATTGTGATGCAAGATCGTAAAAACACATGCAAACAAATCTGTGGTGAATATTTGTAGAAAGCGTTATGCATGTGGCCTGATCGTTTCCCGGAAAATGCCGGTGATGGAATCTATGTAAATTACATGCCTATTGGTTAGAATTCGCTCCAAAATATTTTTCTGAGCAAACGGCCTGATTTTCGAAACTAGCATTAGGAAAAAGCTGCAAATTCAGAGTTAATGTTTCTAGGTGTATATATGCCATTTAAGGTGGATGAAAGTTCTGTAATCTACATGTTCACAACTCATTCGGGAAAGTTTGTTGAAATCTTGATGCACGTAGCGTGTTCGGAAAATGGAATGTCACTGTGAGGGAAACTTTTTAAATTACATTTCTATTGGGAAGTACTCGCTCCACGAGAATTTTTCTGCGTATCTGCCTCCTTTTCAAAACTGGCATTAGGGAAAACTTTCGAAATATGAGAAAATGCTTCAAAGTGTCAACATGGCATTTATGGTGGATGAAAGTTCGGTAATCCTTATGCTAACAACTCTGTAGTGAATATTTGTCGAATCCGTGATGCATGTAGCTTTTTCGGAACACGGAATTTCACGATGACGGGTTCTATGTAAATTGCATGTCTATTGGGTAGAACTCGCTCCGAGAGTATTTTTCTGTGGAAACTGCATGATTTTAGAGACCGACATTAGGAGAAAACTACTAAATCAGAATAAAATTTCTATGTATAAATATGCACTGTAAGGTGGTTTAAAGTTCGTTAATACACATGTTCACAACTCATTAAAGAAGGTTTTTTGAATCCGTGGTGCATGTAACGTGTTCAGAACACGGAATGACACGGTGATTGAAAGTAGTTAAATTATTATCTTTTGGGTAGAACTGTCTCCAAGAGCATTTTTCTGCCAATTCTGCCTCATTTTCAAAACTGGCATTAAAACTAACCTGTGAAATCTGAGAAAATTCTTCAAAGTGTCAGTAAGCCTTGTATGGTGGATGAAAGTGCTGTAATCCACTTGCTAACAACTCTGTAGTGAGTATTTCTCGCATCCGAGATGCATGTAGCGTGTTCGGAACACGGAATTTCACGGTGAGCGAATCCATGTAAATTACATGTCTATTGGTTAGAACCCGCTCCAAGAGGTTTTTGCCGTGAAATCTGCCTCATTTTCGAAACTGGCATTTCGAAAGCTCTGTGAAATCAGAGAAAAAGCTTCTAAGCATCAATATGCCTACTAGTGGGATGAAAGTCCTGTAATCCACATGCAAACAACTCTGTAGTGTATTTTTGTCGAATATTTTCTGCATGTAGCGTGTTCGAAACACGTAATTTCACAGCGGGAGAATCTATGTTATTTACATATCTTTTGGGTAGAACACGCTCCAAAAGTTTTTTCCTTTGAAAACTGCCTGATTTTCGAAACTGCTATTAGGAAAAAGCTGCAAACTCAGAGTTAAAGTTTCTAGGTGTAAATATGCCTTGTATGGTGGATGAAAGTTCTGTAATACACATGTACACAACTCATTAAACATGTTTGTCAAATCCGTGATGTATGTTGCGTGTTCGGAACACGGAATGTTACGGTGACGTTATCTATGAAAATGAGATGTCTATTGGATAGAACATGCACCAAGAGAACTTTTCTGCGAAATCTGCCTGATTTTCGTAAGTGACGTTAGGAAAACCTGCGAAATCTTAGTAAATGTTTCTAGGTGTAAATATGCCTTGTTTTGTGGTTGAAAAATCGGTAATCCACATGCTCACGCTCATTAAATAATGTTTGTCGAAACCGTGATGAATGTAACGTTTTCGGAACACGGAATGTCTCGGTGAGTGAAACTCTGAAAATAACAATTCTACTGGATAGAACTCGCTTAAATTGAATGCTTCTGTGAAAATTTCATGATTTTCGAAACTGGATGTTAGGAAAAACCTGCGAAATCAGAATAACTACTTCTAGGTGTAAATATGCCTTGTTAGGTGGACGAAAGTTTGGTAATCCACATGCTCACACTCATTAAAGAATGTCGAATTCGTGATGCATGTAACGTGTTCGGAATACGGAATGTCATAGTGAAGGAAACAACGTAATTTACATGTCTATTGGGTAGAACTCGCTTGAAGAGGATTTTTCTGCGAAAAGTGCCTCATTTTGAAAACTGCCATTAGGAGAACCCTGTGAGATCGGAGAAAATGCTTGTATGTGTCAATATGCCTTGAATGGTGAATGAAAGTCCGGTAATGCACATGTTAATAACAGTGTAGTAATTATTTTGTAAACCGTGATTCATGTAGCGCTTTTGGAAAATGGAATTTCACGGTAATGAAACTATGTAAATTAAAATTCTATTGAGTAGAACGAGCTAGAAGAGAATTTTTCTGTGAAAATTGCAGGATTATCGAATCTGAAGTTTGGAAAAAGCTGCAAAACGAGAGTAAATATTTGTAGGTGCACATGTGCCTCTATGTTGCAAGAAAGTTCGGTAATCCACATTTTCAAAACATATTAAAGAATCTTTTTCTAATCCGTGGTGCATGTAGCGTGTTCAGAACGTGGAATTTCACGGTGATTGAAACAATGTAAATGACTTCTCTATTGGGTAGAACTCGCTCCGAGAGGGTTTTTCTGCGAAAACTTCGTCATTTTTGAAACTGGCGTTTGGAAAATGCGGCAAAATCTGAGAAAATACTTCTAAGAATCAATATTCAATGTATGGTGATGAAAGTTCGGTAATCCACATGCTAACAAATTTGTAGTGATTATTTGTCGAATCCTTTATGCATGTAGCATGTTAGGAACACGGAATTTCACAGCCAGGGAATTTATGTAAATTACATTTCTCTTGGTTAGAAATCACTCCAAGAGATTTTTCCTGAGAAATAGGCCTGATTTTTGAAACTGACTTTAGGAAAATCTGCGATCTCAGACTACTAGATTCTCGGTGTAAATCTGCCTTTTATGGTGGATGAAAGTTCGGTAATCCGCATGCTAACAACTCTGTAGTGAATATTTGTCGAATCTGAGATACGTGTAGCGTGTTTGGAACACAGAATATCACGGTGAGCGAATCTATATAAAATAAATGTCTCTTGGGTAGAATTCGCTCCAAGAGACTTTTCTGGGTATTCTGCCTCATTTTTGAAACTGGCTTTTGAAAATATCTGCAAAATCAGTGAAAATGCTTCAAAGTGTCAATATGCCTTGTATTGTGATGCAAGATCGTACAAACACATGCAAACAAATCTGTGGTGAATATTTGTAGAAAGCGTTATGCATGTGGCCTGATCGTTTCCCGGAAAATGCCGGTGATGGAATCTATGTAAATTACATGCCTATTGGTTAGAATTCGCTCCAAAATATTTTTCTGAGCAAACGGCCTGATTTTCGAAACTAGCATTAGGAAAAAGCTGCAAATTCAGAGTTAATGTTTCTAGGTGTATATATGCCATTTAAGGTGGATGAAAGTTCTGTAATCTACATGTTCACAACTCATTCGGGAAAGTTTGTTGAAACCTTGATGCACGTAGCATGTTCGGAAAATGGAATGTCACTGTGAGGGAAACTTTGTAAATTACATTTCTATTGGGAAGTACTCGCTCCACGAGAATTTTTCTGCGTATCTGCCTCCTTTTCAAAACTGGCATTAGGGAAAACTTTCGAAATATGAGAAAATGCTTCAAAGTGTCAACATGGCATTTATGGTGGATGAAAGTTCGGTAATCCTTATGCTAACAACTTTGTAGTGAATATTTGTCGAATCCGTGATGCATGTAGCTTTTTCGGAACACGGAATTTCACGATGACGGGTTCTATGTAAATTGCATGTCTATTGGGTAGAACTCGCTCCGAGAGTATTTTTCTGTGGAAACTGCATGATTTTAGAGACCGACATTAGGAGAAAACTACTAAATCAGAATAAAATTTCTATGTATAAATATGCACTGTAAGGTGGATTAAAGTTCGTTAATACACATGTTCACAACTCATTAAAGAAGGTTTTTTGAATCCGTGGTGCATGAAACGTGTTCAGAACACGGAATGACACGGTGATTGAAAGTAGTTAAATTATTATCTTTTGGGTAGAACTGTCTCCAAGAGCATTTTTCTGCCAATTCTGCCTCATTTTCAAAACTGGCATTAAAACTAACCTGTGAAATCTGAGAAAATTCTTCAAAGTGTCAGTAAGCCTTGTATGGTGGATGAAAGTGCTGTAATCCACTTGCTAACAACTCTGTAGTGAATATTTCTCGCATCCGAGATGCATGTAGCGTGTTCGGAACACGGAATTTCACGGTGAGCGAATCCATGTAAATTACATGTCTATTGGTTAGAACCCGCTCCAAGAGGTTTTTGCCGTGAAATCTGCCTCATTTTCGAAACTGGCATTTCGAAAGCTCTGTGAAATCAGAGAAAAAGCTTCTAAGCATCAATATGCCTACTAGTGGGATGAAAGTCCTGTAATCCACATGCAAACAACTCTGTAGTGTATTTTTGTCGAATATTTTCTGCATGTAGCGTGTTCGAAACACGTAATTTCACAGCGGGAGAATCTATTTTATTTACATATCTTTTGGGTAGAACACGCTCCAAAAGTTTTTTCCTTTGAAAACTGCCTGATTTTCGAAACTGCTATTAGGAAAAAGCTGCGAACTCAGAGTTAAAGTTTCTAGGTGTAAATATGCCTTGTATGGTGGATGAAAGTTCTGTAATACACATGTACACAACTCATTAAAAATGTTTGTCAAATCCGTGATGTATGTTGTGTGTTCGGAACACGGAATGTTACGGTGACGGTATCTATGAAAATGAGATGTCTATTGGATAGAACATGCACCAAGAGAACTTTTCTGCGAAATCTGCCTGATTTTCGTAAGTGACGTTAGGAAAACCTGCGAAATCTTAGTAAATGTTTCTAGGTGTAAATATGCCTTGTTTTGTGGTTGAAAAATCGGTAATCCACATGCTCACGCTCATTAAATAATGTTTGTCGAAACCGTGATGAATGTAACGTTTTCGGAACACGGAATGTCTCGGTGAGTGAAACTCTGAAAATAACAATTCTACTGGATAGAACTCGCTTAAATTGAATGCTTCTGCGAAAATTTCATGATTTTCTAACTGGATGTTAGGAAAAACCTGCGAAATCAGAATAACTACTTCTAGGTGTAAATATGCCTTTTTAGGTGGACGAAAGTTTGGTAATCCACATGCTCACACTCATTAAAGAATGTCGAATTCGTGATGCATGAAACGTGTTCGGAATACGGAATGTCATAGTGAAGCAAACAACGTAAGTTACATGTCTATTGGGTAGAACTCGCTTGAAGAGGATTTTTCTGCGAAAAGTGCCTCATTTTGAAAACTGCCATTAGGAGAACCCTGTGAAATCGGAGAAAATGCTTGTATGTGTCAATATGCCTTGAATGGTGAATGAAAGTCCGGTAATCCACATGTTAATAACAGTGTAGTAATTATTTTGTAAACCGTGATTCATGTAGCGCTTTTGGAAAATGGAATTTCACGGTAATGAAACTATGTAAATTAAAATTCTATTGAGTAGAACGAGCTAGAAGAGAATTTTTCTGTGAAAATTGCAGGATTATCGAATCTGAAGTTTGGAAAAAGCTGCAAAACGAGAGTAAATATTTGTAGGTGCACATGTGCCTCTATGTTGCAAGAAAGTTCGGTAATCCACATTTTCAAAACATATTAAAGAATCTTTTTCTAATCCGTGGTGCATGTAGCGTGTTCAGAATGTGGAATTTCACGGTGATTGAAACAATGTAAATGACTTCTCTATTGGGTAGAACTCGCTCCGAGAGGGTTTTTCTTTGAAAACTTCGTCATTTTTGAAACTGGCGTTTGGAAAATGCGGCAAAATCTGAGAAAATACTTCTAAGAATCAATATTCAATGTATGGTGATGAAAGTTCGGTAATCCACATGCTAACAAATTTGTAGTGAATATTTGTCGAATCCTTTATGCATGTAGCATGTTAGGAACACGGAATTTCACAGCCAGGGAATTTATGTAAATTACATTTCTCTTGGTTAGAAATCACTCCAAGAGATTTTTCCTGAGAAATAGGCCTGATTTTTGAAACTGACATTAGGAAAATCTGCGATCTCAGACTACTAGATTCTCGGTGTAAATCTGCCTTTTATGGTGGATGAAAGTTCGGTAATCCGCATGCTAACAACTCTGTAGTGAATATTTGTCGAATCTGAGATACGTGTAGCGTGTTTGGAACACAGAATATCACGGTGAGCGAATCTATATAAAATAAATGTCTCTTGGGTAGAATTCGCTCCAAGAGACTTTTCTGGGTATTCTGCCTCATTTTTGAAACTGGCTTTGGAAAATATCTGCAAAATCAGTGAAAATGCTTCAAAGTGTCAATATGCCTTGTATTGTGATGCAAGATCGTACAAACACATGCAAACAAATCTGTGGTGAATATTTGTAGAAAGCGTTATGCATGTGGCCTGATCGTTTCCCGGAAAATGCCGGTGATGGAATCTATGTAAATTACATGCCTATTGGTTAGAATTCGCTCCAAAATATTTTTCTGAGCAAACGGCCTGATTTTCGAAACTAGCATTAGGAAAAAGCTGCAAATTCAGAGTTAATGTTTCTAGGTGTATATATGCCATTTATGGTGGATGAAAGTTCTGTAATCTACATGTTCACAACTCATTCGGGAAAGTTTGTTGAAACCTTGATGCATGTAGCGTGTTCGGAAAATGGAATGTCACTGTGAGGGAAACTTTGTAAATTACATTTCTATTGGGAAGTACTCGCTCCACGAGAATTTTTCTGCGTATCTGCCTCCTTTTCAAAACTGGCATTAGGGAAAATTTTCGAAATACGAGAAAATGCTTCAAAGTGTCAACATGGCATTTATGGTGGATGAAAGTTCGGTAATCCTTATGCTAACAACTTTGTAGTGAATATTTGTCGAATCCGTGATGCATGTAGCTTTTTCGGAACACGGAATTTCACGATGACGGGTTCTATGTAAATTGCATGTCTATTGGGTAGAACTCGCTCCGAGAGTATTTTTCTGTGGAAACTGCATGATTTTAGAGACCGACATTAGGAGAAAACTACTAAATCAGAATAAAATTTCTATGTATAAATATGCACTGTAAGGTGGTTTAAAGTTCGTTAATACACATGTTCACAACTCATTAAAGAAGGTTTTTTGAATCCGTGGTGCATGTAACGTGTTCAGAACACGGAATGACACGGTGATTGAAAGTAGTTAAATTATTATCTTTTGGGTAGAACTGTCTCCAAGAGCATTTTTCTGCCAATTCTGCCTCATTTTCAAAACTGGCATTAAAACTAACCTGTGAAATCTGAGAAAATTCTTCAAAGTGTCAGTAAGCCTTGTATGGTGGATGAAAGTGCTGTAATCCACTTGCTAACAACTCTGTAGTGAATATTTCTCGCATCCGAGATGCATGTAGCGTGTTCGGAACACGGAATTTCATGGTGAGCGAATCCATGTAAATTACATGTCTATTGGTTAGAACCCGCTGCAAGAGGTTTTTGCCGTGAAATCTGCCTCATTTTCGAAACTGGCATTTCGAAAGCTCTGTGAAATCAGAGAAAAAGCTTCTAAGCATCAATATGCCTACTAGTGGGATGAAAGTCCTGTAATCCACATGCAAACAACTCTGTAGTGTATTTTTGTCGAATATTTTCTGCATGTAGCGTGTTCGAAACACGTAATTTCACAGCGGGAGAATCTAAGTTATTTACATATCTTTTGGGTAGAACACGCTCCAAAAGTTTTTTCCTTTGAAAACTGCCTGATTTTCGAAACTGCTATTAGGAAAAAGCTGCGAACTCAGAGTTAAAGTTTCTAGGTGTAAATATGCCTTGTATGGTGGATGAAAGTTCTGTAATACACATGTACACAACTCATTAAAAATGTTTGTCAAATCCGTGATGTATGTTGTGTGTTCGGAACACGGAATGTTACGGTGACGGTATCTATGAAAATGAGATGTCTATTGGATAGAACATGCACCAAGAGAACTTTTCTGCGAAATCTGCCTGATTTTCGTAAGTGACGTTAGGAAAACCTGCGAAATCTTAGTAAATGTTTCTAGGTGTAAATATGCCTTGTTTTGTGGTTGAAAAATCGGTAATCCACATGCTCACGCTCATTAAATAATGTTTGTCGAAACCGTGATGAATGTAACGTTTTCGGAACACGGAATGTCTCGGTGAGTGAAACTCTGAAAATAACAATTCTACTGGATAGAACTCGCTTAAATTGAATGCTTCTGCGAAAATTTCATGATTTTCTAACTGGATGTTAGGAAAAACCTGCGAAATCAGAATAACTACTTCTAGGTGTAAATATGCCTTGTTAGGTGGACGAAAGTTTGGTAATCCACATGCTCACACTCATTAAAGAATGTCGAATTCGTGATGCATGAAACGTGTTCGGAATACGGAATGTCATAGTGAAGCAAACAACGTAAGTTACATGTCTATTGGGTAGAACTCGCTTGAAGAGGATTTTTCTGCGAAAAGTGCCTCATTTTGAAAACTGCCATTAGGAGAACCCTGTGAAATCGGAGAAAATGCTTGTATGTGTCAATATGCCTTGAATGGTGAATGAAAGTCCGGTAATCCACATGTTAATAACAGTGTAGTAATTATTTTGTAAACCGTGATTCATGTAGCGCTTTTGGAAAATGGAATTTCACGGTAATGAAACTATGTAAATTAAAATTCTATTGAGTAGAACGAGCTAGAAGAGAATTTTTCTGTGAAAATTGCAGGATTATCGAATCTGAAGTTTGGAAAAAGCTGCAAAACGAGAGTAAATATTTGTAGGTGCACATGTGCCTCTATGTTGCAAGAAAGTTCGGTAATCCACATTTTCAAAACATATTAAAGAATCTTTTTCTAATCCGTGGTGCATGTAGCGTGTTCAGAATGTGGAATTTCACGGTGATTGAAACAATGTAAATGACTTCTCTATTGGGTAGAACTCGCTCTGAGAGGGTTTTTCTTCGAAAACTTCGTCATTTTTGAAACTGGCGTTTGGAAAATGCGGCAAAATCTGAGAAAATACTTCTAAGAATCAATATTCAATGTATGGTGATGAAAGTTCGGTAATCCACATGCTAACAAATTTGTAGTGAATATTTGTCGAATCCTTTATGCATGTAGCATGTTAGGAACACGGAATTTCACAGCCAGGGAATTTATGTAAATTACATTTCTCTTGGTTAGAAATCACTCCAAGAGATTTTTCCTGAGAAATAGGCCTGATTTTTGAAACTGACATTAGGAAAATCTGCGATCTCAGACTACTAGATTCTCGGTGTAAATCTGCCTTTTATGGTGGATGAAAGTTCGGTAATCCGCATGCTAACAACTCTGTAGTGAATATTTGTCGAATCTGAGATACGTGTAGCGTGTTTGGAACACAGAATATCACGGTGAGCGAATCTATATAAAATAAATGTCTCTTGGGTAGAATTCGCTCCAAGAGACTTTTCTGGGTATTCTGCCTCATTTTTGAAACTGGCTTTGGAAAATATCTGCAAAATCAGTGAAAATGCTTCAAAGTGTCAATATGCCTTGTATTGTGATGCAAGATCGTACAAACACATGCAAACAAATCTGTGGTGAATATTTGTAGAAAGCGTTATGCATGTGGCCTGATCGTTTCCCGGAAAATGCCGGTGATGGAATCTATGTAAATTACATGCCTATTGGTTAGAATTCGCTCCAAAATATTTTTCTGAGCAAACGGCCTGATTTTCGAAACTAGCATTAGGAAAAAGCGGCAAATTCAGAGTTAATGTTTCTAGGTGTATATATGCCATTTATGGTGGATGAAAGTTCTGTAATCTACATGTTCACAACTCATTCGGGAAAGTTTGTTGAAACCTTGATGCATGTAGCGTGTTCGGAAAATGGAATGTCACTGTGAGGGAAACTTTGTAAATTACATTTCTATTGGGAAGTACTCGCTCCACGAGAATTTTTCTGCGTATCTGCCTCCTTTTCAAAACTGGCATTAGGGAAAATTTTCGAAATACGAGAAAATGCTTCAAAGTGTCAACATGGCATTTATGGTGGATGAAAGTTCGGTAATCCTTATGCTAACAACTTTGTAGTGAATATTTGTCGAATCCGTGATGCATGTAGCTTTTTCGGAACACGGAATTTCACGATGACGGGTTCTATGTAAATTGCATGTCTATTGGGTAGAACTCGCTCCGAGAGTATTTTTCTGTGGAAACTGCATGATTTTAGAGACCGACATTAGGAGAAAACTACTAAATCAGAATAAAATTTCTATGTATAAATATGCACTGTAAGGTGGATTAAAGTTCGTTAATACACATGTTCACAACTCATTAAAGAAGGTTTTTTGAATCCGTGGTGCATGAAACGTGTTCAGAACACGGAATGACACGGTGATTGAAAGTAGTTAAATTATTATCTTTTGGGTAGAACTGTCTCCAAGAGCATTTTTCTGCCAATTCTGCCTCATTTTCAAAACTGGCATTAAAACTAACCTGTGAAATCTGAGAAAATTCTTCAAAGTGTCAGTAAGCCTTGTATGGTGGATGAAAGTGCTGTAATCCACTTGCTAACAACTCTGTAGTGAATATTTCTCGCATCCGAGATGCATGTAGCGTGTTCGGAACACGGAATTTCACGGTGAGCGAATCCATGTAAATTACATGTCTATTGGTTAGAACCCGCTCCAAGAGGTTTTTGCCGTGAAATCTGCCTCATTTTCGAAACTGGCATTTCGAAAGCTCTGTGAAATCAGAGAAAAAGCTTCTAAGCATCAATATGCCTACTAGTGGGATGAAAGTCCTGTAATCCACATGCAAACAACTCTGTAGTGTATTTTTGTCGAATATTTTCTGCATGTAGCGTGTTCGAAACACGTAATTTCACAGCGGGAGAATCTAAGTTATTTACATATCTTTTGGGTAGAACACGCTCCAAAAGTTTTTTCCTTTGAAAACTGCCTGATTTTCGAAACTGCTATTAGGAAAAAGCTGCGAACTCAGAGTTAAAGTTTCTAGGTGTAAATATGCCTTGTATGGTGGATGAAAGTTCTGTAATACACATGTACACAACTCATTAAAAATGTTTGTCAAATCCGTGATGTATGTTGTGTGTTCGGAACACGGAATGTTACGGTGACGGTATCTATGAAAATGAGATGTCTATTGGATAGAACATGCACCAAGAGAACTTTTCTGCGAAATCTGCCTGATTTTCGTAAGTGACGTTAGGAAAACCTGCGAAATCTTAGTAAATGTTTCTAGGTGTAAATATGCCTTGTTTTGTGGTTGAAAAATCGGTAATCCACATGCTCACGCTCATTAAATAATGTTTGTCGAAACCGTGATGAATGTAACGTTTTCGGAACACGGAATGTCTCGGTGAGTGAAACTCTGAAAATAACAATTCTACTGGATAGAACTCGCTTAAATTGAATGCTTCTGCGAAAATTTCATGATTTTCTAACTGGATGTTAGGAAAAACCTGCGAAATCAGAATAACTACTTCTAGGTGTAAATATGCCTTGTTAGGTGGACGAAAGTTTGGTAATCCACATGCTCACACTCATTAAAGAATGTCGAATTCGTGATGCATGAAACGTGTTCGGAATACGGAATGTCATAGTGAAGCAAACAACGTAAGTTACATGTCTATTGGGTAGAACTCGCTTGAAGAGGATTTTTCTGCGAAAAGTGCCTCATTTTGAAAACTGCCATTAGGAGAACCCTGTGAAATCGGAGAAAATGCTTGTATGTGTCAATATGCCTTGAATGGTGAATGAAAGTCCGGTAATCCACATGTTAATAACAGTGTAGTAATTATTTTGTAAACCGTGATTCATGTAGCGCTTTTGGAAAATGGAATTTCACGGTAATGAAACTATGTAAATTAAAATTCTATTGAGTAGAACGAGCTAGAAGAGAATTTTTCTGTGAAAATTGCAGGATTATCGAATCTGAAGTTTGGAAAAAGCTGCAAAACGAGAGTAAATATTTGTAGGTGCACATGTGCCTCTATGTTGCAAGAAAGTTCGGTAATCCACATTTTCAAAACATATTAAAGAATCTTTTTCTAATCCGTGGTGCATGTAGCGTGTTCAGAATGTGGAATTTCACGGTGATTGAAACAATGTAAATGACTTCTCTATTGGGTAGAACTCGCTCCGAGAGGGTTTTTCTTTGAAAACTTCGTCATTTTTGAAACTGGCGTTTGGAAAATGCGGCAAAATCTGAGAAAATACTTCTAAGAATCAATATTCAATGTATGGTGATGAAAGTTCGGTAATCCACATGCTAACAAATTTGTAGTGAATATTTGTCGAATCCTTTATGCATGTAGCATGTTAGGAACACGGAATTTCACAGCCAGGGAATTTATGTAAATTACATTTCTCTTGGTTAGAAATCACTCCAAGAGATTTTTCCTGAGAAATAGGCCTGATTTTTGAAACTGACATTAGGAAAATCTGCGATCTCAGACTACTAGATTCTCGGTGTAAATCTGCCTTTTATGGTGGATGAAAGTTCGGTAATCCGCATGCTAACAACTCTGTAGTGAATATTTGTCGAATCTGAGATACGTGTAGCGTGTTTGGAACACAGAATATCACGGTGAGCGAATCTATATAAAATAAATGTCTCTTGGGTAGAATTCGCTCCAAGAGACTTTTCTGGGTATTCTGCCTCATTTTTGAAACTGGCTTTGGAAAATATCTGCAAAATCAGTGAAAATGCTTCAAAGTGTCAATATGCCTTGTATTGTGATGCAAGATCGTACAAACACATGCAAACAAATCTGTGGTGAATATTTGTAGAAAGCGTTATGCATGTGGCCTGATCGTTTCCCGGAAAATGCCGGTGATGGAATCTATGTAAATTACATGCCTATTGGTTAGAATTCGCTCCAAAATATTTTTCTGAGCAAACGGCCTGATTTTCGAAACTAGCATTAGGAAAAAGCTGCAAATTCAGAGTTAATGTTTCTAGGTGTATATATGCCATTTATGGTGGATGAAAGTTCTGTAATCTACATGTTCACAACTCATTCGGGAAAGTTTGTTGAAACCTTGATGCATGTAGCGTGTTCGGAAAATGGAATGTCACTGTGAGGGAAACTTTGTAAATTACATTTCTATTGGGAAGTACTCGCTCCACGAGAATTTTTCTGCGTATCTGCCTCCTTTTCAAAACTGGCATTAGGGAAAATTTTCGAAATACGAGAAAATGCTTCAAAGTGTCAACATGGCATTTATGGTGGATGAAAGTTCGGTAATCCTTATGCTAACAACTCTGTAGTGAATATTTGTCGAGTCCGTGATGCATGTAGCTTTTTCGGAACACGGAATTTCACGATGACGGGTTCTATGTAAATTGCATGTCTATTGGGTAGAACTCGCTCCGAGAGTATTTTTCTGTGGAAACTGCATGATTTTAGAGACCGACATTAGGAGAAAACTACTAAATCAGAATAAAATTTCTATGTATAAATATGCACTGTAAGGTGGATTAAAGTTCGTTAATACACATGTTCACAACTCATTAAAGAAGGTTTTTTGAATCCGTGGTGCATGAAACGTGTTCAGAACACGGAATGACACGGTGATTGAAAGTAGTTAAATTATTATCTTTTGGGTAGAACTGTCTCCAAGAGCATTTTTCTGCCAATTCTGCCTCATTTTCAAAACTGGCATTAAAACTAACCTGTGAAATCTGAGAAAATTCTTCAAAGTGTCAGTAAGCCTTGTATGGTGGATGAAAGTGCTGTAATCCACTTGCTAACAACTCTGTAGTGAATATTTCTCGCATCCGAGATGCATGTAGCGTGTTCGGAACACGGAATTTCACGGTGAGCGAATCCATGTAAATTACATGTCTATTGGTTAGAACCCGCTCCAAGAGGTTTTTGCCGTGAAATCTGCCTCATTTTCGAAACTGGCATTTCGAAAGCTCTGTGAAATCAGAGAAAAAGCTTCTAAGCATCAATATGCCTACTAGTGGGATGAAAGTCCTGTAATCCACATGCAAACAACTCTGTAGTGTATTTTTGTCGAATATTTTCTGCATGTAGCGTGTTCGAAACACGTAATTTCACAGCGGGAGAATCTATGTTATTTACATATCTTTTGGGTAGAACACGCTCCAAAAGTTTTTTCCTTTGAAAACTGCCTGATTTTCGAAACTGCTATTAGGAAAAAGCTGCGAACTCAGAGTTAAAGTTTCTAGGTGTAAATATGCCTTGTATGGTGGATGAAAGTTCTGTAATACACATGTACACAACTCATTAAAAATGTTTGTCAAATCCGTGATGTATGTTGTGTGTTCGGAACACGGAATGTTACGGTGACGGTATCTATGAAAATGAGATGTCTATTGGATAGAACATGCACCAAGAGAACTTTTCTGCGAAATCTGCCTGATTTTCGTAAGTGACGTTAGGAAAACCTGCGAAATCTTAGTAAATGTTTCTAGGTGTAAATATGCCTTGTTTTGTGGTTGAAAAATCGGTAATCCACATGCTCACGCTCATTAAATAATGTTTGTCGAAACCGTGATGAATGTAACGTTTTCGGAACACGGAATGTCTCGGTGAGTGAAACTCTGAAAATAACAATTCTACTGGATAGAACTCGCTTAAATTGAATGCTTCTGCGAAAATTTCATGATTTTCTAACTGGATGTTAGGAAAAACCTGCGAAATCAGAATAACTACTTCTAGGTGTAAATATGCCTTGTTAGGTGGACGAAAGTTTGGTAATCCACATGCTCACACTCATTAAAGAATGTCGAATTCGTGATGCATGAAACGTGTTCGGAATACGGAATGTCATAGTGAAGCAAACAACGTAAGTTACATGTCTATTGGGTAGAACTCGCTTGAAGAGGATTTTTCTGCGAAAAGTGCCTCATTTTGAAAACTGCCATTAGGAGAACCCTGTGAAATCGGAGAAAATGCTTGTATGTGTCAATATGCCTTGAATGGTGAATGAAAGTCCGGTAATCCACATGTTAATAACAGTGTAGTAATTATTTTGTAAACCGTGATTCATGTAGCGCTTTTGGAAAATGGAATTTCACGGTAATGAAACTATGTAAATTAAAATTCTATTGAGTAGAACGAGCTAGAAGAGAATTTTTCTGTGAAAATTGCAGGATTATCGAATCTGAAGTTTGGAAAAAGCTGCAAAACGAGAGTAAATATTTGTAGGTGCACATGTGCCTCTATGTTGCAAGAAAGTTCGGTAATCCACATTTTCAAAACATATTAAAGAATCTTTTTCTAATCCGTGGTGCATGTAGCGTGTTCAGAATGTGGAATTTCACGGTGATTGAAACAATGTAAATGACTTCTCTATTGGGTAGAACTCGCTCCGAGTGGGTTTTTCTTTGAAAACTTCATCATTTTTGAAACTGGCGTTTGGAAAATGCGGCAAAATCTGAGAAAATACTTCTAAGAATCAATATTCAATGTATGGTGATGAAAGTTCGGTAATCCACATGCTAACAAATTTGTAGTGAATATTTGTCGAATCCTTTATGCATGTAGCATGTTAGGAACACGGAATTTCACAGCCAGGGAATTTATGTAAATTACATTTCTCTTGGTTAGAAATCACTCCAAGAGATTTTTCCTGAGAAATAGGCCTGATTTTTGAAACTGACATTAGGAAAATCTGCGATCTCAGACTACTAGATTCTCGGTGTAAATCTGCCTTTTATGGTGGATGAAAGTTCGGTAATCCGCATGCTAACAACTCTGTAGTGAATATTTGTCGAATCTGAGATACGTGTAGCGTGTTTGGAACACAGAATATCACGGTGAGCGAATCTATATAAAATAAATGTCTCTTGGGTAGAATTCGCTCCAAGAGACTTTTCTGGGTATTCTGCCTCATTTTTGAAACTGGCTTTGGAAAATATCTGCAAAATCAGTGAAAATGCTTCAAAGTGTCAATATGCCTTGTATTGTGATGCAAGATCGTACAAACACATGCAAACAAATCTGTGGTGAATATTTGTAGAAAGCGTTATGCATGTGGCCTGATCGTTTCCCGGAAAATGCCGGTGATGGAATCTATGTAAATTACATGCCTATTGGTTAGAATTCGCTCCAAAATATTTTTCTGAGCAAACGGCCTGATTTTCGAAACTAGCATTAGGAAAAAGCTGCAAATTCAGAGTTAATGTTTCTAGGTGTATATATGCCATTTATGGTGGATGAAAGTTCTGTAATCTACATGTTCACAACTCATTCGGGAAAGTTTGTTGAAACCTTGATGCATGTAGCGTGTTCGGAAAATGGAATGTCACTGTGAGGGAAACTTTGTAAATTACATTTCTATTGGGAAGTACTCGCTCCACGAGAATTTTTCTGCGTATCTGCCTCCTTTTCAAAACTGGCATTAGGGAAAATTTTCGAAATACGAGAAAATGCTTCAAAGTGTCAACATGGCATTTATGGTGGATGAAAGTTCGGTAATCCTTATGCTAACAACTTTGTAGTGAATATTTGTCGAATCCGTGATGCATGTAGCTTTTTCGGAACACGGAATTTCACGATGACGGGTTCTATGTAAATTGCATGTCTATTGGGTAGAACTCGCTCCGAGAGTATTTTTCTGTGGAAACTGCATGATTTTAGAGACCGACATTAGGAGAAAACTACTAAATCAGAATAAAATTTCTATGTATAAATATGCACTGTAAGGTGGATTAAAGTTCGTTAATACACATGTTCACAACTCATTAAAGAAGGTTTTTTGAATCCGTGGTGCATGAAACGTGTTCAGAACACGGAATGACACGGTGATTGAAAGTAGTTAAATTATTATCTTTTGGGTAGAACTGTCTCCAAGAGCATTTTTCTGCCAATTCTGCCTCATTTTCAAAACTGGCATTAAAACTAACCTGTGAAATCTGAGAAAATTCTTCAAAGTGTCAGTAAGCCTTGTATGGTGGATGAAAGTGCTGTAATCCACTTGCTAACAACTCTGTAGTGAATATTTCTCGCATCCGAGATGCATGTAGCGTGTTCGGAACACGGAATTTCACGGTGAGCGAATCCATGTAAATTACATGTCTATTGGTTAGAACCCGCTCCAAGAGGTTTTTGCCGTGAAATCTGCCTCATTTTCGAAACTGGCATTTCGAAAGCTCTGTGAAATCAGAGAAAAAGCTTCTAAGCATCAATATGCCTACTAGTGGGATGAAAGTCCTGTAATCCACATGCAAACAACTCTGTAGTGTATTTTTGTCGAATATTTTCTGCATGTAGCGTGTTCGAAACACGTAATTTCACAGCGGGAGAATCTATGTTATTTACATATCTTTTGGGTAGAACACGCTCCAAAAGTTTTTTCCTTTGAAAACTGCCTGATTTTCGAAACTGCTATTAGGAAAAAGCTGCGAACTCAGAGTTAAAGTTTCTAGGTGTAAATATGCCTTGTATGGTGGATGAAAGTTCTGTAATACACATGTACACAACTCATTAAAAATGTTTGTCAAATCCGTGATGTATGTTGTGTGTTCGGAACACGGAATGTTACGGTGACGGTATCTATGAAAATGAGATGTCTATTGGATAGAACATGCACCAAGAGAACTTTTCTGCGAAATCTGCCTGATTTTCGTAAGTGACGTTAGGAAAACCTGCGAAATCTTAGTAAATGTTTCTAGGTGTAAATATGCCTTGTTTTGTGGTTGAAAAATCGGTAATCCACATGCTCACGCTCATTAAATAATGTTTGTCGAAACCGTGATGAATGTAACGTTTTCGGAACACGGAATGTCTCGGTGAGTGAAACTCTGAAAATAACAATTCTACTGGATAGAACTCGCTTAAATTGAATGCTTCTGCGAAAATTTCATGATTTTCTAACTGGATGTTAGGAAAAACCTGCGAAATCAGAATAACTACTTCTAGGTGTAAATATGCCTTGTTAGGTGGACGAAAGTTTGGTAATCCACATGCTCACACTCATTAAAGAATGTCGAATTCGTGATGCATGAAACGTGTTCGGAATACGGAATGTCATAGTGAAGCAAACAACGTAAGTTACATGTCTATTGGGTAGAACTCGCTTGAAGAGGATTTTTCTGCGAAAAGTGCCTCATTTTGAAAACTGCCATTAGGAGAACCCTGTGAAATCGGAGAAAATGCTTGTATGTGTCAATATGCCTTGAATGGTGAATGAAAGTCCGGTAATCCACATGTTAATAACAGTGTAGTAATTATTTTGTAAACCGTGATTCATGTAGCGCTTTTGGAAAATGGAATTTCACGGTAATGAAACTATGTAAATTAAAATTCTATTGAGTAGAACGAGCTAGAAGAGAATTTTTCTGTGAAAATTGCAGGATTATCGAATCTGAAGTTTGGAAAAAGCTGCAAAACGAGAGTAAATATTTGTAGGTGCACATGTGCCTCTATGTTGCAAGAAAGTTCGGTAATCCACATTTTCAAAACATATTAAAGAATCTTTTTCTAATCCGTGGTGCATGTAGCGTGTTCAGAATGTGGAATTTCACGGTGATTGAAACAATGTAAATGACTTCTCTATTGGGTAGAACTCGCTCTGAGAGGGTTTTTCTTCGAAAACTTCGTCATTTTTGAAACTGGCGTTTGGAAAATGCGGCAAAATCTGAGAAAATACTTCTAAGAATCAATATTCAATGTATGGTGATGAAAGTTCGGTAATCCACATGCTAACAAATTTGTAGTGAATATTTGTCGAATCCTTTATGCATGTAGCATGTTAGGAACACGGAATTTCACAGCCAGGGAATTTATGTAAATTACATTTCTCTTGGTTAGAAATCACTCCAAGAGATTTTTCCTGAGAAATAGGCCTGATTTTTGAAACTGACATTAGGAAAATCTGCGATCTCAGACTACTAGATTCTCGGTGTAAATCTGCCTTTTATGGTGGATGAAAGTTCGGTAATCCGCATGCTAACAACTCTGTAGTGAATATTTGTCGAATCTGAGATACGTGTAGCGTGTTTGGAACACAGAATATCACGGTGAGCGAATCTATATAAAATAAATGTCTCTTGGGTAGAATTCGCTCCAAGAGACTTTTCTGGGTATTCTGCCTCATTTTTGAAACTGGCTTTTGAAAATATCTGCAAAATCAGTGAAAATGCTTCAAAGTGTCAATATGCCTTGTATTGTGATGCAAGATCGTACAAACACATGCAAACAAATCTGTGGTGAATATTTGTAGAAAGCGTTATGCATGTGGCCTGATCGTTTCCCGGAAAATGCCGGTGATGGAATCTATGTAAATTACATGCCTATTGGTTAGAATTCGCTCCAAAATATTTTTCTGAGCAAACGGCCTGATTTTCGAAACTAGCATTAGGAAAAAGCTGCAAATTCAGAGTTAATGTTTCTAGGTGTATATATGCCATTTATGGTGGATGAAAGTTCTGTAATCTACATGTTCACAACTCATTCGGGAAAGTTTGTTGAAACCTTGATGCATGTAGCGTGTTCGGAAAATGGAATGTCACTGTGAGGGAAACTTTGTAAATTACATTTCTATTGGGAAGTACTCGCTCCACGAGAATTTTTCTGCGTATCTGCCTCCTTTTCAAAACTGGCATTAGGGAAAACTTTCGAAATACGAGAAAATGCTTCAAAGTGTCAACATGGCATTTATGGTGGATGAAAGTTCGGTAATCCTTATGCTAACAACTCTGTAGTGAATATTTGTCGAGTCCGTGATGCATGTAGCTTTTTCGGAACACGGAATTTCACGATGACGGGTTCTATGTAAATTGCATGTCTATTGGGTAGAACTCGCTCCGAGAGTATTTTTCTGTGGAAACTGCATGATTTTAGAGACCGACATTAGGAGAAAACTACTAAATCAGAATAAAATTTCTATGTATAAATATGCACTGTAAGGTGGATTAAAGTTCGTTAATACACATGTTCACAACTCATTAAAGAAGGTTTTTTGAATCCGTGGTGCATGAAACGTGTTCAGAACACGGAATGACACGGTGATTGAAAGTAGTTAAATTATTATCTTTTGGGTAGAACTGTCTCCAAGAGCATTTTTCTGCCAATTCTGCCTCATTTTCAAAACTGGCATTAAAACTAACCTGTGAAATCTGAGAAAATTCTTCAAAGTGTCAGTAAGCCTTGTATGGTGGATGAAAGTGCTGTAATCCACTTGCTAACAACTCTGTAGTGAATATTTCTCGCATCCGAGATGCATGTAGCGTGTTCGGAACACGGAATTTCACGGTGAGCGAATCCATGTAAATTACATGTCTATTGGTTAGAACCCGCTCCAAGAGGTTTTTGCCGTGAAATCTGCCTCATTTTCGAAACTGGCATTTCGAAAGCTCTGTGAAATCAGAGAAAAAGCTTCTAAGCATCAATATGCCTACTAGTGGGATGAAAGTCCTGTAATCCACATGCAAACAACTCTGTAGTGTATTTTTGTCGAATATTTTCTGCATGTAGCGTGTTCGAAACACGTAATTTCACAGCGGGAGAATCTATGTTATTTACATATCTTTTGGGTAGAACACGCTCCAAAAGTTTTTTCCTTTGAAAACTGCCTGATTTTCGAAACTGCTATTAGGAAAAAGCTGCGAACTCAGAGTTAAAGTTTCTAGGTGTAAATATGCCTTGTATGGTGGATGAAAGTTCTGTAATACACATGTACACAACTCATTAAAAATGTTTGTCAAATCCGTGATGTATGTTGTGTGTTCGGAACACGGAATGTTACGGTGACGGTATCTATGAAAATGAGATGTCTATTGGATAGAACATGCACCAAGAGAACTTTTCTGCGAAATCTGCCTGATTTTCGTAAGTGACGTTAGGAAAACCTGCGAAATCTTAGTAAATGTTTCTAGGTGTAAATATGCCTTGTTTTGTGGTTGAAAAATCGGTAATCCACATGCTCACGCTCATTAAATAATGTTTGTCGAAACCGTGATGAATGTAACGTTTTCGGAACACGGAATGTCTCGGTGAGTGAAACTCTGAAAATAACAATTCTACTGGATAGAACTCGCTTAAATTGAATGCTTCTGCGAAAATTTCATGATTTTCTAACTGGATGTTAGGAAAAACCTGCGAAATCAGAATAACTACTTCTAGGTGTAAATATGCCTTGTAAGGTGGACGAAAGTTTGGTAATCCACATGCTCACACTCATTAAAGAATGTCGAATTCGTGATGCATGAAACGTGTTCGGAATACGGAATGTCATAGTGAAGCAAACAACGTAAGTTACATGTCTATTGGGTAGAACTCGCTTGAAGAGGATTTTTCTGCGAAAAGTGCCTCATTTTGAAAACTGCCATTAGGAGAACCCTGTGAAATCGGAGAAAATGCTTGTATGTGTCAATATGCCTTGAATGGTGAATGAAAGTCCGGTAATCCACATGTTAATAACAGTGTAGTAATTATTTTGTAAACCGTGATTCATGTAGCGCTTTTGGAAAATGGAATTTCACGGTAATGAAACTATGTAAATTAAAATTCTATTGAGTAGAACGAGCTAGAAGAGAATTTTTCTGTGAAAATTGCAGGATTATCGAATCTGAAGTTTGGAAAAAGCTGCAAAACGAGAGTAAATATTTGTAGGTGCACATGTGCCTCTATGTTGCAAGAAAGTTCGGTAATCCACATTTTCAAAACATATTAAAGAATCTTTTTCTAATCCGTGGTGCATGTAGCGTGTTCAGAATGTGGAATTTCACGGTGATTGAAACAATGTAAATGACTTCTCTATTGGGTAGAACTCGCTCCGAGAGGGTTTTTCTTTGAAAACTTCGTCATTTTTGAAACTGGCGTTTGGAAAATGCGGCAAAATCTGAGAAAATACTTCTAAGAATCAATATTCAATGTATGGTGATGAAAGTTCGGTAATCCACATGCTAACAAATTTGTAGTGAATATTTGTCGAATCCTTTATGCATGTAGCATGTTAGGAACACGGAATTTCACAGCCAGGGAATTTATGTAAATTACATTTCTCTTGGTTAGAAATCACTCCAAGAGATTTTTCCTGAGAAATAGGCCTGATTTTTGAAACTGACATTAGGAAAATCTGCGATCTCAGACTACTAGATTCTCGGTGTAAATCTGCCTTTTATGGTGGATGAAAGTTCGGTAATCCGCATGCTAACAACTCTGTAGTGAATATTTGTCGAATCTGAGATACGTGTAGCGTGTTTGGAACACAGAATATCACGGTGAGCGAATCTATATAAAATAAATGTCTCTTGGGTAGAATTCGCTCCAAGAGACTTTTCTGGGTATTCTGCCTCATTTTTGAAACTGGCTTTTGAAAATATCTGCAAAATCAACAGTCGAGCGCTGCGTTGTCAATATGCCTTGTATTGTGATGCAAGATCGTACAAACACATGCAAACAAATCTGTGGTGAATATTTGTAGAAAGCGTTATGCATGTGGCCTGATCGTTTCCCGGAAAATGCCGGTGATGGAATCTATGTAAATTACATGCCTATTGGTTAGAATTCGCTCCAAAATATTTTTCTGAGCAAACGGCCTGATTTTCGAAACTAGCATTAGGAAAAAGCTGCAAATTCAGAGTTAATGTTTCTAGGTGTATATATGCCATTTATGGTGGATGAAAGTTCTGTAATCTACATGTTCACAACTCATTCGGGAAAGTTTGTTGAAACCTTGATGCATGTAGCGTGTTCGGAAAATGGAATGTCACTGTGAGGGAAACTTTGTAAATTACATTTCTATTGGGAAGTACTCGCTCCACAAGAATTTTTCTGCGTATCTGCCTCCTTTTCAAAACTGGCATTAGGGAAAACTTTCGAAATACGAGAAAATGCTTCAAAGTGTCAACATGGCATTTATGGTGGATGAAAGTTCGGTAATCCTTATGCTAACAACTCTGTAGTGAATATTTGTCGAGTCCGTGATGCATGTAGCTTTTTCGGAACACGGAATTTCACGATGACGGGTTCTATGTAAATTGCATGTCTATTGGGTAGAACTCGCTCCGAGAGTATTTTTCTGTGGAAACTGCATGATTTTAGAGACCGACATTAGGAGAAAACTACTAAATCAGAATAAAATTTCTATGTATAAATATGCACTGTAAGGTGGATTAAAGTTCGTTAATACACATGTTCACAACTCATTAAAGAAGGTTTTTTGAATCCGTGGTGCATGAAACGTGTTCAGAACACGGAATGACACGGTGATTGAAAGTAGTTAAATTATTATCTTTTGGGTAGAACTGTCTCCAAGAGCATTTTTCTGCCAATTCTGCCTCATTTTCAAAACTGGCATTAAAACTAACCTGTGAAATCTGAGAAAATTCTTCAAAGTGTCAGTAAGCCTTGTATGGTGGATGAAAGTGCTGTAATCCACTTGCTAACAACTCTGTAGTGAATATTTCTCGCATCCGAGATGCATGTAGCGTGTTCGGAACACGGAATTTCACGGTGAGCGAATCCATGTAAATTACATGTCTATTGGTTAGAACCCGCTCCAAGAGGTTTTTGCCGTGAAATCTGCCTCATTTTCGAAACTGGCATTTCGAAAGCTCTGTGAAATCAGAGAAAAAGCTTCTAAGCATCAATATGCCTACTAGTGGGATGAAAGTCCTGTAATCCACATGCAAACAACTATGTAGTGTATTTTTGTTGAATATTTTCTGCATGTAGCGTGTTCGAAACACGTAATTTCACAGCGGGAGAATCTATGTTATTTACATATCTTTTGGGTAGAACACGCTCCAAAAGTTTTTTCCTTTGAAAACTGCCTGATTTTCGAAACTGCTATTAGGAAAAAGCTGCGAACTCAGAGTTAAAGTTTCTAGGTGTAAATATGCCTTGTATGGTGGATGAAAGTTCTGTAATACACATGTACACAACTCATTAAAAATGTTTGTCAAATCCGTGATGAATGTTGTGTGTTCGGAACACGGAATGTTACGGTGACGGTATCTATGAAAATGAGATGTCTATTGGATAGAACATGCACCAAGAGAACTTTTCTGCGAAATCTGCCTGATTTTCGTAAGTGACGTTAGGAAAACCTGCGAAATCTTAGTAAATGTTTCTAGGTGTAAATATGCCTTGTTTTGTGGTTGAAAAATCGGTAATCCACATGCTCACGCTCATTAAATAATGTTTGTCGAAACCGTGATGAATGTAACGTTTTCGGAACACGGAATGTCTCGGTGAGTGAAACTCTGAAAATAACAATTCTACTGGATAGAACTCGCTTAAATTGAATGCTTCTGCGAAAATTTCATGATTTTCTAACTGGATGTTAGGAAAAACCTGCGAAATCAGAATAACTACTTCTAGGTGTAAATATGCCTTGTAAGGTGGACGAAAGTTTGGTAATCCACATGCTCACACTCATTAAAGAATGTCGAATTCGTGATGCATGAAACGTGTTCGGAATACGGAATGTCATAGTGAAGCAAACAACGTAAGTTACATGTCTATTGGGTAGAACTCGCTTGAAGAGGATTTTTCTGCGAAAAGTGCCTCATTTTGAAAACTGCCATTAGGAGAACCCTGTGAAATCGGAGAAAATGCTTGTATGTGTCAATATGCCTTGAATGGTGAATGAAAGTCCGGTAATCCACATGTTAATAACAGTGTAGTAATTATTTTGTAAACCGTGATTCATGTAGCGCTTTTGGAAAATGGAATTTCACGGTAATGAAACTATGTAAATTAAAATTCTATTGAGTAGAACGAGCTAGAAGAGAATTTTTCTGTGAAAATTGCAGGATTATCGAATCTGAAGTTTGGAAAAAGCTGCAAAACGAGAGTAAATATTTGTAGGTGCACATGTGCCTCTATGTTGCAAGAAAGTTCGGTAATCCACATTTTCAAAACATATTAAAGAATCTTTTTCTAATCCGTGGTGCATGTAGCGTGTTCAGAATGTGGAATTTCACGGTGATTGAAACAATGTAAATGACTTCTCTATTGGGTAGAACTCGCTCCGAGAGGGTTTTTCTTTGAAAACTTCGTCATTTTTGAAACTGGCGTTTGGAAAATGCGGCAAAATCTGAGAAAATACTTCTAAGAATCAATATTCAATGTATGGTGATGAAAGTTCGGTAATCCACATGCTAACAAATTTGTAGTGAATATTTGTCGAATCCTTTATGCATGTAGCATGTTAGGAACACGGAATTTCACAGCCAGGGAATTTATGTAAATTACATTTCTCTTGGTTAGAAATCACTCCAAGAGATTTTTCCTGAGAAATAGGCCTGATTTTTGAAACTGACATTAGGAAAATCTGCGATCTCAGACTACTAGATTCTCGGTGTAAATCTGCCTTTTATGGTGGATGAAAGTTCGGTAATCCGCATGCTAACAACTCTGTAGTGAATATTTGTCGAATCTGAGATACGTGTAGCGTGTTTGGAACACAGAATATCACGGTGAGCGAATCTATATAAAATAAATGTCTCTTGGGTAGAATTCGCTCCAAGAGACTTTTCTGGGTATTCTGCCTCATTTTTGAAACTGGCTTTGGAAAATATCTGCAAAATCAGTGAAAATGCTTCAAAGTGTCAATATGCCTTGTATTGTGATGCAAGATCGTACAAACACATGCAAACAAATCTGTGGTGAATATTTGTAGAAAGCGTTATGCATGTGGCCTGATCGTTTCCCGGAAAATGCCGGTGATGGAATCTATGTAAATTACATGCCTATTGGTTAGAATTCGCTCCAAAATATTTTTCTGAGCAAACGGCCTGATTTTCGAAACTAGCATTAGGAAAAAGCTGCAAATTCAGAGTTAATGTTTCTAGGTGTATATATGCCATTTATGGTGGATGAAAGTTCTGTAATCTACATGTTCACAACTCATTCGGGAAAGTTTGTTGAAACCTTGATGCATGTAGCGTGTTCGGAAAATGGAATGTCACTGTGAGGGAAACTTTGTAAATTACATTTCTATTGGGAAGTACTCGCTCCACAAGAATTTTTCTGCGTATCTGCCTCCTTTTCAAAAGTGGCATTAGGGAAAACTTTCGAAATACGAGAAAATGCTTCAAAGTGTCAACATGGCATTTATGGTGGATGAAAGTTCGGTAATCCTTATGCTAACAACTCTGTAGTGAATATTTGTCGAGTCCGTGATGCATGTAGCTTTTTCGGAACACGGAATTTCACGATGACGGGTTCTATGTAAATTGCATGTCTATTGGGTAGAACTCGCTCCGAGAGTATTTTTCTGTGGAAACTGCATGATTTTAGAGACCGACATTAGGAGAAAACTACTAAATCAGAATAAAATTTCTACGTATAAATATGCACTGTAAGGTGGATTAAAGTTCGTTAATACACATGTTCACAACTCATTAAAGAAGGTTTTTTGAATCCGTGGTGCATGAAACGTGTTCAGAACACGGAATGACACGGTGATTGAAAGTAGTTAAATTATTATCTTTTGGGTAGAACTGTCTCCAAGAGCATTTTTCTGCCAATTCTGCCTCATTTTCAAAACTGGCATTAAAACTAACCTGTGAAATCTGAGAAAATTCTTCAAAGTGTCAGTAAGCCTTGTATGGTGGATGAAAGTGCTGTAATCCACTTGCTAACAACTCTGTAGTGAATATTTCTCGCATCCGAGATGCATGTAGCGTGTTCGGAACACGGAATTTCACGGTGAGCGAATCCATGTAAATTACATGTCTATTGGTTAGAACCCGCTCCAAGAGGTTTTTGCCGTGAAATCTGCCTCATTTTCGAAACTGGCATTTCGAAAGCTCTGTGAAATCAGAGAAAAAGCTTCTAAGCATCAATATGCCTACTAGTGGGATGAAAGTCCTGTAATCCACATGCAAACAACTATGTAGTGTATTTTTGTTGAATATTTTCTGCATGTAGCGTGTTCGAAACACGTAATTTCACAGCGGGAGAATCTATGTTATTTACATATCTTTTGGGTAGAACACGCTCCAAAAGTTTTTTCCTTTGAAAACTGCCTGATTTTCGAAACTGCTATTAGGAAAAAGCTGCGAACTCAGAGTTAAAGTTTCTAGGTGTAAATATGCCTTGTATGGTGGATGAAAGTTCTGTAATACACATGTACACAACTCATTAAAAATGTTTGTCAAATCCGTGATGTATGTTGTGTGTTCGGAACACGGAATGTTACGGTGACGGTATCTATGAAAATGAGATGTCTATTGGATAGAACATGCACCAAGAGAACTTTTCTGCGAAATCTGCCTGATTTTCGTAAGTGACGTTAGGAAAACCTGCGAAATCTTAGTAAATGTTTCTAGGTGTAAATATGCCTTGTTTTGTGGTTGAAAAATCGGTAATCCACATGCTCACGCTCATTAAATAATGTTTGTCGAAACCGTGATGAATGTAACGTTTTCGGAACACGGAATGTCTCGGTGAGTGAAACTCTGAAAATAACAATTCTACTGGATAGAACTCGCTTAAATTGAATGCTTCTGCGAAAATTTCATGATTTTCTAACTGGATGTTAGGAAAAACCTGCGAAATCAGAATAACTACTTCTAGTTGTAAATATGCCTTGTAAGGTGGACGAAAGTTTGGTAATCCACATGCTCACACTCATTAAAGAATGTCGAATTCGTGATGCATGAAACGTGTTCGGAATACGGAATGTCATAGTGAAGCAAACAACGTAAGTTACATGTCTATTGGGTAGAACTCGCTTGAAGAGGATTTTTCTGCGAAAAGTGCCTCATTTTGAAAACTGCCATTAGGAGAACCCTGTGAAATCGGAGAAAATGCTTGTATGTGTCAATATGCCTTGAATGGTGAATGAAAGTCCGGTAATCCACATGTTAATAACAGTGTAGTAATTATTTTGTAAACCGTGATTCATGTAGCGCTTTTGGAAAATGGAATTTCACGGTAATGAAACTATGTAAATTAAAATTCTATTGAGTAGAACGAGCTAGAAGAGAATTTTTCTGTGAAAATTGCAGGATTATCGAATCTGAAGTTTGGAAAAAGCTGCAAAACGAGAGTAAATATTTGTAGGTGCACATGTGCCTCTATGTTGCAAGAAAGTTCGGTAATCCACATTTTCAAAACATATTAAAGAATCTTTTTCTAATCCGTGGTGCATGTAGCGTGTTCAGAATGTGGAATTTCACGGTGATTGAAACAATGTAAATGACTTCTCTATTGGGTAGAACTCGCTCCGAGAGGGTTTTTCTGCGAAAACTTCGTCATTTTTGAAACTGGCGTTTGGAAAATGCGGCAAAATCTGAGAAAATACTTCTAAGAATCAATATTCAATGTATGGTGATGAAAGTTCGGTAATCCACATGCTAACAAATTTGTAGTGAATATTTGTCGAATCCTTTATGCATGTAGCATGTTAGGAACACGGAATTTCACAGCCAGGGAATTTATGTAAATTACATTTCTCTTGGTTAGAAATCACTCCAAGAGATTTTTCCTGAGAAATAGGCCTGATTTTTGAAACTGACATTAGGAAAATCTGCGATCTCAGACTACTAGATTCTCGGTGTAAATCTGCCTTTTATGGTGGATGAAAGTTCGGTAATCCGCATGCTAACAACTCTGTAGTGAATATTTGTCGAATCTGAGATACGTGTAGCGTGTTTGGAACACAGAATATCACGGTGAGCGAATCTATATAAAATAAATGTCTCTTGGGTAGAATTCGCTCCAAGAGACTTTTCTGGGTATTCTGCCTCATTTTTGAAACTGGCTTTGGAAAATATCTGCAAAATCAGTGAAAATGCTTCAAAGTGTCAATATGCCTTGTATTGTGATGCAAGATCGTACAAACACATGCAAACAAATCTGTGGTGAATATTTGTAGAAAGCGTTATGCATGTGGCCTGATCGTTTCCCGGAAAATGCCGGTGATGGAATCTATGTAAATTACATGCCTATTGGTTAGAATTCGCTCCAAAATATTTTTCTGAGCAAACGGCCTGATTTTCGAAACTAGCATTAGGAAAAAGCTGCAAATTCAGAGTTAATGTTTCTAGGTGTATATATGCCATTTATGGTGGATGAAAGTTCTGTAATCTACATGTTCACAACTCATTCGGGAAAGTTTGTTGAAACCTTGATGCATGTAGCGTGTTCGGAAAATGGAATGTCACTGTGAGGGAAACTTTGTAAATTACATTTCTATTGGGAAGTACTCGCTCCACAAGAATTTTTCTGCGTATCTGCCTCCTTTTCAAAAGTGGCATTAGGGAAAACTTTCGAAATACGAGAAAATGCTTCAAAGTGTCAACATGGCATTTATGGTGGATGAAAGTTCGGTAATCCTTATGCTAACAACTCTGTAGTGAATATTTGTCGAGTCCGTGATGCATGTAGCTTTTTCGGAACACGGAATTTCACGATGACGGGTTCTATGTAAATTGCATGTCTATTGGGTAGAACTCGCTCCGAGAGTATTTTTCTGTGGAAACTGCATGATTTTAGAGACCGACATTAGGAGAAAACTACTAAATCAGAATAAAATTTCTACGTATAAATATGCACTGTAAGGTGGATTAAAGTTCGTTAATACACATGTTCACAACTCATTAAAGAAGGTTTTTTGAATCCGTGGTGCATGAAACGTGTTCAGAACACGGAATGACACGGTGATTGAAAGTAGTTAAATTATTATCTTTTGGGTAGAACTGTCTCCAAGAGCATTTTTCTGCCAATTCTGCCTCATTTTCAAAACTGGCATTAAAACTAACCTGTGAAATCTGAGAAAATTCTTCAAAGTGTCAGTAAGCCTTGTATGGTGGATGAAAGTGCTGTAATCCACTTGCTAACAACTCTGTAGTGAATATTTCTCGCATCCGAGATGCATGTAGCGTGTTCGGAACACGGAATTTCACGGTGAGCGAATCCATGTAAATTACATGTCTATTGGTTAGAACCCGCTCCAAGAGGTTTTTGCCGTGAAATCTGCCTCATTTTCGAAACTGGCATTTCGAAAGCTCTGTGAAATCAGAGAAAAAGCTTCTAAGCATCAATATGCCTACTAGTGGGATGAAAGTCCTGTAATCCACATGCAAACAACTATGTAGTGTATTTTTGTTGAATATTTTCTGCATGTAGCGTGTTCGAAACACGTAATTTCACAGCGGGAGAATCTATGTTATTTACATATCTTTTGGGTAGAACACGCTCCAAAAGTTTTTTCCTTTGAAAACTGCCTGATTTTCGAAACTGCTATTAGGAAAAAGCTGCGAACTCAGAGTTAAAGTTTCTAGGTGTAAATATGCCTTGTATGGTGGATGAAAGTTCTGTAATACACATGTACACAACTCATTAAAAATGTTTGTCAAATCCGTGATGTATGTTGTGTGTTTGGAACACGGAATGTTACGGTGACGGTATCTATGAAAATGAGATGTCTATTGGATAGAACATGCACCAAGAGAACTTTTCTGCGAAATCTGCCTGATTTTCGTAAGTGACGTTAGGAAAACCTGCGAAATCTTAGTAAATGTTTCTAGGTGTAAATATGCCTTGTTTTGTGGTTGAAAAATCGGTAATCCACATGCTCACGCTCATTAAATAATGTTTGTCGAAACCGTGATGAATGTAACGTTTTCGGAACACGGAATGTCTCGGTGAGTGAAACTCTGAAAATAACAATTCTACTGGATAGAACTCGCTTAAATTGAATGCTTCTGCGAAAATTTCATGATTTTCTAACTGGATGTTAGGAAAAACCTGCGAAATCAGAATAACTACTTCTAGGTGTAAATATGCCTTGTAAGGTGGACGAAAGTTTGGTAATCCACATGCTCACACTCATTAAAGAATGTCGAATTCGTGATGCATGAAACGTGTTCGGAATACGGAATGTCATAGTGAAGCAAACAACGTAAGTTACATGTCTATTGGGTAGAACTCGCTTGAAGAGGATTTTTCTGCGAAAAGTGCCTCATTTTGAAAACTGCCATTAGGAGAACCCTGTGAAATCGGAGAAAATGCTTGTATGTGTCAATATGCCTTGAATGGTGAATGAAAGTCCGGTAATCCACATGTTAATAACAGTGTAGTAATTATTTTGTAAACCGTGATTCATGTAGCGCTTTTGGAAAATGGAATTTCACGGTAATGAAACTATGTAAATTAAAATTCTATTGAGTAGAACGAGCTAGAAGAGAATTTTTCTGTGAAAATTGCAGGATTATCGAATCTGAAGTTTGGAAAAAGCTGCAAAACGAGAGTAAATATTTGTAGGTGCACATGTGCCTCTATGTTGCAAGAAAGTTCGGTAATCCACATTTTCAAAACATATTAAAGAATCTTTTTCTAATCCGTGGTGCATGTAGCGTGTTCAGAATGTGGAATTTCACGGTGATTGAAACAATGTAAATGACTTCTCTATTGGGTAGAACTCGCTCCGAGAGGGTTTTTCTGCGAAAACTTCGTCATTTTTGAAACTGGCGTTTGGAAAATGCGGCAAAATCTGAGAAAATACTTCTAAGAATCAATATTCAATGTATGGTGATGAAAGTTCGGTAATCCACATGCTAACAAATTTGTAGTGAATATTTGTCGAATCCTTTATGCATGTAGCATGTTAGGAACACGGAATTTCACAGCCAGGGAATTTATGTAAATTACATTTCTCTTGGTTAGAAATCACTCCAAGAGATTTTTCCTGAGAAATAGGCCTGATTTTTGAAACTGACATTAGGAAAATCTGCGATCTCAGACTACTAGATTCTCGGTGTAAATCTGCCTTTTATGGTGGATGAAAGTTCGGTAATCCGCATGCTAACAACTCTGTAGTGAATATTTGTCGAATCTGAGATACGTGTAGCGTGTTTGGAACACAGAATATCACGGTGAGCGAATCTATATAAAATAAATGTCTCTTGGGTAGAATTCGCTCCAAGAGACTTTTCTGGGTATTCTGCCTCATTTTTGAAACTGGCTTTGGAAAATATCTGCAAAATCAGTGAAAATGCTTCAAAGTGTCAATATGCCTTGTATTGTGATGCAAGATCGTACAAACACATGCAAACAAATCTGTGGTGAATATTTGTAGAAAGCGTTATGCATGTGGCCTGATCGTTTCCCGGAAAATGCCGGTGATGGAATCTATGTAAATTACATGCCTATTGGTTAGAATTCGCTCCAAAATATTTTTCTGAGCAAACGGCCTGATTTTCGAAACTAGCATTAGGAAAAAGCTGCAAATTCAGAGTTAATGTTTCTAGGTGTATATATGCCATTTATGGTGGATGAAAGTTCTGTAATCTACATGTTCACAACTCATTCGGGAAAGTTTGTTGAAACCTTGATGCATGTAGCGTGTTCAGAAAATGGAATGTCACTGTGAGGGAAACTTTGTAAATTACATTTCTATTGGGAAGTACTCGCTCCACGAGAATTTTTCTGCGTATCTGCCTCCTTTTCAAAACTGGCATTAGGGAAAACTTTCGAAATATGAGAAAATGCTTCAAAGTGTCAACATGGCATTTATGGTGGATGAAAGTTCGGTAATCCTTATGCTAACAACTCTGTAGTGAATATTTGTCGAGTCCGTGATGCATGTAGCTTTTTCGGAACACGGAATTTCACGATGACGGGTTCTATGTAAATTGCATGTCTATTGGGTAGAACTCGCTCCGAGAGTATTTTTCTGTGGAAACTGCATGATTTTAGAGACCGACATTAGGAGAAAACTACTAAATCAGAATAAAATTTCTACGTATAAATATGCACTGTAAGGTGGATTAAAGTTCGTTAATACACATGTTCACAACTCATTAAAGAAGGTTTTTTGAATCCGTGGTGCATGTAACGTGTTCAGAACACGGAATGACACGGTGATTGAAAGTAGTTAAATTATTATCTTTTGGGTAGAACTGTCTCCAAGAGCATTTTTCTGCCAATTCTGCCTCATTTTCAAAACTGGCATTAAAACTAACCTGTGAAATCTGAGAAAATTCTTCAAAGTGTCAGTAAGCCTTGTATGGTGGATGAAAGTGCTGTAATCCACTTGCTAACAACTCTGTAGTGAATATTTCTCGCATCCGAGATGCATGTAGCGTGTTCGGAACACGGAATTTCACGGTGAGCGAATCCATGTAAATTACATGTCTATTGGTTAGAACCCGCTCCAAGAGGTTTTTGCCGTGAAATCTGCCTCATTTTCGAAACTGGCATTTCGAAAGCTCTGTGAAATCAGAGAAAAAGCTTCTAAGCATCAATATGCCTACTAGTGGGATGAAAGTCCTGTAATCCACATGCAAACAACTCTGTAGTGTATTTTTGTCGAATATTTTCTGCATGTAGCGTGTTCGAAACACGTAATTTCACAGCAGGAGAATCTATGTTATTTACATATCTTTTGGGTAGAACACGCTCCAAAAGTTTTTTCCTTTGAAAACTGCCTGATTTTCGAAACTGCTATTAGGAAAAAGCTGCGAACTCAGAGTTAAATTTTCTAGGTGTAAATATGCCTTGTATGGTGGATGAAAGTTCTGTAATACACATGTACACAACTCATTAAAAATGTTTGTCAAATCCGTGATGTATGTAGCGTGTTCGGAACACGGAATGTTACGGTGACGTTATCTATGAAAATGAGATGTCTATTGGATAGAACATGCACCAAGAGAACTTTTCTGCGAAATCTGCCTGATTTTCGTAAGTGACGTTAGGAAAACCTGCGAAATCTTAGTAAATGTATCTAGGTGTAAATATGCCTTGTTTTGTGGTTGAAAAATTGGTAATCCACATGCTCACGCTCATTAAATAATGTTTGTCGAAACCGTGATGAATGTAACGTTTTCGGAACACGGAATGTCTCGGTGAGTGAAACTCTGAAAATAACAATTCTACTGGATAGAACTCGCTTAAATTGAATGCTTCTGCGAAAATTTCATGATTTTCGAAACTGGATGTTAGGAAAAACCTGCGAAATCAGAATAACTACTTCTAGGTGTAAATATGCCTTTAATGGTGGACGAAAGTTCGGTAATCCACATGCTCACACTCATTAAAGAATGTCGAATTCGTGATGCATGTAACGTGTTCGGAATACAGAATGTCATAGTGAAGCAAACAACGTAAGTTACATGTCTATTGGGTAGAACTCGCTTGAAGAGAATTTTTCTGCGAAAAGTGCCTCATTTTGAAAACTGCCATTAGGAGAACCCTGTGAAATCGGAGAAAATGCTTGTATGTGTCAATATGCCTTGAATGGTGAATGAAAGTCCGGTAATCCACATGTTAATAACAGTGTAGTAATTATTTTGTAAACCGTGATTCATGTAGCGCTTTTGGAAAATGGAATTTCACAGTAATGAAACTATGTAAATTAAAATTCTATTGAGTAGAACGAGCTAGAAGAGAATTTTTCTGTGAAAATTGCATGATTATCGAATCTGAAGTTTGGAAAAAGCTGCAAAACGAGAGTAAATATTTGTAGGTGCACATGTGCCTCTATGTTGCAAGAAAGTTCGGTAATCCACATTTTCAAAACATATTAAAGAATCTTTTTCTAATCCGTGGTGCATGTAGCGTGTTCAGAACGTGGAATTTCACGGTGATTGAAACAATGTAAATGACTTCTCTATTGGGTAGAACTCGCTCCGAGAGGGTTTTTCTGCGAAAACTTCGTCATTTTTGAAACTGGCGATTGGAAAATGCGGCAAAATCTGAGAAAATACTTCTAAGAATCAATATTCAATGTATGGTGATGAAAGTTCAGTAATCCACATGCTAACAAATTTGTAGTGAATATTTGTCGAATCCTTTATGCATGTAGCATGTTAGGAACACGGAATTTCACAGCCAGGGAATTTATGTAAATTACATTTCTCTTGGTTAGAAATCACTCCAAGAGATTTTTCCTGAGAAATAGGCCTGATTTTTAAACTGACTTTAGGAAAATCTGCGATCTCAGACTACTAGATTCTCGGTGTAAATCTGCCTTTTATGGTGGATGAAAGTTCGGTAATCCGCATGCTAACAACTCTGTAGTGAATATTTGTCGAATCTGAGGTACGTGTAGCGTGTTTGGAACACAGAATATCACGGTGAGCGAATCTATATAAAATAAATGTCTCTTGGGTAGAATTCGCTCCAAGAGACTTTTCTGGGTATTCTGCCTCATTTTTGAAACTGGCTTTGGAAAATATCTGCAAAATCAGTGAAAATGCTTCAAAGTGTCAATATGCCTTGTATTGTGATGCAAGATCGTACAAACACATGCAAACAAATCTGTGGTGAATATTTGTAGAAAGCGTTATGCATGTGGCATGATCGTTTCCCGGAAAATGCCGGTGATGGAATCTATGTAAATTACATGCCTATTGGTTAGAATTCGCTCCAAAATATTTTTCTGAGCAAACGGCCTGATTTTCGAAACTAGCATTAGGAAAAAGCTGCAAATTCAGAGTTAATGTTTCTAGGTGTATATATGCCATTTATGGTGGATGAAAGTTCTGTAATCTACATGTTCACAACTCATTCGGGAAAGTTGTTGAAACCTTGATGCATGTAGCGTGTTCGGAAAATGGAATGTCACTGTGAGGGAAACTTTGTAAATTACATTTCTATTGGGAAGTACTCGCTCCACGAGAATTTTTCTGCGTATCTGCCTCCTTTTCAAAAGTGGCATTAGGGAAAACTTTCGAAATATGAGAAAACGCTTCAAAGTGTCAACATGGCATTTATGGTGGATGAAAGTTCGGTAATCCTTATGCTAACAACTCTGTAGTGAATATTTGTCGAGTCCGTGATGCATGTAGCTTTTTCGGAACACGGAATTTCACGATGACGGGTTCTATGTAAATTGCATGTCTATTGGGTAGAACTCGCTCCGAGAGTATTTTTCTGTGGAAACTGCATGATTTTAGAGAAGGACATTAGGAGAAAACTACTAAATCAGAATAAAATTTCTATGTATAAATATGCACTGTAAGGTGGATTAAAGTTCGTTAATACACATGTTCACAACTCATTAAAGAAGGTTTTTTGAATCCGTGGTGCATGAAACGTGTTCAGAACACGGAATGACACGGTGATTGGAAGTAGTTAAATTATTATCTTTTGGGTAGAACTGTCTCCAAGAGCATTTTTCTGCCAATTCTGCCTCATTTTCAAAACTGGCATTAAAACTAACCTGTGAAATCTGAGAAAATTCTTCAAAGTGTCAGTAAGCCTTGTATGGTGGATGAAAGTGCTGTAATCCACTTGCTAACAACTCTGTAGTGAATATTTCTCGCATCCGAGATGCATGTAGCGTGTTCGGAACACGGAATTTCACGGTGAGCGAATCCATGTAAATTACATGTCTATTGGTTAGAACCCGCTCCAAGAGGTTTTTGCCGTGAAATCTGCCTCATTTTCGAAACTGGCATTTCGAAAGCTCTGTGAAATCAGAGAAAAAGCTTCTAAGCATCAATATGCCTACTAGTGGGATGAAAGTCCTGTAATCCACATGCAAACAACTCTGTAGTGTATTTTTGTCGAATATTTTCTGCATGTAGCGTGTTCGAAACACGTAATTTCACAGCAGGAGAATCTATGTTATTTACATATCTTTGGGTAGAACACGCTCCAAAAGTTTTTCCTTTGAAAACTGCCTGATTTTCGAAACTGCTATTAGGAAAAAGCTGCGAACTCAGAGTTAAAGTTTCTAGGTGTAAATATGCCTTGTATGGTGGATGAAACTTCTGTAATACACATGTACACAACTCATTAAAAATGTTTGTCAAATCCGTGATGTATGTAGGGTGTTCGGATCACGGAATGTTACGGTGACGTTATCTATGAAAATGAGATGTCTATTGGATAGAACATGCACCAAGAGAATTTTTCTGCGAAATCTGCCTGATTTTCATAAGTGACGTTAGGAAAACCTGCGAAATCTTAGTAAATGTTTCTAGGTGTAAATATGCCTTGTTTTGTGGTTGAAAAATTGGTAATCCACATGCTCACGCTCATTAAATAATGTTTGTCGAAACCGTGATGAATGTAACGTTTTCGGAACACGGAATGTCTCGGTGAGTGAAACTCTGAAAATAACAATTCTACTGGATAGAACTCGCTTAAATTGAATGCTTCTGCAAAAATTTCATGATTTTCGAAACTGGATGTTAGGAAAAACCTGCGAAATCAGAATAACTACTTCTATTTGTAAATATGCCTTGTATGGTGGATGAAAGTTTGGTAATCCACATGCTCACACTCATTAAAGAATGTTTGTCGAATTCGTGATGCATGTAACGTGTTCGGAATACGGAATGTCATAGTGAAGGAAACAATGTAAGTTACATGTCTATTGGGTAGAACTCGCTTGAAGAGGATTTTTCTGCGAAAAGTGCCTCATTATGAAAACGGCCATTAGGAGAACCCTGTGAAATCGGAGAAAATGCTTGTATGTGTCAATATGCCTTGAATGGTGAATGAAAGTCCGGTAATCCACATGTTAATAACAGTGTAGTAATTATTTTGTAAACCGTGATTCATGTAGCGCTTTTGGAAAATGGAATTTCACGGTAATGAAACTATGTAAATTAAAATTCTATTGAGTAGAACGAGCTAGAAGAGAGTTTTTCTGTGAAAATTGCATGATTGTCGAATCTGAAGTTTGGAAAAAGCTGCAAAACGAGAGTAAATATTTGTAGGTGCACATGTGCCTCTATGTTGCAAGAAAGTTCGGTAATCCACATTTTCAAAACATATTAAAGAATCTTTTTCTAATCCGTGGTGCATGTAGCGTGTTCAGAACGTGGAATTTCACGGTGATTGAAACAATTTAAATGACTTCTCTATTGGGTAGAACTCGCTCCGAGAGGGTTTTTCTGCGAAAACTTCGTCATTTTTGAAACTGGCGTTTGGAAAATGCGGCAAAATCTGAGAAAATACTTCTAAGAATCAATATTCAATGTATGGTGATGAAAGTTCGGTAATCCACATGCTAACAAATTTGTAGTGAATACTTGTCGAATCCTTTATGCATGTAGCATGTTAGGAACACGGAATTTCACAGCCAGGGAATTTATGTAAATTACATTTCTCTTGGTTAGAAATCACTCCAAGAGATTTTTCCTGAGAAATAGGCCTGATTTTTGAAACTGACATTAGGAAAATCTGCGATCTCAGACTACTAGATTCTCGGTGTAAATCTGCCTTTTATGGTGGATGAAAGTTCGGTAATCCGCATGCTAACAACTCTGTAGTGAATATTTGTCGAATCTGAGATACGTGTAGCGTGTTTGGAACACAGAATATCACGGTGAGCGAATCTATATAAAATAAATGTCTCTTGGGTAGAATTCGCTCCAAGAGACTTTTCTGGGTATTCTGCCTCATTTTTGAAACTGGCTTTTGAAAATATCTGCAAAATCAGTGAAAATGCTTCAAAGTGTCAATATGCCTTGTATTGTGATGCAAGATCGTAAAAACACATGCAAACAAATCTGTGGTGAATATTTGTAGAAAGCGTTATGCATGTGGCCTGATCGTTTCCCGGAAAATGCCGGTGATGGAATCTATGTAAATTACATGCCTATTGGTTAGAATTTGCTCCAAAATATTTTTCTGAGCAAACGGCCTGATTTTCGAAACTAGCATTAGGAAAAAGCTGCAAATTCAGAGTTAATGTTTCTAGGTGTATATATGCCATTTATGGTGGATGAAAGTTCTGTAATCTACATGTTCACAACTCATTCGGGAAAGTTTGTTGAAACCTTGATGCATGTAGCGTGTTCAGAAAATGGAATGTCACTGTGAGGGAAACTTTGTAAATTACATTTCTATTGGGAAGTACTCGCTCCACGAGAATTTTTCTGCGTATCTGCCTCCTTTTCAAAACTGGCATTAGGGAAAACTTTCGAAATATGAGAAAATGCTTCAAAGTGTCAACATGGCATTTATGGTGGATGAAAGTTCGGTAATCCTTATGCTAACAACTCTGTAGTGAATATTTGTCGAGTCCGTGATGCATGTAGCTTTTTCGGAACACGGAATTTCACGATGACGGGTTCTATGTAAATTGCATGTCTATTGGGTAGAACTCGCTCCGAGAGTATTTTTCTGTGGAAACTGCATGATTTTAGAGAAGGACATTAGGAGAAAACTACTAAATCAGAATAAAATTTCTATGTATAAATATGCACTGTAAGGTGGATTAAAGTTCGTTAATACACATGTTCACAACTCATTAAAGAAGGATTTTTGAATCCGTGGTGCATGTTACGTGTTCAGAACACGGAATGACACGGTGATTGAAAGTAGTTAAATTATTATCTTTTGGGTAGATATGTCTCCAAGAGCATTTTTCTGCCAATTCTGCCTCATTTTCAAAACTGGCATTAAAACTAACCTGTGAAATCTGAGAAAATTCTTCAAAGTGTCAGTAAGCCTTGTATGGTGGATGAAAGTGCTGTAATCCACTTGCTAACAACTCTGTAGTGAATATTTCTCGCATCCGAGATGCATGTAGCGTGTTCGGAACACGGAATTTCACGGTGAGCGAATCCATGTAAATTACATGTCTATTGGTTAGAACCCGCTCCAAGAGGTTTTTGCCGTGAAATCTGCCTCATTTTCGAAACTGGCATTTCGAAAGCTCTGTGAAATCAGAGAAAAAGCTTCTAAGCATCAATATGCCTACTAGTGGGATGAAAGTCCTGTAATCCACATGCAAACAACTCTGTAGTGTATTTTTGTCGAATATTTTCTGCATGTAGCGTGTTCGAAACACGTAATTTCACAGCGGGAGAATCTATGTTATTTACATATCTTTTGGGTAGAACACGCTCCAAAAGTTTTTTCCTTTGAAAACTGCCTGATTTTCGAAACTGCTATTAGGAAAAAGCTGCAAACTCAGAGTTAAAGTTTCTAGGTGTAAATATGCCTTGTATGGTGGATGAAAGTTCTGTAATACACATGTACACAACTCATTAAAAATGTTTGTCAAATCCGTGATGTATGTTGCGTGTTCGGAACACGGAATGTTACGGTGACGGTATCTATGAAAATGAGATGTCTATTGGATAGAACATGCACCAAGAGAACTTTTCTGCGAAATCTGCCTGATTTTCATAAGTGACGTTAGGAAAACCTGCGAAATCTTAGTAAATGTTTCTAGGTGTAAATATGCCTTGTTTTGTGGTTGAAAAATTGGTAATCCACATGCTCACGCTCATTAAATAATGTTTGTCGAAACCGTGATGAATGTAACGTTTTCGGAACACGGAATGTCTCGGTGAGTGAAACTCTGAAAATAACAATTCTACTGGATAGAACTCGCTTAAATTGAATGCTTCTGCAAAAATTTCATGATTTTCGAAACTGGATGTTAGGAAAAACCTGCGAAATCAGAATAACTACTTCTATTTGTAAATATGCCTTGTATGGTGGATGAAAGTTTGGTAATCCACATGCTCACACTCATTAAAGAATGTTTGTCGAATTCGTGATGCATGTAACGTGTTCGGAATACGGAATGTCATAGTGAAGGAAACAATGTAAGTTACATGTCTATTGGGTAGAACTCGCTTGAAGAGGATTTTTCTGCGAAAAGTGCCTCATTATGAAAACGGCCATTAGGAGAACCCTGTGAAATCGGAGAAAATGCTTGTATGTGTCAATATGCCTTGAATGGTGAATGAAAGTCCGGTAATCCACATGTTAATAACAGTGTAGTAATTATTTTGTAAACCGTGATTCATGTAGCGCTTTTGGAAAATGGAATTTCACGGTAATGAAACTATGTAAATTAAAATTCTATTGAGTAGAACGAGCTAGAAGAGAGTTTTTCTGTGAAAATTGCATGATTGTCGAATCTGAAGTTTGGAAAAAGCTGCAAAACGAGAGTAAATATTTGTAGGTGCACATGTGCCTCTATGTTGCAAGAAAGTTCGGTAATCCACATTTTCAAAACATATTAAAGAATCTTTTTCTAATCCGTGGTGCATGTAGCGTGTTCAGAACGTGGAATTTCACGGTGATTGAAACAATTTAAATGACTTCTCTATTGGGTAGAACTCGCTCCGAGAGGGTTTTTCTGCGAAAACTTCGTCATTTTTGAAACTGGCGTTTGGAAAATGCGGCAAAATCTGAGAAAATACTTCTAAGAATCAATATTCAATGTATGGTGATGAAAGTTCGGTAATCCACATGCTAACAAATTTGTAGTGAATACTTGTCGAATCCTTTATGCATGTAGCATGTTAGGAACACGGAATTTCACAGCCAGGGAATTTATGTAAATTACATTTCTCTTGGTTAGAAATCACTCCAAGAGATTTTTCCTGAGAAATAGGCCTGATTTTTGAAACTGACATTAGGAAAATCTGCGATCTCAGACTACTAGATTCTCGGTGTAAATCTGCCTTTTATGGTGGATGAAAGTTCGGTAATCCGCATGCTAACAACTCTGTAGTGAATATTTGTCGAATCTGAGATACGTGTAGCGTGTTTGGAACACAGAATATCACGGTGAGCGAATCTATATAAAATAAATGTCTCTTGGGTAGAATTCGCTCCAAGAGACTTTTCTGGGTATTCTGCCTCATTTTTGAAACTGGCTTTTGAAAATATCTGCAAAATCAGTGAAAATGCTTCAAAGTGTCAATATGCCTTGTATTGTGATGCAAGATCGTAAAAACACATGCAAACAAATCTGTGGTGAATATTTGTAGAAAGCGTTATGCATGTGGCCTGATCGTTTCCCGGAAAATGCCGGTGATGGAATCTATGTAAATTACATGCCTATTGGTTAGAATTTGCTCCAAAATATTTTTCTGAGCAAACGGCCTGATTTTCGAAACTAGCATTAGGAAAAAGCTGCAAATTCAGAGTTAATGTTTCTAGGTGTATATATGCCATTTATGGTGGATGAAAGTTCTGTAATCTACATGTTCACAACTCATTCGGGAAAGTTTGTTGAAACCTTGATGCATGTAGCGTGTTCAGAAAATGGAATGTCACTGTGAGGGAAACTTTGTAAATTACATTTCTATTGGGAAGTACTCGCTCCACGAGAATTTTTCTGCGTATCTGCCTCCTTTTCAAAACTGGCATTAGGGAAAACTTTCGAAATATGAGAAAATGCTTCAAAGTGTCAACATGGCATTTATGGTGGATGAAAGTTCGGTAATCCTTATGCTAACAACTCTGTAGTGAATATTTGTCGAGTCCGTGATGCATGTAGCTTTTTCGGAACACGGAATTTCACGATGACGGGTTCTATGTAAATTGCATGTCTATTGGGTAGAACTCGCTCCGAGAGTATTTTTCTGTGGAAACTGCATGATTTTAGAGAAGGACATTAGGAGAAAACTACTAAATCAGAATAAAATTTCTATGTATAAATATGCACTGTAAGGTGGATTAAAGTTCGTTAATACACATGTTCACAACTCATTAAAGAAGGATTTTTGAATCCGTGGTGCATGTTACGTGTTCAGAACACGGAATGACACGGTGATTGAAAGTAGTTAAATTATTATCTTTTGGGTAGATATGTCTCCAAGAGCATTTTTCTGCCAATTCTGCCTCATTTTCAAAACTGGCATTAAAACTAACCTGTGAAATCTGAGAAAATTCTTCAAAGTGTCAGTAAGCCTTGTATGGTGGATGAAAGTGCTGTAATCCACTTGCTAACAACTCTGTAGTGAATATTTCTCGCATCCGAGATGCATGTAGCGTGTTCGGAACACGGAATTTCACGGTGAGCGAATCCATGTAAATTACATGTCTATTGGTTAGAACCCGCTCCAAGAGGTTTTTGCCGTGAAATCTGCCTCATTTTCGAAACTGGCATTTCGAAAGCTCTGTGAAATCAGAGAAAAAGCTTCTAAGCATCAATATGCCTACTAGTGGGATGAAAGTCCTGTAATCCACATGCAAACAACTCTGTAGTGTATTTTTGTCGAATATTTTCTGCATGTAGCGTGTTCGAAACACGTAATTTCACAGCGGGAGAATCTATGTTATTTACATATCTTTTGGGTAGAACACGCTCCAAAAGTTTTTTCCTTTGAAAACTGCCTGATTTTCGAAACTGCTATTAGGAAAAAGCTGCAAACTCAGAGTTAAAGTTTCTAGGTGTAAATATGCCTTGTATGGTGGATGAAAGTTCTGTAATACACATGTACACAACTCATTAAAAATGTTTGTCAAATCCGTGATGTATGTTGCGTGTTCGGAACACGGAATGTTACGGTGACGGTATCTATGAAAATGAGATGTCTATTGGATAGAACATGCACCAAGAGAACTTTTCTGCGAAATCTGCCTGATTTTCGTAAGTGACGTTAGGAAAACCTGCGAAATCTTAGTAAATGTTTCTAGGTGTAAATATGCCTTGTTTTGTGGTTGAAAAATTGGTAATCCACATGCTCACGCTCATTAAATAATGTTTGTCGAAACCGTGATGAATGTAACGTTTTCGGAACACGGAATGTCTCGGTGAGTGAAACTCTGAAAATAACAATTCTACTGGATAGAACTCGCTTAAATTGAATGCTTCTGCGAAAATTTCATGATTTTCGAAACTGGATGTTAGGAAAAACCTGCGAAATCAGAATAACTACTTCTAGGTGTAAATATGCCTTTTATGGTGGACGAAAGTTTGGTAATCCACATGCTCACACTCATTAAAGAATGTCGAATTCGTGATGCATGTAACGTGTTCGGAATACGGAATGTCATAGTGAAGCAAACAACGTAAGTTACATGTCTATTGGGTAGAACTCGCTTGAAGAGGATTTTTCTGCGAAAAGTGCCTCATTTTGAAAACTGCCATTAGGAGAACCCTGTGAAATCGGAGAAAATGCTTGTATGTGTCAATATGCCTTGAATGGTGAATGAATGTCCGGTAATCCACATGTTAATAACAGTGTAGTAATTATTTTGTAAACCGTGATTCATGTAGCGCTTTTGGAAAATGGAATTTCACAGTAATGAAACTATGTAAATTAAAATTCTATTGAGTAGAACGAGCTAGAAGAGAATTTTTCTGTGAAAATTGCATGATTATCGAATCTGAAGTTTGGAAAAAGCTGCAAAACGAGAGTAAATATTTGTAGGTGCACATGTGCCTCTATGATGCAAGAAAGTTCGGTAATCCACATTTTCAAAACATATTAAAGAATCTTTTTCTAAACCGTGGTGCATGTAGCGTGTTCAGAACATGGAATTTCACGGTGATTGAAACAATGTAAATGACTTCTCTATTGGGTAGAACTCGCTCTGAGAGGGTTTTTATTCGAAAACTTCGTCATTTTTGAAACTGGCGTTTGGAAAATGCGGCAAAATCTGAGAAAATACTTCTAAGAATCAATATTCAATGTATGGTGATGAAAGTTCTGTAATCCACATGCTAACAAATTTGTAGTGAATATTTGTCGAATCCTTTATGCATGTAGCATGTTAGGAACACGGAATTTCACAGCCAGGGAATTTATGTAAATTACATTTCTCTTGGTTAGAAATCACTCCAAGAGATTTTTCCTGAGAAATAGGCCTGATTTTTGAAACTGACATTAGGAAAATCTGCGATCTCAGACTACTAGATTCTCGGTGTAAATCTGCCTTTTATGGTGGATGAAAGTTCGGTAATCCGCATGCTAACAACTCTGTAGTGAATATTTGTCGAATCTGAGATACGTGTAGCGTGTTTGGAACACAGAATATCACGGTGAGCGAATCTATATAAAATAAATGTCTCTTGGGTAGAATTCGCTCCAAGAGACTTTTCTGGGTATTCTGCCTCATTTTTGAAACTGGCTTTGGAAAATATCTGCAAAATCAGTGAAAATGCTTCAAAGTGTCAATATGCCTTGTATTGTGATGCAAGATCGTACAAACACATGCAAACAAATCTGTGGTGAATATTTGTAGAAAGCGTTATGCATGTGGCCTGATCGTTTCCCGGAAAATGCCGGTGATGGAATCTATGTAAATTACATGCCTATTGGTTAGAATTCGCTCCAAAATATTTTTCTGAGCAAACGGCCTGATTTTCGAAACTAGCATTAGGAAAAAGCTGCAAATTCAGAGTTAATGTTTCTAGGTGTATATATGCCATTTATGGTGGATGAAAGTTCTGTAATCTACATGTTCACAACTCATTCGGGAAAGTTTGTTGAAACCTTGATGCATGTAGCGTGTTCGGAAAATGGAATGTCACTGTGAGGGAAACTTTGTAAATTACATTTCTATTGGGAAGTACTCGCTCCACAAGAATTTTTCTGCGTATCTGCCTCCTTTTCAAAAGTGGCATTAGGGAAAACTTTCGAAATACGAGAAAATGCTTCAAAGTGTCAACATGGCATTTATGGTGGATGAAAGTTCGGTAATCCTTATGCTAACAACTCTGTAGTGAATATTTGTCGAGTCCGTGATGCATGTAGCTTTTTCGGAACACGGAATTTCACGATGACGGGTTCTATGTAAATTGCATGTCTATTGGGTAGAACTCGCTCCGAGAGTATTTTTCTGTGGAAACTGCATGATTTTAGAGACCGACATTAGGAGAAAACTACTAAATCAGAATAAAATTTCTATGTATAAATATGCACTGTAAGGTGGATTAAAGTTCGTTAATACACATGTTCACAACTCATTAAAGAAGGTTTTTTGAATCCGTGGTGCATGAAACGTGTTCAGAACACGGAATGACACGGTGATTGAAAGTAGTTAAATTATTATCTTTTGGGTAGAACTGTCTCCAAGAGCATTTTTCTGCCAATTCTGCCTCATTTTCAAAACTGGCATTAAAACTAACCTGTGAAATCTGAGAAAATTCTTCAAAGTGTCAGTAAGCCTTGTATGGTGGATGAAAGTGCTGTAATCCACTTGCTAACAACTCTGTAGTGAATATTTCTCGCATCCGAGATGCATGTAGCGTGTTCGGAACACGGAATTTCACGGTGAGCGAATCCATGTAAATTACATGTCTATTGGTTAGAACCCGCTCCAAGAGGTTTTTGCCGTGAAATCTGCCTCATTTTCGAAACTGGCATTTCGAAAGCTCTGTGAAATCAGAGAAAAAGCTTCTAAGCATCAATATGCCTACTAGTGGGATGAAAGTCCTGTAATCCACATGCAAACAACTCTGTAGTGTATTTTTGTCGAATATTTTCTGCATGTAGCGTGTTCGAAACACGTAATTTCACAGCAGGAGAATCTATGTTATTTACATATCTTTGGGTAGAACACGCTCCAAAAGTTTTTCCTTTGAAAACTGCCTGATTTTCGAAACTGCTATTAGGAAAAAGCTGCGAACTCAGAGTTAAAGTTTCTAGGTGTAAATATGCCTTGTATGGTGGATGAAACTTCTGTAATACACATGTACACAACTCATTAAAAATGTTTGTCAAATCCGTGATGTATGTAGGGTGTTCGGATCACGGAATGTTACGGTGACGTTATCTATGAAAATGAGATGTCTATTGGATAGAACATGCACCAAGAGAATTTTTCTGCGAAATCTGCCTGATTTTCATAAGTGACGTTAGGAAAACCTGCGAAATCTTAGTAAATGTTTCTAGGTGTAAATATGCCTTGTTTTGTGGTTGAAAAATTGGTAATCCACATGCTCACGCTCATTAAATAATGTTTGTCGAAACCGTGATGAATGTAACGTTTTCGGAACACGGAATGTCTCGGTGAGTGAAACTCTGAAAATAACAATTCTACTGGATAGAACTCGCTTAAATTGAATGCTTCTGCAAAAATTTCATGATTTTCGAAACTGGATGTTAGGAAAAACCTGCGAAATCAGAATAACTACTTCTATTTGTAAATATGCCTTGTATGGTGGATGAAAGTTTGGTAATCCACATGCTCACACTCATTAAAGAATGTTTGTCGAATTCGTGATGCATGTAACGTGTTCGGAATACGGAATGTCATAGTGAAGGAAACAATGTAAGTTACATGTCTATTGGGTAGAACTCGCTTGAAGAGGATTTTTCTGCGAAAAGTGCCTCATTATGAAAACGGCCATTAGGAGAACCCTGTGAAATCGGAGAAAATGCTTGTATGTGTCAATATGCCTTGAATGGTGAATGAAAGTCCGGTAATCCACATGTTAATAACAGTGTAGTAATTATTTTGTAAACCGTGATTCATGTAGCGCTTTTGGAAAATGGAATTTCACGGTAATGAAACTATGTAAATTAAAATTCTATTGAGTAGAACGAGCTAGAAGAGAGTTTTTCTGTGAAAATTGCATGATTGTCGAATCTGAAGTTTGGAAAAAGCTGCAAAACGAGAGTAAATATTTGTAGGTGCACATGTGCCTCTATGTTGCAAGAAAGTTCGGTAATCCACATTTTCAAAACATATTAAAGAATCTTTTTCTAATCCGTGGTGCATGTAGCGTGTTCAGAACGTGGAATTTCACGGTGATTGAAACAATTTAAATGACTTCTCTATTGGGTAGAACTCGCTCCGAGAGGGTTTTTCTGCGAAAACTTCGTCATTTTTGAAACTGGCGTTTGGAAAATGCGGCAAAATCTGAGAAAATACTTCTAAGAATCAATATTCAATGTATGGTGATGAAAGTTCGGTAATCCACATGCTAACAAATTTGTAGTGAATACTTGTCGAATCCTTTATGCATGTAGCATGTTAGGAACACGGAATTTCACAGCCAGGGAATTTATGTAAATTACATTTCTCTTGGTTAGAAATCACTCCAAGAGATTTTTCCTGAGAAATAGGCCTGATTTTTGAAACTGACATTAGGAAAATCTGCGATCTCAGACTACTAGATTCTCGGTGTAAATCTGCCTTTTATGGTGGATGAAAGTTCGGTAATCCGCATGCTAACAACTCTGTAGTGAATATTTGTCGAATCTGAGATACGTGTAGCGTGTTTGGAACACAGAATATCACGGTGAGCGAATCTATATAAAATAAATGTCTCTTGGGTAGAATTCGCTCCAAGAGACTTTTCTGGGTATTCTGCCTCATTTTTGAAACTGGCTTTTGAAAATATCTGCAAAATCAGTGAAAATGCTTCAAAGTGTCAATATGCCTTGTATTGTGATGCAAGATCGTAAAAACACATGCAAACAAATCTGTGGTGAATATTTGTAGAAAGCGTTATGCATGTGGCCTGATCGTTTCCCGGAAAATGCCGGTGATGGAATCTATGTAAATTACATGCCTATTGGTTAGAATTTGCTCCAAAATATTTTTCTGAGCAAACGGCCTGATTTTCGAAACTAGCATTAGGAAAAAGCTGCAAATTCAGAGTTAATGTTTCTAGGTGTATATATGCCATTTATGGTGGATGAAAGTTCTGTAATCTACATGTTCACAACTCATTCGGGAAAGTTTGTTGAAACCTTGATGCATGTAGCGTGTTCAGAAAATGGAATGTCACTGTGAGGGAAACTTTGTAAATTACATTTCTATTGGGAAGTACTCGCTCCACGAGAATTTTTCTGCGTATCTGCCTCCTTTTCAAAACTGGCATTAGGGAAAACTTTCGAAATATGAGAAAATGCTTCAAAGTGTCAACATGGCATTTATGGTGGATGAAAGTTCGGTAATCCTTATGCTAACAACTCTGTAGTGAATATTTGTCGAGTCCGTGATGCATGTAGCTTTTTCGGAACACGGAATTTCACGATGACGGGTTCTATGTAAATTGCATGTCTATTGGGTAGAACTCGCTCCGAGAGTATTTTTCTGTGGAAACTGCATGATTTTAGAGAAGGACATTAGGAGAAAACTACTAAATCAGAATAAAATTTCTATGTATAAATATGCACTGTAAGGTGGATTAAAGTTCGTTAATACACATGTTCACAACTCATTAAAGAAGGATTTTTGAATCCGTGGTGCATGTTACGTGTTCAGAACACGGAATGACACGGTGATTGAAAGTAGTTAAATTATTATCTTTTGGGTAGATATGTCTCCAAGAGCATTTTTCTGCCAATTCTGCCTCATTTTCAAAACTGGCATTAAAACTAACCTGTGAAATCTGAGAAAATTCTTCAAAGTGTCAGTAAGCCTTGTATGGTGGATGAAAGTGCTGTAATCCACTTGCTAACAACTCTGTAGTGAATATTTCTCGCATCCGAGATGCATGTAGCGTGTTCGGAACACGGAATTTCACGGTGAGCGAATCCATGTAAATTACATGTCTATTGGTTAGAACCCGCTCCAAGAGGTTTTTGCCGTGAAATCTGCCTCATTTTCGAAACTGGCATTTCGAAAGCTCTGTGAAATCAGAGAAAAAGCTTCTAAGCATCAATATGCCTACTAGTGGGATGAAAGTCCTGTAATCCACATGCAAACAACTCTGTAGTGTATTTTTGTCGAATATTTTCTGCATGTAGCGTGTTCGAAACACGTAATTTCACAGCGGGAGAATCTATGTTATTTACATATCTTTTGGGTAGAACACGCTCCAAAAGTTTTTTCCTTTGAAAACTGCCTGATTTTCGAAACTGCTATTAGGAAAAAGCTGCAAACTCAGAGTTAAAGTTTCTAGGTGTAAATATGCCTTGTATGGTGGATGAAAGTTCTGTAATACACATGTACACAACTCATTAAAAATGTTTGTCAAATCCGTGATGTATGTTGCGTGTTCGGAACACGGAATGTTACGGTGACGGTATCTATGAAAATGAGATGTCTATTGGATAGAACATGCACCAAGAGAACTTTTCTGCGAAATCTGCCTGATTTTCATAAGTGACGTTAGGAAAACCTGCGAAATCTTAGTAAATGTTTCTAGGTGTAAATATGCCTTGTTTTGTGGTTGAAAAATTGGTAATCCACATGCTCACGCTCATTAAATAATGTTTGTCGAAACCGTGATGAATGTAACGTTTTCGGAACACGGAATGTCTCGGTGAGTGAAACTCTGAAAATAACAATTCTACTGGATAGAACTCGCTTAAATTGAATGCTTCTGCAAAAATTTCATGATTTTCGAAACTGGATGTTAGGAAAAACCTGCGAAATCAGAATAACTACTTCTATTTGTAAATATGCCTTGTATGGTGGATGAAAGTTTGGTAATCCACATGCTCACACTCATTAAAGAATGTTTGTCGAATTCGTGATGCATGTAACGTGTTCGGAATACGGAATGTCATAGTGAAGGAAACAATGTAAGTTACATGTCTATTGGGTAGAACTCGCTTGAAGAGGATTTTTCTGCGAAAAGTGCCTCATTATGAAAACGGCCATTAGGAGAACCCTGTGAAATCGGAGAAAATGCTTGTATGTGTCAATATGCCTTGAATGGTGAATGAAAGTCCGGTAATCCACATGTTAATAACAGTGTAGTAATTATTTTGTAAACCGTGATTCATGTAGCGCTTTTGGAAAATGGAATTTCACGGTAATGAAACTATGTAAATTAAAATTCTATTGAGTAGAACGAGCTAGAAGAGAGTTTTTCTGTGAAAATTGCATGATTGTCGAATCTGAAGTTTGGAAAAAGCTGCAAAACGAGAGTAAATATTTGTAGGTGCACATGTGCCTCTATGTTGCAAGAAAGTTCGGTAATCCACATTTTCAAAACATATTAAAGAATCTTTTTCTAATCCGTGGTGCATGTAGCGTGTTCAGAACGTGGAATTTCACGGTGATTGAAACAATTTAAATGACTTCTCTATTGGGTAGAACTCGCTCCGAGAGGGTTTTTCTGCGAAAACTTCGTCATTTTTGAAACTGGCGTTTGGAAAATGCGGCAAAATCTGAGAAAATACTTCTAAGAATCAATATTCAATGTATGGTGATGAAAGTTCGGTAATCCACATGCTAACAAATTTGTAGTGAATACTTGTCGAATCCTTTATGCATGTAGCATGTTAGGAACACGGAATTTCACAGCCAGGGAATTTATGTAAATTACATTTCTCTTGGTTAGAAATCACTCCAAGAGATTTTTCCTGAGAAATAGGCCTGATTTTTGAAACTGACATTAGGAAAATCTGCGATCTCAGACTACTAGATTCTCGGTGTAAATCTGCCTTTTATGGTGGATGAAAGTTCGGTAATCCGCATGCTAACAACTCTGTAGTGAATATTTGTCGAATCTGAGATACGTGTAGCGTGTTTGGAACACAGAATATCACGGTGAGCGAATCTATATAAAATAAATGTCTCTTGGGTAGAATTCGCTCCAAGAGACTTTTCTGGGTATTCTGCCTCATTTTTGAAACTGGCTTTTGAAAATATCTGCAAAATCAGTGAAAATGCTTCAAAGTGTCAATATGCCTTGTATTGTGATGCAAGATCGTAAAAACACATGCAAACAAATCTGTGGTGAATATTTGTAGAAAGCGTTATGCATGTGGCCTGATCGTTTCCCGGAAAATGCCGGTGATGGAATCTATGTAAATTACATGCCTATTGGTTAGAATTTGCTCCAAAATATTTTTCTGAGCAAACGGCCTGATTTTCGAAACTAGCATTAGGAAAAAGCTGCAAATTCAGAGTTAATGTTTCTAGGTGTATATATGCCATTTATGGTGGATGAAAGTTCTGTAATCTACATGTTCACAACTCATTCGGGAAAGTTTGTTGAAACCTTGATGCATGTAGCGTGTTCAGAAAATGGAATGTCACTGTGAGGGAAACTTTGTAAATTACATTTCTATTGGGAAGTACTCGCTCCACGAGAATTTTTCTGCGTATCTGCCTCCTTTTCAAAACTGGCATTAGGGAAAACTTTCGAAATATGAGAAAATGCTTCAAAGTGTCAACATGGCATTTATGGTGGATGAAAGTTCGGTAATCCTTATGCTAACAACTCTGTAGTGAATATTTGTCGAGTCCGTGATGCATGTAGCTTTTTCGGAACACGGAATTTCACGATGACGGGTTCTATGTAAATTGCATGTCTATTGGGTAGAACTCGCTCCGAGAGTATTTTTCTGTGGAAACTGCATGATTTTAGAGAAGGACATTAGGAGAAAACTACTAAATCAGAATAAAATTTCTATGTATAAATATGCACTGTAAGGTGGATTAAAGTTCGTTAATACACATGTTCACAACTCATTAAAGAAGGATTTTTGAATCCGTGGTGCATGTTACGTGTTCAGAACACGGAATGACACGGTGATTGAAAGTAGTTAAATTATTATCTTTTGGGTAGATATGTCTCCAAGAGCATTTTTCTGCCAATTCTGCCTCATTTTCAAAACTGGCATTAAAACTAACCTGTGAAATCTGAGAAAATTCTTCAAAGTGTCAGTAAGCCTTGTATGGTGGATGAAAGTGCTGTAATCCACTTGCTAACAACTCTGTAGTGAATATTTCTCGCATCCGAGATGCATGTAGCGTGTTCGGAACACGGAATTTCACGGTGAGCGAATCCATGTAAATTACATGTCTATTGGTTAGAACCCGCTCCAAGAGGTTTTTGCCGTGAAATCTGCCTCATTTTCGAAACTGGCATTTCGAAAGCTCTGTGAAATCAGAGAAAAAGCTTCTAAGCATCAATATGCCTACTAGTGGGATGAAAGTCCTGTAATCCACATGCAAACAACTCTGTAGTGTATTTTTGTCGAATATTTTCTGCATGTAGCGTGTTCGAAACACGTAATTTCACAGCGGGAGAATCTATGTTATTTACATATCTTTTGGGTAGAACACGCTCCAAAAGTTTTTTCCTTTGAAAACTGCCTGATTTTCGAAACTGCTATTAGGAAAAAGCTGCAAACTCAGAGTTAAAGTTTCTAGGTGTAAATATGCCTTGTATGGTGGATGAAAGTTCTGTAATACACATGTACACAACTCATTAAAAATGTTTGTCAAATCCGTGATGTATGTTGCGTGTTCGGAACACGGAATGTTACGGTGACGGTATCTATGAAAATGAGATGTCTATTGGATAGAACATGCACCAAGAGAACTTTTCTGCGAAATCTGCCTGATTTTCGTAAGTGACGTTAGGAAAACCTGCGAAATCTTAGTAAATGTTTCTAGGTGTAAATATGCCTTGTTTTGTGGTTGAAAAATTGGTAATCCACATGCTCACGCTCATTAAATAATGTTTGTCGAAACCGTGATGAATGTAACGTTTTCGGAACACGGAATGTCTCGGTGAGTGAAACTCTGAAAATAACAATTCTACTGGATAGAACTCGCTTAAATTGAATGCTTCTGCGAAAATTTCATGATTTTCGAAACTGGATGTTAGGAAAAACCTGCGAAATCAGAATAACTACTTCTAGGTGTAAATATGCCTTTTATGGTGGACGAAAGTTTGGTAATCCACATGCTCACACTCATTAAAGAATGTCGAATTCGTGATGCATGTAACGTGTTCGGAATACGGAATGTCATAGTGAAGCAAACAACGTAAGTTACATGTCTATTGGGTAGAACTCGCTTGAAGAGGATTTTTCTGCGAAAAGTGCCTCATTTTGAAAACTGCCATTAGGAGAACCCTGTGAAATCGGAGAAAATGCTTGTATGTGTCAATATGCCTTGAATGGTGAATGAATGTCCGGTAATCCACATGTTAATAACAGTGTAGTAATTATTTTGTAAACCGTGATTCATGTAGCGCTTTTGGAAAATGGAATTTCACAGTAATGAAACTATGTAAATTAAAATTCTATTGAGTAGAACGAGCTAGAAGAGAATTTTTCTGTGAAAATTGCATGATTATCGAATCTGAAGTTTGGAAAAAGCTGCAAAACGAGAGTAAATATTTGTAGGTGCACATGTGCCTCTATGATGCAAGAAAGTTCGGTAATCCACATTTTCAAAACATATTAAAGAATCTTTTTCTAAACCGTGGTGCATGTAGCGTGTTCAGAACATGGAATTTCACGGTGATTGAAACAATGTAAATGACTTCTCTATTGGGTAGAACTCGCTCTGAGAGGGTTTTTATTCGAAAACTTCGTCATTTTTTAAACTGGCGTTTGGAAAATGCGGCAAAATCTGAGAAAATACTTCTAAGAATCAATATTCAATGTATGGTGATGAAAGTTCTGTAATCCACATGCTAACAAATTTGTAGTGAATATTTGTCGAATCCTTTATGCATGTAGCATGTTAGGAACACGGAATTTCACAGCCAGGGAATTTATGTAAATTACATTTCTCTTGGTTAGAAATCACTCCAAGAGATTTTTCCTGAGAAATAGGCCTGATTTTTGAAACTGACATTAGGAAAATCTGCGATCTCAGACTACTAGATTCTCGGTGTAAATCTGCCTTTTATGGTGGATGAAAGTTCGGTAATCCGCATGCTAACAACTCTGTAGTGAATATTTGTCGAATCTGAGATACGTGTAGCGTGTTTGGAACACAGAATATCACGGTGAGCGAATCTATATAAAATAAATGTCTCTTGGGTAGAATTCGCTCCAAGAGACTTTTCTGGGTATTCTGCCTCATTTTTGAAACTGGCTTTGGAAAATATCTGCAAAATCAGTGAAAATGCTTCAAAGTGTCAATATGCCTTGTATTGTGATGCAAGATCGTACAAACACATGCAAACAAATCTGTGGTGAATATTTGTAGAAAGCGTTATGCATGTGGCCTGATCGTTTCCCGGAAAATGCCGGTGATGGAATCTATGTAAATTACATGCCTATTGGTTAGAATTCGCTCCAAAATATTTTTCTGAGCAAACGGCCTGATTTTCGAAACTAGCATTAGGAAAAAGCTGCAAATTCAGAGTTAATGTTTCTAGGTGTATATATGCCATTTATGGTGGATGAAAGTTCTGTAATCTACATGTTCACAACTCATTCGGGAAAGTTTGTTGAAACCTTGATGCATGTAGCGTGTTCGGAAAATGGAATGTCACTGTGAGGGAAACTTTGTAAATTACATTTCTATTGGGAAGTACTCGCTCCACAAGAATTTTTCTGCGTATCTGCCTCCTTTTCAAAAGTGGCATTAGGGAAAACTTTCGAAATACGAGAAAATGCTTCAAAGTGTCAACATGGCATTTATGGTGGATGAAAGTTCGGTAATCCTTATGCTAACAACTCTGTAGTGAATATTTGTCGAGTCCGTGATGCATGTAGCTTTTTCGGAACACGGAATTTCACGATGACGGGTTCTATGTAAATTGCATGTCTATTGGGTAGAACTCGCTCCGAGAGTATTTTTCTGTGGAAACTGCATGATTTTAGAGACCGACATTAGGAGAAAACTACTAAATCAGAATAAAATTTCTATGTATAAATATGCACTGTAAGGTGGATTAAAGTTCGTTAATACACATGTTCACAACTCATTAAAGAAGGTTTTTTGAATCCGTGGTGCATGAAACGTGTTCAGAACACGGAATGACACGGTGATTGAAAGTAGTTAAATTATTATCTTTTGGGTAGAACTGTCTCCAAGAGCATTTTTCTGCCAATTCTGCCTCATTTTCAAAACTGGCATTAAAACTAACCTGTGAAATCTGAGAAAATTCTTCAAAGTGTCAGTAAGCCTTGTATGGTGGATGAAAGTGCTGTAATCCACTTGCTAACAACTCTGTAGTGAATATTTCTCGCATCCGAGATGCATGTAGCGTGTTCGGAACACGGAATTTCACGGTGAGCGAATCCATGTAAATTACATGTCTATTGGTTAGAACCCGCTCCAAGAGGTTTTTGCCGTGAAATCTGCCTCATTTTCGAAACTGGCATTTCGAAAGCTCTGTGAAATCAGAGAAAAAGCTTCTAAGCATCAATATGCCTACTAGTGGGATGAAAGTCCTGTAATCCACATGCAAACAACTATGTAGTGTATTTTTGTTGAATATTTTCTGCATGTAGCGTGTTCGAAACACGTAATTTCACAGCGGGAGAATCTATGTTATTTATATATCTTTTGGGTAGAACACGCTCCAAAAGTTTTTTCCTTTGAAAACTGCCTGATTTTCGAAACTGCTATTAGGAAAAAGCTGCGAACTCAGAGTTAAAGTTTCTAGGTGTAAATATGCCTTGTATGGTGGATGAAAGTTCTGTAATACACATGTACACAACTCATTAAAAATGTTTGTCAAATCCGTGATGTATGTTGTGTGGTCGGAACACGGAATGTTACGGTGACGGTATCTATGAAAATGAGATGTCTATTGGATAGAACATGCACCAAGAGAACTTTTCTGCGAAATCTGCCTGATTTTCGTAAGTGACGTTAGGAAAACCTGCGAAATCTTAGTAAATGTTTCTAGGTGTAAATATGCCTTGTTTTGTGGTTGAAAAATCGGTAATCCACATGCTCACGCTCATTAAATAATGTTTGTCGAAACCGTGATGAATGTAACGTTTTCGGAACACGGAATGTCTCGGTGAGTGAAACTCTGAAAATAACAATTCTACTGGATAGAACTCGCTTAAATTGAATGCTTCTGCGAAAATTTCATGATTTTCTAACTGGATGTTAGGAAAAACCTGCGAAATCAGAATAACTACTTCTAGGTGTAAATATGCCTTGTAAGGTGGACGAAAGTTTGGTAATCCACATGCTCACACTCATTAAAGAATGTCGAATTCGTGATGCATGAAACGTGTTCGGAATACGGAATGTCATAGTGAAGCAAACAACGTAAGTTACATGTCTATTGGGTAGAACTCGCTTGAAGAGGATTTTTCTGCGAAAAGTGCCTCATTTTGAAAACTGCCATTAGGAGAACCCTGTGAAATCGGAGAAAATGCTTGTATGTGTCAATATGCCTTGAATGGTGAATGAAAGTCCGGTAATCCACATGTTAATAACAGTGTAGTAATTATTTTGTAAACCGTGATTCATGTAGCGCTTTTGGAAAATGGAATTTCACGGTAATGAAACTATGTAAATTAAAATTCTATTGAGTAGAACGAGCTAGAAGAGAATTTTTCTGTGAAAATTGCAGGATTATCGAATCTGAAGTTTGGAAAAAGCTGCAAAACGAGAGTAAATATTTGTAGGTGCACATGTGCCTCTATGTTGCAAGAAAGTTCGGTAATCCACATTTTCAAAACATATTAAAGAATCTTTTTCTAATCCGTGGTGCATGTAGCGTGTTCAGAATGTGGAATTTCACGGTGATTGAAACAATGTAAATGACTTCTCTATTGGGTAGAACTCGCTCCGAGAGGGTTTTTCTGCGAAAACTTCGTCATTTTTGAAACTGGCGTTTGGAAAATGCGGCAAAATCTGAGAAAATACTTCTAAGAATCAATATTCAATGTATGGTGATGAAAGTTCGGTAATCCACATGCTAACAAATTTGTAGTGAATATTTGTCGAATCCTTTATGCATGTAGCATGTTAGGAACACGGAATTTCACAGCCAGGGAATTTATGTAAATTACATTTCTCTTGGTTAGAAATCACTCCAAGAGATTTTTCCTGAGAAATAGGCCTGATTTTTGAAACTGACATTAGGAAAATCTGCGATCTCAGACTACTAGATTCTCGGTGTAAATCTGCCTTTTATGGTGGATGAAAGTTCGGTAATCCGCATGCTAACAACTCTGTAGTGAATATTTGTCGAATCTGAGATACGTGTAGCGTGTTTGGAACACAGAATATCACGGTGAGCGAATCTATATAAAATAAATGTCTCTTGGGTAGAATTCGCTCCAAGAGACTTTTCTGGGTATTCTGCCTCATTTTTGAAACTGGCTTTGGAAAATATCTGCAAAATCAGTGAAAATGCTTCAAAGTGTCAATATGCCTTGTATTGTGATGCAAGATCGTACAAACACATGCAAACAAATCTGTGGTGAATATTTGTAGAAAGCGTTATGCATGTGGCCTGATCGTTTCCCGGAAAATGCCGGTGATGGAATCTATGTAAATTACATGCCTATTGGTTAGAATTCGCTCCAAAATATTTTTCTGAGCAAACGGCCTGATTTTCGAAACTAGCATTAGGAAAAAGCTGCAAATTCAGAGTTAATGTTTCTAGGTGTATATATGCCATTTATGGTGGATGAAAGTTCTGTAATCTACATGTTCACAACTCATTCGGGAAAGTTTGTTGAAACCTTGATGCATGTAGCGTGTTCAGAAAATGGAATGTCACTGTGAGGGAAACTTTGTAAATTACATTTCTATTGGGAAGTACTCGCTCCACGAGAATTTTTCTGCGTATCTGCCTCCTTTTCAAAACTGGCATTAGGGAAAACTTTCGAAATATGAGAAAATGCTTCAAAGTGTCAACATGGCATTTATGGTGGATGAAAGTTCGGTAATCCTTATGCTAACAACTCTGTAGTGAATATTTGTCGAGTCCGTGATGCATGTAGCTTTTTCGGAACACGGAATTTCACGATGACGGGTTCTATGTAAATTGCATGTCTATTGGGTAGAACTCGCTCCGAGAGTATTTTTCTGTGGAAACTGCATGATTTTAGAGACCGACATTAGGAGAAAACTACTAAATCAGAATAAAATTTCTATGTATAAATATGCACTGTAAGGTGGATTAAAGTTCGTTAATACACATGTTCACAACTCATTAAAGAAGGTTTTTTGAATCCGTGCTGCATGTAACGTGTTCAGAACACGGAATGACACGGTGATTGAAAGTAGTTAAATTATTATCTTTTGGGTAGAACTGTCTCCAAGAGCATTTTTCTGCCAATTCTGCCTCATTTTCAAAACTGGCATTAAAACTAACCTGTGAAATCTGAGAAAATTCTTCAAAGTGTCAGTAAGCCTTGTATGGTGGATGAAAGTGCTGTAATCCACTTGCTAACAACTCTGTAGTGAATATTTCTCGCATCCGAGATGCATGTAGCGTGTTCGGAACACAGAATTTCACGGTGAGCGAATCCATGTAAATTACATGTCTATTGGTTAGAACCCGCTCCAAGAGGTTTTTGCCGTGAAATCTGCCTCATTTTCGAAACTGGCATTTCGAAAGCTCTGTGAAATCAGAGAAAAAGCTTCTAAGCATCAATATGCCTACTAGTGGGATGAAAGTCCTGTAATCCACATGCAAACAACTCTGTAGTGTATTTTTGTCGAATATTTTCTGCATGTAGCGTGTTCGAAACACGTAATTTCACAGCAGGAGAATCTATGTTATTTACATATCTTTGGGTAGAACACGCTCCAAAAGTTTTTCCTTTGAAAACTGCCTGATTTTCGAAACTGCTATTAGGAAAAAGCTGCGAACTCAGAGTTAAAGTTTCTAGGTGTAAATATGCCTTGTATGGTGGATGAAACTTCTGTAATACACATGTACACAACTCATTAAAAATGTTTGTCAAATCCGTGATGTATGTAGGGTGTTCGGATCACGGAATGTTACGGTGACGTTATCTATGAAAATGAGATGTCTATTGGATAGAACATGCACCAAGAGAATTTTTCTGCGAAATCTGCCTGATTTTCATAAGTGACGTTAGGAAAACCTGCGAAATCTTAGTAAATGTTTCTAGGTGTAAATATGCCTTGTTTTGTGGTTGAAAAATTGGTAATCCACATGCTCACGCTCATTAAATAATGTTTGTCGAAACCGTGATGAATGTAACGTTTTCGGAACACGGAATGTCTCGGTGAGTGAAACTCTGAAAATAACAATTCTACTGGATAGAACTCGCTTAAATTGAATGCTTCTGCGAAAATTTCATGATTTTCTAACTGGATGTTAGGAAAAACCTGCGAAATCAGAATAACTACTTCTATTTGTAAATATGCCTTGTATGGTGGATGAAAGTTTGGTAATCCACATGCTCACACTCATTAAAGAATGTTTGTCGAATTCGTGATGCATGTAACGTGTTCGGAATACGGAATGTCATAGTGAAGGAAACAATGTAAGTTACATGTCTATTGGGTAGAACTCGCTTGAAGAGGATTTTTCTGCGAAAAGTGCCTCATTATGAAAACGGCCATTAGGAGAACCCTGTGAAATCGGAGAAAATGCTTGTATGTGTCAATATGCCTTGAATGGTGAATGAAAGTCCGGTAATCCACATGTTAATAACAGTGTAGTAATTATTTTGTAAACCGTGATTCATGTAGCGCTTTTGGAAAATGGAATTTCACGGTAATGAAACTATGTAAATTAAAATTCTATTGAGTAGAACGAGCTAGAAGAGAGTTTTTCTGTGAAAATTGCATGATTGTCGAATCTGAAGTTTGGAAAAAGCTGCAAAACGAGAGTAAATATTTGTAGGTGCACATGTGCCTCTATGTTGCAAGAAAGTTCGGTAATCCACATTTTCAAAACATATTAAAGAATCTTTTTCTAATCCGTGGTGCATGTAGCGTGTTCAGAACGTGGAATTTCACGGTGATTGAAACAATTTAAATGACTTCTCTATTGGGTAGAACTCGCTCCGAGAGGGTTTTTCTGCGAAAACTTCGTCATTTTTGAAACTGGCGTTTGGAAAATGCGGCAAAATCTGAGAAAATACTTCTAAGAATCAATATTCAATGTATGGTGATGAAAGTTCGGTAATCCACATGCTAACAAATTTGTAGTGAATACTTGTCGAATCATTTATGCATGTAGCATGTTAGGAACACGGAATTTCACAGCCAGGGAATTTATGTAAATTACATTTCTCTTGGTTAGAAATCACTCCAAGAGATTTTTCCTGAGAAATAGGCCTGATTTTTGAAACTGACATTAGGAAAATCTGCGATCTCAGACTACTAGATTCTCGGTGTAAATCTGCCTTTTATGGTGGATGAAAGTTCGGTAATCCGCATGCTAACAACTCTGTAGTGAATATTTGTCGAATCTGAGATACGTGTAGCGTGTTTGGAACACAGAATATCACGGTGAGCGAATCTATATAAAATAAATGTCTCTTGGGTAGAATTCGCTCCAAGAGACTTTTCTGGGTATTCTGCCTCATTTTTGAAACTGGCTTTGGAAAATATCTGCAAAATCAGTGAAAATGCTTCAAAGTGTCAATATGCCTTGTATTGTGATGCAAGATCGTAAAAACACATGCAAACAAATCTGTGGTGAATATTTGTAGAAAGCGTTATGCATGTGGCCTGATCGTTTCCCGGAAAATGCCGGTGATGGAATCTATGTAAATTACATGCCTATTGGTTAGAATTTGCTCCAAAATATTTTTCTGAGCAAACGGCCTGATTTTCGAAACTAGCATTAGGAAAAAGCTGCAAATTCAGAGTTAATGTTTCTAGGTGTATATATGCCATTTATGGTGGATGAAAGTTCTGTAATCTACATGTTCACAACTCATTCGGGAAAGTTTGTTGAAACCTTGATGCATGTAGCGTGTTCAGAAAATGGAATGTCACTGTGAGGGAAACTTTGTAAATTACATTTCTATTGGGAAGTACTCGCTCCACGAGAATTTTTCTGCGTATCTGCCTCCTTTTCAAAACTGGCATTAGGGAAAACTTTCGAAATATGAGAAAATGCTTCAAAGTGTCAACATGGCATTTATGGTGGATGAAAGTTCGGTAATCCTTATGCTAACAACTCTGTAGTGAATATTTGTCGAGTCCGTGATGCATGTAGCTTTTTCGGAACACGGAATTTCACGATGACGGGTTCTATGTAAATTGCATGTCTATTGGGTAGAACTCGCTCCGAGAGTATTTTTCTGTGGAAACTGCATGATTTTAGAGAAGGACATTAGGAGAAAACTACTAAATCAGAATAAAATTTCTATGTATAAATATGCACTGTAAGGTGGATTAAAGTTCGTTAATACACATGTTCACAACTCATTAAAGAAGGATTTTTGAATCCGTGGTGCATGTTACGTGTTCAGAACACGGAATGACACGGTGATTGAAAGTAGTTAAATTATTATCTTTTGGGTAGATATGTCTCCAAGAGCATTTTTCTGCCAATTCTGCCTCATTTTCAAAACTGGCATTAAAACTAACCTGTGAAATCTGAGAAAATTCTTCAAAGTGTCAGTAAGCCTTGTATGGTGGATGAAAGTGCTGTAATCCACTTGCTAACAACTCTGTAGTGAATATTTCTCGCATCCGAGATGCATGTAGCGTGTTCGGAACACGGAATTTCACGGTGAGCGAATCCATGTAAATTACATGTCTATTGGTTAGAACCCGCTCCAAGAGGTTTTTGCCGTGAAATCTGCCTCATTTTCGAAACTGGCATTTCGAAAGCTCTGTGAAATCAGAGAAAAAGCTTCTAAGCATCAATATGCCTACTAGTGGGATGAAAGTCCTGTAATCCACATGCAAACAACTCTGTAGTGTATTTTTGTCGAATACTTTCTGCATGTAGCGTGTTCGAAACACGTAATTTCACAGCGGGAGAATCTATGTTATTTACATATCTTTTGGGTAGAACACGCTCCAAAAGTTTTTTCCTTTGAAAACTGCCTGATTTTCGAAACTGCTATTAGGAAAAAGCTGCAAACTCAGAGTTAAAGTTTCTAGGTGTAAATATGCCTTGTATGGTGGATGAAAGTTCTGTAATACACATGTACACAACTCATTAAAAATGTTTGTCAAATCCGTGATGTATGTTGCGTGTTCGGAACACGGAATGTTACGGTGACGGTATCTATGAAAATGAGATGTCTATTGGATAGAACATGCACCAAGAGAACTTTTCTGCGAAATCTGCCTGATTTTCGTAAGTGACGTTAGGAAAACCTGCGAAATCTTAGTAAATGTTTCTAGGTGTAAATATGCCTTGTTTTGTGGTTGAAAAATTGGTAATCCACATGCTCACGCTCATTAAATAATGTTTGTCGAAACCGTGATGAATGTAACGTTTTCGGAACACGGAATGTCTCGGTGAGTGAAACTCTGAAAATAACAATTCTACTGGATAGAACTCGCTTAAATTGAATGCTTCTGCGAAAATTTCATGATTTTCGAAACTGGATGTTAGGAAAAACCTGCGAAATCAGAATAACTACTTCTAGGTGTAAATATGCCTTTTATGGTGGACGAAAGTTTGGTAATCCACATGCTCACACTCATTAAAGAATGTCGAATTCGTGATGCATGTAACGTGTTCGGAATACGGAATGTCATAGTGAAGCAAACAACGTAAGTTACATGTCTATTGGGTAGAACTCACTTGAAGAGGATTTTTCTGCGAAAAGTGCCTCATTTTGAAAACTGCCATTAGGAGAACCCTGTGAAATCGGAGAAAATGCTTGTATGTGTCAATATGCCTTGAATGGTGAATGAATGTCCGGTAATCCACATGTTAATAACAGTGTAGTAATTATTTTGTAAACCGTGATTCATGTAGCGCTTTTGGAAAATGGAATTTCACAGTAATGAAACTATGTAAATTAAAATTCTATTGAGTAGAACGAGCTAGAAGAGAATTTTTCTGTGAAAATTGCATGATTATCGAATCTGAAGTTTGGAAAAAGCTGCAAAACGAGAGTAAATATTTGTAGGTGCACATGTGCCTCTATGATGCAAGAAAGTTCGGTAATCCACATTTTCAAAACATATTAAAGAATCTTTTTCTAAACCGTGGTGCATGTAGCGTGTTCAGAACATGGAATTTCACGGTGATTGAAACAATGTAAATGACTTCTCTATTGGGTAGAACTCGCTCCGAGAGGGTTTTTCTGCGAAAACTTCGTCATTTTTGAAACTGGCGTTTGGAAAATGCGGCAAAATCTGAGAAAATACTTCTAAGAATCAATATTCAATGTATGGTGATGAAAGTTCGGTAATCCACATGCTAACAAATTTGTAGTGAATATTTGTCGAATCCTTTATGCATGTAGCATGTTAGGAACACGGAATTTCACAGCCAGGGAATTTATGTAAATTACATTTCTCTTGGTTAGAAATCACTCCAAGAGATTTTTCCTGAGAAATAGGCCTGATTTTTGAAACTGACATTAGGAAAATCTGCGATCTCAGACTACTAGATTCTCGGTGTAAATCTGCCTTTTATGGTGGATGAAAGTTCGGTAATCCGCATGCTAACAACTCTGTAGTGAATATTTGTCGAATCTGAGATACGTGTAGCGTGTTTGGAACACAGAATATCACGGTGAGCGAATCTATATAAAATAAATGTCTCTTGGGTAGAATTCGCTCCAAGAGACTTTTCTGGGTTTTCTGCCTCATTTTTGAAACTGGCTTTTGAAAATATCTGCAAAATCAGTGAAAATGCTTCAAAGTGTCAATATGCCTTGTATTGTGATGCAAGATCGTACAAACACATGCAAACAAATCTGTGGTGAATATTTGTAGAAAGCGTTATGCATGTGGCCTGATCGTTTCCCGGAAAATGCCGGTGATGGAATCTATGTAAATTACATGCCTATTGGTTAGAATTTGCTCCAAAATATTTTTCTGAGCAAACGGCCTGATTTTCGAAACTAGCATTAGGAAAAAGCTGCAAATTCAGAGTTAATGTTTCTAGGTGTATATATGCCATTTATGGTGGATGAAAGTTCTGTAATCTACATGTTCACAACTCATTCGGGAAAGTTTGTTGAAACCTTGATGCATGTAGCGTGTTCGGAAAATGAAATGTCACTGTGAGGGAAACTTTGTAAATTACATTTCTATTGGTAAGTACTCGCTCCACGAGAATTTTTCTGCGTATCTGCCTCCTTTTCAAAAGTGGCATTAGGGAAAACTTTCGAAATATGAGAAAACGCTTCAAAGTGTCAACATGGCATTTATGGTGGATGAAAGTTCGGTAATCCTTATGCTAACAACTCTGTAGTGAATATTTGTCGAGTCCGTGATGCATGTAGCTTTTTCGGAACACGGAATTTCACGATGACGGGTTCTATGTAAATTGCATGTCTATTGGGTAGAACTCGCTCCGAGAGTATTTTTCTGTGGAAACTGCATGATTTTAGAGACTGACATTAGGAGAAATCTACTAAATCAGAATAAAATTTCTATGTATAAATATGCACTGTAAGGTGGATTAAAGTTCGTTAATACACATGTTCACAACTCATTAAAGAAGGTTTTTTGAATCCGTGGTGCATGTAACGTGTTCAGAACACGGAATGACACGGTGATTGGAAGTAGTTAAATTATTATCTTTTGGGTAGAACTGTCTCCAAGAGCATTTTTCTGCCAATTCTGCCTCATTTTCAAAACTGGCATTAAAACTAACCTGTGAAATCTGAGAAAATTCTTCAAAGTGTCAGTAAGCCTTGTATGGTGGATGAAAGTGCTGTAATCCACTTGCTAACAACTCTGTAGTGAATATTTCTCGCATCCGAGATGCATGTAGCGTGTTCGGAACACAGAATTTCACGGTGAGCGAATCCATGTAAATTACATGTCTATTGGTTAGAACCCGCTCCAAGAGGTTTTTGCCGTGTAATCTGCCTCATTTTCGAAACTGGCATTTCGAAAGCTCTGTGAAATCAAAGAAAAAGCTTCTAAACATCAATATGCCTACTAGTGGGATGAAAGTCCTGTAATCCACATGCAAACAACTCTGTAGTGTATTTTTGTAGAATATTTTCTGCATGTAGCGTGTTCGAAACACGTAATTTCACAGCGGGAGAATCTATGTTATTTACATATCTTTGGGTAGAACACGCTCCAAAAGTTTTTCCTTTGAAAACTGCCTGATTTTCGAAACTGCTATTAGGAAAAAGCTGCGAACTCAGAGTTAAAGTTTCTAGGTGTAAATATGCCTTGTATGGTGGATGAAAGTTCTGTAATACACATGTACACAACTCATTAAAAATGTTTGTCAAATCCGTGATGTATGTAGGGTGTTCGGAACACGGAATGTTACGGTGACGGTATCTATGAAAATGAGATGTCTATTGGATAGAACATGCACCAAGAGAACTTTTCTGCGAAATCTGCCTGATTTTCGTAAGTGACGTTAGGAAAACCTGCGAAATCTTAGTAAATGTTTCTAGGTGTAAATATGCCTTGTTTTGTGGTTGAAAAATTGGTAATCCACATGCTCACGCTCATTAAATAATGTTTGTCGAAACCGTGATGAATGTAACGTTTTCGGAACACGGAATGTCTCGGTGAGTGAAACTCTGAAAATAACAATTCTACTGGATAGAACTCGCTTAAATTGAATGCTTCTGCGAAAATTTCATGATTTTCGAAACTGGATGTTAGGAAAAACCTGCGAAATCAGAATAACTACTTCTAGGTGTAAATATGCCTTTTATGGTGGACGAAAGTTTGGTAATCCACATGCTCACACTCATTAAAGAATGTCGAATTCGTGATGCATGTAACGTGTTCGGAATACGGAATGTCATAGTGAAGCAAACAACGTAAGTTACATGTCTATTGGGTAGAACTCGCTTGAAGAGGATTTTTCTGCGAAAAGTGCCTCATTTTGAAAACTGCCATTAGGAGAACCCTGTGAAATCGGAGAAAATGCTTGTATGTGTCAATATGCCTTGAATGGTGAATGAATGTCCGGTAATCCACATGTTAATAACAGTGTAGTAATTATTTTGTAAACCGTGATTCATGTAGCGCTTTTGGAAAATGGAATTTCACAGTAATGAAACTATGTAAATTAAAATTCTATTGAGTAGAACGAGCTAGAAGAGAATTTTTCTGTGAAAATTGCATGATTATCGAATCTGAAGTTTGGAAAAAGCTGCAAAACGAGAGTAAATATTTGTAGGTGCACATGTGCCTCTATGATGCAAGAAAGTTCGGTAATCCACATTTTCAAAACATATTAAAGAATCTTTTTCTAAACCGTGGTGCATGTAGCGTGTTCAGAACATGGAATTTCACGGTGATTGAAACAATGTAAATGACTTCTCTATTGGGTAGAACTCGCTCCGAGAGGGTTTTTCTGCGAAAACTTCGTCATTTTTGAAACTGGCGTTTGGAAAATGCGGCAAAATCTGAGAAAATACTTCTAAGAATCAATATTCAATGTATGGTGATGAAAGTTCGGTAATCCACATGCTAACAAATTTGTAGTGAATATTTGTCGAATCCTTTATGCATGTAGCATGTTAGGAACACGGAATTTCACAGCCAGGGAATTTATGTAAATTACATTTCTCTTGGTTAGAAATCACTCCAAGAGATTTTTCCTGAGAAATAGGCCTGATTTTTGAAACTGACATTAGGAAAATCTGCGATCTCAGACTACTAGATTCTCGGTGTAAATCTGCCTTTTATGGTGGATGAAAGTTCGGTAATCCGCATGCTAACAACTCTGTAGTGAATATTTGTCGAATCTGAGATACGTGTAGCGTGTTTGGAACACAGAATATCACGGTGAGCGAATCTATATAAAATAAATGTCTCTTGGGTAGAATTCGCTCCAAGAGACTTTTCTGGGTTTTCTGCCTCATTTTTGAAACTGGCTTTTGAAAATATCTGCAAAATCAGTGAAAATGCTTCAAAGTGTCAATATGCCTTGTATTGTGATGCAAGATCGTACAAACACATGCAAACAAATCTGTGGTGAATATTTGTAGAAAGCGTTATGCATGTGGCCTGATCGTTTCCCGGAAAATGCCGGTGATGGAATCTATGTAAATTACATGCCTATTGGTTAGAATTTGCTCCAAAATATTTTTCTGAGCAAACGGCCTGATTTTCGAAACTAGCATTAGGAAAAAGCTGCAAATTCAGAGTTAATGTTTCTAGGTGTATATATGCCATTTATGGTGGATGAAAGTTCTGTAATCTACATGTTCACAACTCATTCGGGAAAGTTTGTTGAAACCTTGATGCATGTAGCGTGTTCGGAAAATGAAATGTCACTGTGAGGGAAACTTTGTAAATTACATTTCTATTGGTAAGTACTCGCTCCACGAGAATTTTTCTGCGTATCTGCCTCCTTTTCAAAAGTGGCATTAGGGAAAACTTTCGAAATATGAGAAAACGCTTCAAAGTGTCAACATGGCATTTATGGTGGATGAAAGTTCGGTAATCCTTATGCTAACAACTCTGTAGTGAATATTTGTCGAGTCCGTGATGCATGTAGCTTTTTCGGAACACGGAATTTCACGATGACGGGTTCTATGTAAATTGCATGTCTATTGGGTAGAACTCGCTCCGAGAGTATTTTTCTGTGGAAACTGCATGATTTTAGAGAAGTACATTAGGAGAAAACTACTAAATCAGAATAAAATTTCTATGTATAAATATGCACTGTAAGGTGGATTAAAGTTCGTTAATACACATGTTCACAACTCATTAAAGAAGGTTTTTTGAATCCGTGGTGCATGTAACGTGTTCAGAACACGGAATGACACGGTGATTGGAAGTAGTTAAATTATTATCTTTTGGGTAGAACTGTCTCCAAGAGCATTTTTCTGCCAATTCTGCCTCATTTTCAAAACTGGCATTAAAACTAACCTGTGAAATCTGAGAAAATTCTTCAAAGTGTCAGTAAGCCTTGTATGGTGGATGAAAGTGCTGTAATCCACTTGCTAACAACTCTGTAGTGAATATTTCTCGCATCCGAGATGCATGTAGCGTGTTCGGAACACAGAATTTCACGGTGAGCGAATCCATGTAAATTACATGTCTATTGGTTAGAACCCGCTCCAAGAGGTTTTTGCCGTGTAATCTGCCTCATTTTCGAAACTGGCATTTCGAAAGCTCTGTGAAATCAGAGAAAAAGCTTCTAAACATCAATATGCCTACTAGTGGGATGAAAGTCCTGTAATCCACATGCAAACAACTCTGTAGTGTATTTTTGTAGAATATTTTCTGCATGTAGCGTGTTCGAAACACGTAATTTCACAGCGGGAGAATCTATGTTATTTACATATCTTTGGGTAGAACACGCTCCAAAAGTTTTTCCTTTGAAAACTGCCTGATTTTCGAAACTGCTATTAGGAAAAAGCTGCGAACTCAGAGTTAAAGTTTCTAGGTGTAAATATGCCTTGTATGGTGGATGAAAGTTCTGTAATACACATGTACACAACTCATTAAAAATGTTTGTCAAATCCGTGATGTATGTAGGGTGTTCGGAACACGGAATGTTACGGTGACGGTATCTATGAAAATGAGATGTCTATTGGATAGAACATGCACCAAGAGAATTTTTCTGCGAAATCTGCCTGATTTTCATAAGTGACGTTAGGAAAACCTACGAAATCTTAGTAAATGTTTCTAGGTATAAATATGCCTTGTTTTGTGTTTGAAAAATTGGTAATCCACATGCTCACGCTCATTAAATAATGTTTGTTGAAACCGTGATGAATGTAACGTTTTCGGAACACGGAATGTCTCGGTGAGTGAAACTCTGAAAATAACAATTCTACTGGATAGAACTCGCTTAAATTGAATGCTTCTGCAAAAATTTCATGATTTTCGAAACTGGATGTTAGGAAAAACCTGCGAAATCAGAATAACTACTTCTAGGTGTAAATATGCCTTTTATGGTGGACGAAAGTTTGGTAATCCACATGCTCACACTCATTAAAGAATGTTTGTCGAATTGGTGATGCATGTAACGTGTTCGGAATACGGAATGTCATAGTGAAGGAAACAATGTAAGTTACATGTCTATTGGGTAGAACTCGCTTGAAGAGGATTTTTCTGCGAAAAGTGCCTCATTTTGAAAACTGCCATTAGGAGAACCCTGTGAAATCGGAGAAAATGCTTGTATGTGTCAATATGCCTTGAATGGTGAATGAAAGTCCGGTAATCCACATGTTAATAACAGTGTAGTAATTATTTTGTAAACCGTGATTCATGTAGCGCTTTTGGAAAATGGAATTTCACAGTAATGAAACTATGTAAATTAAAATTCTATTGAGTAGAACGAGCTAGAAGAGAATTTTTCTGTGAAAATTGCATGATTATCGAATCTGAAGTTTGGAAAAAGCTGCAAAACGAGAGTAAATATTTGTAGGTGCACATGTGCCTCTATGTTGCAAGAAAGTTCGGTAATCCACATTTTCAAAACATATTAAAGAATCTTTTTCTAATCCGTGGTGCATGTAGCGTGTTCAGAACGTGGAATTTCACGGTGATTGAAACAATGTAAATGACTTCTCTATTGGGTAGAACTCGCTCCGAGAGGGTTTTTGTGCGAAAACTTCGTCATTTTTGAAACTGGCGTTTGGAAAATGCGGCAAAATCTGAGAAAATACTTCTAAGAATCAATATTCAATGTATGGTGATGAAAGTTCGGTAATCCACATGCTAACAAATTTGTAGTGAATATTTGTCGAATCCTTTATGCATGTAGCATGTTAGGAACACGGAATTTCACAGCCAGGGAATTTATGTAAATTACATTTCTCTTGGTTAGAAATCACTCCAAGAGATTTTTCCTGAGAAATAGGCCTGATTTTTGAAACTGACATTAGGAAAATCTGCGATCTAAGACTACTAGATTCTCGGTGTAAATCTGCCTTTTATGGTGGATGAAAGTTCGTTAATCCGCATGCTAACAACTCTGTAGTGAATATTTGTCAAATCTGAGATACGTGTAGCGTGTTTGGAACACAGAATATCACGGTGAGCGAATCTATATAAAATAAATGTCTCTTGGGTAGAATTCGCTCCAAGAGACTTTTCTGGGTATTCTGCCTCATTTTTGAAACTGGCTTTTGAAAATATCTGCAAAATCAGTGAAAATGCTTCAAAGTGTCAATATGCCTTGTATTGTGATGCAAGATCGTACAAACACATGCAAACAAATCTGTGGTGAATATTTGTAGAAAGCGTTATGCATGTGGCCTGATCGTTTCCCGGAAAATGCCGGTGATGGAATCTATGTAAATTACATGCCTATTGGTTAGAATTCGCTCCAAAATATTTTTCTGAGCAAACGGCCTGATTTTCGAAACTAGCATTAGGAAAAAGCTGCAAATTCAGAGTTAATGTTTCTAGGTGTATATATGCCATTTATGGTGGATGAAAGTTCTGTAATCTACATGTTCACAACTCATTCGGGAAAGTTTGTTGAAACCTTGATGCATGTAGCGTGTTCGGAAAATGGAATGTCACTGTGAGGGAAACTTTGTAAATTACATTTCTATTGGGAAGTACTCGCTCCACGAGAATTTTTCTGCGTATCTGCCTCCTTTTCAAAACTGGCATTAGGGAAAACTTTCGAAATATGAGAAAACGCTTCAAAGTGTCAACATGGCATTTATGGTGGATGAAAGTTCGGTAATCCTTATGCTAACAACTCTGTAGTGAATATTTGTCGAGTCCGTGATGCATGTAGCTTTTTCGGAACACGGAATTTCACGATGACGGGTTCTATGTAAATTGCATGTCTATTGGGTAGAACTCGCTCCGAGAGTATTTTTCTGTGGAAACTGCATGATTTTAGAGACTGACATTAGGAGAAAACTACTAAATCAGAATAAAATTTCTATGTATAAATATGCACTGTAAGGTGGATTAAAGTTCGTTAATACACATGTTCACAACTCATTAAAGAAGGTTTTTTGAATCCGTGGTGCATGTAACGTGTTCAGAACACGGAATGACACGGTGATTGAAAGTAGTTAAATTATTATCTTTTGGGTAGAACTGTCTCCAAGAGCATTTTTCTGCCAATTCTGCCTCATTTTCAAAACTGGCATTAAAACTAACCTGTGAAATCTGAGAAAATTCTTCAAAGTGTCAGTAAGCCTTGTATGGTGGATGAAAGTGCTGTAATCCACTTGCTAACAACTCTGTAGTGAATATTTCTCGCATCCGAGATGCATGTAGCGTGTTCGGAACACGGAATTTCACGGTGAGCGAATCCATGTAAATTACATGTCTATTGGTTAGAACCTGCTCCAAGAGGATTTTGCCGTGAAATCTGCCTCATTTTCGAAACTGGCATTTCGAAAGCTCTGTGAAATCAGAGAAAAAGCTTCTAAGCATCAATATGCCTACTAGTGGGATGAAAGTCCTGTAATCCACATGCAAACAACTCTGTAGTGTATTTTTGTCGAATATTTTCTGCATGTAGCGTGTTCGAAACACGTAATTTCACAGCGGGAGAATCTATGTTATTTACATATCTTTTGGGTAGAACACGCTCCAAAAGTTTTTTCCTTTGAAAACTGCCTGATTTTCGAAACTGCTATTAGGAAAAAGCTGCGAACTCAGAGTTAAATTTTCTAGGTGTAAATATGCCTTGTATGGTGGATGAAAGTTCTGTAATACACATGTACACAACTCATTAAAAATGTTTGTCAAATCCGTGATGTATGTAGCGTGTTCGGAACACGGAATGTTACGGTGACGGTATCTATGAAAATGAGATGTCTATTGGATAGAACATGCACCAAGAGAATTTTTCTGCGAAATCTGCCTGATTTTCGTAAGTGACGTTAGGAAAACCTGCGAAATCTTAGTAAATGTTTCTAGGTGTAAATATGCCTTGTTTTGTGGTTGAAAAATCGGTAATCCACATGCTCACGCTCATTAAATAATGTTTGTCGAAGCCGTGATGAATGTAACGTTTTCGGAACACGGAATGTCTCGGTGAGTGAAACTCTGAAAATAGCAATTCTACTGGATAGAACTCGTTTAAATTGAATGCTTCTGCGAAAATTTCATGATTTTTGAAACTGGATGTTAGGAAAAACCTGCGAAATCAGAATAACTACTTCTAGGTGTAAATATGCCTTGTATGGTGGATGAAAGTTTGGTAATCCACATGCTCACACTCATTAAAGAATGTTTGTCGAATTCGTGATGCATGTAACGTGTTCGGAATACGGAATGTCATAGTGAAGGAAACAATGTAAGTTACATGTCTATTGGGTAGAACTCGCTTGAAGAGGATTTTTCTGCGAAAAGTGCCTCATTTTGAAAACGGCCATTAGGAGAACCCTGTGAAATCGGAGAAAATGCTTGTATGTGTCAATATGCCTTGAATGGTGAATGAAAGTCCGGTAATCCACATGTTAATAACAGTGTAGTAATTATTTTGTAAACCGTGATTCATGTAGCGCTTTTGGAAAATGGAATTTCACGGTAATGAAACTATGTAAATTAAAATTCTATTGAGTAGAACGAGCTAGAAGAGAATTTTTCTGTGAAAATTGCATGATTGTCGAATCTGAAGTTTGGAAAAAGCTGCAAAACGAGAGTAAATATTTGTAGGTGCACATGTGCCTCTATGTTGCAAGAAAGTTCGGTAATCCACATTTTCAAAACATATTAAAGAATCTTTTTCTAATCCGTGGTGCATGTAGCGTGTTCAGAACGTGGAATTTCACGGTGATTGAAACAATGTAAATGACTTCTCTATTGGGTAGAACTCGCTCCGAGAGGGTTTTTCTGCGAAAACTTCGTCATTTTTGAAACTGGCGTTTGGAAAATGCGGCAAAATCTGAGAAAATACTTCTAAGAATCAATATTCAATGTATGGTGATGAAAGTTCGGTAATCCACATGCTAACAAATTTGTAGTGAATATTTGTCGAATCCTTTATGCATGTAGCATGTTAGGAACACGGAATTTCACAGCCAGGGAATTTATGTAAATTACATTTCTCTTGGTTAGAAATCACTCCAAGAGATTTTTCCTGAGAAATAGGCCTGATTTTTGAAACTGACATTAGGAAAATCTGCGATCTCAGACTACTAGATTCTCGGTGTAAATCTGCCTTTTATGGTGGATGAAAGTTCGGTAATCCGCATGCTAACAACTCTGTAGTGAATATTTGTCGAATCTGAGATACGTGTAGCGTGTTTGGAACACAGAATATCACGGTGAGCGAATCTATATAAAATAAATGTCTCTTGGGTAGAATTCGCTCCAAGAGACTTTTCTGGGTATTCTGCCTCATTTTTGAAACTGGCTTTTGAAAATATCTGCAAAATCAGTGAAAATGCTTCAAAGTGTCAATATGCCTTGTATTGTGATGCAAGATCGTACAAACACATGCAAACAAATCTGTGGTGAATATTTGTAGAAAGCGTTATGCATGTGGCCTGATCGTTTCCCGGAAAATGCCGGTGATGGAATCTATGTAAATTACATGCCTATTGGTTAGAATTCGCTCCAAAATATTTTTCTGAGCAAACGGCCTGATTTTCGAAACTAGCATTAGGAAAAAGCTGCAAATTCAGAGTTAATGTTTCTAGGTGTATATATGCCATTTATGGTGGATGAAAGTTCTGTAATCTACATGTTCACAACTCATTCGGGAAAGTTTGTTGAAACCTTGATGCATGTAGCGTGTTCGGAAAATGGAATGTCACTGTGAGGGAAACTTTGTAAATTACATTTCTATTGGGAAGTACTCGCTCCACGAGAATTTTTCTGCGTATCTGCCTCCTTTTCAAAACTGGCATTAGGGAAAACTTTCGAAATATGAGAAAATGCTTCAAAGTGTCAACATGGCATTTGTGGTGGATGAAAGTTCGGTAATCCTTATGCTAACAACTCTGTAGTGAATATTTGTCGAGTCCGTGATGCATGTAGCTTTTTCGGAACACGGAATTTCACGATGACGGGTTCTATGTAAATTGCATGTCTATTGGGTAGAACTCGCTCCGAGAGTATTTTTCTGTGGAAACTGCATGATTTTAGAGACTGACATTAGGAGAAAACTACTAAATCAGAATAAAATTTCTATGTATAAATATGCACTGTAAGGTGGATTAAAGTTCGTTAATACACATGTTCACAACTCATTAAAGAAGGTTTTTTGAATCCGTGGTGCATGTAACGTGTTCAGAACACGGAATGACACGGTGATTGAAAGTAGTTAAATTATTATCTTTTGGGTAGAACTGTCTCCAAGAGCATTTTTCTGCCAATTCTGCCTCATTTTCAAAACTGGCATTAAAACTAACCTGTGAAATCTGAGAAAATTCTTCAAAGTGTCAGTAAGCCTTGTATGGTGGATGAAAGTGCTGTAATCCACTTGCTAACAACTCTGTAGTGAATATTTCTCGCATCCGAGATGCATGTAGCGTGTTCGGAACACGGAATTTCACGGTGAGCGAATCCATGTAAATTACATGTCTATTGGTTAGAACCCGCTCCAAGAGGTTTTTGCCGTGAAATCTGCCTCATTTCCGAAACTGGCATTTCGAAAGCTCTGTGAAATCAGAGAAAAAGCTTCTAAGCATCAATATGCCTACTAGTGGGATGAAAGTCCTGTAATCCACATGCAAACAACACTGTAGTGTATTTTTGTCGAAGATTTTCTGCATGTAGCGTGTTCGAAACACGTATTTTCACAGCAGGAGAATCTATGTTATTTACATATCTTTTGGGTAGAACACGCTCCAAAAGTTTTTTCCTTTGAAAACTGCCTGATTTTCGAAACTGCTATTAGGAAAAAGCTGCGAACTCAGAGTTAAATTTTCTAGGTGTAAATATGCCTTGTATGGTGGATGAAAGTTCTGTAATACACATGTACACAACTCATTAAAAATGTTTGTCAAATCCGTGATGTATGTAGCGTGTTCGGAACACGGAATGTTACGGTGACGGTATCTATGAAAATGAGATGTCTATTGGATAGAACATGCACCAAGAGAATTTTTCTGCGAAATCTGCCTGATTTTCGTAAGTGACGTTAGGAAAACCTGCGAAATCTTAGTAAATGTTTCTAGGTGTAAATATGCCTTGTTTTGTGGTTGAAAATTCGGTAATCCACATGCTCACGCTCATTAAATAATGTTTGTCGAAGCCGTGATGAATGTAACGTTTTCGGAACACGGAATGTCTCGGTGAGTGAAACTCTGAAAATAGCAATTCTACTGGATAGAACTCGTTTAAATTGAATGCTTCTGCGAAAATTTCATGATTTTCGAAACTGGATGTTAGGAAAAACCTGCGAAATCAGAATAACTACTTCTAGGTGTAAATATGCCTTGTATGGTGGATGAAAGTTTGGTAATCCACATGCTCACACTCATTAAAGAATGTTTGTCGAATTCGTGATGCATGTAACGTGTTCGGAATACGGAATGTCATAGTGAAGGAAACAATGTAAGTTACATGTCTATTGGGTAGAACTCGCTTGAAGAGGATTTTTCTGCGAAAAGTGCCTCATTTTGAAAACTGCCATTAGGAGAACCCTGTGAAATCGGAGAAAATGCTTGTATGTGTCAATATGCCATGAATGGTGAATGAAAGTCCGGTAATCCACATGTTAATAACAGTGTAGTAATTATTTTGTAAACCGTGATTCATGTAGCACTTTTGGAAAATGGAATTTCACGGTAATGAAACTATGTAAATTAAAATTCTATTGAGTAGAACGAGCTAGAAGAGAATTTTTCTGTGAAAATTGCATGATTGTCGAATCTGAAGTTTGGAAAAAGCTGCAAAACGAGAGTAAATATTTGTAGGTGCACATGTGCCTCTATGTTGCAAGAAAGTTCGGTAATCCACATTTTCAAAACATATTAAAGAATCTTTTTCTAATCCGTGGTGCATGTAGCGTGTTCAGAACGTGGAATTTCACGGTGATTGAAACAATGTAAATGACTTCTCTATTGGGTAGAACTCGCTCCGAGAGTGTTTTTCTGCGTAAACTTCGTCATTTTTGAAACTGGCGTTTGGAAAATGCGGCAAAATCTGAGAAAATACTTCTAAGAATCAATATTCAATGTATGGTGATGAAAGTTCGGTAATCCACATGCTAACAAATTTGTAGTGAATATTTGTCGAATCCTTTATGCATGTAGCATGTTAGGATCACGGAATTTCACAGCCAGGGAATTTATGTAAATTACATTTCTCTTGGTTAGAAATCACTCCAAGAGATTTTTCCTGAGAAATAGGCCTGATTTTTGAAACTGACATTAGGAAAATCTGCGATCTCAGACTACTAGATTCTCGGTGTAAATCTGCCTTTTATGGTGGATTAAAGTTCGGTAATCCGCATGCTAACAACTCTGTAGTGAATATTTGTCGAATCTGAGATACGTGTAGCGTGTTTGGAACACAGAATATCACGGTGAGCGAATCTATATAAAATAAATGTCTCTTGGGTAGAATTCGCTCCAAGAGACTTTTCTGGGTATTCTGCCTCATTTTTGAAACTGGCTTTTGAAAATATCTGCAAAATCAGTGAAAATGCTTCAAAGTGTCAATATGCCTTGTATTGTGATGCAAGATCGTACAAACACATGCAAACAAATCTGTGGTGAATATTTGTAGAAAGCGTTATGCATGTGGCCTGATCGTTTCCCGGAAAATGCCGGTGATGGAATCTATGTAAATTACATGCCTATTGGTTAGAATTCGCTCCAAAATATTTTTCTGAGCAAACGGCCTGATTTTCGAAACTAGCATTAGGAAAAAGCTGCAAATTCAGAGTTAATGTTTCTAGGTGTATATATGCCATTTATGGTGGATGAAAGTTCTGTAATCTACATGTTCACAACTCATTCGGGAAAGTTTGTTGAAACCTTGATGCATGTAGCGTGTTCGGAAAATGGAATGTCACTGTGAGGGAAACTTTGTAAATTACATTTCTATTGGGAAGTAGTCGCTCCACGAGAATTTTTCTGCGTATCTGCCTCCTTTTCAAAACTGGCATTAGGGAAAACTTTCGAAATATGAGAAAATGCTTCAAAGTGTCAACATGGCATTTATGGTGGATGAAAGTTCGGTAATCCTTATGCTAACAACTCTGTAGTGAATATTTGTCGAGTCCGTGATGCATGTAGCTTTTTCGGAACACGGAATTTCACGATGACGGGTTCTATGTAAATTGCATGTCTATTGGGTAGAACTCGCTCCGAGAGTATTTTTCTGTGGAAACTGCATGATTTTAGAGACTGACATTAGGAGAAAACTACTAAATCAGAATAAAATTTCTATGTATAAATATGCACTGTAAGGTGGATTAAAGTTCGTTAATACACATGTTCACAACTCATTAAAGAAGGTTTTTTGAATCCGTGGTGCATGTAACGTGTTCAGAACACGGAATGACACGGTGATTGAAAGTAGTTAAATTATTATCTTTTGGGTAGAACTGTCTCCAAGAGCATTTTTCTGCCAATTCTGCCTCATTTTCAAAACTGGCATTAAAACTAACCTGTGAAATCTGAGAAAATTCTTCAAAGTGTCAGTAAGCCTTGTATGGTGGATGAAAGTGCTGTAATCCACTTGCTAACAACTCTGTAGTGAATATTTCTCGCATCCGAGATGCATGTAGCGTGTTCGGAACACGGAATTTCACGGTGAGCGAATCCATGTAAATTACATGTCTATTGGTTAGAACCCGCTCCAAGAGGTTTTTGCCGTGAAATCTGCCTCATTTTCGAAACTGGCATTTCGAAAGCTCTGTGAAATCAGAGAAAAAGCTTCTAAGCATCAATATGCCTACTAGTGGGATGAAAGTCCTGTAATCCACATGCAAACAACACTGTAGTGTATTTTTGTCGAAGATTTTCTGCATGTAGCGTGTTCGAAACACGTACTTTCACAGCAGGAGAATCTATGTTATTTACATATCTTTTGGGTAGAACACGCTCCAAAAGTTTTTTCCTTTGAAAACTGCCTGATTTTCGAAACTGCTATTAGGAAAAAGCTGCGAACTCAGAGTTAAAGTTTCTAGGTGTAAATATGCCTTGTATGGTGGATGAAAGTTCTGTAATACACATGTACACAACTCATTAAAAATGTTTGTCAAATCCGTGATGTATGTAGCGTGTTCGGAACACGGAATGTTACGGTGACGGTATCTATGAAAATGAGATGTCTATTGGATAGAACATGCACCAAGAGAATTTTTCTGCGAAATCTGCCTGATTTTCGTAAGTGACGTTAGGAAACCCTGCGAAATCTTAGTAAATGTTTCTAGGTGTAAATATGCCTTGTTTTGTGGTTGAAAAATCGGTAATCCACATGCTCACGCTCATTAAATAATGTTTGTCGAAGCCGTGATGAATGTAACGTTTTCGGAACACGGAATGTCTCGGTGAGTGAAACTCTGAAAATAGCAATTCTACTGGATAGAACTCGTTTAAATTGAATGCTTCTGCGAAAATTTCATGATTTTCGAAACTGGATGTTAGGAAAAACCTGCGAAATCAGAATAACTACTTCTAGGTGTAAATATGCCTTGTATGGTGGATGAAAGTTTGGTAATCCACATGCTCACACTCATTAAAGAATGTTTGTCGAATTCGTGATGCATGTAACGTGTTCGGAATACGGAATGTCATAGTGAAGGAAACAATGTAAGTTACATGTCTATTGGGTAGAACTCGCTTGAAGAGGATTTTTCTGCGAAAAGTGCCTCATTTTGAAAACTGCCATTAGGAGAACCCTGTGAAATCGGAGAAAATGCTTGTATGTGTCAATATGCCATGAATGGTGAATGAAAGTCCGGTAATCCACATGTTAATAACAGTGTAGTAATTATTTTGTAAACCGTGATTCATGTAGCACTTTTGGAAAATGGAATTTCACGGTAATGAAACTATGTAAATTAAAATTCTATTGAGTAGAACGAGCTAGAAGAGAATTTTTCTGTGAAAATTGCATGATTGTCGAATCTGAAGTTTGGAAAAAGCTGCAAAACGAGAGTAAATATTTGTAGGTGCACATGTGCCTCTATGTTGCAAGAAAGTTCGGTAATCCACATTTTCAAAACATATTAAAGAATCTTTTTCTAATCCGTGGTGCATGTAGCGTGTTCAGAACGTGGAATTTCACGGTGATTGAAACAATGTAAATGACTTCTCTATTGGGTAGAACTCGCTCCGAGAGTGTTTTTCTGCGTAAACTTCGTCATTTTTGAAACTGGCGTTTGGAAAATGCGGCAAAATCTGAGAAAATACTTCTAAGAATCAATATTCAATGTATGGTGATGAAAGTTCGGTAATCCACATGCTAACAAATTTGTAGTGAATATTTGTCGAATCCTTTATGCATGTAGCATGTTAGGATCACGGAATTTCACAGCCAGGGAATTTATGTAAATTACATTTCTCTTGGTTAGAAATCACTCCAAGAGATTTTTCCTGAGAAATAGGCCTGATTTTTGAAACTGACATTAGGAAAATCTGCGATCTCAGACTACTAGATTCTCGGTGTAAATCTGCCTTTTATGGTGGATGAAAGTTCGGTAATCCGCATGCTAACAACTCTGTAGTGAATATTTGTCGAATCTGAGATACGTGTAGCGTGTTTGGAACACAGAATATCACGGTGAGCGAATCTATATAAAATAAATGTCTCTTGGGTAGAATTCGCTCCAAGAGACTTTTCTGGGTATTCTGCCTGATTTTTGAAACTGGCTTTTGAAAATATCTGCAAAATCAGTGAAAATGCTTCAAAGTGTCAATATGCCTTGTATTGTGATGCAAGATCGTACAAACACATGCAAACAAATCTGTGGTGAATATTTGTAGAAAGCGTTATGCATGTGGCCTGATCGTTTCCCGGAAAATGCCGGTGATGGAATCTATGTAAATTACATGCCTATTGGTTAGAATTCGCTCCAAAATATTTTTCTGAGCAAACGGCCTGATTTTCGAAACTAGCATTAGGAAAAAGCTGCAAATTCAGAGTTAATGTTTCTAGGTGTATATATGCCATTTATGGTGGATGAAAGTTCTGTAATCTACATGTTCACAACTCATTCGGGAAAGTTTGTTGAAACCTTGATGCATGTAGCGTGTTCGGAAAATGGAATGTCACTGTGAGGGAAACTTTGTAAATTACATTTCTATTGGGAAGTACTCGCTCCACGAGAATTTTTCTGCGTATCTGCCTCCTTTTCAAAACTGGCATTAGGGAAAACTTTCGAAATATGAGAAAATGCTTCAAAGTGTCAACATGGCATTTATGGTGGATGAAAGTTCGGTAATCCTTATGCTAACAACTCTGTAGTGAATATTTGTCGAGTCCGTGATGCATGTAGCTTTTTCGGAACACGGAATTTCACGATGACGGGTTCTATGTAAATTGCATGTCTATTGGGTAGAACTCGCTCCGAGAGTATTTTTCTGTGGAAACTGCATGATTTTAGAGACTGACATTAGGAGAAAACTACTAAATCAGAATAAAATTTCTATGTATAAATATGCACTGTAAGGTGGATTAAAGTTCGTTAATACACATGTTCACAACTCATTAAAGAAGGTTTTTTGAATCCGTGGTGCATGTAACGTGTTCAGAACACGGAATGACACGGTGATTGAAAGTAGTTAAATTATTATCTTTTGGGTAGAACTGTCTCCAAGAGCATTTTTCTGCCAATTCTGCCTCATTTTCAAAACTGGCATTAAAACTAACCTGTGAAATCTGAGAAAATTCTTCAAAGTGTCAGTAAGCCTTGTATGGTGGATGAAAGTGCTGTAATCCACTTGCTAACAACTCTGTAGTGAATATTTCTCGCATCCGAGATGCATGTAGCGTGTTCGGAACACGGAATTTCACGGTGAGCCAATCCATGTAAATTACATGTCTATTGGTTAGAACCCGCTCCAAGAGGTTTTTGCCGTGAAATCTGCCTCATTTTCGAAACTGGCATTTCGAAAGCTCTGTGAAATCAGAGAAAAAGCTTCTAAGCATCAATATGCCTACTAGTGGGATGAAAGTCCTGTAATCCACATGCAAACAACTCTGTAGTGTATTTTTGTCGAATATTTTCTGCATGTAGCGTGTTCGAAACACGTAATTTCACAGCAGGAGAATCTATGTTATTTACATATCTTTTGGGTAGAACACGCTCCAAAAGTTTTTTCCTTTGAAAACTGCCTGATTTTCGAAACTGCTATTAGGAAAAAGCTGCGAACTCAGAGTTAAAGTTTCTAGGTGTAAATATGCCTTGTATGGTGGATGAAAGTTCTGTAATACACATGTACACAACTCATTAAAAATGTTTGTCAAATCCGTGATGTATGTAGCGTGTTCGGAACACGGAATGTTACGGTGACGGTATCTATGAAAATGAGATGTCTATTGGATAGAACATGCACCAAGAGAATTTTTCTGCGAAATCTGCCTGATTTTCGTAAGTGACGTTAGGAAAACCTGCAAAATCTTAGTAAATGTTTCTAGGTGTAAATATGCCTTGTTTTGTGGTTGAAAAATCGGTAATCCACATGCTCACGCTCATTAAATAATGTTTGTCGAAGCCGTGATGAATGTAACGTTTTCGGAACACGGAATGTCTCGGTGAGTGAAACTCTGAAAATAGCAACTCTACTGGATAGAACTCGCTTAAATTGAATGCTTCTGCGAAAATTTCATGATTTTTGAAACTGGATGTTAGGAAAAACCTGCGAAATCAGAATAACTACTTCTAGGTGTAAATATGCCTTGTATGGTGGATGAAAGTTTGGTAATCCACATGCTCACACTCAATAAAGAATGTTTGTCGAATTCGTGATGCATGTAACGTGTTCGGAATACGGAATGTCATAGTGAAGGAAACAATGTAAGTTACATGTCTATTGGGTAGAACTCACTTGAAGAGAATTTTTCTGCGAAAAGTGCCTCATTTTGAAAACGGCCATTAGGAGAACCCTGTGAAATCGGAGAAAATGCTTGTATGTGTCAATATGCCTTGAATGGTGAATGAAAGTCCGGTAATCCACATGTTAATAACAGTGTAGTAATTATTTTGTAAACCGTGATTCATGTAGCGCTTTTGGAAAATGGAATTTCACGGTAATGAATCTATGTAAATTAAAATTCTATTGAGTAGAACGAGCTAGAAGAGAATTTTTCTGTGAAAATTGCATGATTGTCGAATCTGAAGTTTGGAAAAAGCTGCAAAACGAGAGTAAATATTTGTAGGTGCACATGTGCCTCTATGTTGCAAGAAAGTTCGGTAATCCACATTTTCAAAACATATTAAAGAATCTTTTTCTAATCCGTGGTGCATGTAGCGTGTTCAGAACGTGGAATTTCACGGTGATTGAAACAATGTAAATGACTTCTCTATTGGGTAGAACTCGCTCCGAGAGGGTTTTTCTGCGGAAACTTCGTCATTTTTGAAACTGGCGTTTGGAAAATGCGGCAAAATCTGAGAAAATACTTCTAAGAATCAATATTCAATGTATGGTGATGAAAGTTCGGTAATCCACATGCTAACAAATTTGTAGTGAATATTTGTCGAATCCTTTATGCATGTAGCATGTTAGGAACACGGAATTTCACAGCCAGGGAATTTATGTAAATTACATTTCTCTTGGTTAGAAATCACTCCAAGAGATTTTTCCTGAGAAATAGGCCTGATTTTTGAAACTGACATTAGGAAAATCTGCGATCTCAGACTACTAGATTCTCGGTGTAAATCTGCCTTTTATGGTGGATGAAAGTTCGGTAATCCGCATGCTAACAACTCTGTAGTGAATATTTGTCGAATCTGAGATACGTGTAGCGTGTTTGGAACACAGAATATCACGGTGAGCGAATCTATATAAAATAAATGTCTCTTGGGTAGAATTCGCTCCAAGAGACTTTTCTGGGTATTCTGCCTCATTTTTGAAACTGGCTTTTGAAAATATCTGCAAAATCAGTGAAAATGCTTCAAAGTGTCAATATGCCTTGTATTGTGATGCAAGATCGTACAAACACATGCAAACAAATCTGTGGTGAATATTTGTAGAAAGCGTTATGCATGTGGCCTGATCGTTTCCCGGAAAATGCCGGTGATGGAATCTATGTAAATTACATGCCTATTGGTTAGAATTCGCTCCAAAATATTTTTCTGAGCAAACGGCCTGATTTTCGAAACTAGCATTAGGAAAAAGCTGCAAATTCAGAGTTAATGTTTCTAGGTGTATATATGCCATTTATGGTGGATGAAAGTTCTGTAATCTACATGTTCACAACTCATTCGGGAAAGTTTGTTGAAACCTTGATGCATGTAGCGTGTTCGGAAAATGGAATGTCACTGTGAGGGAAACTTTGTAAATTACATTTCTATTGGGAAGTACTCGCTCCACGAGAATTTTTCTGCGTATCTGCCTCCTTTTCAAAACTGGCATTAGGGAAAACTTTCAAAATATGAGAAAATGCTTCAAAGTGTCAACATGGCATTTATGGTGGATGAAAGTTCGGTAATCCTTATGCTAACAACTCTGTAGTGAATATTTGTCGAGTCCGTGATGCATGTAGCTTTTTCGGAACACGGAATTTCACGATGACGGGTTCTATGTAAATTGCATGTCTATTGGGTAGAACTCGCTCCGAGAGTATTTTTCTGTGGAAACTGCATGATTTTAGAGACCGACATTAGGAGAAAATTACTAAATCAGAATAAAATTTCTATGTATAAATATGCACTGTAAGGTGGATTAAAGTTTGTTAATACACATGTTCACAACTCATTAAAGAAGGTTTTTTGAATCCGTGGTGCATGTAACGTGTTCAGAACACGGAATGACACGGTGATTGAAAGTAGTTAAATTATTATCTTTTGGGTAGAACTGTCTCCAAGAGCATTTTTCTGCCAATTCTGCCTCAGTTTCAAAACTGGCATTAAAACTAACCTGTGAAATCTGAGAAAATTCTTCAAAGTGTCAGTAAGCCTTGTATGGTGGATGAAAGTGCTGTAATCCACTTGCTAACAACTCTGTAGTGAATATTTCTCGCATCCGAGATGCATGTAGCGTGTTCGGAACACGGAATTTCACGGTGAGCGAATCCATGTAAATTACATGTCTATTGGTTAGAACCCGCTCCAAGAGGTTTTTGCCGTGAAATCTGCCTCATTTTCGAAACTGGCATTTCGAAAGCTCTGTGAAATCAGAGAAAAAGCTTCTAAGCATCAATATGCCTACTAGTGGGATGAAAGTCCTGTAATCCACATGCAAACAACACTGTAGTGTATTTTTGTCGAAGATTTTCTGCATGTAGCGTGTTCGAAACACGTACTTTCACAGCGGGAGAATCTATGTTATTTACATATCTTTTGGGTAGAACACGCTCCAAAAGTTTTTTCCTTTGAAAACTGCCTGATTTTCGAAACTGCTATTAGGAAAAAGCTGCGAACTCAGAGTTAAAGTTTCTAGGTGTAAATATGCCTTGTATGGTGGATGAAAGTTCTGTAATACACATGTACACAACTCATTAAAAATGTTTGTCAAATCCGTGATGTATGTAGCGTGTTCCGAACACGGAATGTTACGGTGACGGTATCTATGAAAATGAGATGTCTATTGGATAGAACATGCACCAAGAGAATTTTTCTGCGAAATCTGCCTGATTTTCGTAAGTGACGTTAGGAAAACCTGCGAAATCTTAGTAAATGTTTCTAGGTGTAAATATGCCTTGTTTTGTGGTTGAAAAATCGGTAATCCACATGCTCACGCTCATTAAATAATGTTTGTCGAAGCCGTGATGAATGTAACGTTTTCGGAACACGGAATGTCTCGGTGAGTGAAACTCTGAAAATAGCAACTCTACTGGATAGAACTCGCTTAAATTGAATGCTTCTGCGAAAATTTCATGATTTTTGAAACTGGATGTTAGGAAAAACCTGCGAAATCAGAATAACTACTTCTAGGTGTAAATATGCCTTGTATGGTGGATGAAAGTTTGGTAATCCACATGCTCACACTCATTAAAGAATGTTTGTCGAATTCGTGATGCATGTAACGTGTTCGGAATACGGAATGTCATAGTGAAGGAAACAATGTAAGTTACATGTCTATTGGGTAGAACTCGCTTGAAGAGGATTTTTCTGCGAAAAGTGCCTCATTTTGAAAACGGCCTTTAGGAGAACCCTGTGAAATCGGAGAAAATGCTTGTATGTGTCAATATGCCTTGAATGGTGAATGAAAGTCCGGTAATCCACATGTTAATAACAGTGTAGTAATTATTTTGTAAACCGTGATTCATGTAGCGCTTTTGGAAAATGGAATTTCACGGTAATGAAACTATGTAAATTAAAATTCTATTGAGTAGAACGAGCTAGAAGAGAATTTTTCTGTGAAAATTGCATGATTGTCGAATCTGAAGTTTGGAAAAAGCTGCAAAACGAGAGTAAATATTTGTAGGTGCACATGTGCCTCTATGTTGCAAGAAAGTTCGGTAATCCACATTTTCAAAACATATTAAAGAATCTTTTTCTAATCCGTGGTGCATGTAGCGTGTTCAGAACGTGGAATTTCACGGTGATTGAAACAATGTAAATGACTTCTCTATTGGGTAGAACTCGCTCCGAGAGGGTTTTTCTGCGGAAACTTCGTCATTTTTGAAACTGGCGTTTGGAAAATGCGGCAAAATCTGAGAAAATACTTCTAAGAATCAATATTGAATGTATGGTGATGAAAGTTCGGTAATCCACATGCTAACAAATTTGTAGTGAATATTTGTCGAATCCTTTATGCATGTAGCATGTTAGGAACACGGAATTTCACAGCCAGGGAATTTATGTAAATTACATTTCTCTTGGTTAGAAATCACTCCAAGAGATTTTTCCTGAGAAATAGGCCTGATTTTTGAAACTGACATTAGGAAAATCTGCGATCTCAGACTACTAGATTCTCGGTGTAAATCTGCCTTTTATGGTGGATGAAAGTTCGGTAATCCGCATGCTAACAACTCTGTAGTGAATATTTGTCGAATCTGAGATACGTGTAGCGTGTTTGGAACACAGAATATCACGGTGAGCGAATCTATATAAAATAAATGTCTCTTGGGTAGAATTCGCTCCAAGAGACTTTTCTGGGTATTCTGCCTCATTTTTGAAACTGGCTTTTGAAAATATCTGCAAAATCAGTGAAAATGCTTCAAAGTGTCAATATGCCTTGTATTGTGATGCAAGATCGTACAAACACATGCAAACAAATCTGTGGTGAATATTTGTAGAAAGCGTTATGCATGTGGCCTGATCGTTTCCCGGAAAATGCCGGTGATGGAATCTATGTAAATTACATGCCTATTGGTTAGAATTCGCTCCAAAATATTTTTCTGAGCAAACGGCCTGATTTTCGAAACTAGCATTAGGAGAAAGCTGCAAATTCAGAGTTAATGTTTCTAGGTGTATATATGCCATTTATGGTGGATGAAAGTTCTGTAATCTACATGTTCACAACTCATTCGGGAAAGTTTGTTGAAACCTTGATGCATGTAGCGTGTTCGGAAAATGGAATGTCACTGTGAGGGAAACTTTGTAAATTACATTTCTATTGGGAAGTACTCGCTCCACGAGAATTTTTCTGCGTATCTGCCTCCTTTTCAAAACTGGCATTAGGGAAAACTTTCGAAATATGAGAAAATGCTTCAAAGTGTCAACATGGCATTTATGGTGGATGAAAGTTCGGTAATCCTTATGCTAACAACTCTGTAGTGAATATTTGTCGAGTCCGTGATGCATGTAGCTTTTTCGGAACACGGAATTTCACGATGACGGGTTCTATGTAAATTGCATGTCTATTGGGTAGAACTCGCTCCGAGAGTATTTTTCTGTGGAAACTGCATGATTTTAGAGACTGACATTAGGAGAAAACTACTAAATCAGAATAAAATTTCTATGTATAAATATGCACTGTAAGGTGGATTAAAGTTCGTTAATACACATGTTCACAACTCATTAAAGAAGGTTTTTTGAATCCGTGGTGCATGTAACATGTTCAGAACACGGAATGACACGGTGATTGAAAGTAGTTAAATTATTATCTTTTGGGTAGAACTGTCTCCAAGAGCATTTTTCTGCCAATTCTGCCTCATTTTCAAAACTGGCATTAAAACTAACCTGTGAAATCTGAGAAAATTCTTCAAAGTGTCAGTAAGCCTTGTATGGTGGATGAAAGTGCTGTAATCCACTTGCTAACAACTCTGTAGTGAATATTTCTCGCATCCGAGATGCATGTAGCGTGTTCGGAACACGGAATTTCACGGTGAGCGAATCCATGTAAATTACATGTCTATTGGTTAGAACCCGCTCCAAGAGGTTTTTGCCGTGAAATCTGCCTCATTTTCGAAACTGGCATTTCGAAAGCTCTGTGAAATCAGAGAAAAAGCTTCTAAGCATCAATATGCCTACTAGTGGGATGAAAGTCCTGTAATCCACATGCAAACAACTCTGTAGAGTATTTCTGTCGAATATTTTCTGCATGTAGCGTGTTCGAAACACGTAATTTCACAGCGGGAGAATCTATGTTATTTACATATCTTTTGGGTAGAACACGCTCCAAAAGTTTTTTCCTTTGAAAACTGCCTGATTTTCGAAACTGCTATTAGGAAAAAGCTGCGAACTCAGAGTTAAAAATTCTAGGTGTAAATATGCCTTGTATGGTGGATGAAAGTTCTGTAATACACATGTACACAACTCATTAAAAATGTTTGTCAAATCCGTGATGTATGTAGCGTGTTCCGAACACGGAATGTTACGGTGACGGTAGCTATGAAAATGAGATGTCTATTGGATAGAACATGCACCAAGAGAATTTTTCTGCGAAATCTGCCTGATTTTCGTAAGTGACGTTAGGAAAACCTGCGAAATCTTAGTAAATGTTTCTAGGTGTAAATATGCCTTGTTTTGTGGTTGAAAAATTGGTAATCCACATGCTCACGCTCATTAAATAATGTTTGTCGAAGCCGTGATGAATGTAACGTTTTCGGAACACGGAATGTCTCGGTGAGTGAAACTCTGAAAATAACAATTCTACTGGATAGAACTCGCTTAAATTGAATGCTTCTGCGAAAATTTCATGATTTTCGAAACTGGATGTTAGGAAAAACCGGCGAAATCAGAATAACTACTTCTAGGTGTAAATATGCCTTGTATGGTGGATGAAAGTTTGGTAATCCACATGCTCACACTCATTAAAGAATGTTTGTCGAATTCGTGATGCATGTAACGTGTTCGGAATACGGAATGTCATAGTGAAGGAAACAATGTAAGTTACATGTCTATTGGGTAGAACTCGCTTGAAGAGGATTTTTCTGCAAAAAGTGCCTCATTTTGAAAACGGCCATTAGGAGAACCCTGTGAAATCGGAGAAAATGCTTGTATGTGTCAATATGCCTTGAATGGTTAATGAAAGTCCGGTAATCCACATGTTAATAACAGTGTAGTAATTATTTTGTAAACCGTGATTCATGTAGCGCTTTTGGAAAATGGAATTTCACGGTAATGAAACTATGTAAATTAAAATTCTATTGAGTAGAACGAGCTAGAAGAGAATTTTTCTGTGAAAATTGCATGATTGTCGAATCTGAAGTTTGGAAAAAGCTGCAAAACGAGAGTAAATATTTGTAGGTGCACATGTGCCTCTATGTTGCAAGAAAGTTCGGTAATCCACATTTTCAAAACATATTAAAGAATCTTTTTCTAATCCGTGGTGCATGTAGCGTGTTCAGAACGTGGAATTTCACGGTGATTGAAACAATGTAAATGACTTCTCTATTGGGTAGAACTCGCTCCGAGAGGGTTTTTCTGCGGAAACTTCGTCATTTTTGAAACTGGCGTTTGGAAAATGCGGCAAAATCTGAGAAAATACTTCTAAGAATCAATATTCAATGTATGGTGATGAAAGTTCGGTAATCCACATGCTAACAAATTTGTAGTGAATATTTGTCGAATCCTTTATGCATGTAGCATGTTAGGAACACGGAATTTCACAGCCAGGGAATTTATGTAAATTACATTTCTCTTGGTTAGAAATCACTCCAAGAGATTTTTCCTGAGAAATAGGCCTGATTTTTGAAACTGACATTAGGAAAATCTGCGATCTCAGACTACTAGATTCTCGGTGTAAATCTGCCTTTTATGGTGGATGAAAGTTCGGTAATCCGCATGCTAACAACTCTGTAGTGAATATTTGTCGAATCTGAGATACGTGTAGCGTGTTTGGAACACAGAATATCACGGTGAGCGAATCTATATAAAATAAATGTCTCTTGGGTAGAATTCGCTCCAAGAGACTTTTCTGGGTATTCTGCCTCATTTTTGAAACTGGCTTTGGAAAATATCTGCAAAATCAGTGAAAATGCTTCAAAGTGTCAATATGCCTTGTATTGTGATGCAAGATCGTACAAACACATGCAAACAAATCTGTGGTGAATATTTGTAGAAAGCGTTATGCATGTGGCCTGATCGTTTCCCGGAAAATGCCGGTGATGGAATCTATGTAAATTACATGCCTATTGGTTAGAATTCGCTCCAAAATATTTTTCTGAGCAAACGGCCTGATTTTCGAAACTAGCATTAGGAGAAAGCTGCAAATTCAGAGTTAATGTTTCTAGGTGTATATATGCCATTTATGGTGGATGAAAGTTCTGTAATCTACATGTTCACAACTCATTCGGGAAAGTTTGTTGAAACCTTGATGCATGTAGCGTGTTCGGAAAATGGAATGTCACTGTGAGGGAAACTTTGTAAATTACATTTCTATTGGGAAGTACTCGCTCCACGAGAATTTTTCTGCGTATCTGCCTCCTTTTCAAAACTGGCATTAGGGAAAACTTTCGAAATATGAGAAAATGCTTCAAAGTGTCAACATGGCATTTATGGTGGATGAAAGTTCGGTAATCCTTATGCTAACAACTCTGTAGTGAATATTTGTCGAGTCCGTGATGCATGTAGCTTTTTCGGAACACGGAATTTCACGATGACGGGTTCTATGTAAATTGCATGTCTATTGGGTAGAACTCGCTCCGAGAGTATTTTTCTGTGGAAACTGCATGATTTTAGAGACTGACATTAGGAGAAAACTACTAAATCAGAATAAAATTTCTATGTATAAATATGCACTGTAAGGTGGATTAAAGTTCGTTAATACACATGTTCACAACTCATTAAAGAAGGATTTTTGAATCCGTGGTGCATGTAACGTGTTCAGAACACGGAATGACACGGTGATTGGAAGTAGTTAAATTATTATCTTTTGGGTAGAACTGTCTCCAAGAGCATTTTTCTGCCAATTCTGCCTCATTTTCAAAACTGGCATTAAAACTAACCTGTGAAATCTGAGAAAATTCTTCAAAGTGTCAGTAAGCCTTGTATGGTGGATGAAAGTGCTGTAATCCACTTGCTAACAACTCTGTAGTGAATATTTCTCGCATCCGAGATGCATGTAGCGTGTTCGGAACACGGAATTTCATGGTGAGCGAATCCATGTAAATTACATGTCTATTGGTTAGAACCCGCTCCAAGAGGTTTTTGCCGTGAAATCTGCCTCATTTTCGAAACTGGCATTTCGAAAGCTCTGTGAAATCAGAGAAAATGCTTCTAAGCATCAATATGCCTACTAGTGGGATGAAAGTCCTGTAATCCACATGCAAACAACTCTGTAGTGTATTTTTGTCGAATATTTTCTGCATGTAGCGTGTTCGAAACACGTAATTTCACAGCGGGAGAATCTATGTTATTTACATATCTTTTGGGTAGAACACGCTCCAAAAGTTTTTTCCTTTGAAAACTGCCTGATTTTCGAAACTGCTACTAGGAAAAAGCTGCGAACTCAGAGTTAAAGTTTCTAGGTGTAAATATGCCTTGTATGGTGGATGAAAGTTCTGTAATACACATGTACACAACTCATTAAAAATGTTTGTCAAATCCGTGATGTATGTAGCGTGTTCCGAACACGGAATGTTACGGTGACGGTATCTATGAAAATGAGATGTCTATTGGATAGAACATGCACCAAGAGAATTTTTCTGCGAAATCTGCCTGATTTTCTTAAGTGACGTTAGGAAACCCTACGAAATCTTAGTAAATGTTTCTAGGTGTAAATATGCCTTGTTTTGTGGTTGAAAAATCGGTAATCCACATGCTCACGCTCATTAAATAATGTTTGTCGAAGCCGTGATGAATGTAACGTTTTCGGAACACGGAATGTCTCGGTGAGTGAAACTCTGAAAATAGCAATTCTACTGGATAGAACTCGTTTAAATTGAATGCTTCTGCGAAAATTTCATGATTTTTGAAACTGGATGTTAGGAAAAACCTGCGAAATCAGAATAACTACTTCTAGGTGTAAATATGCCTTGTATGGTGGATGAAAGTTTGGTAATCCACATGCTCACACTCATTAAAGAATGTCGAATTCGTGATGCATGTAACGTGTTCGGAATACGGAATGTCATAGTGAAGGAAACAATGTAAGTTACATGTCTATTGGGTAGAACTCGCTTGAAGAGGATTTATCTGCGAAAAGTGCCTCATTTTGTAAACGGCCATTAGGAGAACCCTGTGAAATCGGAGAAAATGCTTGTATGTGTCAATATGCCTTGAATGGTGAATGAAAGTCCGGTAATCCACATGTTAATAACAGTGTAGTAATTATTTTGTAAACCGTGATTCATGTAGCGCTTTTGGAAAATGGAATTTCACGGTAATGAAACTATGTAAATTAAAATACTATTGAGTAGAACGAGCTAGAAGAGAGTTTTTCTGTGAAAATTGAATGATTGTCGAATCTGAAGTTTGGAAAAAGCTGCAAAACGAGAGTAAATATTTGTAGGTGCACATGTGCCTCTATGTTGCAAGAAAGTTCGGTAATCCACATTTTCAAAACATATTAAAGAATCTTTTTCTAATCCGTGGTGCATGTAGCGTGTTCAGAACGTGGAATTTCGCGGTGATTGAAACAATGTAAATGACTTCTCTATTGGGTAGAACTCGCTCCGAGAGGGTTTTTCTGCGAAAACTTCGTCATTTTTGAAACTGGCGTTTGGAAAATGCGGCAAAATCTGAGAAAATACTTCTAAGAATCAATATTCAATGTATGGTGATGAAAGTTCGGTAATCCACATGCTAACAAATTTGTAGAGAATATTTGTCGAATCCTTTATGCATGTAGCATGTTAGGAACACGGAATTTCACAGCCAGGGAATTTATGTAAATTACATTTCTCTTGGTTAGAAATCACTCCAAGAGATTTTTCCTGAGAAATAGGCCTGATTTTTGAAACTGACATTAGGAAAATCTGCGATCTCAGACTACTAGATTCTCGGTGTAAATCTGCCTTTTATGGTGGATGAAAGTTCGGTAATCCGCATGCTAACAACTCTGTAGTGAATATTTGTCGAATCTGAGATACGTGTAGCGTGTTTGAAACACAGAATATCACGGTGAGCGAATCTATATAAAATAAATGTCTCTTGGGTAGAATTCGCTCCAAGAGACTTTTCTGGGTATTCTGCCTCATTTTTGAAACTGGCTTTTGAAAATATCTGCAAAATCAGTGAAAATGCTTCAAAGTGTCAATATGCCTTGTATTGTGATGCAAGATCGTACAAACACATGCAAACAAATCTGTGGTGAATATTTGTAGAAAGCGTTATGCATGTGGCCTGATCGTTTCCCGGAAAATGCCGGTGATGGAATCTATGTAAATTACATGCCTATTGGTTAGAATTCGCTCCAAAATATTTTTCTGAGCAAACGGCCTGATTTTCGAAACTAGCATTAGGAGAAAGCTGCAAATTCAGAGTTAATGTTTCTAGGTGTATATATGCCATTTATGGTGGATGAAAGTTCTGTAATCTACATGTTCACAACTCATTCGGGAAAGTTTGTTGAAACCTTGATGCATGTAGCGTGTTCGGAAAATGGAATGTCACTGTGAGGGAAACTTTGTAAATTACATTTCTATTGGGAAGTACTCGCTCCACGAGAATTTTTCTGCGTATCTGCCTCCTTTTCAAAACTGGCATTAGGGAAAACTTTCAAAATATGAGAAAATGCTTCAAAGTGTCAACATGGCATTTATGGTGGATGAAAGTTCGGTAATCCTTATGCTAACAACTCTGTAGTGAATATTTGTCGAGTCCGTGATGCATGTAGCTTTTTCGGAACACGGAATTTCACGATGACGGGTTCTATGTAAATTGCATGTCTATTGGGTAGAACTCGCTCCGAGAGTATTTTTCTGTGGAAACTGCATGATTTTAGAGACTGACATTAGGAGAAAACTACTAAATCAGAATAAAATTTCTATGTATAAATATGCACTGTAAGGTGGATTAAAGTTCGTTAATACACATGTTCACAACTCATTAAAGAAGGTTTTTTGAATCCGTGGTGCATGTAACGTGTTCAGAACACGGAATGACACGGTGACTGAAAGTAGTTAAATTATTATCTTTTGGGTAGAACTGTCTCCAAGAGCATTTTTCTGCCAATTCTGCCTCATTTTCAAAACTGGCATTAAAACTAACCTGTGAAATCTGAGAAAATTCTTCAAAGTGTCAGTAAGCCTTGTATGGTGGATGAAAGTGCTGTAATCCACTTGCTAACAACTCTGTAGTGAATATTTCTCGCATCCGAGATGCATGTAGCGTGTTCGGAACACGGAACTTCACGGTGAGCGAATCCATGTAAATTACATGTCTATTGGTTAGAACCCGCTCCAAGAGGTTTTTGCCGTGAAATCTGCCTCATTTTCGAAACTGGCATTTCGAAAGCTCTGTGAAATCAAAGAAAAAGCTTCTAAGCATCAATATGCCTACTAGTGGGATGAAAGTCCTGTAATCCACATGCAAACAACTCTGTAGAGTATTTCTGTCGAAAACTTTCTGCATGTAGCGTGTTCGAAACACGTAATTTCACAGCGGGAGAATCTATGTTATTTACATATCTTTTGGGTAGAACACGCTCCAAAAGTTTTTTCCTTTGAAAACTGCCTGATTTTCGAAACTGCTATTAGGAAAAAGCTGCGAACTCAGAGTTAAAGTTTCTAGGTGTAAATATGCCTTGTATGGTGGATGAAAGTTCTGTAATACACATGTACACAACTCATTAAAAATGTTTGTCAAATCCGTGATGTATGTAGCGTGTTCCGAGCACGGAATGTTACGGTGACGGTATCTATGAAAATGAGATGTCTATTGGATAGAACATGCACCAAGAGAATTTTTCTGCGAAATCTGCCTGATTTTCGTAAGTGACGTTAGGAAAACCTGTGAAATCTTAGTAAATGTTTCTAGGTGTAAATATGCCTTGTTTTGTGGTTGAAAATTCGGTAATCCACATGCTCACGCTCATTAAATAATGTTTGTCGAAGCCGTGATGAATGTAACGTTTTCAGAACACGGAATGTCTCGGTGAGTGAAACTCTGAAAATAACAATTCTACTGGATAGAACTCGCTTAAATTGAATGCTTCTGCGAAAATTTCATGAGTTTCGAAACTGGATGTTAGGAAAAACCGGCGAAATCAGAATAACTACTTCTAGGTGTAAATATGCCTTGTATGGTGGATGAAAGTTTGGTAATCCCCATGCTCACACTCATTAAAGAATGTTTGTCGAATTCGTGATGCATGTAACGTGTTCGGAATACGGAATGTCATAGTGAAGGAAACAATGTAAGTTACATGTCTATTGGGTAGAACTCGCTTGAAGAGGATTTTTCTGCGAAAAGTGCCTCATTTTGAAAACGGCCTTTAGGAGAACCCTGTGAAATCGGAGAAAATGCTTGTATGTGTCAATATGCCTTGAATGGTGAATGAAAGTCCGGTAATCCACATGTTAATAACAGTGTAGTAATTATTTTGTAAACCGTGATTCATGTAGCGCTTTTGGAAAATGGAATTTCACGGTAATGAAACTATGTAAATTAAAATTCTATTGAGTAGAACGAGCTAGAAGAGAATTTTTCTGTGAAAATTGCATGATTGTCGAATCTGAAGTTTGGAAAAAGCTGCAAAACGAGAGTAAATATTTGTAGGTGCACATGTGCCTCTATGTTGCAAGAAAGTTCGGTAATCCACATTTTCAAAACATATTAAAGAATCTTTTTCTAATCCGTGGTGCATGTAGCGTGTTCAGAACGTGGAATTTCACGGTGATTGAAACAATGTAAATGACTTCTCTATTGGGTAGAACTCGCTCCGAGAGGGTTTTTCTGCGGAAACTTCGTCATTTTTGAAACTGGCGTTTGGAAAATGCGGCAAAATCTGAGAAAATACTTCTAAGAATCAATATTGAATGTATGGTGATGAAAGTTCGGTAATCCACATGCTAACAAATTTGTAGTGAATATTTGTCGAATCCTTTATGCATGTAGCATGTTAGGAACACGGAATTTCACAGCCAGGGAATTTATGTAAATTACATTTCTCTTGGTTAGAAATCACTCCAAGAGATTTTTCCTGAGAAATAGGCCTGATTTTTGAAACTGACATTAGGAAAATCTGCGATCTCAGACTACTAGATTCTCGGTGTAAATCTGCCTTTTATGGTGGATGAAAGTTCGGTAATCCGCATGCTAACAACTCTGTAGTGAATATTTGTCGAATCTGAGATACGTGTAGCGTGTTTGGAACACAGAATATCACGGTGAGCGAATCTATATAAAATAAATGTCTCTTGGGTAGAATTCGCTCCAAGAGACTTTTCTGGGTATTCTGCCTCATTTTTGAAACTGGCTTTTGAAAATATCTGCAAAATCAGTGAAAATGCTTCAAAGTGTCAATATGCCTTGTATTGTGATGCAAGATCGTACAAACACATGCAAACAAATCTGTGGTGAATATTTGTAGAAAGCGTTATGCATGTGGCCTGATCGTTTCCCGGAAAATGCCGGTGATGGAATCTATGTAAATTACATGCCTATTGGTTAGAATTCGCTCCAAAATATTTTTCTGAGCAAACGGCCTGATTTTCGAAACTAGCATTAGGAGAAAGCTGCAAATTCAGAGTTAATGTTTCTAGGTGTATATATGCCATTTATGGTGGATGAAAGTTCTGTAATCTACATGTTCACAACTCATTCGGGAAAGTTTGTTGAAACCTTGATGCATGTAGCGTGTTCGGAAAATGGAATGTCACTGTGAGGGAAACTTTGTAAATTACATTTCTATTGGGAAGTACTCGCTCCACGAGAATTTTTCTGCGTATCTGCCTCCTTTTCAAAACTGGCATTAGGGAAAACTTTCGAAATATGAGAAAATGCTTCAAAGTGTCAACATGGCATTTATGGTGGATGAAAGTTCGGTAATCCTTATGCTAACAACTCTGTAGTGAATATTTGTCGAGTCCGTGATGCATGTAGCTTTTTCGGAACACGGAATTTCACGATGACGGGTTCTATGTAAATTGCATGTCTATTGGGTAGAACTCGCTCCGAGAGTATTTTTCTGTGGAAACTGCATGATTTTAGAGACTGACATTAGGAGAAAACTACTAAATCAGAATAAAATTTCTATGTATAAATATGCACTGTAAGGTGGATTAAAGTTCGTTAATACACATGTTCACAACTCATTAAAGAAGGTTTTTTGAATCCGTGGTGCATGTAACATGTTCAGAACACGGAATGACACGGTGATTGAAAGTAGTTAAATTATTATCTTTTGGGTAGAACTGTCTCCAAGAGCATTTTTCTGCCAATTCTGCCTCATTTTCAAAACTGGCATTAAAACTAACCTGTGAAATCTGAGAAAATTCTTCAAAGTGTCAGTAAGCCTTGTATGGTGGATGAAAGTGCTGTAATCCACTTGCTAACAACTCTGTAGTGAATATTTCTCGCATCCGAGATGCATGTAGCGTGTTCGGAACACGGAATTTCACGGTGAGCGAATCCATGTAAATTACATGTCTATTGGTTAGAACCCGCTCCAAGAGGTTTTTGCCGTGAAATCTGCCTCATTTTCGAAACTGGCATTTCGAAAGCTCTGTGAAATCAGAGAAAAAGCTTCTAAGCATCAATATGCCTACTAGTGGGATGAAAGTCCTGTAATCCACATGCAAACAACTCTGTAGAGTATTTCTGTCGAATATTTTCTGCATGTAGCGTGTTCGAAACACGTAATTTCACAGCGGGAGAATCTATGTTATTTACATATCTTTTGGGTAGAACACGCTCCAAAAGTTTTTTCCTTTGAAAACTGCCTGATTTTCGAAACTGCTATTAGGAAAAAGCTGCGAACTCAGAGTTAAAAATTCTAGGTGTAAATATGCCTTGTATGGTGGATGAAAGTTCTGTAATACACATGTACACAACTCATTAAAAATGTTTGTCAAATCCGTGATGTATGTAGCGTGTTCCGAACACGGAATGTTACGGTGACGGTAGCTATGAAAATGAGATGTCTATTGGATAGAACATGCACCAAGAGAATTTTTCTGCGAAATCTGCCTGATTTTCGTAAGTGACGTTAGGAAAACCTGCGAAATCTTAGTAAATGTTTCTAGGTGTAAATATGCCTTGTTTTGTGGTTGAAAAATTGGTAATCCACATGCTCACGCTCATTAAATAATGTTTGTCGAAGCCGTGATGAATGTAACGTTTTCGGAACACGGAATGTCTCGGTGAGTGAAACTCTGAAAATAACAATTCTACTGGATAGAACTCGCTTAAATTGAATGCTTCTGCGAAAATTTCATGATTTTCGAAACTGGATGTTAGGAAAAACCGGCGAAATCAGAATAACTACTTCTAGGTGTAAATATGCCTTGTATGGTGGATGAAAGTTTGGTAATCCACATGCTCACACTCATTAAAGAATGTTTGTCGAATTCGTGATGCATGTAACGTGTTCGGAATACGGAATGTCATAGTGAAGGAAACAATGTAAGTTACATGTCTATTGGGTAGAACTCGCTTGAAGAGGATTTTTCTGCAAAAAGTGCCTCATTTTGAAAACGGCCATTAGGAGAACCCTGTGAAATCGGAGAAAATGCTTGTATGTGTCAATATGCCTTGAATGGTTAATGAAAGTCCGGTAATCCACATGTTAATAACAGTGTAGTAATTATTTTGTAAACCGTGATTCATGTAGCGCTTTTGGAAAATGGAATTTCACGGTAATGAAACTATGTAAATTAAAATTCTATTGAGTAGAACGAGCTAGAAGAGAATTTTTCTGTGAAAATTGCATGATTGTCGAATCTGAAGTTTGGAAAAAGCTGCAAAACGAGAGTAAATATTTGTAGGTGCACATGTGCCTCTATGTTGCAAGAAAGTTCGGTAATCCACATTTTCAAAACATATTAAAGAATCTTTTTCTAATCCGTGGTGCATGTAGCGTGTTCAGAACGTGGAATTTCACGGTGATTGAAACAATGTAAATGACTTCTCTATTGGGTAGAACTCGCTCCGAGAGGGTTTTTCTGCGGAAACTTCGTCATTTTTGAAACTGGCGTTTGGAAAATGCGGCAAAATCTGAGAAAATACTTCTAAGAATCAATATTCAATGTATGGTGATGAAAGTTCGGTAATCCACATGCTAACAAATTTGTAGTGAATATTTGTCGAATCCTTTATGCATGTAGCATGTTAGGAACACGGAATTTCACAGCCAGGGAATTTATGTAAATTACATTTCTCTTGGTTAGAAATCACTCCAAGAGATTTTTCCTGAGAAATAGGCCTGATTTTTGAAACTGACATTAGGAAAATCTGCGATCTCAGACTACTAGATTCTCGGTGTAAATCTGCCTTTTATGGTGGATGAAAGTTCGGTAATCCGCATGCTAACAACTCTGTAGTGAATATTTGTCGAATCTGAGATACGTGTAGCGTGTTTGGAACACAGAATATCACGGTGAGCGAATCTATATAAAATAAATGTCTCTTGGGTAGAATTCGCTCCAAGAGACTTTTCTGGGTATTCTGCCTCATTTTTGAAACTGGCTTTGGAAAATATCTGCAAAATCAGTGAAAATGCTTCAAAGTGTCAATATGCCTTGTATTGTGATGCAAGATCGTACAAACACATGCAAACAAATCTGTGGTGAATATTTGTAGAAAGCGTTATGCATGTGGCCTGATCGTTTCCCGGAAAATGCCGGTGATGGAATCTATGTAAATTACATGCCTATTGGTTAGAATTCGCTCCAAAATATTTTTCTGAGCAAACGGCCTGATTTTCGAAACTAGCATTAGGAGAAAGCTGCAAATTCAGAGTTAATGTTTCTAGGTGTATATATGCCATTTATGGTGGATGAAAGTTCTGTAATCTACATGTTCACAACTCATTCGGGAAAGTTTGTTGAAACCTTGATGCATGTAGCGTGTTCGGAAAATGGAATGTCACTGTGAGGGAAACTTTGTAAATTACATTTCTATTGGGAAGTACTCGCTCCACGAGAATTTTTCTGCGTATCTGCCTCCTTTTCAAAACTGGCATTAGGGAAAACTTTCGAAATATGAGAAAATGCTTCAAAGTGTCAACATGGCATTTATGGTGGATGAAAGTTCGGTAATCCTTATGCTAACAACTCTGTAGTGAATATTTGTCGAGTCCGTGATGCATGTAGCTTTTTCGGAACACGGAATTTCACGATGACGGGTTCTATGTAAATTGCATGTCTATTGGGTAGAACTCGCTCCGAGAGTATTTTTCTGTGGAAACTGCATGATTTTAGAGACTGACATTAGGAGAAAACTACTAAATCAGAATAAAATTTCTATGTATAAATATGCACTGTAAGGTGGATTAAAGTTCGTTAATACACATGTTCACAACTCATTAAAGAAGGATTTTTGAATCCGTGGTGCATGTAACGTGTTCAGAACACGGAATGACACGGTGATTGGAAGTAGTTAAATTATTATCTTTTGGGTAGAACTGTCTCCAAGAGCATTTTTCTGCCAATTCTGCCTCATTTTCAAAACTGGCATTAAAACTAACCTGTGAAATCTGAGAAAATTCTTCAAAGTGTCAGTAAGCCTTGTATGGTGGATGAAAGTGCTGTAATCCACTTGCTAACAACTCTGTAGTGAATATTTCTCGCATCCGAGATGCATGTAGCGTGTTCGGAACACGGAATTTCATGGTGAGCGAATCCATGTAAATTACATGTCTATTGGTTAGAACCCGCTCCAAGAGGTTTTTGCCGTGAAATCTGCCTCATTTTCGAAACTGGCATTTCGAAAGCTCTGTGAAATCAGAGAAAATGCTTCTAAGCATCAATATGCCTACTAGTGGGATGAAAGTCCTGTAATCCACATGCAAACAACTCTGTAGTGTATTTTTGTCGAATATTTTCTGCATGTAGCGTGTTCGAAACACGTAATTTCACAGCGGGAGAATCTATGTTATTTACATATCTTTTGGGTAGAACACGCTCCAAAAGTTTTTTCCTTTGAAAACTGCCTGATTTTCGAAACTGCTACTAGGAAAAAGCTGCGAACTCAGAGTTAAAGTTTCTAGGTGTAAATATGCCTTGTATGGTGGATGAAAGTTCTGTAATACACATGTACACAACTCATTAAAAATGTTTGTCAAATCCGTGATGTATGTAGCGTGTTCCGAACACGGAATGTTACGGTGACGGTATCTATGAAAATGAGATGTCTATTGGATAGAACATGCACCAAGAGAATTTTTCTGCGAAATCTGCCTGATTTTCTTAAGTGACGTTAGGAAACCCTACGAAATCTTAGTAAATGTTTCTAGGTGTAAATATGCCTTGTTTTGTGGTTGAAAAATCGGTAATCCACATGCTCACGCTCATTAAATAATGTTTGTCGAAGCCGTGATGAATGTAACGTTTTCGGAACACGGAATGTCTCGGTGAGTGAAACTCTGAAAATAGCAATTCTACTGGATAGAACTCGTTTAAATTGAATGCTTCTGCGAAAATTTCATGATTTTTGAAACTGGATGTTAGGAAAAACCTGCGAAATCAGAATAACTACTTCTAGGTGTAAATATGCCTTGTATGGTGGATGAAAGTTTGGTAATCCACATGCTCACACTCATTAAAGAATGTCGAATTCGTGATGCATGTAACGTGTTCGGAATACGGAATGTCATAGTGAAGGAAACAATGTAAGTTACATGTCTATTGGGTAGAACTCGCTTGAAGAGGATTTATCTGCGAAAAGTGCCTCATTTTGTAAACGGCCATTAGGAGAACCCTGTGAAATCGGAGAAAATGCTTGTATGTGTCAATATGCCTTGAATGGTGAATGAAAGTCCGGTAATCCACATGTTAATAACAGTGTAGTAATTATTTTGTAAACCGTGATTCATGTAGCGCTTTTGGAAAATGGAATTTCACGGTAATGAAACTATGTAAATTAAAATTCTATTGAGTAGAACGAGCTAGAAGAGAGTTTTTCTGTGAAAATTGAATGATTGTCGAATCTGAAGTTTGGAAAAAGCTGCAAAACGAGAGTAAATATTTGTAGGTGCACATGTGCCTCTATGTTGCAAGAAAGTTCGGTAATCCACATTTTCAAAACATATTAAAGAATCTTTTTCTAATCCGTGGTGCATGTAGCGTGTTCAGAACGTGGAATTTCGCGGTGATTGAAACAATGTAAATGACTTCTCTATTGGGTAGAACTCGCTCCGAGAGGGTTTTTCTGCGAAAACTTCGTCATTTTTGAAACTGGCGTTTGGAAAATGCGGCAAAATCTGAGAAAATACTTCTAAGAATCAATATTCAATGTATGGTGATGAAAGTTCGGTAATCCACATGCTAACAAATTTGTAGAGAATATTTGTCGAATCCTTTATGCATGTAGCATGTTAGGAACACGGAATTTCACAGCCAGGGAATTTATGTAAATTACATTTCTCTTGGTTAGAAATCACTCCAAGAGATTTTTCCTGAGAAATAGGCCTGATTTTTGAAACTGACATTAGGAAAATCTGCGATCTCAGACTACTAGATTCTCGGTGTAAATCTGCCTTTTATGGTGGATGAAAGTTCGGTAATCCGCATGCTAACAACTCTGTAGTGAATATTTGTCGAATCTGAGATACGTGTAGCGTGTTTGAAACACAGAATATCACGGTGAGCGAATCTATATAAAATAAATGTCTCTTGGGTAGAATTCGCTCCAAGAGACTTTTCTGGGTATTCTGCCTCATTTTTGAAACTGGCTTTTGAAAATATCTGCAAAATCAGTGAAAATGCTTCAAAGTGTCAATATGCCTTGTATTGTGATGCAAGATCGTACAAACACATGCAAACAAATCTGTGGTGAATATTTGTAGAAAGCGTTATGCATGTGGCCTGATCGTTTCCCGGAAAATGCCGGTGATGGAATCTATGTAAATTACATGCCTATTGGTTAGAATTCGCTCCAAAATATTTTTCTGAGCAAACGGCCTGATTTTCGAAACTAGCATTAGGAGAAAGCTGCAAATTCAGAGTTAATGTTTCTAGGTGTATATATGCCATTTATGGTGGATGAAAGTTCTGTAATCTACATGTTCACAACTCATTCGGGAAAGTTTGTTGAAACCTTGATGCATGTAGCGTGTTCGGAAAATGGAATGTCACTGTGAGGGAAACTTTGTAAATTACATTTCTATTGGGAAGTACTCGCTCCACGAGAATTTTTCTGCGTATCTGCCTCCTTTTCAAAACTGGCATTAGGGAAAACTTTCGAAATATGAGAAAATGCTTCAAAGTGTCAACATGGCATTTATGGTGGATGAAAGTTCGGTAATCCTTATGCTAACAACTCTGTAGTGAATATTTGTCGAGTCCGTGATGCATGTAGCTTTTTCGGAACACGGAATTTCACGATGACGGGTTCTATGTAAATTGCATGTCTATTGGGTAGAACTCGCTCCGAGAGTATTTTTCTGTGGAAACTGCATGATTTTAGAGACTGACATTAGGAGAAAACTACTAAATCAGAATAAAATTTCTATGTATAAATATGCACTGTAAGGTGGATTAAAGTTCGTTAATACACATGTTCACAACTCATTAAAGAAGGTTTTTTGAATCCGTGGTGCATGTAACGTGTTCAGAACACGGAATGACACGGTGACTGAAAGTAGTTAAATTATTATCTTTTGGGTAGAACTGTCTCCAAGAGCATTTTTCTGCCAATTTTGCCTCATTTTCAAAACTGGCATTAAAACTAACCTGTGAAATCTGAGAAAATTCTTCAAAGTGTCAGTAAGCCTTGTATGGTGGATGAAAGTGCTGTAATCCACTTGCTAACAACTCTGTAGTGAATATTTCTCGCATCCGAGATGCATGTAGCGTGTTCGGAACACGGAACTTCACGGTGAGCGAATCCATGTAAATTACATGTCTATTGGTTAGAACCCGCTCCAAGAGGTTTTTGCCGTGAAATCTGCCTCATTTTCGAAACTGGCATTTCGAAAGCTCTGTGAAATCAAAGAAAAAGCTTCTAAGCATCAATATGCCTACTAGTGGGATGAAAGTCCTGTAATCCACATGCAAACAACTCTGTAGAGTATTTCTGTCGAAAACTTTCTGCATGTAGCGTGTTCGAAACACGTAATTTCACAGCGGGAGAATCTATGTTATTTACATATCTTTTGGGTAGAACACGCTCCAAAAGTTTTTTCCTTTGAAAACTGCCTGATTTTCGAAACTGCTATTAGGAAAAAGCTGCGAACTCAGAGTTAAAGTTTCTAGGTGTAAATATGCCTTGTATGGTGGATGAAAGTTCTGTAATACACATGTACACAACTCATTAAAAATGTTTGTCAAATCCGTGATGTATGTAGCGTGTTCCGAGCACGGAATGTTACGGTGACGGTATCTATGAAAATGAGATGTCTATTGGATAGAACATGCACCAAGAGAATTTTTCTGCGAAATCTGCCTGATTTTCGTAAGTGACGTTAGGAAAACCTGTGAAATCTTAGTAAATGTTTCTAGGTGTAAATATGCCTTGTTTTGTGGTTGAAAATTCGGTAATCCACATGCTCACGCTCATTAAATAATGTTTGTCGAAGCCGTGATGAATGTAACGTTTTCAGAACACGGAATGTCTCGGTGAGTGAAACTCTGAAAATAACAATTCTACTGGATAGAACTCGCTTAAATTGAATGCTTCTGCGAAAATTTCATGAGTTTCGAAACTGGATGTTAGGAAAAACCGGCGAAATCAGAATAACTACTTCTAGGTGTAAATATGCCTTGTATGGTGGATGAAAGTTTGGTAATCCCCATGCTCACACTCATTAAAGAATGTTTGTCGAATTCGTGATGCATGTAACGTGTTCGGAATACGGAATGTCATAGTGAAGGAAACAATGTAAGTTACATGTCTATTGGGTAGAACTCGCTTGAAGAGGATTTTTCTGCAAAAAGTGCCTCATTTTGAAAACGGCCATTAGGAGAACCCTGTGAAATCGGAGAAAATGCTTGTATGTGTCAATATGCCTTGAATGGTGAATGAAAGTCCGGTAATCCACATGTTAATAACAGTGTAGTAATTATTTTGTAAACCGTGATTCATGTAGCGCTTTTGGAAAATGGAATTTCACGGTAATGAAACTATGTAAATTAAAATTCTATTGAGTAGAACGAGCTAGAAGAGAATTTTTCTGTGAAAATTGCATGATTGTCGAATCTGAAGTTTGGAAATAGCTGCAAAACGAGAGTAAATATTTGTAGGTGCACATGTGCCTCTATGTTGCAAGAAAGTTCGGTAATCCACATTTTCAAAACATATTAAAGAATCTTTTTCTAATCCGTGGTGCATGTAGCGTGTTCATAACGTGGATTTCGCGGTGATTGAAACAATGTAAATGACTTCTCTATTGGGTAGAACTCGCTCCGAGAGGGTTTTTCTGCGAAAACTTCGTCATTTTTGAAACTGGCGTTTGGAAAATGCGTCAAAATCTGAGAAAATACTTCTAAGAATCAATATTCAATGTATGGTGATGAAAGTTCAGTAATCCACATGCTAACAAATTTGTAGTGAATATTTGTCGAATCCTTTATGCATGTAGCATGTTAGGATCACGGAATTTCACAGCCAGGGAATTTATGTAAATTACATTTCTCTTGGTTAGAAATCACTCCAAGAGATTTTTCCTGAGAAATAGGCCTGATTTTTTGAAACTGACATTAGGAAAATCTGCGATCTCAGACTACTAGATTCTCGGTGTAAATCTGCCTTTTATGGTGGATGAAAGTTCGGTAATCCGCATGCTAACAACTCTGTAGTGAATATTTGTCGAATCTGAGATACGTGTAGCGTGTTTGGAACACAGAATATCACGGTGAGCGAATCTATATAAAATAAATGTCTCTTGGGTAGAATTCGCTCCAAGAGACTTTTCTGGGTATTCTGCCTCATTTTTGAAACTGGCTTTTGAAAATATCTGCAAAATCAGTGAAAATGCTTCAAAGTGTCAATATGCCTTGTATTGTGATGCAAGATCGTAAAAACACATGCAAACAAATCTGTGGTGAATATTTGTAGAAAGCGTTATGCATGTGGCCTGATCGTTTCCCGGAAAATGCCGGTGATGGAATCTATGTAAATTACATGCCTATTGGTTAGAATTGGCTCCAAAATATTTTTCTGAGCAAACGGCCTGATTTTCGAAACTAGCATTAGGAAAAAGCTGCGAACTCAGAGTTAAAGTTTCTAGGTGTAAATATGCCTTGTGTGGTGGATGAAAGTTCTGTAATACACATGTACACAACTCATTAAAAATGTTTGTCAAATCCGTGATGTATGTAGCGTGTTCCGAACACGGAATGTTACGGTGACGGTATCTATGAAAATGAGATGTCTATTGGATAGAACATGCACCAAGAGAATTTTTCTGCGAAATCTGCCTGATTTTCGTAAGTGACGTTAGGAAAACCTGCGAAATCTTAGTAAATGTTTCTAGGTGTAAATATGCCTTGTTTTGTGGTTGAAAAATCGGTAATCCACATGCTCACGCTCATTAAATAATGTTTGTCGAAGCCGTGATGAATGTAACATTTTCAGAACACGGAATGTCTCGGTGAGTGAAACTCTGAAAATAACAATTCTACTGGATAGAACTCGCTTAAATTGAATGCTTCTGCGAAAATTTCATGATTTTCGAAACTGGATGTTAGGAAAAACCTGTGAAATCAGTATAACTACTTCTAGGTGTAAATATGCCTTGTATGGTGGATGAAAGTTTGGTAATCCACATGCTCACACTCATTAAAGAATGTTTGTCGAATTCGTGATGCATGTAACGTGTTCGGAATACGGAATGTCATAGTGAAGGAAACAATGTAAGTTACATGTCTATTGGGTAGAACTCGCTTGAAGAGGATTTTTCTGCAAAAAGTGCCTCATTTTGAAAACGGCCATTACGAGAACCCTGTGAAATTGGAGAAAATGCTTGTATGTGTCAATATGCCTTGAATGGTGAATGAAAGTCCGGTAATCCACATGTTAATAACAGTGTAGTAATTATTTTGTAAACCGTGATTCATGTAGCGCTTTTGGAAAATGGAATTTCACGGTAATGAAACTATGTAAATTAAAATTCTATTGAGTAGAACGAGCTAGAAGAGAATTTTTCTGTGAAAATTGCATGATTGTCGAATCTGAAGTTTGGAAAAAGCTGCAAAACGAGAGTAAATATTTGTAGGTGCACATGTGCCTCTATGTTGCAAGAAAGTTCGGTAATCCACATTTTCAAAACATATTAAAGAATCTTTTTCTAATCCGTGGTGCATGTAGCGTGTTCAGAACGTGGAATTTCACGGTGATTGAAACAATGTAAATGACTTCTCTATTGGGTAGAACTCGCTCCGAGAGGGTTTTTCTGCGAAAACTTCGTCATTTTTGAAACTGGCGTTTGGAAAATGCGTCAAAATCTGAGAAAATACTTCTAAGAATCAATATTCAATGTATGGTGATGAAAGTTCAGTAATCCACATGCTAACAAATTTGTAGTGAATATTTGTCGAATCCTTTATGCATGTAGCATGTTAGGATCACGGAATTTCACAGCCAGGGAATTTATGTAAATTACATTTCTCTTGGTTAGAAATCACTCCAAGAGATTTTTCCTGAGAAATAGGCCTGATTTTTTGAAACTGACATTAGGAAAATCTGCGATCTCAGACTACTAGATTCTCGGTGTAAATCTGCCTTTTATGGTGGATGAAAGTTCGGTAATCCGCATGCTAACAACTCTGTAGTGAATATTTGTCGAATCTGAGATACGTGTAGCGTGTTTGGAACACAGAATATCACGGTGAGCGAATCTATATAAAATAAATGTCTCTTGGGTAGAATTCGCTCCAAGAGACTTTTCTGGGTATTCTGCCTCATTTTTGAAACTGGCTTTTGAAAATATCTGCAAAATCAGTGAAAATGCTTCAAAGTGTCAATATGCCTTGTATTGTGATGCAAGATCGTAAAAACACATGCAAACAAATCTGTGGTGAATATTTGTAGAAAGCGTTATGCATGTGGCCTGATCGTTTCCCGGAAAATGCCGGTGATGGAATCTATGTAAATTACATGCCTATTGGTTAGAATTGGCTCCAAAATATTTTTCTGAGCAAACGGCCTGATTTTCGAAACTAGCATTAGGAAAAAGCTGCGAACTCAGAGTTAAAGTTTCTAGGTGTAAATATGCCTTGTGTGGTGGATGAAAGTTCTGTAATACACATGTACACAACTCATTAAAAATGTTTGTCAAATCCGTGATGTATGTAGCGTGTTCCGAACACGGAATGTTACGGTGACGGTATCTATGAAAATGAGATGTCTATTGGATAGAACATGCACCAAGAGAATTTTTCTGCGAAATCTGCCTGATTTTCGTAAGTGACGTTAGGAAAACCTGCGAAATCTTAGTAAATGTTTCTAGGTGTAAATATGCCTTGTTTTGTGGTTGAAAAATCGGTAATCCACATGCTCACGCTCATTAAATAATGTTTGTCGAAGCCGTGATGAATGTAACATTTTCAGAACACGGAATGTCTCGGTGAGTGAAACTCTGAAAATAACAATTCTACTGGATAGAACTCGCTTAAATTGAATGCTTCTGCGAAAATTTCATGATTTTCGAAACTGGATGTTAGGAAAAACCTGTGAAATCAGTATAACTACTTCTAGGTGTAAATATGCCTTGTATGGTGGATGAAAGTTTGGTAATCCACATGCTCACACTCATTAAAGAATGTTTGTCGAATTCGTGATGCATGTAACGTGTTCGGAATACGGAATGTCATAGTGAAGGAAACAATGTAAGTTACATGTCTATTGGGTAGAACTCGCTTGAAGAGGATTTTTCTGCAAAAAGTGCCTCATTTTGAAAACGGCCATTACGAGAACCCTGTGAAATTGGAGAAAATGCTTGTATGTGTCAATATGCCTTGAATGGTGAATGAAAGTCCGGTAATCCACATGTTAATAACAGTGTAGTAATTATTTTGTAAACCGTGATTCATGTAGCGCTTTTGGAAAATGGAATTTCACGGTAATGAAACTATGTAAATTAAAATTCTATTGAGTAGAACGAGCTAGAAGAGAATTTTTCTGTGAAAATTGCATGATTGTCGAATCTGAAGTTTGGAAAAAGCTGCAAAACGAGAGTAAATATTTGTAGGTGCACATGTGCCTCTATGTTGCAAGAAAGTTCGGTAATCCACATTTTCAAAACATATTAAAGAATCTTTTTCTAATCCGTGGTGCATGTAGCGTGTTCAGAACGTGGAATTTCACGGTGATTGAAACAAAGTAAATGACTTCTCTATTGGGTAGAACTCGCTCCGAGAGGGTTTTTCTGCGAAAACTTCGTCATTTTTGAAACTGGCGTTTGGAAAATGCGGCAAAATCTGAGAAAATACTTCTAAGAATCAATATTCAATGTATGGTGATGAAAGTTCGGTAATCCACATGCTAACAAATTTGTAGTGAATATGTGTCGAATCATTTATGCATGTAGCATGTTAGGAACACGGAATTTCACAGCCAGGGAATTTATGTAAATTACATTTCTCTTGGTTAGAAATCACTCCAAGAGATTTTTCCTGAGAAATAGGCCTGATTTTTGAAACTGACATTAGGAAAATCTGCGATCTCAGACTACTAGATTCTCGGTGTAAATCTGCCTTTTATGGTGAATGAAAGTCCGGTAATCCACATGTTAATAACAGTGTAGTAATTATTTTGTAAACCGTGATTCATGTAGCGCTTTTGGAAAATGGAATTTCACGGTAATGAAACTATGTAAATTAAAATTCTATTGAGTAGAACGAGCTAGAAGAGAATTTTTCTGTGAAAATTGCATGATTGTCGAATCTGAAGTTTGGAAAAAGCTGCAAAACGAGAGTAAATATTTGTAGGTGCACATGTGCCTCTATGTTGCAAGAAAGTTCGCTAATCCACATTTTCAAAACATATTAAAGAATGTTTTTCTAATCCGTGGTGCATGTAGCGTGTTCAGAACGTGGAATTTCACGGTGATTGAAACAATGTAAATGACTTCTCTATTGGGTAGAACTCGCTCCGAGAGGGTTTTTCTGCGAAAACTTCGTCATTTTTGAAACTGGCGTTTGGAAAATGCGGCAAAATCTGAGAAAATACTTCTAAGAATCAATATTCAATGTATGGTGATGAAAGTTCGGTAATCCACATGCTAACAAATTTGTAGTGAATATTTGTCGAATCCTTTATGCATGTAGCATGTTAGGAACACGGAATTTCACAGCCAGGGAATTTATGTAAATTACATTTCTCTTGGTTAGAAATCACTCCAAGAGATTTTTCCTGAGAAATAGGCCTGATTTTTGAAACTGACATTAGGAAAATCTGCGATCTCAGACTACTAGATTCTCGGTGTAAATCTGCCTTTTATGGTGGATGAAAGTTCGGTAATCCGCATGCTAAAAACTCTGTAGTGAATATTTGTCGAATCTGAGATACGTGTAGCGTGTTTGGAACACAGAATATCACGGTGAGCGAATCTATATAAAATAAATGTCTCTTGGGTAGAATTCGCTCCAAGAGACTTTTCTGGGTATTCTGCCTCATTTTTGAAACTGGCTTTGGAAAATATCTGCAAAATCAGTGAAAATGCTTCAAAGTGTCAATATGCCTTGTATTGTGATGCAAGATCGTAAAAACACATGCAAACAAATCTGTGGTGAATATTTGTAGAAAGCGTTATGCATGTGGCCTGATCGTTTCCCGGAAAATGCCGGTGATGTAAACTATGTAAATTACATGCCTAATGGTTAGAATTCGCTCCAAAATATTTTTCTGAGCAAACGGCCTGATTTTCGAAACTAGCATTAGGAAAAAGCTGCAAATTCAGAGTTAATGTTTCTAGGTGTATATATGCCATTTATGGTGGATGAAAGTTCTGTAATCTACATGTTCACAACTCATTCGGGAAAGTTTGTTGAAACCTTGATGCATGTAGCGTGTTCGGAAAATGGAATGTCACTGTGAGGGAAACTTTGTAAATTACATTTCTATTGGGAAGTACTCGCTCCACGAGTATTTTTCTGCGTAACTGCCTCCTTTTCAAAACTGGCATTAGGGAAAACTTTCGAAATATGAGAAAATGCTTCAAAGTGTCAACATGGCATTTATGGTGGATGAAAGTTTGGTAATCCTTATGCTAACAACTCTGTAGTGAATATTTGTCGAGTCCGTGATGCATGTAGCTTTTTCGGAACACTGAATTTCACGATGATGGGTTCTATGTAAATTGCATGTCTATTGAGTAGAACTCGCTCCGAGAGTATTTTTCTGTGGAAACTGCATGATTTTAGAGACTGACATTAGGAGAAAACTACTAAATCAGAATAAAATTTCTATGTATAAATATGCACTGTAAGGTGGATTAAAGTTCGTTAATACACATGTTCACAACTCATTAAAGAAGGTTTTTTGAATCCGTGGTGCATGTAACGTGTTCAGAACACGGAATGACACGGTGATTGGAAGTAGTTAAATTATTATCTTTTGGGTAGAACTGTCTCCAAGAGCATTTTTCTGCCAATTCTGCATCATTTTCAAAACTGGCATTAAAACTAACCTGTGAAATCTGAGAAAATTCTTCAAAGTGTCAGTAAGCCTTGTATGGTGGATGAAAGTGCTGTAATCCACTTGCTAACAACTCTGTAGTGAATATTTCTCGCATCCGAGATGCATGTAGCGTGTTTGGAACACGGAATTTAACAGCCAGGGAATTTATGTATATTACATTTCTCTTGGTTAGAAATCACTCCAAGAGATTTTTCCTGAGAAATAGGCCTGGTTTTTGAAACTGACATTAGGAAAATCTGCGATCTCAGACTACTAGATTCTCGGTGTAAATCTGCCTTTTATGGTGGATGAAAGTTCGGTAATCCGCATGCTAACAACTCTGTATTGAATATTTGTCGAATCTGAGATACGTGTAGCGTGTTTGGAACACAGAATATCACGGTGAGCGAATCTATATAAAATAAATGTCTCTTGGGTAGAATTCGCTCCAAGAGACTTTTCTGGGTATTCTGCCTCATTTTTGAAACTGGCTTTTGAAAATATCTGCAAAATCAGTGAAAATGCTTCAAAGTGTCAATATGCCTTGTATTGTGATGCAAGATCGTAAAAACACATGCAAACAAATCTGTGGTGAATATTTGTAGAAAGCGTTATGCATGTGGCCTGATCGTTTCCCGGAAAATGCCGGTGATGGAATCTATGTAAATTACATGCCTATTGGTTAGAATTCGCTCCAAAATATTTTTCTGAGCAAACGGCCTGATTTTCGAAACTAGCATTAGGAAAAAGCTGCAAATTCAGAGTTAATGTTTCTAGGTGTATATATGCCATTTATGGTGGATGAAAGTTCTGTAATCTACATGTTCACAACTCATTCGGGAAAGTTTGTTGAAACCTTGATGCATGTAGCGTGTTCGGAAAATGGAATGTCACTGTGAGGGAAACTTTGTAAATTACATTTCTATTGGGAAGTACTCGCTCCACGAGAATTTTTCTGCGTATCTGCCTCCTTTTCAAAACTGGCATTAGGGAAAGCTTTTGAAATATGAGAAAATGCTTCAAAGTGTCAACATGGCAGTTATGGTGGATGAAAGTTCGGTAATCCTTATGCTAACAACTCTGTAGTGAATATTTGTCGAGTCCGTGATGCATGTAGCTTTTTCGGAACACGGAATTTCACGATGACGGGTTCTATGTAAATTGCATGTCTATTGGGTAGAACTCGCTCCGAGAGTATTTTTCTGTGGAAACTGCATGATTTTAAAGACTGAAATTAGGAGAAAACTTCTAAATCAGAATAAAATTTCTATGTATAAATATGCACTGTAAGGTGGATTAAAGTTCGTTAATACACATGTTCACAACTCATTAAAGAAGGTTTTTTGAATCCGTGGTGCATGTAACGTGTTCAGAACACGGAATGACACGGTGATTGAAAGTAGTTAAATTATTATCTTTTGGGTAGAACTGTCTCCAAGAGCATTTTTCTGCCAATTCTGCCTCATTTTCAAAACTGGCATTAAAACTAACCTGTGAAATCTGAGAAAATTCTTCAAAGTGTCAGTAAGCCTTGTATGGTGGATGAAAGTGCTGTAATCCACTTGCTAACAACTCTGTAGTGAATATTTCTCGCATCCGAGATGCATGTAGCGTGTTCGGAACACGGAATTTCACGGTGAGCGAATCCATGTAAATTACATGTCTATTGGTTAGAACCCGCTCCAAGAGGTTTTTGCCGTGAAATCTGCCTCATTTTCGAAACTGGCATTTCGAAAGCTCTGTGAAATCAGAGAAAAAGCTTCTAAGCATCAATATGCCTACTAGTGGGATGAAAGTCCTGTAATCCACATCCAAACAACACTGTAGTGTATTTTTGTCTAATATTTTCTGCATGTAGCGTGTTCGAATCACGTAATTTCACAGCGGGAGAATCTATGTTATTTACATATCTTTTGGGTAGAACACGCTCCAAAAGTTTTTTCCTTTGAAAACTGCCTGATTTTCGAAACTGCTATTAGGAAAAAGCTGCGAACTCAGAGTTAAAGTTTCTAGGTGTAAATATGCCTTGTATGGTGGATGAAAGTTCTGTAATACACATGTACACAACTCATTAAAAATGTTTGTCAAATCCGTGATGTATGTAGCGTGTTCGGAACACGGAATATTACGGTGACGGTATCTATGAAAATGAGATGTCTATTGGATAGAACATTCACCAAGAGAATTTTTCTGCGAAATCTGCCTGATTTTCGTAAGTGACGTTAGGAAAACCTGCGAAATCTTAGTAAATGTTTCTAGGTGTAAATATGCCTTGTTTTGTGGTTGAAAAATTGGTAATCCACATGCTCACGCTCATTAAATAATGTTTGTCGAAGCCGTGATGAATGTAACGTTTTCGGAACACGGAATGTCTCGGTGAGTGAAACTCTGAAAATAACAATTCTACTGGATAGAATTCGCTTAAATTGAATGCTTCTGTGAAAATTTCATGATTTTCGAAACTGGATGTTAGGAAAAACCTGCGAAATCAGAATAACTACTTCTAGGTGTAAATATGCCTTGTATGGTGGATGAAAGTTTGGTAATCCACATGCTCACACTCATTAAAGAATGTTTGTCGAATTCGTGATGCATGTAACGTGTTCGGAATACGGAATGTCATAGTGAAGGAAACAATGTAAGTTACATGTCTATTGGGTAGAACTAGCTTGAAGAGGATTTTTCTGCAAAAAGTGCCTCATTTTGAAAACGGCCATTACGAGAACCCTGTGAAATTGGAGAAAATGCTTGTATGTGTCAATATGCCTTGAATGGTGAATGAAAGTCCGGTAATCCACATGTTAATAACAGTGTAGTAATTATTTTGTAAACCGTGATTCATGTAGCGCTTTTGGAAAATGGAATTTCACGGTAATGAAACTATGTAAATTAAAATTCTATTGAGTAGAACGAGCTAGAAGAGAATTTTTCTGTGAAAATTGCATGATTGTCGAATCTGAAGTTTGGAAAAAGCTGCAAAACGAGAGTAAATATTTGTAGGTGCACATGTTCCTCTATGTTGCAAGAAAGTTCGGTAATCCACATTTTCAAAACATATTAAAGAATCTTTTTCTAATCCGTGGTGCATGTAGCGTGTTCAGAACGTGGAATTTCACGGTGATTGAAACAATGTAAATGACTTCTCTATTGGGTAGAACTCGCTCCGAGAGGGTTTTTCTGCGAAAACTTCGTCATTTTTGAAACTGGCGTTTGGAAAATGCGGCAAAATCTGAGAAAATACTTCTAAGAATCAATATTCAATGTATGGTGATGAAAGTTCAGTAATCCACATGCTAACAAATTTGTAGTGAATATTTGTCGAATCCTTTATGCATGTAGCATGTTAGGAACACGGAATTTCACAGCCAGGGAATTTATGTAAATTACATTTCTCTTGGTTAGAAATCACTCCAAGAGATTTTTCCTGAGAAATAGGCCTGATTTTTGAAACTGACATTAGGAAAATCTGCGATCTCAGACTACTAGATTCTCGGTGTAAATCTGCCTTTTATGGTGGATGAAAGTTCGGTAATCCGCATGCTAACAACTCTGTAGTGAATATTTGTCGAATCTGAGATACGTGTAGCGTGTTTGGAACACAGAATATCACGGTGAGCGAATCTATATAAAATAAATGTCTCTTGGGTAGAATTCGCTCCAAGAGACTTTTCTGGGTATTCTGCCTCATTTTTGAAACTGGCTTTTGAAAATATCTGCAAAATCAGTGAAAATGCTTCAAAGTGTCAATATGCCTTGTATTGTGATGCAAGATCGTACAAACACATGCAAACAAATCTGTGGTGAATATTTGTAGAAAGCGTTATGCATGTGGCCTGATCGTTTCCCGGAAAATGCCGGTGATGGAATCTATGTAAATTACATGCCTATTGGTTAGAATTCGCTCCAAAATATTTTTCTGAGCAAACGGCCTGATTTTCGAAACTAGCATTAGGAAAAAGCTGCAAATTCAGAGTTAATGTTTCTAGGTGTATATATGCCATTTATGGTGGATGAAAGTTCTGTAATCTACATGTTCACAACTCATTCGGGAAAGTTGTTGAAACCTTGATGCATGTAGCGTGTTCGGAAAATGGAATGTCACTGTGAGGGAAACTTTGTAAATTACATTTCTATTGGGAAGTACTCGCTCCACGAGAATTTTTCTGCGTATCTGCCTCCTTTTCAAAACTGGCATTAGGGAAAACTTTCGAAATATGAGAAAATGCTTCAAAGTGTCAACATGGCATTTATGGTGGATGAAAGTTCGGTAATCCTTATGCTAACAACTCTGTAGTGAATATTTGTCGAATCCGTGATGCATGTAGCTTTTTCGGAACACGGAATTTCACGATGACGGGTTCTATGTAAATTGCATGTCTATTGGGTAGAACTCGCTCCGAGAGTATTTTTCTGTGGAAACTGCATGATTTTAGAGACTGACATTAGGAGAAAACTACTAAATCAGAATAAAATTTCTATGTATAAATATGCACTGTAAGGTGGATTAAAGTTCGTTAATACACATGTTCACAACTCATTAAAGAAGGTTTTTTGAATCCGTGGTGCATGTAACGTGTTCAGAACACGGAATGACACGGTGATTGAAAGTAGTTAAATTATTATCTTTTGGGTAGAAATGTCTCCAAGAGCATTTTTCTGCCAATTCTGCCTCATTTTCAAAACTGGCATTAAAACTAACCTGTGAAATCTGAGAAAATTCTTCAAAGTGTCAGTAAGCCTTGTATGGTGGATGAAAGTGCTGTAATCCACTTGCTAACAACTCTGTAGTGAATATTTCTCGCATCCGAGATGCATGTAGCGTGTTCGGAACACGGAATTTCACGGTGAGCGAATCCATGTAAATTACATGTCTATTGGTTAGAACCCGCTCCAAGAGGTTTTTGCCGTGAAATCTGCCTCATTTTCGAAACTGGCATTTCGAAAGCTCTGTGAAATCAGAGAAAAAGCTTCTAAGCATCAATATGCCTACTAGTGGGATGAAAGTCCTGTAATCCACATGCAAACAACTCTGTAGAGTATTTCTGTCGAATATTTTCTGCATGTAGCGTGTTCGAAACACGTAATTTCACAGCGGGAGAATCTATGTTATTTACATATCTTTTGGGTAGAACACGCTCCAAAAGTTTTTTCCTTTGAAAACTGCCTGATTTTCGAAACTGCTATTAGGAAAAAGCTGCGAACTCAGAGTTAAAGTTTCTAGGTGTAAATATGCCTTGTATGGTGGATGAAAGTTCTGTAATACACATGTACACAACTCATTAAAAATGTTTGTCAAATCCGTGATGTATGTAGCGTGTTCGGAACACGGAATATTACGGTGACGGTATCTATGAAAATGAGATGTCTATTGGATAGAACATTCACCAAGAGAATTTTTCTGTGAAATCTGCCTGATTTTCGTAAGTGACGTTAGGAAACCCTACGAAATCTTAGTAAATGTTTCTAGGTGTAAATATGCCTTGTTTTGTGGTTGAAAAATCGGTAATCCACATGCTCACGCTCATTAAATAATGTTTGTCGAAGCCGTGATGAATGTAACGTTTTCGGAACACGGAATGTCTCGGTGAGTGAAACTCTGAAAATAGCAATTCTACTGGATAGAACTCGTTTAAATTGAATGCTTCTGCGAAAATTTCATGATTTTTGAAACTGGATGTTAGGAAAAACCTGCGAAATCAGAATAACTACTTCTAGGTGTAAATATGCCTTGTATGGTGGATGAAAGTTTGGTAATCCACATGCTCACACTCATTAAAGAATGTTTGTCGAATTCGTGATGCATGTAGCTTTTTCGGAACACGGAATTTCACGATGACGGGTTCTATGTAAATTGCATGTCTATTGGGTAGAACTCGCTCCGAGAGTATTTTTCTGTGGAAACTGCATGATTTTAGAGACTGACATTAGGAGAAAACTACTAAATCAGAATAAAATTTCTATGTATAAATATGCACTGTAAGGTGGATTAAAGTTCGTTAATACACATGTTCACAACTCATTAAAGAAGGTTTTTTGAATCCGTGGTGCATGTAACGTGTTCAGAACACGGAATGACACGGTGATTGAAAGTAGTTAAATTATTATCTTTTGGGTAGAACTGTCTCCAAGAGCATTTTTCTGCCAATTCTGCCTCATTTTCAAAACTGGCATTAAAACTAAACTGTGAAATCTGAGAAAATTCTTCAAAGTGTCAGTAAGCCTTGTATGGTGGATGAAAGTGCTGTAATCCACTTGCTAACAACTCTGCAGTGAATATTTCTCGCATCCGAGATGCATGTAGTGTGTTCGGAACACGGAATTTCACAGCCAGGCAATTTATGTAAATTACATTTCTCTTGGTTAGAAATCACTCCAAGAGATTTTTCCTGAGAAATAGGCCTGATTTTTGAAACTGACATTAGGAAAATCTACGATCTCAGACTACTAGATTCTCGGTGTAAATCTGCCTTTTATGGTGGATGAAAGTTCGGTAATCCACATGCTAACAACTCTGTAGTGAATATTTGTCGAATCTGAGATACGTGTAGCGTGTTTGGAACACAGAATATCACGGTGAGCGAATCTATATAAAATAAATGTCTCTTGGGTAGAATTCGCTCCAAGAGACTTTTCTGGGTATTCTGCCTCATTTTTGAAACTGGCTTTTGAAAATATCTGCAAAATCAGTGAAAATGCTTCAAAGTGTCAATATGCCTTGTATTGTGATGCAAGATCGTACAAACACATGCAAACAAATCTGTGGTGAATATTTGTAGAAAGCGTTATGCCTGTGGCCTGATCGTTTCCCGGAAAATGCCGGTGATGGAATCTATGTAAATTACATGCCTATTGGTTAGAATTCGCTCCAAAATATTTTTCTGAGCAAACGGCCTGATTTTCGAAACTAGCATTAGGAAAAAGCTGCAAATTCAGAGTTAATGTTTCTAGGTGTATATATGCCATTTATGGTGGATGAAAGTTCTGTAATCTACATGTTCACAACTCATTCGGGAAAGTTTGTTGAAACATTGATGCATGTAGCGTGTTCGGAAAATGGAATGTCACTGTGAGGGAAACTTTGTAAATTACATTTCTATTGGGAAGTACTCGCTCCACGAGAATTTTTCTGCGTATCTGCCTCCTTTTCAAAACTGGCATTAGGGAAAACTTTCGAAATATGAGAAAATGCTTCAAAGTGTCAACATGGCATTTATGGTGGATGAAAGTTCGGTAATCCTTATGCTAACAACTCTGTAGTGAATATTTGTCGAGTCCGTGATGCATGTAGCTTTTTCGGAACACGGAATTTCACGATGACGGGTTCTATGTAAATTGCATGTCTATTGGGTAGAACTCGCTCCGAGAGTATTTTTCTGTGGAAACTGCATGATTTTAGAGACTGACATTAGGAGAAAACTACTAAATCAGAATAAAATTTCTATGTATAAATATGCACTGTAAGGTGGATTAAAGTTCGTTAATACACATGTTCACAACTCATTAAAGAAGGTTTTTTGAATCCGTGGTGCATGTAACGTGTTCAGAACACGGAATGACACGGTGATTGAAAGTAGTTAAATTATTATCTTTTGGGTAGAAATGTCTCCAAGAGCATTTTTCTGCCAATTCTGCCTCATTTTCAAAACTGGCATTAAAACTAACCTGTGAAATCTGAGAAAATTCTTCAAAGTGTCAGTAAGCCTTGTATGGTGGATGAAAGTGCTGTAATCCACTTGCTAACAACTCTGTAGTGAATATTTCTCGCATCCGAGATGCATGTAGCGTGTTCGGAACACGGAATTTCACGGTGAGCGAATCCATGTAAATTACATGTCTATTGGTTAGAACCCGCTCCAAGAGGTTTTTGCCGTGAAATCTGCCTCATTTTCGAAACTGGCATTTCGAAAGCTCTGTGAAATCAGAGAAAAAGCTTCTAAGCATCAATATGCCTACTAGTGGGATGAAAGTCCTTTAATCCACATGCAAACAACTCTGTAGAGTATTTCTGTCGAATATTTTCTGCATGTAGCGTGTTCGAAACACGTAATTTCACAGCGGGAGAATCTATGTTATTTACATATCTTTTGGGTAGAAAACGCTCCAAAAGTTTTTTCCTTTGAAAACTGCCTGATTTTCGAAACTGCTATTAGGAAAAAGCTGCGAACTCAGAGTTAAAGTTTCTAGGTGTAAATATGCCTTGTATGGTGGATGAAAGTTCTGTAATACACATGTACACAACTCATTAAAAATGTTTGTCAAATCCGTGATGTATGTAGCGTGTTCGGAACACAGAATATTACGGTGACGGTATCTATTAAAATGAGATGTCTATTGGATAGAACATTCACCAAGAGAATTTTTCTGCGAAATCTGCCTGATTTTCGTAAGTGACTTTAGGAAAACCTGCGAAATCTTATTAAATGTTTCTAGGTGTAAATATGCCTTGTTTTGTGGTTGAAAAATTGGTAATCCACATGCTCACACTCATTAAATAATGTTTGTCGAAGCCGTGATGAATGTAATGTTTTCGGAACACGGAATGTCTCGGTGAGTGAAACTCTGGAAATAACAATTCTACTGGATAGAACTCGCTTAAATTGAATGCTTCTGTGAAAATTTCATGATTTTCGAAACTGGATGTTAGGAAAAACCTGCGAAATCAGAATAACTACTTCTAGGTGTAAATATGCCTTGTATGGTGGATGAAAGTTTGGTAATCCACATGCTCACACTCATTAAAGAATGTTTGTCGAATTCGTGATGCATGTAACTTGTTCGGAATACGGAATGTCATAGTGAAGGAAACAATGTAAGTTACATGTCTATTGGGTAGAACTCGCTTGAAGAGGATTTTTCTGCGAAAAGTGCCTCATATTGAAAACTGCCATTAGGAGAACCCTGTGAAATCGGAGAAAATGCTTGTATGTGTCAATATGCCTTGAATGGTGAATGAAAGTCCGGTAATCCACATGTTAATAACAGTGTAGTAATTATTTTGTAAACCGTGATTCATGTAGCGCTTTTGGAAAATGGAATTTCACGGTAATGAAACTATGTAAATTAAAATTCTATTGAGTAGAACGAGCTAGAAGAGAATTTTTCTGTGAAAATTGCATGATTGTCGAATCTGAAATTTGGAAAAAGCTGCAAAACGAGAGTAAATATTTGTACGTGCACATGTGCCTCTATGTTGCAAGAAAGTACGGTAATCCATATTTTCAAAACATATTAAAGAATGTTTTTCTAATCCGTGGTGCATGTAGCGTGTTCAGAACGTGGAATTTCAGGGTGATTGAAACAATGTAAATGACTTCTCTATTGGGTAGAACTCGCTCCGAGAGTGTTTTTCTGCGAAAACTTCATCATTTTTGAAACTGGCGTTTGGAAAATGCGGCAAAATCTGAGAAAATACTTCTAAGAATCAATATTGAATGTATGGTGATGAAAGTTCGGTAATCCACATGCTAACAAATTTGTAGTGAATATTTGTCGAATCCTTTATGCATGTAGCATGTTAGGAACACGGAATTTCACAGCCAGGGAATTTATGTAAATTACATTTCTCTTGGTTAGAAATCACTCCAAGAGATTTTTCCTGAGAAATAGGCCTGATTTTTGAAACTGACATTAGGAAAATCTGCGATCTCAGACTACTAGATTCTCGGTGTAAATCTGCCTTTTATGGTGGATGAAAGTTCGGTAATCCGCATGCTAACAACTCTGTAGTGAATATTTGTCGAATCTGAGATACGTGTAGCGTGTTTGGAACACAGAATATCACGGTGAGCGAATCTATATAAAATAAATGTCTCTTGGGTAGAATTCGCTCCAAGAGACTTTTCTGGGTATTCTGCCTCATTTTTGAAACTGGCTTTTGAAAATATCTGCAAAATCAGTGAAAATGCTTCAAAGTGTCAATATGCCTTGTATTGTGATGCAAGATCGTACAAACACATGCAAACAAATCTGTGGTGAATATTTGTAGAAAGCGTTATGCATGTGGCCTGATCGTTTCCCGGAAAATGCCGGTGATGGAATCTATGTAAATTACATGCCTATTGGTTAGAATTCGCTCCAAAATATTTTTCTGAGCAAACGGCCTGATTTTCGAAACTAGCATTAGGAAAAAGCTGCAAATTCAGAGTTAATGTTTCTAGGTGTATATATGCCATTTATGGTGGATGAAAGTTCTGTAATCTACATGTTCACAACTCATTCGGGAAAGTTTGTTGAAACCTTGATGCATGTAGTGTGTTCGGAAAATGGAATGTCACTGTGAGGGAAACTTTGTAAATTACATTTCTATTGGGAAGTACTTGCTCCACGAGAATTTTTCTGCGTATCTGCCTCCTTTTCAAAACTGGCATTAGGGAAAACTTTCGAAATATGAGAAAATGCTTCAAAGTGTCAACATGGCATTTATGGTGGATGAAAGTTCGGTAATCCTTATGCTAACAACTCTGTAGTGAATATTTGTCGAGTCCGTGATGCATGTAGCTTTTTCGGAACACGGAATTTCACGATGATGGGTTCTATGTAAATTGCATGTCTATTGGGTAGAACTCGCTCCGAGAGTATTTTTCTGTGGAAACTGCATGATTTTAGAGACTGACATTAGGAGAAAACTACTAAATCAGAATAAAATTTCTATGTATAAATATGCACTGTAAGGTGGATTAAAGTTCGTTAATACACATGTTCACAACTCATTAAAGAAGGTTTTTTGAATCCGTGGTGCATGTAACGTGTTCAGAACACGGAATGACACGGTGATTGAAAGTAGTTAAATTATTATCTTTTGGGTAGAAATGTCTCCAAGAGCATTTTTCTGCCAATTCTGCCTCATTTTCAAAACTGGCATTAAAACTAACCTGTGAAATCTGAGAAAATTCTTCAAAGTGTCAGTAAGCCTTGTATGGTGGATGAAAGTGCTATAATCCACTTGCTAACAACTCTGTAGTGAATATTTCTCGCATCCGAGATGCATGTAGTTTGTTCGGAACACGGAATTTCACAGCCAGGGAATTTATGTAAATTACATTTCTCTTGGTTAGAAATCACTCCAAGAGTTTTTTCCTGAGAAATAGGCCTGATTTTTGAAACTGACATTAGGAAAATCTGCGATCTCAAACTACTAGATTCTCGGTGTAAATCTGCCTTTTATGGTGGATGAAAGTTCGGTAATCCACATGCTAACAACTCTGTAGTGAATATTTGTCGAATCTGAGATACGTGTAGCGTGTTTGGAACACAGAATATCACGGTGAGCGAATCTATATAAAATAAATGTCTCTTGGGTAGAATTCGCTCCAAGAGACTTTTCTGGGTATTCTGCCTCATTTTTGAAACTGGCTTTTGAAAATATCTGCAAAATCAGTGAAAATGCTTCAAAGTGTCAATATGCCTTGTATTGTGATGCAAGATCGTACAAACACATGCAAACAAATCTGTGGTGAATATTTGTAGAAAGCGTTATGCATGTGGCCTGATCGTTTCCCGGAAAATGCCGGTGATGGAATCTATGTAAATTACATGCCTATTGGTTAGAATTCGCTCCAAAATATTTTTCTGAGCAAACGGCCTGATTTTCGAAACTAGCATTAGGAAAAAGCTGCAAATTCAGAGTTAATGTTTCTAGGTGTATATATGCCATTTATGGTGGATGAAAGTTCTGTAATCTACATGTTCACAACTCATTCGGGAAAGTTTGTTGAAACCTTGATGCATGTAGCGTGTTCGGAAAATGGAATGTCACTGTGAGGGAAACTTTGTAAATTACATTTCTATTGGGAAGTACTCGCTCCACGAGAATTTTTCTGCGTATCTGCCTCCTTTTCAAAACTGGCATTAGGGAAAACTTTCGAAATATGAGAAAATGCTTCAAAGTGTCAACATGGCATTTATGGTGGATGAAAGTTCGGTAATCCTTATGCTAACAACTCTGTAGTGAATATTTGTCGAATCCGTGATGCATGTAGCTTTTTCGGAACACGGAATTTCACGATGACGGGTTCTATGTAAATTGCATGTCTATTGGGTAGAACTCGCTCCGAGAGTATTTTTCTGTGGAAACTGCATGATTTTAGAGACTGACATTAGGAGAAAACTACTAAATCAGAATAAAATTTCTATGTATAAATATGCACTGTAAGGTGGATTAAAGTTCGTTAATACACATGTTCACAACTCATTAAAGAAGGTTTTTTGAATCCGTGGTGCATGTAACGTGTTCAGAACACGGAATGACACGGTGATTGAAAGTAGTTAAATTATTATCTTTTGGGTAGAACTGTCTCCAAGAGCATTTTTCTGCCAATTCTGCCTCATTTTCAAAACTGGCATTAAAACTAACCTGTGAAATCTGAGAAAATTCTTCAAAGTGTCAGTAAGCCTTGTATGGTGGATGAAAGTGCTGTAATCCACTTGCTAACAACTCTGTAGTGAATATTTCTCGCATCCGAGATGCATGTAGCGTGTTCGGACACGGAATTTCACGGTGAGCGAATCCATGTAAATTACATGTCTATTGGTTAGAACCCGCTCCAAGAGGTTTTTGCCGTGAAATCTGCCTCATTTTCGAAACTGGCATTTCGAAAGCTCTGTGAAATCAGAGAAAAAGCTTCTAAGCATCAATATGCCTACTAGTGGGATGAAAGTCCTGTAATCCACATGCAAACAACTCTGTAGTGTATTTTTGTCGAATATTTTCTGCATGTAGCGTGTTCGAAACACGTAATTTCACAGCGGGAGAATCTATGTTATTTTTGGGTAGAACACGCTCCAAAAGTTTTTTCCTTTGAAAACTGCCTGATTTTCGAAACTGCTATTAGGAAAAAGCTGCGAACTCAGAGTTAAAGTTTCTAGGTGTAAATATGCCTTGTATGGTGGATGAAAGTTCTGTAATACACATGTACACAACTCATTAAAAATGTTTGTCAAATCCGTGATGTATGTAGCGTGTTCGGAACACGGAATATTACGGTGACGGTATCTATGAAAATGAGATGTCTATTGGATAGAACATTCACCAAGAGAATTTTTCTGCGAAATCTGCCTGATTTTCGTAAGTGACGTTAGGAAAACCTGCGAAATCTTAGTAAATGTTTCTAGGTGTAAATATGCCTTGTTTTGTGGTTGAAAAATTGGTAATCCACATGCTCACGCTCATTAAATAATGTTTGTCGAAGCCGTGATGAATGTAACGTTTTCGGAACACGGAATGTCTCGGTGAGTGAAACTCTGAAAATAACAATTCTACTGGATAGAACTCGCTTAAATTGAATGCTTCTGTGAAAATTTCATGATTTTCGAAACTGGATGTTAGGAAAAACCTGCAAAATCAGAATAACTACTTCTAGGTGTAAATATGCCTTGTATGGTGGATGAAAGTTTGGTAATCCACATGCTCACACTCATTAAAGAATGTTTGTCGAATTCGTGATGCATGTAACGTGTTCGGAATACGGAATGTCATAGTGAAGGAAACAAAGTAAGTTACATGTCTATTGGGTAGAACTTGCTTGAAGAGGATTTTTCTGCAAAAAGTGCCTCATTTTGAAAACGGCCATTACGAGAACCCTGTGAAATTGGAGAAAATGCTTGTATGTGTCAATATGCCTTGAATGGTGAATGAAAGTCCGGTAATCCACATGTTAATAACAGTGTAGTAATTATTTTGTAAACCGTGATTCATGTAGCGCTTTTGGAAAATGGAATTTCACGGTAATGAAACTATGTAAATTAAAATTCTATTGAGTAGAACGAGCTAGAAGAGAATTTTTCTGTGAAAATTGCATGATTGTCGAATCTGAAGTTTGGAAAAAGCTGCAAAACGAGAGTAAATATTTGTAGGTGCACATGTGCCTCTATGTTGCAAGAAAGTTCGCTAATCCACATTTTCAAAACATATTAAAGAATGTTTTTCTAATCCGTGGTGCATGTAGCGTGTTCAGAACGTGGAATTTCACGGTGATTGAAACAATGTAAATGACTTCTCTATTGGGTAGAACTCGCTCCGAGAGGGTTTTTCTGCGAAAACTTCGTCATTTTTGAAACTGGCGTTTGGAAAATGCGGCAAAATCTGAGAAAATACTTCTAAGAATCAATATTCAATGTATGGTGATGAAAGTTCGGTAATCCACATGCTAACAAATTTGTAGTGAATATTTGTCGAATCCTTTATGCATGTAGCATGTTAGGAACACGGAATTTCACAGCCAGGGAATTTATGTAAATTACATTTCTCTTGGTTAGAAATCACTCCAAGAGATTTTTCCTGAGAAATAGGCCTGATTTTTGAAACTGACATTAGGAAAATCTGCGATCTCAGACTACTAGATTCTCGGTGTAAATCTGCCTTTTATGGTGGATGAAAGTTCGGTAATCCACATGCTAACAACTCTGTAGTGAATATTTGTCGAATCTGAGATACGTGTAGCGTGTTTGGAACACAGAATATCACGGTGAGCGAATCTATATAAAATAAATGTCTCTTGGGTAGAATTCGCTCCAAGAGACTTTTCTGGGTATTCTGCCTCATTTTTGAAACTGGCTTTTGAAAATATCTGCAAAATCAGTGAAAATGCTTCAAAGTGTCAATATGCCTTGTATTGTGATGCAAGATCGTACAAACACATGCAAACAAATCTGTGGTGAATATTTGTAGAAAGCGTTATGCATGTGGCCTGATCGTTTCCCGGAAAATGCCGGTGATGGAATCTATGTAAATTACATGCCTATTGGTTAGAATTCGCTCCAAAATATTTTTCTGAGCAAACGGCCTGATTTTCGAAACTAGCATTAGGAAAAAGCTGCAAATTCAGAGATAATGTTTCTAGGTGTATATACGCCATTTATGGTGGATGAAAGTTCTGTAATCTACATGTTCACAACTCATTCGGGAAAGTTTGTTGAAACCTTGATGCATGTAGCGTGTTCGGAAAATGGAATGTCACTGTGAGGGAAACTTTGTAAATTACATTTCTATTGGGAAGTACTCGCTCCACGAGAATTTTTCTGCGTATCTGCCTCCTTTTCAAATCTGGCATTAGGGAAAATTTTTGAAATATGAGAAAATGCTTCAAAGTGTCAACATGGCATTTATGGTGGATGAAAGTTCGGTAATCCTTATGCTAACAACTCTGTAGTGAATATTTGTCGAGTCCGTGATGCATGTAGCTTTTTCGGAACACGGAATTTCACGATGATGGGTTCTATGTAAATTGCATGTCTATTGGGTAGAACTCGCTCCGAGAGTATTTTTCTGTGGAAACTGCATGATTTTAGAGACTGACATTAGGAGAAAACTACTAAATCAGAATAAAATTTCTATGTATAAATATGCACTGTAAGGTGGATTAAAGTTCGTTAATACACATGTTCACAACTCATTAAAGAAGGTTTTTTGAATCCGTGGTGCATGTAACGTGTTCAGAACACGGAATGACACGGTGATTGAAAGTAGTTAAATTATTATCTTTTGGGTAGAACTGTCTCCAAGAGCATTTTTCTGCCAATTCTGCCTCATTTTCAAAACTGGCATTAAAACTAACCTGTGAAATCTGAGAAAATTCTTCAAAGTGTCAGTAAGCCTTGTATGGTGGATGAAAGTGCTGTAATCCACTTGCTAACAACTCTGTAGTGAATATTTCTCGCATCCGGGATGCATGTAGCGTGTTCGGAACACGGAATTTCACAGCCAGGGAATTTATGTAAATTACATTTCTCTTGGTTAGAAATCACTCCAAGAGATTTTTCCTGAGAAATAGGCCTGATTTTTGAAACTGACATTAGGAATATCTGCGATCTCAGACTACTAGTTTCTCGGTGTAAATCTGCCTTTTATGGTGGATGAAAGTTCGGTAATCCACATGCTAACAACTCTGTAGTGAATATTTGTCGAATCTGAGATACGTGTAGCGTGTTTGGAACACAGAATATCACGGTGAGCGAATCTATATAAAATAAATGTCTCTTGGGTAGAATTCGCTCCAAGAGACTTTTCTGGGTATTCTGCCTCATTTTTGAAACTGGCTTTTGAAAATATCTGCAAAATCAGTGAAAATGCTTCAAAGTGTCAATATGCCTTGTATTGTGATGCAAGATCGTAAAAACACATGCAAACAAATCTGTGGTGAATATTTGTAGAAAGCGTTATGCATGTGGCCTGATCGTTTCCCGGAAAATGCCGGTGATGGAATCTATGTAAATTACATGCCTATTGGTTAGAATTCGCTCCAAAATATTTTTCTGAGCAAACGGCCTGATTTTCGAAACTAGCATTAGGAAAAAGCTGCAAATTCAGAGTTAATGTTTCTAGGTGTATATATGCCATTTATGGTGGATGAAAGTTCTGTAATCTACATGTTCACAACTCATTCGGGAAAGTTTGTTGAAACCTTGATGCATGTAGCGTGTTCGGAAAATGGAATGTCACTGTGAGGGAAACTTTGTAAATTACATTTCTATTGGGAAGTACTCGCTCCACGAGAATTTTTCTGCGTATCTGCCTCCTTTTCAAAACTGGCATTAGGGAAAACTTTCGAAATATGAGAAAATGCTTCAAAGTGTCAACATGGCATTTATGGTGGATGAAAGTTCGGTAATCCTTATGCTAACAACTCTGTAGTGAATATTTGTCGAGTCCGTGATGCATGTAGCTTTTTCGGAACACGGAATTTCACGATGACGGGTTCTATGTAAATTGCATGTCTATTGGGTAGAACTCGCTCCGAGAGTATTTTTCTGTGGAAACTGCATGATTTTAGAGACTGACATTAGGAGAAAACTACTAAATCAGAATAAAATTTCTATGTATAAATATGCACTGTAAGGTGGATTAAAGTTCGTTAATACACATGTTCACAACTCATTAAAGAAGGTTTTTTGAATCCGTGGTGCATGTAACGTGTTCAGAACACGGAATGACACGGTGATTGAAAGTAGTTAAATTATTATCTTTTGGGTAGAACTGTCTCCAAGAGCATTTTTCTGCCAATTCTGCCTCATTTTCAAAACTGGCATTAAAACTAACCTGTGAAATCTGAGAAAATTCTTCAAAGTGTCAGTAAGCCTTGTATGGTGGATGAAAGTGCTGTAATCCACTTGCTAACAACTCTGTAGTGAATATTTCTCGCATCCGAGATGCATGTAGCGTGTTCGGAACACGGAATTTCACGGTGAGCGAATCCATGTAAATTACATGTCTATTGGTTAGAACCCGCTCCAAGAGGTTTTTGCCGTGAAATCTGCCTCATTTTCGAAACTGGCATTTCGAAAGCTCTGTGAAATCAGAGAAAAAGCTTCTAAGCATCAATATGCCTACTAGTGGGATGAAAGTCCTGTAATCCACATGCAAACAACTCTGTAGAGTATTTCTGTCGAATATTTTCTGCATGTAGCGTGTTCGAAACACGTAATTTCACAGCGGGAGAATCTATGTTATTTACATATCTTTTGGGTAGAACACGCTCCAAAAGTTTTTTCCTTTGAAAACTGCCTGATTTTCGAAACTGCTATTAGGAAAAAGCTGCGAACTCAGAGTTAAAGTTTCTAGGTGTAAATATGCCTTGTATGGTGGATGAAAGTTCTGTAATACACATGTACACAACTCATTAAAAATGTTTGTCAAATCCGTGATGTATGTAGCGTGTTCGGAACACGGAATATTACGGTGACGGTATCTATGAAAATGAGATGTCTATTGGATAGAACATTCACCAAGAGAATTTTTCTGCGAAATCTGCCTGATTTTCGTAAGTGACGTTAGGAAAACCTGCAAAATCTTAGTAAATGTTTCTAGGTGTAAATATGCCTTGTTTTGTGGTTGAAAAATTGGTAATCCACATGCTCACGCTCATTAAATAATGTTTGTCGAAGCCGTGATGAATGTAACGTTTTCGGAACACGGAATGTCTCGGTGAGTGAAACTCTGAAAATAACAATTCTACTGGATAGAACTCGCTTAAATTGAATGCTTCTGTGAAAATTTCATGATTTTCGAAACTGGATGTTAGGAAAAACCTGCAAAATCAGAATAACTACTTCTAGGTGTAAATATGCCTTGTATGGTGGATGAAAGTTTGGTAATCCACATGCTCACACTCATTAAAGAATGTTTGTCGAATTCGTGATGCATGTAACGTGTTCCGAATACGGAATGTCATAGTGAAGGAAACAAAGTAAGTTACATGTCTATTGGGTAGAACTTGCTTGAAGAGGATTTTTCTGCAAAAAGTGCCTCATTTTGAAAACGGCCATTACGAGAACCCTGTGAAATTGGAGAAAATGCTTGTATGTGTCAATATGCCTTGAATGGTGAATGAAAGTCCGGTAATCCACATGTTAATAACAGTGTAGTAATTATTTTGTAAACCGTGATTCATGTAGCGCTTTTGGAAAATGGAATTTCACGGTAATGAAACTATGTAAATTAAAATTCTATTGAGTAGAACGAGCTAGAAGAGAATTTTTCTGTGAAAATTGCATGATTGTCGAATCTGAAGTTTGGAAAAAGCTGCAAAACGAGAGTAAATATTTGTAGGTGCACATGTGCCTCTATGTTGCAAGAAAGTTCGCTAATCCACATTTTCAAAACATATTAAAGAATGTTTTTCTAATCCGTGGTGCATGTAGCGTGTTCAGAACGTGGAATTTCACGGTGATTGAAACAATGTAAATGACTTCTCTATTGGGTAGAACTCGCTCCGAGAGGGTTTTTCTGCGAAAACTTCGTCATTTTTGAAACTGGCGTTTGGAAAATGCGGCAAAATCTGAGAAAATACTTCTAAGAATCAATATTCAATGTATGGTGATGAAAGTTCGGTAATCCACATGCTAACAAATTTGTAGTGAATATTTGTCGAATCCTTTATGCATGTAGCATGTTAGGAACACGGAATTTCACAGCCAGGGAATTTATGTAAATTACATTTCTCTTGGTTAGAAATCACTCCAAGAGATTTTTCCTGAGAAATAGGCCTGATTTTTGAAACTGACATTAGGAAAATCTGCGATCTCAGACTACTAGATTCTCGGTGTAAATCTGCCTTTTATGGTGGATGAAAGTTCGGTAATCCGCATGCTAACAACTCTGTAGTGAATATTTGTCGAATCTGAGATACGTGTAGCGTGTTTGGAACACAGAATATCACGGTGAGCGAATCTATATAAAATAAATGTCTCTTGGGTAGAATTCGCTCCAAGAGACTTTTCTGGGTATTCTGCCTCATTTTTGAAACTGGCTTTTGAAAATATCTGCAAAATCAGTGAAAATGCTTCAAAGTGTCAATATGCCTTGTATTGTGATGCAAGATCGTACAAACACATGCAAACAAATCTGTGGTGAATATTTGTAGAAAGCGTTATGCATGTGGCCTGATCGTTTCCCGGAAAATGCCGGTGATGGAATCTATGTAAATTACATGCCTATTGGTTAGAATTCGCTCCAAAATATTTTTCTGAGCAAACGGCCTGATTTTCGAAACTAGCATTAGGAAAAAGCTGCAAATTCAGAGTTAATGTTTCTAGGTGTATATATGCCATTTATGGTGGATGAAAGTTCTGTAATCTACATGTTCACAACTCATTCGGGAAAGTTTGTTGAAACCTTGATGCATGTAGCGTGTTCGGAAAATGGAATGTCACTGTGAGGGAAACTTTGTAAATTACATTTCTATTGGGAAGTACTCGCTCCACGAGAATTTTTCTGCGTATCTGCCTCCTTTTCAAAACTGGCATTAGGGAAAACTTTCGAAATATGAGAAAATGCTTCAAAGTGTCAACATGGCATTTATGGTGGATGAAAGTTCGGTAATCCTTATGCTAACAACTCTGTAGTGAATATTTGTCGAGTCCGTGATGCATGTAGCTTTTTCGGAACACGGAATTTCACGATGACGGGTTCTATGTAAATTGCATGTCTATTGGGTAGAACTCGCTCCGAGAGTATTTTTCTGTGGAAACTGCATGATTTTAGAGACTGACATTAGGAGAAAACTACTAAATCAGAATAAAATTTCTATGTATAAATATGCACTGTAAGGTGGATTAAAGTTCGTTAATACACATGTTCACAACTCATTAAAGAAGGTTTTTTGAATCCGTGGTGCATGTAACGTGTTCAGAACACGGAATGACACGGTGATTGAAAGTAGTTAAATTATTATCTTTTGGGTAGAACTGTCTCCAAGAGCATTTTTCTGCCAATTCTGCCTCATTTTCAAAACTGGCATTAAAACTAACCTGTGAAATCTGAGAAAATTCTTCAAAGTGTCAGTAAGCCTTGTATGGTGGATGAAAGTGCTGTAATCCACTTGCTAACAACTCTGTAGTGAATATTTCTCGCATCCGAGATGCATGTAGCGTGTTCGGACACGGAATTTCACGGTGAGCGAATCCATGTAAATTACATGTCTATTGGTTAGAACCCGCTCCAAGAGGTTTTTGCCGTGAAATCTGCCTCATTTTCGAAACTGGCATTTCGAAAGCTCTGTGAAATCAGAGAAAAAGCTTCTAAGCATCAATATGCCTACTAGTGGGATGAAAGTCCTGTAATCCACATGCAAACAACTCTGTAGAGTATTTCTGTCGAATATTTTCTGCATGTAGCGTGTTCGAAACACGTAATTTCACAGCGGGAGAATCTATGTTATTTACATATCTTTTGGGTAGAACACGCTCCAAAAGTTTTTTCCTTTGAAAACTGCCTGATTTTCGAAACTGCTATTAGGAAAAAGCTGCGAACTCAGAGTTAAAGTTTCTAGGTGTAAATATGCCTTGTATGGTGGATGAAAGTTCTGTAATACACATGTACACAACTCATTAAAAATGTTTGTCAAATCCGTGATGTATGTAGCGTGTTCGGAACACGGAATATTACGGTGACGGTATCTATGAAAATGAGATGTCTATTGGATAGAACATTCACCAAGAGAATTTTTCTGCGAAATCTGCCTGATTTTCGTAAGTGACGTTAGGAAAACCTGCGAAATCTTAGTAAATGTTTCTAGGTGTAAATATGCCTTGTTTTGTGGTTGAAAAATTGGTAATCCACATGCTCACGCTCATTAAATAATGTTTGTCGAAGCCGTGATGAATGTAACGTTTTCGGAACACGGAATGTCTCGGTGAGTGAAACTCTGAAAATAACAATTCTACTGGATAGAACTCGCTTAAATTGAATGCTTCTGTGAAAATTTCATGATTTTCGAAACTGGATGTTAGGAAAAACCTGCAAAATCAGAATAACTACTTCTAGGTGTAAATATGCCTTGTATGGTGGATGAAAGTTTGGTAATCCACATGCTCACACTCATTAAAGAATGTTTGTCGAATTCGTGATGCATGTAACGTGTTCGGAATACGGAATGTCATAGTGAAGGAAACAAAGTAAGTTACATGTCTATTGGGTAGAACTTGCTTGAAGAGGATTTTTCTGCAAAAAGTGCCTCATTTTGAAAACGGCCATTACGAGAACCCTGTGAAATTGGAGAAAATGCTTGTATGTGTCAATATGCCTTGAATGGTGAATGAAAGTCCGGTAATCCACATGTTAATAACAGTGTAGTAATTATTTTGTAAACCGTGATTCATGTAGCGCTTTTGGAAAATGGAATTTCACGGTAATGAAACTATGTAAATTAAAATTCTATTGAGTAGAACGAGCTAGAAGAGAATTTTTCTGTGAAAATTGCATGATTGTCGAATCTGAAGTTTGGAAAAAGCTGCAAAACGAGAGTAAATATTTGTAGGTGCACATGTGCCTCTATGTTGCAAGAAAGTTCGCTAATCCACATTTTCAAAACATATTAAAGAATGTTTTTCTAATCCGTGGTGCATGTAGCGTGTTCAGAACGTGGAATTTCACGGTGATTGAAACAATGTAAATGACTTCTCTATTGGGTAGAACTCGCTCCGAGAGGGTTTTTCTGCGAAAACTTCGTCATTTTTGAAACTGGCGTTTGGAAAATGCGGCAAAATCTGAGAAAATACTTCTAAGAATCAATATTCAATGTATGGTGATGAAAGTTCGGTAATCCACATGCTAACAAATTTGTAGTGAATATTTGTCGAATCCTTTATGCATGTAGCATGTTAGGAACACGGAATTTCACAGCCAGGGAATTTATGTAAATTACATTTCTCTTGGTTAGAAATCACTCCAAGAGATTTTTCCTGAGAAATAGGCCTGATTTTTGAAACTGACATTAGGAAAATCTGCGATCTCAGACTACTAGATTCTCGGTGTAAATCTGCCTTTTATGGTGGATGAAAGTTCGGTAATCCGCATGCTAACAACTCTGTAGTGAATATTTGTCGAATCTGAGATACGTGTAGCGTGTTTGGAACACAGAATATCACGGTGAGCGAATCTATATAAAATAAATGTCTCTTGGGTAGAATTCGCTCCAAGAGACTTTTCTGGGTATTCTGCCTCATTTTTGAAACTGGCTTTTGAAAATGTCTGCAAAATCAGTGAAAATGCTTCAAAGTGTCAATATGCCTTGTATTGTGATGCAAGATCATAAAAACACATGCAAACAAATCTGTGGTGAATATTTGTAGAAAGCGTTATGCATGTGGCCTGATCGTTTCCCGGAAAATGCCGGTGATGGAATCTATGTAAATTACATGCCTATTGGTTAGAATTCGCTCCAAAATATTTTTCTGAGCAAACGGCCTGATTTTCGAAACTAGCATTAGGAAAAAGCTGCAAATTCAGAGTTAATGTTTCTAGGTGTATATATGCCATTTATGGTGGATGAAAGTTCTGTAATCTACATGTTCACAACTCATTCGGGAAAGTTTGTTGAAACCTTGATGCATGTAGCGTGTTCGGAAAATGGAATGTCACTGTGAGGGAAACTTTGTAAATTACATTTCTATTGGGAAGTACTCGCTCCACGAGAATTTTTCTGCGTATCTGCCTCCTTTTCAAAACTGGCATTAGGGAAAACTTTCGAAATATGAGAAAATGCTTCAAAGTGTCAACATGGCATTTATGGTGGATGAAAGTTCGGTAATCCTTATGCTAACAACTCTGTAGTGAATATTTGTCGAGTCCGTGATGCATGTAGCTTTTTCGGAACACGGAATTTCACGATGACGGGTTCTATGTAAATTGCATGTCTATTGGGTAGAACTCGCTCCGAGAGTATTTTTCTGTGGAAACTGCATGATTTTAGAGACTGACATTAGGAGAAAACTACTAAATCAGAATAAAATTTCTATGTATAAATATGCACTGTAAGGTGGATTAAAGTTCGTTAATACACATGTTCACAACTCATTAAAGAAGGTTTTTTGAATCCGTGGTGCATGTAACGTGTTCAGAACACGGAATGACACGGTGATTGAAAGTAGTTAAATTATTATCTTTTGGGTAGAACTGTCTCCAAGAGCATTTTTCTGCCAATTCTGCCTCATTTTCAAAACTGGCATTAAAACTAACCTGTGAAATCTGAGAAAATTCTTCAAAGTGTCAGTAAGCCTTGTATGGTGGATGAAAGTGCTGTAATCCACTTGCTAACAACTCTGTAGTGAATATTTCTCGCATCCGAGATGCATGTAGCGTGTTCGGACACGGAATTTCACGGTGAGCGAATCCATGTAAATTACATGTCTATTGGTTAGAACCCGCTCCAAGAGGTTTTTGCCGTGAAATCTGCCTCATTTTCGAAACTGGCATTTCGAAAGCTCTGTGAAATCAGAGAAAAAGCTTCTAAGCATCAATATGCCTACTAGTGGGATGAAAGTCCTGTAATCCACATGCAAACAACTCTGTAGAGTATTTCTGTCGAATATTTTCTGCATGTAGCGTGTTCGAAACACGTAATTTCACAGCGGGAGAATCTATGTTATTTACATATCTTTTGGGTAGAACACGCTCCAAAAGTTTTTTCCTTTGAAAACTGCCTGATTTTCGAAACTGCTATTAGGAAAAAGCTGCGAACTCAGAGTTAAAGTTTCTAGGTGTAAATATGCCTTGTATGGTGGATGAAAGTTCTGTAATACACATGTACACAACTCATTAAAAATGTTTGTCAAATCCGTGATGTATGTAGCGTGTTCGGAACACGGAATATTACGGTGACGGTATCTATGAAAATGAGATGTCTATTGGATAGAACATTCACCAAGAGAATTTTTCTGCGAAATCTGCCTGATTTTCGTAAGTGACGTTAGGAAAACCTGCGAAATCTTAGTAAATGTTTCTAGGTGTAAATATGCCTTGTTTTGTGGTTGAAAAATTGGTAATCCACATGCTCACGCTCATTAAATAATGTTTGTCGAAGCCGTGATGAATGTAACGTTTTCGGAACACGGAATGTCTCGGTGAGTGAAACTCTGAAAATAACAATTCTACTGGATAGAACTCGCTTAAATTGAATGCTTCTGTGAAAATTTCATGATTTTCGAAACTGGATGTTAGGAAAAACCTGCAAAATCAGAATAACTACTTCTAGGTGTAAATATGCCTTGTATGGTGGATGAAAGTTTGGTAATCCACATGCTCACACTCATTAAAGAATGTTTGTCGAATTCGTGATGCATGTAACGTGTTCGGAATACGGAATGTCATAGTGAAGGAAACAAAGTAAGTTACATGTCTATTGGGTAGAACTTGCTTGAAGAGGATTTTTCTGCAAAAAGTGCCTCATTTTGAAAACGGCCATTACGAGAACCCTGTGAAATTGGAGAAAATGCTTGTATGTGTCAATATGCCTTGAATGGTGAATGAAAGTCCGGTAATCCACATGTTAATAACAGTGTAGTAATTATTTTGTAAACCGTGATTCATGTAGCGCTTTTGGAAAATGGAATTTCACGGTAATGAAACTATGTAAATTAAAATTCTATTGAGTAGAACGAGCTAGAAGAGAATTTTTCTGTGAAAATTGCATGATTGTCGAATCTGAAGTTTGGAAAAAGCTGCAAAACGAGAGTAAATATTTGTAGGTGCACATGTGCCTCTATGTTGCAAGAAAGTTCGCTAATCCACATTTTCAAAACATATTAAAGAATGTTTTTCTAATCCGTGGTGCATGTAGCGTGTTCAGAACGTGGAATTTCACGGTGATTGAAACAATGTAAATGACTTCTCTATTGGGTAGAACTCGCTCCGAGAGGGTTTTTCTGCGAAAACTTCGTCATTTTTGAAACTGGCGTTTGGAAAATGCGGCAAAATCTGAGAAAATACTTCTAAGAATCAATATTCAATGTATGGTGATGAAAGTTCGGTAATCCACATGCTAACAAATTTGTAGTGAATATTTGTCGAATCCTTTATGCATGTAGCATGTTAGGAACACGGAATTTCACAGCCAGGGAATTTATGTAAATTACATTTCTCTTGGTTAGAAATCACTCCAAGAGATTTTTCCTGAGAAATAGGCCTGATTTTTGAAACTGACATTAGGAAAATCTGCGATCTCAGACTACTAGATTCTCGGTGTAAATCTGCCTTTTATGGTGGATGAAAGTTCGGTAATCCGCATGCTAACAACTCTGTAGTGAATATTTGTCGAATCTGAGATACGTGTAGCGTGTTTGGAACACAGAATATCACGGTGAGCGAATCTATATAAAATAAATGTCTCTTGGGTAGAATTCGCTCCAAGAGACTTTTCTGGGTATTCTGCCTCATTTTTGAAACTGGCTTTTGAAAATGTCTGCAAAATCAGTGAAAATGCTTCAAAGTGCCAATATGCCTTGTATTGTGATGCAAGATCATAAAAACACATGCAAACAAATCTGTGGTGAATATTTGTAGAAAGCGTTATGCATGTGGCCTGATCGTTTCCCGGAAAATGCCGGTGATGGAATCTATGTAAATTACATGCCTATTGGTTAGAATTCGCTCCAAAATATTTTTCTGAGCAAACGGCCTGATTTTCGAAACTAGCATTAGGAAAAAGCTGCAAATTCAGAGTTAATGTTTCTAGGTGTATATATGCCATTTATGGTGGATGAAAGTTCTGTAATCTACATGTTCACAACTCATTCGGGAAAGTTTGTTGAAACCTTGATGCATGTAGCGTGTTCGGAAAATGGAATGTCACTGTGAGGGAAACTTTGTAAATTACATTTCTATTGGGAAGTACTCGCTCCACGAGAATTTTTCTGCGTATCTGCCTCCTTTTCAAAACTGGCATTAGGGAAAACTTTCGAAATATGAGAAAATGCTTCAAAGTGTCAACATGGCATTTATGGTGGATGAAAGTTCGGTAATCCTTATGCTAACAACTCTGTAGTGAATATTTGTCGAGTCCGTGATGCATGTAGCTTTTTCGGAACACGGAATTTCACGATGACGGGTTCTATGTAAATTGCATGTCTATTGGGTAGAACTCGCTCCGAGAGTATTTTTCTGTGGAAACTGCATGATTTTAGAGACTGACATTAGGAGAAAACTACTAAATCAGAATAAAATTTCTATGTATAAATATGCACTGTAAGGTGGATTAAAGTTCGTTAATACACATGTTCACAACTCATTAAAGAAGGTTTTTTGAATCCGTGGTGCATGTAACGTGTTCAGAACACGGAATGACACGGTGATTGAAAGTAGTTAAATTATTATCTTTTGGGTAGAACTGTCTCCAAGAGCATTTTTCTGCCAATTCTGCCTCATTTTCAAAACTGGCATTAAAACTAACCTGTGAAATCTGAGAAAATTCTTCAAAGTGTCAGTAAGCCTTGTATGGTGGATGAAAGTGCTGTAATCCACTTGCTAACAACTCTGTAGTGAATATTTCTCGCATCCGAGATGCATGTAGCGTGTTCGGACACGGAATTTCACGGTGAGCGAATCCATGTAAATTACATGTCTATTGGTTAGAACCCGCTCCAAGAGGTTTTTGCCGTGAAATCTGCCTCATTTTCGAAACTGGCATTTCGAAAGCTCTGTGAAATCAGAGAAAAAGCTTCTAAGCATCAATATGCCTACTAGTGGGATGAAAGTCCTGTAATCCACATGCAAACAACTCTGTAGAGTATTTCTGTCGAATATTTTCTGCATGTAGCGTGTTCGAAACACGTAATTTCACAGCGGGAGAATCTATGTTATTTACATATCTTTTGGGTAGAACACGCTCCAAAAGTTTTTTCCTTTGAAAACTGCCTGATTTTCGAAACTGCTATTAGGAAAAAGCTGCGAACTCAGAGTTAAAGTTTCTAGGTGTAAATATGCCTTGTATGGTGGATGAAAGTTCTGTAATACACATGTACACAACTCATTAAAAATGTTTGTCAAATCCGTGATGTATGTAGCGTGTTCGGAACACGGAATATTACGGTGACGGTATCTATGAAAATGAGATGTCTATTGGATAGAACATTCACCAAGAGAATTTTTCTGCGAAATCTGCCTGATTTTCGTAAGTGACGTTAGGAAAACCTGCGAAATCTTAGTAAATGTTTCTAGGTGTAAATATGCCTTGTTTTGTGGTTGAAAAATTGGTAATCCACATGCTCACGCTCATTAAATAATGTTTGTCGAAGCCGTGATGAATGTAACGTTTTCGGAACACGGAATGTCTCGGTGAGTGAAACTCTGAAAATAACAATTCTACTGGATAGAACTCGCTTAAATTGAATGCTTCTGTGAAAATTTCATGATTTTCGAAACTGGATGTTAGGAAAAACCTGCAAAATCAGAATAACTACTTCTAGGTGTAAATATGCCTTGTATGGTGGATGAAAGTTTGGTAATCCACATGCTCACACTCATTAAAGAATGTTTGTCGAATTCGTGATGCATGTAACGTGTTCGGAATACGGAATGTCATAGTGAAGGAAACAAAGTAAGTTACATGTCTATTGGGTAGAACTTGCTTGAAGAGGATTTTTCTGCAAAAAGTGCCTCATTTTGAAAACGGCCATTACGAGAACCCTGTGAAATTGGAGAAAATGCTTGTATGTGTCAATATGCCTTGAATGGTGAATGAAAGTCCGGTAATCCACATGTTAATAACAGTGTAGTAATTATTTTGTAAACCGTGATTCATGTAGCGCTTTTGGAAAATGGAATTTCACGGTAATGAAACTATGTAAATTAAAATTCTATTGAGTAGAACGAGCTAGAAGAGAATTTTTCTGTGAAAATTGCATGATTGTCGAATCTGAAGTTTGGAAAAAGCTGCAAAACGAGAGTAAATATTTGTAGGTGCACATGTGCCTCTATGTTGCAAGAAAGTTCGCTAATCCACATTTTCAAAACATATTAAAGAATGTTTTTCTAATCCGTGGTGCATGTAGCGTGTTCAGAACGTGGAATTTCACGGTGATTGAAACAATGTAAATGACTTCTCTATTGGGTAGAACTCGCTCCGAGAGGGTTTTTCTGCGAAAACTTCGTCATTTTTGAAACTGGCGTTTGGAAAATGCGGCAAAATCTGAGAAAATACTTCTAAGAATCAATATTCAATGTATGGTGATGAAAGTTCGGTAATCCACATGCTAACAAATTTGTAGTGAATATTTGTCGAATCCTTTATGCATGTAGCATGTTAGGAACACGGAATTTCACAGCCAGGGAATTTATGTAAATTACATTTCTCTTGGTTAGAAATCACTCCAAGAGATTTTTCCTGAGAAATAGGCCTGATTTTTGAAACTGACATTAGGAAAATCTGCGATCTCAGACTACTAGATTCTCGGTGTAAATCTGCCTTTTATGGTGGATGAAAGTTCGGTAATCCGCATGCTAACAACTCTGTAGTGAATATTTGTCGAATCTGAGATACGTGTAGCGTGTTTGGAACACAGAATATCACGGTGAGCGAATCTATATAAAATAAATGTCTCTTGGGTAGAATTCGCTCCAAGAGACTTTTCTGGGTATTCTGCCTCATTTTTGAAACTGGCTTTTGAAAATATCTGCAAAATCAGTGAAAATGCTTCAAAGTGTCAATATGCCTTGTATTGTGATGCAAGATCGTAAAAACACATGCAAACAAATCTGTGGTGAATATTTGTAGAAAGCGTTATGCATGTGGCATGATCGTTTCCCAGAAAATGCCGGTGATGGAATCTATGTAAATTACATGCCTATTGGTTAGAATTCGCTCCAAAATATTTTTCTGAGCAAACGGCCTGATTTTCGAAACTAGCATTAGGAAAAAGCTGCAAATTCAGAGTTAATGTTTCTAGGTGTATATATGCCATTTATGGTGGATGAAAGTTCTGTAATCTACATGTTCACAACTCATTCGGGAAAGTTTGTTGAAACCTTGATGTATGTAGCGTGTTCGGAAAATGGAATGTCACTGTGAGGGAAACTTTGTAAATTACATTTCTATTGGGAAGTACTCGCTCCACGAGAATTTTTCTGCGTATCTGCCTCCTTTTCAAAAGTGTCATTAGGGAAAGCTTTTGAAATATGAGAAAATGCTTCAAAGTGTCAACATGGCATTTATGGTGGATGAAAGTTCGGTAATCCTTATGCTAACAACTCTGTAGTGAATATTTGTCGAGTCCGTGATGCATGTAGCTTTTTCGGAACACGGAATTCCACGATGACGGGTTCTATGTAAATTGCATGTCTATTGGGTAGAACTCGCTCCGAGAGTATTTTTCTGTGGAAACTGCATGATTTTAGAGACTGACATTAGGAGAAATCTACTAAATCAGAATAAAATTTCTATGTATAAATATGCACTGTAAGGTGGATTAAAGTTCGTTAATACACATGTTCACAACTCATTAAAGAAGGTTTTTTGAATCCGTGGTGCATGTAACGTGTTCAGAACACGGAATGACACGGTGATTGAAAGTAGTTAAATTATTATCTTTTGGGTAGAAGTGTCTCCAAGAGCATTTTTCTGCCAATTCTGCCTCATTTTCAAAACTGGCATTAAAACTAACCTGTGAAATCTGAGAAAATTCTTCAAAGTGTCAGTAAGCCTTGTATGGTGGATGAAAGTGCTGTAATCCACTTGCTAACAACTCTGTAGTGAATATTTCTCGCATCCGAGATGCATGTAGCGTGTTCGGAACATGGAATTTCACGGTGAGCGAATCCATGTAAATTACATGTCTATTGGTTAGAACCCGCTCCAAGAGGTTTTTGCCGTGAAATCTGCCTCATTTCCGAAACTGGCATTTCGAAAGCTCTGTGAAATCAGAGAAAAAGCTTCTAAGCATCAATATGCCTACTAGTGGGATGAAAGTCCTGTAATCCACATGCAAACAACTCTGTAGTGTATTTTTGTCGAATATTTTCTGCATGTAGCGTGTTCGAAACACGTAATTTCACAGCGGGAGAATCTATGTTATTTACATATCTTTTGGGTAGAACACGCTCCAAAAGTTTTTTCCTTTGAAAACTGCCTGATTTTCGAAACTGCTATTAGGAAAAAGCTGCGAACTCAGAGTTAAAGTTTCTAGGTGTAAATATGCCTTGTATGGTGGATGAAAGTTCTGTAATACACATGTACACAACTCATTAAAAATGTTTGTCAAATCCGTGATGTATGTAGCGTGTTCGGAACACGGAATATTACGGTGACAGTATCTATGAAAATGAGATGTCTATTGGATAGAACATTCACCAAGAGAATTTTTCTGCGAAATCTGCCTGATTTTCGTAAGTGACGTTAGGAAAACCTGCGAAATCTTAGTAAATGTTTCTAGGTGTTAATATGCCTTGTTTTGTGGTTGAAAAATTGGTAATCCACATGCTCACGCTCATTGAATAATGTTTGTCGAAGCCGTGATGAATGTAACGTTTTCGGAACACGGAATGTCTCGGTGAGTGAAACTCGGAAAATAACAATTCTACTGGATAGAACTCGCTTAAATTGAATGCTTCTGTGAAAATTTCATGATTTTCGAAACTGGATGTTAGGAAAAACCTGCGAAATCAGAATAACTACTTCTAGGTGTAAATATGCCTTGTATGGTGGATGAAAGTTTGGTAATCCACATGCTCACACTCATTAAAGAATGTTTGTCGAATTCGTGATGCATGTAACGTGTTCGGAATACGGAATGTCATAGTGAAGGAAACAAAGTAAGTTACATGTCTATTGGGTAGAACTCGCTTGAAGAGGATTTTTCTGCAAAAAGTGCCTCATTTTGAAAACGGCCATTACGAGAACCCTGTGAAATTGGAGAAAATGCTTGTATGTGTCAATATGCCTTGAATGGTGAATGAAAGTCCGGTAATCCACATGTTAATAACAGTGTAGTAATTATTTTGTAAACCGTGATTCATGTAGCGCTTTTGGAAAATGGAATTTCACGGTAATGAAACTATGTAAATTAAAATTCTATTGAGTAGAACGAGCTAGAAGAGAATTTTTCTGTGAAAATTGCATGATTGTCGAATCTGAAGTTTGGAAAAAGCTGCAAAACGAGAGTAAATATTTGTAGGTGCACATGTGCCTCTATGTTGCAAGAAAGTTCGCTAATCCACATTTTCAAAACATATTAAAGAATGTTTTTCTAATCCGTGGTGCATGTAGCGTGTTCAGAACGTGGAATTTCACGGTGATTGAAACAATGTAAATGACTTCTCTATTGGGTAGAACTCGCTCCGAGAGGGTTTTTCTGCGAAAACTTCGTCATTTTTGAAACTGGCGTTTGGAAAATGCGGCAAAATCTGAGAAAATACTTCTAAGAATCAATATTCAATGTATGGTGATGAAAGTTCGGTAATCCACATGCTAACAAATTTGTAGTGAATATTTGTCGAATCCTTTATGCATGTAGCATGTTAGGAACACGGAATTTCACAGCCAGGGAATTTATGTAAATTACAGTTCTCTTGGTTAGAAATCACTCCAAGAGATTTTTCCTGAGAAATAGGCCTGATTTTTGAAACTGACATTAGGAAAATCTGCGATCTCAGACTACTAGATTCTCGGTGTAAATCTGCCTTTTATGGTGGATGAAAGTTCGGTAATCCGCATGCTAACAACTCTGTAGTGAATATTTGTCGAATCTGAGATACGTGTAGCGTGTTTGGAACACAGAATATCACGGTGAGCGAATCTATATAAAATAAATGTCTCTTGGGTAGAATTCGCTCCAAGAGACTTTTCTGGGTATTCTGCCTCATTTTTGAAACTGGCTTTGGAAAATATCTGCAAAATCAGTGAAAATGCTTCAAAGTGTCAATATGCCTTGTATTGTGATGCAAGATCGTACAAACACATGCAAACAAATCTGTGGTGAATATTTGTAGAAAGCGTTATGCATGTGGCCTGATCGTTTCCCGGAAAATGCCGGTGATGGAATCTATGTAAATTACATGCCTATTGGTTAGAATTCGCTCCAAAATATTTTTCTGAGCAAACGGCCTGATTTTCGAAACTAGCATTAGGAAAAAGCTGCAAATTCAGAGTTAATGTTTCTAGGTGTATATACGCCATTTATGGTGGATGAAAGTTCTGTAATCTACATGTTCACAACTCATTCGGGAAAGTTTGTTGAAACCTTGATGCATGTAGCGTGTTCGGAAAATGGAATGTCACTGTGAGGGAAACTTTGTAAATTACATTTCTATTGGGAAGTACTCGCTCCACGAGAATTTTTCTGCGTATCTGCCTCCTTTTCAAATCTGGCATTAGGGAAAACTTTCGAAATATGAGAAAATGCTTCAAAGTGTCAACATGGCATTTATGGTGGATGAAAGTTCGGTAATCCTTATGCTAACAACTCTGTAGTGAATATTTGTCGAGTCCGTGATGCATGTAGCTTTTTCGGAACACGGAATTTCACGATGATGGGTTCTATGTAAATTGCATGTCTATTGGGTAGAACTCGCTCCGAGAGTATTTTTCTGTGGAAACTGCATGATTTTAGAGACTGACATTAGGAGAAAACTACTAAATCAGAATAAAATTTCTATGTATAAATATGCACTGTAAGGTGGATTAAAGTTCGTTAATACACATGTTCACAACTCATTAAAGAAGGTTTTTTGAATCCGTGGTGCATGTAACGTGTTCAGAACACGGAATGACACGGTGATTGAAAGTAGTTAAATTATTATCTTTTGGGTAGAAGTGTCTCCAAGAGCATTTTTCTGCCAATTCTGCCTCATTTTCAAAACTGGCATTAAAACTAACCTGTGAAATCTGAGAAAATTCTTCAAAGTGTCAGTAAGCCTTGTATGGTGGATGAAAGTGCTGTAATCCACTTGCTAACAACTCTGTAGTGAATATTTCTCGCATCCGAGATGCATGTAGCGTGTTCGGAACACGGAATTTCACGGTGAGCGAATCCATGTAAATTACATGTCTATTGGTTAGAACCCGCTCCAAGAGGTTTTTGCCGTGAAATCTGCCTCATTTTCGAAACTGGCATTTCGAAAGCTCTGTGAAATCAGAGAAAAAGCTTCTAAGCATCAATATGCCTACTAGTGGGATGAAAGTCCTGTAATCCACATGCAAACAACTCTGTAGTGTATTTTTGTCGAATATTTTCTGCATGTAGCGTGTTCGAAACATGTAATTTCACAGCGGGAGAATCTATGTTATTTACATATCTTTTGGGTAGAACACGCTCCAAAAGTTTTTTCCTTTGAAAACTGCCTGATTTTTGAAACTGCTATTAGGAAAAAGCTGCGAACTCAGAGTTAAAGTTTCTAGGTGTAAATATGCCTTGTATGGTGGATGAAAGTTCTGTAATACACATGTACACAACTCATTAAAAATGTTTGTCAAATCCGTGATGTATGTAGCGTGTTCAGAACACGGAATATTACGGTGACGGTATCTATGAAAATGAGATGTCTATTGGATAGAACATGCACCAAGAGAATTTTTCTGCGAAATCTGCCTGATTTTCGTAAGTGACGTTAGGAAAACCTGCGAAATCTTAGTAAATGTTTCTAGGTGTAAATATGCCTTGTTTTGTGGTTGAAAAATCGGTAATCCACATGCTCACGCTCATTAAATAATGTTTGTCGAAGCCGTGATGAATGTAACGTTTTCGGAACACGGAATGTCTCGGTGAGTGAAACTCTGAAAATAACAATTCTACTGGATAGAATTCGCTTAAATTGAATGCTTCTGCGAAAATTTCATGATTTTCGAAACTGGATGTTAGGAAAAACCTGCGAAATCAGAATAACTACTTCTAGGTGTAAATATGCCTTGTATGGTGGATGAAAGTTTGGTAATCCACATGCTCACACTCATTAAAGAATGTTTGTCGAATTCGTGATGCATGTAACGTGTTCGGAATACGGAATGTCATAGTGAAGGAAACAATGTAAGTTACATGTCTATTGGGTAGAACTCGCTTGAAGAGGATTTTTCTGCGAAAAGTGCCTCATATTGAAAACTGCCATTAGGAGAACCCTGTGAAATCGGAGAAAATGCTTGTATGTGTCAATATGCCTTGAATGGTGAATGAAAGTCCGGTAATCCACATGTTAATAACAGTGTAGTAATTATTTTGTAAACCGTGATTCATGTAGCGCTTTTGGAAAATGGAATTTCACGGTAATGAAACTATGTAAATTAAAATTCTATTGAGTAGAACGAGCTAGAAGAGAATTTTTCTGTGAAAATTGCATGATTGTCGAATCTGAAGTTTGGAAAAAGCTGCAAAACGAGAGTAAATATTTGTAGGTGCACATGTGCCTCTATGTTGCAAGAAAGTTCGGTAATCCACATTTTCAAAACATATTAAAGAATGTTTTTCTAATCCGTGGTGCATGTAGCGTGTTCAGAACGTGGAATTTCACGGTGATTGAAACAATGTAAATGAATTCTCTATTGGGTAGAACTCGCTCCGAGAGGGTTTTTCTGCGAAAACTTCGTCATTTTTGAAACTGGCGTTTGGAAAATGCGGCAAAATCTGAGAGAATACTTCTAAGAATCAATATTCACTGTATGGTGATGAAAGTTCGGTAATCCACATGCTAACAAATTTGTAGTGAATATGTGTCGAATCCTTTATGCATGTAGCATGTTAGGAACACGGAATTTCACAGCCAGGGAATTTATGTAAATTACAGTTCTCTTGGTTAGAAATCACTCCAAGTGATTTTTCCTGAGAAATAGGCCTGATTTTTGAAACTGACATTAGGAAAATCTGCGATCTCAGACTACTAGATTCTCGGTGTAAATCTGCCTTTTATGGTGGATGAAAGTTCGGTAATCCGCATGCTAACAACTCTGTAGTGAATATTTGTCGAATCTGAGATACGTGTAGCATGTTTGGAACACAGAATATCACGGTGAGCGAATCTATATAAAATAAATGTCTCTTGGGTAGAATGGCTCCAAGAGACTTTTCTGGGTATTCTGCCTCATTTTTGAAACTGGCTTTTGAAAATATCTGCAAAATCAGTGAAAATGCTTCAAAGTGTCAATATGCCTTGTATTGTGATGCAAGATCGTACAAACACATGCAAACAAATCTGTGGTGAATATTTGTAGAAAGCGTTATGCATGTGGCCTGATCGTTTCCCGGAAAATGCCGGTGATGGAATCTATGTAAATTACATGCCTATTGGTTAGAATTCGCTCCAAAATATTTTTCTGAGCAAACGGCCTGATTTTCGAAACTAGCATTAGGAAAAAGCTGCAAATTCAGAGTTAATGTTTCTAGGTGTATATATGCCATTTATGGTGGATGAAAGATCTGTAATCTACATGTTCACAACTCATTCGGGAAAGTTTGTTGAAACCTTGATGCATGTAGCGTGTTCGGAAAATGGAATGTCACTGTGAGGGAAACTTTGTAAATTAAATTTCTATTGGGAAGTACTCGCTCCACGAGAATTTTTCTGCGTATCTGCCTCCTTTTCAAAACTGGCGTTAGGGAAAACTTTCGAAATATGAGAAAATGCTTCAAAGTGTCAACATGGCATTTATGGTGGATGAAAGTTCGGTAATCCTTATGCTAACAACTCTGTAGTGAATATTTGTCGAATCCGTGATGCATGTAGCTTTTTTGGAACACGGAATTTCACGATGACGTGTTCTATGTAAATTGCATGTCTATTGGGTAGAACTCGCTCCGAGAGTATTTTTCTGTGGAAACTGCATGATTTTAGAGACCGACATTAGGAGAAAACTACTAAATCAGAATAAAATTTCTATGTATAAATATGCACTGTAAGGTGGATTAAAGTTCGTTAATACACATGTTCACAACTCATTAAAGAAGGTTTTTTGAATCCGTGCTGCATGTAACGTGTTCAGAACACGGAATGACACGGTGATTGAAAGTAGTTAAATTATTATCTTTTGGGTAGAACTGTCTCCAAGAGCATTTTTCTGCCAATTCTGCCTCATTTTCAAAACTGGCATTAAAACTAACCTGTGAAATCTGAGAAAATTCTTCAAAGTGTCAGTAAGCCTTGTATGGTGGATGAAAGTGCTGTAATCCACTTGCTAACAACTCTGTAGTGAATATTTCTCGCATCCGAGATGCATGTAGCGTGTTCGGAACACGGAATTTCACGGTGAGCGAATCCATGTAAATTACATGTCTATTGGTTAGAACCCGCTCCAAGAGGTTTTTGCCGTGAAATCTGCCTCATTTTCGAAACTGGCATTTCGAAAGCTCTGTGAAATCAGAGAAAAAGCTTCTAAGCATCAATATGCCTACTAGTGGGATGAAAGTCCTGTAATCCACATGCAAACAACTATGTAGTGTATTTTTGTCGAATATTTTCTGCATGTAGCGTGTTCGAAACACGTAATTTCACAGCGGGAGAATCTATGTTATTTACATATCTTTTGGGTAGAACACGCTCCAAAAGTTTTTTCCTTTGAAAACTGCCTGATTTTCGAAACTGCTATTAGGAAAAAGCTGCGAACTCAGAGTTAAAGTTTCTAGGTGTAAATATGCCTTGTATGGTGGATGAAAGTTCTGTAATACACATGTACACAACTCATTAAAAATGTTTGTCAAATCCGTGATGTATGTAGCGTGTTCGGAACACGGAATGTTACGGTGACGGTATCTATGAAAATGAGATGTCTATTGGATAGAACATGCACCAAGAGAATTTTTCTGCGAAATCTGCCTGATTTTCGTAAGTGACGTTAGGAAAACCTGCGAAATCTTAGTAAATGTTTCTAGGTGTAAATATGCCTTGTTTTGTGGTTGAAAAATCGGTAATCCACATGCTCACGCTCATTAAATAATGTTTGTCGAAGCCGTGATGAATGTAACGTTTTCGGAACACGGAATGTCTCGGTGAGTGAAACTCTGAAAATAACAATTCTACTGGATAGAATTCGCTTAAATTGAATGCTTCTGTGAAAATTTCATGATTTTCGAAACTGGATGTTAGGAAAAACCTGCGAAATCAGAATAACTACTTCTAGGTGTAAATATGCCTTGTATGGTGGATGAAAGTTTGGTAATCCACATGCTCACACTCATTAAAGAATGTTTGTCGAATTCGTGATGCATGTAACGTGTTCGGAATACGGAATGTCATAGTGAAGGAAACAATGTAAGTTACATGTCTATTGGGTAGAACTCGCTTGAAGAGGATTTTTCTGCGAAAAGTGCCTCATATTGAAAACTGCCATTAGGAGAACCCTGTGAAATCGGAGAAAATGCTTGTATGTGTCAATATGCCTTGAATGGTGAATGAAAGTCCGGTAATCCACATGTTAATAACAGTGTAGTAATTATTTTGTAAACCGTGATTCATGTAGCGCTTTTGGAAAATGGAATTTCACGGTAATGAAACTATGTAAATTAAAATTCTATTGAGTAGAACGAGCTAGAAGAGAATTTTTCTGTGAAAATTGCATGATTGTCGAATCTGAAGTTTGGAAAAAGCTGCAAAACGAGAGTAAATATTTGTAGGTGCACATGTGCCTCTATGTTGCAAGAAAGTTCGGTAATCCACATTTTCAAAACATATTAAAGAATGTTTTTCTAATCCGTGGTGCATGTAGCGTGTTCAGAACGTGGAATTTCACGGTGATTGAAACAATGTAAATGACTTCTCTATTGGGTAGAACTCGCTCCGAGAGGGTTTTTCTGCGAAAACTTCGTCATTTTTGATACTGGCGTTTGGAAAATGCGGCAAAATCTGAGAGAATACTTCTAAGAATCAATATTCAATGTATGGTGATGAAAGTTCGGTAATCCACATGCTAACAAATTTGTAGTGAATATTTGTCGAATCCTTTATGCATGTAGCATGTTAGGAACACGGAATTTCACAGCCAGGGAATTTATGTAAATTACATTTCTCTTGGTTAGAAATCACTCCAAGAGATTTTTCCTGAGAAATAGGCCTGATTTTTGAAACTGACATTAGGAAAATCTGCGATCTCAGACTACTAGATTCTCGGTGTAAATCTGCCTTTTATGGTGGATGAAAGTTCGGTAATCCGCATGCTAACAACTCTGTAGTGAATATTTGTCGAATCTGAGATACGTGTAGCATGTTTGGAACACAGAATATCACGGTGAGCGAATCTATATAAAATAAATGTCTCTTGGGTAGAATTGGCTCCAAGAGACTTTTCTGGGTATTCTGCCTCATTTTTGAAACTGGCTTTTGAAAATATCTGCAAAATCAGTGAAAATGCTTCAAAGTGTCAATATGCCTTGTATTGTGATGCAAGATCATAAAAACACATGCAAACAAATCTGTGGTGAATATTTGTAGAAAGCGTTATGCATGTGGCCTGATCGTTTCCCGGAAAATGCCGGTGATGGAATCTATGTAAATTACATGCCTATTGGTTAGAATTCGCTCCAAAATATTTTTCTGAGCAAACGGCCTGATTTTCGAAACTAGCATTAGGAAAAAGCTGCAAATTCAGGGTTAATGTTTCTAGGTGTATATATGCCATTTATGGTGGATGAAAGTTCTGTAATCTACATGTTCACAACTCATTCGGGAAAGTTTGTTGAAACCTTGATGCATGTAGCGTGTTCGGAAAATGGAATGTCACTGTGAGGGAAACTTTGTAAATTACATTTCTATTGGGAAGTACCCGCTCCACGAGAATTTTTCTGCGTATCTGCCTCCTTTTCAAAACTGGCATTAGGGAAAACTTTCGAAATATGAGAAAATGCTTCAAAGTGTCAACATGGCATTTATGGTGGATGAAAGTTCGGTAATCCTTATGCTAACAACTCTGTAGTGAATATTTGTCGAATCCGTGATGCATGTAGCTTTTTCGGAACACGGAATTTCACGATGACGTGTTCTATGTAAATTGCATGTCTATTGGGTAGAACTCGCTCCGAGAGTATTTTTCTGTGGAAACTGCATGATTTTAGAGACCGACATTAGGAGAAAACTACTAAATCAGAATAAAATTTCTATGTATAAATATGCACTGTAAGGTGGATTAAAGTTCGTTAATACACATGTTCACAACTCATTAAAGAAGGTTTTTTGAATCCGTGCTGCATGTAACGTGTTCAGAACACGGAATGACACGGTGATTGAAAGTAGTTAAATTATTATCTTTTGGGTAGAACTGTCTCCAAGAGCATTTTTCTGCCAATTCTGCCTCATTTTCAAAACTGGCATTAAAACTAACCTGTGAAATCTGAGAAAATTCTTCAAAGTGTCAGTAAGCCTTGTATGGTGGATGAAAGTGCTGTAATCCACTTGCTAACAACTCTGTAGTGAATATTTCTCGCATCCGAGATGCATGTAGCGTGTTCGGAACACGGAATTTCACGGTGAGCGAATCCATGTAAATTACATGTCTATTGGTTAGAACCCGCTCCAAGAGGATTTTGCCGTGAAATCTGCCTCATTTTCGAAACTGGCATTTCGAAAGCTCTGTGAAATCAGAGAAAAAGCTTCTAAGCATCAATATGCCTACTAGTGGGATGAAAGTCCTGTAATCCACATGCAAACAACTCTGTAGTGTATTTTTGTCGAATATTTTCTGCATGTAGCGTGTTCGAAACACGTAATTTCACAGCGGGAGAATCTATGTTATTTACATATCTTTTGGGTAGAACACGCTCCAAAAGTTTTTTCCTTTGAAAACTGCCTGATTTTCGAAACTGCTATTAGGAAAAAGCTGCGAACTCAGAGTTAAAGTTTCTAGGTGTAAATATGCCTTGTATGGTGGATGAAAGTTCTGTAATACACATGTACACAACTCATTAAAAATGTTTGTCAAATCCGTGATGTATGTAGCGTGTTCGGAACACGGAATGTTACGGTGACGGTATCTATGAAAATGAGATGTCTATTGGATAGAACATGCACCAAGAGAATTTTTCTGCGAAATCTGCCTGATTTTCGTAAGTGACGTTAGGAAAACCTGCGAAATCTTAGTAAATGTTTCTAGGTGTAAATATGCCTTGTTTTGTGGTTGAAAAATCGGTAATCCACATGCTCACGCTCATTAAATAATGTTTGTCGAAGCCGTGATGAATGTAACGTTTTCGGAACACGGAATGTCTCGGTGAGTGAAACTCTGAAAATAACAATTCTACTGGATAGAATTCGCTTAAATTGAATGCTTCTGCGAAAATTTCATGATTTTCGAAACTGGATGTTAGGAAAAACCTGCGAAATCAGAATAACTACTTCTAGGTGTAAATATGCGTTGTATGGTGGATGAAAGTTTGGTAATCCACATGCTCACACTCATTAAAGAATGTTTGTCGAATTCGTGATGCATGTAACGTGTTCGGAATACGGAATGTCATAGTGAAGGAAACAATGTAAGTTACATGTCTATTGGGTAGAACTCGCTTGTAGAGGATTTTTCTGCGAAAAGTGCCTCATATTGAAAACTGCCATTAGGAGAACCCTGTGAAATCGGAGAAAATGCTTGTATGTGTCAATATGCCTTGAGTGGTGAATGAAAGTCCGGTAATCCACATGTTAATAACAGTGTAGTAATTATTTTGTAAACCGTGATTCATGTAGCGCTTTTGGAAAATGGAATTTCACGGTAATGAAACTATGTAAATTAAAATTCTATTGAGTAGAACGAGCTAGAAGAGAATTTTTCTGTGAAAATTGCATGATTGTCGAATCTGAAGTTTGGAAAAAGCTGCAAAACGAGAGTAAATATTTGTAGGTGCACATGTGCCTCTATGTTGCAAGAAAGTTCGGTAATCCACATTTTCAAAACATATTAAAGAATCTTTTACTAATCCGTGGTGCATGTAGCGTGTTCAGAACGTGGAATTTCACGGTGATTGAAACAATGTAAATGACTTCTCTATTGGGTAGAACTCGCTCCGAGAGGATTTTTCTGCGAAAACTTCGTCATTTTTGAAACTGGCGTTTTGAAAATGCGGCAAAATCTGAGAAAATACTTCTAAGAATCAATATTCAATGTATGGTGATGAAAGTACGGTAATCCACATGCTAACAAATTTGTTGTGAATATGTGTCGAATCCTTTATGCATGTAGCATGTTAGGAACACGGAATTTCACAGCCAGGGAATTTATGTAAATTACATTTCTCTTGGTTAGAAATCACTCCAAGAGATTTTTCCTGAGAAATAGGCCTGATTTTTGAAACTGACATTAGGAAAATCTGCGATCTCAGACTACTAGATTCTCGGTGTAAATCTGCCTTTTATGGTGGATGAAAGTTCGGTAATCCGCATGCTAACAACTCTGTAGTGAATATTTGTCGAATCTGAGATACATGTAGCATGTTTGGAACACAGAATATCACGGTGAGCGAATCTATATAAAATAAATGTCTCTTGGGTAGAATTCACTCCAAGAGACTTTTCTGGGTATTCTGCCTCATTTTTGAAACTGGCTTTTGAAAATATCTGCAAAATCAGTGAAAATGCTTCAAAGTGTCAATATGCCTTGTATTGTGATGCAAGATCATAAAAACACATGCAAACAAATCTGTGGTGAATATTTGTAGAAAGCGTTATGCATGTGGCCTGATCGTTTCCCGGAAAATGCCGGTGATGGAATCTATGTAAATTACATGCCTATTGGTTAGAATTCGCTCCAAAATATTTTTCTGAGCAAACGGCCTGATTTTCGAAACTAGCATTAGGAAAAAGCTGCAAATTCAGAGTTAATGTTTCTAGGTGTATATATGCCATTTATGGTGGATGAAAGTTCTGTAATCTACATGTTCACAACTCATTCGGGAAAGTTTGTTGAAACCTTGATGCATGTAGCGTGTTCGGAAAATGGAATGTCACTGTGAGGGAAACTTTGTAAATTACATTTCTATTGGGAAGTACTCGCTCCACGAGAATTTTTCTGCGTATCTGCCTCCTTTTCAAAGCTGGCATTAGGGAAAACTTTCGAAATATGAGAAAATGCTTCAAAGTGTCAACATGGCATTTATGGTGGATGAAAGTTCGGTAATCCTTATGCTAACAACTCTGTAGTGAATATTTGTCGAGTCCGTGATGCATGTAGCTTTTTCGGAACACGGAATTTCACGATGACGTGTTCTATGTAAATTGCATGTCTATTGGGTAGAACTCGCTCCGAGAGTATTTTTCTGTGGAAACTGCATGATTTTAGAGACCGACATTAGGAGAAAACTACTAAATCAGAATAAAATTTCTATGTATAAATATGCACTGTAAGGTGGATTAAAGTTCGTTAATACACATGTTCACAACTCATTAAAGAAGGTTTTTTGAATCCGTGGTGCATGTAACGTGTTCAGAACACGGAATGACACGGTGATTGAAAGTAGTTAAATTATTATCTTTTGGGTAGAACTGTCTCCAAGAGCATTTTTCTGCCAATTCTGCCTCATTTTCAAAACTGGCATTAAAACTAACCTGTGAAATCTGAGAAAATTCTTCAAAGTGTCAGTAAGCCTTGTATGGTGGATGAAAGTGCTGTAATCCACTTGCTAACAACTCTGTAGTGAATATTTCTCGCATCCGAGATGCATGTAGCGTGTTCGGAACATGGAATTTCACGGTGAGCGAATCCATGTAAATTACATGTCTATTGGTTAGAACCCGCTCCAAGAGGTTTTTGCCGTGAAATCTGCCTCATTTTCGAAACTGGCATTTCGAAAGCTCTGTGAAATCAGAGAAAAAGCTTCTAAGCATCAATATGCCTACTAGTGGGATGAAAGTCCTGTAATCCACATGCAAACAACTCTGTAGTGTATTTTTGTCGAATATTTTCTGCATGTAGCGTGTTCGAAACACGTAATTTCACAGCGGGAGAATCTATGTTATTTACATATCTTTTGGGTAGAACACGCTCCAAAAGTTTTTTCCTTTGAAAACTGCCTGATTTTCGAAACTGCTATTAGGAAAAAGCTGCGAACTCAGAGTTAAAGTTTCTAGGTGTAAATATGCCTTGTATGGTGGATGAAAGTTCTGTAATACACATGTACACAACTCATTAAAAATGTTTGTCAAATCCGTGATGTATGTAGCGTGTTCGGAACACGGAATGTTACGGTGACGGTATCTATGAAAATGAGATGTCTATTGGATAGAACATGCACCAAGAGAATTTTTCTGCGAAATCTGCCTGATTTTCGTAAGTGACGTTAGGAAACCCTGCGAAATCTTAGTAAATGTTTCTAGGTGTAAATATGCCTTGTTTTGTGGTTGAAAAATCGGTAAACCACATGCTCACGCTCATTAAATAATGTTTGTCGAAGCCGTGATGAATGTAACGTTTTCGGAACACGGAATGTCTCGGTGAGTGAAACTCTGAAAATAACAATTCTACTGGATAGAACTCGCTTAAATTGAATGCTTCTGCGAAAATTTCATGATTTTCGAAACTGGATGTTAGGAAAAACCTGCGAAATCAGAATAACTACTTCTAGGTGTAAATATGCCTTGTATGGTGGATGAAAGTTTGGTAATCCACATGCTCACACTCATTAAAGAATGTTTGTCGAATTCGTGATGCATGTAACGTGTTCGGAATACGGAATGTCATAGTGAAGGAAACAATGTAAGTTACATGTCTATTGGGTAGAACTCGCTTGAAGAGGATTTTTCTGCGAAAAGTGCCTCATTTTGAAAACTGCCATTAGGAGAACCGTGTGAAATCGGAGAAAATGATTGTATGTGTCAATATGCCTTGAATGGTGAATGAAAGTCCGGTAATCCACATGTTAATAACAGTGTAGTAATTATTTTGTAAACCGTGATTCATGTAGCGCTTTTGGAAAATGGAATTTCACGGTAATGAAACTATGTAAATTAAAATTCTATTGAGTAGAACGAGCTAGAAGAGAATTTTTCTGTGAAAATTGCATGATTGTCGAATCTGAAGTTTGGAAAAAGCTGCAAAACGAGAGTAAATATTTGTAGGTGCACATGTGCCTCTATGTTGCAAGAAAGTTCGGTAATCCACATTTTCAAAACATATTAAAGAATCTTTTTCTTATCCGTGGTGCATGTAGCGTGTTCAGAACGTGGAATTTCACGGTGATTGAAACAATGTAAATGACTTCTCTATTGGGTAGAACTCGCTCCGAGAGGGTTTTTCTGCGAAAACTTCGTCATTTTTGAAACTGGCGTTTTGAAAATGCGGCAAAATCTGAGAAAATACTTCTAAGAATCAATATTCAATGTATGGTGATGAAAGTTCGGTAATCCACATGCTAACAAATTTGTTGTGAATATGTGTCGAATCCTTTATGCATGTAGCATGTTAGGAACACGGAATTTCACAGCCAGGGAATTTATGTAAATTACATTTCTCTTGGTTAGAAATCACTCCAAGAGTTTTTTCCTGAGAAATAGGCCTGATTTTTGAAACTGACATTAGGAAAATCTGCGATCTCAGACTACTAGATTCTCGGTGTAAATCTGCCTTTTATGGTGGATGAAAGTTCGGTAATCCGCATGCTAACAACTCTGTAGTGAATATTTGTCGAATCTGAGATACGTGTAGCGTGTTTGGAACACAGAATATCACGGTGAGTGAATCTATATAAAATAAATGTCTCTTGGGTAGAATTCGCTCCAAGAGACTTTTCTGGGTATTCTGCCTCATTTTTGAAACTGGCTTTTGAAAATATCTGCAAAATCAGTGAAAATGCTTCAAAGTGTCAATATGCCTTGTATTGAGATGCAAGATCGTAAAAACACATGCAAACAAATCTGTGGTGAATATTTGTAGAAAGCGTTATGCATGGGGCCTGATCGTTTCCCGGAAAATGCCGGTGATGGAATCTATGTAAATTACATGCCTATTGGTTAGAATTCGCTCCAAAATATTTTTCTGAGCAAACGGCCTGATTTTCGAAACTAGCATTAGGAAAAAGCTGCAAATTCAGAGTTAATGTTTCTAGGTGTATATATGCCATTTATGGTGGATGAAAGTTCTGTAATCTACATGTTCACAACTCATTCGGGAAAGTTTGTTGAAACCTTGATGCATGTAGCGTGTTCGGAAAATGGAATGTCACTGTGAGGGAAACTTTGTAAATTACATTTCTATTGGGAAGTACTCGCTCCACGAGAATTTTTCTGCGTATCTGCCTCCTTTTCAAAACTGGCATTAGGGAAAACTTTCGAAATATGAGAAAATGCTTCAAAGTGTCAACATGGCATTTATGGTGGATGAAAGTTCGGTAATCCTTATGCTAACAACTCTGTAGTGAATATTTGTCGAGTCCGTGATGCATGTAGCTTTTTCGGATCACGGAATTTCACGATGATGGGTTCTATGTAAATTGCATGTCTATTGGGTAGAACTCGCTCCGAGAGTATTTTTCTGTGGAAACTGCATGATTTTAGAGACTGACATTAGGAGAAAACTACTAAATCAGAATAAAATTTCTATGTATAAATATGCACTGTAAGGTGGATTAAAGTTCGTTAATACACATGTACACAACTCATTAAAGAAGGTTTTTTGAATCCGTGGTGCATGTAACGTGTTCAGAACACGGAATGACACGGTGATTGAAAGTAGTTAAATTATTATCTTTTGGGTAGAACTGTCTCCAAGAGCATTTTTCTGCCAATTCTGCCTCATTTTCAAAACTGGCATTAAAACTAACCTGTGAAATCTGAGAAAATTCTTCAAAGTGTCAGTAAGCCTTGTATGGTGGATGAAAGTACTGTAATCCACTTGCTAACAACTCTGTAGTGAATATTTCTCGCATCCGAGATGCATGTAGCGTGTTCGGAACACGGAATTTCACGGTGAGCGAATCCATGTAAATTACATGTCTATTGGTTAGAACCCGCTCCAAGAGGTTTTTGCCGTGAAATCTGCCTCATTTTCGAAACTGGCATTTCGAAAGCTCTGTGAAATCAGAGAAAAAGCTTCTAAGCATCAATATGCCTACTAGTGGGATGAAAGTCCTGTAATCCACATGCAAACAACTCTGTAGTGTATTTTTGTCGAATATTTTCTGCATGTAGCGTGTTCGAAACACGTAATTTCACAGCGGGAGAATCTATGTTATTTACATATCTTTTGGGTAGAACACGCTCCAAAAGTTTTTTCCTTTGAAAACTGCCTGATTTTCGAAACTGCTATTAGGAAAAAGCTGCGAACTCAGAGTTAAAGTTTCTAGGTGTAAATATGCCTTGTATGGTGGATGAAAGTTCTGTAATACACATGTACACAACTCATTAAAAATGTCTGTCAAATCCGTGATGTATGTAGCGTGTTCGGAACACGGAATGTTACGGTGACGGTATCTATGAAAATGAGATGTCTATTGGATAGAACATGCACCAAGAGAATTTTTCTGCGAAATCTGCCTGATTTTCGTAAGTGACGTTAGGAAACCCTGCGAAATCTTAGTAAATGTTTCTAGGTGTAAATATGCCTTGTTTTGTGGTTGAAAAATCGGTAATCCACATGCTCACGCTCATTAAATAATGTTTGTCGAAGCCGTGATGAATGTAACGTTTTCGGAACACGGAATGTCTCGGTGAGTGAAACTCTGAAAATAACAATTCTACTGGATAGAACTCGCTTAAATTGAATGCTTCTGCGAAAATTTCATGATTTTCGAAACTGGATGTTAGGAAAAACCTGCGAAATCAGAATAACTACTTCTAGGTGTAAATATGCGTTGTTAGGTGGACGAAAGTTTGGTAATCCACATGCTCACACTCATTAAAGAATGTCGAATTCGTGATGCATGTAACGTGTTCGGAATACAGAATGTCATAGTGAAGGAAACAACGTAAGTTACATTTCTATTGGGTAGAACTCGCTTGAAGAGGATTTTTCTGTGAAAAGTGCCTCATTTTGAAAACTGCCATTAGGAGAACCCTGTGAAATCGGAGAAAATGCTTGTATGTGTCAATATGCCTTGAATGGTGAATGAAAGTCCGGTAATCCACATGTTAATAACAGTGTAGTAATTATTTTGTAAACCGTGATTCATGTAGCGCTTTTGGAAAATGGAATTTCACGGTAATGAAACTATGTAAATTAAAATTCTATTGAGTAGAACGAGCTAGAAGAGAATTTTTCTGTGAAAATTGCAGGATTATCGAATCTGAAGTTTGGAAAAAGCTGCAAAACGAGAGTAAATATTTGTAGGTGCACATGTGCCTCTATGTTGCAAGAAAGTTCGGTAATCCACATTTTCAAAACATATTAAAGAATCTTTTTCTAATCCGTGGTGCATGTAGCGTGTTCAGAACGTGGAATTTCACGGTGATTGAAACAATGTAAATGACTTCTGTATTGGGTAGAACTCGCTCCGAGAGGGTTTTTCTGCGAAAACTTCGTCATTTTTGAAACTGGCGTTTGGAAAATGCGGCAAAATCTGAGAAAATACTTCTAAGAATCAATATTCAATGTATGGTGATGAAAGTTCGGTAATCCACATGCTAACAAATTTGTAGTGAATATTTGTCGAATCCTTTATGCATGTAGCATGTTAGGAACACGGAATTTCACAGCCAGGGAATTTATGTAAATTACATTTCTCTTGGTTAGAAATCACTCCAAGAGATTTTTCCTGAGAAATAGGCCTGATTTTTGAAACTGACATTAGGAAAATCTGCGATCTCAGACTACTAGATTCTCGGTGTAAATCTGCCTTTTATGGTGGATGAAAGTTCAGTAATCCGCATGCTAACAACTCTGTAGTGAATATTTGTCGAATCTGAGATACGTGTAGCGTGTTTGGAACAGAGAATATCACGGTGAGCGAATCTATATAAAATAAATATCTCTTGGGTAGAATTCGCTCCAAGAGACTTTTCTGGGTATTCTGCCTCATTTTTGAAACTGGCTTTTGAAAATATCTGCAAAATCAGTGAAAATGCTTCAAAGTGTCAATATGCCTTGTATTGTGATGCAAGATCGTAAAAACACATGCAAACAAATCTGTGGTGAATATTTGTAGAAAGCGTTATGCATGTGGCCTGATCGTTTCCCGGAAAATGCCGGTGATGGAATCTATGTAAATTACATGCCTATTGGTTAGAATTCGCTCCAAAATATTTTTCTGAGCAAACGGCCTGATTTTCGAAACTAGCATTAGGAAAAAGCTGCAAATTCAGAGTTAATGTTTCTAGGTGTATATATGCCATTTATGGTGGATGAAAGTTCTGTAATCTACATGTTCACAACTCATTCGGGAAAGTTTGTTGAAACCTTGATGCATGTAGCGTGTTCGGAAAATGGAATGTCACTGTGAGGGAAACTTTGTAAATTACATTTCTATTGGGAAGTACTCGCTCCACGAGAATTTTTCTGCGTATCTGCCTCCTTTTCAAAACTGGCATTAGGGAAAACTTTTGAAATATGAGAAAATGCTTCAAAGTGTCAACATGGCATTTGTGGTGGATGAAAGTTTAGTAATCCTTATGCTAACAACTCTGTAGTGAATATTTGTCGAGTCCGTGATGCATGTAGCTTTTTCGGAACACGGAATTTCACGATGACGGGTTCTATGTAAATTGCATGTCTATTGGGTAGAACTCGCCTCGAGAGTATTTTTCTGTGGAAACTGCATGATTTTAGAGACTGACATTAGGAGAAAACTACTAAATCAGAATAAAATTTCTATGTATAAATATGCACTGTAAGGTGGATTAAAGTTCGTTAATACACATGTACACAACTCATTAAAGAAGGTTTTTTGAATCCGTGGTGCATGTAACGTGTTCAGAACACGGAATGACACGGTGATTGAAAGTAGTTAAATTATTATCTTTTGGGTAGAAGTGTCTCCAAGAGCATTTTTCTGCCAATTCTGCCTCATTTTCAAAACTGGCATTAAAACTAACCTGTGAAATCTGAGAAAATTCTTCAAAGTGTCAGTAAGCCTTGTATGGTGGATGAAAGTGCTGTAATCCACTTGCTAACAACTCTGTAGTGAATATTTCTCGCATCCGAGATGCATGTAGCGTGTTCGGAACACAGAATTTCACGGTGAGCGAATCCATGTAAATTACATGTCTATTGGTTAGAACCCGCTCCAAGAGGTTTTTGCCGTGAAATCTGCCTCATTTTCGAAACTGGCATTTCGAAAGCTCTGTGAAATCAGAGAAAAAGCTTCTAAGCATCAATATGCCTACTAGTGGGATGAAAGTCCTGTAATCCACATGCAAACAACTCTGTAGTGTATTTTTGTCGAATATTTTCTGCATGTAGCGTGTTCGAAACACGTAATTTCACAGCGGGAGAATCTATGTTATTTACATATCTTTTGGGTAGAACACGCTCCAAAAGTTTTTTCCTTTGAAAACTGCCTGATTTTCGAAACTGCTATTAGGAAAAAGCTGCGAACTCAGAGTTAAAGTTTCTAGGTGTAAATATGCCTTGTATGGTGGATGAAAGTTCTGTAATACACATGTACACAACTCATTAAAAATGTTTGTCAAATCCGTGATGTATGTAGCGTGTTCGGAACACGGAATGTTACGGTGACGGTATCTATGAAAATGAGATGTCTATTGGATAGAACATGCACCAAGAGAATTTTTCTGCGAAATCTGCCTGATTTTCGTAAGTGACGTTAGGAAACCCTGCGAAATCTTAGTAAATGTTTCTAGGTGTAAATATGCCTTGTTTTGTGGTTGAAAAATCGGTAAACCACATGCTCACGCTCATTAAATAATGTTTGTCGAAGCCGTGATGAATGTAACGTTTTCGGAACACGGAATGTCTCGGTGAGTGAAACTCTGAAAATAACAATTCTACTGGATAGAACTCGCTTAAATTGAATGCTTCTGCGAAAATTTCATGATTTTCGAAACTGGATGTTAGGAAAAACCTGCGAAATCAGAATAACTACTTCTAGGTGTAAATATGCCTTGTATGGTGGATGAAAGTTTGGTAATCCACATGCTCACACTCATTAAAGAATGTTTGTCGAATTCGTGATGCATGTAACGTGTTCGGAATACGGAATGTCATAGTGAAGGAAACAATGTAAGTTACATGTCTATTGGGTAGAACTCGCTTGAAGAGGATTTTTCTGCGAAAAGTGCATCATTTTGAAAACTGCCATTAGGAGAACCGTGTGAAATCGGAGAAAATGATTGTATGTGTCAATATGCCTTGAATGGTGAATGAAAGTCCGGTAATCCACATGTTAATAACAGTGTAGTAATTATTTTGTAAACCGTGATTCTTGTAGCGCTTTTGGAAAATGGAATTTCACGGTAATGAAACTATGTAAATTAAAATTCTATTGAGTAGAACGAGCTAGAAGAGAATTTTTCTGTGAAAATTGCATGATTGTCGAATCTGAAGTTTGGAAAAAGCTGCAAAACGAGAGTAAATATTTGTAGGTGCACATGTGCCTCTATGTTGCAAGAAAGTTCGGTAATCCACATTTTCAAAACATATTAAAGAATCTTTTTCTTATCCGTGGTGCATGTAGCGTGTTCAGAACGTGGAATTTCACGGTGATTGAAACAATGTAAATGACTTCTCTATTGGGTAGAACTCGCTTCGAGAGGGTTTTTCTGCGAAAACTTCGTCATTTTTGAAACTGGCGTTTTGAAAATGCGGCAAAATCTGAGAAAATACTTCTAAGAATCAATATTCAATGTATGGTGATGAAAGTTCGGTAATCCACATGCTAACAAATTTGTTGTGAATATGTGTCGAATCCTTCATGCATGTAGCATGTTAGGAACACGGAATTTCACAGCCAGGGAATTTATGTAAATTACAATTCTCTTGGTTAGAAATCACTCCAAGAGATTTTTCCTGAGAAATAGGCCTGATTTTTGAAACTGACATTAGGAAAATCTGCGATCTCAGACTACTAGATTCTCGGTGTAAATCTGCCTTTTATGGTGGATGAAAGTTCGGTAATCCGCATGCTAACAACTCTATAGTGAATATTTGTCGAATCCTAGGTACGTGAAACGTGTTCTGAACACAGAATATCACGGTGAGCGAATCTATATAAAATAAATGTCTCTTGGGTAGAATTCGCTCCAAGAGACTTTTCTGGGTATTCTGCCTCATTTTTGAAACTGGCTTTTGAAAATATCTGCAAAATCAGTGAAAATGCTTCAAAGTGTCAATATGCCTTGTATTGTGATGCAAGATCGTAAAAACACATGCAAACAAATCTGTGGTGAATAATTGAAGAAAGCGTTATGCATGTGGCCTGATCGTTTCCCGGAAAATGCCAGTGATGGAATCTATGTAAATTACATGCCTATTGGTTAGAATTCGCTCCAAAATATTTTTCTGAGCAAACGGCCTGATTTTCGAAACTAGCATTAGGAAAAAGCTGCAAATTCAGAGTTAATGTTCCTAGGTGTATATATGCCATTTATGGTGGATGAAAGTTCTGTAATCTACATGTTCACAACTCATTCGGGAAAGTTTGTTGAAACCTTGATGCATGTAGCGTGTTCGGAAAATGGAATGTCACTGTGAGGGAAACTTTGTAAATTACATTTCTATTGGGAAGTACTCGCTCCACGAGAATTTTTCTGCGTATCTGCCTCCTTTTCAAAACTGGCATTAGGGAAAACTTTCGAAATATGAGAAAATGCTTCAAAGTGTCAACATGGCATTTATGGTGGATGAAAGTTCGGTAATCCTTATGCTAACAACTCTGTAGTGAATATTTGTCGAGTCCGTGATGCATGTAGCTTTTTCGGAACACGGAATTTCACGATGACGGGTTCTATGTAAATTGCATGTCTATTGGGTAGAACTCGCTCCGAGAGTATTTTTCTGTGGAAACTGCATGATTTTAGAGACTGACATTAGGAGAAAACTACTAAATCAGAATAAAATTTCTATGTATAAATATGCACTGTAAGGTGGATTAAAGTTCGTTAATACACATGTTCACAACTCATTAAAGAAGGTTTTTTGAATCCGTGGTGCATGTAACGTGTTCAGAACACGGAATGACACGGTGATTGAAAGTAGTTAAATTATTATCTTTTGGGTAGAAGTGTCTCCAAGAGCATTTTTCTGCCAATTCTGCCTCATTTTCAAAACTGGCATTAAAACTAACCTGTGAAATCTGAGAAAATTCTTCAAAGTGTCAGTAAGCCTTGTATGGTGGATGAAAGTGCTGTAATCCACTTGCTAACAACTCTGTAGTGAATATTTCTCGCATCCGAGATGCATGTAGCGTGTTCGGAACACGGAATTTCACGGTGAGCGAATCCATGTAAATTACATGTCTATTGGTTAGAACCCGCTCCAAGAGGTTTTTGCCGTGAAATCTGCCTCATTTTCGAAACTGGCATTTCGAAAGCTCTGTGAAATCAGAGAAAAAGCTTCTAAGCATCAATATGCCTACTAGTGGGATGAAAGTCCTGTAATCCACATGCAAACAACTCTGTAGTGTATTTTTGTCGAATATTTTCTGCATGTAGCGTGTTCGAAACACGTAATTTCACAGCGGGAGAATCTATGTTATTTACATATCTTTTGGGTAGAACACGCTCCAAAAGTTTTTTCCTTTGAAAACTGCCTGATTTTCGAAACTGCTATTAGGAAAAAGCTGCGAACTCAGAGTTAAAGTTTCTAGGTGTAAATATGCCTTGTATGGTGGATGAAAGTTCTGTAATACACATGTACACAACTCATTAAAAATGTTTGTCAAATCCGTGATGTATGTAGCGTGTTCGGAACACGGAATGTTACGGTGACGGTATCTATGAAAATGAGATGTCTATTGGATAGAACATGCACCAAGAGAACTTTTCTGCGAAATCTGCCTGATTTTCGTAAGTGACGTTAGGAAAACCTGCGAAATCTTAGTAAATGTTTCTAGGTGTAAATATGCCTTGTTTTGTGGTTGAAAAATCGGTAATCCACATGCTCACGCTCATTAAATAATGTTTGTCGAAGCCGTGATGAATGTAACGTTTTCGGAACACGGAATGTCTCGGTGAGTGAAACTCTGAAAATAACAATTCTACTGGATAGAACTCGCATAAATTGAATGCTTCTGCGAAAATTTCATGATTTTCGAAACTGGATGTTAGGAAAAACCTGCGAAATCAGAATAACTACTTCTAGGTGTAAATATGCGTTGTTAGGTGGACGAAAGTTTGGTAATCCACATGCTCACACTCATTAAAGAATGTCGAATTCGTGATGCATGTAACGTGTTCGGAATACGGAATGTCATAGTGAAGGAAACAACGTAAGTTACATTTCTATTGGGTAGAACTCGCTTGAAGAGGATTTTTCTGTGAATAGTGCCTCATTTTGAAAACTGCCATTAGGAGAACCCTGTGAAATCGGAGAAAATGCTTGTATGTGTCAATATGCCTTGAATGGTGAATGAAAGTCCGGTAATCCACATGTTAATAACAGTGTAGTAATTATTTTGTAAACCGTGATTCATGTAGCGCTTTTGGAAAATGGAATTTCACGGTAATGAAACTATGTAAATTAAAATTCTATTGAGTAGAACGAGCTAGAAGAGAATTTTTCTGTGAAAATTGCAGGATTATCGAATCTGAAGTTTGGAAAAAGCTGCAAAACGAGAGTAAATATTTGTAGGTGCACATGTGCCTCTATGTTGCAAGAAAGTTCGGTAATCCACATTTTCAAAACATATTAAAGTATCTTTTTCTAATCCGTGGTGCATGTAGCGTGTTCAGAACGTGGAATTTCACGGTGATTGAAACAATGTAAATGACTTCTCTATTGGGTAGAACTCGCTCCGAGAGGGTTTTTCTGCGAAAACTTCGTCATTTTTGAAACTGGCGTTTGGAAAATGCGGCAAAATCTGAGAAAATACTTCTAAGAATCAATATTCAATGTATGGTGATGAAAGTTCGGTAATCCACATGCTAACAAATTTGTAGTGAATATTTGTCGAATCCTTTATGCATGTAGCATGTTAGGAACACGGAATTTCACAGCCAGGGAATTTATGTAAATTACATTTCTCTTGGTTAGAAATCACTCCAAGAGATTTTTCCTGAGAAATAGGCCTGATTTTTGAAACTGACATTAGGAAAATCTGCGATCTCAGACTACTAGATTCTCGGTGTAAATCTGCCTTTTATGGTGGATGAAAGTTCGGTAATCCGCATGCTAACAACTCTGTAGTGAATATTTGTCGAATCTGAGATACGTGTAGCGTGTTTGGAACACAGAATATCACGGTGAGCGAATCTATATAAAATAAATGTCTCTTGGGTAGAATTCGCTCCAAGAGTCTTTTCTGGGTATTCTGCCTCATTTTTGAAACTGGCTTTTGAAAATATCTGCAAAATCAGTGAAAATGCTTCAAAGTGTCAATATGCCTTGTATTGAGATGCAAGATCGTAAAAACACATGCAAACAAATCTGTGGTGAATATTTGTAGAAAGCGTTATGCATGTGGCCTGATCGTTTCCCGGAAAATGCCGGTGATGGAATCTATGTAAATTACATGCCTATTGGTTAGAATTCGCTCCAAAATATTTTTCTGAGCAAACGGCCTGATTTTCGAAACTAGCATTAGGAAAAAGCTGCAAATTCAGAGTTAATGTTTCTAGGTGTATATATGCCATTTATGGTGGATGAAAGTTCTGTAATCTACATGTTCACAACTCATTCGGGAAAGTTTGTTGAAACCTTGATGCATGTAGCGTGTTCGGAAAATGGAATGTCACTGTGAGGGAAACTTTGTAAATTACATTTCTATTGGGAAGTACTCGCTCCACGAGAATTTTTCTGCGTATCTGCCTCCTTTTCAAACCTGTCATTAGGGAAAACTTTCGAAATATGAGAAAATGCTTCAAAGTGTCAACATGGCATTTATGGTGGATGAAAGTTCGGTAATCCTTATGCTAACAACTCTGTAGTGAATATTTGTCGAGTCCGTGATGCATGTAGCTTTTTCGGATCACGGAATTTCACGATGATGGGTTCTATGTAAATTGCATGTCTATTGGGTAGAACTCGCTCCGAGAGTATTTTTCTGTGGAAACTGCATGATTTTAGAGACTGACATTAGGAGAAAACTACTAAATCAGAATAAAATTTCTATGTATAAATATGCACTGTAAGGTGGATTAAAGTTCGTTAATACACATGTACACAACTCATTAAAGAAGGTTTTTTGAATCCGTGGTGCATGTAACGTGTTCAGAACACGGAATGACACGGTGATTGAAAGTAGTTAAATTATTATCTTTTGGGTAGAACTGTCTCCAAGAGCATTTTTCTGCCAATTCTGCCTCATTTTCAAAACTGGCATTAAAACTAACCTGTGAAATCTGAGAAAATTCTTCAAAGTGTCAGTAAGCCTTGTATGGTGGATGAAAGTACTGTAATCCACTTGCTAACAACTCTGTAGTGAATATTTCTCGCATCCGAGATGCATGTAGCGTGTTCGGAACACGGAATTTCACGGTGAGCGAATCCATGTAAATTACATGTCTATTGGTTAGAACCCGCTCCAAGAGGTTTTTGCCGTGAAATCTGCCTCATTTTCGAAACTGGCATTTCGAAAGCTCTGTGAAATCAGAGAAAAAGCTTCTAAGCATCAATATGCCTACTAGTGGGATGAAAGTCCTGTAATCCACATGCAAACAACTCTGTAGTGTATTTTTGTCGAATATTTTCTGCATGTAGCGTGTTCGAAACACGTAATTTCACAGCGGGAGAATCTATGTTATTTACATATCTTTTGGGTAGAACACGCTCCAAAAGGTTTTTCCTTTGAAAACTGCCTGATTTTCGAAACTGCTATTAGGAAAAAGCTGCGAACTCAGAGTTAAAGTTTCTAGGTGTAAATATGCCTTGTATGGTGGATGAAAGTTCTGTAATACACATGTACACAACTCATTAAAAATGTCTGTCAAATCCGTGATGTATGTAGCGTGTTCGGAACACGGAATGTTACGGTGACGGTATCTATGAAAATGAGATGTCTATTGGATAGAACATGCACCAAGAGAATTTTTCTGCGAAATCTGCCTGATTTTCGTAAGTGACGTTAGGAAACCCTGCGAAATCTTAGTAAATGTTTCTAGGTGTAAATATGCCTTGTTTTGTGGTTGAAAAATCGGTAATCCACATGCTCACGCTCATTAAATAATGTTTGTCGAAGCCGTGATGAATGTAACGTTTTCGGAACACGGAATGTCTCGGTGAGTGAAACTCTGAAAATAACAATTCTACTGGATAGAACTCGCTTAAATTGAATGCTTCTGCGAAAATTTCATGATTTTCGAAACTGGATGTTAGGAAAAACCTGCGAAATCAGAATAACTACTTCTAGGTGTAATTATGCGTTGTTAGGTGGACGAAAGTTTGGTAATCCACATGCTCACACTCATTAAAGAATGTCGAATTCGTGATGCATGTAACGTGTTCGGAATACGGAATGTCATAGTGAAGGAAACAACGTAAGTTACATTTCTATTGGGTAGAACTCGCTTGAAGAGGATTTTTCTGTGAATAGTGCCTCATTTTGAAAACTGCCATTAGGAGAACCCTGTGAAATCGGAGAAAATGCTTGTATGTGTCAATATGCCTTGAATGGTGAATGAAAGTCCGGTAATCCACATGTTAATAACAGTGTAGTAATTATTTTGTAAACCGTGATTCATGTAGCGCTTTTGGAAAATGGAATTTCACGGTAATGAAACTATGTAAATTAAAATTCTATTGAGTAGAACGAGCTAGAAGAGAATTTTTCTGTGAAAATTGCAGGATTATCGAATCTGAAGTTTGGAAAAAGCTGCAAAACGAGAGTAAATATTTGTAGGTGCACATGTGCCTCTATGTTGCAAGAAAGTTCGGTAATCCACATTTTCAAAACATATTAAAGAATCTTTTTCTAATCCGTGGTGCATGTAGCGTGTTCAGAACGTGGAATTTCACGGTGATTGAAACAATGTAAATGACTTCTCTATTGGGTAGAACTCGCTCCGAGAGGGTTTTTCTGCGAAAACTTCGTCATTTTTGAAACTGGCGTTTGGAAAATGCGGCAAAATCTGAGAAAATACTTCTAAGAATCAATATTCAATGTATGGTGATGAAAGTTCGGTAATCCACATGCTAACAAATTTGTAGTGAATATTTGTCGAATCCTTTATGCATGTAGCATGTTAGGAACACGGAATTTCACAGCCAGGGAATTTATGTAAATTACATTTCTCTTGGTTAGAAATCACTCCAAGAGATTTTTCCTGAGAAATAGGCCTGATTTTTGAAACTGACATTAGGAAAATCTGCGATCTCAGACTACTAGATTCTCGGTGTAAATCTGCCTTTTATGGTGGATGAAAGTTCGGTAATCCGCATGCTAACAACTCTGTAGTGAATATTTGTCGAATCTGAGATACGTGTAGCGTGTTTGGAACACAGAATATCACGGTGAGCGAATCTATATAAAATAAATGTCTCTTGGGTAGAATTCGCTCCAAGAGACTTTTCTGGGTATTCTGCCTCATTTTTGAAACTGGCTTTTGAAAATATCTGCAAAATCAGTGAAAATGCTTCAAAGTGTCAATATGCCTTGTATTGAGATGCAAGATCGTAAAAACACATGCAAACAAATCTGTGGTGAATATTTGTAGAAAGCGTTATGCATGGGGCCTGATCGTTTCCCGGAAAATGCCGGTGATGGAATCTATGTAAATTACATGCCTATTGGTTAGAATTCGCTCCAAAATATTTTTCTGAGCAAACGGCCTGATTTTCGAAACTAGCATTAGGAAAAAGCTGCAAATTCAGAGTTAATGTTTCTAGGTGTATATATGCCATTTATGGTGGATGAAAGTTCTGTAATCTACATGTTCACAACTCATTCGGGAAAGTTTGTTGAAACCTTGATGCATGTAGCGTGTTCGGAAAATGGAATGTCACTGTGAGGGAAACTTTGTAAATTACATTTCTATTGGGAAGTACTCGCTCCACGAGAATTTTTCTGCGTATCTGCCTCCTTTTCAAACCTGTCATTAGGGAAAACTTTCGAAATATGAGAAAATGCTTCAAAGTGTCAACATGGCATTTATGGTGGATGAAAGTTCGGTAATCCTTATGCTAACAACTCTGTAGTGAATATTTGTCGAGTCCGTGATGCATGTAGCTTTTTCGGATCACGGAATTTCACGATGATGGGTTCTATGTAAATTGCATGTCTATTGGGTAGAACTCGCTCCGAGAGTATTTTTCTGTGGAAACTGCATGATTTTAGAGACTGACATTAGGAGAAAACTACTAAATCAGAATAAAATTTCTATGTATAAATATGCACTGTAAGGTGGATTAAAGTTCGTTAATACACATGTTCACAACTCATTAAAGAAGGTTTTTTGAATCCGTGCTGCATGTAACGTGTTCAGAACACGGAATGACACGGTGATTGAAAGTAGTTAAATTATTATCTTTTGGGTAGAACTGTCTCCAAGAGCATTTTTCTGCCAATTCTGCCTCATTTTCAAAACTGGCATTAAAACTAACCTGTGAAATCTGAGAAAATTCTTCAAAGTGTCAGTAAGCCTTGTATGGTGGATGAAAGTACTGTAATCCACTTGCTAACAACTCTGTAGTGAATATTTCTCGCATCCGAGATGCATGTAGCGTGTTCGGAACACGGAATTTCACGGTGAGCGAATCCATGTAAATTACATGTCTATTGGTTAGAACCCGCTCCAAGAGGTTTTTGCCGTGAAATCTGCCTCATTTTCGAAACTGGCATTTCGAAAGCTCTGTGAAATCAGAGAAAAAGCTTCTAAGCATCAATATGCCTACTAGTGGGATGAAAGTCCTGTAATCCACATGCAAACAACTCTGTAGTGTATTTTTGTCGAATATTTTCTGCATGTAGCGTGTTCGAAACACGTAATTTCACAGCGGGAGAATCTATGTTATTTACATATCTTTTGGGTAGAACACGCTCCAAAAGGTTTTTCCTTTGAAAACTGCCTGATTTTCGAAACTGCTATTAGGAAAAAGCTGCGAACTCAGAGTTAAAGTTTCTAGGTGTAAATATGCCTTGTATGGTGGATGAAAGTTCTGTAATACACATGTACACAACTCATTAAAAATGTCTGTCAAATCCGTGATGTATGTAGCGTGTTCGGAACACGGAATGTTACGGTGACGGTATCTATGAAAATGAGATGTCTATTGGATAGAACATGCACCAAGAGAATTTTTCTGCGAAATCTGCCTGATTTTCGTAAGTGACGTTAGGAAACCCTGCGAAATCTTAGTAAATGTTTCTAGGTGTAAATATGCCTTGTTTTGTGGTTGAAAAATCGGTAATCCACATGCTCACGCTCATTAAATAATGTTTGTCGAAGCCGTGATGAATGTAACGTTTTCGGAACACGGAATGTCTCGGTGAGTGAAACTCTGAAAATAACAATTCTACTGGATAGAACTCGCTTAAATTGAATGCTTCTGCGAAAATTTCATGATTTTCGAAACTGGATGTTAGGAAAAACCTGCGAAATCAGAATAACTACTTCTAGGTGTAATTATGCGTTGTTAGGTGGACGAAAGTTTGGTAATCCACATGCTCACACTCATTAAAGAATGTCGAATTCGTGATGCATGTAACGTGTTCGGAATACGGAATGTCATAGTGAAGGAAACAACGTAAGTTACATTTCTATTGGGTAGAACTCGCTTGAAGAGGATTTTTCTGTGAATAGTGCCTCATTTTGAAAACTGCCATTAGGAGAACCCTGTGAAATCGGAGAAAATGCTTGTATGTGTCAATATGCCTTGAATGGTGAATGAAAGTCCGGTAATCCACATGTTAATAACAGTGTAGTAATTATTTTGTAAACCGTGATTCATGTAGCGCTTTTGGAAAATGGAATTTCACGGTAATGAAACTATGTAAATTAAAATTCTATTGAGTAGAACGAGCTAGAAGAGAATTTTTCTGTGAAAATTGCAGGATTATCGAATCTGAAGTTTGGAAAAAGCTGCAAAACGAGAGTAAATATTTGTAGGTGCACATGTGCCTCTATGTTGCAAGAAAGTTCGGTAATCCACATTTTCAAAACATATTAAAGAATCTTTTTCTAATCCGTGGTGCATGTAGCGTGTTCAGAACGTGGAATTTCACGGTGATTGAAACAATGTAAATGACTTCTCTATTGGGTAGAACTCGCTCCGAGAGGGTTTTTCTGCGAAAACTTCGTCATTTTTGAAACTGGCGTTTGGAAAATGCGGCAAAATCTGAGAAAATACTTCTAAGAATCAATATTCAATGTATGGTGATGAAAGTTCGGTAATCCACATGCTAACAAATTTGTAGTGAATATTTGTCGAATCCTTTATGCATGTAGCATGTTAGGAACACGGAATTTCACAGCCAGGGAATTTATGTAAATTACATTTCTCTTGGTTAGAAATCACTCCAAGAGATTTTTCCTGAGAAATAGGCCTGATTTTTGAAACTGACATTAGGAAAATCTGCGATCTCAGACTACTAGATTCTCGGTGTAAATCTGCCTTTTATGGTGGATGAAAGTTCGGTAATCCGCATGCTAACAACTCTGTAGTGAATATTTGTCGAATCTGAGATACGTGTAGCGTGTTTGGAACACAGAATATCACGGTGAGCGAATCTATATAAAATAAATGTCTCTTGGGTAGAATTCGCTCCAAGAGACTTTTCTGGGTATTCTGCCTCATTTTTGAAACTGGCTTTTGAAAATATCTGCAAAATCATTGAAAATGCTTCAAAGTGTCAATATGCCTTGTATTGAGATGCAAGATCGTAAAAACACATGCAAACAAATCTGTGGTGAATATTTGTAGAAAGCGTTATGCATGGGGCCTGATCGTTTCCCGGAAAATGCCGGTGATGGAATCTATGTAAATTACATGCCTATTGGTTAGAATTCGCTCCAAAATATTTTTCTGAGCAAACGGCCTGATTTTCGAAACTAGCATTAGGAAAAAGCTGCAAATTCAGAGTTAATGTTTCTAGGTGTATATATGCCATTTATGGTGGATGAAAGTTCTGTAATCTACATGTTCACAACTCATTCGGGAAAGTTTGTTGAAACCTTGATGCATGTAGCGTGTTCGGAAAATGGAATGTCACTGTGAGGGAAACTTTGTAAATTACATTTCTATTGGGAAGTACTCGCTCCACGAGAATTTTTCTGCGTATCTGCCTCCTTTTCAAACCTGTCATTAGGGAAAACTTTCGAAATATGAGAAAATGCTTCAAAGTGTCAACATGGCATTTATGGTGGATGAAAGTTCGGTAATCCTTATGCTAACAACTCTGTAGTGAATATTTGTCGAGTCCGTGATGCATGTAGCTTTTTCGGATCACGGAATTTCACGATGATGGGTTCTATGTAAATTGCATGTCTATTGGGTAGAACTCGCTCCGAGAGTATTTTTCTGTGGAAACTGCATGATTTTAGAGACTGACATTAGGAGAAAACTACTAAATCAGAATAAAATTTCTATGTATAAATATGCACTGTAAGGTGGATTAAAGTTCGTTAATACACATGTACACAACTCATTAAAGAAGGTTTTTTGAATCCGTGGTGCATGTAACGTGTTCAGAACACGGAATGACACGGTGATTGAAAGTAGTTAAATTATTATCTTTTGGGTAGAAGTGTCTCCAAGAGCATTTTTCTGCCAATTCTGCCTCATTTTCAAAACTGGCATTAAAACTAACCTGTGAAATCTGAGAAAATTCTTCAAAGTGTCAGTAAGCCTTGTATGGTGGATGAAAGTACTGTAATCCACTTGCTAACAACTCTGTAGTGAATATTTCTCGCATCCGAGATGCATGTAGCGTGTTCGGAACACGGAATTTCACGGTGAGCGAATCCATGTAAATTACATGTCTATTGGTTAGAACCCGCTCCAAGAGGTTTTTGCCGTGAAATCTGCCTCATTTTCGAAACTGGCATTTCGAAAGCTCTGTGAAATCAGAGAAAAAGCTTCTAAGCATCAATATGCCTACTAGTGGGATGAAAGTCCTGTAATCCACATGCAAACAACTCTGTAGTGTATTTTTGTCGAATATTTTCTGCATGTAGCGTGTTCGAAACACGTAATTTCACAGCGGGAGAATCTATGTTATTTACATATCTTTTGGGTAGAACACGCTCCAAAAGTTTTTTCCTTTGAAAACTGCCTGATTTTCGAAACTGCTATTAGGAAAAAGCTGCGAACTCAGAGTTAAAGTTTCTAGGTGTAAATATGCCTTGTATGGTGGATGAAAGTTCTGTAATACACATGTACACAACTCATTAAAAATGTTTGTCAAATCCGTGATGTATGTAGCGTGTTCGGAACACGGAATGTTACGGTGACGGTATCTATGAAAATGAGATGTCTATTGGATAGAACATGCACCAAGAGAATTTTTCCGCGAAATCTGCCTGATTTTCGTAAGTGACGTTAGGAAAACCTGCGAAATCTTAGTAAATGTTTCTAGGTGTAAATATGCCTTGTTTTGTGGTTGAAAAATCGGTAATCCACATGCTCACGCTCATTAAATAATGTTTGTCGAAGCCGTGATGAATGTAACGTTTTCGGAACACGGAATGTCTCGGTGAGTGAAACTCTGAAAATAACAATTCTACTGGATAGAACTCGCATAAATTGAATGCTTCTGCGAAAATTTCATGATTTTCGAAACTGGATGTTAGGAAAAACCTGCGAAATCAGAATAACTACTTCTAGGTGTAAATATGCCTTGTATGGTGGATGAAAGTTTGGTAATCCACATGCTCACACTCATTAAAGAATGTCGAATTCGTGATGCATGTAACGTGTTCGGAATACGGAATGTCATAGTGAAGGAAACAACGTAAGTTACATTTCTATTGGGTAGAACTCGCTTGAAGAGGATTTTTCTGTGAATAGTGCCTCATTTTGAAAACTGCCATTAGGAGAACCCTGTGAAATCGGAGAAAATGCTTGTATGTGTCAATATGCCTTGAATGGTGAATGAAAGTCCGGTAATCCACATGTTAATAACAGTGTAGTAATTATTTTGTAAACCGTGATTCATGTAGCGCTTTTGGAAAATGGAATTTCACGGTAATGAAACTATGTAAATTAAAATTCTATTGAGTAGAACGAGCTAGAAGAGAATTTTTCTGTGAAAATTGCAGGATTATCGAATCTGAAGTTTGGAAAAAGCTGCAAAACGAGAGTAAATATTTGTAGGTGCACATGTGCCTCTATGTTGCAAGAAAGTTCGGTAATCCACATTTTCAAAACATATTAAAGAATCTTTTTCTAATCCGTGGTGCATGTAGCGTGTTCAGAACGTGGAATTTCATGGTGATTGAAACAATGTAAATGACTTCTCTATTGGGTAGAACTCGCTCCGAGAGGGTTTTTCTGCGAAAACTTCGTCATTTTTGAAACTGGCGTTTGGAAAATGCGGCAAAATCTGAGAAAATACTTCTAAGAATCAATATTCAATGTATGGTGATGAAAGTTCGGTAATCCACATGCTAACAAATTTGTAGTGAATATTTGTCGAATCCTTTATGCATGTAGCATGTTAGGAACACGGAATTTCACAGCCAGGGAATTTATGTAAATTACATTTCTCTTGGTTAGAAATCACTCCAAGAGATTTTTCCTGAGAAATAGGCCTGATTTTTGAAACTGACATTAGGAAAATCTGCGATCTCAGACTACTAGATTCTCGGTGTAAATCTGCCTTTTATGGTGGATGAAAGTTCGGTAATCCGCATGCTAACAACTCTGTAGTGAATATTTGTCGAATCTGAGATACGTGTAGCGTGTTTGGAACACAGAATATCATGGTGAGCGTATCTATATAAAATAAATGTCTCTTGGGTAGAATTCGCTCCAAGAGACTTTTCTGGGTATTCTGCCTCATTTTTGAAACTGGCTTTTGAAAATATCTGCAAAATCAGTGAAAATGCTTCAAAGTGTCAATATGCCTTGTATTGAGATGCAAGATCGTAAAAACACATGCAAACAAATCTGTGGTGAATATTTGTAGAAAGCGTTATGCATGGGGCCTGATCGTTTCCCGGAAAATGCCGGTGATGGAATCTATGTAAATTACATGCCTATTGGTTAGAATTCGCTCCAAAATATTTTTCTGAGCAAACGGCCTGATTTTCGAAACTAGCATTAGGAAAAAGCTGCAAATTCAGAGTTAATGTTTCTAGGTGTATATATGCCATTTATGGTGGATGAAAGTTCTGTAATCTACATGTTCACAACTCATTCGGGAAAGTTTGTTGAAACCTTGATGCATGTAGCGTGTTCGGAAAATGGAATGTCACTGTGAGGGAAACTTTGTAAATTACATTTCTATTGGGAAGTACTCGCTCCACGAGAATTTTTCTGCGTATCTGCCTCCTTTTCAAACCTGTCATTAGGGAAAACTTTCGAAATATGAGAAAATGCTTCAAAGTGTCAACATGGCATTTATGGTGGATGAAAGTTCGGTAATCCTTATGCTAACAACTCTGTAGTGAATATTTGTCGAGTCCGTGATGCATGTAGCTTTTTCGGATCACGGAATTTCACGATGATGGGTTCTATGTAAATTGCATGTCTATTGGGTAGAACTCGCTCCGAGAGTATTTTTCTGTGGAAACTGCATGATTTTAGAGACTGACATTAGGAGAAAACTACTAAATCAGAATAAAATTTCTATGTATAAATATGCACTGTAAGGTGGATTAAAGTTCGTTAATACACATGTACACAACTCATTAAAGAAGGTTTTTTGAATCCGTGGTGCATGTAACGTGTTCAGAACACGGAATGACACGGTGATTGAAAGTAGTTAAATTATTATCTTTTGGGTAGAACTGTCTCCAAGAGCATTTTTCTGCCAATTCTGCCTCATTTTCAAAACTGGCATTAAAACTAACCTGTGAAATCTGAGAAAATTCTTCAAAGTGTCAGTAAGCCTTGTATGGTGGATGAAAGTACTGTAATCCACTTGCTAACAACTCTGTAGTGAATATTTCTCGCATCCGAGATGCATGTAGCGTGTTCGGAACACGGAATTTCACGGTGAGCGAATCCATGTAAATTACATGTCTATTGGTTAGAACCCGCTCCAAGAGGTTTTTGCCGTGAAATCTGCCTCATTTTCGAAACTGGCATTTCGAAAGCTCTGTGAAATCAGAGAAAAAGCTTCTAAGCATCAATATGCCTACTAGTGGGATGAAAGTCCTGTAATCCACATGCAAACAACTCTGTAGTGTATTTTTGTCGAATATTTTCTGCATGTAGCGTGTTCGAAACACGTAATTTCACAGCGGGAGAATCTATGTTATTTACATATCTTTTGGGTAGAACACGCTCCAAAAGTTTTTTCCTTTGAAAACTGCCTGATTTTCGAAACTGCTATTAGGAAAAAGCTGCGAACTCAGAGTTAAAGTTTCTAGGTGTAAATATGCCTTGTATGGTGGATGAAAGTTCTGTAATACACATGTACACAACTCATTAAAAATGTCTGTCAAATCCGTGATGTATGTAGCGTGTTCGGAACACGGAATGTTACGGTGACGGTATCTATGAAAATGAGATGTCTATTGGATAGAACATGCACCAAGAGAATTTTTCTGCGAAATCTGCCTGATTTTCGTAAGTGACGTTAGGAAACCCTGCGAAATCTTAGTAAATGTTTCTAGGTGTAAATATGCCTTGTTTTGTGGTTGAAAAATCGGTAATCCACATGCTCACGCTCATTAAATAATGTTTGTCGAAGCCGTGATGAATGTAACGTTTTCGGAACACGGAATGTCTCGGTGAGTGAAACTCTGAAAATAACAATTCTACTGGATAGAACTCGCTTAAATTGAATGCTTCTGCGAAAATTTCATGATTTTCGAAACTGGATGTTAGGAAAAACCTGCGAAATCAGAATAACTACTTCTAGGTGTAAATATGCGTTGTTAGGTGGACGAAAGTTTGGTAATCCACATGCTCACACTCATTAAAGAATGTCGAATTCGTGATGCATGTAACGTGTTCGGAATACGGAATGTCATAGTGAAGGAAACAACGTAAGTTACATTTCTATTGGGTAGAACTCGCTTGAAGAGGATTTTTCTGTGAAAAGTGCCTCATTTTGAAAACTGCCATTAGGAGAACCCTGTGAAATCGGAGAAAATGCTTGTATGTGTCAATATGCCTTGAATGGTGAATGAAAGTCCGGTAATCCACATGTTAATAACAGTGTAGTAATTATTTTGTAAACCGTGATTCATGTAGCGCTTTTGGAAAATGGAATTTCACGGTAATGAAACTATGTAAATTAAAATTCTATTGAGTAGAACGAGCTAGAAGAGAATTTTTCTGTGAAAATTGCAGGATTATCGAATCTGAAGTTTGGAAAAAGCTGCAAAACGAGAGTAAATATTTGTAGGTGCACATGTGCCTCTATGTTGCAAGAAAGTTCGGTAATCCACATTTTCAAAACATATTAAAGAATCTTTTTCTAATCCGTGGTGCATGTAGCGTGTTCAGAACGTGGAATTTCACGGTGATTGAAACAATGTAAATGACTTCTCTATTGGGTAGAACTCACTCCGAGAGGGTTTTTCTGCGAAAACTTCGTCATTTTTGAAACTGGCGTTTTGAAAATGCGGCAAAATCTGAGAAAATACTTCTAAGAATCAATATTCAATGTATGGTGATGAAAGTTCGGTAATCCACATGCTAACAAATTTGTAGTGAATATTTGTCGAATCCTTTATGCATGTAGCATGTTAGGAACACGGAATTTCACAGCCAGGGAATTTATGTAAATTACATTTCTCTTGGTTAGAAATCACTCCAAGAGATTTTTCCTGAGAAATAGGCCTGATTTTTGAAACTGACATTAGGAAAATCTGCGATCTCAGACTACTAGATTCTCGGTGTAAATCTGCCTTTTATGGTGGATGAAAGTTCGGTAATCCGCATGCTAACAACTCTGTAGTGAATATTTGTCGAATCTGAGATACGTGTAGCGTGTTTGGAACACAGAATATCACGGTGAGCGAATCTATATAAAATAAATATCTCTTGGGTAGAATTCGCTCCAAGAGACTTTTCTGGGTATTCTGCCTCATTTTTGAAACTGGCTTTTGAAAATATCTGCAAAATCAGTGAAAATGCTTCAAAGTGTCAATATGCCTTGTATTGTGATGCAAGATCGTACAAACACATGCAAACAAATCTGTGGTGAATATTTGTAGAAAGCGTTATGCATGTGGCCTGATCGTTTCCCGGAAAATGCCGGTGATGGAATCTATGTAAATTACATGCCTATTGGTTAGAATTCGCTCCAAAATATTTTTCTGAGCAAACGGCCTGATTTTCGAAACTAGCATTAGGAAAAAGCTGCAAATTCAGAGTTAATGTTTCTAGGTGTATATATGCCATTTATGGTGGATGAAAGTTCTGTAATCTACATGTTCACAACTCATTCGGGAAAGTTTGTTGAAACCTTGATGCATGTAGCGTGTTCGGAAAATGGAATGTCACTGTGAGGGAAACTTTGTAAATTACATTTCTATTGGGAAGTACTCGCTCCACGAGAATTTTTCTGCGTATCTGCCTCCTTTTCAAAACTGGCATTAGGGAAAACTTTTGAAATATGAGAAAATGCTTCAAAGTGTCAACATGGCATTTGTGGTGGATGAAAGTTTAGTAATCCTTATGCTAACAACTCTGTAGTGAATATTTGTCGAGTCCGTGATGCATGTAGCTTTTTCGGAACACGGAATTTCACGATGACGGGTTCTATGTAAATTGCATGTCTATTGGGTAGAACTCGCCTCGAGAGTATTTTTCTGTGGAAACTGCATGATTTTAGAGACTGACATTAGGAGAAAACTACTAAATCAGAATAAAATTTCTATGTATAAATATGCACTGTAAGGTGGATTAAAGTTCGTTAATACACATGTACACAACTCATTAAAGAAGGTTTTTTGAATCCGTGGTGCATGTAACGTGTTCAGAACACGGAATGACACGGTGATTGAAAGTAGTTAAATTATTATCTTTTGGGTAGAACTGTCTCCAAGAGCATTTTTCTGCCAATTCTGCCTCATTTTCAAAACTGGCATTAAAACTAACCTGTGAAATCTGACAAAATTCTTCAAAGTGTCAGTAAGCCTTGTATGGTGGATGAAAGTGCTGTAATCCACTTGCTAACAACTCTGTAGTGAATATTTCTCGCATCCGAGATGCATGTAGTGTGTTCGGACACGGAATTTCACAGCCAGGGAATTTATGTAAATTACATTTCTCTTGGTTAGAAATCACTCCAAGAGATTTTTCCTGAGAAATAGGCCTGATTTTTGAAACTGACATTAGGAAAATCTGCGATCTCAGACTACTAGATTCTCGGTGTAAATCTGCCTTTTATGGTGGATGAAAGTTCGGTAATCCGCATGCTAACAACTCTATAGTGAATATTTGTCGAATCCTAGGTACGTGAAACGTGTTCTGAACACAGAATATCACGGTGAGCGAATCTATATAAAATAAATGTCTCTTGGGTAGAATTCGCTCCAAGAGACTTTTCTGGGTATTCTGCCTCATTTTTGAAACTGGCTTTGGAAAATATCTGCAAAATCAGTGAAAATGCTTCAAAGTGTCAATATGCCTTGTATTGTGATGCAAGATCGTACAAACACATGCAAACAAATCTGTGGTGAATATTTGAAGAAAGCGTTATGCATGTGGCCTGATCGTTTCCCGGAAAATGCCGGTGATGGAATCTATGTAAATTACATGCCTATTGGTTAGAATTCGCTCCAAAATATTTTTCTGAGCAAACGGCCTGATTTTCGAAACTAGCATTAGGAAAAAGCTGCAAATTCAGAGTTAATGTTTCTAGGTGTATATATGCCATTTATGGTGGATGAAAGTTCTGTAATCTACATGTTCACAACTCATTCGGGAAAGTTTGTTGAAACCTTGATGCATGTAGCGTGTTCGGAAAATGGAATGTCACTGTGAGGGAAACTTTGTAAATTACATTTCTATTGGGAAGTACTCGCTCCACGAGAATTTTTCTGCGTATCTGCCTCCTTTTCAAAACTGGCATTAGGGAAAACTTTCGAAATATGAGAAAATGCTTCAAAGTGTCAACATGGCATTTATGGTGGATGAAAGTTCGGTAATCCTTATGCTAACAACTCTGTAGTGAATATTTGTCGAGTCCGTGATGCATGTAGCTTTTTCGGAACACGGAATTTCACGATGACGGGTTCTATGTAAATTGCATGTCTATTGGGTAGAACTCGCTCCGAGAGTATTTTTCTGTGGAAACTGCATGATTTTAGAGACTGACATTAGGAGAAAACTACTAAATCAGAATAAAATTTCTATGTATAAATATGCACTGTAAGGTGGATTAAAGTTCGTTAATACACATGTTCACAACTCATTAAAGAAGGTTTTTTGAATCCGTGGTGCATGTAACGTGTTCAGAACACGGAATGACACGGTGATTGAAAGTAGTTAAATTATTATCTTTTGGGTAGAAGTGTCTCCAAGAGCATTTTTCTGCCAATTCTGCCTCATTTTCAAAACTGGCATTAAAACTAACCTGTGAAATCTGAGAAAATTCTTCAAAGTGTCAGTAAGCCTTGTATGGTGGATGAAAGTGCTGTAATCCACTTGCTAACAACTCTGTAGTGAATATTTCTCGCATCCGAGATGCATGTAGCATGTTCGGAACACGGAATTTCACGGTGAGCGAATCCATGTAAATTACATGTCTATTGGTTAGAACCCGCTCCAAGAGGTTTTTGCCGTGAAATCTGCCTCATTTTCGAAACTGGCATTTCGAAAGCTCTGTGAAATCAGAGAAAAAGCTTCTAAGCATCAATATGCCTACTAGTGGGATGAAAGTCCTGTAATCCACATGCAAACAACTCTGTAGTGTATTTTTGTCGAATATTTTCTGCATGTAGCGTGTTCGAAACACGTAATTTCACAGCGGGAGAATCTATGTTATTTACATATCTTTTGGGTAGAACACGCTCCAAAAGTTTTTTCCTTTGAAAACTGCCTGATTTTCGAAACTGCTATTAGGAAAAAGCTGCGAACTCAGAGTTAAAGTTTCTAGGTGTAAATATGCCTTGTATGGTGGATGAAAGTTCTGTAATACACATGTACACAACTCATTAAAAATGTTTGTCAAATCCGTGATGTATGTAGCGTGTTCGGAACACGGAATGTTACGGTGACGGTATCTATGAAAATGAGATGTCTATTGGATAGAACATGCACCAAGAGAATTTTTCTGCGAAATCTGCCTGATTTTCGTAAGTGACGTTAGGAAACCCTGCGAAATCTTAGTAAATGTTTCTAGGTGTAAATATGCCTTGTTTTGTGGTTGAAAAATCGGTAAACCACATGCTCACGCTCATTAAATAATGTTTGTCGAAGCCGTGATGAATGTAACGTTTTCGGAACACGGAATGTCTCGGTGAGTGAAACTCTGAAAATAACAATTCTACTGGATAGAACTCGCTTAAATTGAATGCTTCTGCGAAAATTTCATGATTTTCGAAACTGGATGTTAGGAAAAACCTGCGAAATCAGAATAACTACTTCTAGGTGTAAATATGCCTTGTATGGTGGATGAAAGTTTGGTAATCCACATGCTCACACTCATTAAAGAATGTTTGTCGAATTCGTGATGCATGTAACGTGTTCGGAATACGGAATGTCATAGTGAAGGAAACAATGTAAGTTACATGTCTATTGGGTAGAACTAGCTTGAAGAGGATTTTCCTGCAAAAAGTGCCTCATTTTGAAAACGGCCATTAGGAGAACCCTGTGAAATCGGAGAAAATGCTTGTATGTGTCAATATGCCTTGAATGGTGAATGAAAGTCCGGTAATCCACATGTTAATAACAGTGTAGTAATTATTTTGTAAACCGTGATTCATGTAGCGCTTTTGGAAAATGGAATTTCACGGTAATGAAACTATGTAAATTAAAATTCTATTGAGTAGAACGAGCTAGAAGAGAATTTTTCTGTGAAAATTGCATGATTGTCGAATCTGAAGTTTGGAAAAAGCTGCAAAACGAGAGTAAATATTTGTAGGTGCACATGTGCCTCTATGTTGCAAGAAAGTTCGGTAATCCACATTTTCAAAACATATTAAAGAATCTTTTTCTTATCCGTGGTGCATGTAGCGTGTTCAGAACGTGGAATTTCACGGTGATTGAAACAATGTAAATGACTTCTCTATTGGGTAGAACTCGCTCCGAGAGGGTTTTTCTGCGAAAACTTCGTCATTTTTGAAACTGGCGTTTTGAAAATGCGGCAAAATCTGAGAAAATACTTCTAAGAATCAATATTCAATGTATGGTGATGAAAGTTCGGTAATCCACATGCTAACAAATTTGTTGTGAATATGTGTCGAATCCTTTATGCATGTAGCATGTTAGGAACACGGAATTTCACAGCCAGGGAATTTATGTAAATTACATTTCTCTTGGTTAGAAATCACTCCAAGAGATTTTTCCTGAGAAATAGGCCTGATTTTTGAAACTGACATTAGGAAAATCTGCGATCTCAGACTACTAGATTCTCGGTGTAAATCTGCCTTTTATGGTGGATGAAAGTTCGGTAATCCGCATGCTAACAACTCTATAGTGAATATTTGTCGAATCCTAGGTACGTGAAACGTGTTCTGAACACAGAATATCACGGTGAGCGAATCTATATAAAATAAATGTCTCTTGGGTAGAATTCGCTCCAAGAGACTTTTCTGGGTATTCTGCCTCATTTTTGAAACTGGCTTTTGAAAATATCTGCAAAATCAGTGAAAATGCTTCAAAGTGTCAATATGCCTTGTATTGTGATGCAAGATCGTACAAACACATGCAAACAAATCTGTGGTGAATATTTGTAGAAAGCGTTATGCATGTGGCCTGATCGTTTCCCGGAAAATGCCGGTGATGGAATCTATGTAAATTACATGCCTATTGGTTAGAATTCGCTCCAAAATATTTTTCTGAGCAAACGGCCTGATTTTCGAAACTAGCATTAGGAAAAAGCTGCAAATTCAGAGTTAATGTTTCTAGGTGTATATATGCCATTTATGGTGGATGAAAGTTCTGTAATCTACATGTTCACAACTCATTCGGGAAAGTTTGTTGAAACCTTGATGCATGTAGCGTGTTCGGAAAATGGAATGTCACTGTGAGGGAAACTTTGTAAATTACATTTCTATTGGGAAGTACTCGCTCCACGAGAATTTTTCTGCGTATCTGCCTCCTTTTCAAAAGTGGCATTAGGGAAAACTTTCGAAATATGAGAAAATGCTTCAAAGTGTCAACATGGCATTTATGGTGGATGAAAGTTCGGTAATCCTTATGCTAACAACTCTGTAGTGAATATTTGTCGAGTCCGTGATGCATGTAGCTTTTTCGGAACACGGAATTTCACGATGACGGGTTCTATGTAAATTGCATGTCTATTGGGTAGAACTCGCTCCGAGAGTATTTTTCTGTGGAAACTGCATGATTTTAGAGACTGACATTAGGAGAAATCTACTAAATCAGAATAAAATTTCTATGTATAAATATGCACTGTAAGGTGGATTAAAGTTCGTTAATACACATGTTCACAACTCATTAAAGAAGGTTTTTTGAATCCGTGGTGCATGTAACGTGTTCAGAACACGGAATGACACGGTGATTGAAAGTAGTTAAATTATTATCTTTTGGGTAGAAGTGTCTCCAAGAGCATTTTTCTGCCAATTCTGCCTCATTTTCAAAACTGGCATTAAAACTAACCTGTGAAATCTGAGAAAATTCTTCAAAGTGTCAGTAAGCCTTGTATGGTGGATGAAAGTGCTGTAATCCACTTGCTAACAACTCTGTAGTGAATATTTCTCGCATCCGAGATGCATGTATCATGTTCGGAACACGGAATTTCACGGTGAGCGAATCCATGTAAATTACATGTCTATTGGTTAGAACCCGCTCCAAGAGGTTTTTGCCGTGAAATCTGCCTCATTTTCGAAACTGGCATTTCGAAAGCTCTGTGAAATCAGAGAAAAAGCTTCTAAGCATCAATATGCCTACTAGTGGGATGAAAGTCCTGTAATCCACATGCAAACAACTCTGTAGTGTATTTTTGTCGAATATTTTCTGCATGTAGCGTGTTCGAAACACGTAATTTCACAGCGGGAGAATCTATGTTATTTACATATCTTTTGGGTAGAACACGCTCCAAAAGATTTTTCCTTTGAAAACTGCCTGATTTTCGAAACTGCTATTAGGAAAAAGCTGCGAACTCAGAGTTAAAGTTTCTAGGTGTAAATATGCCTTGTATGGTGGATGAAAGTTCTGTAATACACATGTACACAACTCATTAAAAATGTTTGTCAAATCCGTGATGTATGTAGCGTGTTCGGAACACGGAATGTTACGGTGACGGTATCTATGAAAATGAGATGTCTATTGGATAGAACATGCACCAAGAGAATTTTTCTGCGAAATCTGCCTGATTTTCGTAAGTGACGTTAGGAAAACCTGCGAAATCTTAGTAAATGTTTCTAGGTGTAAATATGCCTTGTTTTGTGGTTGAAAAATCGGTAATCCACATGCTCACGCTCATTAAATAATGTTTGTCGAAGCCGTGATGAATGTAACGTTTTCGGAACACGGAATGTCTCGGTGAGTGAAACTCTGAAAATAACAATTCTACTGGATAGAACTCGCATAAATTGAATGCTTCTGCGAAAATTTCATGATTTTCGAAACTGGATGTTAGGAAAAACCTGCGAAATCAGAATAACTACTTCTAGGTGTAAATATGCGTTGTTAGGTGGACGAAAGTTTGGTAATCCACATGCTCACACTCATTAAAGAATGTTTGTCGAATTCGTGATGCATGTAACGTGTTCGGAATACGGAATGTCATAGTGAAGGAAACAACGTAAGTTACATTTCTATTGGGTAGAACTCGCTTGAAGAGGATTTTTCTGCGAAAAGTGCCTCATTTTGAAAACTGCCATTAGGAGAACCCTGTGAAATCGGAGAAAATGCTTGTATGTGTCAATATGCCTTGAATGGTGAATGAAAGTCCGGTAATCCACATGTTAATAACAGTGTAGTAATTATTTTGTAAACCGTGATTCATGTAGCGCTTTTGGAAAATGGAATTTCACGGTAATGAAACTATGTAAATTAAAATTCTATTGAGTAGAACGAGCTAGAAGAGAATTTTTCTGTGAAAATTGCAGGATTATCGAATCTGAAGTTTGGAAAAAGCTGCAAAACGAGAGTAAATATTTGTAGGTGCACATGTGCCTCTATGTTGCAAGAAAGTTCGGTAATCCACATTTTCAAAACATATTAAAGAATCTTTTTCTAATCCGTGGTGCATGTAGCGTGTTCAGAACGTGGAATTTCACGGTGATTGAAACAATGTAAATGACTTCTCTATTGGGTAGAACTCGCTCCGAGAGGGTTTTTCTGCGAAAACTTCGTCATTTTTGAAACTGGCGTTTGGAAAATGCGGCAAAATCTGAGAAAATACTTCTAAGAATCAATATTCAATGTATGGTGATGAAAGTTCGGTAATCCACATGCTAACAAATTTGTAGTGAATATTTGTCGAATCCTTTATGCATGTAGCATGTTAGGAACACGGAATTTCACAGCCAGGGAATTTATGTAAATTACATTTCTCTTGGTTAGAAATCACTCCAAGAGAATTTTCCTGAGAAATAGGCCTGATTTTTGAAACTGACATTAGGAAAATCTGCGATCACAGACTACTAGATTCTCGGTGTAAATCTGCCTTTTATGGTGGATGAAAGTTCGGTAATCCGCATGCTAACAACTCTGTAGTGAATATTTGTCGAATCTGAGATACGTGTAGCGTGTTTGGAACACAGAATATCACGGTGAGCGAATCTATATAAAATAAATATCTCTTGGGTAGAATTCGCTCCAAGAGACTTTTCTGGGTATTCTGCCTCATTTTTGAAACTGGCTTTTGAAAATATCTGCAAAATCAGTGAAAATGCTTCAAAGTGTCAATATGCCTTGTATTGTGATGCAAGATCGTAAAAACACATGCAAACAAATCTGTGGTGAATATTTGTAGAAAGCGTTATGCATGTGGCCTGATCGTTTCCCGGAAAATGCCGGTGATGGAATCTATGTAAATTACATGCCTATTGGTTAGAATTCGCTCCAAAATATTTTTCTGAGCAAACGGCCTGATTTTCGAAACTAGCATTAGGAAAAAGCTGCAAATTCAGAGTTAATGTTTCTAGGTGTATATATGCCATTTATGGTGGATGAAAGTTCTGTAATCTACATGTTCACAACTCATTCGGGAAAGTTTGTTGAAACCTTGATGCATGTAGCGTGTTCGGAAAATGGAATGTCACTGTGAGGGAAACTTTGTAAATTACATTTCTATTGGGAAGTACTCGCTCCATGAGAATTTTTCTGCGTATCTGCCTCCTTTTCAAAACTGGCATTAGGGAAAACTTTTGAAATATGAGAAAATGCTTCAAAGTGTCAACATGGCATTTATGGTGGATGAAAGTTTAGTAATCCTTATGCTAACAACTCTGTAGTGAATATTTGTCGAGTCCGTGATGCATGTAGCTTTTTCGGAACACGGAATTTCACGATGACGGGTTCTATGTAAATTGCATGTCTATTGGGTAGAACTCGCTCCGAGAGTATTTTTCTGTGGAAACTGCATGATTTTAGAGACTGACATTAGGAGAAAATTACTAAATCAGAATAAAATTTCTATGTATAAATATGCACTGTAAGGTGGATTAAAGTTCGTTAATACACATGTACACAACTCATTAAAGAAGGTTTTTTGAATCCGTGGTGCATGTAACGTGTTCAGAACACGGAATGACACGGTGATTGAAAGTAGTTAAATTATTATCTTTTGGGTAGAACTGTCTCCAAGAGCATTTTTCTGCCAATTCTGCCTCATTTTCAAAACTGGCATTAAAACTAACCTGTGAAATCTGAGAAAATTCTTCAAAGTGTCAGTAAGCCTTGTATGGTGGATGAAAGTGCTGTAATCCACTTGCTAACAACTCTGTAGTGAATATTTCTCGCATCCGAGATGCATGTAGTGTGTTCGGACACGGAATTTCACAGCCAGGGAATTTATGTAAATTACATTTCTCTTGGTTAGAAATCACTCCAAGAGATTTTTCCTGAGAAATAGGCCTGATTTTTGAAACTGACATTAGGAAAATCTGCGATCTCAGACTACTAGATTCTCGGTGTAAATCTGCCTTTTATGGTGGATGAAAGTTCGGTAATCCACATGCTAACAACTCTGTAGTGAATATTTGTCGAATCTGAGATACGTGTAGCGTGTTTGGAACACAGAATATCACGGTGAGCGAATCTATATAAAATAAATGTCTCTTGGGTAGAATTCGCTCCAAGAGACTTTTCTGGGTATTCTGCCTCATTTTTGAAACTGGCTTTTGAAAATATCTGCAAAATCAGTGAAAATGCTTCAAAGTGTCAATATGCCTTGTATTGAGATGCAAGATCGTAAAAACACATGCAAACAAATCTGTGGTGAATATTTGTAGAAAGCGTTATGCATGGGGCCTGATCGTTTCCCGGAAAATGCCGGTGATGGAATCTATGTAAATTACATGCCTATTGGTTAGAATTCGCTCCAAAATATTTTTCTGAGCAAACGGCCTGATTTTCGAAACTAGCATTAGGAAAAAGCTGCAAATTCAGAGTTAATGTTTCTAGGTGTATATATGCCATTTATGGTGGATGAAAGTTCTGTAATCTACATGTTCACAACTCATTCGGGAAAGTTTGTTGAAACCTTGATGCATGTAGCGTGTTCGGAAAATGGAATGTCACTGTGAGGGAAACTTTGTAAATTACATTTCTATTGGGAAGTACTCGCTCCACGAGAATTTTTCTGCGTATCTGCCTCCTTTTCAAAACTGGCATTAGGGAAAACTTTCGAAATATGAGAAAATGCTTCAAAGTGTCAACATGGCATTTATGGTGGATGAAAGTTCGGTAATCCTTATGCTAACAACTCTGTAGTGAATATTTGTCGAGTCCGTGATGCATGTAGCTTTTTCGGATCACGGAATTTCACGATGATGGGTTCTATGTAAATTGCATGTCTATTGGGTAGAACTCGCTCCGAGAGTATTTTTCTGTGGAAACTGCATGATTTTAGAGACTGACATTAGGAGAAAACTACTAAATCAGAATAAAATTTCTATGTATAAATATGCACTGTAAGGTGGATTAAAGTTCGTTAATACACATGTACACAACTCATTAAAGAAGGTTTTTTGAATCCGTGGTGCATGTAACGTGTTCAGAACACGGAATGACACGGTGATTGAAAGTAGTTAAATTATTATCTTTTGGGTAGAAGTGTCTCCAAGAGCATTTTTCTGCCAATTCTGCCTCATTTTCAAAACTGGCATTAAAACTAACCTGTGAAATCTGAGAAAATTCTTCAAAGTGTCAGTAAGCCTTGTATGGTGGATGAAAGTACTGTAATCCACTTGCTAACAACTCTGTAGTGAATATTTCTCGCATCCGAGATGCATGTAGCGTGTTCGGAACACAGAATTTCACGGTGAGCGAATCCATGTAAATTACATGTCTATTGGTTAGAACCCGCTCCAAGAGGTTTTTGCCGTGAAATCTGCCTCATTTTCGAAACTGGCATTTCGAAAGCTCTGTGAAATCAGAGAAAAAGCTTCTAAGCATCAATATGCCTACTAGTGGGATGAAAGTCCTGTAATCCACATGCAAACAACTCTGTAGTGTATTTTTGTCGAATATTTTCTGCATGTAGCGTGTTCGAAACACGTAAATTCACAGCGGGAGAATCTATGTTATTTACATATCTTTTGGGTAGAACACGCTCCAAAAGTTTTTTCCTTTGAAAACTGCCTGATTTTCGAAACTGCTATTAGGAAAAAGCTGCGAACTCAGAGTTAAAGTTTCTAGGTGTAAATATGCCTTGTATGGTGGATGAAAGTTCTGTAATACACATGTACACAACTCATTAAAAATGTTTGTCAAATCCGTGATGTATGTAGCGTGTTCGGAACACGGAATGTTACGGTGACGGTATCTATGAAAATGAGATGTCTATTGGATAGAACATGCACCAAGAGAATTTTTCTGTGAAATCTGCCTGATTTTCGTAAGTGACGTTAGGAAACCCTGCGAAATCTTAGTAAATGTTTCTAGGTGTAAATATGCCTTGTTTTGTGGTTGAAAAATCGTTAATCCACATGCTCACGCTCATTAAATAATGTTTGTCGAAGCCGTGATGAATGTAACGTTTTCGGAACACGGAATGTCTCGGTGAGTGAAACTCTGAAAATAACAATTCTACTGGATAGAACTCGCATAAATTGAATGCTTCTGCGAAAATTTCATGATTTTCGAAACTGGATGTTAGGAAAAACCTGCGAAATCAGAATAACTACTTCTAGGTGTAAATATGCGTTGTTAGGTGGACGAAAGTTTGGTAATCCACATGCTCACACTCATTAAAGAATGTTTGTCGAATTCGTGATGCATGTAACGTGTTCGGAATACGGAATGTCATAGTGAAGGAAACAACGTAAGTTACATTTCTATTGGGTAGAACTCGCTTGAAGAGTATTTTTCTGTGAAAAGTGCCTCATTTTGAAAACTGCCATTAGGAGAACCCTGTGAAATCGGAGAAAATGCTTGTATGTGTCAATATGCCTTGAATGGTGAATGAAAGTCCGGTAATCCACATGTTAATAACAGTGTAGTAATTATTTTGTAAACCGTGATTCATGTAGCGCTTTTGGAAAATGGAATTTCACGGTAATGAAACTATGTAAATTAAAATTCTATTGAGTAGAACGAGCTAGAAGAGAATTTTTCTGTGAAAATTGCAGGATTATCGAATCTGAAGTTTGGAAAAAGCTGCAAAACGAGAGTAAATATTTGTAGGTGCACATGTGCCTCTATGTTGCAAGAAAGTTCGGTAATCCACATTTTCAAAACATATTAAAGAATCTTTTTCTAATCCGTGGTGCATGTAGCGTGTTCAGAACGTGGAATTTCACGGTGATTGAAACAATGTAAATGACTTCTCTATTGGGTAGAACTCGCTCCGAGAGGGTTTTTCTGCGAAAACTTCGTCATTTTTGAAACTGGCGTTTGGAAAATGCGGCAAAATCTGAGAAAATACTTCTAAGAATCAATATTCAATGTATGGTGATGAAAGTTCGGTAATCCACATGCTAACAAATTTGTAGTGAATATTTGTCGAATCCTTTATGCATGTAGCATGTTAGGAACACGGAATTTCACAGCCAGGGAATTTATGTAAATTACATTTCTCTTGGTTAGAAATCACTCCAAGAGAATTTTCCTGAGAAATAGGCCTGATTTTTGAAACTGACATTAGGAAAATCTGCGATCTCAGACTACTAGATTCTCGGTGTAAATCTGCCTTTTATGGTGGATGAAAGTTCGGTAATCCGCATGCTAACAACTCTGTAGTGAATATTTGTCGAATCTGAGATACGTGTAGCGTGTTTGGAACACAGAATATCACGGTGAGCGAATCTATATAAAATAAATATCTCTTGGGTAGAATTCGCTCCAAGAGACTTTTCTGGGTATTCTGCCTCATTTTTGAAACTGGCTTTTGAAAATATCTGCAAAATCAGTGAAAATGCTTCAAAGTGTCAATATGCCTTGTATTGTGATGCAAGATCGTAAAAACACATGCAAACAAATCTGTGGTGAATATTTGTAGAAAGCGTTATGCATGTGGCCTGATCGTTTCCCGGAAAATGCCGGTGATGGAATCTATGTAAATTACATGCCTATTGGTTAGAATTCGCTCCAAAATATTTTTCTGAGCAAACGGCCTGATTTTCGAAACTAGCATTAGGAAAAAGCTGCAAATTCAGAGTTAATGTTTCTAGGTGTATATATGCCATTTATGGTGGATGAAAGTTCTGTAATCTACATGTTCACAACTCATTCGGGAAAGTTTGTTGAAACCTTGATGCATGTAGCGTGTTCGGAAAATGGAATGTCACTGTGAGGGAAACTTTGTAAATTACATTTCTATTGGGCAGTACTCGCTCCATGAGAATTTTTCTGCGTATCTGCCTCCTTTTCAAAACTGGCATTAGGGAATACTTTTGAAATATGAGAAAATGCTTCAAAGTGTCAACATGGCATTTATGGTGGATGAAAGTTCGGTAATCCTTATGCTAACAACTCTGTAGTGAATATTTGTCGAGTCCGTGATGCATGTAGCTTTTTCGGATCACGGAATTTCACGATGATGGGTTCTATGTAAATTGCATGTCTATTGGGTAGAACTCGATCCGAGAGTATTTTTCTGTGGAAACTGCATGATTTTAGAGACTGACATTAGGAGAAAACTACTAAATCAGAATAAAATTTCTATGTATAAATATGCACTGTAAGCTGGATTAAAGTTCGTTAATACACATGTACACAACTCATTAAAGAAGGTTTTTTGAATCCGTGGTGCATGTAACGTGTTCAGAACACGGAATGACACGGTGATTGAAAGTAGTTAAATTATTATCTTTTGGGTAGAACTGTCTCCAAGAGCATTTTTCTGCCAATTCTGCCTCATTTTCAAAACTGGCATTAAAACTAACCTGTGAAATCTGAGAAAATTCTTCAAAGTGTCAGTAAGCCTTGTATGGTGGATGAAAGTACTGTAATCCACTTGCTAACAACTCTGTAGTGAATATTTCTCGCATCCGAGATGCATGTAGCGTGTTCGGAACACAGAATTTCACGGTGAGCGAATCCATGTAAATTACATGTCTATTGGTTAGAACCCGCTCCAAGAGGTTTTTGCCGTGAAATCTGCCTCATTTTCGAAACTGGCATTTCGAAAGCTCTGTGAAATCAGAGAAAAAGCTTCTAAGCATCAATATGCCTACTAGTGGGATGAAAGTCCTGTAATCCACATGCAAACAACTCTGTAGTGTATTTTTGTCGAATATTTTCTGCATGTAGCGTGTTCGAAACACGTAAATTCACAGCGGGAGAATCTATGTTATTTACATATCTTTTGGGTAGAACACGCTCCAAAAGTTTTTTCCTTTGAAAACTGCCTGATTTTCGAAACTGCTATTAGGAAAAAGCTGCGAACTCAGAGTTAAAGTTTCTAGGTGTAAATATGCCTTGTATGGTGGATGAAAGTTCTGTAATACACATGTACACAACTCATTAAAAATGTTTGTCAAATCCGTGATGTATGTAGCGTGTTCGGAACACGGAATGTTACGGTGACGGTATCTATGAAAATGAGATGTCTATTGGATAGAACATGCACCAAGAGAATTTTTCTGCGAAATCTGCCTGATTTTCGTAAGTGACGTTAGGAAACCCTGCGAAATCTTAGTAAATGTTTCTAGGTGTAAATATGCCTTGTTTTGTGGTTGAAAAATCGTTAATCCACATGCTCACGCTTATTAAATAATGTTTGTCGAAGCCGTGATGAATGTAACGTTTTCGGAACACGGAATGTCTCGGTGAGTGAAACTCTGAAAATAACAATTCTACTGGATAGAACTCGCTTAAATTGAATGCTTCTGCGAAAATTTCATGATTTTCGAAACTGGATGTTACGAAAAACCTGCGAAATCAGAATAACTACTTCTAGGTGTAAATATGCGTTGTTAGGTGGACGAAAGTTTGGTAATCCACATGCTCACACTCATTAAAGAATGTCGAATTCGTGATGCATTTAACGTGTTCGGAATACGGAATGTCATAGTGAAGGAAACAACGTAAGTTACATTTCTATTGGGTAGAACTCGCTTGAAGAGGATTTTTCTGTGAAAAGTGCCTCATTTTGAAAACTGCCATTAGGAGAACCCTGTGAAATCGGAGAAAATGCTTGTATGTTTCAATATGCCTTGAATGGTGAATGAAAGTCCGGTAATCCACATGTTAATAACAGTGTAGTAATTATTTTGTAAACCGTGATTCATGTAGCGCTTTTGGAAAATGGAATTTCACGGTAATGAAACTATGTAAATTAAAATTCTATTGAGTAGAACGAGCTAGAAGAGAATTTTTCTGTGAAAATTGCAGGATTATCGAGTCTGAAGTTTGGAAAAAGCTGCAAAACGAGAGTAAATATTTGTAGGTGCACATGTGCCTCTATGTTGCAAGAAAGTTCGGTAATCCACATTTTCAAAACATATTAAAGAATCTTTTTCTAATCCGTGGTGCATGTAGCGTGTTCAGAACGTGGAATTTCACGGTGATTGAAACAATGTAAATGACTTCTCTATTGGGTAGAACTCGCTCCGAGAGGGTTTTTCTGCGAAAACTTCGTCATTTTTGAAACTGGCGTTTGGAAAATGCGGCAAAATCTGAGAAAATACTTCTAAGAATCAATATTCAATGTATGGTGATGAAAGTTCGGTAATCCACATGCTAACAAATTTGTAGTGAATATTTGTCGAATCCTTTATGCATGTAGCATGTTAGGAACACGGAATTTCACAGCCAGGGAATTTATGTAAATTACATTTCTCTTGGTTAGAAATCACTCCAAGAGAATTTTCCTGAGAAATAGGCCTGATTTTTGAAACTGACATTAGGAAAATCTGCGATCTCAGACTACTAGATTCTCGGTGTAAATCTGCCTTTTATGGTGGATGAAAGTTCGGTAATCCGCATGCTAACAACTCTGTAGTGAATATTTGTCGAATCTGAGATACGTGTAGCGTGTTTGGAACAGAGAATATCACGGTGAGCGAATCTATATAAAATAAATATCTCTTGGGTAGAATTCGCTCCAAGAGACTTTTCTGGGTATTCTGCCTCATTTTTGAAACTGGCTTTTGAAAATATCTGCAAAAGCAGTGAAAATGCTTCAAAGTGTCAATATGCCTTGTATTGTGATGCAAGATCGTAAAAACACATGCAAACAAATCTGTGGTGAATATTTGTAGAAAGCGTTATGCATGTGGCCTGATCGTTTCCCGGAAAATGCCGGTGATGGAATCTATGTAAATTACATGCCTATTGGTTAGAATTCGCTCCAAAATATTTTTCTGAGCAAACGGCCTGATTTTCGAAACTAGCATTAGGAAAAAGCTGCAAATTCAGAGTTAATGTTTCTAGGTGTATATATGCCATTTATGGTGGATGAAAGTTCTGTAATCTACATGTTCACAACTCATTCGGGAAAGTTTGTTGAAACCTTGATGCATGTAGCGTGTTCGGAAAATGGAATGTCACTGTGAGGGAAACTTTGTAAATTACATTTCTATTGGGAAGTACTCGCTCCACGAGAATTTTTCTGCGTATCTGCCTCCTTTTCAAAACTGGCATTAGGGAAAACTTTTGAAATATGAGAAAATGCTTCAAAGTGTCAACATGGCATTTGTGGTGGATGAAAGTTTAGTAATCCTTATGCTAACAACTCTGTAGTGAATATTTGTCGAGTCCGTGATGCATGTAGCTTTTTCGGACCACGGAATTTCACGATGATGGGTTCTATGTAAATTGCATGTCTATTGGGTAGAACTCGCTCCGAGAGTATTTTTCTGTGGAAACTGCATGATTTTAGAGACTGACATTAGGAGAAAACTACTAAATCAGAATAAAATTTCTATGTATAAATATGCACTGTAAGGTGGATTAAAGTTCGTTAATACACATGTTCACAACTCATTAAAGAAGGTTTTTTGAATCCGTGGTGCATGTAACGTGTTCAGAACACGGAATGACACGGTGATTGAAAGTAGTTAAATTATTATCTTTTGGGTAGAACTGTCTCCAAGAGCATTTTTCTGCCAATTCTGCCTCATTTTCAAAACTGGCATTAAAACTAACCTGTGAAATCTGAGAAAATTCTTCAAAGTGTCAGTAAGCCTTGTATGGTGGATGAAAGTACTGTAATCCACTTGCTAACAACTCTGTAGTGAATATTTCTCGCATCCGAGATGCATGTAGCGTGTTCGGAACACGGAATTTCACGGTGAGCGAATCCATGTAAATTACATGTCTATTGGTTAGAACCCGCTCCAAGAGGTTTTTGCCGTGAAATCTGCCTCATTTTCGAAACTGGCATTTCGAAAGCTCTGTGAAATCAGAGAAAAAGCTTCTAAGCATCAATATGCCTACTAGTGGGATGAAAGTCCTGTAATCCACATGCAAACAACTCTGTAGTGTATTTTTGTCGAATATTTTCTGCATGTAGCGTGTTCGAAACACGTAATTTCAAAGCGGGAGAATCTATGTTATTTACATATCTTTTGGGTAGAACACGCTCCAAAAGTTTTTTCCTTTGAAAACTGCCTGATTTTCGAAACTGCTATTAGGAAAAAGCTGCGAACTCAGAGTTAAAGTTTCTAGGTGTAAATATGCCTTGTATGGTGGATGAAAGTTCTGTAATACACATGTACACAACTCATTAAAAATGTTTGTCAAATCCGTGATGTATGTAGCGTGTTCGGAACACGGAATGTTACGGTGACGGTATCTATGAAAATGAGATGTCTATTGGATAGAACATGCACCAAGAGAATTTTTCTGCGAAATCTGCCTGATTTTCGTAAGTGACGTTAGGAAACCCTGCGAAATCTTAGTAAATATTTCTAGGTGTAAATATGCCTTGTTTTGTGGTTGAAAAATCGTTAATCCACATACTCACGCTCATTAAATAATGTTTGTCGAAGCCGTGATGAATGTAACGTTTTCGGAACACGGAATGTCTCGGTGAGTGAAACTCTGAAAATAACAATTCTACTGGATAGAACTCGCATAAATTGAATGCTTCTGTGAAAATTTCATGATTTTCGAAACTGGATATTAGGAAAAACCTGCGAAATCAGAATAACTACTTCTAGGTGTAAATATGCCTTGTATGGTGGATGAAAGTTTGGTAATCCACATGCTCACACTCATTAAAGAATGTTTGTCGAATTCGTGATGCATGTAACGTGTTCGGAATACGGAATGTCATAGTGAAGGAAACAATGTAAGTTACATGTCTATTGGGTAGAACTAGCTTGAAGAGGATTTTTCTGCGAAAAGTGCCTCATTTTGAAAACTGCCATTAGGAGAACCGTGTGAAATCGGAGAAAATGCTTGTGTGTGTCAATATGCCTTGAATGGTGAATGAAAGTCCGGTAATCCACATGTTAATAACAGTGTAGTAATTATTTTGTAAACCGTGATTCATGTAGCGCTTTTGGAAAATGGAATTTCACGGTAATGAAACTATGTAAATTAAAATTCTATTGAGTAGAACGAGCTAGAAGAGAATTTTTCTGTGAAAATTGCATGATTGTCGAATCTGAAGTTTGGAAAAAGCTGCAAAACGAGAGTAAATATTTGTAGGTGCACATGTGCCTCTATGTTGCAAGAAAGTTCGGTAATCCATATTTTCAAAACATATTAAAGAATGTTTTTCTAATCCGTGGTGCATGTAGCGTGTTCAGAACGTGGAATTTCACGGTGATTGAAACAATGTAAATGACTTCTCTATTGGGTAGAACTCGCTCCGAGAGGGTTTTTCTGCGAAAACTTCGTCATTTTTGATACTGGCCTTTGGAAAATGCGGCAAAATCTGAGAAAATACTTCTAAGAATCAATATTGAATGTATGGTGATGAAAGTTCGGTAATCCACATGCTAACAAATTTGTAGTGAATATTTCTCGAATCCTTTATGCATGTAGCATGTTCGGAACACGGAATTGCACAGCCAGGGAATTTATGTAAATTACATTTCTCTTGGTTAGAAATCACTCCAAGAGATTTTTCCTGAGAAATAGGCCTGATTTTTGAAACTGACATTAGGAAAATCTGCGATCTCAGACTACTAGATTCTCGGTGTAAATCTGCCTTTTATGGTGGATGAAAGTTCGGTAATCCGCATGCTAACAACTCTGTAGTGAATATTTGTCGAATCTGAGATACGTGTAGCGTGTTTGGAACACAGAATATCACGGTGAGCGAATCTATATAAAATAAATGTCTCTTGGGTAGAATTCGCTCCAAGAGACTTTTCTGGGTATTCTGCCTCATTTTTGAAACTGGCTTTTGAAAATATCTGCAAAATCAGTGAAAATGTTTCAAAGTGTCAATATGCCTTGTATTGTGATGCAAGATCGTAAAAACACATGCAAACAAATCTGTGGTGAATATTTGTAGAAAGCGTTATGCATGTGGCCTGATCGTTTCCCGGAAAATGCCGGTGATGGAATCTATGTAAATTACATGCCTATTGGTTAGAATTCGCTCCAAAATATTTTTCTGAGCAAACGGCCTGATTTTCGAAACTAGCATTAGGAAAAAGCTGCAAATTCAGAGTTAATGTTTCTAGGTGTATATATGCCATTTATGGTGGATGAAAGTTCTGTAATCTACATGTTCACAACTCATTTGGGAAAGTTTGTTGAAACCTTGATGCATGTAGCGTGTTCGGAAAATGGAATGTCACTGTGAGGGAAACTTTGTAAATTACATTTCTATTGGGAAGTACTCGCTCCACGAGAATTTTTCTGCGTATCTGCCTCCTTTTCAAAACTGGCATTAGGGAAAACTTTCGAAATATGAGAAAATGCTTCAAAGTGTCAACATGGCAATTATGGTGGATGAAAGTTTAGTAATCCTTATGCTAACAACTCTGTAGTGAATATTTGTCGAGTCCGTGATGCATGTAGCTTTTTCGGAACACGGAATTTCACGATGACGGGTTCTATGTAAATTGCATGTCTATTGGGTAGAACTCGCTCCGAGAGTATTTTTCTGTGGAAACTGCATGATTTTAGAGACTGACATTAGGAGAAATCTACTAAATCAGAATAAAATTTCTATGTATAAATATGCACTGTAAGGTGGATTAAAGTTCGTTAATACACATGTACACAACTCATTAAAGAAGGTTTTTTGAATCCGTGGTGCATGTAACGTGTTCAGAACACGGAATGACACGGTGATTGAAAGTAGTTAAATTATTATCTTTTGGGTAGAAATGTCTCCAAGAGCATTTTTGTGCCAATTCTGCCTCATTTTCAAAACTGGCATTAAAACTAACCTGTGAAATCTGAGAAAATTCTTCAAAGTGTCAGTAAGCCTTGTATGGTGGATGAAAGTGCTGTAATCCACTTGCTAACAACTCTGTAGTGACTATTTCTCGCATCCGAGATGCATGTATTGTGTTCGGAACACGGAATTTCACAGCCAGGGAATTTATGTAAATTACATTTCTCTTGGTTAGAAATCACTCCAAGAGATTTTTCCTGAGAAATAGGCCTGATTTTTGAAACTGACATTAGGAAAATCTGCGATCTCAGACTACTAGATTCTCGGTGTAAATCTGCCTTTTATGGTGGATGAAAGTTCGGTAATCCGCATGCTAACAACTCTGTAGTGAATATTTGTCGAATCTGAGATACGTGTAGCGTGTTTGGAACACAGAATATCACGGTGAGCGAATCTATATAAAATAAATGTCTCTTGGGTAGAATTCGCTCCAAGAGACTTTTCTGGGTATTCTGCCTCATTTTTGAAACTGGCTTTTGAAAATATCTGCAAAATCAGTGAAAATGCTTCAAAGTGTCAATATGCCTTGTATTGTGATGCAAGATCGTAAAAACACATGCAAACAAATCTGTGGTGAATATTTGTAGAAAGCGTTATGCATGTGGCCTGATCGTTTCCCGGAAAATGCCGGTGATGGAATCTATGTAAATTACATGCCTATTGGTTAGAATTCGCTCCAAAATATTTTTCTGAGCAAACGGCCTGATTTTCGAAACTGCTATTAGGAAAAAGCTGCAAATTCAGAGTTAATGTTTCTAGGTGTATATATGCCATTTATGGTGGATGAAAGTTCTGTAATCTACATGTTCACAACTCATTCGGGAAAGTTTGTTGAAACCTTGCTGCATGTAGCGTGTTCGGAAAATGGAATGTCACTGTGAGGGAAACTTTGTAAATTACATTTCTATTGGGAAGTACTCGCTCCACGAGAATTTTTCTGCGTATCTGCCTCCTTTTCAAAACTGGCATTAGGGAAAACTTTCGAAATATGAGAAAATGCTTCAAAGTGTCAACATGGCATTTATGGTGGATGAAAGTACGGTAATCCTTATGCTAACAACTCTGTAGTGAATATTTGTCGAGTCCGTGATGCATGTAGATTTTTCGGAACACGGAATTTCACGATGACGGGTTCTATGTAAATTGCATGTCTATTGGGTAGAACTCGCTCTGAGAGTATTTTTCTGTGGAAACTGCATGATTTTAGAGACTGACATTAGGAGAAAACTACTAAATCAGAATAAAATTTCTATGTATAAATATGCACTGTAAGGTGGATTAAAGTTCGTTAATACACATGTTCACAACTCATTAAAGAAGGTTTTTTGAATCCGTGGTGCATGTAACGTGTTCAGAACACGGAATGACACGGTGATTGAAAGTAGTTAAATTATTATCTTTTGGGTAGAACTGTCTCCAAGAGCATTTTTCTGCCAATTCTGCCTCATTTTCAAAACTGGCATTAAAACTAACCTGTGAAATCTGAGAAAATTCTTCAAAGTGTCAGTAAGCCTTGTATGGTGGATGAAAGTGCTGTAATCCACTTGCTAACAACTCTGTAGTGAATATTTCTCGCATCCGAGATGCATGTAGCGTGTTCGGAACACGGAATTTCACGGTGAGCGAATCCATGTAAATTACATGTCTATTGGTTAGAACCCGCTCCAAGAGGTTTTTGCCGTGAAATCTGCCTCATTTTCGAAACTGGCATTTCGAAAGCTCTGTGAAATCAGAGAAAAAGCTTCTAAGCATCAATATGCCTACTAGTGGGATGAAAGTCCTGTAATCCACATGCAAACAACTCTGAAGTGTATTTTTGTCGAATATTTTCTGCATGTAGCGTGTTCGAAACACGTAATTTCACAGCGGGAGAATCTATGTTATTTACATATCTTTTGGGTAGAACACGCTCCAAAAGTTTTTTCCTTTGAAAACTGCCTGATTTTCGAAACTGCTATTAGGAAAAAGCTGCGAACTCAGAGTTAAAGTTTCTAGGTGTAAATATGCCTTGTATGGTGGATGAAAGTTCTGTAATACACATGTACACAACTCATTAAAAATGTTTGTCAAATCCGTGATGTATGTAGCGTGTTCGGAACACGGAATGTTACGGTGACGGTATCTATGAAAATGAGAGGTCTATTGGATAGAACATGCACCAAGAGAATTTTTCTGCGAAATCTGCCTGATTTTCGTAAGTGACGTTAGGAAACCCTGCGAAATCTTAGTAAATGTTTCTAGGTGTAAATATGCCTTGTTTTGTGGTTGAAAAATCGGTAATCCACATGCTCACGCTCATTAAATAATGTTTGTCGAAGCCGTGATGAATGTAACGTTTTCGGAACACGGAATGTCTCGGTGAGTGAAACTCTGAAAATAACAATTCTACTGGATAGAACTCGCTTAAATTGAATGCTTCTGCGAAAATTTCATGATTTTCGAAACTGGATGTTAGGAAAAACCTGCGAAATCAGAATAACTACTTCTAGGTGTAAATATGCCTTGTATGGTGGATGAAAGTTTGGTAATCCACATGCTCACACTCATTAAAGAATGTTTGTCGAATTCGTGATGCATGTAACGTGTTCGGAATACGGAATGTCATAGTGAAGGAAACAATGTAAGTTACATGTCTATTGGGTAGAACTCGCTTGAAGAGGATTTTTCTGCGAAAAGTGCCTCATTTTGAAAACTGCCATTAGGAGAACCCTGTGAAATCGGAGAAAATGCTTGTATGTGTCAATATGCCTTGAATGGTGAATGAAAGTCCGGTAATCCACATGTTAATAACAGTGTAGTAATTATTTTGTAAACCGTGATTCATGTAGCGCTTTTGGAAAATGGAATTTCACGGTAATGAAACTATGTAAATTAAAATTCTATTGAGTAGAACGAGCTAGAAGAGAATTTTTCTGTGAAAATTGCATGATTGTCGAATCTGAAGTTTGGAAAAAGCTGCAAAACGAGAGTAAATATTTGTAGGTGCACATGTGCCTCTATGTTGCAAGAAAGTTCGGTAATCCACATTTTCAAAACATATTAAAGAATCTTTTTCTAATCCGTGGTGCATGTAGCGTGTTCAGAACGTGGAATTTCACGGTGATTGAAACAATGTAAATGACTTCTCTATTGGGTAGAACTCGCTCCGAGAGGGTTTTTCTGTGAAAACTTCGTCATTTTTGAAACTGGCGTTTGGAAAATGCGGCAAAATCTGAGAAAATACTTCTAAGAATCAATATTCAATGTATGGTGATGAAAGTTCGGTAATCCACATGCTAACAAATTTGTAGTGAATATTTGTCGAATCCTTTATGCATGCAGCATGATAGGAACACGGAATTGCACAGCCAGGGAATTTATGTAAATTACATTTCTCTTGGTTAGAAATCACACCAAGAGATTTTTCCTGAGAAATAGGCCTGATTTTTGTAACTGACATAAGGAAAATCTGCGATCTCAGACTACTAGTTCTTCGGTGTAAATCTGCCTTTTATGGTGGATGAAAGTTCGGTAATCCGCATGCTAACAACTCTGTAGTGAATATTTGTCGAATCTGAGATACGTGTAGCGTGTTTGGAACACAGAATATCACGGTGAGCGAATCTATATAAAATAAATGTCTCTTGGGTAGAATTCGCTCCAAGAGACTTTTCTGGGTATTCTGCCTCATTTTTGAAACTGGCTTTTGAAAATATCTGCAAAATCAGTGAAAATGCTTCAAAGTGTCAATATGCCTTGTATTGTGATGCAAGATCGTAAAAACACATGCAAACAAATCTGTGGTGAATATTTGTAGAAAGCGTTATGCATGTGGCCTGATCGTTTCCCGGAAAATGCCGGTGATGGAATCTATGTAAATTACATGCCTATTGGTTAGAATTCGCTCCAAAATATTTTTCTGAGCAAACGGCCTGATTTTCGAAACTAGCATTAGGAAAAAGCTGCAAATTCAGAGTTAATGTTTCTAGGTGTATATATGCCATTTATGGTGGATGAAAGTTCTGTAATCTACATGTTCACAACTCATTCGGGAAAGTTTGTTGAAACATTGATGCATGTAGCGTGTTCGGAAAATGGAATGTCACTGTGAGGGAAACTTTGTAAATTACATTTCTATTGGGAAGTACTCGCTCCACGAGAATTTTTCTGCGTATCTGCCTCCTTTTAAAAACTGGCATTAGGGAAAACTTTCGAAATATGAGAAAATGCTTCAAAGTGTCAACATGGCATTTATGGTGGATGAAAGTTCGGTAATCCTTATGCTAACAACTCTGTAGTGAATATTTGTCGAATCCGTGATGCATGTAGCTTTTACGGAACACGGAATTTCACGATGACTGGTTCTATGTAAATTGCATGTCTATTGGGTAGAACTCGCTCCGAGAGTATTTTTCTGTGGAAACTGCATGATTTTAGAGACTGACATTAGGAGAAAACTACTAAATCAGTATAAAATTACTATGTATAAATATGCACTATAAAGTGGATTAAAGTTCGTTAATACACATGTACACAACTCATTAAAGAAGGTTTTTTGAATCCGTGGTGCATGTAACGTGTTCAGAACACGGAATGACACGGTGATTGAAAGTAGTTAAATTATTATCTTTTGGGTAGAACTGTCTCCAAGAGCATTTTTCTGCCAATTCTGCCTCATTTTCAAAACTGGCATTAAAACTAACCTGTGAAATCTGAGAAAATTCTTCAAAGTGTCAGTAAGCCTTGTATGGTGGATGAAAGTGCTGTAATCCACTTGCTAACAACTCTGTAGTGAATATTTCTCGCATCCGAGATGCATGTAGCGTGTTCGGAACACGGAATTTCACGGTGAGCGAATCCATGTAAATTACATGTCTATTGGTTAGAACCCGCTCCAAGAGGTTTTTGCCGTGAAATCTGCCTCATTTTCGAAACTGGCATTTCGAAAGCTCTGTGAAATCAGAGAAAAAGCTTCTAAGCATCAATATGCCTACTAGTGGGATGAAAGTCCTGTAATCCACATGCAAACAACTCTGTAGTGTATTTTTGTCGAATATTTTCTGCATGTAGCGTGTTCGAAACACGTAATTTCACAGCGGGAGAATCTATGTTATTTACATATCTTTTGGGTAGAACACGCTCCAAAAGTTTTTTCCTTTGAAAACTGCCTGATTTTCGAAACTGCTATTAGGAAAAAGCTGCGAACTCAGAGTTAAAGTTTCTAGGTGTAAATATGCCTTGTATGGTGGATGAAAGTTCTGTAATACACATGTACACAACTCATTAAAAATGTTTGTCAAATCCGTGATGTATGTAGCGTGTTCGGAACACGGAATGTTACGGTGACGGTATCTATGAAAATGAGATGTCTATTGGATAGAACATGCACCAAGAGAATTTTTCTGCGAAATCTGCCTGATTTTCGTAAGTGACGTTAGGAAACCCTGCGAAATCTTAGTAAATGTTTCTAGGTGTAAATATGCCTTGTTTTGTGGTTGAAAAATCGGTAATCCACATGCTCATGCTCATTAAATAATGTTTGTCGAAGCCGTGATGAATGTAACGTTTTCGGAACACGGAATGTCTCGGTGAGTGAAACTCTGAAAATAACAATTCTACTGGATAGAACTCGCTTAAATTGAATGCTTCTGCGAAAATTTCATGAGTTTCGAAACTGGATGTTAGGAAAAACCTGCGAAATCAGAATAACTACTTCTAGGTGTAAATATGCCTTGTATGGTGGATGAAAGTTTGGTAATCCACATGCTCACACTCATTAAAGAATGTTTGTCGAATTCGTGATGCATGTAACGTGTTCGGAATACGGAATGTCATAGTGAAGGAAACAATGTAAGTTACATGTCTATTGGGTAGAACTCGCTTGAAGAGGATTTTTCTGCGAAAAGTGCCTCATTTTGAAAACTGCCATTAGGAGAACCCTGTGAAATCGGAGAAAATGCTTGTATGTGTCAATATGCCTTGAATGGTGAATGAAAGTCCGGTAATCCACATGTTAATAACAGTGTAGTAATTATTTTGTAAACCGTGATTCATGTAGCGCTTTTGGAAAATGGAATTTCACGGTAATGAAACTATGTAAATTAAAATTCTATTGAGTAGAACGAGCTAGAAGAGAATTTTTCTGTGAAAATTGCATGATTGTCGAATCTGAAGTTTGGAAAAAGCTGCAAAACGAGAGTAAATATTTGTAGGTGCACATGTGCCTCTATGTTGCAAGAAAGTTCGGTAATCCACATTTTCAAAACATATTAAAGAATCTTTTTCTAATCCGTGGTGCATGTAGCGTGTTCAGAACGTGGAATTTCACGGTGATTGAAACAATGTAAATGACTTCTCTATTGGGTAGAACTCGCTCCGAGAGGGTTTTTCTGCGAAAACTTCGTCATTTTTGAAACTGGCGTTTGGAAAATGCGGCAAAATCTGAGAAAATACTTCTAAGAATCAATATTCAATGTATGGTGATGAAAGTTCGGTAATCCACATGCTAACAAATTTGTAGTGAATATTTGTCGAATCCTTTATGCATGCAGCATGTTAGGAACACAGAATTTCACAGCCAGGGAATTTATGTAAATTACATTTCTCTTGGTTAGAAATCACACCAAGAGATTTTTCCTGAGAAATAGGCCTGATTTTTGTAACTGACATTAGGAAAATCTGCGATCTCAGACTACTAGATTCTCGGTGTAAATCTGCCTTTTATGGTGGATGAAAGTTCGGTAATCCGCATGCTAACAACTCTGTAGTGAATATTTGTCGAATCTGAGATACGTGTAGCGTGTTTGGAACACAGAATATCACAGTGAGCGAATCTATATAAAATAAATGTCTCTTGGGTAGAATTCGCTCCAAGAGACTTTTCTGGGTATTCTGCCTCATTTTTGAAACTGGCTTTGGAAAATATCTGCAAAATCAGTGAAAATGCTTCAAAGTGTCAATATGCCTTGTATTGTGATGCAAGATCGTAAAAACACATGCAAACAAATCTGTGGTGAATATTTGTAGAAAGCGTTATGCATGTGGCCTGATCGTTTCCCGGAAAATGCCGGTGATGGAATCTATGTAAATTACATGCCTATTGGTTAGAATTCGCTCCAAAATATTTTTCTGAGCAAACGGCCTGATTTTCGAAACTAGCATTAGGAAAAAGCTGCAAATTCAGAGTTAATGTTTCTAGGTGTATATATGCCATTTATGGTGGATGAAAGTTCTGTAATCTACATGTTCACAACTCATTCGGGAAAGTTGGTTGAAACCTTGATGCATGTAGCGTGTTCGGAAAATGGAATGTCACTGTGAGGGAAACTTTGTAAATTACATTTCTATTGGGAAGTACTCGCTCCACGAGAATTTTTCTGCGTATCTGCCTCCTTTTCAAAACTGGCATTAGGGAAAACTTTCGAAATATGAGAAAATGCTTCAAAGTGTCAACATGGCATTTATGGTGGATGAAAGTTCGGTAATCCTTATGCTAACAACTCTGTAGTGAATATTTTTCGAATCCGTGATGCATGTAGCTTTTTCGGAACACGGAATTTCACGATGACGGGTTCTATGTAAATTGCATGTCTATTGGTTAGAACTCGCTCCGAGAGTATTTTTCTGTGGAAACTGCATGATTTTAGAGACTGACATTAGGAGAAAACTACTAAATCAGAATAAAATTTCTATGTATAAATATGCACTATAAAGTGGATTAAAGTTCGTTAATACACATGTACACAACTCATTAAAGAAGGTTTTTTGAATCCGTGGTGCATGTAACGTGTTCAGAACACGGAATGACACGGTGATTGAAAGTAGTTAAATTATTATCTTTTGGGTAGAACTGTCTCCAAGAGCATTTTTCTGCCAATTCTGCCTCATTTTCAAAACTGGCATTAAAACTAAACTGTGAAATCTGAGAAAATTCTTCAAAGTGTCAGTAAGCCTTGTATGGTGGATGAAAGTGCTGTAATCCACTTGCTAACAACTCTGTAATGAATATTTCTCGCATCCGAGATGCATGTAGCGTGTTCGGAACACGGAATTTCACGGTGAGCGAATCCATGTAAATTACATGTCTATTGGTTAGAACCCGTTTCAAGAGGATTTTGCCGTGAAATCTGCCTCATTTTCGAAACTGGCATTTCGAAAGCTCTGTGAAATCAGAGAAAAAGCTTCTAAGCATCAATATGCCTACTAGTGGGATGAAAGTCCTGTAATCCACATGCAAACAACTCTGTAGTGTATTTTTGTCGAATATTTTCTGCATGTAGCGTGTTCGAAACACGTAATTTCACAGCGGGAGAATCTATGTTATTTACATATCTTTTGGGTAGAACACGCTCCAAAAGTTTTTTCCTTTGAAAACTGCCTGATTTTCGAAACTGCTATTAGGAAAAAGCTGCGAACTCAGAGTTAAAGTTTCTAGGTGTAAATATGCCTTGTATGGTGGATGAAAGTTCTGTAATACACATGTACACAACTCATTAAAAATGTTTGTCAAATCCGTGATGAATGTAGCGTGTTCGGAACACGGAATGTTACGGTGACGGTATCTATGAAAATGAGATGTCTATTGGATAGAACATGCACCAAGAGAATTTTTCTGCGAAATCTGCCTGATTTTCGTAAGTGACGTTAGGAAAACCTGCAAAATCTTAGTAAATGTTTCTAGGTGTAAATATGCCTTGTTTTGTGGTTGAAAAATCGGTAATCCACATGCTCACGCTCATTAAATAATGTTTGTCGAAGCCGTGATGAATGTAACGTTTTCGGAACACGGAATGTCTCGGTGAGTGAAACTCTGAAAATAACAATTCTACTGGATAGAACTCGCATAAATTGAATGCTTCTGCGAAAATTTCATGATTTTCGAAACTGGATGTTAGGAAAAACCTGCGAAATCAGAATAACTACTTCTAGGTGTAAATATGCCTTGTATGGTGGATGAAAGTTTGGTAATCCACATGCTCACACTCATTAAAGAATGTTTGTCGAATTCGTGATGCATGTAACGTGTTCGGAATACGGAATGTCATAGTGAAGGAAACAATGTAAGTTACATGTCTATTGGGTAGAACTCGCTTGAAGAGGATTTTTCTGCGAAAAGTGCCTCATTTTGAAAACTGCCATTAGGAGAACCCTGTGAAATCGGAGAAAATGCTTGTATGTGTCAATATGCCTTGAATGGTGAATGAAAGTCCGGTAATCCACATGTTAATAACAGTGTAGTAATTATTTTGTAAACCGTGATTCATGTAGCGCTTTTGGAAAATGGAATTTCACGGTAATGAAACTATGTAAATTAAAATTCTATTGAGTAGAACGAGCTAGAAGAGAATTTTTCTGTGAAAATTGCATGATTGTCGAATCTGAAGTTTGGAAAAAGCTGCAAAACGAGAGTAAATATTTGTAGGTGCACATGTGCCTCTATGTTGCAAGAAAGTTCGGTAATCCACATTTTCAAAACATATTAAAGAATCTTTTTCTAATCCGTGGTGCATGTAGCGTGTTCAGAACGTGGAATTTCACGGTGATTGAAACAATGTAAATGACTTCTCTATTGGGTAGAACTCGCTCCGAGAGGGTTTTTCTGCGAAAACTTCGTCATTTTTGAAACTGGCGTATGGAAAATGCGGCAAAATCTGAGAAAATACTTCTAAGAATCAATATTCAATGTATGGTGATGAAAGTTCGGTAATCCACATGCTAACAAATTTGTAGTGAATATTTGTCGAATCCTTTATGCATGTAGCATGTTAGGAACACGGAATTTCACAGCCAGGGAATTTATGTAAATTACATTTCTCTTGGTTAGAAATCACTCCAAGAGATTTTTCCTGAGAAATAGGCCTGATTTTTGAAACTGACATTAGGAAAATCTGCGATCTCAGACTACTAGATTCTCGGTGTAAATCTGCCTTTTATGGTGGATGAAAGTTCGGTAATCCGCATGCTAACAACTCTGTAGTGAATATTTGTCGAATCTGAGATACGTGTAGCGTGTTTGGAACACAGAATATCACGGTGAGCGAATCTATATAAAATAAATGTCTCTTGGGTAGAATTCGCTCCAAGAGACTTTTCTGGGTATTCTGCCTCATTTTTGAAACTGGCTTTGGAAAATATCTGCAAAATCAGTGAAAATGCTTCAAAGTGTCAATATGCCTTGTATTGTGATGCAAGATCGTAAAAACACATGCAAACAAATCTGTGGTGAATATTTGTAGAAAGCGTTATGCATGTGGCCTGATCGTTTCCCGGAAAATGCCGGTGATGGAATCTATGTAAATTACATGCCTATTGGTTAGAATTCGCTCCAAAATATTTTTCTGAGCAAACGGCCTGATTTTCGAAACTAGCATTAGGAAAAATCTGCAAATTCAGGGTTAATGTTTCTAGGTGTATATATGCCATTTATGGTGGATGAAAGTTCTGTAATCTACATGTTCACAACTCATTCGGGAAAGTTTGTTGAAACATTGATGCATGTATCGTGTTCGGAAAATGGAATGTCACTGTGAGGGAAACTTTGTAAATTACATTTCTATTGGGAAGTACTCGCTCCACGAGAATTTTTCTGCGTATCTGCCTCCTTTTCAAAACTGGCATTAGGGAAAACTTTCGAAATATGAGAAAATGCTTCAAAGTGTCAACATGGCAATTATGGTGGATGAAAGTTCGGTAATCCTTATGCTAACAACTCTGTAGTGAATATTTGTCGAGTCCGTGATGCATGTAGCTTTTTCGGAACACGGAATTTCACGATGACGGGTTCTATGTAAATTGCATGTCTATTGGGTAGAACTCGCTCCGAGAGTATTTTTCTGTGGAAACTGCATGATTTTAGAGACTGACATTAGGAGAAAACTACTAAATCAGAATAAAATTTCTATGTATAAATATGCACTGTAAGGTGGATTAAAGTTTGTTAATACACATGTTCACAACTCATTAAAGAAGGTTTTTTGAATCCGTGGTGCATGTAACGTGTTCAGAACATGGAATGACACGGTGATTGAAAGTAGTTAAATTATTATCTTTTGGGTAGAACTGTCTCCAAGAGCATTTTTCTGCCAATTCTGCCTCATTTTCAAAACTGGCATTAAAACTAACCTGTGAAATCTGAGAAAATTCTTCAAAGTGTCAGTAAGCCTTGTATGGTGGATGAAAGTGCTGTAATCCACTTGCTAACAACTCTGTAGTGAATATTTCTCGCATCCGAGATGCATGTAGCGTGTTCGGAACATGGAATTTCACGGTGAGCGAATCCATGTAAATTACATGTCTATTGGTTAGAACCCGCTCCAAGAGGTTTTTGCCGTGAAATCTGCCTCATTTTCGAAACTGGCATTTCGAAAGCTCTGTGAAATCAGAGAAAAATCTTCTAAGCATCAATATGCCTACTAGTGGGATGAAAGTCCTGTAATCCACATGCAAACAACTCTGAAGTGTATTTTTGTCGAATATTTTCTGCATGTAGCGTGTTCGAAACACGTAATTTCACAGCGGGAGAATCTATGTTATTTACATATCTTTTGGGTAGAACACGCTCCAAAAGTTTTTTCCTTTGAAAACTGCCTGATTTTCGAAACTGCTATTAGGAAAAAGCTGCGAACTCAGAGTTAAAGTTTCTAGGTGTAAATATGCCTTGTATGGTGGATGAAAGTTCTGTAATACACATGTACACAACTCATTAAAAATGTTTGTCAAATCCGTGATGTATGTAGCGTGTTCGGAACACGGAATGTTACGGTGACGGTATCTATGAAAATGAGATGTCTATTGGATAGAACATGCACCAAGAGAATTTTTCTGCGAAATCTGCCTGATTTTCGTAAGTGACGTTAGGAAAACCTGCAAAATCTTAGTAAATGTTTCTAGGTGTAAATATGCCTTGTTTTGTGGTTGAAAAATCGGTAATCCACATGCTCACGCTCATTAAATAATGTTTGTCGAAGCCGTGATGAATGTAACGTTTTCGGAACACGGAATGTCTCGGTGAGTGAAACTCTGAAAATAACAATTCTACTGGATAGAACTCGCATAAATTGAATGCTTCTGCGAAAATTTCATGATTTTCGAAACTGGATGTTAGGAAAAACCTGCGAAATCAGAATAACTACTTCTAGGTGTAAATATGCCTTGTATGGTGGATGAAAGTTTGGTAATCCACATGCTCACACTCATTAAAGAATGTTTGTCGAATTCGTGATGCATGTAACGTGTTCGGAATACGGAATGTCATAGTGAAGGAAACAATGTAAGTTACATGTCTATTGGGTAGAACTCGCTTGAAGAGGATTTTTCTGCGAAAAGTGCCTCATTTTGAAAACTGCCATTAGGAGAACCCTGTGAAATCGGAGAAAATGCTTGTATGTGTCAATATGCCTTGAATGGTGAATGAAAGTCCGGTAATCCACATGTTAATAACAGTGTAGTAATTATTTTGTAAACCGTGATTCATGTAGCGCTTTTGGAAAATGGAATTTCACGGTAATGAAACTATGTAAATTAAAATTCTATTGAGTAGAACGAGCTAGAAGAGAATTTTTCTGTGAAAATTGCATGATTGTCGAATCTGAAGTTTGGAAAAAGCTGCAAAACGAGAGTAAATATTTGTAGGTGCACATGTGCCTCTATGTTGCAAGAAAGTTCGGTAATCCACATTTTCAAAACATATTAAAGAATCTTTTACTAATCCGTGGTGCATGTAGCGTGTTCAGAACGTGGAATTTCACGGTGATTGAAACAATGTAAATGACTTCTCTATTGGGTAGAACTCGCTCCGAGAGGGTTTTTCTGTGAAAACTTCGTCATTTTTGAAACTGGCGTATGGAAAATGCGGCAAAATCTGAGAAAATACTTCTAAGAATCAATATTCAATGTATGGTGATGAAAGTTCGGTAATCCACATGCTAACAAATTTGTAGTGAATATTTGTCGAATCCTTTATGCATGTAGCATGTTAGGAACACGGAATTTCACAGCCAGGGAATTTATGTAAATTACATTTCTCTTGGTTAGAAATCACTCCAAGAGATTTTTCCTGAGAAATAGGCCTGATTTTTGAAACTGACATTAGGAAAATCTGCGATCTCAGACTACTAGATTCTCGGTGTAAATCTGCCTTTTATGGTGGATGAAAGTTCGGTAATCCGCATGCTAACAACTCTGTAGTGAATATTTGTCGAATCTGAGATACGTGTAGCGTGTTTGGAACACAGAATATCACGGTGAGCGAATCTATATAAAATAAATGTCTCTTGGGTAGAATTCGCTCCAAGAGACTTTTCTGGGTATTCTGCCTCATTTTTGAAACTGGCTTTTGAAAATATCTGCAAAATCAGTGAAAATGCTTCAAAGTGTCAATATGCCTTGTATTGTGATGCAAGATCGTAAAAACACATGCAAACAAATCTGTGGTGAATATTTGTAGAAAGCGTTATGCATGTGGCCTGATCGTTTCCCGGAAAATGCCGGTGATGGAATCTATGTAAATTACATGCCTATTGGTTAGAATTCGCTCCAAAATATTTTTCTGAGCAAACGGCCTGATTTTCGAAACTAGCATTAGGAAAAAGCTGCAAATTCAGGGTTAATGTTTCTAGGTGTATATATGCCATTTATGGTGGATGAAAGTTCTGTAATCTACATGTTCACAACTCATTTGGGAAAGTTTGTTGAAACCTTGATGCATGTAGCGTGTTCGGAAAATGGAATGTCACTGTGAGGGAAACTTTGTAAATTACATTTCTATTGGGAAGTACTCGCTCCACGAGAATTTTTCTGCGTATCTGCCTCCTTTTCAAAACTGGCATTAGGGAAAACTTTCGAAATATGAGAAAATGCTTCAAAGTGTCAACATGGCATTTATGGTGGATGAAAGTTCGGTAATCCTTATGCTAACAACTCTGTAGTGAATATTTGTCGAGTCCGTGATGCATGTAGCTTTTTCGGAACACGGAATTTCACGATGACGGGTTCTATGTAAATTGCATGTCTATTGGGTAGAACTCGCTCCGAGAGTATTTTTCTGTGGAAACTGCATGATTTTAGAGACTGACATTAGGAGAAAACTACTAAATCAGAATAAAATTTCTATGTATAAATATGCACTGTAAGGTGGATTAAAGTTTGTTAATACACATGTTCACAACTCATTAAAGAAGGTTTTTTGAATCCGTGGTGCATGTAACGTGTTCAGAACACGGAATGACACGGTGATTGAAAGTAGTTAAATTATTATCTTTTGGGTAGAACTGTCTCCAAGAGCATTTTTCTGCCAATTCTGCCTCATTTTCAAAACTGGCATTAAAACTAACCTGTGAAATCTGAGAAAATTCTTCAAAGTGTCAGTAAGCCTTGTATGGTGGATGAAAGTGCTGTAATCCACTTGCTAACAACTCTGTAGTGAATATTTCTCTCATCCGAGATGCATGTAGCGTGTTCGGAACATGGAATTTCACGGTGAGCGAATCCATGTAAATTACATGTCTATTGGTTAGAACCCGCTCCAAGAGGTTTTTGCCGTGAAATCTGCCTCATTTTCGGAACTGGCATTTCGAAAGCTCTGTGAAATCAGAGAAAAATCTTCTAAGCATCAATATGCCTACTAGTGGGATGAAAGTCCTGTAATCCACATGCAAACAACTCTGTAGTGTATTTTTGTCGAATATTTTCTGCATGTAGCGTGTTCGAAACACGTAATTTCACAGCGGGAGAATCTATGTTATTTACATATCTTTTGGGTAGAACACGCTCCAAAAGTTTTTTCCTTTGAAAACTGCCTGATTTTCGAAACTGCTATTAGGAAAAAGCTGCGAACTCAGAGTTAAAGTTTCTAGGTGTAAATATGCCTTGTATGGTGGATGAAAGTTCTGTAATACACATGTACACAACTCATTAAAAATGTTTGTCAAATCCGTGATGTATGTAGCGTGTTCGGAACACGGAATGTTACGGTGACGGTATCTATGAAAATGAGATGTCTATTGGATAGAACATGCACCAAGAGAATTTTTCTGCGAAATCTGCCTGATTTTCGTAAGTGACGTTAGGAAAACCTGCAAAATCTTAGTAAATGTTTCTAGGTGTAAATATGCCTTGTTTTGTGGTTGAAAAATCGGTAATCCACATGCTCACGCTCATTAAATAATGTTTGTCGAAGCCGTGATGAATGTAACGTTTTCGGAACACGGAATGTCTCGGTGAGTGAAACTCTGAAAATAACAATTCTACTGGATAGAACTCGCATAAATTGAATGCTTCTGCGAAAATTTCATGATTTTCGAAACTGGATGTTAGGAAAAACCTGCGAAATCAGAATAACTACTTCTAGGTGTAAATATGCCTTGTATGGTGGATGAAAGTTTGGTAATCCACATGCTCACACTCATTAAAGAATGTTTGTCGAATTCGTGATGCATGTAACGTGTTCGGAATACGGAATGTCATAGTGAAGGAAACAATGTAAGTTACATGTCTATTGGGTAGAACTCGCTTGAAGAGGATTTTTCTGCGAAAAGTGCCTCATTTTGAAAACTGCCATTAGGAGAACCCTGTGAAATCGGAGAAAATGCTTGTATGTGTCAATATGCCTTGAATGGTGAATGAAAGTCCGGTAATCCACATGTTAATAACAGTGTAGTAATTATTTTGTAAACCGTGATTCATGTAGCGCTTTTGGAAAATGGAATTTCACGGTAATGAAACTATGTAAATTAAAATTCTATTGAGTAGAACGAGCTAGAAGAGAATTTTTCTGTGAAAATTGCATGATTGTCGAATCTGAAGTTTGGAAAAAGCTGCAAAACGAGAGTAAATATTTGTAGGTGCACATGTGCCTCTATGTTGCAAGAAAGTTCGGTAATCCACATTTTCAAAACATATTAAAGAATCTTTTACTAATCCGTGGTGCATGTAGCGTGTTCAGAACGTGGAATTTCACGGTGATTGAAACAATGTAAATGACTTCTCTATTGGGTAGAACTCGCTCCGAGAGGGTTTTTCTGCGAAAACTTCGTCATTTTTGAAACTGGCGTATGGAAAATGCGGCAAAATCTGAGAAAATACTTCTAAGAATCAATATTCAATGTATGGTGATGAAAGTTCGGTAATCCACATGCTAACAAATTTGTAGTGAATATTTGTCGAATCCTTTATGCATGTAGCATGTTAGGAACACGGAATTTCACAGCCAGGGAATTTATGTAAATTAAATTTCTCTTGGTTAGAAATCACTCCAAGAGATTTTTCCTGAGAAATAGGCCTGATTTTTGAAACTGACATTAGGAAAATCTGCGATCTCAGACTACTAGATTCTCGGTGTAAATCTGCCTTTTATGGTGGATGAAAGTTCGGTAATCCGCATGCTAACAACTCTGTAGTGAATATTTGTCGAATCTGAGATACGTGTAGCGTGTTTGGAACACAGAATATCACGGTGAGCGAATCTATATAAAATAAATGTCTCTTGGGTAGAATTCGCTCCAAGAGACTTTTCTGGGTATTCTGCCTCATTTTTGAAACTGGCTTTTGAAAATATCTGCAAAATCAGTGAAAATGCTTCAAAGTGTCAATATGCCTTGTATTGTGATGCAAGATCGTAAAAACACATGCAAACAAATCTGTGGTGAATATTTGTAGAAAGCGTTATGCATGTGGCCTGATCGTTTCCCGGAAAATGCCGGTGATGGAATCTATGTAAATTACATGCCTATTGGTTAGAATTCGCTCCAAAATATTTTTCTGAGCAAACGGCCTGATTTTCGAAACTAGCATTAGGAAAAAGCTGCAAATTCAGGGTTAATGTTTCTAGGTGTATATATGCCATTTATGGTGGATGAAAGTTCTGTAGTCTACATGTTCACAACTCATTTGGGAAAGTTTGTTGAAACATTGATGCATGTATCGTGTTCGGAAAATGGAATGTCACTGTGAGGGAAACTTTGTAAATTACATTTCTATTGGGAAGTACTCGCTCCACGAGAATTTTTCTGCGTATCTGCCTCCTTTTCAAAACTGGCATTAGGGAAAACTTTTGAAATATGAGAAAATGCTTCAAAGTGTCAACATGGCATTTATGGTGGATGAAAGTTCGGTAATCCTTATGCTAACAACTCTGTAGTGAATATTTGTCGAGTCCGTGATGCATGTAGCTTTTTCGGAACACGGAATTTCACGATGACGGGTTCTATGTAAATTGCATGTCTATTGGGTAGAACTCGCTCCGAGAGTATTTTTCTGTGGAAACTGCATGATTTTAGAGACTGACATTAGGAGAAAACTACTAAATCAGAATAAAATTTCTATGTATAAATATGCACTGTAAGGTGGATTAAAGTTTGTTAATACACATGTTCACAACTCATTAAAGAAGGTTTTTTGAATCCGTGGTGCATGTAACGTGTTCAGAACACGGAATGACACGGTGATTGAAAGTAGTTAAATTATTATCTTTTGGGTAGAACTGTCTCCAAGAGCATTTTTCTGCCAATTCTGCCTCATTTTCAAAACTGGCATTAAAACTAACCTGTGAAATCTGAGAAAATTCTTCAAAGTGTCAGTAAGCCTTGTATGGTGGATGAAAGTGCTGTAATCCACTTGCTAACAACTCTGTAGTGAATATTTCTCTCATCCGAGATGCATGTAGCGTGTTCGGAACATGGAATTTCACGGTGAGCGAATCCATGTAAATTACATGTCTATTGGTTAGAACCCGCTCCAAGAGGTTTTTGCCGTGAAATCTGCCTCATTTTCGAAACTGGCATTTCGAAAGCTCTGTGAAATCAGAGAAAAAGCTTCTAAGCATCAATATGCCTACTAGTGGGATGAAAGTCCTGTAATCCACATGCAAACAACTCTGAAGTGTATTTTTGTCGAATATTTTCTGCATGTAGCGTGTTCGAAACACGTAATTTCACAGCGGGAGAATCTATGTTATTTACATATCTTTTGGGTAGAACACGCTCCAAAAGTTTTTTCCTTTGAAAACTGCCTGATTTTCGAAACTGCTATTAGGAAAAAGCTGCGAACTCAGAGTTAAAGTTTCTAGGTGTAAATATGCCTTGTATGGTGGATGAAAGTTCTGTAATACACATGTACACAACTCATTAAAAATGTTTGTCAAATCCGTGATGTATGTAGCGTGTTCGGAACACGGAATGTTACGGTGACGGTATCTATGAAAATGAGATGTCTATTGGATAGAACATGCACCAAGAGAATTTTTCTGCGAAATCTGCCTGATTTTCGTAAGTGACGTTAGGAAAACCTGCAAAATCTTAGTAAATGTTTCTAGGTGTAAATATGCCTTGTTTTGTGGTTGAAAAATCGGTAATCCACATGCTCACGCTCATTAAATAATGTTTGTCGAAGCCGTGATGAATGTAACGTTTTCGGAACACGGAATGTCTCGGTGAGTGAAACTCTGAAAATAACAATTCTACTGGATAGAACTCGCATAAATTGAATGCTTCTGCGAAAATTTCATGATTTTCGAAACTGGATGTTAGGAAAAACCTGCGAAATCAGAATAACTACTTCTAGGTGTAAATATGCCTTGTATGGTGGATGAAAGTTTGGTAATCCACATGCTCACACTCATTAAAGAATGTTTGTCGAATTCGTGATGCATGTAACGTGTTCGGAATACGGAATGTCATAGTGAAGGAAACAATGTAAGTTACATGTCTATTGGGTAGAACTCGCTTGAAGAGGATTTTTCTGCGAAAAGTGCCTCATTTTGAAAACTGCCATTAGGAGAACCCTGTGAAATCGGAGAAAATGCTTGTATGTGTCAATATGCCTTGAATGGTGAATGAAAGTCCGGTAATCCACATGTTAATAACAGTGTAGTAATTATTTTGTAAACCGTGATTCATGTAGCGCTTTTGGAAAATGGAATTTCACGGTAATGAAACTATGTAAATTAAAATTCTATTGAGTAGAACGAGCTAGAAGAGAATTTTTCTGTGAAAATTGCATGATTGTTGAATCTGAAGTTTGGAAAAAGCTGCAAAACGAGAGTAAATATTTGTAGGTGCACATGTGCCTCTATGTTGCAAGAAAGTTCGGTAATCCACATTTTCAAAACATATTAAAGAATCTTTTTCTAATCCGTGGTGCATGTAGCGTGTTCAGAACGTGGAATTTCACGGTGATTGAAACAATGTAAATGACTTCTCTATTGGGTAGAACTCGCTCCGAGAGGGTTTTTCTGCGAAAACTTCGTCATTTTTGAAACTGGCGTTTGGAAAATGCGGCAAAATCTGAGAAAATACTTCTAAGAATCAATATTGAATGTATGGTGATGAAAGTTCGGTAATCCACATGCTAACAAATTTGTAGTGAATATTTGTCGAATCCTTTATGCATGTAGCATGTTAGGAACACGGAATTTCACAGCCAGGGAATTTATGTAAATTACATTTCTCTTGGTTAGAAATCACTCCAAGAGATTTTTCCTGAGAAATAGGCCTGATTTTTGAAACTGACATTAGGAAAATCTGCGATCTCAGACTACTAGATTCTCGGTGTAAATCTGCCTTTTATGGTGGATGAAAGTTCGGTAATCCGCATGCTAACAACTCTGTAGTGAATATTTGTCGAATCTGAGATACGTGTAGCGTGTTTGGAACACAGAATATCACGGTGAGCGAATCTAAATAAAATAAATGTCTCTTGGGTAGAATTCGCTCCAAGAGACTTTTCTGGGTATTCTGCCTCATTTTTGAAACTGGCTTTTGAAAATATCTGCAAAATCAGTGAAAATGCTTCAAAGTGTCAATATGCCTTGTATTGTGATGCAAGATCGTAAAAACACATGCAAACAAATCTGTGGTGAATATTTGTAGAAAGCGTTATGCATGTGGCCTGATCGTTTCCCGGAAAATGCCGGTGATGGAATCTATGTAAATTACATGCCTATTGGTTAGAATTCGCTCCAAAATATTTTTCTGAGCAAACGGCCTGATTTTCGAAACTAGCATTAGGAAAAAGCTGCAAATTCAGGGTTAATGTTTCTAGGTGTATATATGCCATTTATGGTGGATGAAAGTTCTGTAATCTACATGTTCACAACTCATTCGGGAAAGTTTGTTGAAACATTGATGCATGTAGCGTGTTCGGAAAATGGAATGTCACTGTGAGGGAAACTTTGTAAATTACATTTCTATTGGGAAGTACTCGCTCCACGAGAATTTTTCTGCGTATCTGCCTCCTTTTCAAAACTGGCATTAGGGAAAACTTTCGAAATATGAGAAAATGCTTCAAAGTGTCAACATGGCATTTATGGTGGATGAAAGTTCGGTAATCCTTATGCTAACAACTCTGTAGTGAATATTTGTCGAGTCCGTGATGCATGTAGCTTTTTCGGAACACGGAATTTCACGATGACGGGTTCTATGTAAATTGCGTGTCTATTGGGTAGAACTCGCTCCGAGAGTATTTTTCTGTGGAAACTGCATGATTTTAGAGACTGACATTAGGAGAAAACTACTAAATCAGAATAAAATTTCTATGTATAAATATGCACTGTAAGGTGGATTAAAGTTTGTTAATACACATGTTCACAACTCATTAAAGAAGGTTTTTTGAATCCGTGGTGCATGTAACGTGTTCAGAACACGGAATGACACGGTGATTGAAAGTAGTTAAATTATTATCTTTTGGGTAGAACTGTCTCCAAGAGCATTTTTCTGCCAATTCTGCCTCATTTTCAAAACTGGCATTAAAACTAACCTGTGAAATCTGAGAAAATTCTTCAAAGTGTCAGTAAGCCTTGTATGGTGGATGAAAGTGCTGTAATCCACTTGCTAACAACTCTGTAGTGAATATTTCTCGCATCCGAGTTGCATGTAGCGTGTTCGGAACACGGAATTTCACGGTGAGCGAATCCATGTAAATTACATGTCTATTGGTTAGAACCCGCTCCAAGAGGTTTTTGCCGTGAAATCTGCCTCATTTTCGAAACTGGCATTTCGAAAGCTCTATGAAATCAGAGAAAAAGCTTCTAAGCATCAATATGCCTACTAGTGGGATGAAAGTCCTGTAATCCACATCCAAACAACTCTGTAGTGTATTTTTGTCGAATATTTTCTGCATGTAGCGTGTTCGAAACACGTAATTTCACAGCGGGAGAATCTATGTTATTTACATATCTTTTGGGTAGAACACGCTCCAAAAGTTTTTTCCTTTGAAAACTGCCTGATTTTCGAAACTGCTATTAGGAAAAAGCTGCGAACTCAGAGTTAAAGTTTCTAGGTGTAAATATGCCTTGTATGGTGGATGAAAGTTCTGTAATACACATGTACACAACTCATTAAAAATGTTTGTCAAATCCGTGATGTATGTAGCGTGTTCGGAACACGGAATATTACGGTGACCGTATCTATGAAAATGAGATGTCTATTGGATAGAACATTCACCAAGAGAATTTTTCTGCGAAATCTGCCTGATTTTCGTAAGTGACGTTAGGAAACCCTGCGAAATCTTAGTAAATGTTTCTAGGTGTAAATATGCCTTGTTTTGTGGTTGAAAAATCGTTAATCCACATGCTCACGCTTATTAAATAATGTTTGTCGAAGCCGTGATGAATGTAACGTTTTCGGAACACGGAATGTCTCGGTGAGTGAAACTCTGAAAATAACAATTCTACTGGATAGAACTCGCATAAATTGAATGCTTCTGCGAAAATTTCATGATTTTCGAAACTGGATGTTAGGAAAAACCTGCGAAATCAGAATAACTACTTCTAGGTGTAAATATGCCTTGTATGGTGGATGAAAGTTTGGTAATCCACATGCTCACACTCATTAAAGAATGTTTGTCGAATTCGTGATGCATGTAACGTGTTCGGAATACGGAATGTCATAGTGAAGGAAACAATGTAAGTTACATGTCTATTGGGTAGAACTAGCTTGAAGAGGATTTTCCTGCAAAAAGTGCCTCATTTTGAAAACGGCCATTAGGAGAACCCTGTGAAATCGGAGAAAATGCTTGTATGTGTCAATATGCCTTGAATGGTGAATGAAAGTCCGGTAATCCACATGTTAATAACAGTGTAGTAATTATTTTGTAAACCGTGATTCATGTAGCGCTTTTGGAAAATGGAATTTCACGGTAATGAAACTATGTAAATTAAAATTCTATTGAGTAGAACGAGCTAGAAGAGAATTTTTCTGTGAAAATTGCATGATTGTCGAATCTGAAGTTTGGAAAAAGCTGCAAAACGAGAGTAAATATTTGTAGGTGCACATGTGCCTCTATGTTGCAAGAAAGTTCGGTAATCCACATTTTCAAAACATATTAAAGAATCTTTTTCTAATCCGTGGTGCATGTAGCGTGTTCAGAACGTGGAATTTCACGGTGATTGAAACAATGTAAATGACTTCTCTATTGGGTAGAACTCGCTCCGAGAGGGTTTTTCTGCGAAAACTTCGTCATTTTTGAAACTGGCGTTTGGAAAATGCGGCAAAATCTGAGAAAATACTTCTAAGAATCAATATTGAATGTATGGTGATGAAAGTTCAGTAATCCACATGCTAACAAATTTGTAGTGAATATTTGTCGAATCCTTTATGCATGTAGCATGTTAGGAACACGGAATTTCACAGCCAGGGAATTTATGTAAATTACATTTCTCTTGGTTAGAAATCACTCCAAGAGATTTTTCCTGAGAAATAGGCCTGATTTTTGAAACTGACATTAGGAAAATCTGCGATCTCAGACTACTAGATTCTCGGTGTAAATCTGCCTTTTATGGTGGATGAAAGTTCGGTAATCCGCATGCTAACAACTCTGTAGTGAATATTTGTCGAATCTGAGATACGTGTAGCGTGTTTGGAACACAGAATATCACGGTGAGCGAATCTATATAAAATAAATGTCTCTTGGGTAGAATTCGCTCCAAGAGACTTTTCTGGGTATTCTGCCTCATTTTTGAAACTGGCTTTTGAAAATATCTGCAAAATCAGTGAAAATGCTTCAAAGTGTCAATATGCCTTGTATTGTGATGCAAGATCGTACAAACACATGCAAACAAATCTGTGGTGAATATTTGTAGAAAGCGTTATGCATGTGGCCTGATCGTTTCCCGGAAAATGCCGGTGATGGAATCTATGTAAATTACATGCCTATTGGTTAGAATTCGCTCCAAAATATTTTTCTGAGCAAACGGCCTGATTTTCGAAACTAGCATTAGGAAAAATCTGCAAATTCAGGGTTAATGTTTCTAGGTGTATATATGCCATTTATGGTGGATGAAAGTTCTGTAATCTACATGTTCACAACTCATTCGGGAAAGTTTGTTGAAACCTTGATGCATGTAGCGTGTTCGGAAAATGGAATGTCACTGTGAGGGAAACTTTGTAAATTACATTTCTATTGGGAAGTACTCGCTCCACGAGAATTTTTCTGCGTATCTGCCTCCTTTTCAAAACTGGCATTAGGGAAAGCTTTCGAAATATGAGAAAATGCTTCAAAGTGTCAACATGGCAATTATGGTGGATGAAAGTTCGGTAATCCTTATGCTAACAACTCTGTAGTGAATATTTGTCGAGTCCGTGATGCATGTAGCTTTTTCGGAACACGGAATTTCACGATGACGGGTTCTATGTAAATTGCATGTCTATTGGGTAGAACTCGCTCCGAGAGTATTTTTCTGTGGAAACTGCATGATTTTAGAGACTGACATTAGGAGAAAACTACTAAATCAGAATAAAATTTCTATGTATAAATATGCACTGTAAGGTGGATTAAAGTTCGTTAATACACATGTTCACAACTCATTAAAGAAGGTTTTTTGAATCCGTGGTGCATGTAACGTGTTCAGAACACGGAATGACACGGTGATTGAAAGTATTTAAATTATTATCTTTTGGGTAGAACTGTCTCCAAGAGCATTTTTCTGCCAATTCTGCCTCATTTTCAAAACTGGCATTAAAACTAACCTGTGAAATCTGAGAAAATTCTTCAAAGTGTCAGTAAGCCTTGTATGGTGGATGAAAGTGCTGTAATCCACTTGCTAACAACTCTGAAGTGAATATTTCTCGCATCCGAGATGCATGTAGCGTGTTCGGAACATGGAATTTCACGGTGAGCGAATCCATGTAAATTACATGTCTATTGGTTAGAACCCGCTCCAAGAGGTTTTTGCCGTGAAATCTGCCTCATTTTCGAAACTGGCATTTCGAAAGCTCTGTGAAATCAGAGAAAAAGCTTCTAAGCATCAATATGCCTACTAGTGGGATGAAAGTCCTGTAATCCACATGCAAACAACTCTGTAGTGTATTTTTGTCGAATATTTTCTGCATGTAGCGTGTTCGAAACACGTAATTTCACAGCGGGAGAATCTATGTTATTTACATATCTTTTGGGTAGAACACGCTCCAAAAGTTTTTCCTTTGAAAACTGCCTGATTTTCGAAACTGCTATTAGGAAAAAGCTGCGAACTCAGAGTTAAAGTTTCTAGGTGGAAATATGCCTTGTATGGTGGATGAAAGTTCTGTAATACACATGTACACAACTCATTAAAAATGTTTGTCAAATCCGTGATGTATGTAGCGTGTTCGGAACACGGAATGTTACGGTGACGGTATCTATGAAAATGAGATGTCTATTGGATAGAACATGCACCAAGAGAATTTTTCTGCGAAATCTGCCTGATTTTCGTAAGTGACGTTAGGAAAACCTGCAAAATCTTAGTAAATGTTTCTAGGTGTAAATATGCCTTGTTTTGTGGTTGAAAAATCGGTAATCCACATGCTCACGCTCATTAAATAATGTTTGTCGAAGCCGTGATGAATGTAACGTTTTCGGAACACGGAATGTCTCGGTGAGTGAAACTCTGAAAATAACAATTCTACTGGATAGAACTCGCTTAAATTGAATGCTTCTGCAAAAATTTCATGATTTTCGAAACTGGATGTTAGGAAAAACCTGCGAAATCAGAATAACTACTTCTAGGTGTAAATATGCCTTGTATGGTGGATGAAAGTTTGGTAATCCACATGCTCACACTCATTAAAGAATGTTTGTCGAATTCGTGATGCATGTAACGTGTTCGGAATACGGAATGTCATAGTGAAGGAAACAATGAAAGTTACATGTCTATTGGGTAGAACTCGCTTGAAGAGGATTTTTCTGCGAAAAGTGCCTCATTTTGAAAACTGCCATTAGGAGAACCCTGTGAAATCGGAGAAAATGCTTGTATGTGTCAATATGCCTTGAATGGTGAATGAAAGTCCGGTAATCCACATGTTAATAACAGTGTAGTAATTATTTTGTAAACCGTGATTCATGTAGCGCTTTTGGAAAATGGAATTTCACGGTAATGAAACTATGTAAATTAAAATTCTATTGAGTAGAACGAGCTAGAAGAGAATTTTTCTGTGAAAATTGCATGATTGTCGAATCTGAAGTTTGGAAAAAGCTGCAAAACGAGAGTAAATATTTGTAGGTGCACATGTGCCTCTATGTTGCAAGAAAGTTCGGTAATCCACATTTTCAAAACATATTAAAGAATCTTTTTCTAATCCGTGGTGCATGTAGCGTGTTCAGAACGTGGAATTTCACGGTGATTGAAACAATGTAAATGACTTCTCTATTGGGTAGAACTCGCTCCGAGAGGGTTTTTCTGCGAAAACTTCGTCATTTTTGAAACTGGCGTTTGGAAAATGCGGCAAAATCTGAGAAAATACTTCTAAGAATCAATATTCAATGTATGGTGATGAAAGTTCAGTAATCCACATGCTAACAAATTTGTAGTGAATATTTGTCGAATCCTTTATGCATGTAGCATGTTAGGAACACGGAATTTCACAGCCAGGGAATTTATGTAAATTACATTTCTCTTGGTTAGAAATCACTCCAAGAGATTTTTCCTGAGAAATAGGCCTGATTTTTGAAACTGACATTAGGAAAATCTGCGATCTCAGACTACTAGATTCTCGGTGTAAATCTGCCTTTTATGGTGGATGAAAGTTCGGTAATCCGCATGCTAACAACTCTGTAGTGAATATTTGTCGAATCTGAGATACGTGTAGCGTGTTTGGAACACAGAATATCACGGTGAGCGAATCTATATAAAATAAATGTCTCTTGGGTAGAATTCGCTCCAAGAGACTTTTCTGGGTATTCTGCCTCATTTTTGAAACTGGCTTTTGAAAATATCTGCAAAATCAGTGAAAATGCTTCAAAGTGTCAATATGCCTTGTATTGTGATGCAAGATCGTACAAACACATGCAAACAAATCTGTGGTGAATATTTGTAGAAAGCGTTATGCATGTGGCCTGATCGTTTCCCGGAAAATGCCGGTGATGGAATCTATGTAAATTACATGCCTATTGGTTAGAATTCGCTCCAAAATATTTTTCTGAGCAAACGGCCTGATTTTCGAAACTAGCATTAGGAAAAATCTGCAAATTCAGGGTTAATGTTTCTAGGTGTATATATGCCATTTATGGTGGATGAAAGTTCTGTAATCTACATGTTCACAACTCATTCGGGAAAGTTTGTTGAAACCTTGATGCATGTAGCGTGTTCGGAAAATGGAATGTCACTGTGAGGGAAACTTTGTAAATTACATTTCTATTGGGAAGTACTCGCTCCACGAGAATTTTTCTGCGTATCTGCCTCCTTTTCAAAACTGGCATTAGGGAAAGCTTTCGAAATATGAGAAAATGCTTCAAAGTGTCAACATGGCAATTATGGTGGATGAAAGTTCGGTAATCCTTATGCTAACAACTCTGTAGTGAATATTTGTCGAGTCCGTGATGCATGTAGCTTTTTCGGAACACGGAATTTCACGATGACGGGTTCTATGTAAATTGCATGTCTATTGGGTAGAACTCGCTCCGAGAGTATTTTTCTGTGGAAACTGCATGATTTTAGAGACTGACATTAGGAGAAAACTACTAAATCAGAATAAAATTTCTATGTATAAATATGCACTGTAAGGTGGATTAAAGTTCGTTAATACACATGTTCACAACTCATTAAAGAAGGTTTTTTGAATCCGTGGTGCATGTAACGTGTTCAGAACACGGAATGACACGGTGATTGAAAGTATTTAAATTATTATCTTTTGGGTAGAACTGTCTCCAAGAGCATTTTTCTGCCAATTCTGCCTCATTTTCAAAACTGGCATTAAAACTAACCTGTGAAATCTGAGAAAATTCTTCAAAGTGTCAGTAAGCCTTGTATGGTGGATGAAAGTGCTGTAATCCACTTGCTAACAACTCTGAAGTGAATATTTCTCGCATCCGAGATGCATGTAGCGTGTTCGGAACATGGAATTTCACGGTGAGCGAATCCATGTAAATTACATGTCTATTGGTTAGAACCCGCTCCAAGAGGTTTTTGCCGTGAAATCTGCCTCATTTTCGAAACTGGCATTTCGAAAGCTCTGTGAAATCAGAGAAAAAGCTTCTAAGCATCAATATGCCTACTAGTGGGATGAAAGTCCTGTAATCCACATGCAAACAACTCTGTAGTGTATTTTTGTCGAATATTTTCTGCATGTAGCGTGTTCGAAACACGTAATTTCACAGCGGGAGAATCTATGTTATTTACATATCTTTTGGGTAGAACACGCTCCAAAAGTTTTTCCTTTGAAAACTGCCTGATTTTCGAAACTGCTATTAGGAAAAAGCTGCGAACTCAGAGTTAAAGTTTCTAGGTGGAAATATGCCTTGTATGGTGGATGAAAGTTCTGTAATACACATGTACACAACTCATTAAAAATGTTTGTCAAATCCGTGATGTATGTAGCGTGTTCGGAACACGGAATGTTACGGTGACGGTATCTATGAAAATGAGATGTCTATTGGATAGAACATGCACCAAGAGAATTTTTCTGCGAAATCTGCCTGATTTTCGTAAGTGACGTTAGGAAAACCTGCAAAATCTTAGTAAATGTTTCTAGGTGTAAATATGCCTTGTTTTGTGGTTGAAAAATCGGTAATCCACATGCTCACGCTCATTAAATAATGTTTGTCGAAGCCGTGATGAATGTAACGTTTTCGGAACACGGAATGTCTCGGTGAGTGAAACTCTGAAAATAACAATTCTACTGGATAGAACTCGCTTAAATTGAATGCTTCTGCAAAAATTTCATGATTTTCGAAACTGGATGTTAGGAAAAACCTGCGAAATCAGAATAACTACTTCTAGGTGTAAATATGCCTTGTATGGTGGATGAAAGTTTGGTAATCCACATGCTCACACTCATTAAAGAATGTTTGTCGAATTCGTGATGCATGTAACGTGTTCGGAATACGGAATGTCATAGTGAAGGAAACAATGTAAGTTACATGTCTATTGGGTAGAACTCGCTTGAAGAGGATTTTTCTGCGAAAAGTGCCTCATTTTGAAAACTGCCATTAGGAGAACCCTGTGAAATCGGAGAAAATGCTTGTATGTGTCAATATGCCTTGAATGGTGAATGAAAGTCCGGTAATCCACATGTTAATAACAGTGTAGTAATTATTTTGTAAACCGTGATTCATGTAGCGCTTTTGGAAAATGGAATTTCACGGTAATGAAACTATGTAAATTAAAATTCTATTGAGTAGAACGAGCTAGAAGAGAATTTTTCTGTGAAAATTGCATGATTGTCGAATCTGAAATTTGGAAAAAGCTGCAAAACGAGAGTAAATATTTGTAGGTGCACATGTGCCTCTATGTTGCAAGAAAGTTCGGTAATCCACATTTTCAAAACATATTAAAGAATCTTTTTCTAATCCGTGGTGCATGTAGCGTGTTCAGAACGTGGAATTTCACGGTGATTGAAACAATGTAAATGACTTCTCTATTGGGTAGAACTCGCTCCGAGAGGGTTTTTCTGCGAAAACTTCGTCATTTTTGAAACTGGCGTTTGGAAAATGCGGCAAAATCTGAGAAAATACTTCTAAGAATCAATATTCAATGTATGGTGATGAAAGTTCGGTAATCCACATGCTAACAAATTTGTAGTGAATATTTGTCGAATCCTTTATGCATGTAGCATGTTAGGAACACGGAATTTCACAGCCAGGGAATTTATGTAAATTACATTTCTCTTGGTTAGAAATCACTCCAAGAGATTTTTCCTGAGAAATAGGCCTGATTTTTGAAACTGACATTAGGAAAATCTGCGATCTCAGACTACTAGATTCTCGGTGTAAATCTGCCTTTTATGGTGGATGAAAGTTCGGTAATCCGCATGCTAACAACTCTGTAGTGAATATTTGTCGAATCTGAGATACGTGTAGCGTGTTTGGAACACAGAATATCACGGTGAGCGAATCTATATAAAATAAATGTCTCTTGGGTAGAATTCGCTCCAAGAGACTTTTCTGGGTATTCTGCCTCATTTTTGAAACTGGCTTTTGAAAATATCTGCAAAATCAGTGAAAATGCTTCAAAGTGTCAATATGCCTTGTATTGTGATGCAAGATCGTACAAACACATGCAAACAAATCTGTGGTGAATATTTGTAGAAAGCGTTATGCATGTGGCCTGATCGTTTCCCGGAAAATGCCGGTGATGGAATCTATGTAAATTACATGCCTATTGGTTAGAATTCGCTCCAAAATATTTTTCTGAGCAAACGGCCTGATTTTTGAAACTAGCATTAGGAAAAAGCTGCAAATTCAGAGTTAATGTTTCTAGGTGTATATATGCCATTTATGGTGGATGAAAGTTCTGTAATCTACATGTTCACAACTCATTCGGGAAAGTTTGTTGAAACCTTGATGCATGTAGCGTGTTCGGAAAATGGAATGTCACTGTGAGGGAAACTTTGTAAATTACATTTCTATTGGGAAGTACTCGCTCCACGAGAATTTTTCTGCGTATCTGCCTCCTTTTCAAAACTGGCATTAGGGAAAACTTTCGAAATATGAGAAAATGCTTCAAAGTGTCAACATGGCATTTATGTTGGATGAAAGTTCGGTAATCCTTATGCTAACAACTCTGTAGTGAATATTTGTTGAGTCCGTGATGCATGTAGCTTTTTCGGAACACGGAATTTCACGATGACGGGTTCTATGTAAATTGCATGTCTATTGGGTAGAACTCGCTCCGAGAGTATTTTTCTGTGGAAACTGCATGATTTTAGAGACTGACATTAGGAGAAAACTACTAAATCAGAATAAAATTTCTATGTATAAATATGCACTATAAAGTGGATTAAAGTTCGTTAATACACATGTTCACAACTCATTAAAGAAGGTTTTTTGAATCCGTGGTGCATGTAACGTGTTCAGAACACGGAATGACACGGTGATTGAAAGTAGTTAAATTATTATCTTTTGGGTAGAACTGTCTCCAAGAGCATTTTTCTGCCAATTCTGCCTCATTTTCAAAACTGGCATTAAAACTAACCTGTGAAATCTGAGAAAATTCTTCAAAGTGTCAGTAAGCCTTGTATTTTGTATAAAAGTGCTGTAATCCACTTGCTAACAACTTTGTAGTGAATATTTCTCGCATCCGAGATGCATGTAGCGTGTTTGGAACACGGAATTTCACGGTGAGCGAATCCATGTAAATTACATGTCTATTGGTTAGAACCCGCTCCAAGAGGTTTTTGCCGTGAAATCTGCCTCATTTTCGAAACTGGCATTTCGAAAGCTCTGTGAAATCAGAGAAAAAGCTTCTAAGCATCAATATGCCTACTAGTGGGATGAAAGTCCTCTAATCCACATGCAAACAACTCTGTAGTGTATTTTTGTCGAATATTTTCTGCATGTAGCGTGTTCAAAACACGTAATTTCACAGCGGGAGAATCTGTTATTTACATATCTTTTGGGTAGAACACGCTCCAAAAGTTTTTTCCTTTGAAAACTGCCTGATATTCGAAACTGCTATTAGGAAAAAGCTGCGAACTCAGAGTTAAAGTTTCTAGGTGTAAATATGCCTTGTATGGTGGATGAAAGTTCTGTAATACACATGTACACAACTCATTAAAAATGTTTGTCAAATCCGTGATGTATGTAGCGTGTTCGGAACACGGAATGTTACGGTGACGGTATCTATGAAAATGAGATGTCTATTTGATAGAACATGCACCAAGAGAATTTTTCTGCGAAATCTGCCTGATTTTCGTAAGTGACGTTAGGAAAACCTGCGAAATCTTAGTAAATGTTTCTAGGTGTAAATATGCCTTGTTTTGTGGTTGAAAAATCGGTAATCCACATGCTCACGCTCATTAAATAATGTTTGTCTAAGCCGTGATGAATGCAACGTTTTCGGAACACGGAATGTCTCGGTGAGTGAAACTCTGAAAATAACAATTCTACTGGATAGAACTCGCTTAAATTGAATGCTTCTGCGAAAATTTCATGATTTTCGAAACTGGATGTTAGGAAAAACCTGCGAAATCAGAATAACTACTTCTTGGTGTAAATATGCCTTATATGGTGGATGAAAGTTTGGTAATCCACATGCTCACACTCATTAAAGAATGTTTGTCGAATTCGTGATGCATGTAACGTGTTCGGAATACGGAATGTCATAGTGAAGGAAACAATGTAAGTTACATGTCTATTGGGTAGAACTCGCTTGAAGAGGATTTTTCTGCGAAAAGTGCCTCATTTTGAAAACTGCCATTAGGAGAACCCTGTGAAATCGGAGAAAATGCTTGTATGTGTCAATATGCCTTGAATGGTGAATGAAAGTCCGGTAATCCACATGTTAATAACAGTGTAGTAATTATTTTGTAAACCGTGATTCATGTAGCGCTTTTGGAAAATGGAATTTCACGGTAATGAAACTATGTAAATTAAAATTCTATTGAGTAGAACGAGCTAGAAGAGAATTTTTCTGTGAAAATTGCATGATTGTCGAATCTGAAGTTTGGAAAAAGCTGCAAAACGAGAGTAAATATTTGTAGGTGCACATGTGCCTCTATGTTGCAAGAAAGTTCGGTAATCCACATTTTCAAAACATATTAAAGAATCTTTTTCTAATCCGTGGTGCATGTAGCGTGTTCAGAACGTGGAATTTCACGGTGATTGAAACAATGTAAATGACTTCTCTATTGGGTAGAACTCGCTCCGAGAGGGTTTTTCTGCGAAAACTTCGTCATTTTTGAAACTGGCGTTTGGAAAATGCGGCAAAATCTGAGAAAATACTTCTAAGAATCAATATTGAATGTATGGTGATGAAAGTTCGGTAATCCACATGCTAACAAATTTGTAGTGAATATGTGTCGAATCCTTTATGCATGTAGCATGTTAGGAACACGGAATTTCACAGCCAGGGAATTTATGTAAATTACATTTCTCTTGGTTAGAAATCACTCCAAGAGATTTTTCCTGAGAAATTGGCCTGATTTTTGAAACTGACATTAGGAAAATCTGTGATCTCAGACTACTAGATTCTCGGTGTAAATCTGCCTTTTATGGTGGATGAAAGTTCTGTAATCCGCATGCTAACAACTCTGTAGTGAATATTTGTCGAATCTGAGATACGTGTAGCGTGTTTGGAACACAGAATATCACGGTGAGCGAATCTATATAAAATAAATGTCTCTTGGGTAGAATACGCTCCAAGAGACTTTTCTGGGTATTCTGCCTCATTTTTGAAACTGGCTTTTGAAAATATCTGCAAAATCAGTGAAAATGCTTCAAAGTGTCAATATGCCTTGTATTGTGATGCAAGATCGTACAAACACATGCAAACAAATCTGTGGTGAATATTTGTAGAAAGCGTTATGCATGTGGCCTGATCGTTTCCCGGAAAATGCCGGTGATGGAATCTATGTAAATTACATGCCTATTGGTTAGAATTCGCTCCAAAATATTTTTCTGAGCAAACGGCCTGATTTTCGAAACTAGCATTAGGAAAAAGCTGCAAATTCAGGGTTAATGTTTCTAGGTGTATATATGCCATTTATGGTGGATGAAAGTTCTGTAATCTACATGTTCACAACTCATTCGGGAAAGTTTGTTGAAACATTGATGCATGTAGCGTGTTCGGAAAATGGAATGTCACTGTGAGGGAAACTTTGTAAATTACATTTCTATTGGGAAGTACTCGCTCCACGAGAATTTTTCTGCGTATCTGCCTCCTTTTCAAAACTGGCATTAGGGAAAACTTTCGAAATATGAGAAAATGCTTCAAAGTGTCAACATGGCATTTATGGTGGATGAAAGTTCGGTAATCCTTATGCTAACAACTCTGTAGTGAATATTTGTCGAGTCCGTGATGCATGTAGCTTTTTCGGAACACGGAATTTCACGATGACGGGTTCTATGTAAATTGCATGTCTATTGGGTAGAACTCGCTCCGAGAGTATTTTTCTGTGGAAACTGCATGATTTTAGAGACTGACATTAGGAGAAAACTACTAAATCAGAATAAAATTTCTATGTATAAATATGCACTGTAAGGTGGATTAAAGTTTGTTAATACACATGTTCACAACTCATTAAAGAAGGTTTTTTGAATCCGTGGTGCATGTAACGTGTTCAGAACACGGAATGACACGGTGATTGAAAGTAGTTAAATTATTATCTTTTGGGTAGAACTGTCTCCAAGAGCATTTTTCTGCCAATTCTGCCTCATTTTCAAAACTGGCATTAAAACTAACCTGTGAAATCTGAGAAAATTCTTCAAAGTGTCAGTAAGCCTTGTATGGTGGATGAAAGTGCTGTAATCCACTTGCTAACAACTCTGTAGTGAATATTTCTCGCATCCGAGATGCATGTAGCGTGTTCGGAACACGGAATTTCACGGTGAGCGAATCCATGTAAATTACATGTCTATTGGTTAGAACCCGCTCCAAGAGGTTTTTGCCGTGAAATCTGCCTCATTTTCGAAACTGGCATTTCGAAAGCTCTGTGAAATCAGAGAAAAATCTTCTAAGCATCAATATGCCTACTAGTGGGATGAAAGTCCTGTAATCCACATGCAAACAACTCTGTAGTGTATTTTTGTCGAATATTTTCTGCATGTAGCGTGTTCGAAACACGTAATTTCACAGCGGGAGAATCTATGTTATTTACATATCTTTTGGGTAGAACACGCTCCAAAAGTTTTTTCCTTTGAAAACTGCCTGATTTTCGAAACTGCTATTAGGAAAAAGCTGCGAACTCAGAGTTAAAGTTTCTAGGTGTAAATATGCCTTGTATGGTGGATGAAAGTTCTGTAATACACATGTACACAACTCATTAAAAATGTTTGTCAAATCCGTGATGTATGTAGCGTGTTCGGAACACGGAATGTTACGGTGACGGTATCTATGAAAATGAGATGTCTATTGGATAGAACATGCACCAAGAGAATTTTTCTGCGAAATCTGCCTGATTTTCGTAAGTGACGTTAGGAAAACCTGCAAAATCTTAGTAAATGTTTCTAGGTGTAAATATGCCTTGTTTTGTGGTTGATAAATCGGTAATCCACATGCTCACGCTCATTAAATAATGTTTGTCGAAGCCGTGATGAATGTAACGTTTTTGGAACACGGAATGTCTCGGTGAGTGAAACTCTGAAAATAACAATTCTACTGGATAGAACTCGCATAAATTGAATGCTTCTGCGAAAATTTCATGATTTTCGAAACTGGATGTTAGGAAAAACCTGCGAAATCAGAATAACTACTTCTAGGTGTAAATATGCCTTGTATGGTGGATGAAAGTTTGGTAATCCACATGCTCACACTCATTAAAGAATGTTTGTCGAATTCGTGATGCATGTAACGTGTTCGGAATACGGAATGTCATAGTGAAGGAAACAATGTAAGTTACATGTCTATTGGGTAGAACTCGCTTGAAGAGGATTTTTCTGCGAAAAGTGCCTCATTTTGAAAACTGCCATTAGGAGAACCCTGTGAAATCGGAGAAAATGCTTGTATGTGTCAATATGCCTTGAATGGTGAATGAAAGTCCGGTAATCCACATGTTAATAACAGTGTAGTAATTATTTTGTAAACCGTGATTCATGTAGCGCTTTTGGAAAATGGAATTTCACGGTAATGAAACTATGTAAATTAAAATTCTATTGAGTAGAACGAGCTAGAAGAGAATTTTTCTGCGAAAATTGCATGATTGTCGAATCTGAAGTTTGGAAAAAGCTGCAAAACGAGAGTAAATATTTGTAGGTGCACATGTGCCTCTATGTTGCAAGAAAGTTCGGTAATCCACATTTTCAAAACATATTAAAGAATCTTTTTCTAATCCGTGGTGCATGTAGCGTGTTCAGAACGTGGAATTTCACGGTGATTGAAACAATGTAAATGACTTCTCTATTGGGTAGAACTCGCTCCGAGAGGGTTTTTCTGCGAAAACTTCGTCATTTTTGAAACTGGCGTTTGGAAAATGCGGCAAAATCTGAGAAAATACTTCTAAGAATCAATATTCAATGTATGGTGATGAAAGTTCGGTAATCCACATGCTAACAAATTTGTAGTGAATATTTGTCGAATCCTTTATGCATGTAGCATGTTAGGAACACGGAATTTCACAGCCAGGGAATTTATGTAAATTACATTTCTCTTGGTTAGAAATCACTCCAAGAGATTTTTCCTGAGAAATAGGCCTGATTTTTGAAACTGACATTAGGAAAATCTGCGATCTCAGACTACTAGATTCTCGGTGTAAATCTGCCTTTTATGGTGGATGAAAGTTCGGTAATCCGCATGCTAACAACTCTGTAGTGAATATTTGTCGAATCTGAGATACGTGTAGCGTGTTTGGAACACAGAATATCACGGTGAGCGAATCTATATAAAATAAATGTCTCTTGGGTAGAATTCGCTCCAAGAGACTTTTCTGGGTATTCTGCCTCATTTTTGAAACTGGCTTTGGAAAATATCTGCAAAATCAGTGAAAATGCTTCAAAGTGTCAATATGCCTTGTATTGTGATGCAAGATCGTAAAAACACATGCAAACAAATCTGTGGTGAATATTTGTAGAAAGCGTTATGCATGTGGCCTGATCGTTTCCCGGAAAATGCCGGTGATGGAATCTATGTAAATTACATGCCTATTGGTTAGAATTCGCTCCAAAATATTTTTCTGAGCAAACGGCCTGATTTTCGAAACTAGCATTAGGAAAAAGCTGCAAATTCAGAGTTAATGTTTCTAGGTGTATATATGCCATTTATGGTGGATGAAAGTTCTGTAATCTACATGTTCACAACTCATTCGGGAAAGTTTGTTGAAACATTGATGCATGTAGCGTGTTCGGAAAATGGAATGTCACTGTGAGGGAAACTTTGTAAATTACATTTCTATTGGGAAGTACTCGCTCCACGAGAATTTTTCTGCGTATCTGCCTCCTTTTCAAAACTGGCATTAGGGAAAACTTTCGAAATATGAGAAAATGCTTCAAAGTGTCAACATGGCATTTATGGTGGATGAAAGTTCGGTAATCCTTATGCTAACAACTCTGTAGTGAATATTTGTCGAGTCCGTGATGCATGTAGCTTTTTCGGAACACGGAATTTCACGATGACGGGTTCTATGTAAATTGCATGTCTATTGGGTAGAACTCGCTCCGAGAGTATTTTTCTGTGGAAACTGCATGATTTTAGAGACTGACATTAGGAGAAAACTACTAAATCAGAATAAAATTTCTATGTATAAATATGCACTGTAAGGTGGATTAAAGTTTGTTAATACACATGTTCACAACTCATTAAAGAAGGTTTTTTGAATCCGTGGTGCATGTAACGTGTTCAGAACACGGAATGACACGGTGATTGAAAGTAGTTAAATTATTATCTTTTGGGTAGAACTGTCTCCAAGAGCATTTTTCTGCCAATTCTGCCTCATTTTCAAAACTGGCATTAAAACTAACCTGTGAAATCTGAGAAAATTCTTCAAAGTGTCAGTAAGCCTTGTATGGTGGATGAAAGTGCTGTAATCCACTTGCTAACAACTCTGTAGTGAATATTTCTCGCATCCGAGATGCATGTAGCGTGTTCGGAACACGGAATTTCACGGTGAGCGAATCCATGTAAATTACATGTCTATTGGTTAGAACCCGCTCCAAGAGGTTTTTGCCGTGAAATCTGCCTCATTTTCGAAACTGGCATTTCGAAAGCTCTGTGAAATCAGAGAAAAATCTTCTAAGCATCAATATGCCTACTAGTGGGATGAAAGTCCTGTAATCCACATGCAAACAACTCTGTAGTGTATTTTTGTCGAATATTTTCTGCATGTAGCGTGTTCGAAACACGTAATTTCACAGCGGGAGAATCTATGTTATTTACATATCTTTTGGGTAGAACACGCTCCAAAAGTTTTTTCCTTTGAAAACTGCCTGATTTTCGAAACTGCTATTAGGAAAAAGCTGCGAACTCAGAGTTAAAGTTTCTAGGTGTAAATATGCCTTGTATGGTGGATGAAAGTTCTGTAATACACATGTACACAACTCATTAAAAATGTTTGTCAAATCCGTGATGTATGTAGCGTGTTCGGAACACGGAATGTTACGGTGACGGTATCTATGAAAATGAGATGTCTATTGGATAGAACATGCACCAAGAGAATTTTTCTGCGAAATCTGCCTGATTTTCGTAAGTGACGTTAGGAAAACCTGCAAAATCTTAGTAAATGTTTCTAGGTGTAAATATGCCTTGTTTTGTGGTTGAAAAATCGGTAATCCACATGCTCACGCTCATTAAATAATGTTTGTCGAAGCCGTGATGAATGTAACGTTTTTGGAACACGGAATGTCTCGGTGAGTGAAACTCTGAAAATAACAATTCTACTGGATAGAACTCGCATAAATTGAATGCTTCTGCGAAAATTTCATGATTTTCGAAACTGGATGTTAGGAAAAACCTGCGAAATCAGAATAACTAATTCTAGGTGTAAATATGCCTTGTATGGTGGATGAAAGTTTGGTAATCCACATGCTCACACTCATTAAAGAATGTTTGTCGAATTCGTGATGCATGTAACGTGTTCGGAATACGGAATGTCATAGTGAAGGAAACAATGTAAGTTACATGTCTATTGGGTAGAACTCGCTTGAAGAGGATTTTTCTGCGAAAAGTGCCTCATTTTGAAAACTGCCATTAGGAGAACCCTGTGAAATCGGAGAAAATGCTTGTATGTGTCAATATGCCTTGAATGGTGAATGAAAGTCCGGTAATCCACATGTTAATAACAGTGTAGTAATTATTTTGTAAACCGTGATTCATGTAGCGCTTTTGGAAAATGGAATTTCACGGTAATGAAACTATGTAAATTAAAATTCTATTGAGTAGAACGAGCTAGAAGAGAATTTTTCTGCGAAAATTGCATGATTGTCGAATCTGAAGTTTGGAAAAAGCTGCAAAACGAGAGTAAATATTTGTAGGTGCACATGTGCCTCTATGTTGCAAGAAAGTTCGGTAATCCACATTTTCAAAACATATTAAAGAATCTTTTTCTAATCCGTGGTGCATGTAGCGTGTTCAGAACGTGGAATTTCACGGTGATTGAAACAATGTAAATGACTTCTCTATTGGGTAGAACTCGCTCCGAGAGGGTTTTTCTGCGAAAACTTCGTCATTTTTGAAACTGGCGTTTGGAAAATGCGGCAAAATCTGAGAAAATACTTCTAAGAATCAATATTCAATGTATGGTGATGAAAGTTCGGTAATCCACATGCTAACAAATTTGTAGTGAATATTTGTCGAATCTTTATGCATGTAGCATGTTAGGAACACGGAATTTCACAGCCAGGGAATTTATGTAAATTACATTTCTCTTGGTTAGAAATCACTCCAAGAGATTTTTCCTGAGAAATAGGCCTGATTTTTGAAACTGACATTAGGAAAATCTGCGATCTCAGACTACTAGATTCTCGGTGTAAATCTGCCTTTTATGGTGGATGAAAGTTCGGTAATCCGCATGCTAACAACTCTGTAGTGAATATTTGTCGAATCTGAGATACGTGTAGCGTGTTTGGAACACAGAATATCACGGTGAGCGAATCTATATAAAATAAATGTCTCTTGGGTAGAATTCGCTCCAAGAGACTTTTCTGGGTATTCTGCCTCATTTTTGAAACTGGCTTTGGAAAATATCTGCAAAATCAGTGAAAATGCTTCAAAGTGTCAATATGCCTTGTATTGTGATGCAAGATCGTACAAACACATGCAAACAAATCTGTGGTGAATATTTGTAGAAAGCGTTATGCATGTGGCCTGATCGTTTCCCGGAAAATGCCGGTGATGGAATCTATGTAAATTACATGCCTATTGGTTAGAATTCGCTCCAAAATATTTTTCTGAGCAAACGGCCTGATTTTCGAAACTAGCATTAGGAAAAAGCTGCAAATTCAGAGTTAATGTTTCTAGGTGTATATATGCCATTTATGGTGGATGAAAGTTCTGTAATCTACATGTTCACAACTCATTCGGGAAAGTTTGTTGAAACATTGATGCATGTAGCGTGTTCGGAAAATGGAATGTCACTGTGAGGGAAACTTTGTAAATTACATTTCTATTGGGAAGTACTCGCTCCACGAGAATTTTTCTGCGTATCTGCCTCCTTTTCAAAACTGGCATTAGGGAAAACTTTCGAAATATGAGAAAATGCTTCAAAGTGTCAACATGGCATTTATGGTGGATGAAAGTTCGGTAATCCTTATGCTAACAACTCTGTAGTGAATATTTGTCGAGTCCGTGATGCATGTAGCTTTTTCGGAACACGGAATTTCACGATGATGGGTTCTATGTAAATTGCATGTCTATTGGGTAGAACTCGCTCCGAGAGTATTTTTCTGTGGAAACTGCATGATTTTAGAGACTGACATTAGGAGAAAACTACTAAATCAGAATAAAATTTCTATGTATAAATATGCACTGTAAGGTGGATTAAAGTTTGTTAATACACATGTTCACAACTCATTAAAGAAGGTTTTTTGAATCCGTGGTGCATGTAACGTGTTCAGAACACGGAATGACACGGTGATTGAAAGTAGTTAAATTATTATCTTTTGGGTAGAACTGTCTCCAAGAGCATTTTTCTGCCAATTCTGCCTCATTTTCAAAACTGGCATTAAAACTAACCTGTGAAATCTGAGAAAATTCTTCAAAGTGTCAGTAAGCCTTGTATGGTGGATGAAAGTGCTGTAATCCACTTGCTAACAACTCTGTAGTGAATATTTCTCGCATCCGAGATGCATGTAGCGTGTTCGGAACATGGAATTTCACGGTGAGCGAATCCATGTAAATTACATGTCTATTGGTTAGAACCCGCTCCAAGAGGTTTTTGCCATGAAATCTGCCTCATTTTCGAAACTGGCATTTCGAAAGCTCTGTGAAATCAGAGAAAAAGCTTCTAAGCATCAATATGCCTACTAGTGGGATGAAAGTCCTCTAATCCACATGCAAACAACTCTGTAGTGTATTTTTGTCGAATATTTTCTGCATGTAGCGTGTTCGAAACACGTAATTTCACAGCGGGAGAATCTATGTTATTTACATATCTTTTGGGTAGAACACTCTCCAAAAGTTTTTTCCTTTGAAAACTGCCTGATTTTCGAAACTGCTATTAGGAAAAAGCTGCGAACTCAGAGTTAAAGTTTCTAGGTGTAAATATGCCTTGTATGGTGGATGAAAGTTCTGTAATACACATGTACACAACTCATTAAAAATGTTTGTCAAATCCGTGATGTATGTAGCGTGTTCGGAACACGGAATGTTACGGTGACGGTATCTATGAAAATGAGATGTCTATTGGATAGAACATGCACCAAGAGAATTTTTCTGCGAAATCTGCCTGATTTTCGTAAGTGACGTTAGGAAAACCTGCAAAATCTTAGTAAATGTTTCTAGGTGTAAATATGCCTTGTTTTGTGGTTGAAAAATCGGTAATCCACATGCTCACGCTCATTAAATAATGTTTGTCGAAGCCGTGATGAATGTAACGTTTTCGGAACATGGAATGTCTCGGTGAGTGAAACTCTGAAAATAACAATTCTACTGGATAGAACTCGCATAAATTGAATGCTTCTGCGAAAATTTCATGAGTTTCGAAACTGGATGTTAGGAAAAACCTGCGAAATCAGAATAACTACTTCTAGGTGTAAATATGCCTTGTATGGTGGATGAAAGTTTGGTAATCCACATGCTCACACTCATTAAAGAATGTTTGTCGAATTCGTGATGCATGTAACGTGTTCGGAATACGGAATGTCATAGTGAAGGAAACAATGTAAGTTACATGTCTATTGGGTAGAACTCGCTTGAAGAGGATTTTTCTGCGAAAGTGCCTCATTTTGAAAACTGCCATTAGGAGAACCCTGTGAAATCGGAGAAAATGCTTGTATGTGTCAATATGCCTTGAATGGTGAATGAAAGTCCGGTAATCCACATGTTAATAACAGTGTAGTAATTATTTTGTAAACCGTGATTCATGTAGCGCTTTTGGAAAATGGAATTTCACGGTAATGAAACTATGTAAATTAAAATTCTATTGAGTAGAATGAGCTAGAAGAGAATTTTTCTGTGAAAATTGCATGATTGTCGAATCTGAAGTTTGGAAAAAGCTGCAAAACGAGAGTAAATATTTGTAGGTGCACATGTGCCTCTATGTTGCAAGAAAGTTCGGTAATCCACATTTTCAAAACATATTAAAGAATCTTTTTCTAATCCGTGGTGCATGTAGCGTGTTCAGAACGTGGAATTTCACGGTGATTGAAACAATGTAAATGACTTCTCTATTGGGTAGAACTCGCTCCGAGAGGGTTTTTCTGCGAAAACTTCGTCATTTTTGAAACTGGCGTATGGAAAATGCGGCAAAATCTGAGAAAATACTTCTAAGAATCAATATTCAATGTATGGTGATGAAAGTTCGGTAATCCACATGCTAACAAATTTGTAGTGAATATTTTTCGAATCCTTTATGCATGTAGCATGTTAGGAACACGGAATTTCACAGCCAGGGAATTTATGTAAATTACATTTCTCTTGTTTAGAAATCACTCCAAGAGATTTTTCCTGAGAAATAGGCCTGATTTTTGAAACTGACATTAGGAAAATCTGCGATCTCAGACTACTAGATTCTCGGTGTAAATCTGCCTTTTATGGTGGATGAAAGTTCGGTAATCCGCATGCTAACAACTCTGTAGTGAATATTTGTCGAATCTGAGATACGTGTAGCGTGTTTGGAACACAGAATATCACGGTGAGCGAATCTATATAAAATAAATGTCTCTTGGGTAGAATTCGCTCCAAGAGACTTTTCTGGGTATTCTGCCTCATTTTTGAAACTGGCTTTTGAAAATATCTGCAAAATCAGTGAAAATGCTTCAAAGTGTCAATATGCCTTGTATTGTGATGCAAGATCGTAAAAACACATGCAAACAAATCTGTGGTGAATATTTGTAGAAAGCGTTATGCATGTGGCCTGATCGTTTCCCGGAAAATGCCGGTGATGGAATCTATGTAAATTACACGCCTATTGGTTAGAATTCGCTCCAAAATATTTTTCTGAGCAAACGGCCTGATTTTCGAAACTAGCATTAGGAAAAAGCTGCAAATTCAGGGTTAATGTTTCTAGGTGTATATATGCCATTTATGGTGGATGAAAGTTCTGTAATCTACATGTTCACAACTCATTCGGGAAAGTTTGTTGAAACATTGATGCATGTAGCGTGTTCGGAAAATGGAATGTCACTGTGAGGGAAACTTTGTAAATTACATTTCTATTGGGAAGTACTCGCTCCACGAGAATTTTTCTGCGTATCTGCCTCCTTTTCAAAACTGGCATTAGGGAAAACTTTCGAAATATGAGAAAATGCTTCAAAGTGTCAACATGGCATTTATGGTGGATGAAAGTTCGGTAATCCTTATGCTAACAACTCTGTAGTGAATATTTGTCGAGTCCGTGATGCATGTAGCTTTTTCGGAACACGGAATTTCACGATGACGGGTTCTATGTAAATTGCATGTCTATTGGGTAGAACTCGCTCCGAGAGTATTTTTCTGTGGAAACTGCATGATTTTAGAGACTGACATTAGGAGAAAACTACTAAATCAGAATAAAATTTCTATGTATAAATATGCACTGTAAGGTGGATTAAAGTTTGTTAATACACATGTTCACAACTCATTAAAGAAGGTTTTTTGAATCCGTGGTGCATGTAACGTGTTCAGAACACGGAATGACACGGTGATTGAAAGTAGTTAAATTATTATCTTTTGGGTAGAACTGTCTCCAAGAGCATTTTTCTGCCAATTCTGCCTCATTTTCAAAACTGGCATTAAAACTAACCTGTGAAATCTGAGAAAATTCTTCAAAGTGTCAGTAAGCCTTGTATGGTGGATGAAAGTGCTGTAATCCACTTGCTAACAACTCTGTAGTGAATATTTCTCGCATCCGAGATGCATGTAGCGTGTTCGGAACATGGAATTTCACGGTGAGCGAATCCATGTAAATTACATGTCTATTGGTTAGAACCCGCTCCAAGAGGTTTTTGCCGTGAAATCTGCCTCATTTTCGAAACTGGCATTTCGAAAGCTCTGTGAAATCAGAGAAAAAGCTTCTAAGCATCAATATGCCTACTAGTGGGATGAAAGTCCTGTAATCCACATGCAAACAACTCTGTAGTGTATTTTTGTCGAATATTTTCTGCATGTAGCGTGTTCGAAACACGTAATTTCACAGCGGGAGAATCTATGTTATTTACATATCTTTTGGGTAGAACACGCTCCAAAAGTTTTTTCCTTTGAAAACTGCCTGATTTTCGAAACTGCTATTAGGAAAAAGCTGCGAACTCAGAGTTAAAGTTTCTAGGTGTAAATATGCCTTGTATGGTGGATGAAAGTTCTGTAATACACATGTACACAACTCATTAAAAATGTTTGTCAAATCCGTGATGTATGTAGCGTGTTCGGAACACGGAATGTTACGGTGACGGTATCTATGAAAATGAGATGTCTATTGGATAGAACATGCACCAAGAGAATTTTTCTGCGAAATCTGCCTGATTTTCGTAAGTGACGTTAGGAAAACCTGCGAAATCTTAGTAAATGTTTCTAGGTGTAAATATGCCTTGTTTTGTGGTTGAAAAATCGGTAATCCACATGCTCACGCTCATTAAATAATGTTTGTCGAAGCCGTGATGAATGTAACGTTTTCGGAACACGGAATGTCTCGGTGAGTGAAACTCTGAAAATAACAATTCTACTGGATAGAACTCGCTTAAATTGAATGCTTCTGCGAAAATTTCATGATTTTCGAAACTGGATGTTAGGAAAAACCTGCGAAATCAGAATAACTACTTCTAGGTGTAAATATGCCTTGTATGGTGGATGAAAGTTTGGTAATCCACATGCTCACACTCATTAAAGAATGTTTGTCGAATTCGTGATGCATGTAACGTGTTCGGAATACGGAATGTCATAGTGAAGGAAACAATGTAAGTTACATGTCTATTGGGTAGAACTCGCTTGAAGAGGATTTTTCTGCGAAAAGTGCCTCATTTTGAAAACTGCCATTAGGAGAACCCTGTGAAATCGGAGAAAATGCTTGTATGTGTCAATATGCCTTGAATGGTGAATGAAAGTCCGGTAATCCACATGTTAATAACAGTGTAGTAATTATTTTGTAAACCGTGATTCATGTAGCGCTTTTGGAAAATGGAATTTCACGGTAATGAAACTATGTAAATTAAAATTCTATTGAGTAGAACGAGCTAGAAGAGAATTTTTCTGCGAAAATTGCATGATTGTCGAATCTGAAGTTTGGAAAAAGCTGCAAAACGAGAGTAAATATTTGTAGGTGCACATGTGCCTCTATGTTGCAAGAAAGTTCGGTAATCCATATTTTCAAAACATATTAAAGAATCTTTTTCTAATCCGTGGTGCATGTAGCGTGTTCAGAACGTGGAATTTCACGGTGATTGAAACAATGTAAATGACTTCTCTATTGGGTAGAACTCGCTCCGGGAGGGTTTTTCTGCAAAAACTTCATCATTTTTGAAACTGGCGTTTGGAAAATGCGGCGAAATCTGAGAAAATACTTCTAAGAATCAATATTCAATGTATGGTGATGAAAGTTCGGTAATCCACATGCTAACAAATTTGTAGTGAATATTTGTCGAATCCTTTATGCATGTAGCATGTTAGGAACACGGAATTTCACAGCCAGGGAATTTATGTAAATTACATTTCTCTTGGTTAGAAATCACTCCAAGAGATTTTTCCTGAGAAATAGGCCTGATTTTTGAAACTGACATTAGGAAAATCTGCGATCTCAGACTACTAGATTCTCGGTGTAAATCTGCCTTTTATGGTGGATGAAAGTTCGGTAATCCGCATGCTAACAACTCTGTAGTGAATATTTGTCGAATCTGAGATACGTGTAGTGTGTTTGGAACACAGAATATCACGGTGAGCGAATCTATATAAAATAAATGTCTCTTGGGTAGAATTCGCTCCAAGAGACTTTTCTGGGTATTCTGCCTCATTTTTGAAACTGGCTTTGGAAAATATCTGCAAAATCAGTGAAAATGCTTCAAAGTGTCAATATGCCTTGTATTGTGATGCAAGATCGTAAAAACACATGCAAACAAATCTGTGGTGAATATTTGTAGAAAGCGTTATGCATGTGGCCTGATCATTTCCCGGAAAATGCCGGTGATGGCATCTATGTAAATTACATGCCTATTGGTTAGAATTCGCTCCAAAATATTTTTCTGAGCAAACGGCCTGATTTTCAAAACTAGCATTAGGAAAAAGCTGCAAATTCAGAGTTAATGTTTCTAGGTGTATATATGCCATTTATGGTGGATGAAAGTTCTGTAATCTACATGTTCACAACTCATTCGGGAAAGTTTGTTGAAACATTGATGCATGTAGCGTGTTCGGAAAATGGAATGTCACTGTGAGGGAAACTTTGTAAATTACATTTCTATTGGGAAGTACTCGCTCCACGAGAATTTTTCTGCGTATCTGCCTCCTTTTCAAAACTGGCATTAGGGAAAACTTTCGAAATATGAGAAAATGCTTCAAAGTGTCAACATGGCATTTATGGTGGATGAAAGTTCGGTAATCCTTATGCTAACAACTCTGTAGTGAATATTTGTCGAGTCCGTGATGCATGTAGCTTTTTCGGAACACGGAATTTCACGATGACGGGTTCTATGTAAATTGCATGTCTATTGGGTAGAACTCGCTCCGAGAGTATTTTTCTGTGGAAACTGCATGATTTTAGAGACTGACATTAGGAGAAAACTACTAAATCAGAATAAAATTTCTATGTATAAATATGCACTGTAAGGTGGATTAAAGTTTGTTAATACACATGTTCACAACTCATTAAAGAAGGTTTTTTGAATCCGTGGTGCATGTAACGTGTTCAGAACACGGAATGACACGGTGATTGAAAGTAGTTAAATTATTATCTTTTGGGTAGAACTGTCTCCAAGAGCATTTTTCTGCCAATTCTGCCTCATTTTCAAAACTGGCATTAAAACTAACCTGTGAAATCTGAGAAAATTCTTCAAAGTGTCAGTAAGCCTTGTATGGTGGATGAAAGTGCTGTAATCCACTTGCTAACAACTCTGTAGTGAATATTTCTCTCATCCGAGATGCATGTAGCGTGTTCGGAACATGGAATTTCACGGTGAGCGAATCCATGTAAATTACATGTCTATTGGTTAGAACCCGCTCCAAGAGGTTTTTGCCGTGAAATCTGCCTCATTTTCGAAACTGGCATTTCGAAAGCTCTGTGAAATCAGAGAAAATGCTTCTAAGCATCAATATGCCTACTAGTGGGATGAAAGTCCTGTAATCCACATGCAAACAACTGTGTAGTGTATTTTTGTCGAATATTTTCTGCATGTAGCGTGTTCGAAACACGTAATTTCACAGCGGGAGAATCTATGTTATTTACATATCTTTTGGGTAGAACACGCTCCAAAAGTTTTTTCCTTTGAAAACTGCCTGATTTTCGAAACTGCTATTAGGAAAAAGCTGCGAACTCAGAGTTAAAGTTTCTAGGTGTAAATATGCCTTGTATGGTGGATGAAAGTTCTGTAATACACATGTACACAACTCATTAAAAATGTTTGTCAAATCCGTGATGTATGTAGCGTGTTCGGAACACGGAATGTTACGGTGACGGTATCTATGAAAATGAGATGTCTATTGGATAGAACATGCACCAAGAGAATTTTTCTGCGAAATCTGCCTGATTTTCGTAAGTGACGTTAGGAAAACCTGCAAAATCTTAGTAAATGTTTCTAGGTGTAAATATGCCTTGTTTTGTGGTTGAAAAATCGGTAATCCACATGCTCACGCTCATTAAATAATGTTTGTCGAAGCCGTGATGAATGTAACGTTTTCGGAACACGGAATGTCTCGGTGAGTGAAACTCTGAAAATAACAATTCTACTGGATAGAACTCGCATAAATTGAATGCTTCTGCGAAAATTTCATGATTTTCGAAACTGGATGTTAGGAAAAACCTGCGAAATCAGAATAACTACTTCTAGGTGTAAATATGCCTTGTATGGTGGATGAAAGTTTGGTAATCCACATGCTCACACTCATTAAAGAATGTTTGTCGAATTCGTGATGCATGTAACGTGTTCGGAATACGGAATGTCATAGTGAAGGAAACAATGAAAGTTACATGTCTATTGGGTAGAACTCGCTTGAAGAGGATTTTTCTGCGAAAAGTGCCTCATTTTGAAAACTGCCATTAGGAGAACCCTGTGAAATCGGAGAAAATGCTTGTATGTGTCAATATGCCTTGAATGGTGAATGAAAGTCCGGTAATCCACATGTTAATAACAGTGTAGTAATTATTTTGTAAACCGTGATTCATGTAGCGCTTTTGGAAAATGGAATTTCACGGTAATGAAACTATGTAAATTAAAATTCTATTGAGTAGAACGAGCTAGAAGAGAATTTTTCTGTGAAAATTGCATGATTGTCGAATCTGAAGTTTGGAAAAAGCTGCAAAACGAGAGTAAATATTTGTAGGTGCACATGTGCCTCTATGTTGCAAGAAAGTTCGGTAATCCACATTTTCAAAACATATTAAAGAATCTTTTTCTAATCCGTGGTGCATGTAGCGTGTTCAGAACGTGGAATTTCACGGTGATTGAAACAATGTAAATGACTTCTCTATTGGGTAGAACTCGCTCCGAGAGGGTTTTTCTGCGAAAACTTCGTCATTTTTGAAACTGGCGTTTGGAAAATGCGGCAAAATCTGAGAAAATACTTCTAAGAATCAATATTCAATGTATGGTGATGAAAGTTCGGTAATCCACATGCTAACAAATTTGTAGTGAATATTTGTCGAATCCTTTATACATGTAGCATGTTAGGAACACGGAATTTCACAGCCAGGGAATTTATGTAAATTACATTTCTCTTGGTTAGAAATCACTCCAAGAGATTTTTCCTGAGAAATAGGCCTGATTTTTGAAACTGACATTAGGAAAATCTGCGATCTCAGACTACTAGATTCTCGGTGTAAATCTGCCTTTTATGGTGGATGAAAGTTCGGTAATCCGCATGCTAACAACTCTGTAGTGAATATTTGTCGAATCTGAGATACGTGTAGCGTGTTTGGAACACAGAATATCACGGTGAGCGAATCTATATAAAATAAATGTCTCTTGGGTAGAATTCGCTCCAAGAGACTTTTCTGGGTATTCTGCCTCATTTTTGAAACTGGCTTTTGAAAATATCTGCAAAATCAGTGAAAATGCTTCAAAGTGTCAATATGCCTTGTATTGTGATGCAAGATCGTACAAACACATGCAAACAAATCTGTGGTGAATATTTGTAGAAAGCGTTATGCATGTGGCCTGATCGTTTCCCGGAAAATGCCGGTGATGGAATCTATGTAAATTACATGCCTATTGGTTAGAATTCGCTCCAAAATATTTTTCTGAGCAAACGGCCTGATTTTCGAAACTAGCATTAGGAAAAAGCTGCAAATTCAGAGTTAATGTTTCTAGGTGTATATATGCCATTTATGGTGGATGAAAGTTCTGTAATCTACATGTTCACAACTCATTCGGGAAAGTTTGTTGAAACCTTGATGCATGTAGCGTGTTCGGAAAATGGAATGTCACTGTGAGGGAAACTTTGTAAATTACATTTCTATTGGGAAGTACTCGCTCCACGAGAATTTTTCTGCGTATCTGCCTCCTTTTCAAAACTGGCATTAGGGAAAACTTTCGAAATATGAGAAAATGCTTCAAAGTGTCAACATGGCACTTATGGTGGATGAAAGTTCGGTAATGTTTATGCTAACAACTCTGTAGTGAATAATTGTCGAATCCGTGATGCATGTAGCTTTTTCGGGACACGGAATTTCACGATGACGGGTTCTATGTAAATTGCATGTCTATTGGGTAGAACTCACTCCGAGAGTATTTTTCTGTGGAAACTGCATGATTTTAGAGACTGACATTAGGAGAAAACTACTAAATCAGAATAAAATTTCTATGTATATATATGCACTGTAAGGTGGATTAAAGTTCGTTAATACACATGTTCACAACTCATTTAAGAATGTTTTTTGAATCCGTGGTGCATGTAACGTGTTCAGAACACGGAATGACACGGTGATTGAAAGTAGTTAAATTATTATCTTTTGGGTAGAACTGTCTCCAAGAGCATTTTTCTGCCAATTCTGCCTCATTTTCAAAACTGGCATTAAAACTAACCTGTGAAATCTGAGAAAATTCTTCAAAGTGTCAGTAAGCCTTGTATGGTGGATGAAAGTGCTGTAATCCACTTGCTAACAACTCTGTAGTGAATATATCTCGCATCCAGGATGCATGTAGCGTGTTCGGAACACGGAATTTCACGGTGAGCGAATCCATGTAAATTACATGTTAATTGGTAAGAACCCTCTTCAAGAGGTTTTTGCCGTGAAATCTTCCTCATTTTCGAAACTGGCATTTCGAAAGCTCTGTGAAATCAGAGAAAAAGCTTCTAAGCATCAATATGCCTACTAGTGGGATGAAAGTCCTGTAATCCACATGCAAACAACTCTGTAGTGTATTTTTGTCGAATATTTTCTGCATGTATCGTGTTCGAAACACGTAAATTCACAGCGGGAGAATCTATGTTATTTACATATCTTTTGGGTAGAACACGCTCCAAAAGTTTTTTCCTTTGAAAACTGCCTGATTTTCGAAACTGCTATTAGGAAAAAGCTGCGAACTCAGAGTTAAAGTTTCTAGGTGTAAATATGCCTTGTATGGTGGATGAAAGTTCTGTAATACACATGTACACAACTCATTAAAAATGTTTGTCAAATCCGTGATGTATGTAGCGTGTTCGGAACACGGAATGTTACGGTGACGGTATCTATGAAAATGAGATGTCTATTGGATAGAACATGCACCAAGAGAATTTTTCTGCGAAATCTGCCTGATTTTCGTAAGTGACGTTAGGAAAACCTGCGAAATCTTAGTAAATGTTTCTAGGTGTAAATATGCCTTGTTTTGTGGTTGAAAAATCGGTAATCCACATGCTCACGCTCATTAAATAATGTTTGTCGAAGCCGTGATGAATGTAACGTTTTCGGAACACGGAATGTCTCGGTGAGTGAAACTCTGAAAATAACAATTCTACTGGATAGAACTCGCATAAATTGAATGCTTCTGCGAAAATTTCATGATTTTCGAAACTGGATGTTAGGAAAAACCTGCGAAATCAGAATAACTACTTCTAGGTGTAAATATGCCTTGTATGGTGGATGAAAGTTTGGTAATCCACATGCTCACACTCATTAAAGAATGTTTGTCGAATTCGTGATGCATGTAACGTGTTCGGAATACGGAATGTCATAGTGAAGGAAACAATGTAAGTTACATGTCTATTGGGTAGAACTCGCTTGAAGAGGATTTTTCTGCGAAAAGTGCCTCATTTTGAAAACTGCCATTAGGAGAACCCTGTGAAATCGGAGAACATGCTTGTATGTGTCAATATGCCTTGAATGGTGAATGAAAGTCCGGTAATCCACATGTTAATAACAGTGTAGTAATTATTTTGTAAACCGTGATTCATGTAGCGCTTTTGGAAAATGGAATTTCACGGTAATGAAACTATGTAAATTAAAATTCTATTGAGTAGAACGAGCTAGAAGAGAATTTTTCTGTGAAAATTGCATGATTGTCGAATCTGAAGTTTGGAAAAAGCTGCAAAACGAGAGTAAATATTTGTAGGTGCACATGTGCCTCTATGTTGCAAGAAAGTTCGGTAATCCACATTTTCAAAACATATTAAAGAATCTTTTTCTAATCCGTGGTGCATGTAGCGTGTTCAGAACGTGGAATTTCACGGTGATTGAAACAATGTAAATGACTTCTCTATTGGGTAGAACTCGCTCCGAGAGGGTTTTTCTGCGAAAACTTCGTCATTTTTGAAACTGGCGTTTGGAAAATGCGGCAAAATCTGAGAAAATACTTCTAAGAATCAATATTCAATGTATGGTGATGAAAGTTCGGTAATCCACATGCTAACAAATTTGTAGTGAATATTTGTCGAATCCTTTATGCATGTAGCATGTTAGGAACACGGAATTTCACAGCCAGGGATTTTATGTAAATTACATTTCTCTTGGTTAGAAATCACTCCAAGAGATTTTTCCTGAGAAATAGGCCTGATTTTTGAAACTGACATTAGGAAAATCTGCGATCTCAGACTACTAGATTCTCGGTGTAAATCTGCCTTTTATGGTGGATGAAAGTTCGGTAATCCGCATGCTAACAACTCTGTAGTGAATATTTGTCGAATCTGAGATACGTGTAGCGTGTTTGGAACACAGAATATCACGGTGAGCGAATCTATATAAAATAAATGTCTCTTGGGTAGAATTCGCTCCAAGAGACTTTTCTGGGTATTCTGCCTCATTTTTGAAACTGGCTTTTGAAAATATCTGCAAAATCAGTGAAAATGCTTCAAAGTGTCAATATGCCTTGTATTGTGATGCAAGATCGTACAAACACATGCAAACAAATCTGTGGTGAATATTTGTAGAAAGCGTTATGCATGTGGCCTGATCGTTTCCCGGAAAATGCCGGTGATGGAATCTATGTAAATTACACGCCTATTGGTTAGAATTCGCTCCAAAATATTTTTCTGAGCAAACGGCCTGATTTTCGAAACTAGCATTAGGAAAAAGCTGCAAATTCAGAGTTAATGTTTCTAGGTGTATATATGCCATTTATGGTGGATGAAAGTTCTGTAATCTACATGTTCACAACTCATTCGGGAAAGTTTGTTGAAACCTTGATGCATGTAGCGTGTTCGGAAAATGGAATGTCACTGTGAGGGAAACTTTGTAAATTACATTTCTATTGGGAAGTACTCGCTCCACGAGAATTTTTCTGCGTATCTGCCTCCTTTTCAAAACTGGCATTAGGGAAAACTTTCGAAATATGAGAAAATGCTTCAAAGTGTCAACATGGCACTTATGGTGGATGAAAGTTCGGTAATGTTTATGCTAACAACTCTGTAGTGAATAATTGTCGAATCCGTGATGCATGTAGCTTTTTCGGGACACGGAATTTCACGATGACGGGTTCTATGTAAATTGCATGTCTATTGGGTAGAACTCGCTCCGAGAGTATTTTTCTGTGGAAACTGCATGATTTTAGAGACTGACATTAGGAGAAAACTACTAAATCAGAATAAAATTTCTATGTATATATATGCACTGTAAGGTGGATTAAAGTTCGTTAATACACATGTTCACAACTCATTAAAGAAGGTTTTTTGAATCCGTGGTGCATGTAACGTGTTCAGAACACGGAATGACACGGTGATTGAAAGTAGTTAAATTATTATCTTTTGGGTAGAACTGTCTCCAAGAGCATTTTTCTGCCAATTCTGCCTCATTTTCAAAACTGGCATTAAAACTAACCTGTGAAATCTGAGAAAATTCTTCAAAGTGTCAGTAAGCCTTGTATGGTGGATGAAAGTGCTGTAATCCACTTGCTAACAACTCTGTAGTGAATATATCTCGCATCCAGGATGCATGTAGCGTGTTCGGAACACGGAATTTCACGGTGAGCGAATCCATGTAAATTACATGTTAATTGGTAAGAACCCTCTTCAAGAGGTTTTTGCCGTGAAATCTTCCTCATTTTCGAAACTGGCATTTCGAAAGCTCTGTGAAATCAGAGAAAAAGCTTCTAAGCATCAATATGCCTACTAGTGGGATGAAAGTCCTGTAATCCACATGCAAACAACTCTGTAGTGTATTTTTGTCGAATATTTTCTGCATGTATCGTGTTCGAAACACGTAAATTCACAGCGGGAGAATCTATGTTATTTACATATCTTTTGGGTAGAACACGCTCCAAAAGTTTTTTCCTTTGAAAACTGCCTGATTTTCGAAACTGCTATTAGGAAAAAGCTGCGAACTCAGAGTTAAAGTTTCTAGGTGTAAATATGCCTTGTATGGTGGATGAAAGTTCTGTAATACACATGTACACAACTCATTAAAAATGTTTGTCAAATCCGTGATGTATGTAGCGTGTTCGGAACACGGAATGTTACGGTGACGGTATCTATGAAAATGAGATGTCTATTGGATAGAACATGCACCAAGAGAATTTTTCTGCGAAATCTGCCTGATTTTCGTAAGTGACGTTAGGAAAACCTGCGAAATCTTAGTAAATGTTTCTAGGTGTAAATATGCCTTGTTTTGTGGTTGAAAAATCGGTAATCCACATGCTCACGCTCATTAAATAATGTTTGTCGAAGCCGTGATGAATGTAACGTTTTCGGAACACGGAATGTCTCGGTGAGTGAAACTCTGAAAATAACAATTCTACTGGATAGAACTCGCATAAATTGAATGCTTCTGCGAAAATTTCATGATTTTCGAAACTGGATGTTAGGAAAAACCTGCGAAATCAGAATAACTACTTCTAGGTGTAAATATGCCTTGTATGGTGGATGAAAGTTTGGTAATCCACATGCTCACACTCATTAAAGAATGTTTGTCGAATTCGTGATGCATGTAACGTGTTCGGAATACGGAATGTCATAGTGAAGGAAACAATGTAAGTTACATGTCTATTGGGTAGAACTCGCTTGAAGAGGATTTTTCTGCGAAAAGTGCCTCATTTTGAAAACTGCCATTAGGAGAACCCTGTGAAATCGGAGAAAATGCTTGTATGTGTCAATATGCCTTGAATGGTGAATGAAAGTCCGGTAATCCACATGTTAATAACAGTGTAGTAATTATTTTGTAAACCGTGATTCATGTAGCGCTTTTGGAAAATGGAATTTCACGGTAATGAAACTATGTAAATTAAAATTCTATTGAGTAGAACGAGCTAGAAGAGAATTTTTCTGTGAAAATTGCATGATTGTCGAATCTGAAGTTTGGAAAAAGCTGCAAAACGAGAGTAAATATTTGTAGGTGCACATGTGCCTCTATGTTGCAAGAAAGTTCGGTAATCCACATTTTCAAAACATATTAAAGAATCTTTTTCTAATCCGTGGTGCATGTAGCGTGTTCAGAACGTGGAATTTCATGGTGATTGAAACAATGTAAATGACTTCTCTATTGGGTAGAACTCGCTCCGAGAGGGTTTTTCTGCGAAAACTTCGTCATTTTTGAAACTGGCGTTTGGAAAATGCGGCAAAATCTGAGAAAATACTTCTAAGAATCAATATTCAATGTATGGTGATGAAAGTTCGGTAATCCACATGCTAACAAATTTGTAGTGAATATTTGTCGAATCCTTTATGCATGTAGCATGTTAGGAACACGGAATTTCACAGCCAGGGATTTTATGTAAATTACATTTCTCTTGGTTAGAAATCACTCCAAGAGATTTTTCCTGAGAAATAGGCCTGATTTTTGAAACTGACATTAGGAAAATCTGCGATCTCAGACTACTAGATTCTCGGTGTAAATCTGCCTTTTATGGTGGATGAAAGTTCGGTAATCCGCATGCTAACAACTCTGTAGTGAATATTTGTCGAATCTGAGATACGTGTAGCGTGTTTGGAACACAGAATATCACGGTGAGCGAATCTATATAAAATAAATGTCTCTTGGGTAGAATTCGCTCCAAGAGACTTTTCTGGGTATTCTGCCTCATTTTTGAAACTGGCTTTTGAAAATATCTGCAAAATCAGTGAAAATGCTTCAAAGTGTCAATATGCCTTGTATTGTGATGCAAGATCGTACAAACACATGCAAACAAATCTGTGGTGAATATTTGTAGAAAGCGTTATGCATGTGGCCTGATCGTTTCCCGGAAAATGCCGGTGATGGAATCTATGTAAATTACACGCCTATTGGTTAGAATTCGCTCCAAAATATTTTTCTGAGCAAACGGCCTGATTTTCGAAACTAGCATTAGGAAAAAGCTGCAAATTCAGAGTTAATGTTTCTAGGTGTATATATGCCATTTATGGTGGATGAAAGTTCTGTAATCTACATGTTCACAACTCATTCGGGAAAGTTTGTTGAAACCTTGATGCATGTAGCGTGTTCGGAAAATGGAATGTCACTGTGAGGGAAACTTTGTAAATTACATTTCTATTGGGAAGTACTCGCTCCACGAGAATTTTTCTGCGTATCTGCCTCCTTTTCAAAACTGGCATTAGGGAAAACTTTCGAAATATGAGAAAATGCTTCAAAGTGTCAACATGGCACTTATGGTGGATGAAAGTTCGGTAATGTTTATGCTAACAACTCTGTAGTGAATAATTGTCGAATCCGTGATGCATGTAGCTTTTTCGGGACACGGAATTTCACGATGACGGGTTCTATGTAAATTGCATGTCTATTGGGTAGAACTCGCTCCGAGAGTATTTTTCTGTGGAAACTGCATGATTTTAGAGACTGACATTAGGAGAAAACTACTAAATCAGAATAAAATTTCTATGTATATATATGCACTGTAAGGTGGATTAAAGTTCGTTAATACACATGTTCACAACTCATTAAAGAAGGTTTTTTGAATCCGTGGTGCATGTAACGTGTTCAGAACACGGAATGACACGGTGATTGAAAGTAGTTAAATTATTATCTTTTGGGTAGAACTGTCTCCAAGAGCATTTTTCTGCCAATTCTGCCTCATTTTCAAAACTGGCATTAAAACTAACCTGTGAAATCTGAGAAAATTCTTCAAAGTGTCAGTAAGCCTTGTATGGTGGATGAAAGTGCTGTAATCCACTTGCTAACAACTCTGTAGTGAATATTTCTCGCATCCAGGATGCATGTAGCGTGTTCGGAACACGGAATTTCACGGTGAGCGAATCCATGTAAATTACATGTCTATTGGTTAGAACCCGCTCCAAGAGGTTTTTGCCGTGAAATCTGCCTCATTTTCGAAACTGGCATTTCGAAAGCTCTGTGAAATCAGAGAAAAAGCTTCTGAGCATCAATATGCTTACTAGTGGGATGAAAGTCCTGTAATCCACATGCAAACAACTGTGTAGTGTATTTTTGTCGAATATTTTCTGCATGTAGCGTGTTCGAAACACGTAATTTCACAGCGGGAGAATCTATTTTATTTACATATCTTTTGGGTAGAACACGCTCCAAAAGTTTTTTCCTTTGAAAACTGCCTGATTTTCGAAACTGCTATTAGGAAAAAGCTGCGAACTCAGAGTTAAAGTTTCTAGGTGTAAATATGCCTTGTATGGGGAATGAAAGTTCTGTAATACACATGTACACAACTCATTAAAAATGTTTGTCAAATCCGTGATGTATTTAGCGTGTTCGGAACACGGAATGTTACGGTGACGGTATCTATGAAAATGAGATGTCTATTGGATAGAACATGCACCAAGAGAATTTTTCTGCGAAATCTGCCTGATTTTCGTAAGTGACGTTAGGAAACCCTGCGAAATCTTAGTAAATGTTTCTAGGTGTAAATATGCCTTGTTTTGTGGTTGAAAAATCGGTAATCCACATGCTCACGCTCATTAAATAATGTTTGTCGAAGCCGTGATGAATGTAACGTTTTCGGAACACGGAATGTCTCGGTGAGTGAAACTCTGAAAATAACAATTCTACTGGATAGAACTCGCTTAAATTGAATGCTTCTGCGAAAATTTCATGATTTTCGAAACTGGATGTTAGGAAAAACCTGCGAAATCAGAATAACTATTCCTAGGTGTAAATATGCCTTGTATGGTGAATGAAAGTTTGGTAATCCACATGCTCACACTCACTAAAGAATGTTTGTCGAATTCGTGATGCATGTAACGTGTTCGGAATACGGAATGTCATAGTGAAGGAAACAATTTAAGTTACATGTCTATTGGGTAGAACTCGCTTGAAGAGGATTTTTCTGCGAAAAGTGCCTCATTTTGAAAACTGCCATTAGGAGAACCCTGTGAAATCGGAGAAAATGCTTGTATGTGTCAATATGCCTTGAATGGTGAATGAAAGTCCGGTAATCCACATGTTAATAACAGTGTTGTAATTATTTTGTAAACCGTGATTCATGTAGCGCTTTTGGAAAATGGAATTTCACGGTAATGAAACTATGTAAATTAAAATTCTATTGAGTAGAACGAGCTAGAAGAGAATTTTTCTGTGAAAATTGCATGATTGTCGAATCTGAAGTTTGGAAAAAGCTGCAAAATGAGAGTAAATATTTGTAGGTGCACATGTGCCTCTATGTTGCAAGAAATTTCGGTAATCCACATTTTCAAAACATATTAAAGAATCTTTTTCTAATCCGTGGTGCATGTAGCGTGTTCAGAACGTGGAATTTCACGGTGATTGAAACAATGTAAATGACTTCTCTATTGGGTAGAACTCGCTCCGAGAGGGTTTTTCTGCGAAAACTTCGTCATTTTTGAAACTGGCGTTTGGAAAATGCGGCAAAATCTGAGAAAATACTTCTAAGAATCAATATTCAATGTATGGTGATGAAAGTTCGGTAATCCACATGCTAACAAATTTGTAGTGAATATTTGTCAAATCCTTTATGCATGTAGCATGTTAGGAACACGGAATTTCACAGCCAGGGAATTTATGTAAATTACATTTCTCTTGGTTAGAAATCACTCCAAGAGATTTTTCCTGAGAAATAGGCCTGATTTTTGAAACTGACATTAGGAAAATCTGCGATCTCAGACTACTAGATTCTCGGTGTAAATCTGCCTTTTATGGTGGATGAAAGTTCGGTAATCCGCATGCTAACAACTCTGTAGTGAATATTTGTCGAATCTGAGATACGTGTAGCGTGTTTGGAACACAGAATATCACGGTGAGCGAATCTATATAAAATAAATGTCTCTTGGGTAGAATTCGCTCCAAGAGACTTTTCTGGGTATTCTGCCTCATTTTTGAAACTGGCTTTGGAAAATATCTGCAAAATCAGTGAAAATGCTTCAAAGTGTCAATATGCCTTGTATTGTGATGCAAGATCGTAAAAACACATGCAAACAAATCTGTGGTGAATATTTGTAGAAAGCGTTATGCATGTGGCCTGATCGTTTCCCGGAAAATGCCGGTGATGGAATCTATGTAAATTACATGCCTATTGGTTAGAATTCGCTCCAAAATATTTTTCTGAGCAAACGGCCTGATTTTCGAAACTAGCATTAGGAAAAAGCTGCAAATTCAGAGTTAATGTTTCTAGGTGTATATATGCCATTTATGGTGGATGAAAGTTCTGTAATCTACATGTTCACAACTCATTCGGGAAAGTTTGTTGAAACCTTGATGCATGTAGCGTGTTCGGAAAATGGAATGTCACTGTGAGGGAAACTTTGTAAATTACATTTCTATTGGGAAGTACTCGCTCCACGAGAATTTTTCTGCGTATCTGCCTCCTTTTCAAAACTGGCATTAGGGAAAACTTTCGAAATATGAGAAAATGCTTCAAAGTGTCAACATGGCACTTATGGTGGATGAAAGTTCGGTAATGTTTATGCTAACAACTCTGTAGTGAATAATTGTCGAATCCGTGATGCATGTAGCTTTTTCGGGACACGGAATTTCACGATGACGGGTTCTATGTAAATTGCATGTCTATTGGGTAGAACTCGCTCCGAGAGTATTTTTCTGTGGAAACTGCATGATTTTAGAGACTGACATTAGGAGAAAACTACTAAATCAGAATAAAATTTCTATGTATATATATGCACTGTAAGGTGGATTAAAGTTCGTTAATACACATGTTCACAACTCATTAAAGAAGGTTTTTTGAATCCGTGGTGCATGTAACGTGTTCAGAACACGGAATGACACGGTGATTGAAAGTAGTTAAATTATTATCTTTTGGGTAGAACTGTCTCCAAGAGCATTTTTCTGCCAATTCTGCCTCATTTTCAAAACTGGCATTAAAACTAACCTGTGAAATCTGAGAAAATTCTTCAAAGTGTCAGTAAGCCTTGTATGGTGGATGAAAGTGCTGTAATCCACTTGCTAACAACTCTGTAGTGAATATATCTCGCATCCAGGATGCATGTAGCGTGTTCGGAACACGGAATTTCACGGTGAGCGAATCCATGTAAATTACATGTCTATTGGTTAGAACCCGCTCCAAGAGGTTTTTGCCGTGAAATCTGCCTCATTTTCGAAACTGGCATTTCGAAAGCTCTGTGAAATCAGAGAAAAAGCTTCTGAGCATCAATATGCTTACTAGTGTGATGAAAGTCCTGTAATCCACATGCAAACAACTGTGTAGTGTATTTTTGTCGAATATTTTCTGCATGTAGCGTGTTTGAAACACGTAATTTCACAGCGGGAGAATCTATGTTATTTACATATCTTTTGGGTAGAACACGCTCCAAAAGGTTTTTCCTTTGAAAACTGCCTGATTTTCGAAACTGCTATTAGGAAAAAGCTGCGAACTCAGAGTTAAAGTTTCTAGGTGTAAATATGCCTTGTATGGGGAATGAAAGTTCTGTAATACACATGTACACAACTCATTAAAAATGTTTGTCAAATCCGTGATGTATTTAGCGTGTTCGGAACACGGAATGTTACGGTGACGGTATCTATGAAAATGAGATGTCTATTGGATAGAACATGCACCAAGAGAATTTTTCTGCGAAATCTGCCTGATTTTCGTAAGTGACGTTAGGAAACCCTGCGAAATCTTAGTAAATGTTTCTAGGTGTAAATATGCCTTGTTTTGTGGTTGAAAAATCGGTAATCCACATGCTCACGCTCATTAAATAATGTTTGTCGAAGCCGTGATGAATGTAACGTTTTCGGAACACGGAATGTCTCGGTGAGTGAAACTCTGAAAATAACAATTCTACTGGATAGAACTCGCATAAATTGAATGCTTCTGCGAAAATTTCATGATTTTCGAAACTGGATGTTAGGAAAAACCTGCGAAATCAGAATAACTACTTCTAGGTGTAAATATGCCTTGTATGGTGGATGAAAGTTTGGTAATCCACATGCTCACACTCATTAAAGAATGTTTGTCGAATTCGTGATGCATGTAACGTGTTCGGAATACGGAATGTCATAGTGAAGGAAACAATGAAAGTTACATGTCTATTGGGTAGAACTCGCTTGAAGAGGATTTTTCTGCGAAAAGTGCCTCATTTTGAAAACTGCCATTAGGAGAACCCTGTGAAATCGGAGAAAATGCTTGTATGTGTCAATATGCCTTGAATGGTGAATGAAAGTCCGGTAATCCACATGTTAATAACAGTGTAGTAATTATTTTGTAAACCGTGATTCATGTAGCGCTTTTGGAAAATGGAATTTCACGGTAATGAAACTATGTAAATTAAAATTCTATTGAGTAGAACGAGCTAGAAGAGAATTTTTCTGTGAAAATTGCATGATTGTCGAATCTGAAGTTTGGAAAAAGCTGCAAAACGAGAGTAAATATTTGTAGGTGCACATGTGCCTCTATGTTGCAAGAAAGTTCGGTAATCCACATTTTCAAAACATATTAAAGAATCTTTTTCTAATCCGTGGTGCATGTAGCGTGTTCAGAACGTGGAATTTCACGGTGATTGAAACAATGTAAATGACTTCTCTATTGGGTAGAACTCGCTCCGAGAGGGTTTTTTTGCGAAAACTTCGTCATTTTTGAAACTGGCGTTTGGAAAATGCGGCAAAATCTGAGAAAATACTTCTAAGAATCAATATTCAATGTATGGTGATGAAAGTTCGGTAATCCACATGCTAACAAATTTGTAGTGAATATTTGTCGAATCCTTTATGCATGTAGCATGTTAGGAACACGGAATTTCACAGCCAGGGAATTTATGTAAATTACATTTCTCTTGGTTAGAAATCACTCCAAGAGATTTTTCCTGAGAAATTGGCCTGATTTTTGAAACTGACATTAGGAAAATCTGCGATCTCAGACTACTAGATTCTCGGTGTAAATCTGCCTTTTATGGTGGATGAAAGTTCGGTAATCCGCATGCTAACAACTCTGTAGTGAATATTTGTCGAATCTGAGATACGTGTAGCGTGTTTGGAACACAGAATATCACGGTGAGCGAATCTATATAAAATAAATGTCTCTTGGGTAGAATTCGCTCCAAGAGACTTTTCTGGGTATTCTGCCTCATTTTTGAAACTGGCTTTTGAAAATATCTGCAAAATCAGTGAAAATGCTTCAAAGTGTCAATATGCCTTGTATTGTGATGCAAGATCGTACAAACACATGCAAACAAATCTGTGGTGAATATTTGTAGAAAGCGTTATGCATGTGGCCTGATCGTTTCCCGGAAAATGCCGGTGATGGAATCTATGTAAATTACATGCCTATTGGTTAGAATTCGCTCCAAAATATTTTTCTGAGCAAACGGCCTGATTTTCGAAACTAGCATTAGGAAAAAGCTGCAAATTCAGAGTTAATGTTTCTAGGTGTATATATGCCATTTATGGTGGATGAAAGTTCTGTAATCTACATGTTCACAACTCATTCGGGAAAGTTTGTTGAAACCTTGATGCATGTAGCGTGTTCGGAAAATGGAATGTCACTGTGAGGGAAACTTTGTAAATTACATTTCTATTGGGAAGTACTCGCTCCACGAGAATTTTTCTGCGTATCTGCCTCCTTTTCAAAACTGGCATTAGGGAAAACTTTCGAAATATGAGAAAATGCTTCAAAGTGTCAACATGGCACTTATGGTGGATGAAAGTTCGGTAATGTTTATGCTAACAACTCTGTAGTGAATAATTGTCGAATCCGTGATGCATGTAGCTTTTTCGGGACACGGAATTTCACGATGACGGGTTCTATGTAAATTGCATGTCTATTGGGTAGAACTCACTCCGAGAGTATTTTTCTGTGGAAACTGCATGATTTTAGAGACTGACATTAGGAGAAAACTACTAAATCAGAATAAAATTTCTATGTATATATATGCACTGTAAGGTGGATTAAAGTTCGTTAATACACATGTTCACAACTCATTTAAGAATGTTTTTTGAATCCGTGGTGCATGTAACGTGTTCAGAACATGGAATGACACGGTGATTGAAAGTAGTTAAATTATTATCTTTTGGGTAGAACTGTCTCCAAGAGCATTTTTCTGCCAATTCTGCCTCATTTTCAAAACTGGCATTAAAACTAACCTGTGAAATCTGAGAAAATTCTTCAAAGTGTCAGTAAGCCTTGTATGGTGGATGAAAGTGCTGTAATCCACTTGCTAACAACTCTGTAGTGAATATATCTCGCATCCAGGATGCATGTAGCGTGTTCGGAACACGGAATTTCACGGTGAGCGAATCCATGTAAATTACATGTTAATTGGTAAGAACCCTCTTCAAGAGGTTTTTGCCGTGAAATCTTCCTCATTTTCGAAACTGGCATTTCGAAAGCTCTGTGAAATCAGAGAAAAAGCTTCTAAGCATCAATATGCCTACTAGTGGGATGAAAGTCCTGTAATCCACATGCAAACAACTCTGTAGTGTATTTTTGTCGAATATTTTCTGCATGTATCGTGTTCGAAACACGTAAATTCACAGCGGGAGAATCTATGTTATTTACATATCTTTTGGGTAGAACACGCTCCAAAAGTTTTTTCCTTTGAAAACTGCCTGATTTTCGAAACTGCTATTAGGAAAAAGCTGCGAACTCAGAGTTAAAGTTTCTAGGTGTAAATATGCCTTGTATGGTGGATGAAAGTTCTGTAATACACATGTACACAACTCATTAAAAATGTTTGTCAAATCCGTGATGTATGTAGCGTGTTCGGAACACGGAATGTTACGGTGACGGTATCTATGAAAATGAGATGTCTATTGGATAGAACATGCACCAAGAGAATTTTTCTGCGAAATCTGCCTGATTTTCGTAAGTGACGTTAGGAAAACCTGCGAAATCTTAGTAAATGTTTCTAGGTGTAAATATGCCTTGTTTTGTGGTTGAAAAATCGGTAATCCACATGCTCACGCTCATTAAATAATGTTTGTCGAAGCCGTGATGAATGTAACGTTTTCGGAACACGGAATGTCTCGGTGAGTGAAACTCTGAAAATAACAATTCTACTGGATAGAACTCGCATAAATTGAATGCTTCTGCGAAAATTTCATGATTTTCGAAACTGGATGTTAGGAAAAACCTGCGAAATCAGAATAACTACTTCTAGGTGTAAATATGCCTTGTATGGTGGATGAAAGTTTGGTAATCCACATGCTCACACTCATTAAAGAATGTTTGTCGAATTCGTGATGCATGTAACGTGTTCGGAATACGGAATGTCATAGTGAAGGAAACAATGTAAGTTACATGTCTATTGGGTAGAACTCGCTTGAAGAGGATTTTTCTGCGAAAAGTGCCTCATTTTGAAAACTGCCATTAGGAGAACCCTGTGAAATCGGAGAAAATGCTTGTATGTGTCAATATGCCTTGAATGGTGAATGAAAGTCCGGTAATCCACATGTTAATAACAGTGTAGTAATTATTTTGTAAACCGTGATTCATGTAGCGCTTTTGGAAAATGGAATTTCACGGTAATGAAACTATGTAAATTAAAATTCTATTGAGTAGAACGAGCTAGAAGAGAATTTTTCTGTGAAAATTGCATGATTGTCGAATCTGAAGTTTGGAAAAAGCTGCAAAACGAGAGTAAATATTTGTAGGTGCACATGTGCCTCTATGTTGCAAGAAAGTTCGGTAATCCACATTTTCAAAACATATTAAAGAATCTTTTTCTAATCCGTGGTGCATGTAGCGTGTTCAGAACGTGGAATTTCACGGTGATTGAAACAATGTAAATGACTTCTCTATTGGGTAGAACTCGCTCCGAGAGGGTTTTTCTGCGAAAACTTCGTCATTTTTGAAACTGGCGTTTGGAAAATGCGGCAAAATCTGAGAAAATACTTCTAAGAATCAATATTCAATGTATGGTGATGAAAGTTCGGTAATCCACATGCTAACAAATTTGTAGTGAATATTTGTCGAATCCTTTATGCATGTAGCATGTTAGGAACACGGAATTTCACAGCCAGGGAATTTATGTAAATTACATTTCTCTTGGTTAGAAATCACTCCAAGAGATTTTTCCTGAGAAATAGGCCTGATTTTTGAAACTGACATTAGGAAAATCTGCGATCTCAGACTACTAGATTCTCGGTGTAAATCTGCCTTTTATGGTGGATGAAAGTTCGGTAATCCGCATGCTAACAACTCTGTAGTGAATATTTGTCGAATCTGAGATACGTGTAGCGTGTTTGGAACACAGAATATCACGGTGAGCGAATCTATATAAAATAAATGTCTCTTGGGTAGAATTCGCTCCAAGAGACTTTTCTGGGTATTCTGCCTCATTTTTGAAACTGGCTTTTGAAAATATCTGCAAAATCAGTGAAAATGCTTCAAAGTGTCAATATGCCTTGTATTGTGATGCAAGATCGTACAAACACATGCAAACAAATCTGTGGTGAATATTTGTAGAAAGCGTTATGCATGTGGCCTGATCGTTTCCCGGAAAATGCCGGTGATGGAATCTATGTAAATTACACGCCTATTGGTTAGAATTCGCTCCAAAATATTTTTCTGAGCAAACGGCCTGATTTTCGAAACTAGCATTAGGAAAAAGCTGCAAATTCAGAGTTAATGTTTCTAGGTGTATATATGCCATTTATGGTGGATGAAAGTTCTGTAATCTACATGTTCACAACTCATTCGGGAAAGTTTGTTGAAACCTTGATGCATGTAGCGTGTTCGGAAAATGGAATGTCACTGTGAGGGAAACTTTGTAAATTACATTTCTATTGGGAAGTACTCGCTCCACGAGAATTTTTCTGCGTATCTGCCTCCTTTTCAAAACTGGCATTAGGGAAAACTTTCGAAATATGAGAAAATGCTTCAAAGTGTCAACATGGCACTTATGGTGGATGAAAGTTCGGTAATGTTTATGCTAACAACTCTGTAGTGAATAATTGTCGAATCCGTGATGCATGTAGCTTTTTCGGGACACGGAATTTCACGATGACGGGTTCTATGTAAATTGCATGTCTATTGGGTAGAACTCGCTCCGAGAGTATTTTTCTGTGGAAACTGCATGATTTTAGAGACTGACATTAGGAGAAAACTACTAAATCAGAATAAAATTTCTATGTATATATATGCACTGTAAGGTGGATTAAAGTTCGTTAATACACATGTTCACAACTCATTAAAGAAGGTTTTTTGAATCCGTGGTGCATGTAACGTGTTCAGAACACGGAATGACACGGTGATTGAAAGTAGTTAAATTATTATCTTTTGGGTAGAACTGTCTCCAAGAGCATTTTTCTGCCAATTCTGCCTCATTTTCAAAACTGGCATTAAAACTAACCTGTGAAATCTGAGAAAATTCTTCAAAGTGTCAGTAAGCCTTGTATGGTGGATGAAAGTGCTGTAATCCACTTGCTAACAACCCTGTAGTGAATATATCTCGTATCCAGGATGCATGTAGCGTGTTCGGAACACGGAATTTCACGGTGAGCGAATCCATGTAAATTACATGTCTATTGGTTAGAACCCGCTCCAAGAGGTTTTTGCCGCGAAATCTGCCTCATTTTCGAAACTGGCATTTCGAAAGCTCTGTGAAATCAGAGAAAAAGCTTCTGAGCATCAATATGCTTACTAGTGGGATGAAAGTCCTGTAATCCACATACAAACAACTGTGTAGTGTATTTTTGTCGAATATTTTCTGCATGTAGCGTGTTCGAAACACGTAATTTCACAGCGGGAGAATCTATTTTATTTACATATCTTTTGGGTAGAACACGCTCCAAAAGTTTTTTCCTTTGAAAACTGCCTGATTTTCGAAACTGCTATTAGGAAAAAGCTGCGAACTCAGAGTTAAAGTTTCTAGGTGTAAATATGCCTTGTATGGGGAATGAAAGTTCTGTAATACACATGTACACAACTCATTAAAAATGTTTGTCAAATCCGTGATGTATTTAGCGTGTTCGGAACACGGAATGTTACGGTGACGGTATCTATGAAAATGAGATGTCTATTGGATAGAACATGCACCAAGAGAATTTTTCTGCGAAATCTGCCTGATTTTCGTAAGTGACGTTAGGAAACCCTGCGAAATCTTAGTAAATGTTTCTAGGTGTAAATATGCCTTGTTTTGTGGTTGAAAAATCGGTAATCCACATGCTCACGCTCATTAAATAATGTTTGTCGAAGCCGTGATGAATGTAACGTTTTCGGAACACGGAATGTCTCGGTGAGTGAAACTCTGAAAATAACAATTCTACTGGATAGAACTCGCTTAAATTGAATGCTTCTGCGAAAATTTCATGATTTTCGAAACTGGATGTTAGGAAAAACCTGCGAAATCAGAATAACTACTCCTAGGTGTAAATATGCCTTGTATGGTGAATGAAAGTTTGGTAATCCACATGCTCACACTCACTAAAGAATGTTTGTCGAATTCGTGATGCATGTAACGTGTTCGGAATACGGAATGTCATAGTGAAGGAAACAATTTAAGTTACATGTCTATTGGGTAGAACTCGCTTGAAGAGGATTTTTCTGCGAAAAGTGCCTCATTTTGAAAACTGCCATTAGGAGAACCCTGTGAAATCGGAGAAAATGCTTGTATGTGTCAATATGCCTTGAATGGTGAATGAAAGTCCGGTAATCCACATGTTAATAACAGTGTAGTAATTATTTTGTAAACCGTGATTCATGTAGCGCTTTTGGAAAATGGAATTTCACGGTAATGAAACTATGTAAATTAAAATTCTATTGAGTAGAACGAGCTAGAAGAGAATTTTTCTGCGAAAATTGCATGATTGTCGAATCTGAAGTTTGGAAAAAGCTGCAAAACGAGAGTAAATATTTGTAGGTGCACATGTGCCTCTATGTTGCAAGAAAGTTCGGTAATCCACATTTTCAAAACATATTAAAGAATCTTTTTCTAATCCGTGGTGCATGTAGCGTGTTCAGAACGTGGAATTTCACGGTGATTGAAACAATGTAAATGACTTCTCTATTGGGTAGAACTCGCTCCGAGAGGGTTTTTCTGCGAAAACTTCGTCATTTTTGAAACTGGCGTTTGGAAAATGCGGCAAAATCTGAGAAAATACTTCTAAGAATCAATATTCAATGTATGATGATGAAAGTTCGGTAATCCTCATGCTAACAAATTTGTAGTGAATATTTGTCGAATCCTTTATGCATGTAGCATGTTAGGAACACGGAATTTCACAGCCAGGGAATTTATGTAAATTACATTTCTCTTGGTTAGAAATCACTCCAAGAGATTTTTCCTGAGAAATAGGCCTGATTTTTGAAACTGACATTAGGAAAATCTGCGATCTCAGACTACTAGATTCTCGGTGTAAATCTGCCTTTTATGGTGGATGAAAGTTCGGTAATCCGCATGCTAACAACTCTGTAGTGAATATTTGTCGAATCTGAGATACGTGTAGCGTGTTTGGAACACAGAATATCACGGTGAGCGAATCTATATAAAATAAATGTCTCTTGGGTAGGATTCGCTCCAAGAGACTTTTCTGGGTATTCTGCCTCATTTTTGAAACTGGCTTTGGAAAATATCTGCAAAATCAGTGAAAATGCTTCAAAGTGTCAATATGCCTTGTATTGTGATGCAAGATCGTACAAACACATGCAAACAAATCTGTGGTGAATATTTGTAGAAAGCGTTATGCATGTGGCCTGATCGTTTCCCGGAAAATGCCGGTGATGGAATCTATGTAAATTACATGCCTATTGGTTAGAATTCGCTTCAAAATATTTTTCTGAGCAAACGGCCTGATTTTCGAAACTAGCATTAGGAAAAAGCTGCAAATTCAGAGTTAATGTTTCTAGGTGTATATATGCCATTTATGGTGGATGAAAGTTCTGTAATCTACATGTTCACAACTCATTCGGGAAAGTTTGTTGAAACATTGATGCATGTAGCGTGTTCGGAAAATGGAATGTCACTGTGAGGGAAACTTTGTAAATTACATTTCTATTGGGAAGTACTCGCTCCACGAGAATTTTTCTGCGTATCTGCCTCCTTTTCAAAACTGGCATTAGGGAAAACTTTCGAAATATGAGAAAATGCTTCAAAGTGTCAACATGGCATTTATGGTGGATGAAAGTTCGGTAATCCTTATGCTAACAACTTTGTAGTGAATATTTGTCGAGTCCGTGATGCATGTAGCTTTTTCGGAACACGGAATTTCACGATGATGTGTTCTATGTAAATTGCATGTCTATTGGGTAGAACTCGCTCCGAGAGTATTTTTCTGTGGAAATTGCATGATTTTAGAGACTGACATTAGGAGAAAACTACTAAATCAGAATAAAATTTCTATGTATAAATATGCACTGTAAGGTGGATTAAAGTTCGTTAATACACATGTTCACAACTCATTAAAGAAGGTTTTTTGAATCCATTTTGCATGTAACGTGTTCAGAACACAGAATGACACGGTGATTGAAAGTAGTTAAATTATTATCTTTTGGGTAGAACTGTCTCCAAGAGCATTTTTCTGCCAATTCTGCCTCATTTTCAAAACTGGCATTAAAACTAACCTGTGAAATCTGAGAAAATTCTTCAAAGTGTTAGTAAGACTTGTATGGTGGATGAAAGTGCTGTAATCCACTTCCTAACAACTCTGTAGTGAATACTTCTCGCATCAGTGATGCATGTAGCGTGTTCGGAACACGGAATTTCACGGTGAGCGAATCCATGTAAATTACATGTCTATTGGTTAGAACCCGCTCCAAGAGGTTTTTGCCGTGAAATCTGCCTCATTTTCGAAACTGGCATTTCGAAAGCTCTGTGAAATCAGAGAAAAAGCTTCTAAGCATCAATATGCTTACTAGTGAAATGAAAGTCCTGTAATCCACATGCAAACAACTTTATAGTGTATTTTTGTCGAATATTTTCTGCATGTAGTGTGTTTGAAACACGTAATTTCACAGCGGGAGAATCTATGTTATTTACATATCTTTTGGGTAGAACACGCTCCAAAAGTTTTTTCCTTTGAAAACTGCCTGATTTTCGAAACTGCTATTAGGAAAAAGCTGCGAACTCAGAGTTAAAGTTTCTAGGTGTAAATATGCCTTGTATGGTGGATGAAAGTTCTGTAATACACATGTACACAACTTATTAAAAATGTTTGTCAAATCCGTGATGTATGTAGCGTGTTCGGAACACGGAATGTTACGGTGACGGTATCTATGAAAATGAGATGTCTATTGGATAGAACATGCACCAAGAGAATTTTTCTGCGAAATCTGCCTGATTTTCGTAAGTGACGTTAGGAAAACCTGCGAAATCTTAGTAAATGTTTCTAGGTGTAAATATGCCTTGTTTCGTGGTTGAAAAATCGGTAATCCACATGCTCACGCTCATTAAATAATGTTTGTCGAAGCCGTGATGAATGTAACGTTTTCGGAACACGGAATGTCTCGGTGAGTGAAACTCTGAAAATAACAATTCTACTGGATAGAACTCGCTTAAATTGAATGCTTCTGCGAAAATTTCATGATTTTCGAAACTGGATGTTAGGAAAAACCTGCGAAATCAGAATAACTACTTCTAGGTTTAAATATGCCTTTTATGGTGGATGAAAGTTTGGTAATCCACATGCTCACACTCATTAAAGAATGTTTGTCGAATTCGTGATGCATGTAACGTGTTCGGAATACGGAATGTCATAGTGAAGGAAACAATTTAAGTTACATGTCTATTGGGTAGAACTCACTTGAAGAGGATTTTTCTGCGAAAAGTGCCTCATTTTGAAAACTGCCATTAGGAGAACCCTGTGAAATCGGAGAAAATGCTTGTATGTGTCAATATGCCTTGAATGGTGAATGAAAGTCCGGTAATCCACATGTTAATAACAGTGTAGTAATTATTTTGTAAACCGTGATTCATGTAGCGCTTTTGGAAAATGGAATTTCACGGTAATGAAACTATGTAAATTAAAATTCTATTGAGTAGAACGAGCTAGAAGAGAATTTTTCTGTGAAAATTGCATGATTGTCGAATCTGAAGTTTGGAAAAAGCTGCAAAACGAGAGTAAATATTTGTAGGTGCACATGTGCCTCTATGTTGCAAGAAAGTTCGGTAATCCACATTTTCAAAACATATTAAAGAATCTTTTTCTAATCCGTGGTGCATGTAGCGTGTTCAGAACGTGGAATTTCACGGTGATTGAAACAATGTAAATGACTTCTCTATTGGGTAGAACTCGCTCCGAGAGTGTTTTTCTGTGAAAACTTCGTCATTTTTGAAACTGGCGTTTGGAAAATGCGGCAAAATCTGAGAAAATACTTCTAAGAATCAATATTCAATGTATGATGATGAAAGTTCGGTAATCCACATGCTAACAAATTTGTAGTGAATATTTGTCGAATCCTTTATGCATGTAGCATGTTAGGAACACGGAATTTCACAGCCAGGGAATTTATGTAAATTACATTTCTCTTGGTTAGAAATCACTCCAAGAGATTTTTCCTGAGAAATAGGCCTGATTTTTGAAACTGACATTAGGAAAATCTGCGATCTCAGACTACTAGATTCTCGGTGTAAATCTGCCTTGTATGGTGGATGAAAGTTTGGTAATCCACATGCTCACACTCATTATAGAATGTTTGTCGAATTCGTGATGCATGTAACGTGTTCGGAACACGGAATATCACGCTGAGGAAACTATGTAAATTACATGCCGATTGGGTAGAACTCGCTCCAAGAGAATTTTTCTGTGATATCTACCTCATTTTCAAAACCTGGTTTAAGGAAAAACCTGGGAAATCAGAAAAAAATTTTCTAGGTGTAACTCTGCCATTTATGGGGATGAAATTTCAGTAATCCACATGCTTACAACTCCTTCATGAATGTTTTTTCGAATCCGCGTTGCACGTATCGTGTTCGTAACACGGAATGTCACGGTGTAGGAAGAAATGTAAATTACATGTCTATTGGTTAGAACTCGCTCCAAGAGGATTTTTTTGAGAAAACTGCCTGATTTTGGATTCTGGTGTTATGAATAATCTGCAAACTGAGAATAAATATATCAAAGTGTAAATAAGCCTTGTATGGTGCATGAAATCTGTAATTCAGGGAAAAATGCTCACAACTCATTAAAAATGATTGTCGAATCCGTGATGCATGTATCGTGTTCAGAACATGGAATTTCACGTTGAGTGAAACAATTTAAATAAAAGGTCTAGTGGATACAACACACTCAAAGAGGATTTTTCTGTGCAATATGCCTCATTTTATAAACTGGAGTTAAGAAAGTGCTGTGAAATAAGATTAAATGCTTCTCAGTGTAAATATGCCTTTCATAGTAGGTGAAAGTTCAGTAATCCACATGCTAACATCTCAGAAGAGAATACGTGTCGAATCCAGGATGCACGAAGCATATACGGAACATGGAATTTCAGGGTAAGGAAATCTATGTCAATTACATTTGTGTTGGATAGAACACGATGTAAGACGATTTTTCTGTGAAAACTGCCTGTTTTTCAAAACTGGCTTTAGAAAATAGCTGGGAACTAAGAGTAAATACTTCTAAGTGAATATATTCCTTGAATGGTGAATGAAAGCTCGGTAATCCACATGCTCACAAATCAGTAATAACTGTTTGTCGAATCCGTGATGCATGTAATGTGTTCGGAACACAGAATATCATGGTGAGGAGGCTATGTATACTAGATATCTAGTGGGTACATCAACATCAAAGTGTATTTTACTGAGCCATCTGCCTCTTTTTTAAACTGGCATTAGAAAAACCTGCAAAATCAGAGTACATACGGTAGGTGCACATATGCGTTTAATGGTGAATGAGATTTCGGTAATCCACATGCTCCAAACTCAGTAATGAATTTTTTTCAAGTCTGTGATGCAATTAATGTGTTTGGAAGATGGAATGACACGGTCAGGTCATCTACGAAAATTACATATCTGTCGGGTAGTACTCGCTATAAGACATTTTATCTGTGAAATTTTCCTCATATCCAAAACTGGCTTTAGGAAAAGCTGCAAAATCTGATTAAATGCTTCTAGGTGACAATATGCCTTTTATGGTGGATGAAAGTTCGGTACTCCACATGCTCAAAACTCATTAAAGAATGTTTGTGCAATCTGTCATGCATGTAGAGTGTTCGAAACACAGAATATCATGGTTAGGGAAACTGTGTAAATTAAATTTCTATTTGGTAGAACTCGCACCAAGAGTATTTTACTGCAAAAACTTCATGATTTCTGAAACAGGCGTTATGAAAGACCTGTGAGATCTGAGTAAATATTTCTAGGAATAAATATGCCATGCATGGTGAATGAAAGTTTGTAATACACATGCTCACATCTCAGTAATGAATTTGTGTCGAATCCGTGGTGCTTGTATTGTGTTGGGAACACGGATGTCACGTTCTGGAAAACAATGTTATTTACATGTGTCTTGTGTAGAACTCACTCAAAGAGGATTTTTCTGCACAATCTTTCTCATTTTCTAACCTGGCGATAAGAATAAGCTGCAAAATCAAGGTAAATACTTCTATGTGTAAGGATTCCTTTTATGGTGAATGAAAGTTCGGTAATCCAAATGCTCACAGCTCAGAAACCATTGTTTGTCGAATCCATAATGCGTGTAGCATTTTCGGAATACCGAAAATCACGGTGAGGGAAACAAATTATATTACATGTCTATTGGGTAGAACAAGCTCCAAGAGTATTTTTCTACGAAAACTGCAAGATTTTCGAATCTGACATTAGGGAATATCTGTGCACACAGACTAAATATTTCGATGTGTAAATATGCCTTCTATGGTGGATGAAAGTTCAGTAATCCACATGATCACAACTCAGAAATAAATGTCTGACGAATCCGTCATGCATGTAGTGTGTTCAGAACACGGATATTCACGGTGAGGGCCAGTATGTAAATTAAATGTCTATTGTGTATAAATTCCTCCACAAGGATATTTCTGTGGAAACTGCCTGATTTTTGATACTGGCATTAGAAAAAATATGCGAACTCAAAATAAATATTTCAAGGTGTTTATATGTCTTGAATGGTGATTGAAAGTTCGGTTATCCACATGCCACAACTCAGGAATGAATGTTTTTCGAATCCGTGTTGTATTTAACGTGTTCGGAAGACGGAATGACACAATCAGTTAAGCTATGTAAACTACATATCTATCGGGAAGAACTCCCTACAAGAGCATTTTTCCGCGAAATATGCCTCATTTCCGAAACTGTTGTTAGGAAAAGGTGTGAAATCTGAGTAAATGTTTCTAGGTGACAATATGCCTTTTATGGTGGATGAAAGATCAGTAATACAAATGCTCACAACTCAGTAATAATGTTTGTCAAATCCGTCATGCATGTAGCATGCTCGGAACACGGAATATCATGGTGAGGGAAAGTATGTAAATTGAAATAGTATTTCATAGGTCTCGCACAAGAGAATTTTTCTGCGAAATCTTCATGATTTTTGAAACTGGTGTTAGGAAATTTCTGCGAAATTTGGTAAAAATTTCTAGGTATAAATATGCCTTGCTTGGTGGATGAAAGAACGCAATACACATAATCACATCTCAGTAATGAATGCTTGTGAAATCCTTGATGCTAGTAGAATGTTCGGATCACGGAATGTCACGGTGAGGGAAATTATGTGAATTACATTTCTATTGGGTAGATGTCACTCCAAAAGCATTCGTCTGTGAAATCTCCTTCATTTTTGAAACTGTCATTAGGAAAAAATTCTGAACCCAGAGTAAATGTTTCTTGGTGTAAATATGCCCTGTAAGGTGTTGAAAGTATGTTTATCCACATGTTCTCACCTCGGTAATGCATGTTTGTCTTATCCGTGATGCATGTAACGTGTACGGAACACGGAATATCACGCTGAGGAAACTATGTAAATTACATGCCGATTGGGTAGAACTCGCTCCAAGAGAATTTTTCTGTGATATCTACCTCATTTTAAAAATCTGGTATAAGGAAAAAGCTGGGAAATCAGAGAAAAATTTTCTAGGTGTAACTCTGCCATGTATGGGGATGAAAGTTCATTAATCCACATGCTCACAACTCAGTCATGAATGAATTTTCGAATCCGTGTTGCACGTAGCGTGTTCGTAACACGGAATGTCACGGTTGAGGAAGAAATATAAATTATATGTCTATTGGTTAGAACTCGCTCCAAGAGAATTTTTTTGAGAAAACTGCCTGATTTTGGAATCTGGCGTTATGAATAACCTGCAAACTAAGAATAAATATATATAGGTGTAAATATGCCTTGTATGGTGGATGAAAGTTCGGTAATTCCTGAAAAATGCTCACAAATCATTAAAAATTTTTTCGAATCCGTGAATCATGTATCATGTTCAGAACATGGAAATTCACGGTGAGTGAAACAAATTAAATAAAATTTCTATTGGATACAACACACTCAAAGAGTATTTTTCTGCTCAATATGCCTCATTTTCTAAACTGGAGTTTAGAAAATGCTGTGAAATAAGATTAAATGCTTCTCGGTGTAAATTTGCCTTTCATAGTAGTTGAAAGTTCCTTAATCCACATGCTAACAACTCAGTAGTGAATATGTGCCGAATCCATGATGCATGTAGCATATACGGAACATGGAATTACAGGGAGAGGGAATCTATGTCAATTACATTTCTGTTTGATAAAACACGATGTAAGATCGTTTTTCTGTCAAAAATGCCTGTTTTCAAAACTGGCATTAGAAAAAAGCTGGGAACTCAGAGTAAATAATTCTAAGTGTTAATATTCCTTGAATGGCGAAAGAAAGCTCGGTAATCCACATGCTCACAAATCAGTAATAACTGTTTGTCGAATCCGTGATGCATGTAATGTGTTCGGAGCACAGAATGTCACGGTCAAGTAAACTATGGAAATTACATGTCTATCGGGTAGAACTCGATGAAAGAGCATTTTTCTGCAAAATATGCCTCATTTCCGAAACTGGCTTTTGGAAAAGACTGTGAAATCAGGGTAAATGTTTCTTGGTGTAAATATGCCCTGTATAGTGTTGAAAGTTTGGTAATCCACATGTTCTCACCTCAGTAATGAATGTTTGTCGTAACCTTGATGTATGTAACAGGATTGGAACGCAGAATATCACGGTGAGGAAACTATGTAAATTAAATGTCGATTGGGAAGAACTCGCCCCAAGAGAATTTTCCTGTGAAATATACCTCAATTTCAAAACTGGTGTTAGGAAAAACCTGGGAAATAAGAGTAAATATTCTTCGGTGTCAACATGCCCATTTTGGTGATGAATGTTCATTAATCCTCGTGCTCACAACTCAGTAATGAATGTTTTTTTGAAATCGTGATGTATGTAACGTGTTCGGAACACAGAATATCATGGTGAGGAGACTATGTAAACTAGATGTCTAGTGGGTACATCAAGCTCAAAGTGTCTTTTACTGAGCCATCTGCCTCATTTTTAAACTGGCATTAGAAAAAGCTGCAAAATCAGAATAAATGCTGTAGGTGCAAATATGCCTTTAATGGTGAATGAGAATTCGGTAATCCACATTCTCACAATTCTGTAAATAATGTTTGTCAAATCCGTCTTGTATGTAGTGTGCTCGGAACACGGAATATCAAAGGTGAGGGTAACTATGTAAAGTAAAATACTATTTGATAGGACTCGCCCCAAGAGAATTTTTCTGAGAAATCTTCATGATTTTTGAAACTGGCGTTAGGAAATTTCTGCGAAAACTGGTAAAAATTTCTAGGTATAAATATGCCTTGCATGGTGGATGAAAGATCGCAATACACATACTCACATCTCAGTAATGAATGCTTGTGAAATCCTTGATGCTTGTAGAATTTTCGGAACACGAAATGTCACGGTGATGTAAATTATTTACATTACATTTCTATTGGGTAGAACTCGCTCCAAGAGCATTTATCTGCGAAATCTCCATCATTTTAGAAACTGTCATTAGGAAAAACTGTGAACTCAGTGTAAATGTTTCTTGGTGTAAATATGCCCAGTATGGTGTTGAAAGTTTGTTAATCCACATGTTCTCACCTCTGTAATGCATGTTTGTCGTATCCGTAATGCATGTAACGTGTTTGGAACACAGAATATCACGCTGAGAAAACTAAGTAAATTACATGCCATTTGGGTAGAACTCGCTCCAAGAAAATTTTTCTGTGATATCTACCTCATTTTCGAAACTGGTGTTAGGAAATATCTGGGAAATCAGAGAAAAATTTTCTAGGTGTAACTCTGCCATGTATGGGGATGAAAGTTCAATAATCCACATGCTCACAACTCAGTCATGAATGAATTTTCGAATCCGTGTTGCATGTAGCGTGTTCGTAACACGGAATGTCACGGTGGAGGAAGAAATGTAAATTACATGTCTATTGGTTAGAACTCTCTCCAAGAGAATTTTTTTGAGAAAACTGCCTGATTTTGGATTCTGGCGTTATGAATAACCTGCGAACTGATAATAAATATATCTAAGTGTAAATATGCCTTGTATGGTGGATCAAAGTTCGGTAATTCCTGAAAAATGCTCACAACTCATTAAAAATGTTCGTCGAATCAGTGAATCATGTATCGTGTTCAGAACATGGAAATTCACGGTGAGTGAAACAATTTAAATAAAAAGTCTAGTGGATACAACACACTCAAAGAGGATTTTTCTGTGCAATATGCCTCATTTTCTAAACTGGATTTAAGAAAAAGCTGCGAAATAAGATTATATGCTTCTCGGTGTAAATATGCCTTTCATAGTAGTTGAAAGTTCCGTAATCCATATGCTAACATCTCAGAAGAGAATACGTGTCGAATCCAGGATGCACGTAGCATATACGGAACATGGAATTTCAGGGTGAGGGAATCTATGTGAATTACATTTCTGTTGGATAAAACTCGATGTAAGATGGTTTTTCTGTCAAAAATGCCTGTTTTCAGAACTGGCATTAGAAAAAAGCTGGAAACTCAGAGTAAATACTACTAAGTGTTAATATTCCTTGAATGGTGAATGAAAGCTCGGTAATCCACATGCTCACAAATCAGTAATAACTGTTTCTCGAATCCGTGATGCATGTAATGTGTTCGGAACACAGAATATCATGGTGAGGAGACTATATATACTAGATATCTAGTGGGTACATCAAGATCAAAGTGTATTTTACTGAGCCATCTGCCTCTTTTTTAAACTGGCATTAGAAAAAGCTGCAAAATTAGAGTACATACTGTAGGTGCACATATGCCTTTAATGGTGAATGAGATTTCGGTAATCCACATGCTCCCAACTCAGTAATGAATTTTCTTCAAGACTGTGATGCAATTAATGTGTTTGGAAGATGGAATGACACGGTCAGGTAATCTACGAAAATTACATATCTGTCGGGTAGAACTCGCAAAAGACCATTTATCTGTGAAATATTCCTCATATGCAAAACTGGCGTTATCAAAATCTGTGATATCTGAGTCAATGTTTCTAGGTGACAATATGCCTTTATGGTGGATGAAAGTTCGGTACCCCACATGCTCACAAATCATTAAAGAATGTTTGTGCAATCCGTCATGCATGTAGCGTGTTCGAAACACAGAATATCATGGTTAGGGATACTGTGTAAATTAAATTTCTATTTGGTAGAACACGCACCAAGAGTATTTTACTGTACAAACTTCATGATTTTTGAAACAGGCGTTATGAAAAACCTGCAAAACCTGAGTAAATATTTCTAGGAATAAATATGCCATGCATGGTGAATGAAAGTTTGTATTACACATGCTCACATATCAGTAACGAATTTGTGTCGAATCCGTGATGCTTGTATTGTGTTGGGAACACAGATATCACATTCTGGGAAACAATGTAATTTACATGTCTCGTGTGTAGAACTCACTCAAAGAGGATTTTTCTGCACAATCTTTCTCATTTTCTAACCTGGCGATAAGAATAAGCAGCAAAATCAAGGTAAATACTTCTCTGTGTAAGGATTCCTTTTATGGTGAATGAAAGTTTGGTAATCCACATGCTCACAGCTCAGAAACCATTGTTTGTCGAATCCATAATGCGTGTAGCATTTTCGGAACACCGAATGTCATGGTGAGGGAAACAAATTATATTATATGTCTTTTGGGTAGAACAAGCTCCAAGAGTATTTTTCAATGAAAACTGCCTGATTTTCGAATCTGACATTAGGGAAAATCTGCGCACACAGACTAAATGTTTCTAAGTGTAAAATGCCTTGTATAGTGGATGAAAGTTCTCTAATCCACATTCTCAGAACTCAGTAATGATTGTTTGTCGAATCCATGATACATAAAGCCTGTACTGAACACGGAAATTCATGGTGAGGGAAACTGTGTACATTACATATCTATTGGTTATAAATCGCTCCAAGAGGATTTTTCTGTGAAATCTACCTCATTTTCTTATGTGGCATTAGGAAAAACCTGCGACACCAGATTAAGTGTTTCTATGTGTAAATATGCCTTCTATGGTGGATGAAAGTTCAGTAATCCACATGTTCACAACTCAGAAATAAATGTTTGACGAATCCGTCATGCATGTAGTGTGTTCAGAACACGGATATTCACGGTGAGGGCAACTATGTAAATTACATGTCTATTGTGTATAACTTCCTCCACAAGGATATTTCTGTGGAAACTGCCTGATTTTTGATACTGGCATTAGAAAAAAGATGCGAACTCAAAATAAATATTTCTAGATGTTTATATGCCTTGAATGGTGTTCGAAAGTTCGGTTATCTGCATGCTCACTACTCAGGAATGAGTGATTTTCGAATCCGTGTTGTGTTTAACGTGATCGGAAGACGGAATGACACAATCAGTTAAGCTATGTAAATTACATATCTATCGGGAAGAACTCGCTACAAGAGCATTTTTCCACGAAATAGGCCTCATTTCCGAAACTGGTGTTAGGAAAAGCTGCGAAACCTGAGTAAATGCTTCTAGGTGACAATATGCCTTTTATGGTGGATGAAAGATCGGTAATCCACATGCACATAACTCAGTAAGTAATGTTTGTCAAATCCGTCATGCATGTAGCGTGCTCGGAACACGGAATAACATGGTGAGGAAAACTATGTAAATAAAAATACTATTTGATAGGACTCGCCCCAAGAGAATTTTTCTGTGAAATCTTCATGATTTTTGAACCTGGCGTTAGGAAAATTCTGCCAATACTGGTTAAATTTTCTAGGTATAAATATGCCTTGCATGGTGGATGAAAGATCACAATACACATACTCACATCTCAGTAATAAATGCTTGTGAAATCCTTGATGCTTGTAGAATGTTCGGAACACGGAATATCACGGTGAGGGAAATTATGTAAATTACATTTCTATTGGGTAGAACTCGCTCCAAGAGCATTTGTCTGCGAAATCTCCCTCATTTTCGAAACTGTCATTATGAAAGAACTGTGAACTAAGAGTAAATGTTTCTTGGTGTAAATATGCCCTGTATGGTGTTGAAAGATTGTTAATCCACATGTTCTCACCTCTGTAATGCATGTTTCTCTTATAAAAGATGCAGGTAACGTGATTGGAACATGGAATATCACGCTGGGAAAATTATGTAAATTATATGCTGATTGGGTAGTACTCGATCCAAGAGAATTTTTCTGTTATATCTACCTCATTTTTGAAAATGGTGTTAGGAAAATGCTGGGAAATCAGAGAAAAATATTCTAGGAGTAACTCTCCCATGTATGGGGATGAAAGTACAGTAATCCACATGCTCACAACTCAGTCATGAATGTTTATTCGAATCCGTGTTTCATGTAGCGTGTTCGTAACATGGAATGTCACGGTGGAGGGAGAAATTTAAATTACATGTCTATTGGTTAGAACTCGCTCCAAGATGTTTTTTTTGAGAAAACTGCCTAATTTTGGAATCCGGCGTTATGAATAACCTGCAAACTGAGAATAAAAATATCTAGGTGTTATTATGCCTTGTATGGTGGATGAAAGTTCGGTAATTCATGAAAAATTCTCACAACTCATTAAATGTTTGTCGAATCCGTGTTGCATGTATCGTGTTCAGATCAAGGATAGTCACGGTGAGTGAAACAATTTAAATAAAAGGTCTAGTGGATACAACACACTCAAAGAGGATTTTTCTGCGCATTATGCCTCATTTTATAAACTGGAGTTAAGAAAATGCTGCGAAATAAGATTAAATGCTTCTCGGTGTAAATATGCCTTACATAGTAGGTGAAAGTTCAGTAATCCACATGCTAACAACTCAGTAGTGAATATGTGTTGGATCCGTGTTGCATGTAGCTTATACGGAACATGGAATTACACTGTGAGGGAATGTATGTCAATTACATTTCTGTTAGATAGAACTCGATCTAAGATGATTTTTGTGTGTTAACTGCCTGTTTTACAAAACTGGCATTAGAAGATAGCTGGAGACTCAGAGTAAATAATTCTAAGTGTTAATATTCCTTGAACGGTGAATGAAAGCTCGGTAATCCACATACTCACAAATCAGTAATAACTGTTTGTCGAATCAATGATGCATGTAATGCGTTCGGAGCACAGAATTTCACGGTCAGGTAAACTATGTAAATTACATGTCTATCGGGTAGAAGTCGATAAAAGAGCATTTTTCTGCAAAATATGCCTCATTTCCGCAACTGGCTTTTGGAAAATCTGTGAAAACAGGGTAAATGTTTCTTGGTGTAAATATACCCTGTATGGTTTTGAAAGTTTGGTAATCCACATGTTCTCACCTCAGTAATGAATGTTTGTCGTATCCTTGATGTATGGAACAGGTTCGGAACGCGGAATATCACGGTGAGGAAACTATGTAAATACAATGTCGATTGGGATGAACTCGCCCCAAGAGAATTTTCCTGTGAAATCTACCTCAATTTCAAAACTGGTGTTAGGAAAAACCTGGGAAATAAGAGTAAAATTTCTTCGGTGTCAATATGCCCATTTTGGTGATGAATGCACATTAATCCTCGTGCTCACAACTCAGTAATGAATGTTTTTTCGAATCCGTGATGCATGTAACGTGTTCGGAACACAGAATATCATGGTGAGGAAACTATGTATACTAGATATCTAGTGGGTACATCAAGCTCAAAGTGTATTTTACTGAGCCATCCTGCTCAATTTTAAACTGGCATTAGAAAAAGCTGCAAAATCAGAGTACATACTGTAGGTGCACATATGCCTTTAATGGTGAGTGAGATTTCGGTAATCCACATGCTCACAACTCAGTAATGAATTTTTTTCAAGTCTGTGATGCAATTAATGTGTTTGGAAGATGGAATGACACGGTCAGGTAAGCTATGGAAATTACATATCTGTCGGGTATTATTTGCTATAAGACATTTTAACTGTGAAATTTTCCTCATATCCAAAACTGGCATTAGGAAAAGCTGCGAAATCTGAGTAAATGCTTCTAGGTGACAATATGCCTTTTATGGTGGATGAAAGTTCGGTACTCCACATGATCACAACTCATTAAAGAATGTGCAATCCGTCATGCATGTAGCGTGTTCGAAACACAGAATATCATGGTTAGGGAAACTGTGTAAATTAAATTTCTATTTGGTAGAACTGGCACCAAGAGTATTTTACTGCAAAAACTTCATGATTTCTGAAACAGGCGTTATGAAAACCTGCGAAATCTGAGTAAATATTTCTAGGAATAAATATGCCATGCATGGTGAATGAAAGTTTGTAATACACATGCTCACATCTCAGTAATGAATTTGTGTCGAATCCGTGATGCTTGTATTGTGTTGGGAACACGGATGTCACGTTCTGGAAAACAATGTAATTTACATGTCTCATGTGTAGAACTCACTCAAAGAGGATTTTTCTGCACAATCTTTCTCATTTTCTAACCTGGTGATAAGAATAAGCTGCAAAATTAAGGTAAATACTTCTATGTGTAAGGATTCTTTTTATGGTGAATGAAAGTTCGGTAATCCACATGCTCACAGCTCAGAAACCATTGTTTGTCGAATCCATAATGCATGTAGCATTTTCGGAACACCGAAAATCACGGTGAGGGAAATAAATTATATTACATGTCTATTGGGTAGAACAAGCTCCAAGAGTATTTTTCTATGAAAACTGCCTGATTTTCGAATCTGACATTAGGGAAAATCTGCGCACACAGACTAAATGTTTCTATGTGTAAATATGCCTTCTATGGTGGATGAAAGTTCAGTAATCCACATGCTCACAACTCAGTAAGTAATGTTTGTCAAATCCGTCATGCATGTAGCATGCTCGGAACACGGAATATCATGGTGAGGGAAACTATGTAAATTAAAATAGTATTTCATGGGTCTCGACCAAGAGAAACTTTCTGCGAAATCTTCATGATTTTTGAAACTGGCGTTAGGAAATTTCTGCGAAATCTGGTAAAAATTTCTAGGTATAAATATGCCTTGCTTGGTGGATGAAAGATCGCAATACACATACTCACATCTCAGTAATGAATGCTTGTGAAATCCTTGATGCTTGTAGAATTTTTGGATCACGGAATGTCACGGTGAGGGAAATTATGTGAATTAGATTTCTATTAGGTAGATGTCACTCCAAAAGCATTTGTCTGTGAAGTCTCCTTCATTTTCGAAACTGTCATTAGGAAAAAACTGTGAACTCAGAGTAAATGTTTCTTGATGTTTATATGCCCTGTAAGGTGTTGAAAGTATGTTTATCCACATGTACTCACCTCTGTAATGCATGTTTGTCTTATCCGTGATGCATGTAACGTGTTCAAAACACAGAATATCACGATGAGGAAACTATGTATACTACATGCTGATTGGGTAGAACTCGCTCCAAGAGTAATTTTCTGTGATATCTACCTAATTTTCAAAAACTGGTGTTAGGAAAAAGCTGGGAAATCAGAGAAAAATTTTCTAGGTGTAACTCTGCCATGTATGGCGATGAAAGTTCTGTAATCCACATGCTCACAACTCAGTCATGAATGTTTTTTCGAATCCGTGTTGCATGTTGCGTGTTCGTAACATGGAATGTCACGGTGGTGGAAGAAATGTAAATTACATGTCTATTGGTTCGAACTCACTCCAAGAGAATTTTTTTGAGAAAACTGCCTGATTTTGTAATCTGGCGTTATGAATAACATGCGAAATGAGAATAAATATATCTAGGTTTAAATATGCCTTGTATGTTGGATGAAATCGGTAATTCATGAAAAATGCTCACAACTCATTAAAAATGTTTGTAGAATCCGTGATGCATGTATCGTGTTCAGAACATGGAAATTCACGTTGAGTGAAACAATTTAAATAAAAGGTCTAGTGGATACAACACACTCAAAGAGGATTTTTCTGCGCAATATGGCTCATTTTCTAAACTGGAGTTAAGAAAATGCTGCGAAATAAGATTAAATGCTTTTCAGTGTAAATATGCCTATCATAGTAGGTGAAAATTCCATAATCCACATGCTAACAACTCAGTAGTGAATATGGGCCGAATCCGTGATGCATGTAGCATATACGGAACATGGAATTACAGGGTGAGTGAATCTCTGTCAATTACATTTCTGTTTGATAAAACTCGATATAAGATGGTTTTTCTGTCAAAACTGACTCTTTTCAAAACTGGCATTAGAAAATAGCTGGGAACTCAGAGTATTTAATTCTAAGTGTTAATATTCCTTGAATGGTGAATGAAAGCTCAGTAATCCACATGCTCACAAATCAGTAATAACTGTTTGTCGAATCTGTGATGCATTTAATGTGTTCGGAGCACAGAATGTCACGGTCAGGTAAACAATGTAAATTGCATGTCTATCAGGTAGAACTCGATAAAAGAGCATTTTTCTGCAAAATATGCCTCATTTCCGAAACTGGCTTTTGGAAAAAACTGTGAAATTAGGGTAAATGTTTCTTGGTGTAAATATGAAGTGAACTGTGTTGAAAGTTTGGTAATCCACATGCTCACTACTCAGGAATGAATGTTTTTCGAATCCGTGTTGTATTTAACGTGTTCGGAAGACGGAATGACACAATCAGTTAAGCTATGTAAACTACATATCTATCGGGAAGAACTCCCTACAAGAGCATTTTTCCACGAAATATGCCTCATTTCCGAAACTGGTGTTAGGGAAAGTGTGAAATCTGAGTAAATGCTTCTAGGTGACAATATGCCTTTTATGGTGGATGAAAGATCAGTAATCCAAATGCTCACAACTCAGTAAGTAATGTTTGTCAAATCTGTCATGCATGTAGCGTGCTCGGAACACGGAATATCATGGTGAGGGAAAGTTTGTAAATTAAAATAGTATTTCATAGGTCTCGCACAAGAGAATTTTTTTGCGAAAACTTCATGATTTTTGAAACTGGCGTTAGGAAATTTCTGCGAAATCTGGTAAAAATTTCTAGGTATAAATATGCCTTGCTTGGTGGATGAAAGATCGCAATACACATACCCCCATCTCAGTAATGAATGCTTGTGAAATCCTTGATGCTTGTAGAATTTTCGGATCACGGAAAGTCACGGTGAGGGAAATTATGTGAATTACATTTCTATTGGGTAGATGTCACTCCAAAAGCATTTGTCTGTGAAATCTCCTTCATTTTCGAAACTGTCATTAGGAAAAAACTGTGAACTCAGAGTAAATGTTTCTTGGTGTAAATATGCACTGTAAGGTGTTGAAAGTATTTTTATCCACATGTTCTCACCTCGGTAATGCATGTTTGTCTTATCCGTGATGAATATATCGTGTTCGAAACACGGAATATCACGCTGAGGAAAGTATGTAAATTACATGCCGATTGGGTAGAACTCGCTCCAAGAGAAATTTTCTGTAATATCTACCTCATTTTCAAAACCTGGTGTTAGGAAAAAGCTGGGAAATCAGAGAAAAATTTTCTAGGTGTAACTCTGCCATGTATGGGGATGAAAGTTCAGTAATCCACATGCTCACAACTCCTTCATGAATGTTTTTTCGAATCCGTGTTGCATGTAGCATGTTCGTAACACGGAATGTCACGGTGGAGGAAGAAATGTAAATTACATGTCTATAGGTTCGAACTCACTCCAAGAGGTTTTTTTTGTGAAAACTGCCTAATTTTGGAATCCGGCGTTATGAATAACCTGCAAAATGAGAATAAAAACTTCTAGGTGTTATTATGCCTTGTATGGTGAATGAAAGTTCGGTAATTCATGAAAAATGCTCACAACTCATTAAATGTTTGTCGAATCCGTGATGCATGTATCGTGTTCAGATCAAGGAAAGTCACGGTGAGTGAAACAATTTAAATAAAAGGTCTAGTGGATACAACACACTCAAAGAGGAATTTACTGCGCATTATGCCTCATTTTATAAACTGGAGTTAAGAAAATGCTGAAAATAAGATTAAATGCTTCTCGGTGTAAATATGCCTTTCATAGTAGGTGAAAGTTCAGTAATCCACACGCTAACAACTCAGTAGTGAATATGTGTTGGATCCGTGTTGCATGTAGCTTATACGGAACACGGAATTTCAGGGTGAGGGAATCTATGTCAATTACATTTCTGTTAGATAGAACTCGATGTAAGACGGTTTTTCTGTGAAAACTGCCTGTTTTTCAAAACTGGCATTAGAAAATAGCTGGGAACTCAGAGTATTTAATTCTAAGTGTTAATATTCCTTGAATGGTGAGTGAAAGCTCAGTAATCCACATGCTCACAAATCAGTAATAACTCTTTTTCGAATCCACGATGCATGTAATGTGTTCGGAGCACAGAATGTCACGGTCAGGTAAACTATGTAAATTACATGTCTATCGGGTAGAACTCGATGAAAGAGCATTTTTCTGCAAAATATGCCTCATTTCCGAAACTGGCTTTTGGAAAAGACTGTGAAATCAGGGTAAATGTTTCTTGGTGTAAATATGCCCTGTATAGTGTTGAAAGTTTGTAAATCCACATGTTCTCACCTCTGTAATGCAAGTTCGTCGTATCCGTAATGCATGTAACGTGTACAGTACACAGAATATCACGCTGAGAAAACTAAGTAAATTACACGCCAATTGGGTAGAACTCGCTCCAAGAGAATTTTTCTGTGATATCTACCTCATTTTCGAAACTGGTGCTAGGAAAAAGCTGGGAAATCAGAGAAAAATTTTCTAGGTGTAACTCTGCCATGTATGGGGATGAAAGTTCAGTAATCCACAGGCTCACAACTCAGTCATGAATGAATTTTCGAATCCGTGTTGCACGTAGCGTGTTCGTAACACGGAATGTCACGGTGGAGGAAGAAATGTAAATTACATGTCTATTGGTTAGAACTCGCTCCAAGAGGATTTTTTTGAGAAAACTGCCTGATTTTGGATTCTGGCTTTATGAATAACCTGCGAACTGAGAATAAATATATCTAGGTGTAAATATGCCTTGTATGGTGGATGAAAGTTCGGTAATTCCTGAAAAATGCTCACAACTCATTAAAAATGTTTGTCGAATCCGTGATGCATGTATCGTTTTCAGAACATGGAAATTCACGTTGAATGAAACAATTTAAATAAAAGGTCTAGTGGAATGCAACACACTCAAAGAGGATTTTTCTGCGCAATATGCCTCATTTTCTAAACTGGAGTTAAGAAAATGCTGCGAAATAACATTAAATACTTCTCAGTGTAAATATGCCTTTCATAGTAGGTGAAAGTTCAGTAATCCACATGCTAACATCTCAGAAGAGAATACGTGTCGAATCCAGGATGCACGTAACATATACGGAACATGGAATTTCAGGTTGAGGGAATCTATGTCAATTACATTTCTGTTGGATAGAACTCGATGTAAGACGGTTTTTCTGTGAAAACTGCCTGTATTTCAAAACTGGCATTAGAAAATAGCTGGGAACTCAGAGTAAATAATTCTAAGTGTTAATATTCCTTGAATGGTGAATGAAAGCTCGGTAATCCACATGCTCACAAATCAGTAATAACTGTTTGTCGAATCCGTGATGCATGTAATGTGTTTAGAGCACAGAATGTCACGGTCAAGTAAACTATGTAAATTACATGTCTATCGGGTAGAACTCGATGAAAGAGCATTTTTCTGCAAAATATGCCTCATTTCCGAAACTGGCTTTTGGAAAAGACTGTGAAATCAGGGTAAATGTTTCTTGGTGTAAATATGCCCTGTATAGTGTTGAAAGTTTGGTAATCCACATGTTCTCACCTCAGTAATGAATGTTTGTCGTAACCTTGATGTATGTAACAGGATTGGAACGCAGAATATCACGGTGAGGAAACTATGTAAATTCAATGTCGATTGGGAAGAACTCGCTCCAAGAGAATTTTTCTGTGAAATCAACCTCAATTTCTAAACTAGTTTTAGGGAAAAGCTGGGAAATAAGAGTAAATATTCTTCGGTGTCAATATGCCCATTTTGGTGATGAATGTTCATTAATCCTCGTGCTCACAACTCAGTAATGAATGTTTTTTTGAAATCGTGATATATGTAACGTGTTCGGAACACAGAATATCATGGTGAGGAGACTATGTAAACTAGATGTCTAGTGGGTACATCAAGCTCAAAGTGTCTTTTACTGAGCCATCTGCCTCATTTTTAAACTGGCATTAGAAAAAGCTGCAAAATCAGAGTAAATGCTGTAGGTGCAAATATGCCTTTAATGGTGAATGAGAATTCGGTAATCCACATTCTCACAATTCTGTAAATAATGTTTGTCAAATCCGTCATGTATGTAGTGTGCTCGGAACACGGAATATCAAAGGTGAGGGAAACTATGTAAAGTAAAATACTATTTGATAGGACTCACCCCAAGAGAATTTTTCTGAGAAATCTTCATGATTTTTGAAACTGGCGTTAGGAAATTTCTGCGAAATCTGGTAAAAATTTCTAGGTATAAATATGCCTTGCATGGTGGATGAAAGATCGCAATACACATACTCACATCTCAGTAATGAATGCTTGTGAAATCCTTGATGCTTGTAGAATTTTCGGAACACGAAATGTCACGGTGATGTAAATTATTTACATTACATTTCTATTGGGTAGAACTCGCTCCAAGAGCATTTATCTGCGAAATCTCCCTCATTTTAGAAACTGTCATTAGGAAAAGCTGTGAACTCAGTGTAAATGTTTCTTGGTGTAAATATGCCCAGTATGGTGTTGAAAGTTTGTTAATCCACATGTTCTCACCTCTGTAATGCATGTTTGTCGTATCCGTAATGCATGTAACGTGTTCGGAACACAGAATATCACGCTGAGGAAACTAAGTAAATTATATGCCGATTGGGTAGAACTCGCTCCAAGAAAATTTTTCTGTGATATCTACCTCATTTTCGAAACTGGTGTTAGGAAATATCTGGGAAATCAGAGAAAAATTTTCTAGGTGTAACTCTGCCATGTATGGGGATGAAAGTTCAATAATCCACATGCTCACAACTCAGTCATGAATGAATTTTCGAATCCGTGTTGCATGTAGCGTGTTCGTAACACGGAATGTCACGGTGGAGGAAGAAATGTAAATTACATGTCTATTGGTTAGAACTCTCTCCAAGAGAATTTTTTTGAGAAAACTGCCTGATTTTGGATTCTGGCGTTATGAATAACCTGCGAACTGATAATAAATATATCTAAGTGTAAATATGCCTTGTATGGTGGATGAAAGTTCGGTAATTCCTGAAAAATGCTCACAACTCATTAAAAATGTTTGTCGAATCCGTGAATCATGTATCGTGTTCAGAACTTGGAAATTCACGGTGAGTGAAACAATTTAAATAAAAAGTCTAGTGGATACAACACACTCAAAGAGGATTTTTCTGCACAATATGGCTCATTTTCTAAACTGGAGTTAAGAAAAAGCTGCGAAATAAGATTATATGCTTCTCGGTGTAAATATGCCTTTCATAGTAGTTGAAAGTTCCGTAATCCACATGCTAACATCTCAGAAGAGAATACGTGTCGAATCCAGGATGCACGTAGCATATACGGAACATGGAATTTCAGGGTGAGGGAATCTATGTGAATTACATTTCTGTTGGATAAAACTCGATGTAAGATGGTTTTTCTGTCAAAAATGCCTGTTTTCAGAACTGGCATTAGAAAAAAGCTGGGAACTCAGAGTAAATACTACTAAGTGTTAATATTCCTTGAATGGTGAATGAAAGCTCGGTAATCCACATGCTCACAAATCAGTAATAACTGTTTCTCGAATCCGTGATGCATGTAATGTGTTCGGAACACAGAATATCATGGTGAGGAGACTATATATACTAGATATCTAGTGGGTACATCAAGATCAAAGTGTATTTTACTGAGCCATCTGCCTCTTTTTTAAACTGGCATTAGAAAAAACTGCAAAATTAGAGTACATACTGTAGGTGCACATATGCGTTTAATGGTGAATGAGATTTCGGTAATCCACATGCTCCCAACTCAGTAATGAATTTTCTTCAAGACTGTGATGCAATTAATGTGTTTGGAAGATGGAATGACACGGTCAGGTAATCTACGAAAATTACATATCTGTCGGGTAGAACTCGCAAAAGACCATTTATCTGTGAAATATTCCTCATATGCAAAACTGGCGTTATCAAAAGCTGTGATATCTGAGTCAATGTTTCTAGGTGACAATATGCCTTTATGGTGGATGAAAGTTCGGTACCCCACATGCTCACAACTCATTAAAGAATGTTTGTGCAATCCGTCATGCATGTAGCGTGTTCGAAACACAGAATATCATGGTTAGGGATACTGTGTAAATTAAATTTCTATTTGGTAGAACACGCACCAAGAGTATTTTACTGTACAAACTTCATGATTTTTGAAACAGGCGTTATGAAAAACCTGCAAAACCTGAGTAAATATTTCTAGGAATAAATATGCCATGCATGGTGAATGAAAGTTTGTATTACACATGCTCACATATCAGTAACGAATTTGTGTCGAATCCGTGATGCTTGTATTGTGTTGGGAACACAGATATCACATTCTGGGAAACAATGTAATTTACATGTCTCGTGTGTAGAACTCACTCAAAGAGGATTTTTCTGCACAATCTTTCTCATTTTCTAACCTGGCGATAAGAATAAGCAGCAAAATCAAGGTAAATACTTCTCTGTGTAAGGATTCCTTTTATGGTGAATGAAAGTTCGGTAATCCACATGCTCACAGCTCAGAAACCATTGTTTGTCGAATCCATAATGCGTGTAGCATTTTCGGAACACCGAATGTCATGGTGAGGGAAACAAATTATATTATATGTCTTTTGGGTAGAACAAGCTCCAAGAGTATTTTTCAATGTAAACTGCCTGATTTTCGAATCTGACATTAGGGAAAATCTGCGCACACAGACTAAATGTTTCTAAGTGTAAAATGCCTTGTATAGTGGATGAAAGTTCTCTAATCCACATTCTCAGAACTCAGTAATGATTGTTTGTCGAATCCGTGATACATAAAGCCTGTACTGAACACGGAAATTCATGGTGAGGGAAACTGTGTACATTACATATCTATTGGTTATAAATCGCTCCAAGAGGATTTTTCTGTGAAATCTACCTCATTTTCTTATGTGGCATTAGGAAAAACCTGCGACACCAGATTAAGTGTTTCTATGTGTAAATATGCCTTCTATGGTGGATGAAAGTTCAGTAATCCACATGTTCACAACTCAGAAATAAATGTTTGACGAATCCGTCATGCATGTAGTGTGTTCAGAACACGGATATTCACGGTGAAGGCAACTATGTAAATTACATGTCTATTGTGTATAACTTCCTCCACAAGGATATTTCTGTGGAAACTGCCTGATTTTTGATACTGGCATTAGGAAAAAGATGCAAACTCAAAATAAATATTTCTAGATGTTTATATGCCTTGAATGGTGTTCGAAAGTTCGGTTATCCGCATGCTCACTACTCAGGAATGAGTGATTTTCGAATCCGTGTTGTGTTTAACGTGATCGGAAGATGGAATGACACAATCAGTTAAGCTATGTAAATTACATATCTATCGGGAAGAACTCGCTACAAGAGCATTTTTCCACGAAATAGGCCTCATTTCCGAAACTGGTGTTAGGAAAAGCTGCGAAACCTGAGTAAATGCTTCTAGGTGACAATATGCCTTTTATGGTGGATGAAAGATCGGTAATCCACATGCACATAACTCAGTAAGTAATGTTTGTCAAATCCGTCATGCATGTAGCGTGCTCGGAACACGGAATAACATGGTGAGGAAAACTATGTAAATAAAAATACTATTTGATAGGACTCGCCCCAAGAGTATTTTTCTGTGAAATCTTCATGAATTTTGAACCTGGCGTTAGGAAAATTCTGCCAATACTGGTTAAATTTTCTAGGTATAAATATGCCTTGCATGGTGGATGAAAGATCACAATACACATACTCACATCTCAGTAATAAATGCTTGTGAAATCCTTGATGCTTGTAGAATGTTCGGAACACGGAATATCACGGTGAGGGAAATTATGTAAATTACATTTCTATTGGGTAGAACTCGCTCCAAGAGCATTTGTCTGCGAAATCTCCCTCATTTTCGAAACTGTCATTATGAAAGAACTGTGAACTAAGAGTAAATGTTTCTTGGTGTAAATATGCCCTGTATGGTGTTGAAAGATTGTTAATCCACATGTTCTCACCTCTGTAATGCATGTTTCTCTTATAAAAGATGCAGGTAACGTGATTGGAACATGGAATATAACGCTGAGAAAATTATGTAAATTATATGCTGATTGGGTAGTACTCGCTCCAAGAGAATTTTTCTGTGATATCTACCTCATTTTTGAAAATGGTGTTAGGAAAATGCTGGGAAATCAGAGAAAAATTTTCTAGGATTAACTCTCCCATGTATGGGGATGAAAGTTCAGTAATCCACATGCTCACAACTCAGTCATGAATGTTTATTTGAATCCGTGTTTCATGTAGCGTGTTCGTAACATGGAATGTCACGGTGGAGGGAGAAATTTAAATTACATGTCTATTGGTTAGAACTCGCTCCAAGAGGTTTTTTTTGAGAAAACTGCCTAATTTTGGAATCCGGCGTTATGAATAACCTGCAAACTGAGAATAAAAATATCTAGGTGTTATTATGCCTTGTATGGTGGATGAAAGTTCGGTAATTCATGAAAAATTCTCACAACTCATTAAATGTTTGTCGAATCCGTGTTGCATGTATCGTGTTCAGATCAAGGATAGTCACGGTGAGTGAAACAATTTAAATAAAAGGTCTAGTGGATACAACACACTCAAAGAGGATTCTTCTGCGCATTATGCCTCATTTTATAAACTGGAGTTAAGAAAATGCTGCGAAATAAGATTAAATGCTTCTCGGTGTAAATATGCCTTTCATACTAGGTGAAAGTTCAGTAATCCACATGCTAACAACTCAGTAGTGAATATGTGTTGGATCCGTGTTGCATGTAGCTTATACGGAACATGGAATTACACTGTGAGGGAATGTATGTCAATTACATTTCTGTTAGATAGAACTCGATCTAAGATGATTTTTGTGTGTTAACTGCCTGTTTTACAAAACTGGCATTAGAAGATAGCTGGAGACTCAGAGTAAATAATTCTAAGTGTTAATATTCCTTGAACGGTGAATGAAAGCTCGGTAATCCACATACTCACAAATCAGTAATAACTGTCGAATCAATGATGCATGTAATGCGTTCGGAGCACAGAATTTCACGGTCAGGTAAACTATGTAAATTACATGTCTATCGGGTAGAAGTCGATAAAAGAGCATTTTTCTGCAAAATATGCCTCATTTCCGCAACTGGCTTTTGGAAAATCTGTGAAAACAGGGTAAATGTTTCTTGGTGTAAATATACCCTGTATGGTTTTGAAAGTTTGGTAATCCACATGTTCTCACCTCAGTAATGAATGTTTGTCGTATCCTTGATGTATGGAACAGGTTCGGAACGCGGAATATCACGGTGAGGAAACTATGTAAATACAATGTCGATTGGGATGAACTCGCCCCAAGAGAATTTTCCTGTGAAATCTACCTCAATTTCAAAACTGGTGTTAGGAAAAACCTGGGAAATAAGAGTAAAATTTCTTCGGTGTCAATATGCCCATTTTGGTGATGAATGCACATTAATCCTCGTGCTCACAACTCAGTAATGAATGTTTTTTCGAATCCGTGATGCATGTAACGTGTTCGGAACACAGAATATCATGGTGAGGAAACTATGTATACTAGATATCTAGTGGGTACATCAAGCTCAAAGTGTATTTTACTGAGCCATCCTGCTCAATTTTAAACTGGCATTAGAAAAAGCTGCAAAATCAGAGTACATACTGTAGGTGCACATATGCCTTTAATGGTGAGTGAGATTTCGGTAATCCACATGCTCACAACTCAGTAATGAATTTTTTTCAAGTCTGTGATGCAATTAATGTGTTTGGAAGATGGAATGACACGGTCAGGTAAGCTATGGAAATTACATATCTGTCGGGTATTATTCGCTATAAGACATTTTAACTGTGAAATTTTCCTCATATCCAAAACTGGCTTTAGGAAAAGCTGCGAAATCTGAGTAAATGCTTCTAGGTGACAATATGCCTTTTATGGTGGATGAAAGTTCGGTACTCCACATGATCACAACTCATTAAAGAATGTGCAATCCGTCATGCATGTAGCATGTTCGAAACACAGAATATCATGGTTAGGGAAACTGTGTAAATTAAATTTCTATTTGGTAGAACTGGCACCAAGAGTATTTTACTGCAAAAACTTCATGATTTCTGAAACAGGCGTTATGAAAACCTGCGAAATCTGAGTAAATATTTCTAGGAATAAATATGCCATGCATGGTGAATGAAAGTTTGTAATACACATGCTCACATCTCAGTAATGAATTTGTGTCGAAACCGTGATGCTTGTATTGTGTTGGGAACACGGATGTCACGTTCTGGAAAACAATGTAATTTACATGTCTCATGTGTAGAACTCACTCAAAGAGGATTTTTCTGCACAATCTTTCTCATTTTCTAACCTGGCGATAAGAATAAGCTGCAAAATTAAGGTAAATACTTCTATGTGTAAGGATTCTTTTTATGGTGAATGAAAGTTCGGTAATCCACATGCTCACAGCTCAGAAACCATTGTTTGTCGAATCCATAATGCATGTAGCATTTTCGGAACACCGAAAATCACGGTGAGGGAAATAAATTATATTACATGTCTATTGGGTAAAACAAGCTCCAAGAGTATTTTTCTATGAAAACTGCCTGATTTTCGAATCTGACATTAGGGATAATCTGCGCACACAGACTAAATGTTTCTATGTGTAAATATGCCTTCTATGGTGGATGAAAGTTCAGTAATCCACATGCTCACAACTCAGTAAGTAATGTTTGTCAAATCCGTCATGCATGTAGCATGCTCGGAACAGGGAATATCATGGTGAGGGAAACTATGTAAATTAAAATAGTATTTCATAGGTCTCGACCAAGAGAAACTTTCTGCGAAATCTTCATGATTTTTGAAACTGGCGTTAGGAAATTTCTGCGAAATCTGGTAAAAATTTCTAGGTATAAATATGCCTTGCTTGGTGGATGAAAGATCGCAATACACATACTCACATCTCAGTAATGAATGCTTGTGAAATCCTTGATGCTTGTAGAATTTTTGGATCACGGAATGTCACGGTGAGGGAAATTATGTGAATTAGATTTCTATTAGGTAGATGTCACTCCAAAAGCATTTGTCTGTGAAGTCTCCTTCATTTTCGAAACTGTCATTAGGAAAAAACTGTGAACTCAGAGTAAATGTTTCTTGATGTTTATATGCCCTGTAAGGTGTTGAAAGTATGTTTATCCACATGTACTCACCTCTGTAATGCATGTTTGTCTTATCCGTGATGCATGTAACGTGTTCAAAACACAGAATATCACGATGAGGAAACTATGTATACTACATGCTGATTGGGTAGAACTCGCTCCAAGAGTAATTTTCTGTGATATCTACCTAATTTTCAAAAACTGGTGTTAGGAAAAAGCTGGGAAATCAGAGAAAAATTTTCTAGGTGTAACTCTGCCATGTATGGCGATGAAAGTTCTGTAATCCACATGCTCACAACTCAGTCATGAATGTTTTTTCGAATCCGTGTTGCATGTTGCGTGTTCGTAACATGGAATGTCACGGTGGTGGAAGAAATGTAAATTACATGTCTATTGGTTCGAACTCACTCCAAGAGAATTTTTTTGAGAAAACTGCCTGATTTTGTAATCTGGCGTTATGAATAACATGCGAAATGAGAATAAATATATCTAGGTTTAAATATGCCTTGTATGTTGGATGAAATCGGTAATTCATGAAAAATGCTCACAACTCATTAAAAATGTTTGTAGAATCCGTGATGCATGTATCGTGTTCAGAACATGGAAATTCACGTTGAGTGAAACAATTTAAATAAAAGGTCTAGTGGATACAACACACTCAAAGAGGATTTTTCTGCGCAATATGGCTCATTTTCTAAACTGGAGTTAAGAAAATGCTGCGAAATAAGATTAAATGCTTTTCAGTGTAAATATGCCTATCATAGTAGGTGAAAATTCCATAATCCACATGCTAACAACTCAGTAGTGAATATGGGCCGAATCCGTGATGCATGTAGCATATACGGAACATGGAATTACAGGGTGAGTGAATCTCTGTCAATTACATTTCTGTTTGATAAAACTCGATATAAGATGGTTTTTCTGTCAAAACTGACTCTTTTCAAAACTGGCATTAGAAAATAGCTGGGAACTCAGAGTATTTAATTCTAAGTGTTAATATTCCTTGAATGGTGAATGAAAGCTCAGTAATCCACATGCTCACAAATCAGTAATAACTGTTTGTCGAATCTGTGATGCATTTAATGTGTTCGGAGCACAGAATGTCACGGTCAGGTAAACAATGTAAATTGCATGTCTATCAGGTAGAACTCGATAAAAGAGCATTTTTCTGCAAAATATGCCTCATTTCCGAAACTGGCTTTTGGAAAAAACTGTGAAATTAGGGTAAATGTTTCTTGGTGTAAATATGAAGTGAACTGTGTTGAAAGTTTGGTAATCCACATGCTCACTACTCAGGAATGAATGTTTTTCGAATCCGTGTTGTATTTAACGTGTTCGGAAGACGGAATGACACAATCAGTTAAGCTATGTAAACTACATATCTATCGGGAAGAACTCCCTACAAGAGCATTTTTCCACGAAATATGCCTCATTTCCGAAACTGGTGTTAGGGAAAGTGTGAAATCTGAGTAAATGCTTCTAGGTGACAATATGCCTTTTATGGTGGATGAAAGATCAGTAATCCAAATGCTCACAACTCAGTAAGTAATGTTTGTCAAATCTGTCATGCATGTAGCGTGCTCGGAACACGGAATATCATGGTGAGGGAAAGTTTGTAAATTAAAATAGTATTTCATAGGTCTCGCACAAGAGAATTTTTTTGCGAAAACTTCATGATTTTTGAAACTGGCGTTAGGAAATTTCTGCGAAATCTGGTAAAAATTTCTAGGTATAAATATGCCTTGCTTGGTGGATGAAAGATCGCAATACACATACCCCCATCTCAGTAATGAATGCTTGTGAAATCCTTGATGCTTGTAGAATTTTCGGATCACGGAAAGTCACGGTGAGGGAAATTATGTGAATTACATTTCTATTGGGTAGATGTCACTCCAAAAGCATTTGTCTGTGAAATCTCCTTCATTTTCGAAACTGTCATTAGGAAAAAACTGTGAACTCAGAGTAAATGTTTCTTGGTGTAAATATGCACTGTAAGGTGTTGAAAGTATTTTTATCCACATGTTCTCACCTCGGTAATGCATGTTTGTCTTATCCGTGATGAATATATCGTGTTCGAAACACGGAATATCACGCTGAGGAAAGTATGTAAATTACATGCCGATTGGGTAGAACTCGCTCCAAGAGAAATTTTCTGTAATATCTACCTCATTTTCAAAACCTGGTGTTAGGAAAAAGCTGGGAAATCAGAGAAAAATTTTCTAGGTGTAACTCTGCCATGTATGGGGATGAAAGTTCAGTAATCCACATGCTCACAACTCCTTCATGAATGTTTTTTCGAATCCGTGTTGCATGTAGCATGTTCGTAACACGGAATGTCACGGTGGAGGAAGAAATGTAAATTACATGTCTATAGGTTCGAACTCACTCCAAGAGGTTTTTTTTGTGAAAACTGCCTAATTTTGGAATCCGGCGTTATGAATAACCTGCAAAATGAGAATAAAAACTTCTAGGTGTTATTATGCCTTGTATGGTGAATGAAAGTTCGGTAATTCATGAAAAATGCTCACAACTCAATAAATGTTTGTCGAATCCGTGATGCATGTATCGTGTTCAGATCAAGGAAAGTCACGGTGAGTGAAACAATTTAAATAAAAGGTCTAGTGGATACAACACACTCAAAGAGGAATTTACTGCACATTATGCCTCATTTTATAAACTGGAGTTAAGAAAATGCTGCGAAATAAGATTAAATGCTTCTCGGTGTAAATATGCCTTTCATAGTAGGTGAAAGTTCAGTAATCCACACGCTAACAACTCAGTAGTGAATATGTGTTGGATCCGTTTTGCATGTAGCTTATACGGAACACGGAATTTCAGGGTGAGGGAATCTATGTCAATTACATTTCTGTTAGATAGAACTCGATGTAAGACGGTTTTTCTGTGAAAACTGCCTGTTTTTCAAAACTGGCATTAGAAAATAGCTGGGAACTCAGAGTATTTAATTCTAAGTGTTAATATTCCTTGAATGGTGAGTGAAAGCTCAGTAATCCACATGCTCACAAATCAGTAATAACTCTTTTTCGAATCAGTGATGCATGTAATGTGTTCGGAGCACAGAATGTCACGGTCAGGTAAACTATGTAAATTACATGTCTATCGGGTAGAACTCGATGAAAGAGCATTTTTCTGCAAAATATGCCTCATTTCCGAAACTGGCTTTTGGAAAAGACTGTGAAATCAGGGTAAATGTTTCTTGGTGTAAATATGCCCTGTATAGTGTTGAAAGTTTGGTAATCCACATGTTCTCACCTCAGTAATGAATGTTTGTCGTAACCTTGATGTATGTAACAGGATTGGAACGCAGAATATCACGGTGAGGAAACTATGTAAATTCAATATCGATTGGGAAGAACTCGCTCCAAGAGAATTTTTCTGTGAAATCTACCTCAATTTCTAAACTGGTTTTAGGGAAAAGCTGGGAAATAAGAGTAAATATTCTTCGGTGTCAATATGCCCATTACGGTGATGAATGATCATTAATCCTCGTGCTCACAACTCAGTAATGAATGTATTTTCGAAACCGTGATGCATGTAACGTGTTCGGAACACAGAATATCATGGTGAGGAGACTATGTAAACTAGATGTCTAGTGGGTACATCAAGCTCAAAGTGTATTTTACTGAGCCATCTGCCTCATTTTTAAACTGGCATTAGAAAAACCTGCAAAATCAGAGTAAATGCTGTAGGTGCAAATATGACTTTAATGGTGAATGAGATTTCGGTAATCCATATTCTCACAAATCTGTAAGTAATGTTTGTCAAATCCGTCATGCATGTAGTGTGCTCGGAACACGGAATATCATGGTGTGGGAAACTACGTAAAGTAAAATACTATTTGATAGACCTCGCCCCAAGAGAGTTTTTCTGCGAAATCTTCATGATTTTTGAAACTAGCGTTAGGAAATTTCTGCGAATACCGGTAAAATTTCTAGTTATATATATGCCTTGCATGGTGGATGAAAGATTGCAATACACATACTCACATCTCAGTAATGATTGGTTGTGAAATCCTTAATGCTTGTAGAATATTCGGAACACAAAATGTCACGGTGAGCTAAATTATTTAAATTACATTTCTATTGGGTAGAACTCGCTCCAAGAGCATTTATCTGCGAAATCTCCATCATTTTAGAAACTGTCATTAGGAAAAACTGTGAACTCAGTGTAAATGTTTCTTGGTGTAAATATGCCCAGTATGGTGTTGAAAGTTTGTTAATCCACATGTTCTCACCTCTGTAATGCATGTTTGTCGTATCCGTAATGCATGTAACGTGTTCGGAACACAGAATATCACGCTGAGAAAACTAAGTAAATTATATGCCGATTGGGTAGAACTCGCTCCAAGAAAATTTTTCTGTGATATCTACCTCATTTTCGAAACTGGTGTTAGGAAATATCTGGGAAATCAGAGAAAAATTTTCTAGGTGTAACTCTGCCATGTATGGGGATGAAAGTTTAATAATCCACATGCTCACAACTCAGTCATGAATGAATTTTCGAATCCGTGTTGCATGTAGCGTGTTCGTAACACGGAATGTCACGGTGGAGGAAGAAATGTAAATTACATGTCTATTGGTTAGAACTCTCTCCAAGAGAATTTTTTTGAGAAAACTGCCTGATTTTGGATTCTGGCGTTATGAATAACCTGCGAACTGATAATAAATATATCTAAGTGTAAATATGCCTTGTATGGTGGATGAAAGTTCGGTAATTCCTGAAAAATGCTCACAACTCATTAAAAATGTTTGTCGAATCCGTGAATCATGTATCGTGTTCAGAACTTGGAAATTCACGGTGAGTGAAACAATTTAAATAAAAAGTCTAGTGGATACAACACACTCAAAGAGGATTTTTCTGCACAATATGGCTCATTTTCTAAACTGGAGTTAAGAAAAAGCTGCGAAATAAGATTATATGCTTCTCGGTGTAAATATGCCTTTCATAGTAGTTGAAAGTTCCGTAATCCACATGCTAACATCTCAGAAGAGAATACGTGTCGAATCCAGGATGCACGTAGCATATACGGAACATGGAATTTCAGGGTGAGGGAATCTATGTGAATTACATTTCTGTTGGATAAAACTCGATGTAAGATGGTTTTTCTGTCAAAAATGCCTGTTTTCAGAACTGGCATTAGAAAAAAGCTGGGAACTCAGAGTAAATACTACTAAGTGTTAATATTCCTTGAATGGTGAATGAAAGCTCGGTAATCCACATGCTCACAAATCAGTAATAACTGTTTCTCGAATCCGTGATGCATGTAATGTGTTCGGAACACAGAATATCATGGTGAGGAGACTATATATACTAGATATCTAGTGGGTACATCAAGATCAAAGTGTATTTTACTGAGCCATCTGCCTCTTTTTTAAACTGGCATTAGAAAAAACTGCAAAATTAGAGTACATACTGTAGGTGCACATATGCGTTTAATGGTGAATGAGATTTCGGTAATCCACATGCTCCCAACTCAGTAATGAATTTTCTTCAAGACTGTGATGCAATTAATGTGTTTGGAAGATGGAATGACACGGTCAGGTAATCTACGAAAATTACATATCTGTCGGGTAGAACTCGCAAAAGACCATTTATCTGTGAAATATTCCTCATATGCAAAACTGGCGTTATCAAAAGCTGTGATATCTGAGTCAATGTTTCTAGGTGACAATATGCCTTTATGGTGGATGAAAGTTCGGTACCCCACATGCTCACAACTCATTAAAGAATGTTTGTGCAATCCGTCATGCATGTAGCGTGTTCGAAACACAGAATATCATGGTTAGGGATACTGTGTAAATTAAATTTCTATTTGGTAGAACACGCACCAAGAGTATTTTACTGTAAAAACTTCATGATTTTTGAAACAGGCGTTATGAAAAACCTGCAAAACCTGAGTAAATATTTCTAGGAATAAATATGCCATGCATGGTGAATGAAAGTTTGTATTACACATGCTCACATATCAGTAACGAATTTGTGTCGAATCCGTGATGCTTGTATTGTGTTGGGAACACAGATATCACATTCTGGGAAACAATGTAATTTACATGTCTCGTGTGTAGAACTCACTCAAAGAGGATTTTTCTGCACAATCTTTCTCATTTTCTAACCTGGCGATAAGAATAAGCAGCAAAATCAAGGTAAATACTTCTCTGTGTAAGGATTCCTTTTATGGTGAATGAAAGTTCGGTAATCCACATGCTCACAGCTCAGAAACCATTGTTTGTCGAATCCATAATGCGTGTAGCATTTTCGGAACACCGAATGTCATGGTGAGGGAAACAAATTATATTATATGTCTTTTGGGTAGAACAAGCTCCAAGAGTATTTTTCAATGAAAACTGCCTGATTTTCGAATCTGACATTAGGGAAAATCTGCGCACACAGACTAAATGTTTCTAAGTGTAAAATGCCTTGTATGGTGGATGAAAGTTCTCTAATCCACATTCTCAGAACTCAGTAATGATTGTTTGTCGAATCCGTGATACATAAAGCCTGTACTGAACACGGAAATTCATGGTGAGGGAAACTGTGTACATTACATATCTATTGGTTATAAATCGCTCCAAGAGGATTTTTCTGTGAAATCTACCTCATTTTCTTATGTGGCATTAGGAAAAACCTGCGACACCAGATTAAGTGTTTCTATGTGTAAATATGCCTTCTATGGTGGATGAAAGTTCAGTAATCCACATGTTCACAACTCAGAAATAAATGTTTGACGAATCCGTCATGCATGTAGTGTGTTCAGAACACGGATATTCACGGTGAGGGCAACTATGTAAATTACATGTCTATTGTGTATAACTTCCTCCACAAGGATATTTCTGTGGAAACTGCCTGATTTTTGATACTGGCATTAGAAAAAAGATGCGAACTCAAAATAAATATTTCTAGATGTTTATATGCCTTGAATGGTGTTCGAAAGTTCGGTTATCTGCATGCTCACTACTCAGGAATGAGTGATTTTCGAATCCGTGTTGTGTTTAACGTGATCGGAAGACGGAATGACACAATCAGTTAAGCTATGTAAATTACATATCTATCGGGAAGAACTCGCTACAAGAGCATTTTTCCACGAAATAGGCCTCATTTCCGAAACTGGTGTTAGGAAAAGCTGCGAAACCTGAGTAAATGCTTCTAGGTGACAATATGCCTTTTATGGTGGATGAAAGATCGGTAATCCACATGCACATAACTCAGTAAGTAATGTTTGTCAAATCCGTCATGCATGTAGCGTGCTCGGAACACGGAATAACATGGTGAGGAAAACTATGTAAATAAAAATACTATTTGATAGGACTCGCCCCAAGAGAATTTTTCTGTGAAATCTTCATGATTTTTGAACCTGGCGTTAGGAAAATTCTGCCAATACTGGTTAAATTTTCTAGGTATAAATATGCCTTGCATGGTGGATGAAAGATCACAATACACATACTCACATCTCAGTAATAAATGCTTGTGAAATCCTTGATGCTTGTAGAATGTTCGGAACACGGAATATCACGGTGAGGGAAATTATGTAAATTACATTTCTATTGGGTAGAACTCGCTCCAAGAGCATTTGTCTGCGAAATCTCCCTCATTTTCGAAACTGTCATTATGAAAGAACTGTGAACTAAGAGTAAATGTTTCTTGGTGTAAATATGCCCTGTATGGTGTTGAAAGATTGTTAATCCACATGTTCTCACCTCTGTAATGCATGTTTCTCTTATAAAAGATGCAGGTAACGTGATTGGAACATGGAATATAACGCTGAGAAAATTATGTAAATTATATGCTGATTGGGTAGTACTCGCTCCAAGAGAATTTTTCTGTGATATCTACCTCATTTTTGAAAATGGTGTTAGGAAAATGCTGGGAAATCAGAGAAAAATTTTCTAGGATTAACTCTCCCATGTATGGGGATGAAAGTTCAGTAATCCACATGCTCACAACTCAGTCATGAATGTTTATTTGAATCCGTGTTTCATGTAGCGTGTTCGTAACATGGAATGTCACGGTGGAGGGAGAAATTTAAATTACATGTCTATTGGTTAGAACTCGCTCCAAGAGGTTTTTTTTGAGAAAACTGCCTAATTTTGGAATCCGGCGTTATGAATAACCTGCAAACTGAGAATAAAAATATCTAGGTGTTATTATGCCTTGTATGGTGGATGAAAGTTCGGTAATTCATGAAAAATTCTCACAACTCATTAAATGTTTGTCGAATCCGTGTTGCATGTATCGTGTTCAGATCAAGGATAGTCACGGTGAGTGAAACAATTTAAATAAAAGGTCTAGTGGATACAACACACTCAAAGAGGATTCTTCTGCGCATTATGCCTCATTTTATAAACTGGAGTTAAGAAAATGCTGCGAAATAAGATTAAATGCTTCTCGGTGTAAATATGCCTTTCATACTAGGTGAAAGTTCAGTAATCCACATGCTAACAACTCAGTAGTGAATATGTGTTGGATCCGTGTTGCATGTAGCTTATACGGAACATGGAATTACACTGTGAGGGAATGTATGTCAATTACATTTCTATTAGATAGAACTCGATCTAAGATGATTTTTGTGTGTTAACTGCCTGTTTTACAAAACTGGCATTAGAAGATAGCTGGAGACTCAGAGTAAATAATTCTAAGTGTTAATATTCCTTGAACGGTGAATGAAAGCTCGGTAATCCACATACTCACAAATCAGTAATAACTGTCGAATCAATGATGCATGTAATGCGTTCGGAGCACAGAATTTCACGGTCAGGTAAACTATGTAAATTACATGTCTATCGGGTAGAAGTCGAAAAAAGAGCATTTTTCTGCAAAATATGCCTCATTTCCGCAACTGGCTTTTGGAAAATCTGTGAAAACAGGGTAAATGTTTCTTGGTGTAAATATACCCTGTATGGTTTTGAAAGTTTGGTAATCCACATGTTCTCACCTCAGTAATGAATGTTTGTCGTATCCTTGATGTATGGAACAGGTTCGGAACGCGGAATATCACGGTGAGGAAACTATGTAAATACAATGTCGATTGGGATGAACTCGCCCCAAGAGAATTTTCCTGTGAAATCTACCTCAATTTCAAAACTGGTGTTAGGAAAAACCTGGGAAATAAGAGTAAAATTTCTTCGGTGTCAATATGCCCATTTTGGTGATGAATGCACATTAATCCTCGTGCTCACAACTCAGTAATGAATGTTTTTTCGAATCCGTGATGCATGTAACGTGTTCGGAACACAGAATATCATGGTGAGGAAACTATGTATACTAGATATCTAGTGGGTACATCAAGCTCAAAGTGTATTTTACTGAGCCATCCTGCTCAATTTTAAACTGGCATTAGAAAAAGCTGCAAAATCAGAGTACATACTGTAGGTGCACATATGCCTTTAATGGTGAGTGAGATTTCGGTAATCCACATGCTCAAAACTCAGTAATGAATTTTTTTCAAGTCTGTGATGCAATTAATGTGTTTGGAAGATGGAATGACACGGTCAGGTAAGCTATGGAAATTACATATCTGTCGGGTATTATTCGCTATAAGACATTTTAACTGTGAAATTTTCCTCATATCCAAAACTGGCTTTAGGAAAAGCTGCGAAATCTGAGTAAATGCTTCTAGGTGACAATATGCCTTTTATGGTGGATGAAAGTTCGGTACTCCACATGATCACAACTCATTAAAGAATGTGCAATCCGTCATGCATGTAGCATGTTCGAAACACAGAATATCATGGTTAGGGAAACTGTGTAAATTAAATTTCTATTTGGTAGAACTGGCACCAAGAGTATTTTACTGCAAAAACTTCATGATTTCTGAAACAGGCGTTATGAAAACCTGCGAAATCTGAGTAAATATTTCTAGGAATAAATATGCCATGCATGGTGAATGAAAGTTTGTAATACACATGCTCACATCTCAGTAATGAATTTGTGTCGAAACCGTGATGCTTGTATTGTGTTGGGAACACGGATGTCACGTTCTGGAAAACAATGTAATTTACATGTCTCATGTGTAGAACTCACTCAAAGAGGATTTTTCTGCACAATCTTTCTCATTTTCTAACCTGGCGATAAGAATAAGCTGCAAAATTAAGGTAAATACTTCTATGTGTAAGGATTCTTTTTATGGTGAATGAAAGTTCGGTAATCCACATGCTCACAGCTCAGAAACCATTGTTTGTCGAATCCATAATGCATGTAGCATTTTCGGAACACCGAAAATCACGGTGAGGGAAATAAATTATATTACATGTCTATTGGGTAGAACAAGCTCCAAGAGTATTTTTCTATGAAAACTGCCTGATTTTCGAATCTGACATTAGGGATAATCTGCGCACACAGACTAAATGTTTCTATGTGTAAATATGCCTTCTATGGTGGATGAAAGTTCAGTAATCCACATGCTCACAACTCAGTAAGTAATGTTTGTCAAATCCGTCATGCATGTAGCATGCTCGGAACACGGAATATCATGGTGAGGGAAACTATGTAAATTAAAATAGTATTTCATAGGTCTCGACCAAGAGAAACTTTCTGCGAAATCTTCATGATTTTTGAAACTGGCGTTAGGAAATTTCTGCGAAATCTGGTAAAAATTTCTAGGTATAAATATGCCTTGCTTGGTGGATGAAAGATCGCAATACACATACTCACATCTCAGTAATGAATGCTTGTGAAATCCTTGATGCTTGTAGAATTTTTGGATCACGGAATGTCACGGTGAGGGAAATTATGTGAATTAGATTTCTATTAGGTAGATGTCACTCCAAAAGCATTTGTCTGTGAAGTCTCCTTCATTTTCGAAACTGTCATTAGGAAAAAACTGTGAACTCAGAGTAAATGTTTCTTGATGTTTATATGCCCTGTAAGGTGTTGAAAGTATGTTTATCCACATGTACTCACCTCTGTAATGCATGTTTGTCTTATCCGTGATGCATGTAACGTGTTCAAAACACAGAATATCACGATGAGGAAACTATGTATACTACATGCTGATTGGGTAGAACTCGCTCCAAGAGTAATTTTCTGTGATATCTACCTAATTTTCAAAAACTGGTGTTAGGAAAAAGCTGGGAAATCAGAGAAAAATTTTCTAGGTGTAACTCTGCCATGTATGGCGATGAAAGTTCTGTAATCCACATGCTCACAACTCAGTCATGAATGTTTTTTCGAATCCGTGTTGCATGTTGCGTGTTCGTAACATGGAATGTCACGGTGGTGGAAGAAATGTAAATTACATGTCTATTGGTTCGAACTCACTCCAAGAGAATTTTTTTGAGAAAACTGCCTGATTTTGTAATCTGGCGTTATGAATAACATGCGAAATGAGAATAAATATATCTAGGTTTAAATATGCCTTGTATGTTGGATGAAATCGGTAATTCATGAAAAATGCTCACAACTCATTAAAAATGTTTGTAGAATCCGTGATGCATGTATCGTGTTCAGAACATGGAAATTCACGTTGAGTGAAACAATTTAAATAAAAGGTCTAGTGGATACAACACACTCAAAGAGGATTTTTCTGCGCAATATGGCTCATTTTCTAAACTGGAGTTAAGAAAATGCTGCGAAATAAGATTAAATGCTTTTCAGTGTAAATATGCCTATCATAGTAGGTGAAAATTCCATAATCCACATGCTAACAACTCAGTAGTGAATATGGGCCGAATCCGTGATGCATGTAGCATATACGGAACATGGAATTACAGGGTGAGTGAATCTCTGTCAATTACATTTCTGTTTGATAAAACTCGATATAAGATGGTTTTTCTGTCAAAACTGACTCTTTTCAAAACTGGCATTAGAAAATAGCTGGGAACTCAGAGTATTTAATTCTAAGTGTTAATATTCCTTGAATGGTGAATGAAAGCTCAGTAATCCACATGCTCACAAATCAGTAATAACTGTTTGTCGAATCTGTGATGCATTTAATGTGTTCGGAGCACAGAATGTCACGGTCAGGTAAACAATGTAAATTGCATGTCTATCAGGTAGAACTCGATAAAAGAGCATTTTTCTGCAAAATATGCCTCATTTCCGAAACTGGCTTTTGGAAAAAACTGTGAAATTAGGGTAAATGTTTCTTGGTGTAAATATGAAGTGAACTGTGTTGAAAGTTTGGTAATCCACATGCTCACTACTCAGGAATGAATGTTTTTCGAATCCGTGTTGTATTTAACGTGTTCGGAAGACGGAATGACACAATCAGTTAAGCTATGTAAACTACATATCTATCGGGAAGAACTCCCTACAAGAGCATTTTTCCACGAAATATGCCTCATTTCCGAAACTGGTGTTAGGGAAAGTGTGAAATCTGAGTAAATGCTTCTAGGTGACAATATGCCTTTTATGGTGGATGAAAGATCAGTAATCCAAATGCTCACAACTCAGTAAGTAATGTTTGTCAAATCTGTCATGCATGTAGCGTGCTCGGAACACGGAATATCATGGTGAGGGAAAGTTTGTAAATTAAAATAGTATTTCATAGGTCTCGCACAAGAGAATTTTTTTGCGAAAACTTCATGATTTTTGAAACTGGCGTTAGGAAATTTCTGCGAAATCTGGTAAAAATTTCTAGGTATAAATATGCCTTGCTTGGTGGATGAAAGATCGCAATACACATACCCCCATCTCAGTAATGAATGCTTGTGAAATCCTTGATGCTTGTAGAATTTTCGGATCACGGAAAGTCACGGTGAGGGAAATTATGTGAATTACATTTCTATTGGGTAGATGTCACTCCAAAAGCATTTGTCTGTGAAATCTCCTTCATTTTCGAAACTGTCATTAGGAAAAAACTGTGAACTCAGAGTAAATGTTTCTTGGTGTAAATATGCACTGTAAGGTGTTGAAAGTATTTTTATCCACATGTTCTCACCTCGGTAATGCATGTTTGTCTTATCCGTGATGAATATATCGTGTTCGAAACACGGAATATCACGCTGAGGAAAGTATGTAAATTACATGCCGATTGGGTAGAACTCGCTCCAAGAGAAATTTTCTGTAATATCTACCTCATTTTCAAAACCTGGTGTTAGGAAAAAGCTGGGAAATCAGAGAAAAATTTTCTAGGTGTAACTCTGCCATGTATGGGGATGAAAGTTCAGTAATCCACATGCTCACAACTCCTTCATGAATGTTTTTTCGAATCCGTGTTGCATGTAGCATGTTCGTAACACGGAATGTCACGGTGGAGGAAGAAATGTAAATTACATGTCTATAGGTTCGAACTCACTCCAAGAGGTTTTTTTTGTGAAAACTGCCTAATTTTGGAATCCGGCGTTATGAATAACCTGCAAAATGAGAATAAAAACTTCTAGGTGTTATTATGCCTTGTATGGTGAATGAAAGTTCGGTAATTCATGAAAAATGCTCACAACTCATTAAATGTTTGTCGAATCCGTGATGCATGTATCGTGTTCAGATCAAGGAAAGTCACGGTGAGTGAAACAATTTAAATAAAAGGTCTAGTGGATACAACACACTCAAAGAGGAATTTACTGCGCATTATGCCTCATTTTATAAACTGGAGTTAAGAAAATGCTGAAAATAAGATTAAATGCTTCTCGGTGTAAATATGCCTTTCATAGTAGGTGAAAGTTCAGTAATCCACACGCTAACAACTCAGTAGTGAATATGTGTTGGATCCGTGTTGCATGTAGCTTATACGGAACACGGAATTTCAGGGTGAGGGAATCTATGTCAATTACATTTCTGTTAGATAGAACTCGATGTAAGACGGTTTTTCTGTGAAAACTGCCTGTTTTTCAAAACTGGCATTAGAAAATAGCTGGGAACTCAGAGTATTTAATTCTAAGTGTTAATATTCCTTGAATGGTGAGTGAAAGCTCAGTAATCCACATGCTCACAAATCAGTAATAACTCTTTTTCGAATCAGTGATGCATGTAATGTGTTCGGAGCACAGAATGTCACGGTCAGGTAAACTATGTAAATTACATGTCTATCGGGTAGAACTCGATGAAAGAGCATTTTTCTGCAAAATATGCCTCATTTCCGAAACTGGCTTTTGGAAAAGACTGTGAAATCAGGGTAAATGTTTCTTGGTGTAAATATGCCCTGTATAGTGTTGAAAGTTTGGTAATCCACATGTTCTCACCTCAGTAATGAATGTTTGTCGTAACCTTGATGTATGTAACAGGATTGGAACGCAGAATATCACGGTGAGGAAACTATGTAAATTCAATGTCGATTGGGAAGAACTCGCTCCAAGAGAATTTTTCTGTGAAATCTACCTCAATTTCTAAACTGGTTTTAGGGAAAAGCTGGGAAATAAGAGTAAATATTCTTCGGTGTCAATATGCCCATTACGGTGATGAATGATCATTAATCCTCGTGCTCACAACTCAGTAATGAATGTTTTTTCGAAACCGTGATGCATGTAACGTGTTCGGAACACAGAATATCATGGTGAGGAGACTATGTAAACTAGATGTCTAGTGGGTACATCAAGCTCAAAGTGTATTTTACTGAGCCATCTGCCTCATTTTTAAACTGGCATTAGAAAAACCTGCAAAATCAGAGTAAATGCTGTAGGTGCAAATATGACTTTAATGGTGAATGAGATTTCGGTAATCCATATTCTCACAAATCTGTAAGTAATGTTTGTCAAATCCGTCATGCATGTAGTGTGCTCGGAACACGGAATATCATGGTGTGGGAAACTATGTAAAGTAAAATACTATTTGATAGACCTCACCCCAAGAGAATTTTTCTGCGAAATCTTCATGATTTTTGAAACTAGCGTTAGGAAATTTCTGCGAATACCGGTAAAATTTCTAGTTATATATATGCCTTGCATGGTGGATGAAAGATTGCAATACACATACTCACATCTCAGTAATGATTGCTTGTGAAATCCTTAATGCTTGTAGAATATTCGGAACACAAAATGTCACGGTGAGCTAAATTATTTAAATTACATTTCTATTGGGTAGAACTCGCTCCAAGAGCATTTATCTGCGAAATCTCCCTCATTTTAGAAACTGTCATTAGGAAAAACTGTGAACTCAGTGTAAATGTTTCTTGGTGTAAATATGCCCAGTATGGTGTTGAAAGTTTGTTAATCCACATGTTCTCACCTCTGTAATGCATGTTTGTCGTATCCGTAATGCATGTAACGTGTTCGGAACACAGAATATCACGCTGAGAAAACTAAGTAAATTATATGCCGATTGGGTAGAACTCGCTCCAAGAAAATTTTTCTGTGATATCTACCTCATTTTTGAAACTGGTGTTAGGAAATATCTGGGAAATCAGAGAAAAATTTTCTAGGTGTAACTCTGCCATGTATGGGGATGAAAGTTCAATAATCCACATGCTCACAACTCAGTCATGAATGAATTTTCGAATCCGTGTTGCATGTAGCGTGTTCGTAAGACGGACTGTCACGGTGGAGGAAGAAATATAAATTACATGTCTATTGGTTAGAACTCTCTCCAAGAGAATTTTTTTGAGAAAACTGCCTGATTTTGGATTCTGGCGTTATGAATAACCTGCGAACTGATAATAAATATATCTAAGTGTAAATATGCCTTGTATGGTGGATGAAAGTTCGGTAATTCCTGAAAAATGCTCACAACTCATTAAAAATGTTTGTCGAATCCGTGAATCATGTATCGTTTTCAGAACTTGGAAATTCACGGTGAGTGAAACAATTTAAATAAAAAGTCTAGTGGATACAACACACTCAAAGAGGATTTTTCTGCACAATATGCCTCATTTTCTAAACTGGATTTAAGAAAAAGCTGCAAAATAAGATTATATGCTTCTCGGTGTAAATATGCCTTTCATAGTAGTTGAAAGTTCCGTAATCCACATGCTAACATCTCAGAAGAGAATATGTGTCGAATCCAGGATGCACGTAGCATATACGGAACATGGAATTTCAGGGTGAGGGAATCTATGTGAATTACATTTCTGTTGGATAAAACTCGATGTAAGATGGTTTTTCTGTCAAAAATGCCTGTTTTCAGAACTGGCATTAGAAAAAAGCTGGGAACTCAGAGTAAATACTACTAAGTGTTAATATTCCTTGAATGGTGAATGAAAGCTCGGTAATCCACATGCTCACAAATCAGTAATAACTGTTTCTCGAATCCGTGATGCATGTAATGTGTTCGGAACACAGAATATCATGGTGAGGAGACTATATATACTAGATATCTAGTGGGTACATCAAGATCAAAGTGTATTTTACTGAGCCATCTGCCTCTTTTTTAAACTGGCATTAGAAAAAACTGCAAAATTAGAGTACATACTGTAGGTGCACATATGCGTTTAATGGTGAATGAGATTTCGGTAATCCACATGCTCCCAACTCAGTAATGAATTTTCTTCAAGACTGTGATGCAATTAATGTGTTTGGAAGATGGAATGACACGGTCAGGTAATCTACGAAAATTACATATCTGTCGGGTAGAACTCGCAAAAGACCATTTATCTGTGAAATATTCCTCATATGCAAAACTGGCGTTATCAAAAGCTGTGATATCTGAGTCAATGTTTCTAGGTGACAATATGCCTTTATGGTGGATGAAAGTTCGGTACCCCACATGCTCACAACTCATTAAAGAATGTTTGTGCAATCCGTCATGCATGTAGCGTGTTCGAAACACAGAATATCATGGTTAGGGATACTGTGTAAATTAAATTTCTACTTGGTAGAACACGCACCAAGAGTATTTTACTGTAAAAACTTCATGATTTTTGAAACAGGCGTTATGAAAAACCTGCAAAACCTGAGTAAATATTTCTAGGAATAAATATGCCATGCATGGTGAATGAAAGTTTGTATTACACATGCTCACATATCAGTAACGAATTTGTGTCGAATCCGTGATGCTTGTATTGTGTTGGGAACACAGATATCACATTCTGGGAAACAATGTAATTTACATGTCTCGTGTGTAGAACTCACTCAAAGAGGATTTTTCTGCACAATCTTTCTCATTTTCTAACCTGGCGATAAGAATAAGCAGCAAAATCAAGGTAAATACTTCTCTGTGTAAGGATTCCTTTTATGGTGAATGAAAGTTCGGTAATCCACATGCTCACAGCTCAGAAACCATTGTTTGTCGAATCCATAATGCGTGTAGCATTTTCGGAACACCGAATGTCATGGTGAGGGAAACAAATTATATTATATGTCTTTTGGGTAGAACAAGCTCCAAGAGTATTTTTCAATGAAAACTGCCTGATTTTCGAATCTGACATTAGGGAAAATCTGCGCACACAGACTAAATGTTTCTAAGTGTAAAATGCCTTGTATGGTGGATGAAAGTTCTCTAATCCACATTCTCAGAACTCAGTAATGATTGTTTGTCGAATCCGTGATACATAAAGCCTGTACTGAACACGGAAATTCATGGTGAGGGAAACTGTGTACATTACATATCTATTGGTTATAAATCGCTCCAAGAGGATTTTTCTGTGAAATCTACCTCATTTTCTTATGTGGCATTAGGAAAAACCTGCGACACCAGATTAAGTGTTTCTATGTGTAAATATGCCTTCTATGGTGGATGAAAGTTCAGTAATCCACATGTTCACAACTCAGAAATAAATGTTTGACGAATCCGTCATGCATGTAGTGTGTTCAGAACACGGATATTCACGGTGAGGGCAACTATGTAAATTACATGTCTATTGTGTATAACTTCCTCCACAAGGATATTTCTGTGGAAACTGCCTGATTTTTGATACTGGCATTAGAAAAAAGATGCGAACTCAAAATAAATATTTCTAGATGTTTATATGCCTTGAATGGTGTTCGAAAGTTCGGTTATCTGCATGCTCACTACTCAGGAATGAGTGATTTTCGAATCCGTGTTGTGTTTAACGTGATCGGAAGACGGAATGACACAATCAGTTAAGCTATGTAAATTACATATCTATCGGGAAGAACTCGCTACAAGAGCATTTTTCCACGAAATAGGCCTCATTTCCGAAACTGGTGTTAGGAAAAGCTGCGAAACCTGAGTAAATGCTTCTAGGTGACAATATGCCTTTTATGGTGGATGAAAGATCGGTAATCCACATGCACATAACTCAGTAAGTAATGTTTGTCAAATCCGTCATGCATGTAGCGTGCTCGGAACACGGAATAACATGGTGAGGAAAACTATGTAAATAAAAATACTATTTGATAGGACTCGCCCCAAGAGAATTTTTCTGTGAAATCTTCATGATTTTTGAACCTGGCGTTAGGAAAATTCTGCCAATACTGGTTAAATTTTCTAGGTATAAATATGCCTTGCTTGGTGGATGAAAGATCACAATACACATACTCACATCTCAGTAATAAATGCTTGTGAAATCCTTGATGCTTGTAGAATGTTCGGAACACGGAATATCACGGTGAGGGAAATTATGTAAATTACATTTCTATTGGGTAGAACTCGCTCCAAGAGCATTTGTCTACGAAATCTCCCTCATTTTCGAAACTGTCATTATGAAAGAACTGTGAACTAAGAGTAAATGTTTCTTGGTGTAAATATGCCCTGTATGGTGTTGAAAGATTGTTAATCCACATGTTCTCACCTCTGTAATGCATGTTTCTCTTATAAAAGATGCAGGTAACGTGATTGGAACATGGAATATAACGCTGAGAAAATTATGTAAATTATATGCTGATTGGGTAGTACTCGCTCCAAGAGAATTTTTCTGTGATATCTACCTCATTTTTGAAAATGGTGTTAGGAAAATGCTGGGAAATCAGAGAAAAATTTTCTAGGATTAACTCTCCCATGTATGGGGATGAAAGTTCAGTAATCCACATGCTCACAACTCAGTCATGAATGTTTATTTGAATCCGTGTTTCATGTAGCGTGTTCGTAACATGGAATGTCACGGTGGAGGGAGAAATTTAAATTACATGTCTATTGGTTAGAACTCGCTCCAAGAGGTTTTTTTTTGAGAAAACTGCCTAATTTTGGAATCCGGCGTTATGAATAACCTGCAAACTGAGAATAAAAATATCTAGGTGTTATTATGCCTTGTATGGTGGATGAAAGTTCGGTAATTCATGAAAAATTCTCACAACTCATTAAATGTTTGTCGAATCCGTGTTGCATGTATCGTGTTCAGATCAAGGATAGTCACGGTGAGTGAAACAATTTAAATAAAAGGTCTAGTGGATACAACACACTCAAAGAGGATTCTTCTGCGCATTATGCCTCATTTTATAAACTGGAGTTAAGAAAATGCTGCGAAATAAGATTAAATGCTTCTCGGTGTAAATATGCCTTTCATACTAGGTGAAAGTTCAGTAATCCACATGCTAACAACTCAGTAGTGAATATGTGTTGGATCCGTGTTGCATGTAGCTTATACGGAACATGGAATTACACTGTGAGGGAATGTATGTCAATTACATTTCTATTAGATAGAACTCGATCTAAGATGATTTTTGTGTGTTAACTGCCTGTTTTACAAAACTGGCATTAGAAGATAGCTGGAGACTCAGAGTAAATAATTCTAAGTGTTAATATTCCTTGAACGGTGAATGAAAGCTCGGTAATCCACATACTCACAAATCAGTAATAACTGTCGAATCAATGATGCATGTAATGCGTTCGGAGCACAGAATTTCACGGTCAGGTAAACTATGTAAATTACATGTCTATCGGGTAGAAGTCGAAAAAAGAGCATTTTTCTGCAAAATATGCCTCATTTCCGCAACTGGCTTTTGGAAAATCTGTGAAAACAGGGTAAATGTTTCTTGGTGTAAATATACCCTGTATGGTTTTGAAAGTTTGGTAATCCACATGTTCTCACCTCAGTAATGAATGTTTGTCGTATCCTTGATGTATGGAACAGGTTCGGAACGCGGAATATCACGGTGAGGAAACTATGTAAATACAATGTCGATTGGGATGAACTCGCCCCAAGAGAATTTTCCTGTGAAATCTACCTCAATTTCAAAACTGGTGTTAGGAAAAACCTGGGAAATAAGAGTAAAATTTCTTCGGTGTCAATATGCCCATTTTGGTGATGAATGCACATTAATCCTCGTGCTCACAACTCAGTAATGAATGTTTTTTCGAATCCGTGATGCATGTAACGTGTTCGGAACACAGAATATCATGGTGAGGAAACTATGTATACTAGATATCTAGTGGGTACATCAAGCTCAAAGTGTATTTTACTGAGCCATCCTGCTCAATTTTAAACTGGCATTAGAAAAAGCTGCAAAATCAGAGTACATACTGTAGGTGCACATATGCCTTTAATGGTGAGTGAGATTTCGGTAATCCACATGCTCACAACTCAGTAATGAATTTTTTTCAAGTCTGTGATGCAATTAATGTGTTTGGAAGATGGAATGACACGGTCAGGTAAGCTATGGAAATTACATATCTGTCGGGTATTATTCGCTATAAGACATTTTAACTGTGAAATTTTCCTCATATCCAAAACTGGCTTTAGGAAAAGCTGCGAAATCTGAGTAAATGCTTCTAGGTGACAATATGCCTTTTATGGTGGATGAAAGTTCGGTACTCCACATGATCACAACTCATTAAAGAATGTGCAATCCGTCATGCATGTAGCATGTTCGAAACACAGAATATCATGGTTAGGGAAACTGTGTAAATTAAATTTCTATTTGGTAGAACTGGCACCAAGAGTATTTTACTGCAAAAACTTCATGATTTCTGAAACAGGCGTTATGAAAACCTGCGAAATCTGAGTAAATATTTCTAGGAATAAATATGCCATGCATGGTGAATGAAAGTTTGTAATACACATGCTCACATCTCAGTAATGAATTTGTGTCGAAACCGTGATGCTTGTATTGTGTTGGGAACACGGATGTCACGTTCTGGAAAACAATGTAATTTACATGTCTCATGTGTAGAACTCACTCAAAGAGTATTTTTCTGCACAATCTTTCTCATTTTCTAACCTGGCGATAAGAATAAGCTGCAAAATTAAGGTAAATACTTCTATGTGTAAGGATTCTTTTTATGGTGAATGAAAGTTCGGTAATCCACATGCTCACAGCTCAGAAACCATTGTTTGTCGAATCCATAATGCATGTAGCATTTTCGGAACACCGAAAATCACGGTGAGGGAAATAAATTATATTACATGTCTATTGGGTAGAACAAGCTCCAAGAGTATTTTTCTATGAAAACTGCCTGATTTTCGAATCTGACATTAGGGATAATCTGCGCACACAGACTAAATGTTTCTATGTGTAAATATGCCTTCTATGGTGGATGAAAGTTCAGTAATCCACATGCTCACAACTCAGTAAGTAATGTTTGTCAAATCCGTCATGCATGTAGCATGCTCGGAACACGGAATATCATGGTGAGGGAAACTATGTAAATTAAAATAGTATTTCATAGGTCTCGACCAAGAGAAACTTTCTGCGAAATCTTCATGATTTTTGAAACTGGCGTTAGGAAATTTCTGCGAAATCTGGTAAAAATTTCTAGGTATAAATATGCCTTGCTTGGTGGATGAAAGATCGCAATACACATACTCACATCTCAGTAATGAATGCTTGTGAAATCCTTGATGCTTGTAGAATTTTTGGATCACGGAATGTCACGGTGAGGGAAATTATGTGAATTAGATTTCTATTAGGTAGATGTCACTCCAAAAGCATTTGTCTGTGAAGTCTCCTTCATTTTCGAAACTGTCATTAGGAAAAAACTGTGAACTCAGAGTAAATGTTTCTTGATGTTTATATGCCCTGTAAGGTGTTGAAAGTATGTTTATCCACATGTACTCACCTCTGTAATGCATGTTTGTCTTATCCGTGATGCATGTAACGTGTTCAAAACACAGAATATCACGATGAGGAAACTATGTATACTACATGCTGATTGGGTAGAACTCGCTCCAAGAGTAATTTTCTGTGATATCTACCTAATTTTCAAAAACTGGTGTTAGGAAAAAGCTGGGAAATCAGAGAAAAATTTTCTAGGTGTAACTCTGCCATGTATGGCGATGAAAGTTCTGTAATCCACATGCTCACAACTCAGTCATGAATGTTTTTTCGAATCCGTGTTGCATGTTGCGTGTTCGTAACATGGAATGTCACGGTGGTGGAAGAAATGTAAATTACATGTCTATTGGTTCGAACTCACTCCAAGAGAATTTTTTTGAGAAAACTGCCTGATTTTGTAATCTGGCGTTATGAATAACATGCGAAATGAGAATAAATATATCTAGGTTTAAATATGCCTTGTATGTTGGATGAAATCGGTAATTCATGAAAAATGCTCACAACTCATTAAAAATGTTTGTAGAATCCGTGATGCATGTATCGTGTTCAGAACATGGAAATTCACGTTGAGTGAAACAATTTAAATAAAAGGTCTAGTGGATACAACACACTCAAAGAGGATTTTTCTGCGCAATATGGCTCATTTTCTAAACTGGAGTTAAGAAAATGCTGCGAAATAAGATTAAATGCCTTTCAGTGTAAATATGCCTATCATAGTAGGTGAAAATTCCATAATCCACATGCTAACAACTCAGTAGTGAATATGGGCCGAATCCGTGATGCATGTAGCATATACAGAACATGGAATTACAGGGTGAGTGAATCTCTGTCAATTACATTTCTGTTTGATAAAACTCGATATAAGATGGTTTTTCTGTCAAAACTGACTCTTTTCAAAACTGGCATTAGAAAATAGCTGGGAACTCAGAGTATTTAATTCTAAGTGTTAATATTCCTTGAATGGTGAATGAAAGCTCAGTAATCCACATGCTCACAAATCAGTAATAACTGTTTGTCGAATCTGTGATGCATTTAATGTGTTCGGAGCACAGAATGTCACGGTCAGGTAAACAATGTAAATTGCATGTCTATCAGGTAGAACTCGATAAAAGAGCATTTTTCTGCAAAATATGCCTCATTTCCGAAACTGGCTTTTGGAAAAAACTGTGAAATTAGGGTAAATGTTTCTTGGTGTAAATATGAAGTGAACTGTGTTGAAAGTTTGGTAATCCACATGCTCACTACTCAGGAATGAATGTTTTTCGAATCCGTGTTGTATTTAACGTGTTCGGAAGACGGAATGACACAATCAGTTAAGCTATGTAAACTACATATCTATCGGGAAGAACTCCCTACAAGAGCATTTTTCCACGAAATATGCCTCATTTCCGAAACTGGTGTTAGGGAAAGTGTGAAATCTGAGTAAATGCTTCTAGGTGACAATATGCCTTTTATGGTGGATGAAAGATCAGTAATCCAAATGCTCACAACTCAGTAAGTAATGTTTGTCAAATCTGTCATGCATGTAGCGTGCTCGGAACACGGAATATCATGGTGAGGGAAAGTTTGTAAATTAAAATAGTATTTCATAGGTCTCGCACAAGAGAATTTTTTTGCGAAAACTTCATGATTTTTGAAACTGGCGTTAGGAAATTTCTGCGAAATCTGGTAAAAATTTCTAGGTATAAATATGCCTTGCTTGGTGGATGAAAGATCGCAATACACATACCCCCATCTCAGTAATGAATGCTTGTGAAATCCTTGATGCTTGTAGAATTTTCGGATCACGGAAAGTCACGGTGAGGGAAATTATGTGAATTACATTTCTATTGGGTAGATGTCACTCCAAAAGCATTTGTCTGTGAAATCTCCTTCATTTTCGAAACTGTCATTAGGAAAAAACTGTGAACTCAGAGTAAATGTTTCTTGGTGTAAATATGCACTGTAAGGTGTTGAAAGTATTTTTATCCACATGTTCTCACCTCGGTAATGCATGTTTGTCTTATCCGTGATGAATATATCGTGTTCGAAACACGGAATATCACGCTGAGGAAAGTATGTAAATTACATGCCGATTGGGTAGAACTCGCTCCAAGAGAAATTTTCTGTAATATCTACCTCATTTTCAAAACCTGGTGTTAGGAAAAAGCTGGGAAATCAGAGAAAAATTTTCTAGGTGTAACTCTGCCATGTATGGGGATGAAAGTTCAGTAATCCACATGCTCACAACTCCTTCATGAATGTTTTTTCGAATCCGTGTTGCATGTAGCATGTTCGTAACACGGAATGTCACGGTGGAGGAAGAAATGTAAATTACATGTCTATAGGTTCGAACTCACTCCAAGAGGTTTTTTTTTGTGAAAACTGCCTAATTTTGGAATCCGGCGTTATGAATAACCTGCAAAATGAGAATAAAAACTTCTAGGTGTTATTATGCCTTGTATGGTGAATGAAAGTTCGGTAATTCATGAAAAATGCTCACAACTCATTAAATGTTTGTCGAATCCGTGATGCATGTATCGTGTTCAGATCAAGGAAAGTCACGGTGAGTGAAACAATTTAAATAAAAGGTCTAGTGGATACAACACACTCAAAGAGGAATTTACTGCGCATTATGCCTCATTTTATAAACTGGAGTTAAGAAAATGCTGAAAATAAGATTAAATGCTTCTCGGTGTAAATATGCCTTTCATAGTAGGTGAAAGTTCAGTAATCCACACGCTAACAACTCAGTAGTGAATATGTGTTGGATCCGTGTTGCATGTAGCTTATACGGAACACGGAATTTCAGGGTGAGGGAATCTATGTCAATTACATTTCTGTTAGATAGAACTCGATGTAAGACGGTTTTTCTGTGAAAACTGCCTGTTTTTCAAAACTGGCATTAGAAAATAGCTGGGAACTCAGAGTATTTAATTCTAAGTGTTAATATTCCTTGAATGGTGAGTGAAAGCTCAGTAATCCACATGCTCACAAATCAGTAATAACTCTTTTTCGAATCCGCGATGCATGTAATGTGTTCGGAGCACAGAATGTCACGGTCAGGTAAACTATGTAAATTACATGTCTATCGGGTAGAACTCGATGAAAGAGCATTTTTCTGCAAAATATGCCTCATTTCCGAAACTGGCTTTTGGAAAAGACTGTGAAATCAGGGTAAATGTTTCTTGGTGTAAATATGCCCTGTATAGTGTTGAAAGTTTGGTAATCCACATGTTCTCACCTCAGTAATGAACGTTTGTCGTAACCTTGATGTATGTAACAGGATTGGAACGCAGAATATCACGGTGAGGAAACTATGTAAATTCAATGTCGATTGGGAAGAACTCGCTCCAAGAGAATTTTTCTGTGAAATCTACCTCAATTTCTAAACTGGTTTTAGGGAAAAGCTGGGAAATAAGAGTAAATATTCTTCGGTGTCAATATGCCCATTACGGTGATGAATGATCATTAATCCTCGTGCTCACAACTCAGTAATGAATGTTTTTTCGAAACTGTGATGCATGTAACGTGTTCGGAACACAGAATATCATGGTGAGGAGACTATGTAAACTAGATGTCTAGTGGGTACATCAAGCTCAAAGTGTATTTTACTGAGCCATCTGCCTCATTTTTAAACTGGCATTAGAAAAACCTGCAAAATCAGAGTAAATGCTGTAGGTGCAAATATGACTTTAATGGTGAATGAGTTTTCGGTAATCCATATTCTCACAAATCTGTAAGTAATGTTTGTCAAATCCGTCATGCATGTAGTGTGCTCGGAACACGGAATATCATGGTGTGGGAAACTATGTAAAGTAAAATACTATTTGATAGACCTCGCCCCAAGAGAGTTTTTCTGCGAAATCTTCATGATTTTTGAAACTAGCGTTAGGAAATTTCTGCGAATACCGGTAAAATTTCTAGTTATATATATGCCTTGCATGGTGGATGAAAGATTGCAATACACATACTCACATCTCAGTAATGATTGCTTGTGAAATCCTTAATGCTTGTAGAATATTCGGAACACAAAATGTCACGGTGAGCTAAATTATTTAAATTACATTTCTATTGGGTAGAACTCGCTCCAAGAGCATTTATCTGCGAAATCTCCCTCATTTTAGAAACTGTCATTAGGAAAAACTGTGAACTCAGTGTAAATGTTTCTTGGTGTAAATATGCCCAGTATGGTGTTGAAAGTTTGTTAATCCACATGTTCTCACCTCTGTAATGCATGTTTGTCGTATCCGTAATGCATGTAACGTGTTCGGAACACAGAATATCACGCTGAGAAAACTAAGTAAATTATATGCCGATTGGGTAGAACTCGCTCCAAGAAAATTTTTCTGTGATATCTACCTCATTTTCGAAACTGGTGTTAGGAAATATCTGGGAAATCAGAGAAAAATTTTCTAGGTGTAACTCTGCCATGTATGGGGATGAAAGTTCAATAATCCACATGCTCACAACTCAGTCATGAATGAATTTTCGAATCCGTGTTGCATGTAGCGTGTTCGTAACACGGAATGTCACGGTGGAGGAAGAAATGTAAATTACATGTCTATTGGTTAGAACTCTCTCCAAGAGAATTTTTTTGAGAAAACTGCCTGATTTTGGATTCTGGCGTTATGAATAACCTGCGAACTGATAATAAATATATCTAAGTGTAAATATGCCTTGTATGGTGGATGAAAGTTCGGTAATTCCTGAAAAATGCTCACAACTCATTAAAAATGTTTGTCGAATCCGTGAATCATGTATCGTTTTCAGAACTTGGAAATTCACGGTGAGTGAAACAATTTAAATAAAAAGTCTAGTGGATACAACACACTCAAAGAGGATTTTTCTGCACAATATGCCTCATTTTCTAAACTGGATTTAAGAAAAAGCTGCGAAATAAGATTATATGCTTCTCGGTGTAAATATGCCTTTCATAGTTGTTGAAAGTTCCGTAATCCACATGCTAACATCTCAGAAGAGAATACGTGTCGAATCCAGGATGCACGTAGCATATACGGAACATGGAATTTCAGGGTGAGGGAATCTATGTGAATTACATTTCTGTTGGATAAAACTCGATGTAAGATGGTTTTTCTGTCAAAAATGCCTGTTTTCAGAACTGGCATTAGAAAAAAGCTGGGAACTCAGAGTAAATACTACTAAGTGTTAATATTCCTTGAATGGTGAATGAAAGCTCGGTAATCCACATGCTCACAAATCAGTAATAACTGTTTCTCGAATCCGTGATGCATGTAATGTGTTCAGAACACAGAATATCATGGTGAGGAGACTATATATACTAGATATCTAGTGGGTACATCAAGATCAAAGTGTATTTTACTGAGCCATCTGCCTCTTTTTTAAACTGGCATTAGAAAAAACTGCAAAATTAGAGTACATACTGTAGGTGCACATATGCGTTTAATGGTGAATGAGATTTCGGTAATCCACATGCTCCCAACTCAGTAATGAATTTTCTTCAAGACTGTGATGCAATTAATGTGTTTGGAAGATGGAATGACACGGTCAGGTAATCTACGAAAATTACATATCTGTCGGGTAGAACTCGCAAAAGACCATTTATCTGTGAAATATTCCTCATATGCAAAACTGGCGTTATCAAAAGCTGTGATATCTGAGTCAATGTTTCTAGGTGACAATATGCCTTTATGGTGGATGAAAGTTCGGTACCCCACATGCTCACAACTCATTAAAGAATGTTTGTGCAATCCGTCATGCATGTAGCGTGTTCGAAACACAGAATATCATGGTTAGGGATACTGTGTAAATTAAATTTCTATTTGGTAGAACACGCACCAAGAGTATTTTACTGTAAAAACTTCATGATTTTTGAAACAGGCGTTATGAAAAACCTGCAAAACCTGAGTAAATATTTCTAGGAATAAATATGCCATGCATGGTGAATGAAAGTTTGTATTACACATGCTCACATATCAGTAACGAATTTGTGTCGAATCCGTGATGCTTGTATTGTGTTGGGAACACAGATATCACATTCTGGGAAACAATGTAATTTACATGTCTCGTGTGTAGAACTCACTCAAAGAGGATTTTTCTGCACAATCTTTCTCATTTTCTAACCTGGCGATAAGAATAAGCAGCAAAATCAAGGTAAATACTTCTCTGTGTAAGGATTCCTTTTATGGTGAATGAAAGTTCGGTAATCCACATGCTCACAGCTCAGAAACCATTGTTTGTCGAATCCATAATGCGTGTAGCATTTTCGGAACACCGAATGTCATGGTGAGGGAAACAAATTATATTATATGTCTTTTGGGTAGAACAAGCTCCAAGAGTATTTTTCAATGAAAACTGCCTGATTTTCGAATCTGACATTAGGGAAAATCTGCGCACACAGACTAAATGTTTCTAAGTGTAAAATGCCTTGTATAGTGGATGAAAGTTCTCTAATCCACATTCTCAGAACTCAGTAATGATTGTTTGTCGAATCCGTGATACATAAAGCCTGTACTGAACACGGAAATTCATGGTGAGGGAAACTGTGTACATTACATATCTATTGGTTATAAATCGCTCCAAGAGGATTTTTCTGTGAAATCTACCTCATTTTCTTATGTGGCATTAGGAAAAACCTGCGACACCAGATTAAGTGTTTCTATGTGTAAATATGCCTTCTATGGTGGATGAAAGTTCAGTAATCCACATGTTCACAACTCAGAAATAAATGTTTGACGAATCCGTCATGCATGTAGTGTGTTCAGAACACGGATATTCACGGTGAGGGCAACTATGTAAATTACATGTCTATTGTGTATAACTTCCTCCACAAGGATATTTCTGTGGAAACTGCCTGATTTTTGATACTGGCATTAGAAAAAAGATGCGAACTCAAAATAAATATTTCTAGATGTTTATATGCCTTGAATGGTGTTCGAAAGTTCGGTTATCTGCATGCTCACTACTCAGGAATGAGTGATTTTCGAATCCGTGTTGTGTTTAACGTGATCGGAAGACGGAATGACACAATCAGTTAAGCTATGTAAATTACATATCTATCGGGAAGAACTCGCTACAAGAGCATTTTTCCACGAAATAGGCCTCATTTCCGAAACTGGTGTTAGGAAAAGCTGCGAAACCTGAGTAAATGCTTCTAGGTGACAATATGCCTTTTATGGTGGATGAAAGATCGGTAATCCACATGCACATAACTCAGTAAGTAATGTTTGTCAAATCCGTCATGCATGTAGCGTGCTCGGAACACGGAATAACATGGTGAGGAAAACTATGTAAATAAAAATACTATTTGATAGGACTCGCCCCAAGAGAATTTTTCTGTGAAATCTTCATGATTTTTGAACCTGGCGTTAGGAAAATTCTGCCAATACTGGTTAAATTTTCTAGGTATAAATATGCCTTGCTTGGTGGATGAAAGATCACAATACACATACTCACATCTCAGTAATAAATGCTTGTGAAATCCTTGATGCTTGTAGAATGTTCGGAACACGGAATATCACGGTGAGGGAAATTATGTAAATTACATTTCTATTGGGTAGAACTCGCTCCAAGAGCATTTGTCTGCGAAATCTCCCTCATTTTCGAAACTGTCATTATGAAAGAACTGTGAACTAAGAGTAAATGTTTCTTGGTGTAAATATGCCCTGTATGGTGTTGAAAGATTGTTAATCCACATGTTCTCACCTCTGTAATGCAAGTTCGTCGTATCCGTAATGCATGTAACGTGTACACTACACAGAATATCACGCTGAGAAAACTAAGTAAATTACACGCCAATTGGGTAGAACTCGCTCCAAGAGAATTTTTCTGTGATATCTACCTCATTTTTGAAACTGGTGTTAGGAAAAAGCTGGGAAATCAGAGAAAAATTTTCTAGGTGTAACTCTGCCATGTATGGGGATGAAAGTTCAGTAATCCACACGCTCACAACTCAGTCATGAATGAATTTTCGAATCCGTGTTGCACGTAGCGTGTTCGTAACACGGAATGTCACGGTGGAGGAAGAAATGTAAATTACATGTCTATTGGTTAGAACTCGCTCCAAGAGGATTTTTTTGAGAAAACTGCCTGATTTTGGATTCTGGTTTATGAATAACCTACGAACTGAGAATAAATATATCTAGGTGTAAATATGCCTTGTATGGTGGATGAAAGTTCGTTAATTCCTGAATAATGCTCACAACTCATTAAAAATGTTTGTCGAATCCGTGATGCATGTATCGTGTTCAGAACATGGAAATTCACGTTGAGTGAAACAATTTAAATAAAAGGTCTAGTGGAATGCAACACACTCAAAGAGGATTTTTCTGCGCAATATGCCTCATTTTCTAAACTGGAGTTAAGAAAATGCTGCGAAATAAGATTAAATACTTCTCAGTGTAAATATGCCTTTCATAGTAGGTGAAAGTTCAGTAATCCACATGCTAACATCTCACAAGAGAATACGTGTCGAATCCAGGATGCACGTAACATATACGGAACATGGAATTTCAGGGTGAGGGAATCTATGTCAATTACATTTCTGTTGGATAGAACTCGATGTAAGACGGTTTTTCTGTGAAAACTGCCTGTTTTTCAAACCTGGCATTAGAAAATAGCTGGGAACTCAGATTAAATAATTCTAAGTGTTAATATTCCTTGAATGGTGAATGAAAGCTCGGTAATCCACATGCTCACAAATCAGTAACAACTGTTTGTCGAATCCGTGATGCATGTAATGTGTTCGGAGCACAGAATGTCACGGTCAAGTAAACTATGTAAATTACATGTCTATCGGGAAGAACTCGGTGAAAGAGCATTTTTCTGCAAAATATGCCTCATTTCCGAAACTGGCTTTTGGAAAAGACTGTGAAATCAGGGTAAATGTTTCCTGGTGTAAATATGCCCTGTATAGTGTTGAAAGATTGGTAATCCACATGTTCTCACCTCAGTAATGAATGTTTGTCGTAACCTTGATGTATGTAACAGGATTGGAACGCAGAATATCACGGTGAGGAATCTATGTAAATTAAATTTCGATTGGGAAGAACTCGCTCCAAGAGGATTTTTCTGTGAAATCTACCTCAATTTCTAAACTGGTTTTAGGGAAAAGCTGGGAAATAAGAGTAAATATTCTTCGGTGTCAATATGCCCATTTCGGTGATGAATGTTCATTAATCCTCGTGCTCACAACTCAGTAATAAATGTTTTTTCGAAACCGTGATGCATGTAACGTGTTCGGAACACAGAATATCATGGTGAGGATACTATGTAAACTAGATGTCTAGTGGGTACATCAAGCTCTGTGTATTTTAATGAGCCATCTGCCTAATTTTTAAACTGTCATTAGAAAAAGCTGAAAAATCAGAGTAAATGTTGTAGGTGCAAATATGCCTTTAATGGTGAATGAGAATTCAGTAATCCACATTCTCACAATTATGTAAGTAATGTTTGACAAATCCGTCATGCATGTAGTGTGCTCGGAACACGGAATATCATGGTGTGGGAAACTATGTAAAGTAAAATACTATTTGATAGGACTCGCCCCAAGAGAGTTTTTCTGCAAAATCTTCATGATTTTGAAACTGGCGTTAGGAAATTTCTGCAAAATCCGGTAAATATTTCTAGGTATATATATGCCTTGCATGGTGGATGAAAGATTGCAATACACATACTCACATCTCAGAAATGATTGCTTGTGAAATCCTTGATGCTTGTAGAATATTCGGAACATGAAATGTCACGGTGAGCTAAATTATTTAAATTACATTTCTATTGGGTAGAACTCACTCCAAGTGCATTTGTCTGCGAAATCTCCCTCATTTTAGAAACAGTCATTAGGAAAAACTGTGAACTCAGAGTAAATGTATCTTGGTGTAAATATGCCCAGTATGGTGTTGAAAGTTTGTTAATCCACATGTTCTCACCTCTGTAATGCATGTTTGTCGTATCCTTAATGCATGTAACGTGTACAGAACACAGAATATCACGCTGAGAATTCTAACTAAATTATATGCCGATTGGGTAGAACTCGCTCCAAGAGAATATTTCTGTGATATCTACCTCATTTTCAAAACTGGAGTTAGGAAATATCTGGGAAATCAGAGAAAAATTTTCTAGGTGTAACTTTGCCATGTATGGGGATGAAAGTTCAGTAATCCACATGCTCACAACTCAGTCATGAATGAATTTTCGAATCCGTGTTGCACGTAGCGTGTTCGTAACACGGAATATCACGGCTGAGGAAGAAATGTAAATTACATGTCTATTGGTTAGAATTCGCTCCAAGAGAATTTTTTTGAGAAAACTGCGTGATTTTGGAATCTGGCGTTATGAATAACCTGCGAACTGAGAATAAATATATCTATGAGTTAATATGCCTTTATGGTGGATGAAAGTTCGTTAATTCCTGAATAATGCTCACAACTCATTAAAAATGTTTCTCGAATCCGTGAATAATGTATCGTGCTCATAACATTGAAAGTCACGGTGAATGAATCAATTTAAATAAAATGTCTAGTGGATACAACACACTTAAAGAGTATTTTTCTGCGCAATATGCCTCATTTTCTAAACTGGAGTTAAGAAAATGCTTCGAAATAAGATTAAAAGCTTCTCGGTGTAAATATGACTTTCACAGTAGGTGAAATTTCCGTAATCCACATGCTAACAACTCAGTAGTGAATATGTGCCGAATCCGTGATTCACGTAACATATACGGAAAATGGAATTACAGGGTGAGGGAATCTATGTCAATTACATTTCTGTTGGGTACAACTCGATGTAAGACGTTTTTTCTGTGAAAACTGCCTCTTTTTCAAAACTGGCATTAGAAAATATCTGGGAACTCAGGGTAAATAATCCTAACTGTTAATATTCCTTGAATGGTTAATGAAAGTTCGGTAATCCACATGCTCACAAATCAGTAATAACTGTTTGTCGAATCCGTGATGCATGTAATGTGTTCGGAGCACAGAATGTCACGGTCAGGTAAACTATGTAAATTGCATGTCTATCAGGTAGAACTCGATAAAAGAGCATTTTTCTGCAAAATATGCCTCATTTCCGAAACTGGCTTTTGGAAAAAACTGTGAAAATAGGGTAAATGTTTCTTGGTATAAATATGAACTGTACGGTGTTGAAAGTTTGGTAATCCACATGCTCACAACTCAGGAATGAATGTTTTTCGAATCCGTGTTTTATTTAACGTGTTCGGAAGACGGAATGACACAATCAGTTAAGCTATGTAAACTAAAAATCTATGGGGAAAAACTCCCTACAAGAGCATTTTTCCACGAAATATGCCTCATTTCCGAAACTGCTGTTAGGAAAAGTGTGAAATCTGAGTAAATGCTTCTAGGTGACATTATGCCTGTTATGGTGGATGAAAGATCAATAATCCAAATGCTCACAACTCAGTAAGTAATGTTTGTCAAAACCGTCATGCATGTAGCGTGCTCGGAACACGGAATATCATGGTGAGGGAAAGTATGTAAATTAAAATATTATTTCATAGGTCTCGCACAAGAGAATTTTTCTGCAAAATATTCATGATTTTTGAAACTGGCTTTAGGAAATTTCTGCAAAATCTGGTAAAAATTTCTACTTATAAATATGCCTTGCTTGGTGGATGAAAGATCGCAATACACATAATCACATCTCAGTAATGAATGCTTGTGCAATCCTTGATGCTTGTAGAATGTTCGCATCACGGAATGTCACGGTGAGGGAAATTATGTGAATTAAATTTCTATTGCGTAGATGTCACTCCAAAAGCATTTGTCTGTGAAATCTCCTTCATTTTTGAAAGTGTCATTAGGGAAAAACTGTGAACACAGAGTAAATGTATCTTGGTGTAAATAAGCCCTGTAAGGTGTTGAAAGTATGTTTATCCACATGTTCTCACCTCGGTAATGCATGTTTGTCTTATCCGTGATGCATGTAACGTGTTCGGAACATGGAATATCACGCTGAGGAAACTATGTAAATTACATGCCGATTGGGTAGATCTCGCTACAAGATAATTTTTCTGTGATATCTACCACATTTTCAAAACCTGGTGTAAGGAAAAAGTTGGGAAATCAGAGAAAAATTTTCTAGGTGTAACTCTGCCATGTATGGGGATGAAATTTCAGTAATCCTCATGCTCACAACTCCTTCATGAATGTTTTTTCGAATCCGTGTTGTATGTAGCGTGTTCGTAACACGGAATGTCACGGTGGAGGAAGAAATGTAAATTACATATCTATTGGTTCGAACTAGCTCCAAGAGGATTTTTTTGAGAAAACTGCCTGATTTTGGATTCTGGCGTTATGAATAACCTGAAAACTGAGAATAAATATATCTAGGTGTAAATATGCCTTGTATGGTGGATGAAATCTGTAATTCATGAAAAATGATCACAACTCATTAAAAATGTTTGTCGAATCCGTGATGCATGTAACGTGTTCGGAACACAGAATATCATGGTGAGGAGACTATGTAAACTAGATGTCTAGTGGGTACATCAAGCTCAAAGTGTCTTTTACTGAGCCATCTGCCTCATTTTTAAACTGGCATTAGAAAAAGCTGCAAAATCAGAGTAAATGCTGTAGGTGCAAATATGCCTTTAATGGTGAATGAGAATTCGGTAATCCACATTCTCACAATTCTGTAAGTAATGTTTGTCAAATCCGTCATGCATGTAGTGTGCTCGGAACACGGAATATCATGGTGAGGGAAACTATGTAAAGTAAAATACTATTTGATAGGACTCGCCCCAAGACAATTTTTCTGCGAAATCTTCATGATTTTTGAAACTGGCGTTAGGAAATTTCTGTGAAATCTGGTAAAAATTTCTAGGTATAAATATGCCTTGCATGGTGGATGAAAGATCGCAATACACATACTCACATCTCAGTAATGAATGCTTTAAAATTCTTTATGCTTGTAGAATTTTCGGAACACGAAATGTCACGGTGAGGTAAATAATTTAAATTACATTTCTATTGGGTAGAACTCGCTCCAAAGCATTTATCTGCCAAATCTCCCTTATTTTATAAACTGTCATTAGGAAAAACTGTGAACTCAGAGTAAATGTTTCTTGGTGTAAATATGCCCAGTATGGTGTTGAAAGTTTGTTAATCCACATGTTCTCACCTGTGTAATGCATGTTTGTCGTATCCGTAATGCATGTAACGTGTTCGGAACACAGAATATCACGCTGAGAAAACTAAGTAAATAACACGCCGATTGGGTAGAACTCGCTCCAAGAGAATTTTTCTGTGATATCTACCTCATTTTCAAAACTGGTGTTAGGAAATATCTGGGAAATCAGAGAAAAATTTTCTAGGTGTAACTCTGCCATGTATGGGGATGAAAGTTCAGTAATCCACATGCTCACAACTCAGTCATGAATGTTTTTTCCAATCCGTGTTGCATGTAGCGTGTTCGTAACACGGAATGTCACGGTGGAGGAAGAAATGTAAATTACATGTCTATAGGTTCGAACTCGCTCCAAGAGTTTTTTTTGAGAAAACTGCCTCATTTTGGAATCCGGCGTTATGAATAACCTGCAAACAGAGAATAAATATATCTAGGTATTAATATGCCTTGTATGGTGGATGAAAGTTCGGTAATTCATGAAAAATGCTCACAACTCATTAAATGTTTGTCGAATCCGTGATGCATGTATCGTGTTCAGATCAAGGAAAGTCACGGTGAGTGAAACAATTTAAAGAAAAGGTCTAGTGGATACAACACACTCAAAGAGGATTTTTCTGCGCATTATACCACATTTTATAAACTGGAGTTAAGAAAATGCTGCGAAATATGATTAAATGCTTCTCGGTGTAAATATGCCTTTCATAGTAGGTGAAAGTTCAGTAATCCACATGCTAACAACTCAGTAGTGAATATGTGTTGGATCCGTGTTGCATGTAGCTTATACAGAACATGGAATTTCAGGGTGTGGGAATCTATGTCAATTACATTTCTGTTAGATAGAACTCGATGTAAGACTGTTTTCTGTGAAAAATGCCTGTTTTTCAAAACTGGCATTAGAAAATAGCTGGGAACTCAGAGTATTTAATTCTAAGTGTTAATATTCCTTGAATGGTGAATGAAAGCTCGGTAATCCACATGCTCACAAATCAGTAACAACTGTTTGTCGAATCCGTGATGCATGTATTGTGTTCGGAGCACAGAATGTCACGGTCACGTAAACTATGTAAATTACATGTCTATCGGGTAGAACTCGATGAAAGAGCATTTTTCTGCAAAATATGCCTCATTTATGAAACTGGCTTTTGGAAAAGTCTGTGAAATCAGGGTAAATGTTTCTTGGTGTAAATATGCCCTGTATAGTGTTGAAAGTTTGGTAATCCACATGTTCTCACCTTAGTAATGTATGTTTATCGTAACCTTGATGTATGTAACAGGACTGGAACGCAGAATATCACGGTGAGGAATCTATGTAAATTCATTGTCAATTGGGTAGAACTCGCTCCAAGAGAATTTTTCTGTGAAATCTACCTCAATTTCTAAACTGGTTTTAGGGAAAAGCTGGGAAATAAGAGTAAATATTCTTCAGTGTCAATATGCCCATTTCGGTGATGAATGTTCATTAATCCTCGTGCTCACAACTCAGTAATGAATGATTTTTCGAAACCGTGATGCATGTAACGTGTTCGGAACACAGAATATCATGGTGAGGAGACTATGTAAACTAGATGTCTAGTGGGTACATCAAGCTCTAAGTGTATTTTACTGAGCCATCTGCCTCATTTTTAAACTGGCATTAGAAAAAGCTGCAAAATCAGAGTAAATGCTATAGGTGCAAATATGCCTTTAATGGTGAATGAGAATTCGGTAATCCACATTCTCACAAATCTGTAAGTAATGTTTGTCAAATCCTTCATGCATGTAGTGTGCTCGGAACACGGAATATCATGGTGTGGGAAACTATGTAAAGTAAAATACTATTTGATAGGACTCGCCCCAAGAGAATTTTTCTGCAAAATCTTCATGATTTTTGAAACTGGCATTAGGAAATTTCTGCGAAATCCGCTAAAATTTCTAGTTATATATATGCCTTGCATGGTGGATGAAAGATTGCAATACACATACTCACATCTCAGTAATGATTGCTTGTGAAATCCTTGATGCTTCTAGAATATTCGGAACACGAAATGTCACGGTGAGCTAAATTATTTAAATTACATTTCTATTGGGTAGAACTCGCTCCAAGAGCATTTATCTGCGAAATCTCCCTCATTTTAGAAACAGTCATTAGGAAAAACTGTGAACTCAGAGTAAATGTATCTTGGTGTAAATATGCCCAGTATGGTGTTGAAAGTTTGTTAATCCACATGTTCTCACCTGTGTAATGCATGTTTTTCGTATCCGTAATGCATGTAACGTGTTCGGAACACAGAATATCACGCTGAGAAAACTAAGTAAATTACAGGCCGATTGGGTAGAACTCGCTCCAAGGGAATATTTCTGTGATATCTACCTCATTTTCAAAACTGGTGTTAGGAAATATCTGGGAAATCAGAGAAAAATTTCCTAGGTGTAACTCTGCCATGTTTCGGGATGAAAGTTCAGTAATCCACATGCTCACAACTCAGTCATGAATGAATTTTCGAATCCGTGTTGCACGTAGCGTGTTCGTAACACGGACTGTCACGGTGGAGGAAGAAATATAAATTACATGTCTATTGGTTAGAATTCCCTCCAAGAGTATTTTTTTGAGAAATCTGCGTGATTATGGAATCTGGCGTTATGAATAACCTGCGAACTGAGAATAAATATATCTAGGTGTAAATATGCCTTTACGGTGGATGAAAGTTCGGTAATTCCTGAAAAATGCTCACAACTCATTAAAAATGTTTGTCGAATCCGTGAATAATGTATCGTGTTCAGAACATGGAAAGTCACGGTGAATGAAACAATTTAAATAAAATGTCTATTGGATACAACACACTCAAAGAGTATTTTTCTGCGCAATATGCCTCATTTTCTAAACTGGAGTTAAGGAAATGCTTCGAAATAAGATTAAAAGCTTCTCGGTGTAAATATGCCTTTCACAGTAGGTGAAAGTTCCGTAATCCACATGCTAACAACTCAGTAGTGAATATGTGCCGAATCCGTGATTCACGTAGCATATACGGAAAATGGAATTACAGGGTGAGGGAATCTATGTGAATTACATTTCTGTTGGGTACAACTCGATGTAAGACGATTTTTCTGTGAAAAATGCCTCTTTTTCAAAACTGGCATTAGAAAATAGCTGGGAACTCAGGGTAAATAATCCTAACTGTTAATATTCCTTGAATGGTTAATGAAAGCTCGGTAATCCACATGCTCACAAATCAGTAATAACTGTTTGTCGAATCCGTGATGCATGTAATGTGTTCGGAGCACAGAATGTCACGGTCAGGTAAACTATGTTAATTGCATGTCTATCAGGTAGAACTCGATAAAAGAGCATTTTTCTGCAAAATATGCCTCATTTCCGAAACTGGCTTTTGGAAAAATCTGTGAAATTCGGGTAAATATTTTTTGGTGTAAATATGAACTGTACGGTGTTGAAAGTTTGGTAATCCACATGCTCACAACTCAGGAATGAAAGTTTTTCGAATCCTTGTTGTATTTAACGTGTACGGAAGACGGAATGACACAATCAGTTAAGCTATGTAAACTACAAATCTATCGGGAAGAACTCCCTACAAGAGCATTTTTCCACGAAATATGCCTCATTTCAGAAACTGCTTTTAGGAAAAGGTGTGAAATCTGAGTAAATGCTTCTAGGTGACAATATGCCTCTTATGGTGGATGAAAGATCAGTAATCCAAATGCTCACAACTCAGTAAGTAATGTTTGTCAAATCCGTCATGCATGTAGCGTGCTCGGAACACGGAAAATCATGGTGAGGGAAAGTATGTAAATTAAAATAGCATTTCATAGGTCTCGCACAAGAGAATTTTTCTGCGAAATATTCATGATTTTTGAAACTGGCTTTAGGAAATTTCTGCAAAATCCGGTAAAAATTTCTAGGTATAAATATTCCTTGCATGGTGGATGAAAGATCGCAATACACATACTCCCATCTCAGTAATGAATGCTTGTGAAATCCTTGATGCTTCTAGAATGTTCGCATTACGGAATGTCACGGTGAGGGAAATTATGTGAATTACATTTCTATTGGGTAGATGTCTCTCCAAAAGCATTTGTCTGTGAATTCTCCTTCATTTTCGAAACTGTCATTATGAAAATACTGTGAACTCAGAGTAAATGTTTCTTGGTGTAAATATGCCCTGTAAGTTGTTGAAAGTATGTTTATCCACATGTTCTCACCTCGGTAATGCATGTTTGTCTTATCCGTGATGCATGTAATGTGTTCGGAACACAGAATATCACGCTGAGGAAACTATGTAAATTACATGCCGATTGGGTAGAACTCGCTCCAAGAGAATTTTTCTGTGATATCTACCTAATTTTCGAAACCTGGTGTTAGGAAAAAGCTGGGAAATCAGAGAAAAATTTTCTAGGTGTAACTCTGCCATGTATGGGGATGAAAGTTCAGTAATCCACATGCTCACAACTCAGTCATGAATGAATTTTCGAATCCGTGTTGCATGTAGCGTGTTCGTAACACAGAATGTCACGGTATAGGAAGAAATGTAAATTAAATTTCTATTCATTCGAACTCGCTCCAAGAGGATATTTTTGAGAAAACTGCCTGATTTTGTATTCTGGGGTTATGAATAACCTGCGAAATGAGAATATATATATCTAGGTGTAAATATGCCTTGTATGGTGGATGAAATCTGTAATTCATGAAAAATGATCACAACTCATTAAAAATGTTTGTCGAATCCATGATGCATGTATCGTGTTCAGAACATGGAAATTGACGTTGAGTGAAACAATCTAAATAAAAAGTCTATTGAATACAACACACTCAAAGAGGATTTTTCTGCGCAATATGCCTCATTTTCAAATCTGGAGTTAAGAAAATGCTGCGAAATAAGATTAAATGCTTCTCAGTGTAAATATGCCTTTCATAGTAGGTGAAAGTTCAGTAATCCACATGCTAACATCTCAGAAGAGAATACGTTTCGAATCCAGGATGCACGTAGCATATACGGAACATGGAATATCAGGGTGAGGGAATCTATGTCAATTACATTTCTGTTGGCTAGAACTCGATGTAAGACGGTTTTTCTGTGAAAACTGCCTGTTTTTCAAAACTGGCATTAGAAAATAGCTGGGAACTCAGAGTAAATAATTCTAAGTGTTAATATTCCTTGAATGGAGAATGAAAGCTCGGTAATCCACATGCTCACAAATCAGTAACAACTGTTTGTCGAATCCATGATGCATGTAATGTGTTCGGAGCACAGAATGTCACGGTCAAGTAAACTATGGAAATTTCATGTCTATTGGGTAGAACTCGATGAAAGAGCATTTTTCTGCAAAATATGCCTCATTTCCGAAGTTGGCTTTTGGAAAAGTCTGTGAAATCTTTGAAAATGTTTCTTGGTGTAAATATGCCCTGTATAGTGTTGAAAGTTTGGTAATCCACATGTTCTCACCTCAGTAATGAATGTTTGTCGTAACCTTGATGTATGTAACAGGACTGGAACGCAGAATATCACGGTGAGGAAACTATGTAAATTCAATGTTGATTGGGAAGAACTCGCTCCAAGAGAATTTTTCTGTGAAATCTACCTCAATTTCTAAACTGGTTTTAGGGAAAAGCTGGGAAATAAGAGTAAATATTCTTCGGTGTCAATATGCCCATTTCGGTGATGAATGTTCATTAATCCTCGTGCTCTCAACTCAGTAATGAATGTTTTTTCGAAACCGTGATGCATGTAACGTGTTCGGAACACAGAATATCATGGTGAGGAGACTATGTAAACTAGATGTCTAGTGGGTACATCAAGCTCAAAGTGTCTTTTACTGAGCCATCTGCCTCATTTTTAAACTGGCATTAGAAAAAGCTGCAAAATCAGAGTAAATGCTGTAGGTGCATATATGCCTTTAATGGTGAATGAGAATTCGGTAATCCACATTCTCACAATTCTGTAAGTAATGTTTGTCAAATCTGTCATGCATGTAGCGTGCTCGGAACACGGAATATCATGGTGAGGGAAACTATGTAAAGTAAAATACTATTTGATAGGACTCGCCCCAAGACAATTTTTCTGCGAAATCTTCATGATTTTTGAAACTGGCGTTAGGAAATTTCTGTGAAATCTGGTAAAAATTTCTAGGTATAAATATGCCTTGCATGGTGGATGAAAGATCGCAATACACATACTCACATCTCAGTAATGATTGCTTGTGATATCTTTAATGCTTGTAGAATATTCGGAACACAAAATGTCACGGTGATCTAAATTATTTAAATTACATTTCTATTGGGTAGGACTCGCTCCAATAGCATTTATCTGCGAAATCTCCCTCATTTTAGAAACTGTCATTAGGAAAAACTGTGAACTCAGAGTAAATGTATCTTGGTGTATATATGCCCAGTATGGTGTTGAAAGTTTGTTAATCCACATGTTCTCACCTCTGTAATGTAAGTTCGTCATATCCGTAATGCATGTAACGTGTACAGAACACAGAATATCACGCTGAGAAAACTAAGTAAATTACACGCCAATTGAGTAGACCTCGCTCCAAGAGAATTTTTCTGTGATATCTACCTCATTTTCGAAACTGGTGTTAGGAAAAAGCTGGGAAATCAGAGAAAAATTTTCTAGGTGTAACTCTGCCATGTATGGGGATGAAAGTTCAGTAAGCCACATGCTCACAACTCCTTCATGAATGTTTTTTCGAATCCGTGTTGCATGTAGCGTGTTCGTAACACGGAATGTCACGGTGGAGGAAGAAATGTAAATTACATGTCTATTGGTTCGAACTCGCTCCAAGAGGATTTTTTTGAGAAAACTGCCTGATTTTGGATTCTGGCTTTATGAATAACCTGCGAACTGAGAATAAATATATCTAGGTGTAAATATGCCTTGTATGTTGGATGAAATCGGTAATTCATGAAAAATGCTCACAACTCATTAAAAATGTTTGTAGAATCTGTGATGCATGTATCGTGTTCAGAACATGGAGATTCACGTTGAGTGAAACAATTTAAATAAAAGGCCTAGTGGATACAACACACTCAAAGAGGATTTTTCTGCGCAATATGGCTCATTTTCTAAACTGGAGTTAAGAAAATGCTGCGAAATAAGATTAAATTCTTTTCAGTGTAAATATGCCTATCATAGTAGGTGAAAATTCCGTAATCCACATGCTAACAACTCAGTAGTGAATATGGGCCGAATCCGTGATGCATGTAGCATATACGGAACATGGAATTACAGGGTGAGTGAATCTCTGTCAATTACATTTCTGTTGGATAAAACTCGATATAAGATGGTTTTTCTGTCAAAACTGACTCTTTTCAATACTGGCATTAGAAAATAGCTGGGAACTCAGAGTATTTAATTCTAAGTGTTAATATTCCTTGAATGGTGAATGAAAGCTCAGTAATCCACATGCTCACAAAGCAGTAATAACTGTTTGTCGAATCTGTGATGCATTTAATGTGTTCGGAGCACAGAATGTCACGGTCAGGTAAACTATGTAAATTGCATGTCTATCAGGTAGAAATCGATAAAAGAGCATTTTCCTGCAAAATATGCCTCATTTCCGAAACTGGCTTTTGGAAAAGACTGTGAAATCAGGGTAAATGTTTCTTGGTGTAAATATGAACTGTACTGTGTTGAAAGTTTGGTAATCCACATGCTCACTACTCAGGAATGAATGTTTTTCGAATCCGTGTTGTATTTAACATGTTCGGAAGACGGAATGACACAATCAGTTAAGCTATGTAAACTACATATCTATCGGGAAGAACTCCCTACAAGAGCATTTTTCCACGAAATATGCCTCATTTCCGAAACTGGTGTTAGGGAAAGTGTGAAATCTGAGTAAATGCTTCTAGGTGACAATATGCCTTTTATGGTGGATGAAAGATCAGTAATCCAAATGCTCACAACTCAGTAAGTAATGTTTGTCAAATCTGTCATGCATGTAGCATGCTCGGAACACGGAATATCATGGTGAGGGAAAGTATGTAAATTAAAATAGTATTTCATAGGTCTCGCACAAGAGAATTTTTTTGCGAAATCTTCATGATTTTTGAAACTGGCGTTAGGAAATTTCTGCGAAATTTGGTAAAAATTTCTAGGTATAAATATGCCTTGCTTGGTGGATGAAAGATCGCAATACACATACTCACATCTCAGTAATTAATGCTTGTGAAATCCTTGATGCTTGTAGAATGTTCGGATCACGGAATGTCACGGTGAGGGAAATTATGTGAATTACATTTCTATTGGGTAGATGTCACTCCAAAAGCATTTGTCTGTGAAATCTCCTTCATTTTCGAAACTGTCATTAGGAAAAAACTGTGAACTCAGGGTAAATGTTTCTTGGTGTAAATATGCCCTGTAAGGTGTTGAAAGTATTTTTATCCACATGTTCTCACCTCGGTAATGCATGTTCGGCGTATCCCTAATGCATGTAACGTGTACAGAACACAGAATATCACGCTGAGAAAACTAAGTAAATTACACGCCAATTGGGTAGAACTCGCTCCAAGAGAATTTTTCTGTGATATCTACCTCATTTTCGAAACTGGTGTTAGGAAAAAGCTGGGAAATCAGAGAAAAATTTTCTAGGTGTAACTCTGCCATGTATGGGGATGAAAGTTCAGTAATCCACATGCTCACAACTCCTTCATGAATGTTTTTTTGAATCCGTGTTGCATGTAGCGTGTTCGTAACACGGAATGTCACGGTGGTGGAAGAAATGTTAATTACATGTCTATAGGTTCGAACTCGCTCCAAGAGGATTTTTTTTAGAAAACTGCCTAATTTTGGAATCCGGCATTATGAATAACCTGCAAAATGTGAATAAAAACATCTAGGTGTTATTATGCCTTGTATGGTGGTTGAAACTTCTTTAATTCATGAAAAATGCTCACAACTCATTAAATGTTTGTCGAATCCGTGATGCAAGTATCGTGTTCAGATCAAGGAAAGTCACGGTGAGTGAAACAATTTAAATAAAAGGTCTAGTGGATACAACACACTCAAAGAGGATTTTTCTGCGCATTATGCCTCATTTTATAAACTGGAGTTAAGAAAATGATGCGAAATAAGATTAAATGCTTCTTGGTGTAAATATGCCTTTCATAGTAGGTGAAAGTTCAGTAATCCACATGCTAACAACTCAGTAGTGGTTATGTGTTGGATCCGTGTTGCATGTAGCTTATACGGAACATGGAAATTCAGGGTGAGGGAATCTATGTCAATTACATTTCTGTTAGATAGAACTCGATGTAAGACGGTTTTTCTGTGAAAACTGTCTGTTTTTCAAAACTGACATTAGAAAATAGCTGGGAACTCAGAGTATTTAATTCTAAGTGTTAATATTCCTTGAATGGTGAATGAAAGCTCAGTAATCCACATGCTCACAAATCAGTAATAACTCTTTTTCGAATCCGCGATGCATGTAATGTGTTCGGAGCACAGAATGTCACGGTCAAGTAAACTATGTAAATTACATGTCTATCGGGTAGAACTCGATGAAAGAGCATTTTTCTGCAAAATATGCCTCATTTCCTAAACTGGCTTTTGGAAAAGACTGTGAAATCAGGGTAAATGTTTCTTTGTGTATATATGCCCTGTATAGTGTTGAAAGTTTGGTAATCCACATGTTCTCACCTCAGTAATGAATGTTTGTCGTAACATTGATGTATGTAACAGGATTGGAACGCAGAATATCACGGTGAGGAAACTATGTAAATTCAATGTCGATTGGGAAGAACTCGCTCCAAGAGAATTTTTCTGTGAAATCTACCTCAATTTCTAAACTGGTTTTAGGGAAAAGCTGGGAAATAAGAGTAAATATTCTTCGGTGTCAATATGCCCATTACGGTGATGAATGTTCATTAATCCTCGTGCTCACAACTCAGTAATGAAAGTTTTTTCGAAACCGTGATGCATGTAACGTGTTCAGAACACAGAATATCATGGTGAGGAGACTATGTAAACTAGATGCCTAGTGGGTACATCAAGCTCAAAGTGTATTTTACTGAGCCATCTGCCTCATTTTTAAACTGGCATTAGAAAAAGCTGCAAAATCAGAGTAAATGCTGTAGGTGCAAATATGCCTTTAATGGTGAATGAGATTTCGGTAATCCACTTTCTCACAAATCTGTAAATAATGTTTGTCAAATCCGTCATGCATGTAGTGTGCTCGGAACACGGAATATCATGGTGTGGGAAACTATGTAAAGTAAAATACTATTTGATAGGACTCGCCCCAAGAGAATTTTTCTGTGAAATCTTCATGATTTTTGAAACTAGCGTTAGGAAATTTCTGCGAATACCGGTAAAATTTCTAGTTATATATATGCCTTGCATGGTGGATGAAAGATCGCAATACACATACTCACATCTCAGTAATGATTGCTTGTGATATCCTTAATGCTTGTAGAATATTCGGAACACAAAATGTCACGGTGAGCTAAATTATTTAAATTACAATTCTATTGGGTAGAACTCGCTCCAATAGCATTTATCTGCGAAATCTCCCTCATTTTAGAAACTGTCATTAGGAAAAACTGTGAACTCAGAGTAAATGTATCTTGGTGTAAATATGCCCAGTATGGTGTTGAAAGTTTGTTAATCCACATGTTCTCACCTCTGTAATGTAAGTTCGTCATATCCGTAATGCATGTAACGTGTACAGAACACAGAATATCACGCTGAGAAAACTAAGTAAATTACACGCCAATTGGGTAGAACTCGCTCCAAGAGAATTTTTCTGTGATATCTACCTCATTTTCGAAACTGGTGTTAGGAAAAAGCTGGGAAATCAGAGAAAAATTTTCTAGGTGTAACTCTGCCATGTATGGGGATGAAAGTTCAGTAATCCACATGCTCACAACTCAGTCATGAATGAATTTTCGAATCCGTGTTGCACGTAGCGTGTTCGTAACACGGAATGTCACGGTGGAGGAAGAAATGTAAATTACATGTCTATTGGTTCGAACTCGCTCCAAGAGGATTTTTTTTAGAAAACTGCCTGATTTTGGATTCTGGCTTTATGAATAACCTGCGAACTGAGAATAAATATATCTAGGTTTAAATATGCCTTGTATGTTGGATGAAATTGGTAATTCATGAAAAATGCTCACAACTCATTAAAAATGTTTGTAGAATACGTGATGCATGTATCGTGTTCAGAACATGGAGATTCACGTTGAGTGAAACAATTTAAATAAAAGGTCTAGTGGATAAAACACACTCAAAGAGGATTTTTCTGCGCAATATGGCTCATTTTCTAAACGGGAGTTAAGAAAATGCTGCGAAATAAGATTAAATGCTTTTCAGTGTAAATATGCCTATCATAGTAGGTGAAAATTCCGTAATCCACATGCTAACAACTCAGTAGTGAATATGGGCCGAATCCGTGATGCATGTAGCTTATACGGAACATGGAATTACAGGGTGAGTGAATCTCTGTCAATTACATTTCTGTTGGATAAAACTCGATATAAGATGGTTTTTCTGTCAAAACTGACTCTTTTCAAAACTGGCATTAGAAAATAGCTGGGAACTCAGAGTATTTAATTCTAAGTGTTAATATTCCTTGAATGGTGAATGAAAGCTCAGTAATCCACATGCTCACAAATCAGTAATAACTGTTTGTCGAATCTGTGATGCATTTAATGTGTTCGGAGCACAGAATGTCACGGTCAGGTAAACTATGTAAATTGCATGTCTATCAGGTAGAAATCGATAAAAGAGCATTTTTCTGCAAAATATGCCTCATTTCCGAAACTGGCTTTTGGAAAAGACTGTGAAATCAGGGTAAATGTTTCTTGGTGTAAATATGAACTGTACTGTGTTGAAAGTTTGGTAAACCACATGCTCACTACTCAGAAATGAATGTTTTTCGAATCCGTGTTGTATTTAACGTGTTCGGAAGACGGAATGACACAATCAGTTAAGCTATGTAAACTACATATCTATCGGGAAGAACTCCCTACAAGAGCATTTTTCCACGAAATATGCCTCATTTCCGAAACTGGTGTTAAGGAAAGTGTGAAATCTGAGTAAATGCTTCTAGGTGACAATATGCCTTTTATGGTGGATGAAAGATCAGTAATCCAAATGCTCACAACTCAGTAAGTAATGTTTGTCAAATCTGTCATGCATGTAGCATGCTCGGAACACGGAATATCATGGTGAGGGAAAGTATGTAAATTAAAATAGTATTTCATAGGTCTCGCACAAGAGAATTTTTTTGCGAAATCTTCATGATTTTTGAAACTGGCGTTAGGAAATTTCTGCGAAATTTGGTAAAAATTTCTAGGTATAAATATGCCTTGCTTGGTGGATGAAAGATCGCAATACACATACTCACATCTCAGTAATGAATGCTTTAAAATTCTTTATGCTTGTAGAATTTTCGGAACAAGAAATGTCACGGTGAGGTAAATTATTTAAATTACATTTCTTTTGGGTAGAACTCGCTCCAAGAGCATTTATCTGCGAAATCTCCCTCATTTTAGAAACTGTCATTCGGAAAAACTGTGAACTCAGAGTAAATGTTTCTTGGTGTAAATATGCCCGGTATGGTGTTGAAAGTTTGTTAATCCACATGTTCTCACCTCTGTAGTGCATGTTTGTCGTATCCGTAATGCATGTATCGTGTTCGGAACACAGAATATCACGCTGAGTAAACTAAGTAAATTACATGCCGATTGGGTAGAACTCGCTCCAAGAGAATTTTTCTGTGATATCTACCTCATTTTCGAAACTGGTGTTAGGAAATATCTGGGAAATCAGAGAAAAATTTTCTAGGTGTAACTCTGCCATGTATGGGGATGAAAGTTCAGTAATCCACATGCTCACAACTCAGTCATGAATGAATTTTCGAATCCGTGTTGCATGTAGCGTGTTCATAACACGGAATGTCACGGTGGAGGAAGAAATGTAAATTACATGTCTATAGGTTCGAACTCGCTCCAAGAGAATTTTTTTGAGAAAACTCCCTGATTTTGGTATCTGGCGTTATGAATAATCTGCGAACTGAGAATAAATATATCTAAGTGTAAATATGCCTTGTATGGTGGATGAAAGTTCGGGAATTCCTGAAAAATGCTCACAACTCATTAAAAATATTTGACTAATCTGTGAGTCATGTATCGTGTTCAGAACATGGAAAGTCACGGTGAGTGAAACAATTTAAATAAAGAGTCTAGTGGATACAAAACACTCAAAGAGTATTTTTCTGCGCAATATGCCTCATTTTCTAAACTGGAGTTAAGAAAATGCTGCGAAATAAGATTAAATGCTTCTCGGTGTAAATATGCCTTTCATAGTAGGTGAAAGTTCCGTAATCCACATGCTAACAACTCAGTAGTGAATATGCGCCAAATCCATGATGCATGTAGCATATACGGAACATGGAATTACAGGGTGAGGGAATCTCTGTCAATTACATTTCTGTTTGATAAAACACGATGTAAGATCGTTTTTCTGTCAAAAATGCCTGTTTTCATAACTGGCATTAGAAAAAAGCTGGGAACTCAGAGTAAATACTTCTAAGTGTTAATATTCCTTGAATGGTGAATGAAAGCTCGGTAATCCACATGCTCACAAATCAGTAATAACTGTTGTCGAATCCGTAATGCATGTAATGTGTTCGGAACACAGAATATAATGGTGATGAGACTATGTATACTAGATATCTAGTTGGTACATCACGATCAAAGTGTATTTTACTGAGCCATCTGCCTGTTTTTTAAATTGGCATTAGAAAAACCTGCAAAATCACAGTACATACTGTAGGTGCACATATGCGTCTAATGGTGATTGAGATTTTGGTAATCCACATGCTCACAACTCAGTAATGAATTTTTTTCAAGTCTGTGATGGATTTAATGTGTTTGGAAGATGGAATGACACGGTCAGGTAAGCTATGGAAATTACAAATCTGTCGGGTAGTACTCGCTATAAGACATTTTATCTGTGAAATTTTCCTCATATCCAAAACTGGCTTTAGGAAAAGCTGTGAAATCTGAGTAAATGCTTCTAGGTGACAATATGCCTTTTATGGTGGATGAAAGTTCGGTACTCCACATGCTCACAACTCATTAAAGAATGTTTGTGCAAACCGTCATGCATGTAGAGTGTTCGAAACATAGAATATCATGGTTAGGGAAACTGTGTAAATTAAATTTCTATTTGGTGGAACTCGCACCAAGAGTATTTTACTGCAAAAACTTCATGATTTCTGAAACAGGCGTTATGAAAAACCTGCGAAATCTGAGTAAATATTTCTAGGAATAAATATGCCATGCATGGTGAATGAAAGTTTGTAATACACATGCTCACATCTCAGTAATGAATTTGTGTCGAATCCATGATGCTTGTATTGTGTTGGGAACACGGATGTCACGTTCTGGAAAAGAATGTAATTTACATGTGTCTTTTGTAGAACTCACTCAAAGAGGATTTTTCTGCACAATCTTTCTCATTTTCTAACCTGGCGATAAGAATAAGCTGCAAAATCAAGGTAAATACTTCTCTGTGTAAGGATTCCTTTTATGGTGAATGAAAGCTCGGTAATCCACATGCTCACAGCTCAGAAACCATTGTTTGTCGAATCCATAATGCGTGTAGCATTTTCGGAACACCGAAAATCACGGTGAGGGAAACAAATTATATTAAATGTCTATTGGGTAGAACAAGCTCCAAGAGTATCTTTCTATGAAAACTGCCTGATTTTCGAATCTGACATTAGGGAAATCCTGCGCACACAGACTAAATGTTTCTATGTGTAAATATGCCTTCTATGGTGGATGAAAGATCAGTAATCCACATGATCACAACTCAGAAATAAATGTCGGACGAACCCGTCATGCATGTAGTGTGTTCAGAACACGGATTTTCACGGTGAGGGCCACTATGTAAATTACATGTCTATTGTGTATAACTTCCTCCACAAGGATAATTCTGTGGAAACTGCCTGATTTTTGATACTGGCATTAGAAAAAATATGCGAACTCAAAATAAATATTTCTAGGTGTTTATATGCCTTGAATGGTGATTGAAAGTTCAGTTATCCACATGCTCACAACTCAGGAATGAATGTTTTTCGAATCCGTGTTGTATTTAACATGTTCGGAATACGGAATGACACAATCAGTTAAGCTATGTAAACTACATATCTATCGGGAAGAACTCCCTACAAGAGCATTTTTCCGCGAAATATGCCTCATTTCTGAAACTGGTGTTAGGAAAAGTTGTGAAATCTGAGTAAATGCTTCTAGGTGACAATATGCCTTTTATGGTGGATGAAAGAACAGTAATCCAAATGCTCACAACTCAGTAAGTAATGTTTGTCAAATCCGTCATGCATGTACCGTGCTCGGAACACGGAATATCATGGTGAGGGAAAGTATGTAAATTAAAATAGTATTTCATAGGTCTCGCACAAGAGAATTTTTCTGCGAAATCTTCATGATTTTTGAAACTGGCGTTAGGAAATTTCTGCAAAATCTGGTAAAAATTTCTAGGTATAAATATGCCTTGCTTGGTGGATGAAAGATCGCAATACACATAATCACATCTCAGTAATGAATGCTTGTGGAATCCTTGATGCTTGTAGAATGTTCGCATCACGGAATGTCACGGTGAGGGAAATTATGTGAATTAAATTTCTATTGCGTAGATGTCACTCCAAAAGCATTTGTCTGTGAAATCTCCTTCATTTTTGAAACTGTCATTAGGGAAAAACTGTGAACCCAGAGTAAATGTTTCTTGGTGTAAATAAGCCGTGTAAGGTGTTGAAAGTATGTTTATCCACATGTTCTCACCTCGGTAATGCATGTTTGTCTTATCCCTGATGCATGTAACGTGTTCGGAACATGGAATATCACGCTGAGGAAACTATGTAAATTACATGCCGATTGGGTAGATCTCGCTCCAAGATAATTTTTCTGTGATATCTAACACATTTTCAAAACCTGGTGTAAGGAATAAGTTGGGAAATCAGAGAAAAATTTTCTAGGTGTAACTCTGCCATGTATGGGGATGAAATTTCAGTAATCCTCATGCTCACAACTCCTTCATGAATGGTTTTTCGAATCCGTGTTGCATGTAGCGTGTTCGTAACACGGAATGTCACGGTGGAGGAAGAAATGTAAATTACATGTCTATTGGTTCGAACTCGCTCCAAGAGGATTTTTTTGAGAAAACTGCCTGATTTTGGATTCTGGCGTTATGAATAACCTGCGAACTGAGAATAAATATATCTAAGTGTAAATATGCCTTGTATGGTGGATGAAACCTGTAATTCATGAAAAATGATCACAACTCATTAAAAATATTTGTCGAATCCGTGATGCATGTATCGTGTTCAGAACATGGAAATTGACGTTGAGTGAAACAATTTAAATAAAAGGTCTAGTGGATACAACACACTCAAAGAGGATTTTTCTGCGCAATATGCCTCATTTTATAAACTGGAGTTAAGAATCTTCTGTGAAATAAGATTAAATGCTTCTCAGTGTAAATATGCTTTTCATAGTAGGTGAAAGTTCAGTAATCCACATGCTAACATCTCAGAAGAGAATACGTTTCGAATCCAGGATGCACGTAGCATATACGGAACATGGAATTTCAGGGTGAGGGAATCTATGTCAATTATATTTCTGTTGGAGAGAACTCGATGTAAGACGGTTTTTCTGTGAAAACTGCCTGTTTTTCAAAACTGGCATTAGAAAATAGCTGGGAACTCAGAGTAAATAATTCTAAGTGTTAATATTCCTTGAATGGTGAATGAAAGCTCAGTAATCCACATGCTCACAAATCAGTAATAACTGTTTGTCGAATCCTTGATGCATGTAATGTGTTCAGAGCACAGAATGTCACGGTCAAGTAAACTATGTAAATTACATGTCTATCGGGTAGAACTCGATGAAAGAGCATTTTTCTGCAAAATATGCCTCATTTCCGAAACTGGCTTTTGGAAAAGACAGTGAATTCAGTGTGAATGTTTCTTGGAGTAAATATGCCCTGTGTAGTGTTGAAAGTTTGGTAATCCACATGTTCTCACCTCAGTAATGAATGTTTGTCGTAACTTTGATGTATGTAACAGGATTGGAATGCAGAATATCACGGTGAGGAAACTATGTAAATTCAATGTCGATTGGGAAGAACTCGCTCCAAGAGAATTTTTCTGTGAAATCTACCTCAATTTCTAAACTGGTTTTAGGGAAAAGCTGGGAAATAAGAGTAAATATTCTTCGGTGTCAATATGTCCATTTCGGTGATGAATGTTCATTAATCCTCGTGCTCACAACTCAGTAATGAATGTTTTTTCGAAACCGTGATGCATGTAACATGTTCGGAACACAGAATATCATGGTGAGGAGACTATATATACTAGATATCTAGTGGGTACATCAAGATCAAAGTGTATTTTAGTGAGCAATCAGCCTGTTTTTTAAATTGGCATTAGAAAAACCTGCAAAATCACAGTACATACTGTAGGTGCACATATGCGTCTAATGGTGATTGAGATTTTGGTAATCCACATGCTCACAACTCAGTAATGAATTTTTTTCAAGTCTGTAATGGATTTAATGTGTTTGGAAGATGGAATGACACGGTCAGGTAAGCTATGGAAATTACAAATCTGTCGGGTAGTACTCGCTATAAGACATTTTATCTGTGAAATTTTCCTCATATCCAAAACTGGCTTTAGGAAAAGCTGTGAAATCTGAGTAAATGCTTCTAGGTGACAATATGCCTTTTATGGTGGATGAAAGTTCGGTACTCCACATGCTCACAACTCATTAAAGAATGTTTGTGCAATCCGTCATGCATGTAGAGTGTTCGAAACATAGAATATCATGGTTAGGGAAACTGTGTAAATTAAATTTCTATTTGGTGGAACTCGCACCAAGAGTATTTTACTGCAAAATCTTCATGATTTCTAAAACAGGCGTTATGAAAAACCTGCGAAATCTGAGTAAATATTTCTAGGAATAAATATGCCATGCATGGTGAATGAAAGCTTGTAATACACATGCTCACATCTCAGTAATGAATTTGTGTCGAATCCATGATGCTTGTATTGTGTTGGGAACACGGATGTCACGTTCTGGAAAAGAATGTAATTTACATGTGTCTTTTGTAGAACTCACTCAAAGAGGATTTTTCTGCACAATCTTTCTCATTTTCTAACCTGGCGATAAGAATAAGCTGCAAAATCAAGGTAAATATTTCTCTGTGTAAGGATTCCTTTTATGGTGAATGAAAGCTCGGTAATCCACATGCTCACAGCTCAGAAACCATTGTTTGTCGAATCCATAATGCGTGTGGCATTTTCGGAACACCGAAAATCACGGTGAGGGAAACAAATTATATTACATGTCTATTGGGTAGAACAAGCTCCAAGAGTATTTTTCTATGAAAACTGCCTGATTTTCGATTCTGACATTAGGGAAAATCTGCGCACACAGACTAAATGTTTCTAGGTGTAAATATGCCTTCTATGGTGGATGAAAGATCAGTAATCCACATGATCACAACTCAGAAATAAATGTCTGACTAACCCGTCATGCATGTAGAGTGTTCAGAACACGGATATTCATGGTGAGTGCAACTATGTAAATTACATGTCTATTGTGTATAACTTCCTCCACAAGGATAATTCTGTGGAAACTGCCTGATTTTTGATACTGGCATTAGAAAAAATATGCGAACTAAAAATAAATATTTCTAGGTGTTTATATGCCTTGAATGGTGATTGAAAGTTCGGTTATCCACATGCTCACAACTCAGGAATGAATGTTTTTCGAATCCGTGTTGTATTTAACGTGTTTGGAATACGGAATGACACAATCAGTTAAGCTATGTAAACTACATATCTATCGGGAAGAACTCCCTACAAGAGCATTTTTCCGCGAAATATGCCTCATTTCTGAAACTGGTGTTAGGAAAAGGTGTGAAATCTGAGTAAATGCTTCTAGGTGACAATATGCCTTTTATGGTGGATGAAAGAACAGTAATCCAAATGCTCACAACTCAGTAAGTAATGTTTGTCAAATCCGTCATGCATGTACCGTGCTCGGAACACGGAATATCATGGTGAGGGAAAGTATGTAAATTAAAATAGTATTTCATAGGTCTCGCACAAGAGAATTTTTCTGCGAAATCTTCATGATTTTTGAAACTGGCGTTAGGAAATTTCTGCAAAATCTGGTAAAAATTTCTAGGTATAAATATGCCTTGCTTGGTGGATGAAAGATCGCAATACACATAATCACATCTCAGTAATGAATGCTTGTGGAATCCTTGATGCTTGTAGAATGTTCGCATCACGGAATGTCACGGTGAGGGAAATTATGTGAATTAAATTTCTATTGCGTAGATGTCACTCCAAAAGCATTTGTCTGTGAAATCTCCTTCATTTTTGAAACTGTCATTAGGGAAAAACTGTGAACCCAGAGTAAATGTTTCTTGGTGTAAATAAGCCGTGTAAGGTGTTGAAAGTATGTTTATCCACATGTTCTCACCTCGGTAATGCATGTTTGTCTTATCCGTGATGCATGTAACGTGTTCGGAACACAGAATATCACGCTGAGAAAACTAAGTAAATAACACGCCGATTGGGTAGAACTCACTCCAAGAGAATTTTTCTGTGATATCTACCTCATTTTTGAAACTGGTTTTAGGAAATATCTGGGAAATCAGAGAAAAATTTTCTAGGTGTTACTCTGCCATGTATGGGGATGAAAGTTCAGTAATCCACATGCTCACAACTCCTTCATGAATGTTTTTTCAAATCCGTGTTGCATGTAGCGTGTTCGTAACACGGAATGTCACGGTGGAGGAAGAAATGTAAATTACCTGTCTATAGGTTCGAACTCGCTCCAAGAGTTTTTTTTGAGAAAACTGCCTGATTTTGGAATCCGGCGTTATGAATAACCTGCAAACAGAGAATAAATATATCTAGGTATTAATATGCCTTGTATGGTGGATGAAAGTTCGGTAATTCATGAAAAATGCTCACAACTCATTAAATGTTTGTCGAATCCGTGATGCATGTATCGTGTTCAGATCAAGGAAAGTCACGGTGAGTGAAACAATTTAAATAAAAGGTCTAGTGGATACAACACACTCAAAGAGGATTTTTCTGCGCATTATGCCTCATTTTATAAACTGGAGTTAAGAAAATGCTGTGAAATATGATTAAATGCTTCTTGGCGTAAATATGCCTTTCATAGTAGGTGAAAGTTCAGTAATCCACATGCTAACAACTCAGTAGTGAATATGTGTTGGATCCGTGTTGCATGTAGCTTATACGGAACATGGAATTTCAGGGTGAGGGAATCTATGTCAGTTACATTTCTGTTAGATAGAACTCTATGTAAGACTGTTTTTCTGTGAAAACTGCCTGTTTTTCTAAACTGGCATTAGAAAATAGCTGGGAACTCAGAGTATTTAATTCTAAGTGTTAATATTCCTTGAATGGTGAATGAAAGCTCGGTAATCCACATGCTCACAAATCAGTAACAACTGTTTGTCGAATCCGTGATGCATGTATTGTGTTCGGAGCACAGAATGTCACGGTCAAGTAAACTATGTAAATTACATGTCTATCGGGTAGAACTCGATGAAAGAGCATTTTTCTGCAAAATATGCCTCATTTCCGAAACTGGCTTTTGGAAAAGACTGTGAAATCAGGGTAAATGTTTCTTGGTGTAAATATGCCCTGTATAGTGTTGAAAGTTTGGTAATCCACATGTTCTCACCTCAGTAATGTATGTTTGTCGTAACCTTGATGTATGTAACAGGATTGGAACGCAGAATATCACGGTGAGGAAACTATGTAAATTCATTGTCGATTGGGTAGAACTCGCTCCAAGAGAATTTTTCTGTGAAATCTACCTCAATTTCTAAACTGGTTTTAGGGAAAAGCTGGGAAATAAGAGTAAATATTCTTCGGTGTCAATATGCCCATTTCGGTGATGAATGTTCATTAATCCTCGTGCTCACAACTCAGTAATGAATGTTTTTTCGAAACCGTGATGCATGTAACGTGTTCGGAACACAGAATATCATGGTGAGGAGACTATGTAAACTAGATTTCTAGTGGGTACATCAAGCTCTAAGTGTATTTTAATGAGCCATCTGCCTCATTTTTAAACTGGCATGAGAAAAAGCTGCAAAATCAGAGTAAATGCTGTAGGTGCAAATATGCCTTTAATGGTGAATGAGATTTCGGTAATCCACATTCTCACAAATCTGTAAGTAATGTTTGTCAAATCCTTCGTGCATGTAGTGTGCTCGGAACACGGAATATCATGGTGTGGGAAACTATGTAAAGTAAAATACTATTTGATAGGACTCGCCCCAAGAGAATTTTTCTGCAAAATCTTCATGATTTTTGAAACTGGCATTAGGAAATTTCTGCGAAATCCGCTAAAATTTCTAGTTATATATATGCCTTGCATGGTGGATGAAAGATTGCAATACACATACTCACATCTCAGTAATGATTGCTTGTGAAATCCTTGATGCTTCTAGAATATTCGGAACACTAAATGTCACGGTGAGCTAAATTATTTAAATTACATTTCTATTGGGTAGAACTCCCTCCAAGAGCATTTATGTGTGAAATCTCCCTCATTTTAGAAACAGTCATTAGGAAAAACTGTGAACTCAGAGTAAATGTATCTTGGTGTAAATATGCCCAGTATGGTGTTGAAATTTGTTAATCCACATGTTGTCACCTGTGTAATGCATGTTTTTCGTATCCGTAATGCATGTAACGTGTTCGGAACACAGAATATCACGCTGAGAAAACTAAGTAAATTACAGGCCGATTGGGTAGAACTCGCTCCAAGAGAATATTTCTGTGATATCTACCTCATTTTCAAAACTGGTGTTAGGAAATATCTGGGAAATCAGAGAAAAATTTCCTAGGTGTAATTCTGCCATGTATGGGGATGAAAGTTCAGTAATCCACATGCTCACAACTCAGTCATGAATGAATTTTCGAATCCGTGTTTCAGGTAGCGTGTTCGTAACACAGACTGTCACGGTGGAGGAAGAAATATAAATTACATGTCTATTGGTTAGAATTCCCTCCAAGAGTATTTTTTTGAGAAATCTGCGTGATTATGGAATCTGGCGTTATGAATAACCTGCGAACTGAGAGTAAATATATCTAGGTGTAAATATGCCTTTATGGTGGATGAAAGTTCGGTAATTCCTGAAAAATGCTCACAACTCATTAAAAATGTTTGTCGAATCCGTGAATAATGTATCGTGTTCAGAACATGGAAAGTCACGGTGAATGAAACAATTTAAATAAAATGTCTATTGGATACAACACACTCAAAGAGTATTTTTCTGCGCAATATGCCTCATTTTCTAAACTGGAGTTAAGGAAATGCTTCGAAATAAGATTAAAAGCTTCTCGGTGTAAATATGCCTTTCACAGTAGGTGAAAGTTCCGTAATCCACATGCTAACAACTCAGTAGTGAATATGTGCCGAATCCGTGATTCACGTAGCATATACGGAAAATGGAATTACAGGGTGAGGGAATCTATGTGAATTACATTTCTGTTGGGTACAACTCGATGTAAGACGATTTTTCTGTGAAAAATGCCTCTTTTTCAAAACTGGCATTAGAAAATAGCTGGGAACTCAGGGTAAATAATCCTAACTGTTAATATTCCTTGAATGGTTAATGAAAGCTCGGTAATCCACATGCTCACAAATCAGTAATAACTGTTTGTCGAATCCGTGATGCATGTAATGTGTTCGGAGCACAGAATGTCACGGTCAGGTAAACTATGTTAATTGCATGTCTATCAGGTAGAACTCGATAAAAGAGCATTTTTCTGCAAAATATGCCTCATTTCCGAAACTGGCTTTTGGAAAAATCTGTGAAATTCGGGTAAATATTTTTTGGTGTAAATATGAACTGTACGGTGTTGAAAGTTTGGTAATCCACATGCTCACAACTCAGGAATGAAAGTTTTTCGAATCCTTGTTGTATTTAACGTGTACGGAAGACGGAATGACACAATCAGTTAAGCTATGTAAACTACAAATCTATCGGGAAGAACTCCCTACAAGAGCATTTTTCCACGAAATATGCCTCATTTCAGAAACTGCTTTTAGGAAAAGGTGTGAAATCTGAGTAAATGCTTCTAGGTGACAATATGCCTCTTATGGTGGATGAAAGATCAGTAATCCAAATGCTCACAACTCAGTAAGTAATGTTTGTCAAATCCGTCATGCATGTAGCGTGCTCGGAACACGGAAAATCATGGTGAGGGAAAGTATGTAAATTAAAATAGCATTTCATAGGTCTCGCACAAGAGAATTTTTCTGCGAAATATTCATGATTTTGGAAACTGGCTTTAGGAAATTTCTGCAAAATCCGGTAAAAATTTCTAGGTATAAATATTCCTTGCATGGTGGATGAAAGATCGCAATACACATACTCACATCTCAGTAATGAATGCTTGTGAAATCCTTGATGCTTCTAGAATGTTCGCATCACGGAATGTCACGGTGAGGGAAAATATGTGAATTAAATTTCTATTGTGTAGATGTCACTCCAAAAGCATTTGTCTGTGAAATCTCCTTCATTTTTGAAACTGTCATTAGGGAAAAACTGTGAACCCAGAGTAAATGTTTCTTGGTGTAAATAAGCCGTGTAAGGTGTTGAAAGTATGTTTATCCACATGTTCTCACCTCGGTAATGCATGTTTGTCTTATCCGTGATGCATGTAACGTGTTCGGAACACAGAATATCACGCTGAGAAAACTAAGTAAATAATACGCCGATTGGGTAGAACTCACTCCAAGAGAATTTTTCTGTGATATCTACCTCATTTTTGAAACTGGTTTTAGGAAATATCTGGGAAATCAGAGAAAAATTTTCTAGGTGTTACTCTGCCATGTATGGGGATGAAAGTTCAGTAATCCACATGCTCACAACTCCTTCATGAATGTTTTTTCAAATCCGTGTTGCATGTAGCGTGTTCGTAACACGGAATGTCACGGTGGAGGAAGAAATGTAAATTACATGTCTATTGGTTCGAACTCGCTCCAAGAGGATTTTTTTGAGAAAACTGCCTGATTTTGGATTCTGGCGTTATGAATAACCTGAAAACTGAGAATAAATATATCTAGGTGTAAATATGCCTTGTATGGTGGATGAAATCTGTAATTCATGAAAAATGATCACAACTCATTAAAAATGTTTGTCGAATCCGTGATGCATGTATCGTGTTCAGAACATGGAAATTGACGTTGAGTGGAACCATTTAAATAAAAGGTCTAGTGGATACAACACACTCAAAGAGGATTTTTCTGCGCAATATGCCTCATTTTATAAACTGGACTAAAGAAAATTCTGTGAAATATGATTAAATGCTTCTCAGTGTAAATATGCCTTTCATATTAGTTGAAAGTTCAGTAATCCACATGATAACATCTCAGAAGGGAATACGTGTCGAATCCAGGATGCACGTAGCATATACGGAACGTGGAATATCAGGGTGAGGGAATCTATGTCAATTACATTTCTGTTGGATAGAACTCGATGTAAGACGGTTTTTCTGTGAAAACTGCCTGTTTTTCAAAAGTGGCATTAGAAAATAGCTGGGAACTCAGAGTAAATAATTCTAAGTGTTAATATTCCATGAATGGTGAATGAAAGCTCGGTAATCCACATGCTCACTAATCAGTAACAACTGTTTGTCGAATCTGTGATGCATGTAATGTGTTCGGAGCACAGAATGTCACGGTCAAGTAAACTATGTAAAGTACATGTCTATCGGGTAGAACTCGATGAAAGAGCATTTTTCTGCAAAATATGCCTCATTTCCGAAACTGGCTTTTGGAAAAGACTGTGAAATCCGGGTAAATGTTTCTTGGTGTAAATATGCCCTGTATAGTGTTGAAAGTTTGGTAATCCACATGTTCTCACCTCAGTAATGAATGTTTGTCGCGACCTTGATGTATGTAACAGGATTGGAACGCAGAATATCACGGTGAGGAAACTATGTAAATTCAATGTCGATTTGGAAGAACTCGCTCGAAGAGAATTTTTCTGTGAAATCTACCTCAATTTCTAAACTGGTTTTAGGGAAAAGCTGGGAAATAAAAGTAAATATTCTTCGGTGTCATTATGCCCATTACGGTGATGAATATTCATTAATCCTCGTGCTCACAACTCAGTAATGAATGTTTTTTCGAAACCGTGATGCATGTAACGTGTTCGGAACACAGAATATCATGGTGAGGAGACTATGTAAACTAGATGTCTAGTGGGTACATGAAGCTCAAAGTGTATTTTACTGAGCCATCTGCCTCATTTTTAAACTGGCATTAGAAAAAGCTGCAAAATCAGAGTAAATGCTGTAGGTGCAAATATGCCTTTAATGGTGAATGAGAATTCGGTAATCCACATTCTCACAATTCTTAAGTAATGTTTGTCAAATCCATCATGCATGTAGGGTGCTCGGAACACGGAATATCATGGTGAGGGAATCTATGTAAAGTAAAATACTATTTGATAGGACTCGCCCAAAGAGAATTTTCCTGCGAAATCTTCATGATGTTTGAAACTGGCGTTAGGAAATTTCTGCGAAATCCGGTAAAAATTTCTAGGTATAAATATGCCTTCCATGGTGGATGAAAGATCGCAATACACATACTCACATCTCAGTAATGAATGCTTTAAAATTCTTTATGCTTGTAGAATTTTCGGAACAAGAAATGTCACGGTGAGGTAAATTATTTTAATTACAATTCTATTGGGTAGAACTTGCTCCAAGAGCATTTATCTGCCAAATCTCCCTCATTTTAGAAACTATCATTAGGAAAACTGTGAACTCAGAGTAAATGATTCTTGGTGAAAATATGCCCAGTATGGTGTTGAAAGTTGTTAATCCACATGTTCTCACCTCTGTAATGCATGCTTGTCGTATCCGTAATGCATGTAACGTGTTCGGAACACAGAATATCACGCTGAGAAAACTTAGTAAATTACATGCCGATTGGGTAGAACTCGCTCCAAGAGAATTTTTCTGTGATATCTACCTCATTTTCGAAACTGGTGTTAGGAAATATCTGGGAAATCAGAGAAAAATTATCTAGGTGTAACTCTGCCATGTATGGGGATGAAAGTTCAGTAATCCACATGCTCACAACTCAGTCATGAATGAATTTTCGAATCCGTGTTGCATGTAGCGTGTTCATAACACGGAATGTCACGGTGGAGGAAGAAATGTAAATTAAATGTCTATTGGTTCGAACTCGCTCCAAGAGAATTTTTTTGAGAAAACTCCCTGATTTTGGTATCTGGCTTTATGAATAACCTGCGAACTGAGAATAAATATATCTAGGTGTAAATATGCCTTGTATGTTGGATGAAAGTTCGGTAATTCCTGAAAAATGAACACAACTCATTAAAAATTTTTGTCGAATCCGTGATGCATGTATCGTGTTCAGAACATGGAAAGTCACGTTGAGTGAAACAATCTAAATAAAAAGTCTATTGAATACAACACACTCAAAGAGGATTTTTCTGCGCAATATGCCTCATTTTCAAAACTGGAGTTAAGAAAATGCTGCGAAATAAGATTAAATGCTTCTCAGTGTAAATATGCCTTTCATAGTAGGTGAAAGTTCAGTAATCCACATGCTAACATCTCAGAAGAGAATAAGTTTCGAATCCAGGATGCACGTAGCATATACGGAACATGGAATATCAGGGTGAGGGAATCTATGTCAATTACATTTCTGTTGGCTAGAACTCGATATAAGACGGTTTTTCTGTGAAAACTGCCTGTTTTTCAAAACTGACATTAGAAAATAGCTGGGAACTCAGAGTAAATAATTCTAAGTGTTAATATTCCTTGAATGGAGAATGAAAGCTCGGTAATCCACATGCTCACAAATCAGTAACAACTGTTTGTCGAATCCGTGATGCATGTAATGTGTTCGGAGCACAGAATGTCACGGTCAAGTAAACTATGTAAATTACATGTCTATTGGGTAGAACTCGATGAAAGAGCATTTTTCTGCAAAATATGCCTCATTTCCGAAACTGGCTTTTGGAAAAGACTGTGAAATCAGGGTAAATGTTTCTTTGTGTATATATGCCCTGTATAGTGTTGAAAGTTTGGTAATCCACATGTTCTCACCTCAGTAATGAATGTTTGTCGTAACATTGATGTATGTAACAGGATTGGAACGTAGAATATCACGGTGAGGAAACTATGTAAATTCAATGTCGATTAGGAAGAACTCGCTCCAAGAGAATTTTTCTGTGAAATCTACCTCAATTTCTAAACTGGTTTTAGGGAAAAGCTGGGAAATAAGAGTAAATATTCTTCGGTGTCAATATGCCCATTACGGTGATGAATGTTCATTAATCCTCGTGCTCACAACTCAGTAATGAAAGTTTTTTCGAAACCGTGATGCATGTAACGTGTTCAGAACACAGAATATCATGGTGAGGAGACTATGTAAACTAGATGCCTAGTGGGTACATCAAGCTCAAAGTGTATTTTACTGAGCCATCTGCCTCATTTTTAAACTGGCATTAGAAAAAGCTGCAAAATCAGAGTAAATGCTGTAGGTGCAAATATGCCTTTAATGGTGAATGAGATTTCGGTAATCCACTTTCTCACAAATCTGTAAATAATGTTTGTCAAATCCGTCATGCATGTAGTGTGCTTGGAACACGGAATATCATGGTGTGGGAAACTATGTAAAGTAAAATACTATTTGATAGGACTCGCCCCAAGAGAATTTTTCTGTGAAATCTTCATGATTTTTGAAACTAGCGTTAGGAAATTTCTGCGAATACCGGTAAAATTTCTAGTTATATATATGCCTTGCATGGTGGATGAAAGATCGCAATACACATACTCACATCTCAGTAATGATTGCTTGTGATATCCTTAATGCTTGTAGAATATTCGGAACACAAAATGTCACGGTGAGCTAAATTATTTAAATTACAATTCTATTGGGTAGAACTCGCTCCAATAGCATTTATCTGCAAAATCTCCCTCATTTTAGAAACTGTCATTAGGAAAAACTGTGAACTCAGAGTAAATGTATCTTGGTGTAAATATGCCCAGTATGGTGTTGAAAGTTTGTTAATCCACATGTTCTCACCTCTGTAATGTAAGTTCGTCATATCCGTAATGCATGTAACGTGTACAGAACACAGAAAATCACGCTGAGAAAACTAAGTAAATTACACGCCAATTGGGTAGAACTCGCTCCAAGAGAATTTTTCTGTGATATCTACCTCATTTTCGAAACTGGTGTTAGGAAAAAGCTGGGAAATCAGAGAAAAATTTTCTAGGTGTAACTCTGCCATGTATGGGGATGAAAGTTCAGTAATCCACATGCTCACAACTCAGTCATGAATGAATTTTCGAATCCGTGTTGCACGTAGCGTGTTCGTAACACGGAATGTCACGGTGGAGGAAGAAATGTAAATTACATGTCTATTGGTTCGAACTCGCTCCAAGAGGATTTTTTTGAGAAAACTGCCTGATTTTGGATTCTGGCTTTATGAATAACCTGCGAACTGAGAATAAATATATCTAGGTTTAAATATGCCTTGTATGGTGGATGAAATCGGTAATTCATGAAAAATGCTCACAACTCATTAAAAATGTTTGTAGAATCCGTGATGCATGTATCGTGTTCAGAACATGGAGATTCACGTTGAGTGAAACAATTTAAATAAAAGGTCTAGTGGATACAACACACTCAAAGAGGATTTTTCTGCACAATATGGCTCATTTTCTAAACTGGAGTTAAGAAAATGCTGCGAAATAAGATTAAATGTTTTTCAGTGTAAATATGCCTATCATAGTAGGTGAAAATTCCGTAATCCACATGCTAACAACTCAGTAGTGAATATGGGCCGAATCCGTGATGCATGTAGCTTATACGGAACATGGAATTACAGGGTGAGTGAATCTCTGTCAATTACATTTCTGTTGGATAAAACTCGATATAAGATGGTTTTTCTGTCAAAACTGACTCTTTTCAAAACTGGCATTAGAAAATAGCTGGGAACTCAGAGTATTTAATTCTAAGTGTTAATATTCCTTGAATGGTGAATGAAAGCTCAGTAATCCACATGCTCACAAATCAGTAATAACTGTTTGTCGAATCTGTGATGCATTTAATGTGTTCGGAGCACAGAATGTCACGGTCAGGTAAACTATGTAAATTGCATGTCTATCAGGTAGAAATCGATAAAAGAGCATTTTTCTGCAAAATATGCCTCATTTCCGAAACTGGCTTTTGGAAAAGACTGTGAAATCAGGGTAAATGTTTCTTGGTGTAAATATGAACTGTACTGTGTTGAAAGTTTGGTAATCCACATGCTCACTACTCAGGAATGAATGTTTTTCGAATCCGTGTTGTATTTAACGTGTTCGGAAGACGGAATGACACAATCAGTTAAGCTATGTAAACTACATATCTATCGGGAAGAACTCCCTACAAGAGCATTTTTCCACGAAATATGCCTCATTTCCGAAACTGGTGTTAAGGAAAGTGTGAAATCTGAGTAAATGCTTCTAGGTGACAATATGCCTTTTATGGTGGATGAAAGATCAGTAATCCAAATGCTCACAACTCAGTAAGTAATGTTTGTCAAATCTGTCATGCATGTAGCATGCTCGGAACACGGAATATCATGGTGAGGGAAAGTATGTAAATTAAAATAGTATTTCATAGGTCTCGCACAAGAGAATTTTTTTGCGAAATCTTCATGATTTTTGAAACTGGCGTTAGGAAATTTCTGCGAAATTTGGTAAAAATTTCTAGGTATAAATATGCCTTGCTTGGTGGATGAAAGATCGCAATACACATACTCACATCTCAGTAATGAATGCTTTAAAATTCTTTATGCTTGTAGAATTTTCGGAACAAGAAATGTCACGGTGAGGTAAATTATTTAAATTACATTTCTTTTGGGTAGAACTCGCTCCAAGAGCATTTATCTGCGAAATCTCCCTCATTTTAGAAACTGTCATTCGGAAAAACTGTGAACTCAGAGTAAATGTTTCTTGGTGTAAATATGCCCGGTATGGTGTTGAAAGTTTGTTAATCCACATGTTCTCACCTCTGTAGTGCATGTTTGTCGTATCCGTAATGCATGTATCGTGTTCGGAACACAGAATATCACGCTGAGTAAACTAAGTAAATTACATGCCGATTGGGTAGAACTCGCTCCAAGAGAATTTTTCTGTGATATCTACCTCATTTTCGAAACTGGTGTTAGGAAATATCTGGGAAATCAGAGAAAAATTATCTAGGTGTAACTCTGCCATGTATGGGGATGAAAGTTCAGTAATCCACATGCTCACAACTCAGTCATGAATGAATTTTCGAATCCGTGTTGCATGTAGCGTGTTCATAACACGGAATGTCACGGTGGAGGAAGAAATGTAAATTACATGTCTATTGGTTCGAACTCGCTCCAAGAGAATTTTTTTGAGAAAACTCCCTGATTTTGGTATCTGGCGTTATGAATAACCTGCGAACTGAGAATAAATATATCTAAGTGTAAATATGCCTTGTATGGTGGATGAAAGTAAAGGAATTCCTGAAAAATGCTCACAACTCATTAAAAATATTTGACTAATCTGTGAGTCATGTATCGTGTTCAGAACATGGAAAGTCACGGTGAGTGAAACAATTTAAATAAAGAGTCTAGTGGATACAAAACACTCAAAGAGTATTTTTCTGCGCAATATGCCTCATTTTCTAAACTGGAGTTAAGAAAATGCTGCGAAATAAGATTAAATGCTTCTCGGTGTAAATATGCCTTTCATAGTAGGTGAAAGTTCCGTAATCCACATGCTAACAACTCAGTAGTGAATATGCGCCAAATCCATGATGCATGTAGCATATACGGAACATGGAATTACAGGGTGAGGGAATCTCTGTCAATTACATTTCTGTTTGATAAAACACGATGTAAGATCGTTTTTCTGTCAAAAATACCTGTTTTCATAACTGGCATTAGAAAAAAGCTGGGAACTCAGAGTAAATACTTCTAAGTGTTAATATTCCTTGAATGGTGAATGAAAGCTCGGTAATCCACATGCTCACAAATCAGTAATAACTGTTGTCGAATCCGTAATGCATGTAATGTGTTCGGAACACAGAATATAATGGTGATGAGACTATGTATACTAGATATCTAGTTGGTACATCACGATCAAAGTGTATTTTACTGAGCCATCTGCCTGTTTTTTAAATTGGCATTAGAAAAACCTGCAAAATCACAGTACATACTGTAGGTGCACATATGCGTCTAATGGTGATTGAGATTTTGGTAATCCACATGCTCACAACTCAGTAATGAATTTTTTTCAAGTCTGTGATGGATTTAATGTGTTTGGAAGATGGAATGACACGGTCAGGTAAGCTATGGAAATTACAAATCTGTCTGGTAGTACTCGCTATAAGACATTTTATCTGTGAAATTTTCCTCATATCCAAAACTGGCTTTAGGAAAAGCTGTGAAATCTGAGTAAATGCTTCTAGGTGACAATATGCCTTTTATGGTGGATGAAAGTTCGGTACTCCACATGCTCACAACTCATTAAAGAATGTTTGTGCAAACCGTCATGCATGTAGAGTGTTCGAAACATAGAATATCATGGTTAGGGAAACTGTGTAAATTAAATTTCTATTTGGTGGAACTCGCACCAAGAGTATTTTACTGCAAAAACTTCATGATTTCTGAAACAGGCGTTATGAAAAACCTGCGAAATCTGAGTAAATATTTCTAGGAATAAATATGCCATGCATGGTGAATGAAAGTTTGTAATACACATGCTCACATCTCAGTAATGAATTTGTGTCGAATCCGTGATGCTTGTATTGTGTTGGGAACACGGATGTCATGTTCTGGAAAAGAATGTAATTTACATGTGTCTTTTGTAGAACTCACTCAAAGAGGATTTTTCTGCACAATCTTTCTCATTTTCTAACCTGGCGATAAGAATAAGCTGCAAAATCAAGGTAAATACTTCTCTGTGTAAGGATTCCTTTTATGGTGAATGAAAGCTCGGTAATCCACATGCTCACAGCTCAGAAACCATTGTTTGTCGAATCCATAATGCGTGTAGCATTTTCGGAACACCGAAAATCACGGTGAGGGAAACAAATTATATTAAATGTCTATTGGGTAGAACAAGCTCCAAGAGTATCTTTCTATGAAAACTGCCTGATTTTCGAATCTGACATTAGGGAAATCCTGCGCACACAGACTAAATGTTTCTATGTGTAAATATGCCTTCTATGGTGGATGAAAGATCAGTAATCCACATGATCACAACTCAGAAATAAATGTCGGACGAACCCGTCATGCATGTAGTGTGTTCAGAACACGGATTTTCACGGTGAGGGCCACTATGTAAATTACATGTCTATTGTGTATAACTTCCTCCACAAGGATAATTCTGTGGAAACTGCCTGATTTTTGATACTGGCATTAGAAAAAATATGCGAACTCAAAATAAATATTTCTAGGTGTTTATATGCCTTGAATGGTGATTGAAAGTTCGGTTATCCACATGCTCACAACTCAGGAATGAATGTTTTTCGAATCCGTGTTGTATTTAACATGTTCGGAATACGGAATGACACAATCAGTTAAGCTATGTAAACTACATATCTATCGGGAAGAACTCCCTACAAGAGCATTTTTCCGCGAAATATGCCTCATTTCTGAAACTGGTGTTAGGAAAAGGTGTGAAATCTGAGTAAATGCTTCTAGGTGACAATATGCCTTTTATGGTGGATGAAAGAACAGTAATCCAAATGCTCACAACTCAGTAAGTAATGTTTGTCAAATCCGTCATGCATGTACCGTGCTCGGAACACGGAATATCATGGTGAGGGAAAGTATGTAAATTAAAATAGTATTTCATAGGTCTCGCACAAGAGAATTTTTCTGCGAAATCTTCATGATTTTTGAAACTGGCGTTAGGAAATTTCTGCAAAATCTGGTAAAAATTTCTAGGTATAAATATGCCTTGCTTGGTGGATGAAAGATCGCAATACACATAATCACATCTCAGTAATGAATGCTTGTGGAATCCTTGATGCTTGTAGAATGTTCGCATCACGGAATGTCACGGTGAGGGAAATTATGTGAATTAAATTTCTATTTGCGTAGATGTCACTCCAAAAGCATTTGTCTGTGAAATCTCCTTCATTTTTGAAACTGTCATTAGGGAAAAACTGTGAACCCAGAGTAAATGTTTCTTGGTGTAAATAAGCCGTGTAAGGTGTTGAAAGTATGTTTATCCACATGTTCTCACCTCGGTAATGCATGTTTGTCTTATCCCTGATGCATGTAACGTGTTCGGAACATGGAATATCACGCTGAGGAAACTATGTAAATTACATGCCGATTGGGTAGATCTCGCTCCAAGATAATTTTTCTGTGATATCTAACACATTTTCAAAACCTGGTGTAAGGAATAAGTTGGGAAATCAGAGAAAAATTTTCTAGGTGTAACTCTGCCATGTATGGGGATGAAAGTTCAGTAATCCACATGCTCACAACTCAGTCATGAATGAATTTTCGAATCCGTGTTGCACGTAGCGTGTTCGTAACACGGAATGTCACGGTGGAGGAAGAAATGTAAATTACATGTCTATTGGTTCGAACTCGCTCCAAGAGGATTTTTTTGAGAAAACTGCCTGATTTTGGATTCTGGCTTTATGAATAACCTGCGAACTGAGAATAAATATATCTAGGTTTAAATATGCCTTGTATGTTGGATGAAATCGGTAATTCATGAAAAATGCTCACAACTCATTAAAAATGTTTGTAGAATCCGTGATGCATGTATCGTGTTCAGAACATGGAGATTCACGTTGAGTGAAACAATTTAAATAAAAGGTCTAGTGGATACAACACACTCAAAGAGGATTTTTCTGCACAATATGGCTCATTTTCTAAACTGGAGTTAAGAAAATGCTGCGAAATAAGATTAAATGTTTTTCAGTGTAAATATGCCTATCATAGTAGGTGAAAATTCCGTAATCCACATGCTAACAACTCAGTAGTGAATATGGGCCGAATCCGTGATGCATGTAGCTTATACGGAACATGGAATTACAGGGTGAGTGAATCTCTGTCAATTACATTTCTGTTGGATAAAACTCGATATAAGATGGTTTTTCTGTCAAAACTGACTCTTTTCAAAACTGGCATTAGAAAATAGCTGGGAACTCAGAGTATTTAATTCTAAGTGTTAATATTCCTTGAATGGTGAATGAAAGCTCAGTAATCCACATGCTCACAAATCAGTAATAACTGTTTGTCGAATCTGTGATGCATTTAATGTGTTCGGAGCACAGAATGTCACGGTCAGGTAAACTATGTAAATTGCATGTCTATCAGGTAGAAATCGATAAAAGAGCATTTTTCTGCAAAATATGCCTCATTTCCGAAACTGGCTTTTGGAAAAGACTGTGAAATCAGGGTAAATGTTTCTTGGTGTAAATATGAACTGTACTGTGTTGAAAGTTTGGTAATCCACATGCTCACTACTCAGGAATGAATGTTTTTCGAATCCGTGTTGTATTTAACGTGTTCGGAAGACGGAATGACACAATCAGTTAAGCTATGTAAACTACATATCTATCGGGAAGAACTCCCAACAAGAGCATTTTTCCACGAAATATGCCTCATTTCCGAAACTGGTGTTAAGGAAAGTGTGAAATCTGAGTAAATGCTTCTAGGTGACAATATGCCTTTTATGGTGGATGAAAGATCAGTAATCCAAATGCTCACAACTCAGTAAGTAATGTTTGTCAAATCTGTCATGCATGTAGCATGCTCGGAACACGGAATATCATGGTGAGGGAAAGTATGTAAATTAAAATAGTATTTCATAGGTCTCGCACAAGAGAATTTTTTTGCGAAATCTTCATGATTTTTGAAACTGGCGTTAGGAAATTTCTGCGAAATTTGGTAAAAATTTCTAGGTATAAATATGCCTTGCTTGGTGGATGAAAGATCGCAATACACATACTCACATCTCAGTAATGAATGCTTTAAAATTCTTTATGCTTGTAGAATTTTCGGAACAAGAAATGTCACGGTGAGGTAAATTATTTAAATTACATTTCTTTTGGGTAGAACTCGCTCCAAGAGCATTTATCTGCGAAATCTCCCTCATTTTAGAAACTGTCATTCGGAAAAACTGTGAACTCAGAGTAAATGTTTCTTGGTGTAAATATGCCCGGTATGGTGTTGAAAGTTTGTTAATCCACATGTTCTCACCTCTGTAGTGCATGTTTGTCGTATCCGTAATGCATGTATCGTGTTCGGAACACAGAATATCACGCTGAGTAAACTAAGTAAATTACATGCCGATTGGGTAGAACTCGCTCCAAGAGAATTTTTCTGTGATATCTACCTCATTTTCGAAACTGGTGTTAGGAAATATCTGGGAAATCAGAGAAAAATTATCTAGGTGTAACTCTGCCATGTATGGGGATGAAAGTTCAGTAATCCACATGCTCACAACTCAGTCATGAATGAATTTTCGAATCCGTGTTGCATGTAGCGTGTTCATAACACGGAATGTCACGGTGGAGGAAGAAATGTAAATTACATGTCTATTGGTTCGAACTCGCTCCAAGAGAATTTTTTTGAGAAAACTCCCTGATTTTGGTATCTGGCGTTATGAATAACCTGCGAACTGAGAATAAATATATCTAAGTGTAAATATGCCTTGTATGGTGGATGAAAGTTCGGGAATTCCTGAAAAATGCTCACAACTCATTAAAAATATTTGACTAATCTGTGAGTCATGTATCGTGTTCAGAACATGGAAAGTCACGGTGAGTGAAACAATTTAAATAAAGAGTCTAGTGGATACAAAACACTCAAAGAGTATTTTTCTGCGCAATATGCCTCATTTTCTAAACTGGAGTTAAGAAAATGCTGCGAAATAAGATTAAATGCTTCTCGGTGTAAATATGCCTTTCATAGTAGGTGAAAGTTCCGTAATCCACATGCTAACAACTCAGTAGTGAATATGCGCCAAATCCATGATGCATGTAGCATATACGGAACATGGAATTACAGGGTGAGGGAATCTCTGTCAATTACATTTCTGTTTGATAAAACACGATGTAAGATCGTTTTTCTGTCAAAAATACCTGTTTTCATAACTGGCATTAGAAAAAAGCTGGGAACTCAGAGTAAATACTTCTAAGTGTTAATATTCCTTGAATGGTGAATGAAAGCTCGGTAATCCACATGCTCACAAATCAGTAATAACTGTTGTCGAATCCGTAATGCATGTAATGTGTTCGGAACACAGAATATAATGGTGATGAGACTATGTATACTAGATATCTAGTTGGTACATCACGATCAAAGTGTATTTTACTGAGCCATCTGCCTGTTTTTTAAATTGGCATTAGAAAAACCTGCAAAATCACAGTACATACTGTAGGTGCACATATGCGTCTAATGGTGATTGAGATTTTGGTAATCCACATGCTCACAACTCAGTAATGAATTTTTTTCAAGTCTGTGATGGATTTAATGTGTTTGGAAGATGGAATGACACGGTCAGGTAAGCTATGGAAATTACAAATCTGTCTGGTAGTACTCGCTATAAGACATTTTATCTGTGAAATTTTCCTCATATCCAAAACTGGCTTTAGGAAAAGCTGTGAAATCTGAGTAAATGCTTCTAGGTGACAATATGCCTTTTATGGTGGATGAAAGTTCGGTACTCCACATGCTCACAACTCATTAAAGAATGTTTGTGCAAACCGTCATGCATGTAGAGTGTTCGAAACATAGAATATCATGGTTAGGGAAACTGTGTAAATTAAATTTCTATTTGGTGGAACTCGCACCAAGAGTATTTTACTGCAAAAACTTCATGATTTCTGAAACAGGCGTTATGAAAAACCTGCGAAATCTGAGTAAATATTTCTAGGAATAAATATGCCATGCATGGTGAAAGAAAGTTTGTAATACACATGCTCACATCTCAGTAATGAATTTGTGTCGAATCCGTGATGCTTGTATTGTGTTGGGAACACGGATGTCATGTTCTGGAAAAGAATGTAATTTACATGTGTCTTTTGTAGAACTCACTCAAAGAGGATTTTTCTGCACAATCTTTCTCATTTTCTAACCTGGCGATAAGAATAAGCTGCAAAATCAAGGTAAATACTTCTCTGTGTAAGGATTCCTTTTATGGTGAATGAAAGCTCGGTAATCCACATGCTCACAGCTCAGAAACCATTGTTTGTCGAATCCATAATGCGTGTAGCATTTTCGGAACACCGAAAATCACGGTGAGGGAAACAAATTATATTAAATGTCTATTGGGTAGAACAAGCTCCAAGAGTATCTTTCTATGAAAACTGCCTGATTTTCGAATCTGACATTAGGGAAAACCTGCGCACACAGACTAAATGTTTCTATGTGTAAATATGCCTTCTATGGTGGATGAAAGATCAGTAATCCACATGATCACAACTCAGAAATAAATGTCGGACGAACCCGTCATGCATGTAGTGTGTTCAGAACACGGATTTTCACGGTGAGGGCCACTATGTAAATTACATGTCTATTGTGTATAACTTCCTCCACAAGGATAATTCTGTGGAAACTGCCTGATTTTTGATACTGGCATTAGAAAAAATATGCGAACTCAAAATAAATATTTCTAGGTGTTTATATGCCTTGAATGGTGATTGAAAGTTCGGTTATCCACATGCTCACAACTCAGGAATGAATGTTTTTCGAATCCGTGTTGTATTTAACATGTTCGGAATACGGAATGACACAATCAGTTAAGCTATGTAAACTACATATCTATCGGGAAGAACTCCCTACAAGAGCATTTTTCCGCGAAATATGCCTCATTTCTGAAACTGGTGTTAGGAAAAGGTGTGAAATCTGAGTAAATGCTTCTAGGTGACAATATGCCTTTTATGGTGGATGAAAGAACAGTAATCCAAATGCTCACAACTCAGTAAGTAATGTTTGTCAAATCCGTCATGCATGTACCGTGCTCGGAACACGGAATATCATGGTGAGGGAAAGAATGTAAATTAAAATAGTATTTCATAGGTCTCGCACAAGAGAATTTTTCTGCGAAATCTTCATGATTTTTGAAACTGGCGTTAGGAAATTTCTGCAAAATCTGGTAAAAATTTCTAGGTATAAATATGCCTTGCTTGGTGGATGAAAGATCGCAATACACATAATCACATCTCAGTAATGAATGCTTGTGGAATCCTTGATGCTTGTAGAATGTTCGCATCACGGAATGTCACGGTGAGGGAAATTATGTGAATTAAATTTCTATTGCGTAGATGTCACTCCAAAAGCATTTGTCTGTGAAATCTCCTTCATTTTTGAAACTGTCATTAGGGAAAAACTGTGAACCCAGAGTAAATGTTTCTTGGTGTAAATAAGCCGTGTAAGGTGTTGAAAGTATGTTTATCCACATGTTCTCACCTCGGTAATGCATGTTTGTCTTATCCCTGATGCATGTAACGTGTTCGGAACATGGAATATCACGCTGAGGAAACTATGTAAATTACATGCCGATTGGGTAGATCTCGCTCCAAGATAATTTTTCTGTGATATCTAACACATTTTCAAAACCTGGTGTAAGGAATAAGTTGGGAAATCAGAGAAAAATTTTCTAGGTGTAACTCTGCCATGTATGGGGATGAAAGTTCAGTAATCCACATGCTCACAACTCAGTCATGAATGAATTTTCGAATCCGTGTTGCACGTAGCGTGTTCGTAACACGGAATGTCACGGTGGAGGAAGAAATGTAAATTACATGTCTATTGGTTCGAACTCGCTCCAAGAGGATTTTTTTGAGAAAACTGCCTGATTTTGGATTCTGGCTTTATGAATAACCTGCGAACTGAGAATAAATATATCTAGGTTTAAATATGCCTTGTATGTTGGATGAAATCGGTAATTCATGAAAAATGCTCACAACTCATTAAAAATGTTTGTAGAATCCGTGATGCATGTATCGTGTTCAGAACATGGAGATTCACGTTGAGTGAAACAATTTAAATAAAAGGTCTAGTGGATACAACACACTCAAAGAGGATTTTTCTGCACAATATGGCTCATTTTCTAAACTGGAGTTAAGAAAATGCTGCGAAATAAGATTAAATGTTTTTCAGTGTAAATATGCCTATCATAGTAGGTGAAAATTCCGTAATCCACATGCTAACAACTCAGTAGTGAATATGGGCCGAATCCGTGATGCATGTAGCTTATACGGAACATGGAATTACAGGGTGAGTGAATCTCTGTCAATTACATTTCTGTTGGATAAAACTCGATATAAGATGGTTTTTCTGTCAAAACTGACTCTTTTCAAAACTGGCATTAGAAAATAGCTGGGAACTCAGAGTATTTAATTCTAAGTGTTAATATTCCTTGAATGGTGAATGAAAGCTCAGTAATCCACATGCTCACAAATCAGTAATAACTGTTTGTCGAATCTGTGATGCATTTAATGTGTTCGGAGCACAGAATGTCACGGTCAGGTAAACTATGTAAATTGCATGTCTATCAGGTAGAAATCGATAAAAGAGCATTTTTCTGCAAAATATGCCTCATTTCCGAAACTGGCTTTTGGAAAAGACTGTGAAATCAGGGTAAATGTTTCTTGGTGTAAATATGAACTGTACTGTGTTGAAAGTTTGGTAATCCACATGCTCACTACTCAGGAATGAATGTTTTTCGAATCCGTGTTGTATTTAACGTGTTCGGAAGACGGAATGACACAATCAGTTAAGCTATGTAAACTACATATCTATCGGGAAGAACTCCCTACAAGAGCATTTTTCCACGAAATATGCCTCATTTCCGAAACTGGTGTTAAGGAAAGTGTGAAATCTGAGTAAATGCTTCTAGGTGACAATATGCCTTTTATGGTGGATGAAAGATCAGTAATCCAAATGCTCACAACTCAGTAAGTAATGTTTGTCAAATCTGTCATGCATGTAGCATGCTCGGAACACGGAATATCATGGTGAGGGAAAGTATGTAAATTAAAATAGTATTTCATAGGTCTCGCACAAGAGAATTTTTTTGCGAAATCTTCATGATTTTTGAAACTGGCGTTAGGAAATTTCTGCGAAATTTGGTAAAAATTTCTAGGTATAAATATGCCTTGCTTGGTGGATGAAAGATCGCAATACACATACTCACATCTCAGTAATGAATGCTTTAAAATTCTTTATGCTTGTAGAATTTTCGGAACAAGAAATGTCACGGTGAGGTAAATTATTTAAATTACATTTCTTTTGGGTAGAACTCGCTCCAAGAGCATTTATCTGCGAAATCTCCCTCATTTTAGAAACTGTCATTCGGAAAAACTGTGAACTCAGAGTAAATGTTTCTTGGTGTAAATATGCCCGGTATGGTGTTGAAAGTTTGTTAATCCACATGTTCTCACCTCTGTAGTGCATGTTTGTCGTATCCGTAATGCATGTATCGTGTTCGGAACACAGAATATCACGCTGAGTAAACTAAGTAAATTACATGCCGATTGGGTAGAACTCGCTCCAAGAGAATTTTTCTGTGATATCTACCTCATTTTCGAAACTGGTGTTAGGAAATATCTGGGAAATCAGAGAAAAATTATCTAGGTGTAACTCTGCCATGTATGGGGATGAAAGTTCAGTAATCCACATGCTCACAACTCAGTCATGAATGAATTTTCGAATCCGTGTTGCATGTAGCGTGTTCATAACACGGAATGTCACGGTGGAGGAAGAAATGTAAATTACATGTCTATTGGTTCGAACTCGCTCCAAGAGAATTTTTTTGAGAAAACTCCCTGATTTTGGTATCTGGCGTTATGAATAACCTGCGAACTGAGAATAAATATATCTAAGTGTAAATATGCCTTGTATGGTGGATGAAAGTTCGGGAATTCCTGAAAAATGCTCACAACTCATTAAAAATATTTGACTAATCTGTGAGTCATGTATCGTGTTCAGAACATGGAAAGTCACGGTGAGTGAAACAATTTAAATAAAGAGTCTAGTGGATACAAAACACTCAAAGAGTATTTTTCTGCGCAATATGCCTCATTTTCTAAACTGGAGTTAAGAAAATGCTGCGAAATAAGATTAAATGCTTCTCGGTGTAAATATGCCTTTCATAGTAGGTGAAAGTTCCGTAATCCACATGCTAACAACTCAGTAGTGAATATGCGCCAAATCCATGATGCATGTAGCATATACGGAACATGGAATTACAGGGTGAGGGAATCTCTGTCAATTACATTTCTGTTTGATAAAACACGATGTAAGATCGTTTTTCTGTCAAAAATGCCTGTTTTCATAACTGGCATTAGAAAAAAGCTGGGAACTCAGAGTAAATACTTCTAAGTGTTAATATTCCTTGAATGGTGAATGAAAGCTCGGTAATCCACATGCTCACAAATCAGTAATAACTGTTGTCGAATCCGTAATGCATGTAATGTGTTCGGAACACAGAATATAATGGTGATGAGACTATGTATACTAGATATCTAGTTGGTACATCACGATCAAAGTGTATTTTACTGAGCCATCTGCCTGTTTTTTAAATTGGCATTAGAAAAACCTGCAAAATCACAGTACATACTGTAGGTGCACATATGCGTCTAATGGTGATTGAGATTTTGGTAATCCACATGCTCACAACTCAGTAATGAATTTTTTTCAAGTCTGTGATGGATTTAATGTGTTTGGAAGATGGAATGACACGGTCAGGTAAGCTATGGAAATTACAAATCTGTCTGGTAGTACTCGCTATAAGACATTTTATCTGTGAAATTTTCCTCATATCCAAAACTGGCTTTAGGAAAAGCTGTGAAATCTGAGTAAATGCTTCTAGGTGACAATATGCCTTTTATGGTGGATGAAAGTTCGGTACTCCACATGCTCACAACTCATTAAAGAATGTTTGTGCAAACCGTCATGCATGTAGAGTGTTCGAAACATAGAATATCATGGTTAGGGAAACTGTGTAAATTAAATTTCTATTTGGTGGAACTCGCACCAAGAGTATTTTACTGCAAAAACTTCATGATTTCTGAAACAGGCGTTATGAAAAACCTGCGAAATCTGAGTAAATATTTCTAGGAATAAATATGCCATGCATGGTGAATGAAAGTTTGTAATACACATGCTCACATCTCAGTAATGAATTTGTGTCGAATCCGTGATGCTTGTATTGTGTTGGGAACACGGATGTCATGTTCTGGAAAAGAATGTAATTTACATGTGTCTTTTGTAGAACTCACTCAAAGAGGATTTTTCTGCACAATCTTTCTCATTTTCTAACCTGGCGATAAGAATAAGCTGCAAAATCAAGGTAAATACTTCTCTGTGTAAGGATTCCTTTTATGGTGAATGAAAGCTCGGTAATCCACATGCTCACAGCTCAGAAACCATTGTTTGTCGAATCCATAATGCGTGTAGCATTTTCGGAACACCGAAAATCACGGTGAGGGAAACAAATTATATTAAATGTCTATTGGGTAGAACAAGCTCCAAGAGTATCTTTCTATGAAAACTGCCTGATTTTCGAATCTGACATTAGGGAAATCCTGCGCACACAGACTAAATGTTTCTATGTGTAAATATGCCTTCTATGGTGGATGAAAGATCAGTAATCCACATGATCACAACTCAGAAATAAATGTCGGACGAACCCGTCATGCATGTAGTGTGTTCAGAACACGGATTTTCACGGTGAGGGCCACTATGTAAATTACATGTCTATTGTGTATAACTTCCTCCACAAGGATAATTCTGTGGAAACTGCCTGATTTTTGATACTGGCATTAGAAAAAATATGCGAACTCAAAATAAATATTTCTAGGTGTTTATATGCCTTGAATGGTGATTGAAAGTTCGGTTATCCACATGCTCACAACTCAGGAATGAATGTTTTTCGAATCCGTGTTGTATTTAACATGTTCGGAATACGGAATGACACAATCAGTTAAGCTATGTAAACTACATATCTATCGGGAAGAACTCCCTACAAGAGCATTTTTCCGCGAAATATGCCTCATTTCTGAAACTGGTGTTAGGAAAAGGTGTGAAATCTGAGTAAATGCTTCTAGGTGACAATATGCCTTTTATGGTGGATGAAAGAACAGTAATCCAAATGCTCACAACTCAGTAAGTAATGTTTGTCAAATCCGTCATGCATGTACCGTGCTCGGAACACGGAATATCATGGTGAGGGAAAGTATGTAAATTAAAATAGTATTTCATAGGTCTCGCACAAGAGAATTTTTCTGCGAAATCTTCATGATTTTTGAAACTGGCGTTAGGAAATTTCTGCAAAATCTGGTAAAAATTTCTAGGTATAAATATGCCTTGCTTGGTGGATGAAAGATCGCAATACACATAATCACATCTCAGTAATGAATGCTTGTGGAATCCTTGATGCTTGTAGAATGTTCGCATCACGGAATGTCACGGTGAGGGAAATTATGTGAATTAAATTTCTATTGCGTAGATGTCACTCCAAAAGCATTTGTCTGTGAAATCTCCTTCATTTTTGAAACTGTCATTAGGGAAAAACTGTGAACCCAGAGTAAATGTTTCTTGGTGTAAATAAGCCGTGTAAGGTGTTGAAAGTATGTTTATCCACATGTTCTCACCTCGGTAATGCATGTTTGTCTTATCCCTGATGCATGTAACGTGTTCGGAACATGGAATATCACGCTGAGGAAACTATGTAAATTACATGCCGATTGGGTAGATCTCGCTCCAAGATAATTTTTCTGTGATATCTAACACATTTTCAAAACCTGGTGTAAGGAATAAGTTGGGAAATCAGAGAAAAATTTTCTAGGTGTAACTCTGCCATGTATGGGGATGAAATTTCAGTAATCCTCATGCTCACAACTCCTTCATGAATGGTTTTTCGAATCCATGTTGCATGTAGCGTGTTCGTAACACGGAATGTCACGGTGGAGGAAGAAATGTAAATTACATGTCTATTGGTTCGAACTCGCTCCAAGAGGATTTTTTTGAGAAAACTGCCTGATTTTGGATTCTGGCGTTATGAATAACCTGCGAACTGAGAATAAATATATCTAAGTGTAAATATGCCTTGTATGGTGGATGAAACCTGTAATTCATGAAAAATGATCACAACTCATTAAAAATATTTGTCGAATCCGTGATGCATGTATCGTGTTCAGAACATGGAAATTGACGTTGAGTGAAACAATTTAAATAAAAGGTCTAGTGGATACAACACACTCAAAGAGGATTTTTCTGCGCAATATGCCTCATTTTATAAACTGGAGTTAAGAAACTTCTGTGAAATAAGATTAAATGCTTCTCAGTGTAAATATGCTTTTCATAGTAGGTGAAAGTTCAGTAATCCACATGCTAACATCTCAGAAGAGAATACGTTTCGAATCCAGGATGCACGTAGCTTATACGGAACATGGAATTTCAGGGTGAGGGAATCTATGTCAATTATATTTCTGTTGGAGAGAACTCGATGTAAGACGGTTTTTCTGTGAAAACTGCCTGTTTTTCAAAACTGGCATTAGAAAATAGCTGGGAACTCAGAGTAAATAATTCTAAGTGTTAATATTCCTTGAATGGTGAATGAAAGCTCAGTAATCCACATGCTCACAAATCAGTAATAACTGTTTGTCGAATCCTTGATGCATGTAATGTGTTCAGAGCACAGAATGTCACGGTCAAGTAAACTATGTAAATTACATGTCTATCGGGTAGAACTCGATGAAAGAGCATTTTTCTGCAAAATATGCCTCATTTCCAAAACTGGCTTTTGGAAAAGACAGTGAATTCAGTGTGAATGTTTCTTGGAGTAAATATGCCCTGTGTAGTGTTGAAAGTTTGGTAATCCACATGTTCTCACCTCAGTAATGAATGTTTGTCATAACCTTGATGTATGTAACAGGATTGGAATGCAGAATATCACGGTGAGGAAACTATGTAAATTCAATGTCGATTGGGAAGAACTCGCTCCAAGAGAATTTTTCTGTGAAATCTACCTCAATTTCTAAACTGGTTTTAGGGAAAAGCTGGGAAATAAGAGTAAATATTCTTCGGTGTCAATATGTCCATTTCGGTGATGAATGTTCATTAATCCTCGTGCTCACAACTCAGTAATGAATGTTTTTTCGAAACCGTGATGCATGTAACATGTTCGGAACACAGAATATCATGGTGAGGAGACTATGTAAATTAGTTGTCTAGTGGGTACATCAAGATCAAAGTGTATTTTACTGAGCAATCAGCCTGTTTTTTAAATTGGCATTAGAAAAACCTGCAAAATCACAGTACATACTGTAGCTGCACATATGCGTCTAATGGTGATTGAGATTTTGGTAATCCACATGCTCACAACTCAGTAATGAATTTTTTTCAAGTCTGTAATGGATTTAATGTGTTTGGAAGATGGAATGACACGGTCAGGTAAGCTATGGAAATTACAAATCTGTCGGGTAGTACTCGCTATAAGACATTTTATCTGTGAAATTTTCCTCATATCCAAAACTGGCTTTAGGAAAAGCTGTGAAATCTGAGTAAATGCTTCTAGGTGACAATATGCCTTTTATGGTGGATGAAAGTTCGGTACTCCACATGCTCACAACTCATTAAAGAATGTTTGTGCAATCCGTCATGCATGTAGAGTGTTCGAAACATAGAATATCATGGTTAGGGAAACTGTGTAAATTAAATTTCTATTTGGTGGAACTCGCACCAAGAGTATTTTACTGCAAAATCTTCATGATTTCTGAAACAGGCGTTATGAAAAACCTGCGAAATCTGAGTAAATATTTCTAGGAATAAATATGCCATGCATGGTGAATGAAAGTTTGTAATACACATGCTCACATCTCAGTAATGAATTTGTGTCGAATCCATGATGCTTGTATTGTGTTGGGAACACGGATGTCACGTTCTGGAAAAGAATGTAATTTACATGTGTCTTTTGTAGAACTCACTCAAAGAGGATTTTTCTGCACAATCTTTCTCATTTTCTAACCTGGCGATAAGAATAAGCTGCAAAATCAAGGTAAATACTTCTCTGTGTAAGGATTCCTTTTATGGTGAATGAAAGCTCGGTAATCCACATGCTCACAGCTCAGAAACCATTGTTTGTCGAATCCATAATGCGTGTGGCATTTTCGGAACACCGAAAATCACGGTGAGGGAAACAAATTATATTACATGTCTATTGGGTAGAACAAGCTCCAAGAGTATTTTTCTATGAAAACTGCCTGATTTTCGAATCTGACATTAGGGAAAATCTGCGCACACAGACTAAATGTTTCTAGGTGTAAATATGCCTTCTATGGTGGATGAAAGATCAGTAATCCACATGATCACAACTCAGAAATAAATGTCTGACGAACCCGTCATGCATGTAGAGTGTTCAGAACACGGATATTCATGGTGAGTGCAACTATGTAAATTACATGTCTATTGTGTATAACTTCCTCCACAAGGATAATTCTGTGGAAACTGCCTGATTTTTGATACTGGCATTAGAAAAAATATGCGAACTAAAAATAAATATTTCTAGGTGTTTATATGCCTTGAATGGTGATTGAAAGTTCGGTTATCCACATGCTCACAACTCAGGAATGAATGTTTTTCGAATCCGTGTTGTATTTAACGTGTTTGGAATACGGAATGACACAATCAGTTAAGCTATGTAAATTACATATCTATCGGGAAGAACTCCCTACAAGAGCATTTTTCCACGAAATATGCCTCATTTCCGAAACTGGTGTTAGGAAAAGGTGTGAAATCTGAGTAAATGCTTCTAGGTGACAATATGCCTTTTATGGTGGATGAAAGAACAGTAATCCAAATGCTCACAACTCAGTAAGTAATGTTTGTCAAATCCGTCATGCATGTACCGTGCTCGGAACACGGAATATCATGGTGAGGGAAAGTATGTAAATTAAAATAGTATTTCATAGGTCTCGCACAAGAGAATTTTTCTGCGAAATCTTCATGATTTTTGAAACTGGCGTTAGGAAATTTCTGCAAAATCTGGTAAAAATTTCTAGGTATAAATATGCCTTGCTTGGTGGATGAAAGATCGCAATACACATAATCACATCTCAGTAATGAATGCTTGTGGAATCCTTGATGCTTGTAGAATGTTCGCATCACGGAATGTCACGGTGAGGGAAATTATGTGAATTAAATTTCTATTGCGTAGATGTCACTCCAAAAGCATTTGTCAGTGAAATCTCCTTCATTTTTGAAACTGTCATTAGGGAAAAACTGTGAACCCAGAGTAAATGTTTCTTGGTGTAAATAAGCCGTGTAAGGTGTTGAAAGTATGTTTATCCACATGTTCTCACCTCGGTAATGCATGTTTGTCTTATCCGTGATACATGTAACGTGTTCGGAACACAGAATATCACGCTGAGAAAACTAAGTAAATAACACGCCGATTGGGTAGAACTCACTCCAAGAGAATTTTTCTGTGATATCTACCTCATTTTCGAAACTGGTGTTAGGAAATATCTGGGAAATCAGAGAAAAATTTTCTAGGTGTTACTCTGCCATGTATGGGGATGAAAGTTCAGTAATCCACATGCTCACAACTCCTTCATGAATGTTTTTTCAAATCCGTGTTGCATGTAGCGTGTTCGTAACACGGAATGTCACGGTGGAGGAAGAAATGTAAATTACCTGTCTATAGGTTCGAACTCGCTCCAAGAGTTTTTTTTGAGAAAACTGCCTGATTTTGGAATCCGGCGTTATGAATAACCTGCAAACAGAGAATAAATATATCTAGGTATTAATATGCCTTGTATGGTGGATGAAAGTTCGGTAATTCATGAAAAATGCTCACAACTCATTAAATGTTTGTCGAATCCGTGATGCATGTATCGTGTTCAGATCAAGGAAAGTCACGGTGAGTGAAACAATTTAAATAAAAGGTCTAGTGGATACAACACACTCAAAGAGGATTTTTCTGCGCATTATGCCTCATTTTATAAACTGGAGTTAAGAAAATGCTGCGAAATATGATTAAATGCTTCTTGGTGTAAATATGCCTTTCATAGTAGGTGAAAGTTCAGTAATCCACATGCTAACAACTCAGTAGTGAATATGTGTTGGATCCGTGTTGCATGTAGCTTATACGGAACATGGAATTTCAGGGTGAGGGAATCTATGTCAGTTACATTTCTGTTAGATAGAACTCGATGTAAGACTGTTTTTCTGTGAAAACTGCCTGTTTTTCAAAACTGGCATTAGAAAATAGCTGGGAACTCAGAGTATTTAATTCTAAGTGTTAATATTCCTTGAATGGTGAATGAAAGCTCGGTAATCCACATGCTCACAAATCAGTAACAACTGTTTGTCGAATCCGTGATGCATCTATTGTGTTCGGAGCACAGAATGTCACGGTCAAGTAAACTATGTAAATTACATGTCTATCGGGTAGAACTCGATGAAAGAGCATTTTTCTGCAAAATATGCCTCATTTCCGAAACTGGCTTTTGGAAAAGACTGTGAAATCAGGGTAAATGTTTCTTGGTGTAAATATGCCCTGTATAGTGTTGAAAGTTTGGTAATCCACATGTTCTCACCTCAGTAATGTATGTTTGTCGTAACCTTGATGTATGTAACAGGATTGGAACGCAGAATATCACGGTGAGGAAACTATGTAAATTCATTGTCGATTGGGTAGAACTCGCTCCAAGAGAATTTTTCTGTGAAATCTACCTCAATTTCTAAACTGGTTTTAGGGAAAAGCTGGGAAATAAGAGTAAATATTCTTCGGTGTCAATATGCCCATTTCGGTGATGAATGTTCATTAATCCTCGTGCTCACAACTCAGTAATGAATGTTTTTTCGAAACCGTGATGCATGTAACGTGTTCGGAACACAGAATATCATGGTGAGGAGACTATGTAAACTAGATTTCTAGTGGGTACATCAAGCTCTAAGTGTATTTTAATGAGCCATCTGCCTCATTTTTAAACTGGCATTAGAAAAAGCTGCAAAATCAGAGTAAATGCTGTAGGTGCAAATATGCCTTTAATGGTGAATGAGATTTCGGTAATCCACATTCTCACAAATCTGTAAGTAATGTTTGTCAAATCCTTCATGCATGTAGTGTGCTCGGAACACGGAATATCATGGTGTGGGAAACTATGTAAAGTAAAATACTGTTTGATAGGACTCGCCCCAAGAGAATTTTTCTGCAAAATCTTCATGATTTTTGAAACTGGCATTAGGAAATTTCTGCGAAATCCGCTAAAATTTCTAGTTATATATATGCCTTGCATGGTGGATGAAAGATTGCAATACACATACTCACATCTCAGTAATGATTGCTTGTGAAATCCTTGATGCTTCTAGAATATTCGGAACACTAAATGTCACGGTGAGCTAAATTATTTAAATTACATTTCTATTGGGTAGAACTCGCTCCAAGAGCATTTATCTGTGAAATCTCCCTCATTTTAGAAACAGTCATTAGGAAAAACTGTGAACTCAGAGTAAATGTATCTTAGTGTAAATATGCCCAGTATGGTGTTGAAATTTGTTAATCCACATGTTGTCACCTGTGTAATGCATGTTTTTCGTATCCGTAATGCATGTAACGTGTTCGGAACACAGAATATCACGCTGAGAAAACTAAGTAAATTACAGGCCGATTGGGTAGAACTCGCTCCAAGAGAATATTTCTGTGATATCTACCTCATTTTCAAAACTGGTGTTAGGAAATATCTGGGAAATCAGAGAAAAATTTCCTAGGTGTAATTCTGCCATGTATGGGGATGAAAGTTCAGTAATCCACATGCTCACAATCAGTCATGAATGAATTTTCGAATCCGTGTTGCACGTAGCGTGTTCGTAACACAGACTGTCACGGTGGAGGAAGAAATATAAATTACATGTCTATTGGTTAGAATTCCCTCCAAGAGTATTTTTTTGAGAAATCTGCGTGATTATGGAATCTGGCGTTATGAATAACCTGCGAACTGAGAGTAAATATATCTAGGTGTAAATATGCCTTTATGGTGGATGAAAGTTCGGTAATTCCTGAAAAATGCTCACAACTCATTAAAAATGTTTGTCGAATCCGTGAATAATGTATCGTGTTCAGAACATGGAAAGTCACGGTGAATGAAACAATTTAAATAAAATGTCTATTGGATACAACACACTCAAAGAGTATTTTTCTGCGCAATATGCCTCATTTTCTAAACTGGAGTTAAGGAAATGCTTCGAAATAAGATTAAAAGCTTCTCGGTGTAAATATGCCTTTCACAGTAGGTGAAAGTTCCGTAATCCACATGCTAACAACTCAGTAGTGAATATGTGCCGAATCCGTGATTCACGTAGCATATACGGAAAATGGAATTACAGGGTGAGGGAATCTATGTGAATTACATTTCTGTTGGGTACAACTCGATGTAAGACGATTTTTCTGTGAAAAATGCCTCTTTTTCAAAACTGGCATTAGAAAATAGCTGGGAACTCAGGGTAAATAATCCTAACTGTTAATATTCCTTGAATGGTGAATGAAAGCTCGGTAATCCACATGCTCACAAATCAGTAATAACTGTTTGTCGAATCCGTGATGCATGTAATGTTTTCGGAGCACAGAATGTCACGGTCAGGTAAACTATGTTAATTGCATGTCTATCAGGTAGAACTCGATAAAAGAGCATTTTTCTGCAAAATATGCCTCATTTCCGAAACTGGCTTTTGGAAAAATCTGTGAAATTAGGGTAAATATTTTTTGGTGTAAATATGAACTGTACGGTGTTGAAAGTTTGGTAATCCACATGCTCACAACTCAGGAATGAAAGTTTTTCGAATCCTTGTTGTATTTAACGTGTAAGGAAAACGGAATGACACAATCAGTTAAGCTATGTAAACTACAAATCTATCGGGAAGAACTCCCTACAAGAGCATTTTTCCACGAAATATGCCTCATTTCAGAAACTGCTTTTAGGAAAAGGTGTGAAATCTGAGTAAATGCTTCTAGGTGACAATATGCCTCTTATGGTGGATGAAAGATCAGTAATCCAAATGCTCACAACTCAGTAAGTAATGTTTGTCAAATCCGTCATGCATGTAGCGTGCTCGGAACACGGAAAATCATGGTGAGGGAAAGTATGTAAATTAAAATAGCATTTCATAGGTCTCGCACAAGAGAATTTTTCTGCGAAATATTCATGATTTTGGAAACTGGCTTTAGGAAATTTCTGCAAAATCCGGTAAAAATTTCTAGGTATAAATATTCCTTGCATGGTGGATGAAAGATCGCAATACACATACTCACATCTCAGTAATGAATGCTTGTGAAATCCTTGATGCTTCTAGAATGTTCGCATCACAGAATGTCACGGTGAGGGAAAATATGTGAATTAAATTTCTATTGCGTAGATGTCACTACAAAAGCATTTGTCTGTGAAATCTCCTTCATTTTTGAAACTGTCATTAGGGAAAAACTGTGAACACAGAGTCAATGTTTCTTGGTGTAAATAAGCCCTGTAAGGTGTTGAAAGTATGTTTATCCACATGTTCTCACCTCAGAAATGCATGTTTGTCTTATCCGTGATGCATGTAACGTGTTCGGAACATGGAATATCACGCTGAGGAAACTAAGTAAATTACATGCCGATTGGGTAGATCTCGCTACAAGATAATTTTTCTGTGATATCTACCACATTTTCAAAACCTGGTGTAAGGAAAAAGTTGGGAAATCAGAGAAAAATTTTCTAGGTGTAACTCTGCCATGTATGGGGATGAAATTTCAGTAATCCTCATGCTCACAACTCCTTCATGAATGTTTTTTCGAATCCGTGTTGCATGTAGCGTGTTCGTAACACGGAATGTCACGGTGGAGGAAGAAATGTAAATTACATGTCTATTGGTTCGAACTCGCTCCAAGAGGATTTTTTTGAGAAAACTGCCTGATTTTGGATTCTGGCGTTATGAATAACCTGAAAACTGAGAATAAATATATCTAGGTGTAAATATGCCTTGTATGGTGGATGAAATCTGTAATTCATGAAAAATGATCACAACTCATTAAAAATGTTTGTCGAATCCGTGATGCATGTATCGTGTTCAGAACATGGAAATTGACGTTGAGTGGAACAATTTAAATAAAAGTTCTAGTGGATACAACACACTCAAAGAAGATTTTTCTGCGCAATATGCCTCATTTTATAAACTGGACTAAAGAAAATTCTGTGAAATATGATTAAATGCTTCTCAGTGTAAATATGCCTTTCATATTAGTTGAAAGTTCAGTAATCCACATGATAACATCTCAGAAGGGAATACGTGTCGAATCCAGGATGCAAGTAGCATATACGGAACGTGGAATATCAGGGTGAGGGAATCTATGTCAATTACATTTCTGTTGGATAGAACTCGATGTAAGACGGTTTTTCTGTGAAAACTGCCTGTTTTTCAAAAGTGGCATTAGAAAATAGCTGGGAACTCAGAGTAAATAATTCTAAGTGTTAATATTCCATGAATGGTGAATGAAAGCTCGGTAATCCACATGCTCACTAATCAGTAACAACTGTTTGTCGAATCTGTGATGCATGTAATGTGTTCGGAGCACAGAATGTCACGGTCAAGTAAACTATGTAAAGTACATGTCTATCGGGTAGAACTCGATGAAAGAGCATTTTTCTGCAAAATATGCCTCATTTCCGAAACTGGCTTTTGGAAAAGACTGTGAAATCCGGGTAAATGTTTCTTGGTGTAAATATGCCCTGTATAGTGTTGAAAGTTTGGTAATCCACATGTTCTCACCTCAGTAATGAATGTTTGTCGCGACCTTGATGTATGTAACAGGATTGGAACGCAGAATATCACGGTGAGGGAAATATGTAAATTAAATGTCGATTTGGAAGAACTCGCTCGAAGAGAATTTTTCTGTGAAATCTACCTCAATTTCTAAACTGGTTTTAGGGAAAAGCTGGGAAATAAAAGTAAATATTCTTCGGTGTCATTATGCCCACTACGGTGATGAATGTTCATTAATCCTCGTGCTCACAACTCAGTAATGAATGTTTTTTCGAAACCGTGATGCATGTAACGTGTTCGGAACACAGAATATCATGGTGAGGAGACTATGTAAACTAGATGTCTAGTGGGTACATGAAGCTCAAAGTGTATTTTACTGAGCCATCTGCCTCATTTTTAAACTGGCATTAGAAAAAGCTGCAAAATCAGAGTAAATGCTGTAGGTGCAAATATGCCTTTAATGGTGAATGAGAATTCGGTAATCCACATTCTCACAATTCTTAAGTAATGTTTGTCAAATCCATCATGCATGTAGGGTGCTCGGAACACGGAATATCATGGTGAGGGAATCTATGTAAAGTAAAATACTATTTGATAGGACTCGCCCAAAGAGAATTTTCCTGCGAAATCTTCATGATGTTTGAAACTGGCGTTAGGAAATTTCTGCGAAATCCGGTAAAAATTTCTAGGTATAAATATGCCTTCCATGGTGGATGAAAGATCGCAATACACATACTCACATCTCAGTAATGAATGCTTTAAAATTCTTTATGCTTGTAGAATTTTCGGAACAAGAAATGTCACGGTGAGGTAAATTATTTTAATTACAATTCTATTGGGTAGAACTTGCTCCAAGAGCATTTATCTGCCAAATCTCCCTCATTTTAGAAACTATCATTAGGAAAACTGTGAACTCAGAGTAAATGTTTCTTGGTGAAAATATGCCCAGTATGGTGTTGAAAGTTGTTAATCCACATGTTCTCACCTCTGTAATGCATGCTTGTCGTATCCGTAATGCATGTAACGTGTTCGGAACACAGAATATCACACTGAGAAAACTTAGTAAATTACATGCCGATTGGGTAGAACTCGCTCCAAGAGAATTTTTCTGTGATATCTACCTCATTTTCGAAACTGGTGTTAGGAAATATCTGGGAAATCAGAGAAAAATTATCTAGGTGTAACTCTGCCATGTATGGGGATGAAAATTCAGTAACCCACATGCTCACAACTCAGTCATGGATGAATTTTCGAATCCGTGTTGCATGTAGCGTGTTCATAACACGGAATGTCACGGTGGAGGAAGAAATGTAAATTAAATGTCTATTGGTTCGAACTCGCTCCAAGAGAATTTTTTTGAGAAAACTCCCTGATTTTGGTATCTGGCTTTATGAATAACCTGCGAACTGAGAATAAATATATCTAGGTGTAAATATGCCTTGTATGTTGGATGAAAGTTCGGTAATTCCTGAAAAATGAACACAACTCATTAAAAATTTTTGTCGAATCCGTGATGCATGTATCGTGTTCAGAACATGGAAATTGACGTTGAGTGAAACAATCTAAATAAAAAGTCTATTGAATACAACACACTCAAAGAGGATTTTTCTGCGCAATATGCCTCATTTTCAAAACTGGAGTTAAGAAAATGCTGCGAAATAAGATTAAATGCTTCTCAGTGTAAATATGCCTTTCATAGTAGGTGAAAGTTCAGTAATCCACATGCTAACATCTCAGAAGAGAATAAGTTTCGAATCCAGGATGCACGTAGCATATACGGAACATGGAATATCAGGGTGAGGGAAGCTATGTCAATTACATTTCTGTTGGCTAGAACTCGATGTAAGACGGTTTTTCTGTGAAAACTGCCTGTTTTTCAAAACTGACATTAGAAAATAGCTGGGAACTCAGAGTAAATAATTCTAAGTGTTAATATTCCTTGAATGGAGAATGAAAGCTCGGTAATCCACATGCTCACAAATCAGTAACAACTGTTTGTCGAATCCGTGATGCATGTAATGTGTTCGGAGCACAGAATGTCACGGTCAAGTAAACTATGTAAATTACATGTCTATTGGGTAGAACTCGATGAAAGAGCATTTTTCTGCAAAATATGCCTCATTTCCGAAGTTGGCTTTTGGAAAAGTCTGTGAAATCATTGAAAATGTTTCTTGGTGTAAATATGCCCTGTATAGTGTTGAAAGTTTGGTAATCCACATGTTCTCACCTCAGTAATGAATGTTTGTCGTAACCTTGATGTATGTAACAGGATTGGAACGCAGAATATCACGGTGAGGAAACTAAGTAAATTCAATGTCGATTGGGAAGAACTCGCTCCAAGAGAATTTTTCTGTGAAATCTACCTCAATTTCTAAACTGGTTTTAGGGAAAAGCTGGGAAATAAGAGTAAATATTCTTCGGTGTCAATATGCCCATTTCGGTGATGAATGTTCATTAATCCTCGTGCTCACAACTCAGTAATGAATGTTTTTTCGAAACCGTGATGCATGTAACGTGTTCGGAACACAGAATATCATGGTGAGGAGACTATGTAAACTAGATTTCTAGTGGGTACATCAAGCTCAAAGTGTCTTTTACTGAGCCATCTGCCTCATTTTTAAACTGGCATTAGAAAAAGGTGCAAAATCTGAGTAAATGCTGTAGGTGCAAATGTGCCTTTAATGGTGAATGAGAATTCGGTAATCCACATTCTCACAATTCTGTAAGTAATGTTTGCCAAATCCGTCATGCATGTAGTGTGCTCGGAACACGGAATATCATGGTGAGGGAATCTATGTAAAGTAAAATACTATTTGATAGGACTCGCCCCAAGAGAATTTTTCTGCAAAATCTTCATGATTTTTGAAACTGGTGTTAGGAAATTTCTGTGAAACCTGGTAAAAATTTCTAGGTATAAATATGCCTTGCATGGTGGATGAAAGATCGCAATACACATACTCACATCTCAGTAATGAATGCTTTAAAATTCTTTATGCTTGTAGAATTTTCGGAACAAGAAATGTCACGGTGAGGTAAATTATTTAAATTACATTTCTTTTGGGTAGAACTCGCTCCAAGAGCATTTATCTGCGAAATCTCCCTCATTTTAGAAACTGTCATTCGGAAAAACTGTGAACTCAGAGTAAATGTTTCTTGGTGTAAATATGCCCGGTATGGTGTTGAAAGTTTGTTAATCCACATGTTCTCACCTCTGTAGTGCATGTTTGTCGTATCCGTAATGCATGTATTGTGTTCTGGAACACAGAATATCACGCTGAGAAAACTAAGTAAATTACATGCCGATTGGGTAGAACTCGCTCCAAGAGAATTTTTCTGTGATATCTACCTCATTTTCGAAACTGGTGTTAGGAAATATCTGGGAAATCAGAGAAAAATTTTCTAGGTGTAACTCTGCCATGTATGGGGATGAAAGTTCAGTAATCCACATGCTCACAACTCAGTCATGAATGAATTTTCGAATCCGTGTTGCATGTAGCATGTTCATAACACGGAATGTCACGGTGGAGGAAGAAATGTAAATTAAATGTCTATTGGTTCGAACTCGCTCCAAGAGAATTTTTTTGAGAAAACTCCCTGATTTTGGTATCTGGCGTTATGAATAACCTGCGAACTGAGAATAAATATATCTAAGTGTAAATATGCCTTGTATGGTGGATGAAAGTTCGGTAATTCCTGAAAAATGCTCACAACTCATTAAAAATATTTGACGAATCTGTGAATCATGTATCGTGTTCAGAACATGGAAAGTCACGGTGAGTGAAACAATTTAAATAAAGAGTCTAGTGGATACAAAACACTCAAAGAGAATTTTTCTGCGCAATAAGCTTCATTTTCTAAACTGGAGTTAAGAAAATGCTGCGAAATAAGATTAAATGCTTCTCGGTGTAAATATGCCTTTCATAGTAGGTGAAAGTTCCGTAATCCACATGCTAACAACTCAGTAGTGAATATGCGCCAAATCCATGATGCATGTAGCATATACGGAACATGGAATTACAGGGTGAGGGAATCTCTGTCAATTACATTACTGTTTGATAAAACAGGATGTAAGATCGTTTTTCTCTCAAAAATGCCTGTTTTCATAACTGGCATTAGAAAAAAGCTGGGAACTCAGAGTAAATACTTCTAAGTGTTAATATTCCTTGAATGGTGAATGAAAGCTCAGTAATCCACATGCTCACAAATCAGTAATAACTGTTGTCGAATCCGTAATGCATGTAATGTGTTCGGAACACAGAATATCATGGTGATGAGACTATGTATACTAGATATCTAGTGGGTACATCAAGATCAAAGTGTATTTTACTGAGCCATCTGCCTGTTTTTTAAATTGGCATTAGAAAAACCTGCAAAATCACAGTACATACTGTAGGTGCACATATGCGTCTAATGGTGATTGAGATTTTGGTAATCCACATGCTCACAACTCAGTAATGAATTTTTTTCAAGTCTGTGATGGATTTAATGTGTTTGGAAGATGGAATGACACGGTCATGTAAGCTATGGAAATACATATCTGTCAGGTAGTACTCGCTATAAGACATTTTATCTGTGAAATTTTCCTCATATCCAAAACTGGCTTTAGGAAAAGCTGTGAAATCTGAGTAAATGCTTCTAGGTGACAATATGCCTTTTATGGTGGATGAAAGTTCGGTACTCCACATGCTCACAACTCATTAAAGAATGTTTGTGCAATCCGTCATGCATGTAGAGTGTTCGAAACATAGAATATCAAGGTTTGGGAAAATGTTTAAATTAAATTTCTATTTGGTGGAACTCGCACCAAGAGTATTTTACTGCAAAAACTTCATGATTTCTGAAACAGGCGTTATGAAAATCCTGCGAAATCTGAGTAAATATTTCTAGGAATAAATATGCCATGCATGGTGAATGAAAGTTTGTAATACACATGCTCACATCTCAGTAATGAATTTGTGTCGAATCCGTGATGCTTGTATTGTGTTGGGAACACGGATGTCATGTTCTGGAAAAGAATGTAATTTACATGTGTCTTTTGTAGAACTCACTCAAAGAGGATTTTTCTGCACAATCTTTCTCATTTTCTAACCTGGCGATAAGAATAAGCTGCAAAATCAAGGTAAATACTTCTCTGTGTAAGGATTCCTTTTATGGTGAATGAAAGCTCGGTAATCCACATGCTCACAGCTCAGAAACCATTGTTTGTCGAATCCATAATGCGTGTAGCATTTTCGGAACACCGAAAATCACGGTGAGGGAAACAAATTATATTACATGTCTATTGGGTAGAACAAGCTCCAAGAGTATTTTTCTATGAAAACTGCCTGATTTTCGAATCTGACATTAGGGAAAATCTGCGCACACAGACTAAATGTTTCTATGTGTAAATATGCCTTCTATGGTGGATGAAAGATCAGTAATCCACATGATCACAACTCAGAAATAAATGTCTGACGAACCCGTCATGCATGTAGTGTGTTCAGAACACGGATTTTCACGGTGATGGCCACTATGTAAATTACATGTCTATTGTGTATAACTTCCTCCACAAGGATAATTCTGTGGAAACTGCCTGATTTTTGATACTGGCATTAGAAAAAATATGCGAACTCAAAATAAATATTTCTAGGTGTTTATATGCCTTGAATGGTGATTGAAAGTTCGGTTATCCACATGCTCACAACTCAGGAATGAATGTTTTTCGAATCCGTGTTGTATTTAGCGTGTTCGGAAGACGGAATGACACAGTCAGTTAAGCTATGTAAACTACATATCTGTCGGGAAGAACTCCCTACCAGAGCATTTTTCCATGAAATATGCCTCATTTCCGAAACTGGTGTTAGGAAAAGGTGTGAAATCTGAGTAAATGCTTCTGGGTGACAATATGCCTTTTATGGTGGATGAAAGATCGGTAATCCACATGCTCACAACTCAGTAAGTAATGTTTGTCATATCCGTCATGCATGTAGCCTGCTCGGAACACGGAATATCATGGTGAGGGAAAGTATGTAAATTAAAATAGTATTTCATAGGTCTCGCACAAGAGAATTTTTCTGCGAAATCTTCATGATTTTTGAAACTGGCGTTAGGAAATTTCTGCAAAATCTGGTAAAAATTTCTAGGTATAAATATGCCTTGCTTGGTGGATGAAAGATCGCAATACACATAATCACATCTCAGTAATGAATGCTTGTGGAATCCTTGATGCTTGTAGAATGTTCGCATCACGGAATGTCACGGTGAGGGAAATTATGTGAATTAAATTTCTATTGCGTAGATGTCACTCCAAAAGCATTTGTCTGTGAAATCTCCTTCATTTTTGAAACTGACATTAGGGAAAAACTGTGAACTGAGAGTAAATATTTCTTGGTGTAAATAAGCCCTGTAAGGTGTTGAAAGTATGTTTATCCACATGTTCTCACCTCGGTAATGCATGTTTGTCTTATCCGTGATGCATGTAACGTGTTCGGAACATGGAATATCACGCTGAGGAAACTATGTAAATTACATGCCGATTGGGTAGAACTCGCTCCAAGATAATTTTTCTGTGATATCTACCTCATTTTCAAAACCTGGTGTAAGGAAAAAGTTGGGAAATCAGAGAAAAATTTTCTAGGTGTAACTCTGCCATGTATGGGGATGAAATTTCAGTAATCCTCATGCTCACAACTCCTTCATGAATGTTTTTTCGAATCCGTGTTGCATGTAGCTTGTTCGTAACAAGGAATGTCACGGTGGAGGAAGAAATGTAAATTACATGTCTATATTTTCGAACTCGTTCTAAGAGGTTTTTTTTGAGGAAACTGCCTGATTTTGAATTCTGGGGTTATGAATAACCTGAAAACTGAGAATAAATATATCTAGGTGTATATATGCCTTGTATGGTGGATGAAATCTGTAATTCATGAAAAATGATCACAACTCATTAAAAATGTTTGTCGAATTACTGATGCATGTATCGTGTTCAGAACATGGAAATTGACGTTGAGTGAAACAATTTAAATAAAATGTCGAGAGGATACAACACACTCAAAGAGGATTTTTCTGCGCAATATGCCTCATTTTATAAACTGGACTAAAGAAAATTCTGTGAAATAAAATTAAATGCTTCTCAGTGTAAATATGCCTTTCATAGTAGGTGAAAGTTCAGTAATCCACATGCTAACATCTCAGAAGAGAATACGTTTCGAATCCAGGATGCACGTAGCATATACGGAAAATGGAATTTCAGGGTGAGGGAATCTATGTCAATTACATTTCTGTTGGATAGAACTCGATGTAAGACGGTTTTTCTGTGAAAACTGCCTGTTTTTCAATACTGGCATTAGAAAATAGCTGGGAACTCAGAATAAATAATTCTAAGTGTTAATATTCCTTGAATGGTGAATGAAAGCTCGGTAATCCACATGCTCACAAAGCAGTAATAACTGTTTGTCGAATCCTTGATGCATGTAATGTGTTCAGAGCACAGAATGTCACGGTCAAGTAAACTATGTAAATTACATGTCTATTGGGTAGAACTCGATGAAAGAGCATTTTTCTGCAACATATGCCTCATTTCCGAAACTGGGTTTTGGAAAAGACTGTGAAATCAGTGTGAATGTTTCTTGGAGTAAATATGCCCTGTGTAGTGTTGAAAATTTGGTAATCCACATGTTCTCACCTCAGTAATGAATGTTTGTCGTAACCTTGATGTATGTAACAGGATTGGAACGCAGAATATCACGGTGAGGAAACTATGTAAATTCAATGTCGATTGGGAAGAACTCGCTCCAAGAGAATTTTTCTGTGAAATCTACCTCAATTTCTAAACTGGTTTTAGGGAAAAGCTGGGAAATAAGAGTAAATATTCTTCGGTGTCAATATGCCCATTTCGGTGATGAATGTTCATTAATCCTCGTGCTCACAACTCAGTAATGAATGTTTTTTCGAAACCGTGATGCATGTAACGTGTTCGGAACACAGAATATCATGGTGAGGAGACTATGTAAATTAGATGTCTAGTGGGTACATCAAGATCAAAGTGTATTTTACTGAGCAATCTGCCTCATTTTTAAACTGGCATTAGAAAAAGCTGCAAAATCAGAGTAAATGCTGCAGGTGCAAATATGCCTTTAATGGTGAATGAGAATTCGGTAATCCACATTCTCACAATTCTGTAAGTAATGTTTGTCAAATGCGTCATGCATGTAGTGTGCTCGGAACACGGAATATCATGGTGAGGGAAACTATGTAAAGTAAAATACTATTTGATAGGACTCGCCCCAAGAGAATTTTTCTGCGAAATCTTCATGATTTTTGAAATTGACATTAGGAAATTTCTGCGAAATCTGGTAAAAATTTCTAGGTATAAATATGCCTTGCATGGTGGATGAAAGATCGCAATACACATACTCACATCTCAGTAATGAATGCTTGTGAAATCCTTGATGATTGTAGAATTTTCGGAACACGAAATGTCATGGTGAGATAAATTATTTAAATTACTTTTCTATTGTGTAGAACTCGCTCCAAGGGCATTTATCTGCCAAATCTCCCTCATTTTAGAAACTGTCTTTAGTAAAAACTGTGAACTTAGAGTAAATGTTTCTTGGTGTAAATATGCACAGTATGGTGTTGAAAGTTTGTTAATCCACATGTTCTCACCTCTGTAATGCATGTTTGTCGTATCCGTAATGCATGTAACATGTTCGGAACACAGAATATCACGCTGAGAAAACTAAGTAAATTACATGCCGATTGGGTAGAACTCGCTCCTAGAGAATTTTTCTGTGATATCTACCACATTTTCGAAACTGTTGTTAGGAAATATCTGGGAAATCAGAGAAAAATTTTCTAGGTGTAACTCTGCACTGTATGGGGATGAAAGTTCAGTAATCCACATGTTCACATCTCAGTCATGAATGTTTATTCGAATCCGAGTTGCATGTAGCGTGTTCGTAACACGGAATGTCACGGTGTAGGAACAAATGTAAATTACATGTCTATTGGTTCGAACTCGCTCCAAGAGAATTTTTTTGAGAAAACTGCCTGATTTTGGAATCTGGCTTTATGAATAACCTGCGAACTGAGAATAAATATATCTAAGTGTAAATATGCTTTGTGTGGTGGATGAAAGTTCGGTAATTCATGAAAAATGTTCACAACTCATTAAAAATATTTGTCGAATCCGTGAATAATGTATCGTGTTCAGAACATGGAAAGTCACGGTGAGTGAAACAATTTAAATAAAAGGTCTAGTGGATACAACACACTCAAAGAGTATTTTTCTGCGCAATAAGCCTCATTTTCTAAACTGGATTTAAGAAAATGCTGCGAAATAAGATTATATGCTTCTCGGTGTAAATATGCCTTTCATAGTACGTGAAATTTCCGTAATCCACATGCAAACAACTCAGAAGTGAATATGTGTCGAATCCATGATGCATGTAGCATATACGGAACATGTAATTACAGGGTGAGGGAATCTCTGTCAATTACCTTTCTGTTTGATAAAACTCGATGTAAGATGATTTTTCTGTCAAAAATGCCTGTTTTCAAAACTGGCATTAGAATAAAGCAGGGAACTCAGAGTTAATACTTCTAAGTGTTAATATTCCTTGAATGGTGAATGAAAGCTCGGTAATCCACATGCTCACAAATCAGTAATAACTGTTTGTCGAATCCGTGATGCATGTAATTTGTTCGGAACGCAGAATATCATGGTGAGGAGACTATGTTAACTAGAGGTCTAGTGGGTACATCAAGATCAAAGTTTATTTTACTGAGCCATCTGCCTCTTTTTTAAACTGGCATTAGAAAAACCTGCAAAATTAGAGAACATACTGTAGGTGCACATATGCGTTTAATGGTGAATGAGATTTCGGTAATCCACATGCTCCCAACTCAGTAATGAATGTTTTTCAAGTCTGTGATGCAATTAATGTGTCTGGAAGATGGAATGACACGGTCAGGTAAGCTACGAAAATTACATATCTGTCAGGTAGAACTCGCTATAAGACCATTTATCTGAGAAATATTCCTCATATCCAAAACTGGCGTTAGGAAAAGCTGTGATATCTGAGTCAATGTTTCTAGGTGACAATATGCCTTTTATGGTGGATAAAAGTTCGGTACCCCACATGATCACAACTCATTAAAGAATGTTTGTGCAATCCGTCATGCATGTAGAGTGTTCGAAACATAGAATATCATGGTTAGGGAAACTGTGTAAATTAAATTTCTATTTGGTAGAACACGCACCAAGAGTATTTTACTGTAAACACTTCATGATTTTTGAAACAGGCGTTATGAAAAACCTGCAAAATCTGAGTAAATATTTCTACGAATAAATATGCCATGCATGGTGAATGAAAGTTTGTAATACACATGCTCACATCTCAGTAATGAATTTGTGTCGAATCCGTGATGCTTGTATTGTGTTGGGAACACGGATATCACGTTCTGGGAAACAATGTAATTTACATGTCTCGTGTGTAGAACTCACTCAAGGAGGATTTTTCTGCACAATCTTTCTCACTTTCTAAACTGGCGATAAGAATAAGTTGCAAAATCAAGGTAAATACTTCTCTGTGTAAGGATTCCTTTTATGGTGAATGAAAGTTTGGTAATCCACATGCTCACAGCTCAGAAACCATTGTTTGTTGAATCCATAATGCGTGTAGCATTTTCGGAATACCGAATGTCACGGTGAGGGAAACAAATTATATTACATGTCTATTGGGTAGAACAAGCTCCAAGAGTATTTTTCTATGAAAACTGCCTGATTTTCGAATCTGACATTAGGGAAAATCTGCGAACACAGACTAAATATTTCTAGGTGTAAAATGCCTTGTATAGTGGATGAAAGTTCTCTAATCCACATTCTCAGAACTCAGTAATGATTGTTTGTCGAATCCGTGATACATAAAGCCTGTTCTGAACACGGAAATTCATGGTGAGGGAAACTGTGTATATTAAATGTCTATTGGTTATAAATCGCTCCAAGAGGATTTTTCTGTGAAATCTACCTCATTTTCGTATGTGGCATTAGGAAAAACATGTGACACCAGAGTAAGTGTTTCTATGTGTAAATATGCCTTCTATGGTGGATGAAATTTCAGTAATCCACATGTTCACACCTCAGGAATAAATGTTTGACGAATCCGTCATGCATGTATTGTGTTCAGAACACGGATATTTACGGTGAAGGCAACTATATAAATTACATATCTATTGTGTATAACTACCTCCACAAGGATATTTCTGTGGAAACTGCCTGATTTTTGATACTGGCATTAGAAAAAAGATGCAAACTCAAAATAAATATTTCTAGGTGTTTATATGCCTTGAATGGTGTTCGAAAGTTCGGTTATCCACATGCTCACTACTCAGGAATGAGTGATTTTCGAATCCGTGTTGTATATAATGTGATCGGAAGACAGAATGACACAATCAGTTAAGCTATATAAATTACATATCTATCGGGAAGAACTCCCTACAAGAGCATTTTTCCACGAAATATGCCTCATTTACGAAACTGGTGTTAGGAAAAGCTATGAAACCTGAGTAAAAGCTTCTAGGTGACAGTATGCCTTTTATGGTGGATGAAAGACCGGTAATCCACATGCTCACAACTCAGTAAGTAATGTTTGTCAAATCCGTCATGCATGTAGCGTGCTCGGAACACGGAATATCATGGCGAGGGAAACTATGTAAATAAAAATACTATTTGATAGGACTCGCCCCAAGAGAATTTTTCTGCGAAATCTACATGAATTTTGAAACTGGCGTTAGGAAAATTCTGCCAAATCTGGTAAAATTTTCTAGGTATAATTATGCCTTGAATGGTGGATGAAATATCGCAATACACATACTCACATCTCAGTAATGAATGCTTGTGAAATCCGTGATGCTTGTAGAATGTTCGGAACACGGGATGTCATGGTGAGGGAAATTATGTAAATTACATTTCTATCTGGTAGAACTCGCTCCAAGAGCATTTGTCTGCGAAATCTCCCTCATTTTCGAAACTGTCATTATGAAAAATCTGTGAACTCAGAGTAAATGTTTCTTGGTGTAAATATGCCCAGTATGGTGTTGAAAGATTGTTAATCCACATGTTCTCCCCTATGTAATGCATGTTTGTCGTATTTGAAATGCATGTAACGTGTTCGGAACACAGAAAATCACGCTGAGAAAATTAAGTAAATTACATGCCGATTGGGTAGAAGTCGCTCCAAGAAAATTTTTCTGTGATATCTACCTCATTTTCGAAACTGGTATTAGGAAATATCTGGGAAATCAGAGAAAAATTTTCTAGGTGTAACTCTGCCATGTATGGGGATGAAAGTTCAATAATCCACATGCTCACAACTCAGTCATGAATGTTTTTTCGAATCCGAGTTGCATGTAGCGTGTTCGTAACACGGAATGTCACGGTGTAGGAACAAATGTAAATTACATGTCTATTGGTTCGAACTCGCTCCAAGAGGATTTTTTTGAGAAAACTGCCTGATTTTGGATTCTGGGGTTATGAATAACCTGCAAACAGTGTATAAATATACCTAGGTATAATTATGCTTGCATGGTGGATGCAAGTTCAGTAATTCCTAAAAAATGCTCACAACTCATTAAAAATATTTGTCGAATCCGTGAATAATGTATCGTGTTCAGAACATGGAAAGTCACGGTGAGTGAAACAATTTAAATAAAAAGTCTAGTGGATACAACACACTCAAAGAGGATTTTTCTGCGCAATATGCCTCATTTTCAAAACTTGAGTTAAGAAAATGCTGCGAAATAAGATTAAATGCTTCTCAGTGTATATATGCCTTTCATAGTAGGTGAAAATTCCGTAATCCACATGCTTACAACTCAGTAATGTATATGTGCCGAATCCATGATGCATGTAGCATATACGGAACATGGAATTACAGGGTGAGGGAATCTCTGTCAATTAAATTTCTGTTTGATAAAACTCCATGTAAGATGGTTTTTCTGTCAAAAATGCCTTTTTTCAAAATTGGCATTAGAAAAAAGCTGGGAACTCAGAGTAAATATTTTTAAGTGTTAATATTCCTTGAATGGTGAATGAAAGCTCGGTAATCCACATGCTCACAAATGAGTAATAACTGTTTGTTGAATCCGTGATGCATGTAATTTGTTCGGAACACAGAATATCATGGTGAGGAGACTATGTATACTAGATATCTAGTGGGTACATCAAGATCAAAGTGTATTTTTGAGCCATCTGCCTCTTTTTTAAATTGGCATTAGAAAAACCTGCAAAATCAGAGTACATACTGTAGGTGCACATATGCGTTTAATGGTGAAAGAGTTTTCGGTAATCCACATGCTCACAACTCAGTAATGAATTTTTTTCAAGTCTGTGATGCAATTAATGTGTTTGGCAGATGGAATGACACGGTCATGTAAGCTATGGAAATTACATATCTGTCGGGTAGTACTCGCTATAAGACATTTTATCTGTGAAATTTTCCTCATATCCAAAACTGGCTTTAGGAAATTTGTGAAATCTGAGTAAATGCTTCTAAGTGACAATCTGCCTTTTATGGTGGATGAAAGTTCGTTACTCCACATGCTCACAACTCATTAAAGAATGTTTGTGCAATCAGTCATGCATGTAGCGTGTTCGAAACACAGAATATTATGGTTAGGGAAACTGTGTGAATTAAATTTCTATTTGGTAGAACTCGCACCAAGAGTATTTTACTGCAAAAACTTCATGATTTCTGAAACAGGCGTTATGAAAAACCTGCGAAATCTGAGTAAATATTTCTAGGAATAAATATGCCATGCATGGTGAATGAAAGTTTGTAATACACATGCTCACATCTCAGTAATGAATTTGTGTCGAATCCGTGATGCTTGTATTGTGTTGGGAACACGGATGTCATGTTTTGGAAAAGAATGTAATTTACATGCCTCGTGTGTAGAACTCACTCAAAGAGGATTTTTCTGCACAATCTTTCTCATTTTCAAACCTGGCCATAAGAATAAGCTGCAAAATCAAGGTAAATATTTCTCTGTGTAAGGATTCCTTTTATGGTGAATGAAAGCTCGGTAATCCACATGCTCACAGCTCAGAAACCATTGTTTGTCGAATCCATAATGCGTGTAGCATTTTCGGAACACCGAAAATCACGGTGAGGGAAACAAATTATATTACATGTCTATTGGGTAGAACAAGCTCCAAGAGTATTTTTCTATGAAAACTGCCTGATTTTCGAATCTGACATTAGGGAAAATCTGCACACACAGACTAAATGTTTCTATGTGTAAATATGCCTTCTATGGTGGATGAAAGATCAGTAATCCACATGTTCACAACTCAGAAATAAATGTCTGACGAATCCGTCATGCATGTAGTGTGTTCAGAACACGGATATTCACGGTGAGGGCCACTATGTAAATTACTTGTCTATTGTGTATAACTTCCTCCACAAGGATAATTCTGTGGAAACTGCCTGATTTTTGATACTGGCATTAGAAAAAATATGCGAACTAAAAATAAACATTTCTAGGTGTTTATATGCCTTGAATGGTGATTGAAAGTTCGGTTATCCACATGCTCACAACTCAGGAATGAATGTTTTTCGAATCCGTGTTGTATTTAACGTGTTCGGAAGACGGAATGACACAATCAGTTAAGCTATGTAAACTACATATCTGTCGGGAAGAACTCCCTACAAGAGCATTTTTCCACGAAATATGCCTCATTTCCGACACTGGTGTTAGGAAAAGGTGTGAAATCTGAGTAAATGCTTCTAGGTCACAATATGCCTTTTATGGTGGATGAAAGAACAGTAATCCAAATGTTCACAACTCAGTAAGTAATGTTTGTCAAATCCGTCATGCATGTACCGTGCTCGGAACACGGAATATCATGGTGAGGGAAAGTATGTAAATTAAAATAGTATTTCATAGGTCTCGCACAAGAGAATTTTTCTGTGAAATCTTCATGATTTTTGAAACTGGCGTTAGGAAATTTCTGCAAAATCTGGTAAAACTTTCTAGGTATAAATATGCCTTGCTTGGTGGATGAAAGATCGCAATACACATACTCACATCTCAGTAATGAATGCTTGTGGAATCCTTGATGCTTGTAGAATGTTCGCATCACGGAATGTCACGGTGAGGGAAATTATGTGAATTAAATTTCTATTGCGTAGATGTCACTCCAAAAGCATTTGTCTGTGAAATCTCCTTCATTTTTGAAACTGTCATTAGGGAAAAACTGTGAACTCAGAGTAAATGTTTCTTGGTGTAAATAAGCCCTGTAAGGTGTTGAAAGTATGTTTATCCACATGTACTCACCTCAGTAATGCATGTTTGTCTTATCCGTGATGCATGTAACGTGTTCGGAACATGGAATATCACGCTGAGGAGACTATGTAAATTACATGCCGATAGGGTAGAACTCGCTCCAAGATAATTTTTCTGTGATATCTACCTCATTTTCAAAACCTGGTGTAAGGAGAGTTGGGAAATCAAAGAAAAATTTTCTAGGTGTAACTCTGCCATGTATGGGGATGAAATTTCAGTAATCCTCATGCTCAAAACTCCTTCATGAATGTTTTTTCGAATCCGTGTTGCATGTAGCTTGTTCGTAACACGGAATGTCACGGTGGAGGAAGAAATTTAAATTACATGTCTATTGGTTCGAACTCGCTCTAAGAGGATTTTTTTGAGGAAACTGCCTGATTTTGGATTCTGGGTTTATGAATAACCTGAAAAATGAGAATAAATATATCTAGGTGTAAATATGCCTTGTATGGTGGATGAAAGTACGGTAATTCTTGAAAAATGATCACAAATCATTAAAAATGTTTGTCGAATCCGTGATGCATGTATCGTGTTCAGAACATGGAAATTGACGTTCAGTGAAACAATTTAAATAAAAGGTCTAGTGGATACAACAAACTCAAATAGGATTTTTCTGCGCAATATGCCTCATTTTATAAACTGGAGTTAAGAAAATGCTGTGAAATAAGATTAAATGCTTCTCAGTGTAAATATGCCTTTCATAGTAGGTGAAAGTTCAGTAATAAACATGCTAACATCTCAGAAGAGAATACGTGTCGAATGCAGGATGCACGTAGCATATACGGAACATGGAATTTCAGGGTGAGGGAATCTATGTCAATTACATTTCTGTTTGATAAATCTCTATGTTAGATGATTTTTCTGTCAAAAATGCCTGTTTTCAAAACTGGCATTAGAAAATAGCTGGGAACTCAGATTTAATACTTCTAAGTGTTAATATTCCTTGAATGGTGAATGAAAGCTCGGTAATCCATATGCTCACAAATCAGTAATAACTGTTTGTCGAATCCGTGATGCATGTAATTTGTTCGGAACGCAGAATATCATGTTGAGGAGACTATGTTAACTAGAGGTCTAGTGGGTACATCAAGATCAAAGTGTATTTTACTGAGCCATCTGCCTCTTTTTTAAACTGGCATTAGAAAAACCTGCAAAATTAGAGAACATACTGTAGGTGCACATATGCGTTTAATGGTGAATGAGATTTCGGTAATCCACATGCTCCCAACTCAGTAATGAATGTTTTTCAAGTCTGTGATGCAATTAATTTGTTTGGAAGATGGAATGACACGGTCAGGTAAGCTACGAAAATTACATATCTGTCAGGTAGAACTCGCTATAAGACCATTTAACTGAGAAATATTCCTCATATCCAAAACTGGCGTTAGGAAAAGCTGTGATATCTGAGTCAATGTTTCTAGGTGACAATATGCCTTTTATGGTGGATAAAAGTTCGGTACCCCACATGATCACAACTCATTAAAGAATGTTTGTGCAATCCGTCATGCATGTAGAGTGTTCGAAACATAGAATATCATGGTTAGGGAAACTGTTTAAATTAAATTTCTATTTGGTAGAACACGCACCAAGAGTATTTTACTGTAAACACTTCATGATTTTTGAAACAGGCGTTATGAAAAACCTGCAAAATCTGAGTAAATATTTCTACGAATAATTATGCCATGCATGGTGAATGAAAGTTTGTAATACACATGCTCACATCTCAGTAATGAATTTGTGTCGAATCCGTGATGCTTGTATTGTGTTGGGAACACGGATATCACGTTCTGGGAAACAATGTAATTTACATGTCTCGTGTGTAGAACTCACTCAAGGAGGATTTTTCTGCACAATCTTTCTCACTTTCTAAACTGGCGATAAGAATAAGTTGCAAAATCAAGGTAAATACTTCTCTGTGTAAGGATTCCTTTTATGGTGAATGAAAGTTTGGTAATCCACATGCTCACAGCTCAGAAACCATTGTTTGTTGAATCCATAATGCGTGTAGCATTTTCGGAATACCGAATGTCACGGTGAGGGAAACAAATTATATTACATGTCTATTGGGTAGAACAAGCTCCAAGAGTATTTTTCTATGAAAACTGCCTGATTTTCGAATCTGACATTAGGGAAAATCTGCGAACACAGACTAAATATTTCTAGGTGTAAAATGCCTTGTATAGTGGATGAAAGTTCTCTAATCCACATTCTCAGAACTCAGTAATGATTGTTTGTCGAATCCGTGATACATAAAGCCTGTTCTGAACACGGAAATTCATGGTGAGGGAAACTGTGTATATTAAATGTCTATTGGTTATAAATCGCTCCAAGAGGATTTTTCTGTGAAATCTACCTCATTTTCGTATGTGGCATTAGGAAAAACATGTGACACCAGAGTAAGTGTTTCTATGTGTAAATATGCCTTCTATGGTGGATGAAATTTCAGTAATCCACATGTTCACACCTCAGGAATAAATGTTTGACGAATCCGTCATGCATGTATTGTGTTCAGAACACGGATATTTACGGTGAAGGCAACTATATAAATTACATATCTATTGTGTATAACTACCTCCACAAGGATATTTCTGTGGAAACTGCCTGATTTTTGATACTGGCATTAGAAAAAAGATGCAAACTCAAAATAAATATTTCTAGGTGTTTATATGCCTTGAATGGTGTTCGAAAGTTCGGTTATCCACATGCTCACTACTCAGGAATGAGTGATTTTCGAATCCGTGTTGTATATAATGTGATCGGAAGACAGAATGACACAATCAGTTAAGCTATATAAATTACATATCTATCGGGAAGAACTCCCTACAAGAGCATTTTTCCACGAAATATGCCTCATTTACGAAACTGGTGTTAGGAAAAGCTATGAAACCTGAGTAAAAGCTTCTAGGTGACAGTATGCCTTTTATGGTGGATGAAAGACCGGTAATCCACATGCTCACAACTCAGTAAGTAATGTTTGTCAAATCCGTCATGCATGTAGCGTGCTCGGAACACGGAATATCATGGTGAGGAAAACTATGTAAACAAAAATACTATTTGATAGGACTCGCCCCAAGAGAATTTTTCTGTGAAATCTACATGAATTTTGAAACTGGCGTTAGGAAAATTCTGCCAAATCTGGTAAAATTTTCTAGGTATAATTATGCCTTGAATGGTGGATGAAATATCACAATACACATAATCACATCTCAGTAATAAATGCTTGTGAAATCCGTGATGCTTGTAGAATGTTCGGAACACGGGATGTCATGGTGAGGGAAATTATGTAAATTACATTTCTATCTGGTAGAACTCGCTCCAAGAGCATTTGTCTGCTAAATCTCCCTCATTTTCGAAACTGTCATTGTGAAAAATCTGTGAACTCAGAGTAAATGTTTCTTGGTGTAAATATGCCCGGTATGGTGTTGAAAGTTTGTTAATCCACATGTCCTCCCCTATGTAATGCATGTTTGTATTACTCAAGATGCATGTAACGTGTTCGGAACATGGAATATCACGCTGAGAAAATTATGTAAATTATATGCCGATTGGGTAGAACTCGCTCCAAGAGAGTATTTCTGTGATATCTACCTCATTTTTGAAAATGGTGTTCAGAAAATGCTGGGAAATCAGAGAAAAATTTTCTAGGTGTAACTCTGCCATGTATGGGGATGAAAGTTCAGTAATCCACATGCTCACAACTCAGTCATGAATGAATTTTCGAATCCGTGTTGCATGTAGCGTGTTCGTAACACGGAATGTCACGGTGGATGAAGAAATGCAAATTAAATGTCTATTGGTTCGAACTCGCTCCAAGAGAATTTTTTTGAGAAAACTGCCTGATTTTGGTATCTGGCGTTATCAATAACCTGCGAAATGAGAATAAATATATCTAGGTGTAAATATGCCTTGTATGGTGGATGAAAGTTCGGTAATTCATGAAAAATGCTCACAACTCATTAAAAATTTTTGTCGAATCCGTGAATCTATTATCGTGTTCAGAACATGGAAATTCACGTTGAGTGAAACAATTAAAATAAAAGGTCTAGTGGATACAAAACACTCAAAGAGCATTTTTCTGCGCAATATGCCTCATTTTCTAAACTGGAGTTAAGAAAATGCTGTGAAATAAGATTAAATGCTTCTCAGTGTAAATATGCCTTTCATAGTAGGTGAAAGTTCAGTAATCCACATGCTAACATCTCAGAAGAGAATACGTGTCAAATCCAGGATGCACGTAGCATATACGGAACATGGAATTTCAGGGTGAGGGAATCTATGTCAATTACATTTCTGTTGGATAGAACTCGATGTAAGACGGTTTTTCTGTGAAAACTGCCTGTTTTTCAAAACTGGCATTAGAAAATAGCTGGGAACTCAGAGTAAATAATTCTAAGTGTTAATATTCCTTGAATGGTGAATGAAAGCTCGGTAATCCACATGCTCACAAATCAGTAACAACTGTTTGTCGAATCCGTGATGCATGTAATGTGTTCGGAGCACAGAATGTCACGGTCAAGTAAACTATGTAAATTACATGTCTATCGGGTAGAACTCGATGAAAGAGCACTTTTCTGCAAAATATGCCTCATTTCCGAAACTGGCTTTTGGAAAAAAATTTGAAATCTTGGTAAATTTTTCTTGGTGTAAATATGCCCTGTATAGTGTTAAAAGTTTTGTAATCCACATGTTCTCACCTCAGTAATGAATGTTTGTCCTAACTTTGATGTATGTAACAGGATTGGAACGCAGAATATCACGGTGAGGAAACTATGTAAATTCAATGTCGATTGGGAAGAACTCGCTCCAAGAGAATTTTTCTGTGAAATCTACCTCAATTTCTAAACTGGTTTTAGGGAAATGCTGGGAAATAAGAGTAAATATTCTTCGGTGTCAATATGCCCATTTAGGTGATGAATGTTCATTAATCCTCGTGCTCCCAACTCAGTAATGAATGTTTTTTCGAAACCATGATGCATGTAACGTGTTCGGAACACAGAATATCATGGTGAGGAGACTATGTAAACTAGATATCTAGTGGGTACATCAAGCTCAAAGTGTATTTTTCTGAGCCATCTGCCTCATTTTTAAACTGGCATTAGAAAAAGCTGCAAAATCAGAGTAAATGCTGTAGGTGCAAATATGCCTTTAATGGTGAATGAGATTTCGGTAATACACATTCTCACAACTCAGTAAGTAATGTTTTTCAAATCCATCATGCATGTATTGTGCTCGGAACACGGAATGTCATGGTGAGGGAAACTATGTAAATTAAAATACTATTTGATAGGACTCGCCCCAAGAGAATATTTCTTTGAAATCTTCATGATTTTTGAAACTGGCGTTAGGAAATTTCTATAAAATCCGGTAAATTTTCTAGTTATAAATATGCCTTGCATTGTGGATGAAAGATTTCAATGCACATACTCACATCTCAGTAATGATTGCTTGTGAAATCATTGATGCTTGTAGAATATTCGGAACACGAAATGTCACGGTGAGGTAAATTATTTAAATTACATTTCTATTGCGTAGAACTCGCTCCAAGAGCATTTATCTGCGAAATCTCTCTCATTTTAGAAACTGTAATTAGGAAAAACTGTGAACTCAGAGTAAATGTATCTTTGTGTAAATATGCCCAGTATGATGTTGAAAGTTTGTTAATCCACATGTTCTCACCTCAGTAATGCATGTTTGTCGTATCCGTAATGCATGTAACGTGTTCGGAACACAGAATATCACGCTGAGAAAACTAAGTAAATTACATGCCGATTGGGTAGAACTCGCTCCAAGAGAATTTTTCCGGGATATCTACCTCATTTTCGAAACTGGTGTTAGGAATTATCTGGGAAATCAGAGAAAAATTTTCTAGGTGTAACTCTGCCATGTATGGGAATGAAATTTCAGTAATCCACATGCTAACAACTCAGTCATGAATGAATTTTCGAATCCGTTTTGCACGTAGCGTGTTCGTAACACGGAATGTCACGGTGGAGGAAGAAATGTAAATTACATGTCTATTGGTTCGAACTAGCTCCAAGAGAATTTTTTTGAGAAAAATGCCTGATTTTGGAATCTGGCTTTATGAATAACCTGCGAAATGAGAATAAATATATCTAGGTGTAAATATGCCTTGTATGGTGGATGAAATCTGAAATTCATGTAAAATGCTCACAACTCATTAATAATGTTTGTCGAATCCGTGATGCATGTATCGAGTTCATATCATGGAAATTCACGTTGACTGAAACAATTTAAATAAAAGGTCTAGTGGATACAACACACTGAAAGAGGATTTTTCTGCGCAATATGCCTCATTTTCTAAACTGGATTTAAGAAAATGCTGCGAAATAATTTTAAATGCTTCTCAGTGTAAGTATGCCTTTCATAGGAGGTGAAAGTTCAGTAATTCACATGCTAACATCTCAGAAGAAAATACGTGTCGAATCCAGGATGCACGTAGCGTATACGGAACATGGAATTACAGGGTGAGGGAATCTATGTCAATTACATTTCTTTTGGGTAGCACTCGATGTAAGAGTTTTTTTATGAGAAAACTGCCTCTTTTTCAAAACTGGCATTAGAAATTAGATGGGAACTCAGGGTAGATAATCCTAACTGTTAATATTCCTTGAATGGTGAATGAAAGCTCGGTAATCCACATGCTCACAAATCAGTAATAACTGTTTGTCGAATCCGTGATGCATGTAATGTGTTCGGAGCACAGAATTTCACGGTCATTTAAACTATGTAAATTACATGTCTATTGGGTAGAAGTCGATAAAATAGCATTTTTCTGCAAAATATGCCTCATTTCCGAAACTGGTGTTAGGAAAAGCTGCGAAACCTGAGGTAATGCTTCTAGGTGACAATATGCCTTTTATGGTGGATGAAAGATCGGTAATCCACATGCTCACAACTCAGTAAGTAATGTTTGTCAAATCCATCATGCATGTAGCGTGCTCGGAACACGGAATATCATGGTGAGGAAAACTATGTAAATTAAAATACTATTTGATAGAACTAGCCCCAAGAGTATTTTTCTGCGAAATCTTCATGATTTTTGAAACTGTCGTTAGGAAGTTTCTGCCAAATCTGGTAAAAATTTTTTAGGTATAAATATGCCTTGCATGGTGGATGAAAAATCGCAATACACATAATCACATCTCAGTAATAAATGCTTGTGAAATCCTTGATGCTTCTAGAATGTTCGGAACACGGAATGTCATGGTGAGGGAAATTATGAAAATTACTTTTCTTTTGGGTAGAACTCGCTCCAAGAGCATTTGTCTGCGAAATCTCCCTCATTTTTGAAACTGTCTTTAGGAAAGTACTGTGAACTCAGAGTAAATGTTTCTTGGTGTAAATATGCCCTGTATGGTGTTAAAAGTTTGTTAATCCACATGTTCTCACCTCTGTAATGCATGTTTGTCTTCTCCGAGATGCATGTATCGTGTTCAGAACACGGAATATCACGCTGAGGAAATTATGTAAATTATATGCCGATTGGGTAGAACTCGCTCCAAGAGAATTTTTCTGTGATATCTACCTCATTTTTGAAAATGGTGTTAGGAAAATGCTGGGAAATCAGAGAAAAATTTTCTAGGTGTAAATCTGCCATGTATGGGGATGAAAGTTCACTAATCCACATGCTCACAACTCAGTCATGAATGTTTTTTCGAATCCGTGTTGCATGTAGCGTGTTCGTAACACGGAATATCACGGTGGAGGGAGAAATGTAAATTACATGTCTATTGGTTAGAACTCGCTCCAAGAGGATGTTTTTGAGAAAACTGCCTGATTTTGGAATCCGGCGTTATGAATAACCTGCAAACTGGGAATAAAATTATCTAGGTGTTAATATGCCTTGTATGGTGGATGAAAGTTCGGTAATTCAAGAAAAATGCTCACAACTCATTAAATGTTTGTCGAATCTGTGATGCATGTATCGTGTTCAGATCATGGAAAGTCACGGTGAGTGAAACAATTTAAATAAAAGGTCTAGTGGATACAACACACTCAAAGAGGATTTTTCTGTGCATTATGCCTCATTTTATAAACTGGAGTTAAGAAAATGCTGCGAAATAAGATTAAATGTTTCTCGGTGTAAATATGCCTTTCATAGTAGGTGAAAGTTCAGTAATAGACATGCTAACAACTCAGTAGTGAATATGTGTCGGATCCATGTTGCATGTAGCTTATACGGAACATGGAATTACACGGTGAGGGAATGTATGTCAATTACATTTCTGTTAGATAGAACTCGATGTAAGACGGTTTTTCTCTGTAAACTGCCTGTTTTTCAAAACTGGCATTAGAAAATAGCTGGGAACACAGAGTAAATAATTCTAAGTGTTAATATTCCTTGAATGGTGAATGAAAGCTCGGTAATCCACATGCTCACAAATCAGTAACAACTGTTTGTCGAATCCGTGATGCATGTAATGTGTTCGGAGCACAGAATGTCACGGTCAAGTAAACTATGTAAATTACATGTCTATCGGGTAGAACTCGATGAAAGAGCATTTTTCTGCAAAATATGCCTCATTTCCGAAACTGGCTTTTGGAAAAGACTGTGAAATCAGGGTAAATGTTTCTTGGTGTAAATATGCCCTGTATAGTGTTGAAAGTTTGGTAATCCACATGTTCTCACCTCAGTAATGAATGTTTGTCTTAACCTTGATGTATGTAAGAGGATTGGAACGCAGAATATCACGGTGAGGAATCTATGTAAATTAAATTTCTATTGGGAAGAACTCGCTCCAAGAGAATTTTTCTGTGAAATCTACCTCAATTTCTAAACTGGTTTTAGGGAAAAGCTGGGAAATAAGAGTAAATATTCTTCAGTGTCAATATGCCCATTTCAGTGATGAATGTTCATTAATCCTCGTGCTCACAACTCAGTAATGAATGTTTTTTCGAAACCGTGATGCATGTAATGTGTTCAGAACACAGAATATCACGCTGAGAAAACTAAGTAAATTACATTCCGATTGGGTAGATCTCGGTCCAAGAGAATTTTTCTGTGATATCTACCTCATTTTCGAAACTGTTGTTATTAAACAGCTGGGAATTCAGAGAAAAATTTTCTAGGTGTAACTCTGCCATGTATGGGGATGAAAGTTCAGTAATACACAAGCTCACAACTCCTTCATGAATGTATTTACGAATCCGTGTTTCATGTAGCGTGTTCGTAACTGGAATGTCACGGTGGGGGAAGAAATTTAAATTACATGTCTATTGGTTCGATCTCGCTCCAAGAGGATTTTTTTGAGAAAACTGCCTGATTTTGGAATCTGTCATTATGAATAACCTGCGAACTGAGAATAAATATATCTAGGTGTAAATATGCCTTGTATGGTGTGTGAAATCTGTAATTCAAGAAAAATGCTCACAACTCATTAAAAATGTTTTTCGAATCAGTGATGAATGTATCGTGTTCAGAACATGGAAATTCACGTTTAGTGTAACAATTTAAATAAAAGTCTAGTGGATACAACACACTCAAAGAGGATTTTTCTGCGCAATATGCCTCATTTTCTAACCTGGATTTAAGAAAATGCTGCGAAATAAGATTAAATGCTTCCCAGTGTAAATATGCCTTTCATAGTAGGTGAAAGTTCAGTAATCCACATGCTAACATCTCAGAAGAGAATACGTGTCGAATCCAGGATGCACGTAGCGTATACGGAACATGGAATTACAGGGTGAGGGAATCTATGTCAATTACATATCTGTTGGGTAGAACTCGATGTAAGACGGTTTTTATGTGAAAACTGCCTCTTTATCAAAACAGGCATTAGAAAAAAGCTGGGAACTCAGGGTACATAATCCTAACTGTTAATATTCCTTGATTGGTTAATGAACGCTCGGTAATCCACATGCTCACAAATCAGTAATAACTGTTTGTCGAAACCATGATGCATGTAATGTGTTTGGAGCACACAATGTCACGGTCAGGTAAACTATGTAAATTACATGTCGATCGGGTAGAACTCGATGAAAGAGCATTTTTCCGCGAAATATTCCTCAATTCCGAAACTGCTGTTAGGAAAACCTGCGAAACTTTAGTAAATGCTCCTAGGTGACAATATGCCTTTTATGTTGGGTGAAAGATCGGTAATCCACATGCTCACAACTCAGTAAGTAATGTTTGTCAAATCCATCATGCATGTAGCGTGCTCGGATCACGGAATATCATGGTGAGGAAAACTATGTAAATTAAAATATTATTTGAAAGGACTCTCCCCAAGAGAATTTTTCTGCGAAATGTTCATGATTTTTCAAACTGGCGTTAGAAAATTTCTGCCAAATCTGGTAAAAATTTCTAGTTATAAAAATGCCTTTCTTGCTGGATGAAAAATCGCAATACACAAAAACTCATCTCAGTAATGAATGCTTGTGAAATCCTTGATAATTGTAGAATGTTTGGAACACGGAATGTCATGGTGAGGGAAATTATGTAAATTACATTTCTATTGGGTAGAACTCGCTCCAAGAGCATTTGTCTGCGAAATCTCCCTCATTTTCAAAACTGTCATTAGGAAATAACTGTGAACACAGAGTAAATGTTTCTTGGCGTAAATATGCCCTGTATGGTGTTGAAAGTTTGTTAATCCACATGTTCTCACCTCTGTAATGCATGTTTGTCTGATCCGAGATGCATGTAACATGTTCGGAACATGGAATATCACGCTGAGGAAATTATGTAAATTATATGCCGATTGGGTAGAACTCGCTCCAAGAGAATTTTTCTGTGATATCTACCTCATTTTTGAAAATGGTGTTAGGAAAATGCTGGGAAATCAGAGAAAAATTTTCTAGGTGTAACTCTGCCATGTATTGGGATGAAAGTTCACTAATCCACATGCTCACAACTCAGTCATGAATGTTTTTTCGAATCCGTGTTGCATGTAGCGTGTTCTTAACACGGAATGTCACGGTGGAGGGAGAAATGTAAATTACATGTCTATTGGTTAGAACTCGCTCCAAGAGTTTTTTTTGAGAAAACTGCCTGATTTTGGAATCCGGCGATATGAATAACATGCAAACTGATAATAAAAATATCTAGGTGTTAATATGCCTTGTATGGTGAATGAAAGTTCGGTAATTCATGAAAAATGCTCACAACTCATTAAAAATGTTTGTCGAATCCGTGATGCATGTATCGTGTTCAGATCATGGAATGTCACGGTGAGTGAAACAATTTAAATAAAAGGTCTAGTGGATACAACACACTCAAAGAGGATTTTTCTGAGCAATATGCCTCATTTTCTAAACTGGAGTTAAGGAAATGCTGCAAAATAAGATTAAATGCTTCTCGGTTTAAATATGCCTTTCATATAGGTGAAAGTTCAGTAATAAACATGCTAACATCTCAGTAGTGAATATGTGTCGGATCCATGTTGCATGTAGCTTATACGGAACATGGAATTACACGGTGAGGGAATGTATGTCAATTACATTTCTGTTAGATAGAACTCGATGTAAGACGGTTTTTCTGTGTAAACTGCCTGTTTTACAAACTGACATTAGAAGATAGCTGGGGACTCAGAGTAAATAATTCTAAGTGTTAATATTCCTTGAATGGTGAATGAAAGTTCGGTAATCCACATGCTCACAGCTCAGAAATCATTGTTTGTCGAATCCATAATGCGTGTAGCATTTTCGGAACACACAGTCGAGCGCTGCGTGAAACAAATTATATTACATGTCTATTGGGTAGAACAAGCTCCAAGAGTATTTTTCTGAGAAAACTGCCTGTTTTTCAAAACTGGCATTAGAAAATAGCTGGGAACTCAGAGTAAATAATTCTAAGTGTTAATATTCCTTGAATGGTGAATGAAAGCTCGGTAATCCACATGCTCACAAATTAGTAATAAGTGTTTGTCGAATCCGTGATGCATGTAATGTGTTCGGAGCACAAAATTTCACGGTCAGGTAAATTATGTAAATTACATGTCTATCGGGTAGAATTTGATAAAATAGCATTTTTCTGCAAAATATTCCTCATTTCAGAAACTGGCTTTTGGAAAAGTCTGTGAAATCAGGGTAAATGTTTCTTGGTGTAAATATGCCCTGTATGGTTTTGAAAGATTGGTAATCCACATGTCCTCACCTCAGTAATGAATGTTTGTCGTATCTTTGATGCATGTAACAGGTTCAGAACGCGGAATATCACGGTGAGGAAACTATGTAAATAAAATGTCGATTGGGAAGAACACGCTCCAAGAGAATTTTCCTGTGAAATCTACCTCAATTTCAAAACTGTGTTAGGAAAAACCTGGGAAAAAAGAGTAAAATTTTTCGGTGTCAATATGCCCATTTTGGTGATGAATGTCCATTAATCCTCGTGCTCACAACTCAGTAATGAATGTTTTTTCGAATCCGTGATGCATGTAATGTGTTCAGAACACAGAATATATTGGTGAGGACACTATGTATACTAGATATCTAGTGGGTACATCAAGCTCAAAATGTATTTTACTGAGCCATCTGCCTCATTTTTAAACTGGCATTAGAAAAACCTGCAAAATAAGAGTACATACTGTAGGTGCACATATGCCTTTAATGGTGAGTGAGATTTCGGTAATCCACATGCTCACAACTCAGTAATGAATTTTTTTCAAGTCTGTGATGCAATTAATGTGTTTGGAAGATGGAATGACACGGTCAGGTAAGCTATGGAAATTAGATATCTGTCGGGTAGTACTCGCTATAAGACATTTTATCTGTGAAATTTTCCTCATATCCAAAACTGACTTTAGGAAAAGCTGTGAAATCTGTGTAAATGCTTCTAGGTGACAATATGCCTTTTATGGCGTATGAAAGTTCGGTACTCCACATGCTCACAACTCATTAAAGAATGTTTGTGCAATCCGTCATGCATGTATTGTGTTCGAAACACAGAATATTATGGTTAGGGAAACTGTGTAAATTAAATTTCTATTTGGTAAAACTCGCACCTAGAGTATTTTACTGTAAAAACTTCATGATTTCTGAAACAGGCGTTATGAAAAACCTGCGAAATCTGAGTAAATATTTCTAGGAATAAATATGCCATGCATGGTGAATGAAAGTTTGTAATACACAAGCTCACATATCAGTAATGAATTTGTGTCGAATCCGTGATGCCTGTATTCTGTTGGGAACACGGATGTCACATTCTGGAAAACAATGTAATTTACATGTGTCTTTTGTAGAACTCACTCAAAGAGGATTTTTCTGCACAATCTTTCTCTTTTTCTAACCTGGCGATAAGAATAAGCTGCAAAATCAAGGTAAATAATTCTCTGTTTAAGGATTCCTTTTATGGTGAATGAAAGTTCGGTAATCCACATGCTCACAGCTCAGAAACCATTGTTTGTCGAATCCATAAATCGTGTAGCATTTTCGGAACACCGAATGTCACGGTGAGGGAAACAAATTATATTACATGTCTATTGGGTAGAATAAGCTCCAAGAATATTTTTCTATGAAAACTGCCTGATTTTCGAATCTGACATTAGGGAAAATCTGCTCACACACACTAAATGTTTCTATGTGTAAATATGCCTTCTATGGTGGATGAAAGTTCAGTAATCCACATGTTCACAACTCAGAAATAAATGTCTGACGAATCCCTCATGCATGTACTGTGTTCAGAACACGGATATTCAAGGTGAGGGCCACTATGTAAATTACATGTCTATTGTGTATAACTTCCTCCACAAGAATATTTCTGTGGAAACTGCCTGATTTTTGATACTGGCATTAGAAAAAATATGCGAACTCAAAATAAATATTTCTAGGTGTTTATATGCCTTGAATGGTGATTGAATGTTCGGTTATCCACATGCTCACAACTCAGGAATGAATGTTTTTCGAATCCGTGTTGTATTTAACGTGTTAGGAAGATGGAATGACACAATCAGTTAAGCTATGTAAACTACATATCTATAGGGAAGAAATCCCTACAAGAGCATTTTTCCGCAAAATATGCCTCATTTCTGAAACTGGTTTTAGGAAAAGCTGCGAAATCTGAGTAAATGCTTCTAGGGGACAATATGCCTTTTATGGTGGATGAAAGATCAGTAATCCAAATGCTCACAACTCAGTAAGTAATGTTTGTCAAATCCGTCATGCATGTAGCGTGCTCGGAACACGGAATATCTTGGTGAGGGAAACTATGTAAATTAAAGTAGTATTTCATAGGTCACGCCCAAGAGAATTTTTCTGCGAAATCTTCATGAATTTTGAAACTGGCGTTAGGAAATTTCTGCGAAATCTGGTAAAAATTTCTAGGTATAAATATGCCTTGCATGGTGGATGAAACATCACAATACACATACTCACAACTCAGTAATGAATGCTTGTGAAATCCTTGATGCTTGTAGAATTTTTGGATCACGGAATGTCACGGTGAGGGAAATTATATGAATTACATTTCTATTGGGTAGATGTCGCTCCAAAAGCATTTGTCTGTGAAGTCTCCTTCATTTTCGAAACTGTCATTAGGAAAAAACTGTGAACTCAGAGTAAATGTTTCTTGGTGTATATATGCCCTGTAAGGTGTTGAAAGTATCATTATCCACATGTTCTCACCTCTGTAATGCATGTTTGTCTTATCCATGATGCATTGAACATGTTCGGAACACGGAATATCACGCTGAGGAAACTAGGTATATTACATGCCGATTGGGTAGAACTCGTTCCAAGGGAATTTTTCTGTGATATCTACCTCATTTTCAAAAACTGGTGTTAGGAAAAAGCTGGGAAATCAGAGAAAAATTTTCTAGGTGTAACTCTGCCATGTATGGGGATGAAAGTTCAGTAATCCACATGCTCACAACTCAGTCATGAATGTTTTTTCGAATCCGAGTTGCATGTAGCGTGTTCGTAACATAGAATGTCACGGTATAGGAAGAAATTTAAATTACATGTCTATTGGTTCGAACTCGGTCCAAGCGTATTTTTTTGAGAAAACTGCCTGATTTTGGAATCTGGTGTTATGAATTACAATCGAACTGAGAATAAATATATCTAGGTGTAAATATGCCTTGTATGGTGGATGAAAACTGTTATTCAAGAAAAATGCTCACAACTCATTAATAATGTTTGTCGAATCCGTGATGCATGTATCGAGTTCATATCATGGAAATTCACGTTGACTGAAACAATTTAAATAAAAGGTCTAGTGGATACAACACACTGAAAGAGGATTTTTCTGCGCAATATGCCTCATTTTCTAAACTGGATTTAAGAAAATGCTGTGAAATAATTTTAAATGCTTCTCAGTGTAAGTATGCCTTTCATAGGAGGTGAAAGTTCAGTAATTCACATGCTAACATCTCAGAAGAAAATACGTGTCGAATCCAGGATGCACGAAGCATATACGGAACATGGAATTACAGGGTGAGGGAATCTATGTCAATTACATTTCTTTTGGGTAGCACTCGATGTAAGAGTTTTTTTATGAGAAAACTGCCTCTTTTTCAAAACTGGCATTAGAAATTAGATGGGAACTCAGGGTAGATAATCCTAACTGTTAATATTCCTTGAATGGTGAATGAAAGCTCGGTAATCCACATGCTCACAAATCAGTAATAACTGTTTGTCGAATCCGTGATGCATGTAATGTGTTCGGAGCACAGAATTTCACGGTCATTTAAACTATGTAAATTACATGTCTATTGGGTAGAAGTCGATAAAATAGCATTTTTCTGCAAAATATGCCTCATTTCCGAAACTGGTGTTAGGAAAAGCTGCGAAACCTGAGGTAATGCTTCTAGGTGACAATATGCCTTTTATGGTGGATGAAAGATCGGTAATCCACATGCTCACAACTCAGTAAGTAATGTTTGTCAAATCCGTCATGCATGTAGTGTGCTCGGAACACGGAATATCATGGTGAGGAAAACTATGTAAATTAAAATACTATTTGATAGAACTAGCCCCAAGAGTATTTTTCTGCGAAATCTTCATGATTTTTGAAACTGTCGTTAGGAAGTTTCTGCCAAATCTGGTAAAAATTTTTTAGGTATAAATATGCCTTGCATGGTGGATGAAAAATCGCAATACACATAATCACATCTCAGTAATAAATGCTTGTGAAATCCTTGATGCTTCTAGAATGTTCGGAACACGGAATGTCATGGTGAGGGAAATTATGAAAATTACTTTTCTTTTGGGTAGAACTCGCTCCAAGAGCATTTGTCTGCGAAATCTCCCTCATTTTTGAAACTGTCTTTAGGAAAGTACTGTGAACTCAGAGTAAATGTTTCTTGGTGTAAATATGCCCTGTATGGTGTTAAAAGTTTGTTAATCCACATGTTCTCACCTCTGTAATGCATGTTTGTCTTCTCCGAGATGCATGTATCGTGTTCAGAACACGGAATATCACGCTGAGGAAATTATGTAAATTATATGCCGATTGGGTAGAACTCGCTCCAAGAGAATTTTTCTGTGATATCTACCTCATTTTTGAAAATGGTGTTAGGAAAATGCTGGGAAATCAGAGAAAAATTTTCTAGGTGTAAATCTGCCATGTATGGGGATGAAAGTTCACTAATCCACATGCTCACAACTCAGTCATGAATGTTTTTTCGAATCCGTGTTGCATGTAGCGTGTTCGTAACACGGAATATCACGGTGGAGGGAGAAATGTAAATTACATGTCTATTGGTTAGAACTCGCTCCAAGAGGATGTTTTTGAGAAAACTGCCTGATTTTGGAATCCGGCGTTATGAATAACCTGCAAACTGGGAATAAAATTATCTAGGTGTTAATATGCCTTGTATGGTGGATGAAAGTTCGGTAATTCAAGAAAAATGCTCACAACTCATTAAATGTTTGTCGAATCTGTGATGCATGTATCGTGTTCAGATCATGGAAAGTCACGGTGAGTGAAACAATTTAAATAAAAGGTCTAGTGGATACAACACACTCAAAGAGGATTTTTCTGTGCATTATGCCTCATTTTATAAACTGGAGTTAAGAAAATGCTGCGAAATAAGATTAAATGTTTCTCGGTGTAAATATGCCTTTCATAGTAGGTGAAAGTTCAGTAATAGACATGCTAACATCTCAGTAGTGAATATGTGTCGGATCCATGTTGCATGTAGCTTATACGGAACATGGAATTACACGGTGAGGGAATGTATGTCAATTACATTTCTGTTAGATAGAACTCGATGTAAGACGGTTTTTCTCTGTAAACTGCCTGTTTTTCAAAACTGGCATTAGAAAATAGCTGGGAACACAGAGTAAATAATTCTAAGTGTTAATATTCCTTGAATGGTGAATGAAAGCTCGGTAATCCACATGCTCACAAATCAGTAACAACTGTTTGTCGAATCCGTGATGCATGTAATGTGTTCGGAGCACAGAATGTCACGGTCAAGTAAACTATGTAAATTACATGTCTATCGGGTAGAACTCGATGAAAGAGCATTTTTCTGCAAAATATGCCTCATTTCCGAAACTGGCTTTTGGAAAAGACTGTGAAATCAGGGTAAATGTTTCTTGGTGTAAATATGCCCTGTATAGTGTTGAAAGTTTGGTAATCCACATGTTCTCACCTCAGTAATGAATGTTTGTCTTAACCTTGATGTATGTAAGAGGATTGGAACGCAGAATATCACGGTGAGGAATCTATGTAAATTAAATTTCTATTGGGAAGAACTCGCTCCAAGAGAATTTTTCTGTGAAATCTACCTCAATTTCTAAACTGGTTTTAGGGAAAAGCTGGGAAATAAGAGTAAATATTCTTCGGTGTCAATATGCCCATTTCAGTGATGAATGTTCATTAATCCTCGTGCTCACAACTCAGTAATGAATGTTTTTTCGAAACCGTGATGCATGTAATGTGTTCAGAACACAGAATATCACGCTGAGAAAACTAAGTAAATTACATTCCGATTGGGTAGATCTCGGTCCAAGAGAATTTTTCTGTGATATCTACCTCATTTTCGAAACTGTTGTTATTAAACAGCTGGGAATTCAGAGAAAAATTTTCTAGGTGTAACTCTGCCATGTATGGGGATGAAAGTTCAGTAATACACAAGCTCACAACTCCTTCATGAATGTATTTACGAATCCGTGTTTCATGTAGCGTGTTCGTAACTGGAATGTCACGGTGGGGGAAGAAATTTAAATTACATGTCTATTGGTTCGATCTCGCTCCAAGAGGATTTTTTTGAGAAAACTGCCTGATTTTGGAATCTGTCATTATGAATAACCTGCGAACTGAGAATAAATATATCTAGGTTTAAATATGCCTTTTATGGTGTGTGAAATCTGTAATTCAAGAAAAATGCTCACAACTCATTAAAAATGTTTTTCGAATCAGTGATGAATGTATCGTGTTCAGAACATGGAAATTCACGTTTAGTGTAACAATTTAAATAAAAGTCTAGTGGATACAACACACTCAAAGAGGATTTTTCTGCGCAATATGCCTCATTTTCTAACCTGGATTTAAGAAAATGCTGCGAAATAAGATTAAATGCTTCCCAGTGTAAATATGCCTTTCATAGTAGGTGAAAGTTCAGTAATCCACATGCTAACATCTCAGAAGAGAATACGTGTCGAATCCAGGATGCACGTAGCGTATACGGAACATGGAATTACAGGGTGAGGGAATCTATGTCAATTACATATCTGTTGGGTAGAACTCGATGTAAGACGGTTTTTATGTGAAAACTGCCTCTTTATCAAAACAGGCATTAGAAAAAAGCTGGGAACTCAGGGTACATAATCCTAACTGTTAATATTCCTTGATTGGTTAATGAACGCTCGGTAATCCACATGCTCACAAATCAGTAATAACTGTTTGTCGAAACCATGATGCATGTAATGTGTTTGGAGCACACAATGTCACGGTCAGGTAAACTATGTAAATTACATGTCGATCGGGTAGAACTCGATGAAAGAGCATTTTTCCGCGAAATATTCCTCATTTCCGAAACTGCTGTTAGGAAAACCTGCGAAACTTTAGTAAATGCTCCTAGGTGACAATATGCCTTTTATGTTGGGTGAAAGATCGGTAATCCACATGCTCACAACTCAGTAAGTAATGTTTGTCAAATCCGTCATGCATGTAGCGTGCTCGGATCACGGAATATCATGGTGAGGAAAACTATGTAAATTAAAATATTATTTGAAAGGACTCTCCCCAAGAGAATTTTTCTGCGAAATGTTCATGATTTTTCGAACTGGCGTTAGGAAATTTCTGCCAAATCTGGTAAAAATTTCTAGTTATAAAAATGCCTTTCTTGCTGGATGAAAAATCGCAATACACATAAACTCATCTCAGTAATGAATGCTTGTGAAATCCTTGATGCTTGTAGAATGTTTGGAACACGGAATGTCACGGTGAGGGAAATTATGTAAATTACATTTCTATTGGGTAGAACTCGCTCCAAGAGCATTTGTCTGCGAAATCTCCCTCATTTTCAAAACTGTCATTAGGAAATAACTGTGAACACAGAGTAAATGTTTCTTGGCGTAAATATGCCCTGTATGGTGTTGAAAGTTTGTTAATCCACATGTTCTCACCTCTGTAATGCATGTTTGTCTGATCCGAGATGCATGTAACATGTTCGGAACATGGAATATCACGCTGAGGAAATTATGTAAATTATATGCCGATTGGGTAGAACTCGCTCCAAGAGAATTTTTCTGTGATATCTACCTCATTTTTGAAAATGGTGTTAGGAAAATGCTGGGAAATCAGAGAAACATTTTCTAGGTGTAACTCTGCCATGTATTGGGATGAAAGTTCACTAATCCACATGCTCACAACTCAGTCATGAATGTTTTTTCGAATCCGTGTTGCATGTAGCGTGTTCTTAACACGGAATGTCACGGTGGAGGGAGAAATGTAAATTACATGTCTATTGGTTAGAACTCGCTCCAAGAGTTTTTTTTGAGAAAACTGCCTGATTTTGGAATCCGGCGATATGAATAACATGCAAACTGATAATAAAAATATCTAGGTGTTAATATGCCTTGTATGGTGAATGAAAGTTCGGTAATTCATGAAAAATGCTCACAACTCATTAAAAATGTTTGTCGAATCCGTGATGCATGTATCGTGTTCAGATCATGGAATGTCACGGTGAGTGAAACAATTTAAATAAAAGGTCTAGTGGATACAACACACTCAAAGAGGATTTTTCTGAGCAATATGCCTCATTTTCTAAACTGGAGTTAAGGAAATGCTGCAAAATAAGATTAAATGCTTCTCGGTTTAAATATGCCTTTCATATAGGTGAAAGTTCAGTAATAAACATGCTAACATCTCAGTAGTGAATATGTGTCGGATCCATGTTGCATGTAGCTTATACGGAACATGGAATTACACGGTGAGGGAATGTATGTCAATTACATTTCTGTTAGATAGAACTCGATGTAAGACGGTTTTTCTGTGTAAACTGCCTGTTTTACAAACTGACATTAGAAGATAGCTGGGGACTCAGAGTAAATAATTCTAAGTGTTAATATTCCTTGAATGGTGAATGAAAGTTCGGTAATCCACATGCTCACAGCTCAGAAATCATTGTTTGTCGAATCCATAATGCGTGTAGCATTTTCGGAACACCGAAAATCACGGTCAGTGAAACAAATTATATTACATGTCTATTGGGTAGAACAAGCTCCAAGAGTATTTTTCTGAGAAAACTGCCTGTTTTTCAAAACTGGCATTAGAAAATAGCTGGGAACTCAGAGTAAATAATTCTAAGTGTTAATATTCCTTGAATGGTGAATGAAAGCTCGGTAATCCACATGCTCACAAATTAGTAATAAGTGTTTGTCGAATCCGTGATGCATGTAATGTGTTCGGAGCACAAAATTTCACGGTCAGGTAAATTATGTAAATTACATGTCTATCGGGTAGAATTTGATAAAATAGCATTTTTCTGCAAAATATTCCTCATTTCAGAAACTGGCTTTTGGAAAAGTCTGTGAAATCAGGGTAAATGTTTCTTGGTGTAAATATGCCCTGTATGGTTTTGAAAGATTGGTAATCCACATGTCCTCACCTCAGTAATGAATGTTTGTCGTATCTTTGATGCATGTAACAGGTTCGGAACGCGGAATATCACGGTGAGGAAACTATGTAAATAAAATGTCGATTGGGAAGAACACGCTCCAAGAGAATTTTCCTGTGAAATCTACCTCAATTTCAAAACTGGTGTTAGGAAAAACCTGGGAAAAAAGAGTAAAATTTTTCGGTGTCAATATGCCCATTTTGGTGATGAATGTCCATTAATCCTCGTGCTCACAACTCAGTAATGAATGTTTTTTCGAATCCGTGATGCATGTAATGTGTTCAGAACACAGAATATATTGGTGAGGACACTATGTATACTAGATATCTAGTGGGTACATCAAGCTCAAAATGTATTTTACTGAGCCATCTGCCTCATTTTTAAACTGGCATTAGAAAAACCTGCAAAATAAGAGTACATACTGTAGGTGCACATATGCCTTTAATGGTGAGTGAGATTTCGGTAATCCACATGCTCACAACTCAGTAATGAATTTTTTTCAAGTCTGTGATGCAATTAATGTGTTTGGAAGATGGAATGACACGGTCAGGTAAGCTATGGAAATTAGATATCTGTCGGGTAGTACTCGCTATAAGACATTTTATCTGTGAAATTTTCCTCATATCCAAAACTGACTTTAGGAAAAGCTGTGAAATCTGTGTAAATGCTTCTAGGTGACAATATGCCTTTTATGGCGTATGAAAGTTCGGTACTCCACATGCTCACAACTCATTAAAGAATGTTTGTGCAATCCGTCATGCATGTATTGTGTTCGAAACACAGAATATTATGGTTAGGGAAACTGTGTAAATTAAATTTCTATTTGGTAAAACTCGCACCTAGAGTATTTTACTGTAAAAACTTCATGATTTCTGAAACAGGCGTTATGAAAAACCTGCGAAATCTGAGTAAATATTTCTAGGAATAAATATGCCATGCATGGTGAATGAAAGTTTGTAATACACAAGCTCACATATCAGTAATGAATTTGTGTCGAATCCGTGATGCCTGTATTCTGTTGGGAACACGGATGTCACATTCTGGAAAACAATGTAATTTACATGTGTCTTTTGTAGAACTCACTCAAAGAGGATTTTTCTGCACAATCTTTCTCTTTTTCTAACCTGGCGATAAGAATAAGCTGCAAAATCAAGGTAAATAATTCTCTGTTTAAGGATTCCTTTTATGGTGAATGAAAGTTCGGTAATCCACATGCTCACAGCTCAGAAACCATTGTTTGTCGAATCCATAAATCGTGTAGCATTTTCGGAACACCGAATGTCACGGTGAGGGAAACAAATTATATTACATGTCTATTGGGTAGAATAAGCTCCAAGAATATTTTTCTATGAAAACTGCCTGATTTTCGAATCTGACATTAGGGAAAATCTGCTCACACACACTAAATGTTTCTATGTGTAAATATGCCTTCTATGGTGGATGAAAGTTCAGTAATCCACATGTTCACAACTCAGAAATAAATGTCTGACGAATCCCTCATGCATGTACTGTGTTCAGAACACGGATATTCAAGGTGAGGGCCACTATGTAAATTACATGTCTATTGTGTATAACTTCCTCCACAAGAATATTTCTGTGGAAACTGCCTGATTTTTGATACTGGCATTAGAAAAAATATGCGAACTCAAAATAAATATTTCTAGGTGTTTATATGCCTTGAATGGTGATTGAATGTTCGGTTATCCACATGCTCACAACTCAGGAATGAATGTTTTTCGAATCCGTGTTGTATTTAACGTGTTAGGAAGATGGAATGACACAATCAGTTAAGCTATGTAAACTACATATCTATAGGGAAGAAATCCCTACAAGAGCATTTTTCCGCAAAATATGCCTCATTTCTGAAACTGGTTTTAGGAAAAGCTGCGAAATCTGAGTAAATGCTTCTAGGGGACAATATGCCTTTTATGGTGGATGAAAGATCAGTAATCCAAATGCTCACAACTCAGTAAGTAATGTTTGTCAAATCCGTCATGCATGTAGCGTGCTCGGAACACGGAATATCTTGGTGAGGGAAACTATGTAAATTAAAGTAGTATTTCATAGGTCACGCCCAAGAGAATTTTTCTGCGAAATCTTCATGAATTTTGAAACTGGCGTTAGGAAATTTCTGCGAAATCTGGTAAAAATTTCTAGGTATAAATATGCCTTGCATGGTGGATGAAACATCACAATACACATACTCACAACTCAGTAATGAATGCTTGTGAAATCCTTGATGCTTGTAGAATTTTTGGATCACGGAATGTCACGGTGAGGGAAATTATATGAATTACATTTCTATTGGGTAGATGTCGCTCCAAAAGCATTTGTCTGTGAAGTCTCCTTCATTTTCGAAACTGTCATTAGGAAAAAACTGTGAACTCAGAGTAAATGTTTCTTGGTGTATATATGCCCTGTAAGGTGTTGAAAGTATCATTATCCACATGTTCTCACCTCTGTAATGCATGTTTGTCTTATCCATGATGCATTGAACATGTTCGGAACACGGAATATCACGCTGAGGAAACTAGGTATATTACATGCCGATTGGGTAGAACTCGTTCCAAGGGAATTTTTCTGTGATATCTACCTCATTTTCAAAAACTGGTGTTAGGAAAAAGCTGGGAAATCAGAGAAAAATTTTCTAGGTGTAACTCTGCCATGTATGGGGATGAAAGTTCAGTAATCCACATGCTCACAACTCAGTCATGAATGTTTTTTCGAATCCGAGTTGCATGTAGCGTGTTCGTAACACAGAATGTCACGGTATAGGAAGAAATGTAAATTACATGTCTATTGGTTCGAACTCGGTCCAAGCGTATTTTTTTGAGAAAACTGCCTGATTTTGGAATCTGGTGTTATGAATTACAATCGAACTGAGAATAAATATATCTAGGTGTAAATATGCCTTGTATGGTGGATGAAAACTGTTATTCAAGAAAAATGCTCACAACTCATTAATAATGTTTGTCGAATCCGTGATGCATGTATCGAGTTCATATCATGGAAATTCACGTTGACTGAAACAATTTAAATAAAAGGTCTAGTGGATACAACACACTGAAAGAGGATTTTTCTGCGCAATATGCCTCATTTTCTAAACTGGATTTAAGAAAATGCTGCGAAATAATTTTAAATGCTTCTCAGTGTAAGTATGCCTTTCATAGGAGGTGAAAGTTCAGTAATTCACATGCTAACATCTCAGAAGAAAATACGTGTCGAATCCAGGATGCACGTAGCGTATACGGAACATGGAATTACAGGGTGAGGGAATCTATGTCAATTACATTTCTTTTGGGTAGCACTCGATGTAAGAGTTTTTTTATGAGAAAACTGCCTCTTTTTCAAAACTGGCATTAGAAATTAGATGGGAACTCAGGGTAGATAATCCTAACTGTTAATATTCCTTGAATGGTGAATGAAAGCTCGGTAATCCACATGCTCACAAATCAGTAATAACTGTTTGTCGAATCCGTGATGCATGTAATGTGTTCGGAGCACAGAATTTCACGGTCATTTAAACTATGTAAATTACATGTCTATTGGGTAGAAGTCGATAAAATAGCATTTTTCTGCAAAATATGCCTCATTTCCGAAACTGGTGTTAGGAAAAGCTGCGAAACCTGAGGTAATGCTTCTAGGTGACAATATGCCTTTTATGGTGGATGAAAGATCGGTAATCCACATGCTCACAACTCAGTAAGTAATGTTTGTCAAATCCATCATGCATGTAGCGTGCTCGGAACACGGAATATCATGGTGAGGAAAACTATGTAAATTAAAATACTATTTGATAGAACTAGCCCCAAGAGTATTTTTCTGCGAAATCTTCATGATTTTTGAAACTGTCGTTAGGAAGTTTCTGCCAAATCTGGTAAAAATTTTTTAGGTATAAATATGCCTTGCATGGTGGATGAAAAATCGCAATACACATAATCACATCTCAGTAATAAATGCTTGTGAAATCCTTGATGCTTCTAGAATGTTCGGAACACGGAATGTCATGGTGAGGGAAATTATGAAAATTACTTTTCTTTTGGGTAGAACTCGCTCCAAGAGCATTTGTCTGCGAAATCTCCCTCATTTTTGAAACTGTCTTTAGGAAAGTACTGTGAACTCAGAGTAAATGTTTCTTGGTGTAAATATGCCCTGTATGGTGTTAAAAGTTTGTTAATCCACATGTTCTCACCTCTGTAATGCATGTTTGTCTTCTCCGAGATGCATGTATCGTGTTCAGAACACGGAATATCACGCTGAGGAAATTATGTAAATTATATGCCGATTGGGTAGAACTCGCTCCAAGAGAATTTTTCTGTGATATCTACCTCATTTTTGAAAATGGTGTTAGGAAAATGCTGGGAAATCAGAGAAAAATTTTCTAGGTGTAAATCTGCCATGTATGGGGATGAAAGTTCACTAATCCACATGCTCACAACTCAGTCATGAATGTTTTTTCGAATCCGTGTTGCATGTAGCGTGTTCGTAACACGGAATATCACGGTGGAGGGAGAAATGTAAATTACATGTCTATTGGTTAGAACTCGCTCCAAGAGGATGTTTTTGAGAAAACTGCCTGATTTTGGAATCCGGCGTTATGAATAACCTGCAAACTGGGAATAAAATTATCTAGGTGTTAATATGCCTTGTATGGTGGATGAAAGTTCGGTAATTCAAGAAAAATGCTCACAACTCATTAAATGTTTGTCGAATCTGTGATGCATGTATCGTGTTCAGATCATGGAAAGTCACGGTGAGTGAAACAATTTAAATAAAAGGTCTAGTGGATACAACACACTCAAAGAGGATTTTTCTGTGCATTATGCCTCATTTTATAAACTGGAGTTAAGAAAATGCTGCGAAATAAGATTAAATGTTTCTCGGTGTAAATATGCCTTTCATAGTAGGTGAAAGTTCAGTAATAGACATGCTAACAACTCAGTAGTGAATATGTGTCGGATCCATGTTGCATGTAGCTTATACGGAACATGGAATTACACGGTGAGGGAATGTATGTCAATTACATTTCTGTTAGATAGAACTCGATGTAAGACGGTTTTTCTCTGTAAACTGCCTGTTTTTCAAAACTGGCATTAGAAAATAGCTGGGAACACAGAGTAAATAATTCTAAGTGTTAATATTCCTTGAATGGTGAATGAAAGCTCGGTAATCCACATGCTCACAAATCAGTAACAACTGTTTGTCGAATCCGTGATGCATGTAATGTGTTCGGAGCACAGAATGTCACGGTCAAGTAAACTATGTAAATTACATGTCTATCGGGTAGAACTCGATGAAAGAGCATTTTTCTGCAAAATATGCCTCATTTCCGAAACTGGCTTTTGGAAAAGACTGTGAAATCAGGGTAAATGTTTCTTGGTGTAAATATGCCCTGTATAGTGTTGAAAGTTTGGTAATCCACATGTTCTCACCTCAGTAATGAATGTTTGTCTTAACCTTGATGTATGTAAGAGGATTGGAACGCAGAATATCACGGTGAGGAATCTATGTAAATTAAATTTCTATTGGGAAGAACTCGCTCCAAGAGAATTTTTCTGTGAAATCTACCTCAATTTCTAAACTGGTTTTAGGGAAAAGCTGGGAAATAAGAGTAAATATTCTTCGGTGTCAATATGCCCATTTCAGTGATGAATGTTCATTAATCCTCGTGCTCACAACTCAGTAATGAATGTTTTTTCGAAACCGTGATGCATGTAATGTGTTCGGAACACAGAATATCACGCTGAGAAAACTAAGTAAATTACATTCCGATTGGGTAGATCTCGGTCCAAGAGAATTTTTCTGTGATATCTACCTCATTTTCGAAACTGTTGTTATTAAACAGCTGGGAATTCAGAGAAAAATTTTCTAGGTGTAACTCTGCCATGTATGGGGATGAAAGTTCAGTAATACACAAGCTCACAACTCCTTCATGAATGTATTTACGAATCCGTGTTTCATGTAGCGTGTTCGTAACTGGAATGTCACGGTGGGGGAAGAAATTTAAATTACATGTCTATTGGTTCGATCTCGCTCCAAGAGGATTTTTTTGAGAAAACTGCCTGATTTTGGAATCTGTCATTATGAATAACCTGCGAACTGAGAATAAATATATCTAGGTGTAAATATGCCTTGTATGGTGTGTGAAATCTGTAATTCAAGAAAAATGCTCACAACTCATTAAAAATGTTTTTCGAATCAGTGATGAATGTATCGTGTTCAGAACATGGAAATTCACGTTTAGTGTAACAATTTAAATAAAAGTCTAGTGGATACAACACACTCAAAGAGGATTTTTCTGCGCAATATGCCTCATTTTCTAACCTGGATTTAAGAAAATGCTGCGAAATAAGATTAAATGCTTCCCAGTGTAAATATGCCTTTCATAGTAGGTGAAAGTTCAGTAATCCACATGCTAACATCTCAGAAGAGAATACGTGTCGAATCCAGGATGCACGTAGCGTATACGGAACATGGAATTATAGGGTGAGGGAATCTATGTCAATTACATATCTGTTGGGTAGAACTCGATGTAAGACGGTTTTTATGTGAAAACTGCCTCTTTATCAAAACAGGCATTAGAAAAAAGCTGGGAACTCAGGGTACATAATCCTAACTGTTAATATTCCTTGATTGGTTAATGAACGCTCGGTAATCCACATGCTCACAAATCAGTAATAACTGTTTGTCGAAACCATGATGCATGTAATGTGTTTGGAGCACACAATGTCACGGTCAGGTAAACTATGTAAATTACATGTCGATCGGGTAGAACTCGATGAAAGAGCATTTTTCCGCGAAATATTCCTCAATTCCGAAACTGCTGTTAGGAAAACCTGCGAAACTTTAGTAAATGCTCCTAGGTGACAATATGCCTTTTATGTTGGGTGAAAGATCGGTAATCCACATGCTCACAACTCAGTAAGTAATGTTTGTCAAATCCATCATGCATGTAGCGTGCTCGGATCACGGAATATCATGGTGAGGAAAACTATGTAAATTAAAATATTATTTGAAAGGACTCTCCCCAAGAGAATTTTTCTGCGAAATGTTCATGATTTTTCAAACTGGCGTTAGGAAATTTCTGCCAAATCTGGTAAAAATTTCTAGTTATAAAAATGCCTTTCTTGCTGGATGAAAAATCGCAATACACATAAACTCATCTCAGTAATGAATGCTTGTGAAATCCTTGATACTTGTAGAATGTTTGGAACACGGAATGTCATGGTGAGGGAAATTATGTAAATTACATTTCTATTGGGTAGAACTCGCTCCAAGAGCATTTGTCTGCGAAATCTCCCTCATTTTCAAAACTGTCATTAGGAAATAACTGTGAACACAGAGTAAATGTTTCTTGGCGTAAATATGCCCTGTATGGTGTTGAAAGTTTGTTAATCCACATGTTCTCACCTCTGTAATGCATGTTTGTCTGATCCGAGATGCATGTAACATGTTCGGAACATGGAATATCACGCTGAGGAAATTATGTAAATTATATGCCGATTGGGTAGAACTCGCTCCAAGAGAATTTTTCTGTGATATCTACCTCATTTTTGAAAATGGTGTTAGGAAAATGCTGGGAAATCAGAGAAACATTTTCTAGGTGTAACTCTGCCATGTATTGGGATGAAAGTTCACTAATCCACATGCTCACAACTCAGTCATGAATGTTTTTTCGAATCCGTGTTGCATGTAGCGTGTTCTTAACACGGAATGTCACGGTGGAGGGAGAAATGTAAATTACATGTCTATTGGTTAGAACTCGCTCCAAGAGTTTTTTTTGAGAAAACTGCCTGATTTTGGAATCCGGCGATATGAATAACATGCAAACTGATAATAAAAATATCTAGGTGTTAATATGCCTTGTATGGTGAATGAAAGTTCGGTAATTCATGAAAAATGCTCACAACTCATTAAAAATGTTTGTCGAATCCGTGATGCATGTATCGTGTTCAGATCATGGAATGTCACGGTGAGTGAAACAATTTAAATAAAAGGTCTAGTGGATACAACACACTCAAAGAGGATTTTTCTGAGCAATATGCCTCATTTTCTAAACTGGAGTTAAGGAAATGCTGCAAAATAAGATTAAATGCTTCTCGGTTTAAATATGCCTTTCATATAGGTGAAAGTTCAGTAATAAACATGCTAACATCTCAGTAGTGAATATGTGTCGGATCCATGTTGCATGTAGCTTATACGGAACATGGAATTACACGGTGAGGGAATGTATGTCAATTACATTTCTGTTAGATAGAACTCGATGTAAGACGGTTTTTCTGTGTAAACTGCCTGTTTTACAAACTGACATTAGAAGATAGCTGGGGACTCAGAGTAAATAATTCTAAGTGTTAATATTCCTTGAATGGTGAATGAAAGTTCGGTAATCCACATGCTCACAGCTCAGAAATCATTGTTTGTCGAATCCATAATGCGTGTAGCATTTTCGGAACACCGAAAATCACGGTCAGTGAAACAAATTATATTACATGTCTATTGGGTAGAACAAGCTCCAAGAGTATTTTTCTGAGAAAACTGCCTGTTTTTCAAAACTGGCATTAGAAAATAGCTGGGAACTCAGAGTAAATAATTCTAAGTGTTAATATTCCTTGAATGGTGAATGAAAGCTCGGTAATCCACATGCTCACAAATTAGTAATAAGTGTTTGTCGAATCCGTGATGCATGTAATGTGTTCGGAGCACAAAATTTCACGGTCAGGTAAATTATGTAAATTACATGTCTATCGGGTAGAATTTGATAAAATAGCATTTTTCTGCAAAATATTCCTCATTTCAGAAACTGGCTTTTGGAAAAGTCTGTGAAATCAGGGTAAATGTTTCTTGGTGTAAATATGCCCTGTATGGTTTTGAAAGATTGGTAATCCACATGTCCTCACCTCAGTAATGAATGTTTGTCGTATCTTTGATGCATGTAACAGGTTCGGAACGCGGAATATCACGGTGAGGAAACTATGTAAATAAAATGTCGATTGGGAAGAACACGCTCCAAGAGAATTTTCCTGTGAAATCTACCTCAATTTCAAAACTGGTGTTAGGAAAAACCTGGGAAAAAAGAGTAAAATTTTTCGGTGTCAATATGCCCATTTTGGTGATGAATGTCCATTAATCCTCGTGCTCACAACTCAGTAATGAATGTTTTTTCGAATCCGTGATGCATGTAATGTGTTCAGAACACAGAATATATTGGTGAGGACACTATGTATACTAGATATCTAGTGGGTACATCAAGCTCAAAATGTATTTTACTGAGCCATCTGCCTCATTTTTAAACTGGCATTAGAAAAACCTGCAAAATAAGAGTACATACTGTAGGTGCACATATGCCTTTAATGGTGAGTGAGATTTCGGTAATCCACATGCTCACAACTCAGTAATGAATTTTTTTCAAGTCTGTGATGCAATTAATGTGTTTGGAAGATGGAATGACACGGTCAGGTAAGCTATGGAAATTAGATATCTGTCGGGTAGTACTCGCTATAAGACATTTTATCTGTGAAATTTTCCTCATATCCAAAACTGACTTTAGGAAAAGCTGTGAAATCTGTGTAAATGCTTCTAGGTGACAATATGCCTTTTATGGCGTATGAAAGTTCGGTACTCCACATGCTCACAACTCATTAAAGAATGTTTGTGCAATCCGTCATGCATGTATTGTGTTCGAAACACAGAATATTATGGTTAGGGAAACTGTGTAAATTAAATTTCTATTTGGTAAAACTCGCACCTAGAGTATTTTACTGTAAAAACTTCATGATTTCTGAAACAGGCGTTATGAAAAACCTGCGAAATCTGAGTAAATATTTCTAGGAATAAATATGCCATGCATGGTGAATGAAAGTTTGTAATACACAAGCTCACATATCAGTAATGAATTTGTGTCGAATCCGTGATGCCTGTATTCTGTTGGGAACACGGATGTCACATTCTGGAAAACAATGTAATTTACATGTGTCTTTTGTAGAACTCACTCAAAGAGGATTTTTCTGCACAATCTTTCTCTTTTTCTAACCTGGCGATAAGAATAAGCTGCAAAATCAAGGTAAATAATTCTCTGTTTAAGGATTCCTTTTATGGTGAATGAAAGTTCGGTAATCCACATGCTCACAGCTCAGAAACCATTGTTTGTCGAATCCATAAATCGTGTAGCATTTTCGGAACACCGAATGTCACGGTGAGGGAAACAAATTATATTACATGTCTATTGGGTAGAACTCGCTCCAAGAGTATTTTTCTATGAAAACTGCCTGATTTTCGAATCTGACTTTAGGGAAAATCTGCGCACACAGACGAAATGTTTCTAGGTTTAAAATGCCTTGTATGGTGGATGAAAGTTCTCTAATCCACATTCTCAGAACTCAGTAATGATTGTTTGTCGAATGCATGATACATAAAGCCTGTTCTGAACACGGAACTTCATGGTGAGGGAAACTGTGTAAATTACATGTCTATTGGTTATAAATCGCTCCAAGAGAATTTTTCTGTGAAATCAACCTCATTTTCGGATGTGGCATTAGGAAACAATTGCGACACAATTGTAAGTGTTTCTATGTGTAAATATGCCTTCTATGGTGGAGGAAAGTTCAGTAATCCACATGTTCACAACTCAGAAATAAATGTTTGACGAATCCATCATGCATGTAGTGTGTTCGGAACACGGATATTCACGGTGAGGGCAACTATGTAAATTACATGTCTATTGTGTATAAATTCCTCCACAAGGATATTTCTGTGGAAACTGCCTGATTTTTGATACTGGCATTAGAAAAAAGATGCGAACTCAAAATAAATATTTCTAGGTTTTTATATGCCTTGAATGGTGATTGACAGTTCGGTTATCCACATGCTCGCAAATCAGTAATGAATGTTTTTCGAATCCATGTTGTATTTAACGTGATCGGAAGACGGAATGACACAATAAGTTAAGCTATGTAAATTACATATCTATCGGGAAGAACACCCTACAAGAGCATTTTTCCGCAAAATATGCCTCATTTCCGAAACTGGTGTTAGGAAAAGCTGCGAAATCTGAGTAAATGCTTCTAGGTGACAATATGCCTTTTATGGTGGATTAAAGATCGGTAATCCACATGCTCACAACTCAGTAAGTAATGATTTTCAAATCCGTCATGCATGTAGCGTGCTCGGAACACGGAATATCATGGTGAGGGAAACTATGTAAATTAAAATACTATTTGATAGGACTCGCCCCAAGAGAATTTTTCTGCGAAATCTTCATGATTTCTGAAAGTGGCGTTAGGAAATTTCTGCGAAATATGTTAAAAAATTCTAGGTATAAATATGCCTTGCATGGTGGATGAAAGATCGCAATACACATACTCACATCTCAGTAATGAATGCTTGTGAAATCCTTGATGCTTGTAGAATGTTCGGAACACGGAATGTCACGGTGAGGGAAACAATGTAAATTACATTTCTATTGGGTAGAACTCGCTCCAAGAGCATTTGTCTGCGAAATCTCCCTCATTTTCGAAACTGTCATTAGGAAAAACCTGTGAACTCAGAGTAAATGTTTCTTGGTGTAAATATGCCCTTTATGGTGTTGAAAGTTTGTTAATCCACATGTTCTCACCTCTGTAATGCATGTTTGTGGTATCCGTGATGCATGTAACTTGTTCGGAACACGGAATATCACGCTGAGGAAACTATGTAAATTACATGCCGATTGGGTAGAACTCGCTCCAGGAGAATTTTTCTGTGATATCTACCTCATTTTCAAATCTGGTGTTAGGAAAAAGCTGGGAAATCAGAGAAAAATTTTCTAGGTGTAACTCTGCCATGTATGGGGATGAAAGTTCAGTAATCCACATGCTCACATCTCAGTCATGGATGTTTTATGAATCCGTGTTGCATGTAGCGTGTTCTTAACACGGAATGTCACAGTGGAGGAAGAAATTTAAATTAAATGTCTATTGGTTAGAACACGCTCCAAGAGGATTTTTTTGAGAAAACTGCCTGATTTTGGATTCTGGCTTTATGAATAAACTGCGAACTGAGAATAAATATATCTAGGTGTAAATATGCCTTGTATGGTGGATGAAAGTTCGGTAATTCATGAAAAATTCTCACAACTCATTAAAAATATTTGTCGAATCAGTGATGCATGTATTGTGTTCAGAACATGGAAAGTCAAGGTGAGTGAAACAATTTAAATAAAATGTCTAGTGGATACATCACACTCAAAGAGGATTTTTCTGTGCAATATGCCTCATTTTCTAAACTGGAATTAAGAAAATGCTGCGAAATAAGATTAAATGCTTCTCGGTGTAAATATGCCTTTCATACTAGGTGGAAGTTCAGTAATCCACATGCTAACAACTCAGTAGTGAATATGTGTCGAATCTGTAATGCATGTAGCATATACGGAACATGGAATTACACGGTGAGGGAATCTATGTCAATTAAATTTCTGTTGGATAGAACTCGATGTAAGACGGTTTTTCTGTGAAACATGCATGTTTTTCAAAATGGCCGTAGAAAATAGCTGGGAACTCAGAGTAAATAATTCTAAGTGCCAATATTTCTTGAACGGTGAATGAAAGCTCTGTTATCCACATGCTCACAAATCAGTAATAACTGTTTTTTGAATCCGTGATGCATATAATGTGTTTGGAGCACAGAGTGTCACGGTCAGGTAAACTATGTAAATTACATGTCTATTGGGTAGAAGTCGATAAAAGAGCATTTTCCTTCAAAATATGCCTCATTTCCGAGACTGGCTTTTGGAAAATACTGTGAAATCAGGGTAAAAGGTCTTGGTGTAAATATGCCCTGTATGGTGTTCAAAGATAGGTAATCCACGTGTTCTCACCTCACTAATGAATGTTTGTCTTATCCTAGATGTATGTAACAGGTTCGGAACGCGGAATATCACTGTGTGGAAACTATGTAAATGCAATGTCGATTGGGAAGAACTCGCTCCAAGAGAATTTTTTTGTGAAATCTACCTCAATTTCAAAATTGGTGTTAGGGAAAAGCGGGGAAATAAGAATAAAATTTCTTGGGTGTCAATATGCCCATTTTGGTGATGAATGTTCATTAATCCTCGTGCTCACAACTCAGTAATGAATGTTTTATCGAATCCGTGATGCATGTAATGTGTTCAGAACACAGAATATCATGGTGAGGAGACTATGTAAACTAGATGTCTAGTGGGTACATCAAGCTCAAAGTGTATTTTACTGAGCCACCTGCCTCATTTTTAAATGGCATAAAAAAAGTTGCAAAATCAGAGTAAATTCTGTAGGTGCACATATGCCTTTAATGCTGAATGAGATTTCGGTAATCCACATGCTCACAACTCAGTAATGAATGTTTTTCAAGTCTGTGATGCAATTAATGTGTTTGGAAGAAGGAATGACACGGTCAGTTAAACTATGGAAATTACACATCTGTCGGGTAGAACTCGCTATAAGAACATTTAACTGTGAAATATTCCTCATATCCAAAACTGGCATTAGGAAAAGCTGCGAAATCTGAGTCAATGCTTCTAGGTGACAATATGCCTTTTATGGTGGATGAAAGTTCGGTACTCCACATGCTCACAACTCATTAAAGAATGTTTGTGCAATCCGTCATGCATGTAGCGTGTTCGAAACACAGAATATCATGGTTAGGGAAACTGAGTAAATTAAATTTCTATTTGGTAGAACTCGCACCAAGAGGATTTTACTGCAAAAACTTCATGATTCCTGAAACAGGCGTTATAAAATCCTGCGAAATCTGAGTAAATATTTCTAGGAATAAATATGCCATGCATGGTGAATGAAAGTTTGTAATACCCATGCTCACATCTCAGTAATGAATTTTTGTCGAATCCGTGATCCTTTTATTGTGTTGGGAACACGGATGTCACGTGCTGGAAAACAATGTAATTTACATGTGTCGTGTGTAGAACTCACTCAAAGAGTATTTTTCTGCACAATCTTTCTCATTTTCTAACCTGGCGATAAGAATAAGCTGCAAAATCAAAGTAAATACTTCTATGTGTAAGGATTCCTTTTATGGTGAATGAAAGTTCGGTCATCCTCATGCTCACAGATCAGTAACCATTGTTTGTCGAATCCGTAATGCGTGTAGCATTTTCGGAACACCGAATGTCACGGTGAGGGAAACAAATTATATTACATGTCTATTGGGTAGAACTCGCTCCAAGAGTATTTTTCTATGAAAACTGCCTGATTTTCGAATCTGACTTTAGGGAAAATCTGCGCACACAGACGAAAAGTTTCTAGGTTTAAAATGCCTTGTATGGTGGATGAAAGTTCTCTAATCCACATTCTCAGAACTCAGTAATGATTGTTTGTCGAATGCATGATACATAAAGCCAGTTCTGAACACGGAACTTCATGGTGAGGGAAACTGTGTAAATTACATGTCTATTGTTATAAATCGCTACAAGAGAATTTTTCTGTGAAATCAACCTCATTTTCGGATGTGGCATTAGGAAACAATTGCGACACAATTGTAAGTGTTTCTATGTGTAAATATGCCTTCTATGGTGGAGGAAAGTTCAGTAATCCACATGTTCACAACTCAGAAATAAATGTTTGACGAATCCATCATGCATGTAGTGTGTTCGGAACACAGATATTCACGGTGAGGGCAACTATGTAAATTACATGTCTATTGTGTATAAATTCCTCCACAGAATATTTCTGTGGAAACTGCCTGATTTTTGATACTGGCATTAGAAAAAAGATGCGAACTCAATAAAATATTTCTAGGTGTTTATATGCCTTGAATGGTGATTGACAGTTCGGTTATCCACATGCTCGCAAATCAGTAATGAATGTTTTTCGAATCCGTGTTGTATTTAACGTGATCGGAAGACGGAATGACACAATAAGTTAAGCTATGTAAATTACATATCTATCGGGAAGAACACCCTACAAGAGCATTTTTCCGCAAAATATGCCTCATTTCCGAAACTGGTGTTAGGAAAAGCTGCGAAATCTGAGTAAATGCTTCTAGGTGACAATATGCCTTTTATGGTGGATGAAAGATCGGTAATCCACATGCTCACAACTCAGTAAGTAATGATTTTCAAATCCGTCATGCATGTAGCGTGCTCGGAACACGGAATATCATGGTGAGGGAAACTATGTAAATTAAAATACTATTTGATAGGACTCGCCCCAAGAGAATTTTTCTGCGAAATCTTCATGATTTTTGAAAGTGGCGTTAGGAAATTTCTGCGAAATCTGGTAAAAAATTCTAGGTATAAATATGCCTTGCATGGTGGATGAAAGATCGCAATACACATACTCACATCTCAGTAATGAATGCTTGTGAAATCCTTGATGCTTGTAGAATGTTCGGAACACGGAATGTCACGGTGAGGGAAACTATGTAAATTACATTTCTATTGGGTAGAACTCGCTCCAAGAGGATTTATCTGCAAAATCTCCCTCATTTTCGAAACTCGTGTTAGGATAAATCTGGGAAATCAGAGAAAAATTTTCTAGGTGTAACTCTGCCATGTATCGGGATGAAAGTTCAGTAATCCACATGCTCACAACTCAGTCATGAATGTTTTTTCGAATCCGTTTTGCATGTAACGTGTTCGTAACACAGAATGTCACGGTGGAGGAAGAAATGTAAATTACATGTCTATTGGTTAGAAATCGCTCCGAGAGGATTTTTTTGAGAAAACGGCCTGATTTTGGAATCTGGCATTATGAATAAACTGCGAACTGAGAATAAATATATCTAGGTGTAAATATGCCTTGTATGGTGAATGAAATCTGTAATACATGTAAAATGCTCACAACTCATTAAAAAAGTTTGTCGAATCCGTGATGCATGTATCGTGTTCAGAACATGGAAAGTCACGGTGAGTGAAACAATTTAAATAAAAGGTCTAGTGGATACGACACACTCAAAGAGAATTTTTCTGCACAATATGCCTCATTTTCTAAACTGGATTTAAGTAAATGCTGCGAAATAAGATTAAAGGCTTCTCAGTGTAAATATGCCTTTCATAGTAGGTGAAAGTTCAGTAATCCACATGCGAACAACTCAGTATTGAATATGTGTCGAATCCGTGATGCACGTAGGATATACGGAACATGGAATTACACGGTGAGGGAATCTATGTCAATTACAATTCTGTTGGATAGAACTCGATGTAAGACGGTTTTCCTGTGTAAACTGCCTGTTTTTCAAAACTGGCTTTAGAAAATAGCTGGGAACACATAGTAAATAATTCTAAGTGTTAATATTCCTTGAATGGTGAATGAAAGCTCGGTAATCCACATGCTCACAAATCTGTAATAACTGTTTGTCGAATCTGTGATGCATGTAATGTGTTAGGAGCACAGAATGTCACGGTCATTTAAACTATGTAAATTACATGTCTATCGGGTAGAACTCGATAAAAGAGAATTTTCCTGCAAAATATGCCTCATTTCTGAAACTGGCTTTTGGAAAAGACTGTGAAATCAGGGTAAATGTTTCTTGGTGTAAATATGCCTTGTATGGTGTTGAAAGTTTGGTAATCCACATGTTCTCACCTCAGTAATGAATGTTTGTCTTATCCTTGATGCATGTAACAGGTTCGGAACGCAGAATATCACGGTGAGGAAACTATGTAAATTCAGTGTTGATTAGGTAGAAACCGCTCCAATGAATTTTTCTGTGAAATCTACCTCAATTTCAAAACTGGTGATAGGAAAAAGCTGGGAAATAAGAGTAAAATTTCTTCGGTGTCAATATGCCCATTTTGGTGATGAATGTTCATTAATCCTCGTGCTCACAACTCAATAATGAATGTTTTTTCGAATCCGTGATGCATGTAACGTGTTCGGAACACAGAATATCATGGTTAGGATACTATGTTAACTAGAGGTCTAGTGGGTACATCAAGCTCAAAGTGTATTTTACTGTGCCATCTGCCTCATTTTTAAACTGGCATTAGCAAAAGCTGCAAAATCAGAGTAAATTCTGTAGGTGCACATATGCCTTTAATGGTGAATGAAATTTCGGAAATCCACATGCTCATAACTCAGTAATGAACGTTTTTCAAGTCTGTGATGCAATTAATGTGTTTGGAAGATGGTATGACACGGTCAGGTAAGCTACGGAAATTACATATCTGTCGGGTAGAACTCGCTATAAGACCATTTATCTGTGAAATATTCCTCATATCCAAAACTGGTGTTAGGAAAAGCTGCGAAATCTGAGTCAATGCTTCTAGGTGACAATATGCCTTTTATGGTGGATGAAAGTTCGGTACTCCACATGCTCACAACACATTAAAGAATGTTTGTGCAATCCGTCATGCATGTTGCATGTTCGAAACAGAGAATATCATGGTTAGGGAAACTGTGAAAATTAAATTTCTATTTGGCAGAACTCGCACCAAGAGGATTTTACTGCAAAAGCTTCATGATTTCTGAAACTGGCGTTATAAAATCCTGCAAAATCTGAGTAAATATTTCTAGGAATAAATATGCCATGCATGGTGAATGAACGTTTGTAATACCCATGCTCACATCTCAGTAATGCATTTTTGTCGAATCCGTGATCCTTTTATTGTGTTGGGAACACGGATGTCACGTGCTGGAAAACAATGTAATTTACATGTGTCGTGTGTAGAACTCACTCAAAGAGTATTTTTCTGCACAATCTTTCTCATTTTCTAACCTGGCGATAAGAATAAGCTGCAAAATCAAAGTAAATACTTCTATGTGTAAGGATTCCTTTTATGGTGAATGAAAGTTCGGTCATCCTCATGCTCACAGATCAGTAACCATTGTTTGTCGAATCCGTAATGCGTGTAGCATTTTCGGAACACCGAATGTCACGGTGAGGGAAACAAATTATATTACATGTCTATTGGGTAGAACTCGCTCCAAGAGTATTTTTCTATGAAAACTGCCTGATTTTCGAATCTGACATTAGGGAAAATCTGCGCACACAGACGAAATGTTTCTAGGTTTAAAATGCCTTGTATGGTGGATGAAAGTTCTCTAATCCACATTCTCAGAACTCAGTAATGATTGTTTGTCGAATCCGTGATACATAAAGCCTGTTCTGAACACGGAACTTCATGGTGAGGGAAACTGTGTAAATTACATGTCTATTGGTTATAAATCGCTCCAAGAGGATTTTTCTGTGAAATCAACCTCATTTTCGGATGTGGCATTAGGAAACAATTGCGACACAATTGTAAGTGTTTCTATGTGTAAATATGCCTTCTATGGTGGAGGAAAGTTCAGTAATCCACATGTTCACAACTCAGAAATAAATGTTTGACGAATCCATCATGCATGTAGTGTGTTCGGAACACGGATATTCACGGTGAGGGCAACTATGTAAATTACATGTCTATTGTGTATAAATTCCTCCACAAGGATATTTCTGTGGAAACTGCCTGATTTTTGATACTGGCATTAGAAAAAAGATGCGAACTCAAAATAAATATTTCTAGGTGTTTATATGCCTTGAATGGTGATTGACAGTTCGGTTATCCACATGCTCGCAAATCAGTAATGAACGGTTTTCGAATCCGTGTTGTATTTAACGTGATCGGAAGACGGAATGACACAATAAGTTAAGCTATGTAAATTACATATCTATCGGGAAGAACACCCTACAAGACCATTTTTCCGCAAAATATGCCTCATTTCCGAAACTGGTGTTAGGAAAAGCTGAGAAATCTGAGTAAATGCTTCTAGGTGACAATATGCCTTTTATGGTGGATGAAAGATCGGTAATCCACATGCTCACAACTCATTAAAGAATGTTTGTGCAATCCGTCATGCATGTAGCGTGTTCGAAACACAGAATATCATGGTTAGGGAAACTGAGTAAATTAAATTTCTATTTGGTAGAACTCGCACCAAGAGGATTTTACTGCAAAAACTTCATGATTTCTGAAACAGGCGTTATAAAATCCTGCGAAATCTGAGTAAATATTTCTAGGAATAAATATGCCATGCATGGTGAATGAAAGTTTGTAATACCCATGCTCACATCTCAGTAATGAATTTTTGTCGAATCCGTGATGCTTGTATTGTGTTGGGAACACGGATGTCACGTGCTGGAAAACAATGTAATTTACATGTGTCGTGTGTAGAACTCACTCAAAGAGTATTTTTCTGCACAATCTTTCTCATTTTCTAACCTGGCGATAAGAATAAGCTGCAAAATCAAAGTAAATACTTCTATGTGTAAGGATTCCTTTTATGGTGAATGAAAGTTCGGTCATCCTCATGCTCACAGATCAGTAACCATTGTTTGTCGAATCCGTAATGCGTGTAGCATTTTCGGAACACCGAATGTCACGGTGAGGGAAACAAATTATATTAAATGTCTATTGGGTAGAACTCGCTCCAAGAGTATTTTTCTATGAAAACTGCCTGATTTTCGAATCTGACCTTAGGGAAAATCTGCGCACACAGACGAAATGTTTCTAGGTTTAAAATGCCTTGTATGGTGGATGAAAGTTCTCTAATCCACATTCTCAGAACTCAGTAATGATTGTTTGTCGAATCCGTGATACATAAAGCCTGTTCTGAACACGGAACTTCATGGTGAGGGAAACTGTGTAAATTACATGTCTATTGGTTATAAATCGCTCCAAGAGGATTTTTCTGTGAAATCAACCTCATTTTCGGATGTGGCATTAGGAAACAATTGCGACACAATTGTAAGTGTTTCTATGTGTAAATATGCCTTCTATGGTGGAGGAAAGTTCAGTAATCCACATGTTCACAACTCAGAAATAAATGTTTGACGAATCCATCATGCATGTAGTGTGTTCGGAACACGGATATTCACGGTGAGGGCAACTATGTAAATTACATGTCTATTGTGTATAAATTCCTCCACAAGGATATTTCTGTGGAAACTGCCTGATTTTTGATACTGGCATTAGAAAAAAGATGCGAACTCAAAATAAATATTTCTAGGTGTTTATATGCCTTGAATGGTGATTGACAGTTCGGTTATCCACATGCTCGCAAATCAGTAATGAATGTTTTTCGAATCCGTGTTGTATTTAACGTGATCGGAAGACGGAATGACACAATAAGTTAAGCTATGTAAATTACATATCTATCGGGAAGAACACCCTACAAGAGCATTTTTCCGCAAAATATGCCTCATTTCCGAAACTGGTGTTAGGAAAAGCTGAGAAATCTGAGTAAATGCTTCTAGGTGACAATATGACTTTTATGGTGTATGAAAGATCGGTAATCCACATGCTCACAACTCAGTAAGTAATGATTGTCAAATCCGTCATGCATGTAGCGTGCTCGGAACACGGAATATCATGGTGAGGGAAACTATGTAAATTAAAATACTATTTGATAGGACTCGCCCCAAGAGTATTTTTCTGCGAAATCTTCATGATTTCTGAAAGTGGCGTTAGGAAATTTCTGCGAAATCTGGTAAAAAATTCTAGGTATAAATATGCCTTGCATGGTGGATGAAAGATCGCAATACACATACTCACATCTCAGTAATGAATGCTTGTGAAATCCTTGATGCTTGTAGAATGTTCGGAACACGGAATGTCACGGTGAGGGAAACTATGTAAATTACATTTCTATTGGGTAGAACTCGCTCCAAGAGCATTTGTCTGCGAAATCTCCCTCATTTTCGAAACTGTCATTAGGAAAAACCTGTGAACTCAGAGTAAATGTTTCTTGGTGTAAATATGCCCTTTATGGTGTTGAAAGTTTGTTAATCCACATGTTCTCACCTCTGTAATGCATGTTTGTGGTATCCGTGATGCATGTAACTTGTTCGGAACACGGAATATCACGCTGAGGAAACTATGTAAATTACATGCCGATTGGGTAGAACTCGCTCCAGGGGAATTTTTCTGTGATATCTACCTCATTTTCAAATCTGGTGTTAGGAAAAAGCTGGGAAATCAGAGAAAAATTTTCTAGGCGTAACTCTGCCATGTATGGGGATGAAAGTTCAGAAATCCACATGCTCACATCTCAGTCATGGATGTTTTACGAATCCGTGTTGCATGTAGCGTGTCCTTAACACGGAATGTCACAGTGGAGGAAGAAATTTAAATTAAATGTCTATTGGTTAGAACACGCTCTAAGAGGATTTTTTTGAGAAAACTGCCTGATTTTGGATTCTGGCTTTATGAATAAACTGCGAACTGAGAATATATATATCGAGGTGTAAATATGCCTTGTATGGTGGATGAAAGTTCGGTAATTCATGAAAAATTCTCACAACTAATTAAAAATATTTGTCGAATCCGTGATGCATGTATCGTGTTCAGAACATGGAAAGTCAAGGTGAGTGAAACAATTTAAATAAAATGTCTAGTGGATACATCACACTCAAAGAGGATTTTTCTGTGCAATATGCCTCATTTTCTAAACTGGAATTAAGAAAATGCTGCGAAATAAGATTAAATGCTTCTCGGTGTAAATATGCCTTTCATACTAGGTGGAAGTTCAGTAATCCACATGCTAACAACTCAGTAGTGAATATGTGTCGAATCTATAATGCATGTAGCATATACGGAACATGGAATTACACGGTGAGGGAATCTATGTCAATTAAATTTCTGTTGGATAGAACTCGATGTAAGACGGTTTTTCTGTGAAACATGCATGTTTTTCAAAATGGCCGTAGAAAATAGCTGGGAACTCAGAGTAAATAATTCTAAGTGCCAATATTCCTTGAACGGTGAATGAAAGCTCGGTTATCCACATGCTCACAAATCAGTAATAACTGTTTTTTGAATCCGTGATGCATATAATGTGTTTGGAGCACAGAGTGTCACGGTCAGGTAAACTATGTAAATTACATGTCTATTGGGTAGAAGTCGATAAAAGAGAATTTTCCTGCAAAATATGCCTCATTTCCGAGACTGGCTTTTGGAAAATACTGTGAAATCAGGGTAAAAGTTCTTGGTGTAAATATGCCCTGTATGGTGTTCAAAGATAGGTAATCCACGTGTTCTCACCTCACTAATGAATGTTTGTCGTATCCTAGATGTATGTAACAGGTTCGGAACGCGGAATATCACTGTGTGGAAACAATGTAAATGCAATGTCGATTGGGAAGAACTCGCTCCAAGAGAATTTTTTTGTGAAATCTACCACAATTTCAAAATTGGTGTTAGGGAAAAGCGGGGAAATAAGAATAAAATTTCTTTGGTGTCAATATGCCCATTTTGGTGATGAATGTTCATTAATCCTCGTGCTCACAACTCAGTAATGAATGTTTTATCGAATCCGTGATGCATGTAATGTGTTCAGAACACAGAATATCATGGTGAGGAGACTATGTAAACTAGATGTCTAGTGGATACATCAAGCTCAAAGTGTATTTTACTGAGCCACCTGCCTCATTTTTAAATGGCATAAAAAAAGTTGCAAAATCAGAGTAAATTCTGTAGGTGCACATATGCCTTTAATGGTGAATGAGATTTCGGTAATCCACATGCTCACAACTCAGTAATGAATGTTTTTCAAGTCTGTGATGCAATTAATGTGTTTGGAAGATGGAATGACACGGTCAGTTAAACTATGGAAATTACACATCTGTCGGGTAGAACTCGCTATAAGAACATTTAACTGTGAAATATTCCTCATATCCAAAACTGGCATTAGGAAAAGCTGCGAAATCTGAGTCAATGCTTCTAGGTGACAATATGCCTTTTATGGTGGATGAAAGTTCGGTACTCCACATGCTCACAACTCATTAAAGAATGTTTGTGCAATCCGTCATGCATGTAGCGTGTTCGAAACACAGAATATCATGGTTAGGGAAACTGAGTAAATTAAATTTCTATTTGGTAGAACTCGCACCAAGAGGATTTTACTGCAAAAACTTCATGATTCCTGAAACAGGCGTTATAAAATCCTGCGAAATCTGAGTAAATATTTCTAGGAATAAATATGCCATGCATGGTGAATGAAAGTTTGTAATACCCATGCTCACATATCAGTAATGAATTTTTGTCGAATCCGTGATGCTTGTATTGTGTTGGGAACACGGATGTCACATGCTGGAAAACAATGTAATTTACATGTGTCGTGTGTAGAACTCACTCAAAGAGTATTTTTCTGCACAATCTTTCTCATTTTCTAACCTGGCGATAAGAATAAGCTGCAAAATCAAAGTAAATACTTCTATGTGTAAGGATTCCTTTTATGGTGAATGAAAGTTCGGTCATCCTCATGCTCACAGATCAGTAACCATTGTTTGTCGAATCCGTAATGCGTGTAGCATTTTCGGAACACCGAATGTCACGGTGAGGGAAACAAATTATATTTCATGTCTATTGGGTAGAAGTCGCTCCAAGAGTATTTTTCTATGAAAACTGCCTGATTTTCGAATCTGACTTTAGGGAAAATCTGCGCACACAGACGAAAAGTTTCTAGGTTTAAAATGCCTTGTATGGTGGATGAAAGTTCTCTAATCCACATTCTCAGAACTCAGTAATGATTGTTTGTCGAATGCATGATACATAAAGCCTGTTCTGTACACGGAACTTCATGGTGAGGGAAACTGTGTAAATTACATGTCTATTGGTTATAAATCGCTCCAAGAGAATTTTTCTGTGAAATCTACCTCATTTTCGGATGTGGCATTAGGAAACAATTGCGACACAATTGTAAGTGTTTCTATGTGTAAATATGCCTTCTATGGTGGAGGAAAGTTCAGTAATCCACATGTTCACAACTCAGAAATAAATGTTTGACGAATCCATCATGCATGTAGTGTGTTCGGAACACGGATATTCACGGTGAGGGCAACTATGTAAATTACATGTCTATTGTGTATAAATTCCTCCACAAGGATATTTCTGTGGAAACTGCCTGATTTTTGATACTGGCATTAGAAAAAAGATGCGAACTCAAAATAAATATTTCTAGGTGTTTATATGCCTTGAATGGTGATTGACAGTTCGGTTATCCACATGCTCGCAAATCAGTAATGAATGTTTTTCGAATCCGTGTTGTATTTAACGTGATCGGAAGACGGAATGACACAATAAGTTAAGCTATGTAAATTACATATCTATCGGGAAGAACACCCTACAAGAGCATTTTTCCGCAAAATATGCCTCATTTCCGAAAGTGGTGTTAGGAAAAGTTGCGAAATCTGAGTAAATGCTTCTAGGTGACAATATGCCTTTTATGGTGGATGAAAGATCGGTAATCCACATGCTCACAACTCAGTAAGTAATGATTGTCAAATCCGTCATGCATGTAGCGTGCTCGGAACACGGAATTTCATGGTGAGGGAAACTATGTAAATTAAAATACTATTTGATAGGACTCGCCCCAAGAGAATTTTTCTGCGAAATCTTCATGATTTCTGAAAGTGGCGTTAGGAAATTTCTGCGAAATCTGGTAAAAAATTCTAGGTATAAATATGCCTTGCATGGTGGATGAAAGATCGCAATACACATACTCACATCTCAGTAATGAATGCTTGTGAAATCCTTGATGCTTGTAGAATGTTCGGAACACGGAATGTCACGGTGAGGGAAACTATGTAAATTACATTTCTATTGGGTAGAACTCGCTCCAAGAGCATTTGTCTGCGAAATCTCCCTCATTTTCGAAACTGTCATTAGGAAAAACCTGTGAACTCAGAGTAAATGTTTCTTGGTGTAAATATGCCCTTTATGGTGTTGAAAGTTTGTTAATCCACATGTTCTCACCTCTGTAATGCATGTTTGTGGTATCCGTGATGCATGTAACTTGTTCGGAACACGGAATATCACGCTGAGGAAACTATGTAAATTACATGCCGATTGGGTAGAACTCGCTCCAGGGGAATTTTTCTGTGATATCTACCTCATTTTCAAATCTGGTGTTAGGAAAAAGCTGGGAAATCAGAGAAAAATTTTCTAGGTGTAACTCTGCCATGTATGGGGATGAAAGTTCAGAAATCCACATGCTCACATCTCAGTCATGGATGTTTTACGAATCCGTGTTGCATGTAGCGTGTCCTTAACACGGAATGTCACAGTGGAGGAAGAAATTTAAATTAAATGTCTATTGGTTAGAACACGCTCTAAGAGGATTTTTTTGAGAAAACTGCCTGATTTTGGATTCTGGCTTTATGAATAAACTGCGAACTGAGAATATATATATCGAGGTGTAAATATGCCTTGTATGGTGGATGAAAGTTCGGTAATTCATGAAAAATTCTCACAACTAATTAAAAATATTTGTCGAATCCGTGATGCATGTATCGTGTTCAGAACATGGAAAGTCAAGGTGAGTGAAACAATTTAAATAAAATGTCTAGTGGATACATCACACTCAAAGAGGATTTTTCTGTGCAATATGCCTCATTTTCTAAACTGGAATTAAGAAAATGCTGCGAAATAAGATTAAATGCTTCTCGGTGTAAATATGCCTTTCATACTAGGTGGAAGTTCAGTAATCCACATGCTAACAACTCAGTAGTGAATATGTGTCGAATCTATAATGCATGTAGCATATACGGAACATGGAATTACACGGTGAGGGAATCTATGTCAATTAAATTTCTGTTGGATAGAACTCGATGTAAGACGGTTTTTCTGTGAAACATGCATGTTTTTCAAAATGGCCGTAGAAAATAGCTGGGAACTCAGAGTAAATAATTCTAAGTGCCAATATTCCTTGAACGGTGAATGAAAGCTCGGTTATCCACATGCTCACAAATCAGTAATAACTGTTTTTTGAATCCGTGATGCATATAATGTGTTTGGAGCACAGAGTGTCACGGTCAGGTAAACTATGTAAATTACATGTCTATTGGGTAGAAGTCGATAAAAGAGAATTTTCCTGCAAAATATGCCTCATTTCCGAGACTGGCTTTTGGAAAATACTGTGAAATCAGGGTAAAAGTTCTTGGTGTAAATATGCCCTGTATGGTGTTCAAAGATAGGTAATCCACGTGTTCTCACCTCACTAATGAATGTTTGTCGTATCCTAGATGTATGTAACAGGTTCGGAACGCGGAATATCACTGTGTGGAAACAATGTAAATGCAATGTCGATTGGGAAGAACTCGCTCCAAGAGAATTTTTTTGTGAAATCTACCACAATTTCAAAATTGGTGTTAGGGAAAAGCGGGGAAATAAGAATAAAATTTCTTTGGTGTCAATATGCCCATTTTGGTGATGAATGTTCATTAATCCTCGTGCTCACAACTCAGTAATGAATGTTTTATCGAATCCGTGATGCATGTAATGTGTTCAGAACACAGAATATCATGGTGAGGAGACTATGTAAACTAGATGTCTAGTGGATACATCAAGCTCAAAGTGTATTTTACTGAGCCACCTGCCTCATTTTTAAATGGCATAAAAAAAGTTGCAAAATCAGAGTAAATTCTGTAGGTGCACATATGCCTTTAATGGTGAATGAGATTTCGGTAATCCACATGCTCACAACTCAGTAATGAATGTTTTTCAAGTCTGTGATGCAATTAATGTGTTTGGAAGATGGAATGACACGGTCAGTTAAACTATGGAAATTACACATCTGTCGGGTAGAACTCGCTATAAGAACATTTAACTGTGAAATATTCCTCATATCCAAAACTGGCATTAGGAAAAGCTGCGAAATCTGAGTCAATGCTTCTAGGTGACAATATGCCTTTTATGGTGGATGAAAGTTCGGTACTCCACATGCTCACAACTCATTAAAGAATGTTTGTGCAATCCGTCATGCATGTAGCGTGTTCGAAACACAGAATATCATGGTTAGGGAAACTGAGTAAATTAAATTTCTATTTGGTAGAACTCGCACCAAGAGGATTTTACTGCAAAAACTTCATGATTCCTGAAACAGGCGTTATAAAATCCTGCGAAATCTGAGTAAATATTTCTAGGAATAAATATGCCATGCATGGTGAATGAAAGTTTGTAATACCCATGCTCACATATCAGTAATGAATTTTTGTCGAATCCGTGATGCTTGTATTGTGTTGGGAACACGGATGTCACATGCTGGAAAACAATGTAATTTACATGTGTCGTGTGTAGAACTCACTCAAAGAGTATTTTTCTGCACAATCTTTCTCATTTTCTAACCTGGCGATAAGAATAAGCTGCAAAATCAAAGTAAATACTTCTATGTGTAAGGATTCCTTTTATGGTGAATGAAAGTTCGGTCATCCTCATGCTCACAGATCAGTAACCATTGTTTGTCGAATCCGTAATGCGTGTAGCATTTTCGGAACACCGAATGTCACGGTGAGGGAAACAAATTATATTTCATGTCTATTGGGTAGAAGTCGCTCCAAGAGTATTTTTCTATGAAAACTGCCTGATTTTCGAATCTGACTTTAGGGAAAATCTGCACACACAGACGAAAAGTTTCTAGGTTTAAAATGCCTTGTATGGTGGATGAAAGTTCTCTAATCCACATTCTCAGAACTCAGTAATGATTGTTTGTCGAATGCATGATACATAAAGCCTGTTCTGTACACGGAACTTCATGGTGAGGGAAACTGTGTAAATTACATGTCTATTGGTTATAAATCGCTCCAAGAGAATTTTTCTGTGAAATCTACCTCATTTTCGGATGTGGCATTAGGAAACAATTGCGACACAATTGTAAGTGTTTCTATGTGTAAATATGCCTTCTATGGTGGAGGAAAGTTCAGTAATCCACATGTTCACAACTCAGAAATAAATGTTTGACGAATCCATCATGCATGTAGTGTGTTCGGAACACGGATATTCACGGTGAGGGCAACTATGTAAATTACATGTCTATTGTGTATAAATTCCTCCACAAGGATATTTCTGTGGAAACTGCCTGATTTTTGATACTGGCATTAGAAAAAAGATGCGAACTCAAAATAAATATTTCTAGGTGTTTATATGCCTTGAATGGTGATTGACAGTTCGGTTATCCACATGCTCGCAAATCAGTAATGAATGTTTTTCGAATCCGTGTTGTATTTAACGTGATCGGAAGACGGAATGACACAATAAGTTAAGCTATGTAAATTACATATCTATCGGGAAGAACACCCTACAAGAGCATTTTTCCGCAAAATATGCCTCATTTCCGAAACTGGTGTTAGGAAAAGTTGCGAAATCTGAGTAAATGCTTCTAGGTGACAATATGCCTTTTATGGTGGATGAAAGATCGGTAATCCACATGCTCACAACTCAGTAAGTAATGATTGTCAAATCCGTCATGCATGTAGCGTGCTCGGAACACGGAATATCATGGTGAGGGAAACTATGTAAATTAAAATACTATTTGATAGGACTCGCCCCAAGAGAATTTTTCTGCGAAATCTTCATGATTTCTGAAAGTGGCGTTAGGAAATTTCTGCGAAATCTGGTAAAAAATTCTAGGTATAAATATGCCTTGCATGGTGGATGAAAGATCGCAATACACATACTCACATCTCAGTAATGAATGCTTGTGAAATCCTTGATGCTTGTAGAATGTTCGGAACACGGAATGTCACGGTGAGGGAAACTATGTAAATTACATTTCTATTGGGTAGAACTCGCTCCAAGAGCATTTGTCTGCGAAATCTCCCTCATTTTCGAAACTGTCATTAGGAAAAACCTGTGAACTCAGAGTAAATGTTTCTTGGTGTAAATATGCCCTTTATGGTGTTGAAAGTTTGTTAATCCACATGTTCTCACCTCTGTAATGCATGTTTGTGGTATCCGTGATGCATGTAACTTGTTCGGAACACGGAATATCACGCTGAGGATACTATGTAAATTACATGCCGATTGGGTAGAACTCGCTCCAGGAGAATTTTTCTGTGATATCTACCTCATTTTCAAATCTGGTTTTAGGAAAAAGCTGGGAAATCAGAGAAAAATTTTCTAGGTGTAACTCTGCCATGTATGGGGATGAAAGTTCAGTAATCCACATGCTCACATCTCAGTCATGGATGTTTTACGAATCCGTGTTGCATGTAGCGTGTTCTTAACACGGAATGTCACAGTGGAGGAAGAAATTTAAATTAAATGTCTATTGGTTAGAACACGCTCCAAGAGGATTTTTTTGAGAAAACTGCCTGATTTTGGATTCTGGCTTTATGAATAAACTGCGAACTGAGAATAAATATATCTAGGTGTAAATATGCCTTGTATGGTGGATGAAAGTTCGGTAATTCATGAAAAATTCTCACAACTCATTAAAAATATTTGTCGAATCATTGATGCATGTATCGTGTTCAGAACATGGAAAGTCAAGGAGAGTGAAACAATTTAAATAAAATGTCTAGTGGATACATCACACTCAAAGAGGATTTTTCTGTGCAATATGAATCATTTTCTAAACTGGAGTTAAGAAAATGCTGCGAAATAAGATTAAATGCTTCTCGGTGTAAATATGCCTTCCATAGTAGTTGGAAGTTCAGTAATCCACATGCTAACAACTCAGTAGTGAATATGTGTCGAATCTGTAATGCATGAAGCATATACGGAACATGGAATTACACGGTGAGGGAATATATGTCAATTAAATTTCTGTTGGATAGAACTCGATGTAAGACGGTTTTTCTGTGAAACATGCATGTTTTCCAAAATGGCCTTAGAAAAGGGCTGGGAACTCAGAGTAAATAATTCTAAGTGCCAATAATCCTTGAATGGTGAATGAAAGCTCGGTTATTCACATGCTCACAAATCAGTAATAACTGTTTGTCGAATCTGTGATGCATGTAATGTGTTAGGATCACAGACTGTCACGGTCAGGTAAACTATGTAAATTACATGTCGATCGGGTAGAAGTCGATAAAAGAGCATTTTCCTGCAAAATATGCCTCATTTCCGAAACTGCCTTTGGAAAAGACTGTGAAATCAGGGTAAATGTTTCTTGGTGTAAATATGCCTTGTATGGTGTTGAAAGTTTGGTAATCCACATGTTCTCACCTCAGTAATGAATGTTTGTCTTATCCTTGATGCATGTAAGAGGTTCGGAACGCAGAATATCACGGTGAGGAAACTATGTAAATTCAGTGTTGATTAGGTAGAACCCGCTCCAAGTGAATTTTTCTGTGAAATCTACCTCAATTTCAAAACTGGTGTTAGGAAAAAGCTGGGAAATAAGAGTAAAATTTCTTCGGTGTCAATATGTCCATTTTGGTGATGAATGTTCATTAATCCTCGTGCTCACAACTCAGTAATGAATGTTTCTTCGAATCCGTGATGCATGTAACGTGTTCGGAACACAGAAAATCATGGTTAGGATACTATGTTAACTAGAGTTCTAGTGGGTACATCAAGCTCAAAGTGTATTTTACTGAGCCATCTGCCTCATTTTTAAACTGGCATTAGAAAAAGCTGCAAAATCAGAGTAAATTCTGTAGGTGCACATATGCCTTTAATGGTGAATGAGATTTCGGTAATCCACATGCTCACAACTCAGTAATGAATGTTTTACAAGTCTGTGATGCAATTAATGTGTTTGGAAGATGGTATGACACGGTCAGGTAAGCTACGGAAATTACATATCTGTCGTGTAGAACTCGCTATAAGACCATTTATCTGTGAAATATTCCTCATATCCAAAACTGGCGTTAGGAAAAACTGCGAAATTTGAGTCAATGCTTCTAGGTGACAATATGCCTTTTATGGTGGATGAAAGTTCGGTACTCCACATGCTCACAACTCATTAAAGAATGTTTGTGCAATCCGTCATGCATGTAGCGTGTTCGAAACACAGAATATCATGGTTAGGGAAACTTTGTAAGTTAAATTTCTATTTGGCAGAACTCGCACCAAGAGGATTTTACTGCAAAAGCTTCATGATTTCTGAAACTGGCGTTATGAAAAACCTGCGAACTCTGAGTAAATATTTCTAGGAATAAATATGCCATGCATGGTGAATGAAAGTTTATAATACACATGCTCACATCTCAGTAATGCATTTTTGTCGAATCCTTGATGCTTGTATTGTGTTGGGAACACGGATGTCACGTTCTGGAAAACAATGTAATTTACATGCCTCATGTGTAGAACTCACTCAAAGAGGATTTTTCAGCACAATCTTTCTCATTTTCTAACCTGGCGATAAGAATAAGCTGCAAAATCAAGGTAAATACTTCTATGTGTAAGGATTCCTTTTATGGTGAATGAAAGTTCGGTAATCCACATGCTCACAGCTCAGTAACCATTGTTTGTTGAATCCGTAATGCGTGTAGCATTTTCGGAACACCGAATGTCACGGTGAGGGAAACAAATTATATTACGTGTCTATTGGGTAGAACTCGCTCCAAGAGTATTTTTCTATGAAAACTGCCTGATTTTCGAATCTGACATTAGGGAAAATCTGCGCACACAGACTAAATGTTTCTAGGTGTAAAATGCCTTGTATGGTGGATGAAAGTTCTCTAATCCACATTCTCAGAACTCAGAAATGATTGTTTGTTGAATCCATGATACATAAAGACTGTTCTGAACACGGAACGTCATGGTGAGGGAAACTGTGTAAATTACATGTCTATTGGTTATAAATCGCTCCAAGAGGATTTTTCTGTGAAATCTACCTCATTTTCGGATGTGGCATTAGGAAAAACCTGGGACACCAGAGTAAGTGTCTCTATGTGTAAATATGCCTTCTATGGTTGATGAAAGTTCAGTAATCCACATGTTCACAACTCAGAAATAAATGTTTGACGAATCCGTCATGCATGTAGAGTGTTCAGAACACGGATATTCACGGTGAGAGCAACTATGTAAATAACAAGTCTATTCTGTATAACTACCTCCACAAGGATATTTCTGTGGAAACTTCCTGATTTTTGATACTAGCATTAGAAAAAAGATGCGAACTCAATAAAATATTTCTAGGTGTTTATGTGCCTTGAATGGTGATTGAAATTTCGGTTATCCACATGCTCACAATGCAGGAATGAATGTTTTTCGAATCCGTGTTGTATTTAACTTGTTCGGAAGACGGAATGACACAAACAGTTAAGCTATGTAAACTACATATCTATTGGGAAGAACTCCCTACAAGAGCATTTTTCTACGAAATATGCCTCATTTCCGAAACTGGTGTTAGGAAAAGTTGCGAAATCTGAGTAAATGCTTCTAGGTGACAATATGCCTTTTATGGTGGATGAAAGGTCGGTAATCCACATGCTCACAACTCAGTAAGTAATGTTTGTCAAATCCGTCATGCATAGAGCGTGCTCGGGACAAGAATATCATGGTGAGGGAAATTATGTAAATTAAAATACTATTTCATAGGACTCGCCCAAGAGAATTTTTCTGCAAAATCTTCATGATTTTTGAAACTGGCGTTAGGAAATTTCTGCGAAATCTGGTAAAAATTTCTAGGTATAAATATGCCTTGCATGGTGGATGAAAGATCGCAATACACATACTCACATCTCAGTAATGAATGCTTGTGAAATCCTTGATGCTTGTAGAATGTTCGGAACACGAAATGTCACGGTGAGGGAAATTATGTAAATTACATTTGTATTGGGTAGAACTCGCTCCAAGAGGATTTATCTGCAAAATCTCCCTCATTTTCGAAACTCGTGTTAGGATAAATCTGGGAAATCAGAGAAAAATTTTCTAGGTGTAACTCTGCCATGTATCGGGATGAAAGTTCAGTAATCCACATGCTCACAACTCAGTCATGAAAGTTTTTTCGAATCCGTTTTGCATGTAACGTGTTCGTAACACAGAATGTCACGGTGGAGGAAGAAATGTAAATTACATGTCTATTGGTTAGAACTCGCTCCAAGAGGATTTTTTTGAGAAAACTGCCTGATTTTGGAATCTGGCGTTATGAATAAACTGCGAACTGAGAATAAATATATCTAGGTGTAAATATGCCTTGTATGGTGAATGAAATCTGTAATTCATGTAAAATGCTCACAACTCATTAAAAAAGTTTGTCGAATCCGTGATGCATGTATCGTGTTCAGAACATGGAAAGTCACGGTGAGTGAAACAATTTAAATAAAAGGTCTAGTGGATACGACACACTCAAAGAGAATTTTTCTGCACAATATGCCTCATTTTCTAAACTGGAGTTAAGTAAATGCTGCGAAATAAGATTAAAGGCTTCTCAGTGTAAATATGCCTTTCATAGTAGGTGAAAGTTCAGTAATCCACATGCGAACAACTCAGTATTGAATATGTGTCGAATCCGTGATGCACGTAGGATATACGGAACATGGAATTACACGGTGAGGGAATCTATGTCAATTACAATTCTGTTGGATAGAACTCGATGTAAGACGGTTTTCCTGGGTAAACTGCCTGTTTTTCAAAACTGGCTTTAGAAAATAGCTGGGAACTCAGAGTAAATAATTCTAAGTGTTAATATTCCTTGAATGGTGAATGAAAGCTCGGTAATCCACATGCTCACAAATCTGTAATAACTGTTTGTCGAATCTGTGATGCATGTAATTTGTTAGGAGCACAGAATGTCACGGTCATTTAAACTATGTAAATTACATGTCTATCGGGTAGAACTCGATAAAAGAGAATTTTCCTGCAAAATATGCCTCATTTCTGAAACTGGCTTTTGGAAAAGACTGTGAAATCAGGGTAAATGTTTCTTGGTGTAAATATGCCTTGTATGGTGTTGAAAGTTTGGTAATCCACATGTTCTCACCTCAGTAATGAATGTTTGTCTTATCCTTGATGCATGTAACAGGTTCGGAACGCAGAATATCACGGTGAGGAAACTATGTAAATTCAGTGTTGATTAGGTAGAAACCGCTCCAATGAATTTTTCTGTGAAATCTACCTCAATTTCAAAACTGGTGTTAGGAAAAAGCTGGGAAATAAGAGTAAAATTTCTTCGGTGTCAATATGCCCATTTTGGTGATGAATGTTCATTAATCCTCGTGCTCACAACTCAGTAATGAATGTTTTTCGAATCCGTGATGCATGTAACGTGTTCGGAGCACAGAATATCATGGTTAGGATACTATGTTAACTAGAGTTCTAGTGGGTACATCAAGCTCAAAGTGTATTTTACTGAGCCATCTGCCTCATTTTTAAACTGGCATTAGCAAAAGCTGCAAAATCAGAGTAAATTCTGTAGGTGCACATATGCCTTTAATGGTGAATGAGATTTCGGAAATCCACAAGCTCATAAATCAGTAATGAATGTTTTTCAAGTCTGTGATGCAATTAATGTGTTTGGAAGATGATATGACACGGTCAGTTAAGCTACGGAAATTACATATCTGTCGGGTAGAACTCGCTATAAGACCATTTATCTGTGAAATATTCCTCATATCCAAAACTGGTGTTAGGAAAAGCTGCGAAATCTGAGTCAATGCTTCTAGGTGACAATATGCCTTTTATGGTGGATGAAAGTTCGGTACTCCACATGCTCACAACACATTAAAGAATGTTTGTGCAATCCGTCATGCATGTTGCATGTTCGAAACACAGAATATCATGGTTAGGGAAACTGTGTAAATTAAATTTCTATTTGGCAGAACTCGCACCAAGAGGATTTTACTGCAGAAGCTTCATGATTTCTGAAACTGGCGTTATGAAAAACCTGCGAACTCTGAGTAAATATTTCTAGGAATAAATATGCCATGCATGGTGAATGAAAGTTTATAATACACATGCTCACATCTCAGTAATGCATTTTTGTCGAATCCGTGATGCTTGTATTGTGTTGGGAACACGGATGTCACGTTCTGGAAAACAATGTAATTTACATGCCTCGTGTGTAGAACTCACTCAAAGAGGATTTTTCAGCACAATCTTTCTCATTTTCTAACCTGGCGATAAGAATAAGCTGCAAAATCAAGGTAAATAGTACTATGTGTAAGGATTCCTTTTATGGTGAATGAAAGTTCGGTAATCCACATGCTCACAGCTCAGTATCCATTGTTTGTCGAATCCGTAATGCGTGTAGCATTTTCGGAACACCGAATGTCACGGTGAGGGAAACAAATTATATTACATGTCTATTGGGTAGAACTCGCTCCAAGAGTATTTTTCTATGAAAACTGCCTGATTTTCGAATCTGACATTAGGGAAAATCTGCGCACACAGACTAAATGTTTCTAGGTGTAAAATGCCTTGTATGGTGGATGAAAGTTCTCTAATCCACATTCTCAGAACTCAGTAATGATTGTTTGTCGAATCCATGATACATAAAGCCTGTTCTGAACACGGAACGTCATGGTGAGGGAAACTGTGTAAATTACATGTCTATTGGTTATAAATCGCTCCAAGAGGATTTTTCTGTGAAATCTACCTCATTTTCGGATGTGGCATTAGGAAAAACCTGGGACACCAGAGTAAGTGTCTCTATGTGTAAATATGCCATCTATGGTTGATGAAAGTTCAGTAATCCACATGTTCACAACTCAGAAATAAATGTTTGACGAATCCGTCATGCATGTAGTGTGTTCAGAACACGGATATTCACGGTGAGGGCAACTATGTAAATTACACAAGTCTATTCTGTATAACTACCTCCACAAGGATATTTCTGTGGAAACTTCCTGATTTTTGATACTAGCATTAGAAAAAATATGCGAAATCAATAAAATATTTCTAGGTGTTTATATGCCTTGAATGGTGATTGAAAGTTCGGTTATCCACATGCTCACAACTCAGGAATGAATGTTTTTCGAATCAGTGTTGTATTTAACTTGTTCGGAAGATGGAATGACACAAACAGTTAAGCTATGTAAACTACATATCTATTGGGAAGAACTCCCTACAAGAGCATTTTTCTACAAAATATGCCTCATTTCCGAAACTGGTGTTAGTAAAAGTTGCGAAATCTGAGTAAATGCTTCTAGGTGACAATATGCCTCTTATGGTGGATGAAAGATCGGTAATCCACATGCTCACAACTCAGTAAGTAATGTTTGTCAAATCCGTCATGCATATAGCGTGCTCGGGACAAGAATATCATGGTGAGGGAAATTATGTAAATTAAAATACTATTTCATAGGACTCGCCCAAGAGAATTTTTCTGCGAAATCTTCATGATTTTTGAAACTGGCGTTAGGAAATTTCTGCGAAATCTGGTAAAAATTTCTAGGTATAAATATGCCTTGCATGGTGGATGAAAGATCGCAATACACATACTCACATCTCAGTAATGAATGCTTGTGAAATCCTTGATGCTTGTAGAATGTTCGGAACACGAAATGTCACGGTGAGGGAAATTATGTAAATTACATTTGTATTGGGTAGAACTCGCTCCAAGAGGATTTATCTGCAAAATCTCCCTCATTTTCGAAACTCGTGTTAGGATAAATCTGGGAAATCAGAGAAAAATTTTCTAGGTGTAACTCTGCCATGTATCGGGATGAAAGTTCAGTAATCCACATGCTCACAACTCAGTCATGAATGTATTTTCGAATCCGTTTTGCATGTAACGTGTTCGTAACACAGAACGTCACGGTGGAGGAAGAAATGTAAATTACATGTCTATTGGTTAGAACTCGCTCCAAGAGGATTTTTTTGAGAAAACTGCCTGATTTTGGAATCTGGCATTATGAATAAACTGCGAACTGAGAATAAATATATCTAGGTGTAAATATGCCTTGTATGGTGAATGAAATCTGTAATTCATGTAAAATGCTCACAACTCATTAAAAAAGTTTGTCGAATCCGTGATGCATGTATCGTGTTCAGAACATGGAAAGTCACGGTGAGTGAAACAATTTAAATAAAAGGTCTAGTGGATACGACACGCTCAAAGAGAATTTTTCTGCACAATATGCCTCATTTTCTAAACTGGAGTTAAGTAAATGCTGCGAAATAAGATTAAAGGCTTCTCAGTGTAAATATGCCTTTCATAGTAGGTGAAAGTTCAGTAATCCACATGCGAACAACTCAGTATTGAATATGTGTCGAATCGGTGATGCACGTAGGATATACGGAACATGGAATTACACGGTGAGGGAATCTATGTCAATTACAATTCTGTTGGATAGAACTCGATGTAAGACGGTTTTCCTGGGTAAACTGCCTGTTTTTCAAAACTGGCTTTAGAAAATAGCTGGGAACTCAGAGTAAATAATTCTAAGTGTTAATATTCCTTGAATGGTGAATGAAAGCTCGGTAATCCACATGCTCACAAATCTGTAATAACTGTTTGTCGAATCTGTGATGCATGTAATGTGTTAGGAGCACAGAATGTCACGGTCATTTAAACTATGTAAATTACATGTCTATCGGGTAGAACTCGATAAAAGAGAATTTTCCTGCAAAATATGCCTCATTTCTGAAACTGGCTTTTGGAAAAGACTGTGAAATCAGGGTAAATGTTTCTTGGTGTAAATATGCCTTGTATGGTGTTGAAAGTTTGGTAATCCACATGTTCTCACCTCAGTAATGAATGTTTGTCTTATCCTTGATGCATGTAACAGGTTCGGAACACAAAATATCACGGTGAGGAAACTATGTAAATTCAGTGTTGATTATATAGAACCTGCTCCAAGTGAATTTTTCTGTGAAATCTACCTCAATTTCAAAACTGGTGTTAGGAAAAAGCTGGGAAATAAGAGTAAAATTTCTTCGGTGTCAATATGCCCATTTTGGTGATGAATGTTCATTAATCCTCGTGCTCACAACTCAGTAATGAATGTTTCTTAAAATCCGTGATGCATGTAACGTGTTCGGAACACAGAATATCATGGTTAGGATACTATGTTAACTAGAGTTCTAGTGGGTACATGAAGCTCAAAGTGTATTTTACTGAGCCATCTGCCTCATTTTTAAACTGGCATTAGCAAAAGCTGCAAAATCAGAGTAAATTCTGTAGGTGCACATATGCCTTTAATGGTGAATGAAATTTCGGTAATCCACATGCTCACAACTCAGTAATGAATGTTTTACAAGTCTGTGATGCAATTAATGTGTTTGGAAGATGGTATGACACGGTCAGGTAAGCTACGGAAATTACATATCTGTCGGGTAGAACTCGCTATAAGACCATTTATCTGTGAAATATTCCTCATATCCAAAACTGGCGTTAGGAAAAACTGCGAAATCTGAGTCAATGCTTCTAGGTGACAATATGCCTTTTATGGTGGATGAAAGTTCGGTACTCCACATGCTCACAACTCATTAAAGAATGTTTGTGCAATCCGTCATGCATGTTGCACGTTCGAAACACAGAATATCATGGTTAGGGAAACTGTGTAAATTAAATTTCTATTTGGCAGAACTCGCACCAAGAGGATTTTACTGCAAAAGCTTCATGATTTCTGAAACTGGCGTTATGAAAAACCTGCGAACTCTGAGTAAATATTTCTAGGAATAAATATGCCATGCATGGTGAATGAAAGTTTATAATACACATGCTCACATCTCAGTAATGAATTTTTGTCGAATCCGTGATGCTTGTATTGTGTTGGGAACACGGATGTCACGTTCTGGAAAACAATGTAATTTACATGCCTCGTGTGTAGAACTCACTCAAAGAGGATTTTTCAGCACAATCTTTCTCATTTTCTAACCTGGTGATAAGAATAAGCTGCAAAATCAAGGTAAATACTTCTATGTGTAAGGATTCCTTTTATGGTGAATGAAAGTTCGGTAATCCACATGCTCACAGCTCAGTAACCATTGTTTGTCGAATCCGTAATGCGTGTAGCATTTTCGGAACACCGAAAGTCACGGTGAGGGAACCAAATTATATTACATGTCTATTGGGTAGAACTCGCTCCAAGAGTATTTTTCTATGAAAACTGCCTGATTTTCGAATCTGACATTAGGGAAAATCTGCGCACACAGACTAAATGTTTCTAGGTGTAAAATGCCTTGTATGGTGGATGAAAGTTCTCTAATCCACATTCTCAGAACTCAGTAATGATTGTTTGTCGAATCCATGATACATAAAGCCTGTTCTGAACACGGAACGTCATGGTGAGGGAAACTGTGTAAATTACATGTCTATTGGTTATAAATCGCTCCAAGAGGATTTTTCTGTGAAATCTACCTCATTTTCGGATGTGGCATTAGGAAAAACCTGGGACACCAGAGTAAGTGTCTCTATGTGTAAATATGCCTTCTATGGTTGATGAAAGTTCAGTAATCCACATGTTCACAACTCAGAAATAAATGTTTGACGATTCCTTCATGCATTTAGTGTGTTCAGAACATGGATATTCACGGTGAGGGCAACTATGTAAATCACAAGTCTATTCTGTATAACTACCTCCACAAGGATATTTCTGTGGAAACTTCCTGATGTTTGATACTAGCATTAGAAAAAAGATGCGAACTCAATAAAATATTTCTAGGTGTTTATATGCCTTGAATGGTGATTGAAAGTTCGGTTATCCACATGCTCACAACTCAGGAATGAATGTTTTTCGAATCCGTGTTGTATTTAACTTGTTCGGAAGACGGAATGACACAAACAGTTAAGCTATGTAAACTACATATCTATTGGGAAGAACTCCCTACAAGAGCATTTTTCTACGAAATATGCCTCATTTCCGAAACTGGTGTTAGGAAAAATTGCGAAATCTGAGTAAATGCTTCTAGGTGACAATATGCCTTTTATGGTGGATGAAAGATCGGTAATCCACATGCTCACAACTCAGTAAGTAATGTTTGTCAAATTCGTCATGCATATAGCGTGCTCGGGACAAAGAATATCATGTGAGGGAAACTAAGTAAATTAAAATACTATTTCATAGGACTCGCCCAAGAGAATTTTTCTGCGAAATCTTCATGATTTTTGAAACTGGCGTTAGAAGATTTCTGCGAAATCTGGTTAAAATTTCTAGGTATAAATATGCCTTGCATGGTGGATGAAAGATCGCAATACACATAATCACATCTCAGTAATGAATGCTTCTGAAATCCTTGATGCTTGTAGAATGTTCGGAACACGAAATGTCACGGTGAGGGAAATTATGTAAATTACATTTGTATTGGGTAGAACTCGCTCCAAGAGTATTTATCTGCAAAATCTCCCTCATTTTCGAAACTTGTGTTAGGATAAATCTGGGAAATCAGAGAAAAATTTTCTAGGTGTAACTCTGCCATGTATCGGGATGAAAGTTCAGTAATCCACATGCTCACAACTCAGTCATGAATGTTTTTTCGAATCCATGTTGCATGTAGCATGTTCGTAACACAGAATGTCACGGTGGAGGAAGAAATGTAAGTTAAATGTCTATTGGTTAGAACTCGCTCCAAGAGGATTTTTTTTGAGAAAACTGCCTGATTTTGGAATCTGGCGTTATGAATAAACTGCGAACTGGGAATAAATATATCTAGGTGTAAATATGCCTTGTATGGTGAATGAAATCTGTAATTCATGTAAAATGCTCACAACTCATTAAAAAAGTTTGTCGAATCCGTGATGCATGTATCGTGTTCAGAACATGGAAAGTCACGGTGAGTGAAACAATTTAAATAAAAGGTCTAGTGGATACGACACACTCAAAGAGAATTTTTCTGCACAATATGCCTCATTTTCTAAACTCTAGTTAAGTAAATGCTGCGAAATAAGATTAAAGGCTTCTCAGTGTAAATATGCCTTCCATAGTAGGTGAAAGTTCAGTAATCCACATGCGAACAACTCAGTAGTGAATATGTGTCGAATCCGTGATGCACGTAGGATATACGGAACATGGAATTTCAAGGTGAGGGAATCTATGTCAATTACAATTCTGTTGGATAGAACTTGATGTAAGACGACTTTCCTGTGTAAACTGCCTGTTTTTCAAACCTGGCATTAGAAAATAGCTGGGAACTCAGAGTAAATAATTCTAAGTGTTAATATTCCTTGAATGGTGAATGAAAGCTCGGTAATCCACATGCTCACAAATCTGTAATAACTGTTTGTCGAATCTGTGATGCATGTAATGTGTTAGGAGCACAGACTGTCACGGTCAGTTAAACTATGTAAATTACATGTCGATCGGGTAGAACTTGATAAAAGAGCATTTTCCTGCAAAATATGCCTCATTTCCGAAAATGGCTTTTGGAAAAGACTGTGAAATCTGGGTAAATGTTTCTTGGTGTAAATATGCCTTGTATGGTGTTGAAAGTTTGGTAATCCACATGTTCTCACCTCAGTAATGAATGTTTGTCTTATCCTTGATGCATGTAACAGGTTCGGAACGCAGAATATCACGGTGAGGAAACTATGTAAATTCAGTGTTGATTAGGTAGAACCCGGTCCAAGTGAATTTTTCTGTGAAATCTACCTCAATTTCAAAACTGGTGTTAGGAAAAAGCTGGGAAATAAGAGTAAAATTTCTTCGGTGTCAATATGCCCATTTTGGTGATGAATGTTCATTAATCCTCGTGCTCACAACTCAGTAATGAATGTTTTTCGAATCCGTGATGCATGTAACGTGTTCGGAACACAGAATATCATGGTTAGGATACTATGTTAACTAGAGTTCTAGTGGGTACATCAAGCTCAAAGTGTATTTTACTGAGCCATCTGCCTCATTTTTAAACTGGCATTAGCAAAATCTGCAAAATCAGAGTAAATTCTGTAGGTGCACATATGCCTTTAATGGTGAATGAAATTTCGGTAATCCACATGCTCACAACTCAGTAATGAATGTTTTACAAGTCTGTGATGCAATTAATGTGTTTGGAAGATGGTATGACACGGTCAGGTAAGCTACGGAAATTACATATCTGTCGGGTAGAACTCGCTATAAGACCATTTATCTGTGAAATATTCCTCATATCCAAAACTGGCGTTAGGAAAAACTGCGAAATCTGAGTCAATGCTTCTAGGTGACAATATGCCTTTTATGGTGGATGAAAGTTCGGTACTCCACATGCTCACAACTCATTAAAGAATGTTTGTGCAATCCGTCATGCATGTTGCACGTTCGAAACACAGAATATCATGGTTAGGGAAACTGTGTAAATTAAATTTCTATTTGGCAGAACTCGCACCAAGAGGATTTTACTGCAAAAGCTTCATGATTTCTGAAACTGGCGTTATGAAAAACCTGCGAACTCTGAGTAAATATTTCTAGGAATAAATATGCCATGCATGGTGAATGAAAGTTTATAATACACATGCTCACATCTCAGTAATGAATTTTTGTCGAATCCGTGATGCTTGTATTGTGTTGGGAACACGGATGTCACGTTCTGGAAAACAATGTAATTTACATGCCTCGTGTGTAGAACTCACTCAAAGAGGATTTTTCAGCACAATCTTTCTCATTTTCTAACCTGGCGATAAGAATAAGCTGCAAAATCAAGGTAAATACTTCTATGTGTAAGGATTCCTTTTATGGTGAATGAAAGTTCGGTAATCTACATGCTCACAGCTCAGTAACCATTGTTTGTCGAATCCGTAATGCGTGTAGCATTTTCGGAACACCGAATGTCACGGTGAGGGAACCAAATTATATTACATGTCTATTGGGTAGAACTCGCTCCAAGAGTATTTTTCTATGAAAACTGCCTGATTTTCGAATCTGACATTAGGGAAAATCTGCGCACAAAGACTAAATGTTTCTAGGTGTAAAATGCCTTGTATGGTGGATGAAAGTTCTCTAATCCACATTCTCAGAACTCAGTAATGATTGTTTGTCGAATCCATGATACATAAAGCCTGTTCTGAACACGGAATGTCATGGTGAGGGAAACTGTGTAAATTACATGTCTATAGGTTATAAATCGCTCCAAGAGGATTTTTCTGTGAAATCTACCTCATTTTCGGATGTGGCATTAGGAAAAACCTGGGACACCAGAGTAAGTGTCTCTATGTGTAAATATGCCTTCTATGGTTGATGAAAGTTCAGTAATCCACATGTTCACAACTCAGAAATAAATGTTTGATGAATCCGTCATGCATGTAGTGTGTTCAGAACATGGATATTCACGGTGAGGGCAACTATGTAAATCACAAGTCTATTCTGTATAACTACCTCCACAAGGATATTTCTGTGGAAACTTCCTGATGTTTGATACTAGCATTAGAAAAAAGATGCGAACTCAATAAAATATTTCTAGGTGTTTATATGCCTTGAATGGTGATTGAAAGTTCGGTTATCCACATGCTCACAACTCAGGAATGAATGTTTTTCGAATCCGTGTTGTATTTAACTTGTTCGGAAGACGGAATGACACAAACAGTTAAGCTATGTAAACTACATATCTATTGGGAAGAACTCCCTACAAGAGCATTTTTCTACAAAATATGCCTCATTTCCAAAACTGGTGTTAGGAAAAGTTGCGAAATCTGAGTAAATGCTTCTAGGTGACAATATGCCTTTTATGGTGGATGAAAGATCAGTAATCCACATGTTCACAACTCAGTAAGTAATGTTTGTCAAATCCGTCATGCATATAGCGTGCTCGGGACAAAGAATATCATGGTGAGGGAAATTATGTAAATTAAAATACTATTTCATAGGACTCGCCCAAGAGAATTTTTCTGCGAAATCTTCATGATTTTTGAAACTGGCGTTAGGAAATTTCTGCGAAATCTGGTAAAAATTTCTAGGTATAAATATGCCTTGCATGGTGGATGAAAGATCGCAATACACATACTCACATCTCAGTAGTGAATGCTTGTGAAATCCTTGATGCTTGTAGAATGTTCGGAACACGAAATGTCACGGTGAGGGAAATAATGTAAATTAAATTTGTATTGGGTAGAACTCGCTCCAAGAGGATTTATCTGCAAAATCTCCCTCATTTTCGAAACTGGTGTTAGGATAAAGCTGGGAAATCAGAGAAAAATTTTCTAGGTGTAACTCTGCCATGTATCGGGATGAAAGTTCAGTAATCCACATGCTCACAACTCAGTCATGAATGTTTTTTCGAATCCATGTTGCATGTAGCATGTTCGTAACACAGAATGTCACGGTGGAGGAAGAAATGTAAGTTAAATGTCTATTGGTTAGAACTCGCTCCAAGAGGATTTTTTTGAGAAAACTGCCTGATTTTGGAATCTGGCATTATGAATAAACTGCGAACTGGGAATAAATATATCTAGGTGTAAATATGCCTTGTATGGTGAATGAAATCTGTAATTCATGTAAAATGCTCACAACTCATTAAAAAAGTTTGTCGAATCCGTGATGCATGTATCGTGTTCAGAACATGGAAAGTCACGGTGAGTGAAACAATTTAAATAAAAGGTCTAGTGGATACGACACACTCAAAGAGAATTTTTCTGCACAATATGCCTCATTTTCTAAACTCTAGTTAAGTAAATGCTGCGAAATAAGATTAAAGGCTTCTCAGTGTAAATATGCCTTCCATAGTAGGTGAAAGTTCAGTAATCCACATGCGAACAACTCAGTAGTGAATATGTGTCGAATCCGTGATGCACGTAGGATATACGGAACATGGAATTTCAAGGTGAGGGAATCTATGTCAATTACAATTCTGTTGGATAGAACTTGATGTAAGATGACTTTCCTGTGTAAACTGCCTGTTTTTCAAACCTGGCATTAGAAAATAGCTGGGAACTCAGAGTAAATAATTCTAAGTGTTAATATTCCTTGAATGGTGAATGAAAGCTCGGTAATCCACATGCTCACAAATCTGTAATAACTGTTTGTCGAATCTGTGATGCATGTAATGTGTTAGGAGCACAGACTGTCACGGTCAGTTAAACTATGTAAATTACATGTCGATCGGGTAGAACTGGATAAAAGAGCATTTTCCTGCAAAATATGCCTCATTTCCGAAACTGGCTTTTGGAAAAGACTGTGAAATCTGGGTAAATGTTTCTTGGTGTAAATATGCCTTGTATGGTGTTGAAAGTTTGGTAATCCACATGTTCTCACCTCAGTAATGAATGTTTGTCTTATGCTTGATGCATGTAACAGGTTCGGAACGCAGAATATCACGGTGAGGAAACTATGTAAATTCAGTGTTGATTAGGTAGAACCCGCTCCAAGTGAATTTTTCTGTGAAATCTACCTCAATTTCAAAACTGGTGTTAGGAAAAATCTGGGAAATAAGAGTAAAATTACTTCGGTGTCAATATGCCCATTTTGGTGATGAATGTTCATTAATCCTCGTGCTCACAACTCAGTAATGAATGTTTTTTCGAATCCGTGATGCATGTAACGTGTTCAGAACACAGAATATCATGGTTAGGATACTATGTTAACTAGAGGTCTAGTGGGTACATCAAGCTCAAAGTGTATTTTACTGAGCCATCTGCCTCATTTTTAAACTGGCATTAGAAAAAGCTGCAAAATCAGAGTAAATTCTGTAGGTGCACATATGCCTTTAATGGTGAATGAGATTTCGGTAATCCACATGCTCACAACTCAGTAATGAATGTTTTACAAGTCTGTGATGCAATTAATGTGTTTGGAAGATGAAATGCCACGGTCAGGTAAGCTACGGAAATTACATATCTGTCGGGTAGAACTCGCTATAAGACCATTTATCTGTGAAATATTCCTCATATCCAAAACTGGCGTTAGGAAAAGCTGCGAAATCTGAGTCAATGCTTCTAGGTGACAATATGCCTTTTATGGTGGATGAAAGTTCGGTACTCCACATGCTCACAACTCATTAAAGAATGTTTGTGCAATCCGTCATGCATGTAGCGTGTTCGAAACACAGAATATCATGGTTAGGGAAACTGTGTAAATTAAATTTCTATTTGGCAGAACTCGCACCAAGAGGATTTTACTGCAAAAGCTTCATGATTTCTGAAACTGGCGTTATGAAAAACCTGCGAACTCTGAGTAAATATTTCTAGGAATAAATATGCCATGCATGGTGAATGAAAGTTTATAATACACATGCTCACATCTCAGTAATGAATTTTTGTCGAATCCGTGATGCTTGTATTGTGTTAGGAACACGGATGTCACGTTCTGGAAAACAATGTAATTTACATGCCTCGTGTGTAGAACTCACTCAAAGAGGATTTTTCAGCACAATCTCATTTTCTAACCTGGCGATAAGAATAAGCTGCAAAATCAAGGTAAATACTTCTATGTGTAAGGATTCCTTTTATGGTGAATGAAAGTTCGGTAATCCACATGCTCACAGCTCAGTAACCATTGTTTGTCGAATCCGTAATGCGTGTAGCATTTTCGGAACACTGAAAGTCACGGTGAGGGAACCAAATTATATTACATGTCTATTGGGTAGAACTCGCTCCAAGAGTATTTTTCTATGAAAACTGCCTGATTTTCGAATCTGACATTAGGGAAAATCTGCGCACACAGACGAAATGTTTCTAGGTGTAAAATGCCTTGTATGGTGGATGAAAGTTCTCTAATCCACATTCTCAGAACTCAGTAATGATTGTTTGTCGAATCCATGATACATAAAGCCTGTTCTGAACACGGAACGTCATGGTGAGGGAAACTGTGTAAATTACATGTCTATTGGTTATAAATCGCTCCAAGAGGATTTTTCTGTGAAATCTACCTCATTTTCGGATGTGGCATTAGGAAAAACCTGGGACACCAGAGTAAGTGTCTCTATGTGTAAATATGCCTTCTATGGTTGATGAAAGTTCAGTAATCCACATGTTCACAACTCAGAAATAAATGTTTGACGAATCCGTCATGCATGTAGTGTGTTCAGAACATGGATATTCACGGTGAGGGCAACTATGTAAATCACAAGTCTATTCTGTATAACTACCTCCACAAGGATATTTCTGTGGAAACTTCCTGATGTTTGATACTAGCATTAGAAAAAAGATGCGAACTCAATAAAATATTTCTAGGTGTTTATATGCCTTGAATGGTGATTGAAAGTTCGGTTATCCACATGCTCACAACTCAGGAATGAATGTTTTTCGAATCCGTGTTGTATTTAACTTGTTCGGAAGACGGAATGACACAAACAGTTAAGCTATGTAAACTAAATATCTATTGGGAAGAACTCCCTACAAGAGCATTTTTCTACGAAATATGCCTCATTTCCGAAACTTGTGTTAGGAAAAGTTGCAAAATCTGAGTAAATGCTTCTAGGTGACAATATGCCTTTTATGGTGGATGAAAGATCGGTAATCCACATGCTCACAACTCAGTAAGTAATGTTTGTCAAATTCGTCATGCATATAGCGTGCTCGGGACAAAGAATATCATGGTGAGGGAAACTAAGTAAATTAAAATACTATTTCATAGGACTCGCCCAAGAGAATTTTTCTGCGAAATCTTCATGATTTTTGAAACTGGCGTTAGGAAATTTCTGCGAAATCTGGTTAAAATTTCTAGGTATAAATATGCCTTGCATGGTGGATGAAAGATCGCAATACACATAATCACATCTCAGTAATGAATGCTTGTGAAATCCTTGATGATTGTAGAATGTTCGGAACACGAAATGTCACGGTGAGGGAAATTATGTAAATTACATTTGTATTGGGTAGAACTCGCTCCAAGAGGATTTATCTGCAAAATCTCCCTCATTTTCGAAACTTGTGTTAGGATAAATCTGGGAAATCAGAGAAAAATTTTCTAGGTGTAACTCTGCCATGTATCGGGATGAAAGTTCAGTAATCCACATGCTCACAACTCAGTCATGAATGTTTTTTCGAATCCATGTTGCATGTAGCATGTTCGTAACACAGAATGTCACGGTGGAGGAAGAAATGTAAGTTAAATGTCTATTGGTTAGAACTCGCTCCAAGAGGATTTTTTTGAGAAAACTGCCTGATTTTGGAATCTGGCGTTATGAATAAACTGCGAACTGGGAATAAATATATCTAGGTGTAAATATGCCTTGTATGGTGAATGAAATCTGTAATTCATGTAAAATGCTCACAACTCATTAAAAAAGTTTGTCGAATCCGTGATGCATGTATCGTGTTCAGAACATGGAAAGTCACGTTGAGTGAAACAATTTAAATAAAAGGTCTAGTGGATACGACACACTCAAAGAGAATTTTTCTGCACAATATGCCTCATTTTCTAAACTCTAGTTAAGTAAATGCTGCGAAATAAGATTAAAGGCTTCTCAGTGTAAATATGCCTTCCATAGTAGGTGAAAGTTCAGTAATCCACATGCGAACAACTCAGTAGTGAATATGTGTCGAATCCGTGATGCACGTAGGATATACGGAACATGGAATTTCAAGGTGAGGGAATCTATGTCAATTACAATTCTGTTGGATAGAACTTGATGTAAGACGACTTTCCTGTGTAAACTGCCTGTTTTTCAAACCTGGCATTAGAAAATAGCTGGGAACTCAGAGTAAATAATTCTAAGTGTTAATATTCCTTGAATGGTGAATGAAAGCTCGGTAATCCACATGCTCACAAATCTGTAATAACTGTTTGTCGAATCTGTGATGCATGTAATGTGTTAGGAGCACAGACTGTCACGGTCAGTTAAACTATGTAAATTACATGTCGATCGGGTAGAACTTGATAAAAGAGCATTTTCCTGCAAAATATGCCTCATTTCCGAAACTGGCTTTTGGAAAATACTGTGAAATCTGGGTAAATGTTTCTTGGTGTAAATATGCCTTGTATGGTGTTGAAAGTTTGGTAATCCACATGTTCTCACCTCAGTAATGAATGTTTGTCTTATCCTTGATGCATGTAACAGGTTCGGAACGCAGAATATCACGGTGAGGAAACTATGTAAATTCAGTGTTGATTAGGTAGAACCCGCTCCAAGTGAATTTTTCTGTGAAATCTACCTCAATTTCAAAACTGGTGTTAGGAAAAATCTGGGAAATAAGAGTAAAATTTCTTCGGTGTCAATATGCCCATTTTGGTGATGAATGTTCATTAATCCTCGTGCTCACAACTCAGTAATGAATGTTTTTTCGAATCCGTGATGCATGTAACGTGTTCGGAACACAGAATATCATGGTTAGGATACTATGTTAACTAGAGGTCTAGTGGGTACGTCAAGCTCAAAGTGTATTTTACTGAGCCATCTGCCTCATTTTTAAACTGGCATTAGAAAAAGCTGCAAAATCAGAGTAAATTCTGTAGGTGCACATATGCCTTTAATGGTGAATGAGATTTCGGTAATCCACATGCTCACAACTCAGTAATGAATGTTTTACAAGTCTGTGATGCAATTAATGTGTTTGGAAGATGAAATGCCACGGTCAGGTAAGCTACGGAAATTACATATCTGTCGGGTAGAACTCGCTATAAGACCATTTATCTGTGAAATATTCCTCATATCCAAAACTGGCGTTAGGAAAAGCTGCGAAATCTGAGTCAATGCTTCTAGGTGACAATATGCCTTTTATGGTGGATGAAAGTTCGGTACTCCACATGCTCACAACTCATTAAAGAATGTTTGTGCAATCCGTCATGCATGTAGCGTGTTCGAAACACAGAATATCATGGTTAGGGAAACTGTGTAAATTAAATTTCTATTTGGCAGAACTCGCACCAAGAGGATTTTACTGCAAAACTTCATGATTTCTGAAACTGGCGTTATGAAAAACCTGCGAACTCTGAGTAAATATTTCTAGGAATAAATATGCCATGCATGGTGAATGAAAGTTTATAATACACATGCTCACATCTCAGTAATGAATTTTTGTCGAATCCGTGATGCTTGTATTGTGTTGGGAACACGGATGTCACGTTCTGGAAAACAATGTAATTTACATGCCTCGTGTGTAGAACTCACTCAAAGAGGATATTTCAGCACAATCTTTCTCATTTTCTAACCTGGCGATAAGAATAAGCTGCAAAATCAAGGTAAATACTTCTATGTGTAAGGATTCCTTTTATGGTGAATGAAAGTTCGGTAATCCACATGCTCACAGCTCAGTAACCATTGTTTGTCGAATCCGTAATGCATGTAGCATTTTCGGAACACTGAAAGTCACGGTGAGGGAACCAAATTATATTACATGTCTATTGGGTAGAACTCGCTCCAAGAGTATTTTTCTATGAAAACTGCCTGATTTTCGAATCTGACATTAGGGAAAATCTGCGCACACAGACGAAATGTTTCTAGGTGTAAAATGCCTTGTATGGTGGATGAAAGTTCTCTAATCCACATTCTCAGAACTCAGTAATGATTGTTTGTCGAATCCATGATACATAAAGCCTGTTCTGAACACGGAACGTCATGGTGAGGGAAACTGTGTAAATTACATGTCTATTGGTTATAAATCGCTCCAAGAGGATTTTTCTGTGAAATCTACCTCATTTTCGGATGTGGCATTAGGAAAAACCTGGGACACCAGAGTAAGTGTCTCTATGTGTAAATATGCCTTCTATGGTTGATGAAAGTTCAGTAATCCACATGTTCACAACTCAGAAATAAATGTTTGACGAATCCGTCATGCATGTAGTGTGTTCAGAACATGGATATTCACGGTGAGGGCAACTATGTAAATCACAAGTCTATTCTGTATAACTACCTCCACAAGGATATTTCTGTGGAAACTTCCTGATGTTTGATACTAGCATTAGAAAAAAGATGCGAACTCAATAAAATATTTCTAGGTGTTTATATGCCTTGAATGGTGATTGAAAGTTCGGTTATCCACATGCTCACAACTCAGGAATGAATGTTTTTCGAATCCGTGTTGTATTTAACTTGTTCGGAAGACGGAATGACACAAACAGTTAAGCTATGTAAACTACATATCTATTGGGAAGAACTCCCTACAAGAGCATTTTTCTACGAAATATGCCTCATTTCCGAAACTTGTGTTAGGAAAAGTTGCGAAATCTGAGTAAATGCTTCTAGGTGACAATATGCCTTTTATGGTGGATGAAAGATCGGTAATCCACATGCTCACAACTCAGTAAGTAATGATTGTCAAATCCGTCATGCATGTAGCGTGCTCGGAACACGGAATATCATGGTGAGGGAAACTATGTAAATTAAAATACTATTTGATAGGACTCACCCCAAGAGGATTTTTCTGCGAAATCTTCATGATTTCTGAAAGTGGCGTTAGGAAATTTCTGCGAAATCTGGTAAAAAATTCTAGGTATAAATATGCCTTGCATGGTGGATGAAAGATCACAATACACATAATCACATCTCAGTAATGAATGCTTGTGAAATCCTTGATGCTTGTAGAATGTTCGGAACACGGAATGTCACGGTGAGGGAAATTATGTAAATTACATTTCTATTGGGTAGAACTCGCTCCAAGAGCATTTGTCTGCGAAATCTCCCTCATTTTCGAAACTGTCATTAGGAAAAACCTGTGAACTCAGAGTAAATGTTTCTTGGTGTAAATATGCCCTTTATGGTGTTGAAAGTTTGTTAATCCACACGTTCTCACCTCTGTAATGCATGTTTGTGGTATCCGTGATGCATGTAACGTGTTCGGAACACGGAATATCACGCTGAGGAAACTATGTAAATTACATGCCGATTGGGTAGAACTCGCTCCAGAATTTTTCTGTGATATCTACCTCATTTTCAAAACTGGTGTTAGGAAAAAGCTGGGAAATCAGAGAAAAATTTTCTAGGTGTAACTCTGCCATGTATGGGGATGAAAGTTCAGTAATCCACATGCTCACATCTCAGTCATGGATGTTTTACGAATCCGTGTTGCATGTAGCATGTTCATAACACGGAATGTCACAGTGGAGGAAGAAATTTAAATTAAATGTCTATTGGTTAGAACACGCTCCAAGAGGATTTTTTTGAGAAAACTGCCTGATTTTGGATTCTGGCTTTATGAATAAACTGCGAACAGAGAATAAATATATCTAGGTGTAAATATGCCTTGTATGGTGGATGAAAGTTCGGTAATTCATGAAAAATGCTCACAACTCATTAAAAATATTTGTCGAATCCGTGATGCATGTATCGTGTTCAGAACATGGAAAGTCAAGGTGAGTGAAACAATTTAAATAAAATGTCTAGTAAATACATCACACTCAAAGAGGATTTTTCTGTGCAATATGCCTCATTTTCTAAACTGGAGTTAAGAAAATGCTGCGAAATAAGATTAAATGCTTCTCGGTGTAAATATGCCTTTCATAGTAGGTGGAAGTTCAGTAATCCACATGCTAACATCTCAGTAGTGAATATGTGTCGAATCTGTAATGCATGTAGCATATACGGAACATGGAATTACACGGTGAGGGAATCTATGTCAATTAAATTTCTGTTGGATAGAACTCGATGTAAGACGGTTTTTCTGTGAAACATGCATGTTTTTCAAAATGGCCGTAGAAAATAGCTGGGAACTCAGAGTAAATAATTCTAAGTGCCAATATTCCTTGAACGGTGAATGAAAGCTCGGTTATCCACATGCTCACAAATCAGTAATAACTGTTTGTTGAATCCTTGATGCATATAATGTGTTTGGAGCACAGAGTGTCACGGTCAGGTAAACTATGTAAATTACATGTCTATTGGGTAGAAGTCGATAAAAGAGCATTTTCCTGCAAAATATGCCTCATTTCTGAGACTGACTTTTGGAAAATACTGTGAAATCAGGATAAAATTTTCTTGGTGTAAATATGCCCTGTATGGTGTTCAAAGATATGTAATCCACATATTCTCACGTCAGTAATGAATGTTTGTCATATCCTTGATGTATGGAACAGGTTCGGAACGTGGAAAATCACGGTGAGGAAACTATGTAAATGCAATGTCGATTGGGAAGAACTCGCTCCAAGAGAATTTTTTTGTGAAATCTACCTCAATTTCAAAACTGGTGTAAGGGAAAAGCTGGGAAATAAGAATAAAATTTCTTTGGTGTCAATATGCCCATTTTGGTGATGAATGTTCATTAATCCTCGTGCTCACAACTCAGTAATGAATGTTTTATCGAATCCGTGATGCATGTAATGTGTTCAGAACACAGAATATCATGGTGAGGAGGCTATGTAAACTAGATGTCTAGTGGGTACATCAAGCTCAAAGTGTATTTTACTGAGCCACCTGCCTCATTTTTAAATGGCATAAAAAAAGGTGCAAAATCAGAGTAAATTCTGTAGGTGCACATATGCCTTTAATGGTGAATGAGATTTCGGTAATCCACATGCTCACAACTCAGTAATGAATGTTTTTCAAGTCTGTGATGCAATTAATGTGTTTGGAAGATGGAATGACACGGTCAGTTAAACTATGGAAATTACACATCTGTCGGGTAGAACTCGCTATAAGAACATTTAACTGTGAAATATTCCTCATATCCAAAACTGGCATTAGGAAAAGCTGCGAAATCTGAGTCAATGCTTCTAGGTGACAATATGCCTTTTATGGTGGATGAAAGTTCGGTACTCCACATGCTCACAACTCATTAAAGAATGTTTGTGCAATCCGTCATGCATGTAGCGTGTTCGAAACACAGAATATCATGGTTAGGGAAACTGAGTAAATTAAATTTCTATTTGGTAGAACTCGCACCAAGAGGATTTTACTGCAAAAACTTCATGATTCCTGAAACAGGCGTTATAAAATCCTGCGAAATCTGAGTAAATATTTCTAGGAATAAATATGCCATGCATGGTGAATGAAAGTTTGTAATACCCATGCTCACATCTCAGTAATGAATTTTTGTCGAATCCGTGATGCTTGTATTGTGTTGGGAACACGGATGTCACGTGCTGGAAAACAATGTAATTTACATGTGTCGTGTGTAGAACTCACTCAAAGAGTATTTTTCTGCACAATCTTTCTCATTTTCTAACCTGGCGATAAGAATAAGCTGCAAAATCAAAGTAAATACTTCTATGTGTAAGGATTCCTTTTATGGTGAATGAAAGTTCGGTCATCCTCATGCTCACAGATCAGTAACCATTGTTTGTCGAATCCGTAATGCGTGTAGCATTTTCGGAACACCGAATGTCACGGTGAGGGAAACAAATTATATTACATGTCTATTGGGTAGAACTCGCTCCAAGAGTATTTTTCTATGAAAACTGCCTGATTTTCGAATCTGACCTTAGGGAAAATCTGCGCACACAGACGAAATGTTTCTAGGTTTAAAATGCCTTGTATGGTGGATGAAAGTTCTCTAATCCACATTCTCAGAACTCAGTAATGATTGTTTGTCGAATCCGTGATACATAAAGCCTGTTCTGAACACGGAACTTCATGGTGAGGGAAACTGTGTAAATTACATGTCTATTGGTTATAAATCGCTCCAAGAGGATTTTTCTGTGAAATCAACCTCATTTTCGGATGTGGCATTAGGAAACAATTGCGACACAATTGTAAGTGTTTCTATGTGTAAATATGCCTTCTATGGTGGAGGAAAGTTCAGTAATCCACATGTTCACAACTCAGAAATAAATGTTTGACGAATCCATCATGCATGTAGTGTGTTCGGAACACGGATATTCACGGTGAGGGCAACTATGTAAATTACATGTCTATTGTGTATAAATTCCTCCACAAGGATATTTCTGTGGAAACTGCCTGATTTTTGATACTGGCATTAGAAAAAAGATGCGAACTCAAAATAAATATTTCTAGGTGTTTATATGCCTTGAATGGTGATTGACAGTTCGGTTATCCACATGCTCGCAAATCAGTAATGAATGTTTTTCGAATCCGTGTTGTATTTAACGTGATCGGAAGACAGAATGACACAATAAGTTAAGCTATGTAAATTACATATCTATCGGGAAGAACACCCTACAAGAGCATTTTTCCGCAAAATATGCCTCATTTCCGAAACTGGTGTTAGGAAAAGCTGAGAAATCTGAGTAAATGCTTCTAGGTGACAATATGACTTTTATGGTGTATGAAAGATCGGTAATCCACATGCTCACAACTCAGTAAGTAATGATTGTCAAATCCGTCATGCATGTAGCGTGCTCGGAACACGGAATATCATGGTGAGGGAAACTATGTAAATTAAAATACTATTTGATAGGACTCGCCCCAAGAGGATTTTTCTGCGAAATCTTCATGATTTCTGAAAGTGGCGTTAGGAAATTTCTGCGAAATCTGGTAAAAAATTCTAGGTATAAATATGCCTTGCATGGTGGATGAAAGATCGCAATACACATACTCACATCTCAGTAATGAATGCTTGTGAAATCCTTGATGCTTGTAGAATGTTCGGAACACGGAATGTCACGGTGAGGGAAACTATGTAAATTACATTTCTATTGGGTAGAACTCGCTCCAAGAGCATTTGTCTGCGAAATCTCCCTCATTTTCGAAACTGTCATTAGGAAAAACCTGTGAACTCAGAGTAAATGTTTCTTGGTGTAAATATGCCCTTTATGGTGTTGAAAGTTTGTTAATCCACATGTTCTCACCTCTGTAATGCATGTTTGTGGTATCCGTGATGCATGTAACTTGTTCGGAACACGGAATATCACGCTGAGGAAACTATGTAAATTACATGCCGATTGGGTAGAACTCGCTCCAGGGGAATTTTTCTGTGATATCTACCTCATTTTCAAATCTGGTGTTAGGAAAAAGCTGGGAAATCAGAGAAAAATTTTCTAGGTGTAACTCTGCCATGTATGGGGATGAAAGTTCAGTAATCCACATGCTCACATCTCAGTCATGGATGTTTTACGAATCCGTGTTGCATGTAGCGTGTTCTTAACACGGAATGTCACAGTGGAGGAAGAAATTTAAATTAAATGTCTATTGGTTAGAACACGCTCCAAGAGGATTTTTTTGAGAAAACTGCCTGATTTTGGATTCTGGCTTTATGAATAAACTGCGAACTGAGAATATATATATCGAGGTGTAAATATGCCTTGTATGGTGGATGAAAGTTCGGTAATTCATGAAAAATGCTCACAACTCATTAAAAATATTTGTCGAATCCGTGATGCATGTATCGTGTTCAGAACATGGAAAGTCAAGGTGAGTGAAACAATTTAAATAAAATGTCTAGTGGATACATCACACTCAAAGAGGATTTTTCTGTGCAATATGCCTCATTTTCTAAACTGGAATTAAGAAAATGCTGCGAAATAAGATTAAATGCTTCTCGGTGTAAATATGCCTTTCATACTAGGTGGAAGTTCAGTAATCCACATGCTAACAACTCAGTAGTGAATATGTGTCGAATCTGTAATGCATGTAGCATATACGGAACATGGAATTACACGGTGAGGGAATCTATGTCAATTAAATTTCTGTTGGATATAACTCGATGTAAGACGGTTTTTCTGTGAAACATGCATGTTTTTCAAAATGGCCGTAGAAAATAGCTGGGAACTCAGAGTAAATAATTCTAAGTGCCAATATTCCTTGAACGGTGAATGAAAGCTCGGTTATCCACATGCTCACAAATCAGTAATAACTGTTTGTTGAATCCTTGATGCATATAATGTGTTTGGAGCACAGAGTGTCACGGTCAGGTAAACTATGTAAATTACATGTCTATTGGGTAGAAGTCGATAAAAGAGCATTTTCCTGCAAAATATGCCTCATTTCTGAGACTGGCTTTTGGAAAATACTGTGAAATCAGGATAAAATTTTCTTGGTGTAAATATGCCCTGTATGGTGTTCAAAGATATGTAATCCACATGTTCTCACGTCAGTAATGAATGTTTGTCATATCCTTGATGTATGGAACAGGTTCGGAACGTGGAAAATCACGGTGAGGAAACTATGTAAATGCAATGTCGATTGGGAAGAACTCGCTCCAAGAGAATATTTTTGTGAAATCTACCTCAATTTCAAAACTGGTGTAAGGGAAAAGCTGGGAAATAAGAATAAAATTTCTTTGGTGTCAATATGCCCATTTTGGTGATGAATGTTCATTAATCCTCGTGCTCACAACTCAGTAATGAATGTTTTATCGAATCCGTGATGCATGTAATGTGTTCAGAACACAGAATATCATGGTGAGGAGGCTATGTAAACTAGATGTCTAGTGGGTACATCAAGCTCAAAGTGTATTTTACTGAGCCACCTGCCTCATTTTTAAATGGCATAAAAAAAGGTGCAAAATCAGAGTAAATTCTGTAGGTGCACATATGCCTTTAATGGTGAATGAGATTTCGGTAATCCACATGCTCACAACTCAGTAATGAATGTTTTTCAAGTCTGTGATGCAATTAATGTGTTTGGAAGATGGAATGACACGGTCAGTTAAACTATGGAAATTACACATCTGTCGGGTAGAACTCGCTATAAGAACATTTAACTGTGAAATATTCCTCATATCCAAAACTGGCATTAGGAAAAGCTGCGAAATCTGAGTCAATGCTTCTAGGTGACAATATGCCTTTTATGGTGGATGAAAGTTCGGTACTCCACATGCTCACAACTCATTAAAGAATGTTTGTGCAATCCGTCATGCATGTAGCGTGTTCGAAACACAGAATATCATGGTTAGGGAAACTGAGTAAATTAAATTTCTATTTGGTAGAACTCGCACCAAGAGGATTTTACTGCAAAAACTTCATGATTCCTGAAACAGGCGTTATAAAATCCTGCGAAATCTGAGTAAATATTTCTAGGAATAAATATGCCATGCATGGTGAATGAAAGTTTGTAATACCCATGCTCACATCTCAGTAATGAATTTTTGTCGAATCCGTGATGCTTGTATTGTGTTGGGAACACGGATGTCACGTGCTGGAAAACAATGTAATTTACATGTGTCGTGTGTAGAACTCACTCAAAGAGTATTTTTCTGCACAATCTTTCTCATTTTCTAACCTGGCGATAAGAATAAGCTGCAAAATCAAAGTAAATACTTCTATGTGTAAGGATTCCTTTTATGGTGAATGAAAGTTCGGTCATCCTCATGCTCACAGATCAGTAACCATTGTTTGTCGAATCCGTAATGCGTGTAGCATTTTCGGAACACCGAATGTCACGGTGAGGGAAACAAATTATATTACATGTCTATTGGGTAGAACTCGCTCCAAGAGTATTTTTCTATGAAAACTGCCTGATTTTCGAATCTGACCTTAGGGAAAATCTGCGCACACAGACGAAAAGTTTCTAGGTGTAAAATGCCTTGTATGGTGGATGAAAGTTCTCTAATCCACATTCTCAGAACTCAGTAATGATTGTTTGTCGAATCCGTGATACATAAAGCCTGTTCTGAACACGGAACTTCATGGTGAGGGAAACTGTGTAAATTACATGTCTATTGGTTATAAATCGCTCCAAGAGGATTTTTCTGTGAAATCAACCTCATTTTCGGATGTGGCATTAGGAAACAATTGCGACACAATTGTAAGTGTTTCTATGTGTAAATATGCCTTCTATGGTGGAGGAAAGTTCAGTAATCCACATGTTCACAACTCAGAAATAAATGTTTGACGAATCCATCATGCATGTAGTGTGTTCGGAACACGGATATTCACGGTGAGGGCAACTATGTAAATTACATGTCTATTGTGTATAAATTCCTCCACAAGGATATTTCTGTGGAAACTGCCTGATTTTTGATACTGGCATTAGAAAAAAGATGCGAACTCAAAATAAATATTTCTAGGTGTTTATATGCCTTGAATGGTGATTGACAGTTCGGTTATCCACATGCTCGCAAATCAGTAATGAAAGTTTTTCGAATCCGTGTTGTATTTAACGTGATCGGAAGACGGAATGACACAATAAGTTAAGCTATGTAAATTACATATCTATCGGGAAGAACACCCTACAAGAGCATTTTTCCGCAAAATATGCCTCATTTCCGAAACTGGTGTTAGGAAAAGCTGAGAAATCTGAGTAAATGCTTCTAGGTGACAATATGACTTTTATGGTGTATGAAAGATCGGTAATCCACATGCTCACAACTCAGTAAGTAATGATTGTAAAATCCGTCATGCATGTAGCGTGCTCGGAACACGGAATATCATGGTGAGGGAAACTATGTAAATTAAAATACCATTTGATAGGAATCGCCCCAAGAGTATTTTTCTGCGAAATCTTCATGATTTCTGAAAGTGGCGTTAGGAAATTTCTGCGAAATCTGGTAAAAAATTCTAGGTATAAATATGCCTTGCATGGTGGATGAAAGATCGCAATACACATACTCACATCTCAGTAATGAATGCTTGTGAAATCCTTGATGCTTGTAGAATGTTCGGAACACGGAATGTCACGGTGAGGGAAACTATGTAAATTACATTTCTATTGGGTAGAACTCGCTCCAAGAGCATTTGTCTGCGAAATCTCCCTCATTTTCGAAACTGTCATTAGGAAAAACCTGTGAACTCAGAGTAAATGTTTCTTGGTGTAAATATGCCCTTTATGGTGTTGAAAGTTTGTTAATCCACATGTTCTCACCTCTGTAATGCATGTTTGTGGTATCCGTGATGCATGTAACTTGTTCGGAACACGGAATATCACGCTGAGGAAACTATGTAAATTACATGCCGATTGGGTAGAACTCGCTCCAGGGGAATTTTTCTGTGATATCTACCTCATTTTCAAATCTGGTGTTAGGAAAAAGCTGGGAAATCAGAGAAAAATTTTCTAGGTGTAACTCTGCCATGTATGGGGATGAAAGTTCAGTAATCCACATGCTCACATCTCAGTCATGGATGTTTTACGAATCCGTGTTGCATGTAGCGTGTTCTTAACACGGAATGTCACAGTGGAGGAAGAAATTTAAATTAAATGTCTATTGGTTAGAACACGCTCCAAGAGGATTTTTTGAGAAAACTGCCTGATTTTGGATTCTGGCTTTATGAATAAACTGCGAACTGAGAATATATATATCGAGGTGTAAATATGCCTTGTATGGTGGATGAAAGTTCGGTAATTCATGAAAAATGCTCACAACTCATTAAAAATATTTGTCGAATCCGTGATGCATGTATCGTGTTCAGAACATGGAAAGTCAAGGTGAGTGAAACAATTTAAATAAAATGTCTAGTGGATACATCACACTCAAAGAGGATTTTTCTGTGCAATATGCCTCATTTTCTAAACTGGAGTTAAGAAAATGCTGCGAAATAAGATTAAATGCTTCTCGGTGTAAATATGCCTTTCATAGTAGGTGGAAGTTCAGTAATCCACATGCTAACATCTCAGTAGTGAATATGTGTCGAATCTGTAATGCATGTAGCATATACGGAACATGGAATTACACGGTGAGGGAATCTATGTCAATTAAATTTCTGTTGGATAGAACTCGATGTAAGACGGTTTTTCTGTGAAACATGCATGTTTTTCAAAATGGCCGTAGAAAATAGCTGGGAACTCAGAGTAAATAATTCTAAGTGCCAATATTCCTTGAACGGTGAATGAAAGCTCGGTTATCCACATGCTCACAAATCAGTAATAACTGTTTGTTGAATCCTTGATGCATATAATGTGTTTGGAGCACAGAGTGTCACGGTCAGGTAAACTATGTAAATTACATGTCTATTGGGTAGAAGTCGATAAAAGAGCATTTTCCTGCAAAATATGCCTCATTTCCGAGACTGGCTTTTGGAAAATACTGTGAAATCAGGGTAAAAGTTCTTGGTGTAAATATGCCCTGTATGGTGTTCAAAGATAGGTAATCCACGTGTTCTCACCTCACTAATGAATGTTTGTCGTATCCTAGATGTATGTAACAGGTTCGGAACGCGTAATATCACTGTGTGGAAACTATGTAAATGCAATGTCGATTGGGAAGAACTCGCTCCAAGAGAATTTTTTTGTGAAATCTACCTCAATTTCAAAATTGGTGTTAGGGAAAAGTGGTGAAATAAGAATAAAATTCCTTTGGTGTCAATATGCCCATTTTGGTGATGAATGTTCATTAATCCTCGTGCTCACAACTCAGTAATGAATGTTTTATCGAATCCGTGATGCATGTAATGTGTTCAGAACACAGAATATCATGGTGAGGAGACTATGTAAACTAGATGTCTAGTGGGTACATCAAGCTCAAAGTGTATTTTACTGAGCCACCTGCCTCATTTTTAAATGGCATAAAAAAAGGTGCAAAATCAGAGTAAATTCTGTAGGTGCACATATGCCTTTAATGGTGAATGAGATTTCGGTAATCCACATGCTCACAACTCAGTAATGAATGTTTTTCAAGTCTGTGATGCAATTAATGTGTTTGGAAGATGGAATGACACGGTCAGTTAAACTATGGAAATTACACATCTGTCGGGTAGAACTCGCTATAAGAACATTTAACTGTGAAATATTCCTCATATCCAAAACTGGCATTAGGAAAAGCTGCGAAATCTGAGTCAATGCTTCTAGGTGACAATATGCCTTTTATGGTGGATGAAAGTTCGGTACTCCACATGCTCACAACTCATTAAAGAATGTTTGTGCAATCCGTCATGCATGTAGCGTGTTCGAAACACAGAATATCATGGTTAGGGAAACTGAGTAAATTAAATTTCTATTTGGTAGAACTCGCACCAAGAGGATTTTACTGCAAAAACTTCATGATTCCTGAAACAGGCGTTATAAAATCCTGCGAAATCTGAGTAAATATTTCTAGGAAAAAATATGCCATGCATGGTGAATGAAAGTTTGTAATACCCATGCTCACATATCAGTAATGAATTTTTGTCGAATCCGTGATGCTTGTATTGTGTTGGGAACACGGATGTCACGTGCTGGAAAACAATGTAATTTACATGTGTCGTGTGTAGAACTCACTCAAAGAGTATTTTTCTGCACAATCTTTCTCATTTTCTAACCTGGCGATAAGAATAAGCTGCAAAATCAAAGTAAATACTTCTATGTGTAAGGATTCCTTTTATGGTGAATGAAAGTTCGGTCATCCTCATGCTCACAGATCAGTAACCATTGTTTGTCGAATCCGTAATGCATGTAGCATTTTCGGAACACCGAATGTCACGGTGAGGGAAACAAATTATATTACAAGTCTATTGGGTAGAACTCGCTCCAAGAGTATTTTTCTATGAAAACTGCCTGATTTTCGAATCTGACTTTAGGGAAAATCTGCGCACACAGACGAAAAGTTTCTAGGTTTAAAATGCCTTGTATGGTGGATGAAAGTTCTCTAATCCACATTCTCAGAACTCAGTAATGATTGTTTGTCGAATGCATGATACATAAAGCCTGTTTTGAATACGAAACTTCATGGTGAGGGAAACTGTGTAAATTACATGTCTATTGGTTATAAATCGCTCCAAGAGAATTTTTCTGTGAAATCAACCTCATTTTCGGATGTGGCATTAGGAAACAATTGCGACACAATTGTAAGTGTTTCTATGTGTAAATATGCCTTCTATGGTGGAGGAAAGTTCAGTAATCCACATGTTCACAACTCAGAAATAAATGTTTGACGAATCCATCATGCATGTAGTGTGTTCGGAACACGGATATTCACGGTGAGGGCAACTATGTAAATTACATGTCTATTGTGTATAAATTCCTCCACAAGGATATTTCTGTGGAAACTGCCTGATTTTTGATACTGGCATTAGAAAAAAGATGCGAACTCAAAATAAATATTTCTAGGTGTTTATATGCCTTGAATGGTGATTGACAGTTCGGTTATCCACATGCTCGCAAATCAGTAATGAATGTTTTTCGAATCCGTGTTGTATTTTACGTGATCGGAAGACGGAATGACACAATAAGTTAAGCTATGTAAATTACATATCTATCGGGAAGAACACCCTACAAGAGCATTTTTCCGCAAAATATGCCTCATTTCCGAAACTGGTGTTAGGAAAAGCTGCGAAATCTGAGTAAATGCTTCTAGGTGACAATATGCCTTTTATGGTGGATGAAAGATCGGTAATCCACATGCTCACAACTCAGTAAGTAATGATTTTCAAATCCGTCATGCATGTAGCGTGCTCGGAACACGGAATATCATGGTGAGGGAAACTATGTAAATTAAAATACTATTTGATAGGACTCGCCCCAAGAGAATTTTTCTGCGAAATCTTCATGATTTTTGAAAGTGGCGTTAGGAAATTTCTGCGAAATCTGGTAAAAAATTCTAGGTATAAATATGCCTTGCATGGTGGATGAAAGATCGCAATACACATACTCACATCTCAGTAATGAATGCTTGTGAAATCCTTGATGCTTGTAGAATGTTCGGAACACGGAATGTCACGGTGAGGGAAACTATGTAAATTACATTTCTATTGGGTAGAACTCGCTCCAAGAGCATTTGTCTGCGAAATCTCCCTCATTTTCGAAACTGTCATTAGGAAAAACCTGTGAACTCAGAGTAAATGTTTCTTGGTGTAAATATGCCCTTTATGGTGTTGAAAGTTTGTTAATCCACATGTTCTCACCTCTGTAATGCATGTTTGTGGTATCCGTGATGCATGTAACTTGTTCGGAACACGGAATATCATGCTGAGAAACTATGTAAATTACATGCCGATTGGGTAGAACTCGCTCCAGGGGAATTTTTCTGTGATATCTACCTCATTTTCAAATCTGGTGTTAGGAAAAAGCTGGGAAATCAGAGAAAAATTTTCTAGGTGTAACTCTGCCATGTATGGGGATGAAAGTTCAGTAATCCACATGCTCACATCTCAGTCATGGATGTTTTACGAATCCGTGTTGCATGTAGCGTGTTCTTAACACGGAATGTCACAGTGGAGGAAGAAATTTAAATTAAATGTCTATTGGTTAGAACACGCTCCAAGAGGATTTTTTTGAGAAAACTGCCTGATTTTGGATTCTGGCTTTATGAATAAACTGCGAACTGAGAATAAATATATCTAGGTGTAAATATGCCTTGTATGGTGGATGAAAGTTCGGTAATTCATGAAAAATTCTCACAACTCATTAAAAATATTTGTCGAATCAGTGATGCATGTATCGTGTTCAGAACATGGAAAGTCAAGGAGAGTGAAACAATTTAAATAAAATGTCTAGTGGATACATCACACTCAAAGAGGATTTTTCTGCGCAATATGAATCATTTTCTAAACTGGAGTTAAGAAAATGCTGCGAAATAAGATTAAATGCTTCTCGGTGTAAATATGCCTTCCATAGTAGTTGGAAGTTCAGTAATCCACATGCTAACAACTCAGTAGTGAATATGTGTCGAAACTGTAATGCATGAAGCATATACGGAACATGGAATTACACGGTGAGGGAATATATGTCAATTAAATTTCTGTTGGATAGAACTCGATGTAAGACGGTTTTTCTGTGAAATATGCATGTTTTCCAAAATGGCCTTAGAAAAGGGCTGGGAACTCAGAGTAAATAATTCTAAGTGCCAATATTCCTTGAACGGTGAATGAAAGCTCGGTTATCCACATGCTCACAAATCAGTAATAACTGTTTGTCGAATCTGTGATGCATGTAATGTGTTAGGATCACAGACTGTCACGGTCAGTGAAACTATGTAAATTACATGTCGATCGGGTAGAACTCGATAAAAGAGCATTTTCCTGCAAAATATGCCTCATTTCCGAAACTGGCTTTTGGAAAAGACTGTGAAATCAGGGTAAATGTTTCTTGGTGTAAATATGCCTTGTATGGTGTTGAAAGTTTGGTAATCCACATGTTCTCACCTCAGTAATGAATGTTTGTCTTATCCTTGATGCATGTAACAGGTTCGGAACGCAGAATATCACGGTGAGGAAACTATGTAAATTCAGTGTTGATTAGGTAGAACCCGCTCCAAGTGAATTTTTCTGTGAAATCTACCTCAATTTCAAAACTGGTGTTAGGAAAAAGCTGGGAAATAAGAGTAAAATTTCTTCGGTGTCAATATGTCCATTTTGGTGATGAATGTTCATTAATCCTCGTGCTCACAACTCAGTAATGAATGTTTCTTAAAATCCGTGATGCATGTAACGTGTTCGGAACACAGAAAATCATGGTTAGGATACTATGTTAACTAGAGTTCTAGTGGGTACATCAAGCTCAAAGTGTATTTTACTGAGCCATCTGCCTCATTTTTAAACTGGCATTAGAAAAAGCTGCAAAATCAGAGTAAATTCTGTAGGTGCACATATGCCTTTAATGGTGAATGAGATTTCGGTAATCCACATGCTCACAACTCAGTAATGAATGTTTTACAAGTCTGTGATGCAATTAATGTGTTTGGAAGATGGTATGACACGGTCAGGTAAGCTACGGAAATTACATATCTGTCGGGTAGAACTCGCTATAAGACCATTTATCTGTGAAATATTCCTCATATCCAAATCTGGCGTTAGGAAAGCTGCGAAATCTGAGTCAATGCTTCTAGGTGACAATATGCCTTTTATGGTGGATGAAAGTTCGGTATTCCACATTCTCACAACTCATTAAAGAATGTTTGTGCAATCCGTCATGCATGTTGCACGTTCGAAACACAGAATATCATGGTTAGGGAAACTGTGTAAATTAAATTTCTATTTGGCAGAACTCGCACCAAGAGGATTTTACTGCAAAAGCTTCATGATTTCTGAAACTGGCGTTATGGAAAACCTGCGAATTCTGAGTAAATATTTCTAGGAATAAATATGCCATGCATGGTGAATGAAAGTTTATAATACACATGCTCACATCTCAGTAACGAATTTTTGTCGAATCCGTGATGTATTGTTTTGGGAACACGGATGTCACGTTCTGGAAAACAATGTAATTTACATGCGTCGTATGTAGAACTCACTCAAAGAGGATTTTTCAGCACAATCTTTCTCATTTTCTAACCTGGCGATAAGAATAAGCTGCAAAATCAAGGTAAATTCTTCTATGTGTAAGGATTCCTTTTATGGTGAATGAAAGTTCGGTCATCCTCATGCTCACAGATCAGTAACCATTGTTTGTCGAATCCGTAATGCATGTAGCATTTTCGGAACACCGAATGTCACGGTGAGGGAAACAAATTATATTACAAGTCTATTGGGTAGAACTCGCTCCAAGAGTATTTTTCTATGAAAACTGCCTGATTTTCGAATCTGACTTTAGGGAAAATCTGCGCACACAGACGAAAAGTTTCTAGGTTTAAAATGCCTTGTATGGTGGATGAAAGTTCTCTAATCCACATTCTCAGAACTCAGTAATGATTGTTTGTCGAATGCATGATACATAAAGCCTGTTCTGAATACGAAACTTCATGGTGAGGGAAACTGTGTAAATTACATGTCTATTGGTTATAAATCGCTCCAAGAGAATTTTTCTGTGAAATCAACCTCATTTTCGGATGTGGCATTAGGAAACAATTGCGACACAATTGTAAGTGTTTCTATGTGTAAATATGCCTTCTATGGTGGAGGAAAGTTCAGTAATCCACATGTTCACAACTCAGAAATAAATGTTTGACGAATCCATCATGCATGTAGTGTGTTCGGAACACGGATATTCACGGTGAGTGCAACTATGTAAATTACATGTCTATTGTGTATAAATTCCTCCACAAGGATATTTCTGTGGAAACTGCCTGATTTTTGATACTGGCATTAGAAAAAAATGCGAACTCAAAATAAATATTTCTAGGTTTTTATATGCCTTGAATGGTGATTGACAGTTCGGTTATCCACATGCTCGCAAATCAGTAATGAATGTTTTTCGAACCCGTGTTGTATTTAACGTGATCGGAAGACGGAATGACACAATAAGTTAAGCTATGTAAATTACATATCTATCGGGAAGAACACCCTACAAGAGCATTTTTCCGCAAAATATGCCTCATTTCCGAAACTGGTGTTAGGAAAAGCTGCGAAATCTGAGTAAATGCTTCTAGGTGACAATATGCCTTTTATGGTGGATGAAAGATCGGTAATCCACATGCTCACAACTCAGTAAGTAATGATTTTCAAATCCGTCATGCATGTAGCGTGCTCGGAACACGGAATATCATGGTGAGGGAAACTATGTAAATTAAAATACTATTTGATAGGACTCGCCCCAAGAGAATTTTTCTGCGAAATCTTCATGATTTTTGAAAGTGGCGTTAGGAAATTTCTGCGAAATCTGGTAAAAAATTCTAGGTATAAATATGCCTTGCATGGTGGATGAAAGATCGCAATACACATACTCACATCTCAGTAATGAATGCTTGTGAAATCCTTGATGCTTGTAGAATGTTCGGAACACGGAATGTCACGGTGAGGGAAACTATGTAAATTACATTTCTATTGGGTAGAACTCGCTCCAAGAGCATTTGTCTGCGAAATCTCCCTCATTTTCGAAACTGTCATTAGGAAAAACCTGTGAACTCAGAGTAAATGTTTCTTGGTGTAAATATGCCCTTTATGGTGTTGAAAGTTTGTTAATCCACATGTTCTCACCTCTGTAATGCATGTTTGTGGTATCCGTGATGCATGTAACTTGTTCGGAACACGGAATATCATGCTGAGAAACTATGTAAATTACATGCCGATTGGGTAGAACTCGCTCCAGGGGAATTTTTCTGTGATATCTACCTCATTTTCAAATCTGGTGTTAGGAAAAAGCTGGGAAATCAGAGAAAAATTTTCTAGGTGTAACTCTGCCATGTATGGGGATGAAAGTTCAGTAATCCACATGCTCACATCTCAGTCATGGATGTTTTACGAATCCGTGTTGCATGTAGCGTGTTCTTAACACGGAATGTCACAGTGGAGGAAGAAATTTAAATTAAATGTCTATTGGTTAGAACACGCTCCAAGAGGATTTTTTTGAGAAAACTGCCTGATTTTGGATTCTGGCTTTATGAATAAACTGCGAACTGAGAATAAATATATCTAGGTGTAAATATGCCTTGTATGGTGGATGAAAGTTCGGTAATTCATGAAAAATTCTCACAACTCATTAAAAATATTTGTCGAATCAGTGATGCATGTATCGTGTTCAGAACATGGAAAGTCAAGGAGAGTGAAACAATTTAAATAAAATGTCTAGTGGATACATCACACTCAAAGAGGATTTTTCTGCGCAATATGAATCATTTTCTAAACTGGAGTTAAGAAAATGCTGCGAAATAAGATTAAATGCTTCTCGGTGTAAATATGCCTTCCATAGTAGTTGGAAGTTCAGTAATCCACATGCTAACAACTCAGTAGTGAATATGTGTCGAAACTGTAATGCATGAAGCATATACGGAACATGGAATTACACGGTGAGGGAATATATGTCAATTAAATTTCTGTTGGATAGAACTCGATGTAAGACGGTTTTTCTGTGAAATATGCATGTTTTCCAAAATGGCCTTAGAAAAGGGCTGGGAACTCAGAGTAAATAATTCTAAGTGCCAATATTCCTTGAACGGTGAATGAAAGCTCGGTTATCCACATGCTCACAAATCAGTAATAACTGTTTGTCGAATCTGTGATGCATGTAATGTGTTAGGATCACAGACTGTCACGGTCAGTGAAACTATGTAAATTACATGTCGATCGGGTAGAACTCGATAAAAGAGCATTTTCCTGCAAAATATGCCTCATTTCCGAAACTGGCTTTTGGAAAAGACTGTGAAATCAGGGTAAATGTTTCTTGGTGTAAATATGCCTTGTATGGTGTTGAAAGTTTGGTAATCCACATGTTCTCACCTCAGTAATGAATGTTTGTCTTATCCTTGATGCATGTAACAGGTTCGGAACGCAGAATATCACGGTGAGGAAACTATGTAAATTCAGTGTTGATTAGGTAGAACCCGCTCCAAGTGAATTTTTCTGTGAAATCTACCTCAATTTCAAAACTGGTGTTAGGAAAAAGCTGGGAAATAAGAGTAAAATTTCTTCGGTGTCAATATGTCCATTTTGGTGATGAATGTTCATTAATCCTCGTGCTCACAACTCAGTAATGAATGTTTCTTAAAATCCGTGATGCATGTAACGTGTTCGGAACACAGAAAATCATGGTTAGGATACTATGTTAACTAGAGTTCTAGTGGGTACATCAAGCTCAAAGTGTATTTTACTGAGCCATCTGCCTCATTTTTAAACTGGCATTAGAAAAAGCTGCAAAATCAGAGTAAATTCTGTAGGTGCACATATGCCTTTAATGGTGAATGAGATTTCGGTAATCCACATGCTCACAACTCAGTAATGAATGTTTTACAAGTCTGTGATGCAATTAATGTGTTTGGAAGATGGTATGACACGGTCAGGTAAGCTACGGAAATTACATATCTGTCGGGTAGAACTCGCTATAAGACCATTTATCTGTGAAATATTCCTCATATCCAAATCTGGCGTTAGGAAAGCTGCGAAATCTGAGTCAATGCTTCTAGGTGACAATATGCCTTTTATGGTGGATGAAAGTTCGGTATTCCACATTCTCACAACTCATTAAAGAATGTTTGTGCAATCCGTCATGCATGTTGCACGTTCGAAACACAGAATATCATGGTTAGGGAAACTGTGTAAATTAAATTTCTATTTGGCAGAACTCGCACCAAGAGGATTTTACTGCAAAAGCTTCATGATTTCTGAAACTGGCGTTATGGAATACCTGCGAATTCTGAGTAAATATTTCTAGGAATAAATATGCCATGCATGGTGAATGAAAGTTTATAATACACATGCTCACATCTCAGTAACGAATTTTTGTCGAATCCGTGATGTATTGTTTTGGGAACACGGATGTCACGTTCTGGAAAACAATGTAATTTACATGCCTCGTGTGTAGAACTCACTCAAAGAGGATTTTTCAGCACAATCTTTCTCATTTTCTAACCTGGCGATAAGAATAAGCTGCAAAATCAAGGTAAATTCTTCTATGTGTAAGGATTCCTTTTATGGTGAATGAAAGTTCGGTAATCCACATGCTCACAGCTCAGTAACCATTGTTTGTCGAATCCGTAATGCGTGTAGCATTTTCGGAACACCGAATGTCACGGTGAGGGAAACAAATTATATTACATGTCTATTGGGTAGAACTCGCTCCAAGAGTATTTTTCTATGAAAACTGCCTGATTTTCGAATCTGACATTAGGGAAAATCTGCGCACACAGACTAAATGTTTCTAGGTGTAAAATGCCTTGTATGGTGGATGAAAGTTCTCTAATCCACATTCTCAGAACTCAGTAATGATTGTTTGTCAAGTCCATGTTACATAAAGCCTGTTCTGAACACGGAACGTCATGGTGAGGGAAACTGTGTAAATTACATGTCTATTGGTTATAAATCGCTCCAAGAGGATTTTTCTGTGAAATCTACCTCATTTTCGGATGTGGCATTAGGAAAAACCTGGGACACCAGAGTAAGTGTCTCTATGTGTAAATATGCCTTCTATGGTTTATGAAAGTTCAGTAATCCACATGTTCACAACTCAGAAATAAATGTTTGACGAATCCGTCATGCATGTAGTGTGTTCAGAACACGGATATTCACGGTGAGGGCAACTATGTAAATTACACAAGTCTATTCTGTATAACTACCTCCACAAGGATATTTCTGTGGAAACTTCCTGATTTTTGATACTAGCATTAGAAAAAAGATGCGAACTCAATAAAATATTTCTAGGTGTTTATATGCCTTGAATGGTGATTGAAAGTTCGGTTATCCACATACTCACAACTCAGGAATGAAAGTTTTTCGAATCCGTGTTGTATTTAACTTGTTCGGAAGACGGAATGACACAAACAGTTAAGCTATGTAAACTACATATCTATTGGGAAGAACTCACTACAAGAGCATTTTTCTAAAAATATGCCTCATTTCCGAAACTGGTGTTAGGAAAAGTTGCGAAATCTGAGTAAATGCTTCTAGGTGACAATATGCCTTTTATGGTGGATGAAAGATCGGTAATCCACATGCTCACAACTCAGTAAGTAATGTTTGTCAAATCCGTCATGCATATAGCGTGCTCGGGACAAGAATATCATGGTGAGGGAAATTATGTAAATTAAAATACTATTTCATAGGACTCGCCCAAGGGAATTTTTCTGCAAAATCTTCATGATTTTTGAAACTGGCGTTAGGAAATTTCTGCGAAATCTGGTAAAAATTTCTAGGTATAAATATGCCTTGCATGGTGGATGAAAGATCGCAATACACATACTCACATCTCAGTAATGAATGCTTGTGAAATCCTTGATGCTTGTAGAATGTTCGGAACACGAAATGTCACGGTGAGGGAAATTATGTAAATTACATTTGTATTGGGTAGAACTCGCTCCAAGAGGATTTATCTGCAAAATCTCCCTCATTTTCGAAACTCGTGTTAGGATAAATCTGGGAAATCAGAGAAAAATTTTCTAGGTGTAACTCTGCCATGTATCGGGATGAAAGTTCAGTAATCCACATGCTCACAACTCAGTCATGAATGTTTTTTCGAATCCGTTTTGCATGTAACGTGTTCGTAACACAGAACGTCACGGTGGAGGAAGAAATGTAAATTACATGTCTATTGGTTAGAAGTCGCTCCAAGAGGATTTTTTTGAGAAAACTGCCTGATTTTGGAATCTGGTGTTATGAATAAACTGCGAACTGAGAATAAATATATCTAGGTGTAAATATGCCTTGTATGGTGAATGAAATCTGTAATTCATGTAAAATGCTCACAACTCATTAAAAAAGTTTGTCGAATCCGTGATGCATGTATCGTGTTCAGAACATGGAAAGTCACGGTGAGTGAAACAATTTAAATAAAAGGTCTAGTGGATACGACACACTCAAAGAGAATTTTTCTGCACAATATGCCTCATTTTCTAAACTGGAGTTAAGTAAATGCTGCGAAATAAGATTAAAGGCTTCTCAGTGTAAATATGCCTTTCATAGTAGGTGAAAGTTCAGTAATCCACATGCGAACAACTCAGTAGTGAATATGTGTCGAATCCGTGATGCACGTAGGATATACGGAACATGGAATTACACGGTGAGGGAATCTATGTCAATTACAATTCTGTTGGATAGAACTCGATGTAAGACGGTTTTCCTGTGTAAACTGCCTGTTTTTCAAAACTGGCTTTAGAAAATAGCTGGGAACTCAGAGTAAATAATTCTAAGTGTTAATATTCCTTGAATGGTGAATGAAAGCTCGGTAATCCACATGCTCACAAATCTGTAATAACTGTTTGTCGAATCTGTGATGCATGTAATGTGTTAGGAGCACAGAATGTCACGGTCATTTAAACTATGTAAATTACATGTCTATCGGGTAGAACTCGATAAAAGAGCATTTTCCTGCAAAATATGCCTCATTTCTGAAACTGGCTTTTGGAAAAGACTGTGAAATCAGGGTAAATGTTTCTTGGTGTAAATATGCCTTGTATGGTGTTGAAAGTTTGGTAATCCACATGTTCTCACCTCAGTAATGAATGTTTGTCTTATCCTTGATGCATGTAACAGGTTCGGAACGCAGAATATCACGGTGAGTAAACTATGTAAATTCAGTGTTGATTAGGTAGAAACCGCTCCAATGAATTTTTCTGTGAAATCTACCTCAATTTCAAAACTGGTGTTAGGAAAAAGCTGGGAAATAAGAGTAAAATTTCTTCGGTGTCGATATGCCCATTTTGGTGATGAATGTTCATTAATCCTCGTGCTCACAACTCAGTAATGAATGTTTTTCGAATCCGTGATGCATGTAACGTGTTCGGAACACAGAATATCATGGTTAGGATACTATGTTAACTAGAGTTCTAGTGGGTACATCAAGCTCAAAGTGTATTTTACTGAGCCATCTGCCTCATTTTTAAACTGGCATTAGAAAAAGCTGCAAAATCAGAGTAAATTCTGTAGGTGCACATATGCCTTTAATGGTGAATGAGATTTCGGAAATCCACAAGCTCATAAATCAGTAATGAATGTTTTTCAAGTCTGTGATGCAATTAATGTGTTTGGAAGATGATATGACACGGTCAGTTAAGCTACGGAAATTACATATCTGTCGGGTAGAACTCGCTATAAGACCATTTATCTGTGAAATATTCCTCATATCCAAAACTGGTGTTAGGAAAAGCTGCGAAATCTGAGTCAATGCTTCTAGGTGACAATATGCCTTTTATGGTGGATGAAAGTTCGGTACTCCACATGCTCACAACACATTAAAGAATGTTTGTGCAATCCGTCATGCATGTTGCATGTTCGAAACACAGAATATCATGGTTAGGGAAACTGTGTAAATTAAATTTCTATTTGGCAGAACTCGCACCAAGAGGATTTTACTGCAAAAGCTTCATGAATTCTGAAACTGGCGTTATGAAAAACCTGCGAACTCTGAGTAAATATTTCTAGGAATACATATGCCATGCATGGTGAATGAAAGTTTATAATACACATGCTCACATCTCAGTAATGAATTTTTGTCGAATCCGTGATGCTTGTATTGTGTTGGGAACACGGATGTCACGTTCTGGAAAACAATGTAATTTACATGCCTCGTGTGTAGAACTCATTCAAAGAGGATTTTTCAGCACAATCTTTCTCATTTTCTAACCTGGGGATAAGAATAAGCTGCAAAATCAAGGTAAATACTTCTATGTGTAAGGATTCCTTTTATGGTGAATGAAAGTTCGGTAATCCACATGCTCACAGCTCAGTATCCATTGTTTGTCGAATCCGTAATGCGTGTAGCATTTTCGGAACACTGAATGTCACGGTGAGGGAAACAAATTATATTACATGTCTATTGGGTAGAACTCGCTCCAAGAGTATTTTTCTATGAAAACTGCCTGATTTTTGAATCTGACATTAGGGAAAATCTGCGCACAGAGACTAAATGTTTCTAGGTGTAAAATGCCTTGTATGGTGGATGAAAGTTCTCTAATCCACATTCTCAGAACTCAGTAATGATTGTTTGTCGAATCCATGATACATAAAGCCTGTTCTGAACACGGAACGCCATGGTGAGGGAAACTGTAAATTACATGTCTATTGGTTATAAATCGCTCCAAGAGGATTTTTCTGTGAAATCTACCTCATTTTCGGATGTGGCATTAGGAAAAACCTGGGACACCAGAGTAAGTGTCTCTATGTGTAAATATGCCTTCTATGGTTGATGAAAGTTCAGTAATCCACATGTTCACAACTCAGAAATAAATGTTTGACGAATCCGTCATGCATGTAGTGTGTTCAGAACACGGATATTCACGGTGAGGGCAACTATGTAAATTACACAAGTCTATTCTGTATAACTACCTCCACAAGGATATTTCTGTGGAAACTTCCTGATTTTTGATACTAGCATTAGAAAAAAGATGCGAACTCAATAAAATATTTCTAGGTGTTTATATGCCTTGAATGGTGATTGAAAGTTCGGTTATCCACATGCTCACAACTCAGGAATGAATGTTTTTCGAATCCGTGTTGTATTTAACTTGTTCGGAAGACGGAATGACACAAAGAGTTAAGCTATGTAAACTACATATCTATTGGGAAGAACTCCCTACAAGAGCATTTTTCTACAAAATATGCCTCATTTCCGAAACTGGTGTTAGGAAAAGTTGCGAAATCTGAGTAAATCCTTCTAGGTGACAATATGCCTCTTATGGTGGATGAAAGATCGGTAATCCACATGCTCACAACTCAGTAAGTAATGTTTGTCAAATCCGTCATGCATATAGCGTGCTCGGGACAAGAATATCATGGTGAGGGAAATTATGTAAATTAAAATACTATTTCATAGGACTCGCCCAAGAGAATTTTTCTGCGAAATCTTCATGATTTTTGAAACTGGCGTTAGGAAATTTCTGCGAAATCTGGTAAAAATTTCTAGGTATAAATATGCCTTGCATGGTGGATGAAAGATCGCAATACACATACTCACATCTCAGTAATGAATGCTTGTGAAATCCTTGATGCTTGTAGAATGTTCGGAACACGAAATGTCACGGTGAGGGAAATTATGTAAATTACATTTGTATTGGGTAGAACTCGCTCCAAGAGGATTTATCTGCAAAATCTCCCTCATTTTCGAAACTCGTGTTAGGATAAATCTGGGAAATCAGAGAAAAATTTTCTAGGTGTAACTCTGCCATGTATCGGGATGAAAGTTCAGTAATCCACATGCTCACAACTCAGTCATGAATGTTTTTTCGAATCCGTTTTGCATGTAACGTGTTCGTAACACAGAACGTCACGGTGGAGGAAGAAATGTAAATTACATGTCTATTGGTTAGAACTCGCTCCAAGAGGATTTTTTTGAGAAAACTGCCTGATTTTGGAATCTGGCATTATGAATAAACTGCGAACTGAGAATAAATATATCTAGGTGTAAATATGCCTTGTATGGTGAATGAAATCTGTAATTCATGTAAAATGCTCACAACTCATTAAAAAAGTTTGTCGAATCCGTGATGCATGTATCGTGTTCAGAACATTGAAAGTCACCGTGAGTGAAACAATTTAAATAAAAGGTCTAGTGGATACGACACACTCAAAGAGAATTTTTCTGCACAATATGCCTCATTTTCTAAACTGGAGTTAAGTAAATGCTGCGAAATAAGATTAAAGGCTTCTCAGTGTAAATATGCCTTCCATAGTAGGTGAAAGTTCAGTAATCCACATGCGAACAACTCAGTATTGAATATGTGTCGAATCCGTGATGCAAGTAGGATATACGGAACATGGAATTACACGGTGAGGGAATATATGTCAATTACAATTCTGTTGGATAGAACTCGATGTAAGACGGTTTTCCTGTGTAAACTGCCTGTTTTTCAAAACTGGCTTTAGAAAATAGCTGGGAACTCAGAGTAAATAATTCTAAGTGTTAATATTCCTTGAATGGTGAATGAAAGCTCGGTAATCCACATGCTCACAAATCTGTAATAACTGTTTGTCGAATCTCTGATGCATGTAATGTGTTAGGAGCACAGAATGTCACGGTCATTTAAACTATGTAAATTACATGTCTATCGGGTAGAACTCGATAAAAGAGAATTTTCCTGCAAAATATGCCTCATTTCTGAAACTGGCTTTTGGAAAAGACTGTGAAATCAGGGTAAATGTTTCTTGGTGTAAATATGCCTTGTATGGTGTTGAAAGTTTGGTAATCCACATGTTCTCACCTCAGTAATGAATGTTTGTCTTATCCTTGATGCATGTAACAGGTTCGGAACGCAGAATATCACGGTGAGGAAACTATGTAAATTCAGTGTTGATTAGGTAGAAACCGCTCCAAAGAATTTTTCTGTGAAATCTACCTCAATTTCAAAACTGGTGTTAGGAAAAAGCTGGGAAATAAGAGTAAAATTTCTTCGGTGTCAATATGCCCATTTTGGTGATGAATGTTCATTAATCCTCGTGCTCACAACTCAGTAATGAATGTTTTTTCGAATCTGTGATGCATGTAACGTGTTCGGAACACAGAATATCATGGTTAGGATACTATGTTAACTAGAGTTCTAGTGGGTACATCAAGCTCAAAGTGTATTTTACTGAGCCATCTGCCTCATTTTTAAACTGGCATTAGAAAAAGCTGCAAAATCAGAGTAAATTCTGTAGGTGCACATATGCCTTTAATGGTGAATGAGATTTCGGTAATCCACAAGCTCATAAATCAGTAATGAATGTTTTTCAAGTCTGTGATGCAATTAATGTGTTTGGAAGATGATATGACACGGTCAGTTAAGCTACGGAAATTACATATCTGTCGGGTAGAACTCGCTATAAGACCATTTATCTGTGAAATATTCCTCATATCCAAAACTGGTGTTAGGAAAAGCTGCGAAATCTGAGTCAATGCTTCTAGGTGACAATATGCCTTTTATGGTGGATGAAAGTTCGGTACTCCACATGCTCACAACACATTAAAGAATGTTTGTGCAATCCGTCATGCATGTTGCATGTTCGAAACACAGAATATCATGGTTAGGGAAACTGTGTAAATTAAATTTCTATTTGGCAGAACTCGCACCAAGAGAATTTTACTGCAAAAGCTTCATGATTTCTGAAACTGGCTTTATGAAAAATCTGCGAACTCTGAGTAAATATTTCTAGGAATAAATATGCCATGCATGGTGAATGAAAGTTTATAATACACATGCTCACATCTCAGTAATGAATTTTTGTCGAATCCGTGATGCTTGTATTGTGTTGGGAACACGGATGTCACGTTCTGGAAAACAATGTAATTTACATGCCTCGTGTGTAGAACTCACTCAAAGAGGATTTTTCAGCACAATCTTTCTCATTTTCTAACCTGGCGATAAGAATAAGCTGCAAAATCAAGGTAAATACTTCTATGTGTAAGGATTCCTTTTATGGTGAATGAAAGTTCGGTAATCCACATGCTCACAGCTCAGTATCCATTGTTTGTCGAATCCGTAATGCGTGTAGCATTTTCAGAACACCGAATGTCACGGTGAGGGAAACAAATTATATTACATGTGTATTGGGTAGAACTCGCTCCAAGAGTATTTTTCGATGAAAACTGCCTGATTTTCGAATCTGACATTAGGGAAAATCTGCGCACACAGACTAAATGTTTCTAGGTGTAAAATGCCTTGTATGGTGGATGAAAGTTCTCTAATCCACATTCTCAGAACTCAGTAATGATTGTTTGTCGAATCCATGATACATAAAGCCTGTTCTGAACACGGAACGTCATGGTGAGGGAAACTGTGTAAATTACATGTCTATTGGTTATAAATCGCTAAAGAGGATTTTTCTGTGAAATCTACCTCATTTTCGGATGTGGCATTAGGAAAAACCTGGGACACCAGTGTAAGTGTCTCTATGTGTAAATATGCCATCTATGGTTGATGAAAGTTCAGTAATCCACATGTTCACAACTCAGAAATAAATGTTTGACGAATCCGTCATGCATGTAGTGTGTTCAGAACACGGATATTCACGGTGAGGGCAACTATGTAAATTACACAAGTCTATTCTGTATAACTACCTCCACAAGGATATTTCTGTGGAAACTTCCTGATTTTTGATACTAGCATTAGAAAAAAGATGCGAACTCAATAAAATATTTCTAGGTGTTTATATGCCTTGAATGGTGATTGAAAGTTCGGTTATCCACATGCTCACACCTCAGGAATGAATGTTTTTCGAATCCGTGTTGTATTTAACTTGTTCGGAAGACGGAATGACACAAACAGTTAAGCTATGTAAACTACATATCTATTGGGAAGAACTCCCTACAAGAGCATTTTTCTACAAAATATGCCTCATTTCCGAAACTGGTGTTAGGAAAAGTTGCGAAATCTGAGTAAATCCTTCTAGGTGACAATATGCCTCTTATGGTGGATGAAAGATCGGTAATCCAGATGCTCACAACTCAGTAAGTAATGTTTGTCAAATCCTCATGCATATAGCGTGCTCGGGACAAGAATATCATGGTGAGGGAAATTATGTAAATTAAAATACTATTTCATAGGACTCGCCCAAGAGAATTTTTCTGCGAAATCTTCATGATTTTTGAAACTGGCGTTAGGAAATTTCTGCGAAATCTGGTAAAAATTTCTAGGTATAAATATGCCTTGCATGGTGGATGAAAGATCGCAATACACATACTCACATCTCAGTAATGAATGCTTGTGAAATCCTTGATGCTTATAGAATGTTCGGAACACGAAATGTCACGGTGAGGGAAATTATGTAAATTACATTTGTATTGGGTAGAACTCGCTCCAAGAGGATTTATCTGCAAAATCTCCCTCATTTTCGAATCTCGTGTTAGGATAAATCTGGGAAATCAGAGAAAAATTTTCTAGGTGTAACTCTGCCATGTATCGGGATGAAAGTTCAGTAATCCACATGCTCACAACTCAGTCATGAATGTTTTTTCGAATCCGTTTTGCATGTAACGTGTTCGTAACACAGAACGTCACGGTGGAGGAAGAAATGTAAATTACATGTCTATTGGTTAGAACTTGCTCCAAGAGGATTTTTTTGAGAAAACTGCCTGATTTTGGAATCTGGCATTATGAATAAACTGCGAACTGAGAATAAATATATCTAGGTGTAAATATGCCTTGTATGGTGAATGAAATCTGTAATTCATGTAAAATGCTCACAACTCATTAAAAAAGTTTGTCGAATCCGTGATGCATGTATCGTGTTCAGAACATGGAAAGTCAAGGTGAGTGAAACAATTTAAATAAAAGGTCTAGTGGATACGACACACTCAAAGAGAATTTTTCTGCACAATATGCCTCATTTTCTAAACTGGAGTTAAGTAAATGCTGCGAAATAAGATTAAAGGCTTCTCAGTGTAAATATGCCTTCCATAGTAGGTGAAAGTTCAGTAATCCACATGCGAACAACTCAGTATTGAATATGTGTCGAATCCGTGATGCACGTAGGATATACGGAACATGGAATTACACGGTGAGGGAATCTATGTCAATTACAATTCTGTTGGATAGAACTCGATGTAAGACGGTTTTCCTGTGTAAACTGCCTGTTTTTCAAAACTGGCTTTAGGATATAGCTGGGAACTCAGAGTAAATAATTCTAAGTGTTAATATTCCTTGAATGGTGAATGAAAGCTCGGTAATCCACATGCTCACAAATCTGTAATAACTGTTTGTCGAATCTCTGATGGATGTAATGTGTTAGGAGCACAGAATGTCACGGTCATTTAAACTATGTAAATTACATGTCTATCGGGTAGAACTCGATAAAAGAGAATTTTCCTGCAAAATATGCCTCATTTCTGAAACTGGCTTTTGGAAAAGACTGTGAAATCAGGGTAAATGTTTCTTGGTGTAAATATGCCTTGTATGGTGTTGAAAGTTTGGTAATCCACATGTTCTCACCTCAGTAATGAATGTTTGTCTTATCCTTGATGCATGTAACAGGTTCGGAACGCAGAATATCACGGTGAGGAAACTATGTAAATTCAGTGTTGATTAGGTAGAAACCGCTCCAATGAATTTTTCTGTGAAATCTACCTCAATTTCAAAACTGGTGTTAGGAAAAAGCTGGGAAATAAGAGTAAAATTTCTTCGGTGTCAATATGCCCATTTTGGTGATGAATGTTCATTAATCCTCGTGCTCACAACTCAGTAATGAATGTTTTTCGAATCCGTGATGCATGTAACGTGTTCGGAACACAGAATATCATGGTTAGGATACTATGTTAACTAGAGTTCTAGTGGGTACATCAAGCTCAAAGTGTATTTTACTGAGCCATCTGCCTCATTTTTAAACTGGCATTAGAAAAAGCTGCAAAATCAGAGTAAATTCTGTAGGTGCACATATGCCTTTAAAGGTGAATGAGATTTCGGAAATCCACAAGCTCATAAATCAGTAATGAATGTTTTTCAAGTCTGTGATGCAATTAATGTGTTTGGAAGATGATATGACACGGTCAGTTAAGCTACGGAAATTACATACCTGTCGGGTAAAACTTGCTATAAGACCATTTATCTGTGAAATATTCCTCATATCCAAAACTGGTGTTAGGAAAAGCTGCGAAATCTGAGTCAATGCTTCTAGGTGACAATATGCCTTTTATGGTGGATGAAAGTTCGGTACTCCACATGCTCACAACACATTAAAGAATGTTTGTGCAATCCGTCATGCATGTTGCATGTTCGAAACACAGAATATCATGGTTAGGGAAACTGTGTAAATTAAATTTCTATTTGGCAGAACTCGCACCAAGAGGATTTTACTGCAAAAGCTTCATGAATTCTGAAACTGGCGTTATGAAAAACCTGCGAACTCTGAGTAAATATTTCTAAGAATAAATATGCCATGCATGGTGAATGAAAGTTTATAATACACATGCTCACATCTCAGTAATGAATTTTTGTCGAATCCGTGATGCTTGTATTGTGTTGGGAACACGGATGTCACGTTCTGGAAAACAATGTAATTTACATGCCTCGTGTGTAGAACTCACTCAAAGAGTATTTTTCAGCACAATCTTTCTCATTTTCTAACCTGGCGATAAGAATAAGCTGCAAAATCAAGGTAAATTCTTCTATGTGTAAGGATTCCTTTTATGGTGAATGAAAGTTCGGTAATCCACATGCTCACAGCTCAGTAACCATTGTTTGTCGAATCCGTAATGCGTGTAGCATTTTCGGAACACCGAATGTCACGGTGAGGGAAACAAATTATATTACATGTCTATTGGGTAGAACTCGCTCCAAGAGTATTTTTCTATGAAAACTGCCTGATTTTCGAATCTGACACTAGGGAAAATCTGCGCACACAGACTAAATGTTTCTAGGTGTAAAATGCCTTGTATGGTGGATGAAAGTTGTCTAATCCACATTCTCAGAACTCAGTAATGATTGTTTGTCGAATCCATGATACATAAAGCCTGTTCTGAACACGGAACGTCATGGTGAGGGAAACTGTGTAAATTACATGTCTATTGGTTATAAATCGCTCCAAGAGGATTTTTCTGTGAAATCTACCTCATTTTCGGATGTGGCATTAGGAAAAACCTGGGACACCAGAGTAAGTGTCTCTATGTGTAAATATGCCTTCTATGGTTGACGAAATTTCAGTAATCCACATGTTCACAACTCAGAAATAAATGTTTGACGAATCCGTCATGCATGTAGTGTGTTCAGAACACGGATATTCACGGTGAGTGCAACTATGTAAATTACAAGTCTATTCTGTATAACTACCTCCACAAGGATATTTCTGTGGAAACTTCCTGATTTTTGATACTAGCATTAGAAAAAAGATGCGAACACAATAAAATATTTCTAGGTGTTTATATGCCTTGAATGGTGATTGAAAGTTCGGTTATCCACATGCTCACAACGCAGGAATGAAAGTTTTTCGAATCCGTGTTGTATTTAACTTGTTCGGAAGACGGAATGACACAAACAGTTAAGCTATGTAAACTACATATCTATTGGGAATAACTCCCTACAAGAGCATTTTTCTACAAAATATGCCTCATTTCCAAAACTGGTGTTAGGAAAAGTTGCGAAATCTGAGTAAATGCTTCTAGGTGACAATATGCCTTTTATGGTGGATGAAAGATCAGTAATCCACATGCTCACAACTCAGTAAGTAATGTTTGTCAAATCCGTCATGCATATAGCGTGCTCGGGACAAGAATATCATGGTGAGGGAAATTATGTAAATTAAAATACTATTTCATAGGACTCGCCCAAGAGAATTTTTCTGCGAAATCTTCATGATTTTTGAAACTGGCGTTAGGAAATTTCTGCGAAATCTGGTAAAAATTTCTAGGTATAAATATGCCTTGCATGGTGGATGAATGATCGCAATACACATACTCACATCTCAGTAATGAATGATTGTGAAATCCTTGATGCTTGTAGAATGTTCGGATCACGAAATGTCACGGTGAGGGAAATAATGTAAATTACATTTGTATTGGGTAGAACTCGCTCCAATAGGATTAATCTGCAAAATCTCCCTCATTTTCGAAACTGGTGTTAGGATAAATCTGGGAAATCAGAGAAAAATTTTCTAGGTGTAACTCTGCCATGTATCGGGATGAAAGTTCAGTAATCCACATGCTCACAACTCAGTCATGAATGTTTTTTCGAAACCATGTTGCATGTAGCGTGTTCGTAACACAGAATGTCACGGTGGAGGAAGAAATGTAAATTACATGTCTATTGGTTAGAAGTTGCTCCAAGAGGATTTTTTTGAGAAAACTGCCTGATTTTGGAATCTGGCGTTATGAATAAACTGCGAACTGAGAATAAATGTATCTAGGTGTAAATATGCCTCGTATGGTGAATGAAATCTGTAATTCATGTAAAATGCTCACAACTCATTAAAAAAGTTTGTCGAATCCGTGATGCATGTATCGTGTTCAGAACATGGAAAGTCACGGTGAGTGAAACAATTTAAATAAAAGGTCTAGTGGATACGACACACTCAAAGAGAATTTTTCTGCACAATATGCCTCATTTTCTAAACTGGAGTTAAGTAAATGCTGCGAAATAAGATTAAAGGCTTCTCAGTGTAAATATGCCTTTCATAGTAGGTGAAAGTTCAGTAATCCACATGCGAACAATTCAGTAGTGAATATGTGTCGAATTCGTGATGCACGTAGGATATACGGAACATGGAATTTCAAGGTGAGGGAATCTATGTCAATTACAATTCTGTTGGATAGAACTTGATGTAAGACGACTTTCCTGTGTAAACTGCCTGTTTTTCAAACCTGGCATTAGAAAATAGCTGGGAACTCAGAGTAAATAATTCTAAGTGTTAATATTCCTTGAATGGTGAATGAAAGCTCGGTAATCCACATGCTCACAAATCTGTAATAACTGTTTGTCGAATCTGTGATGCATGTAATGTGTTAGGAGCACAGACTGTCACGGTCAGTTAAACTATGTAAATTACATGTCGATCGGGTAGAACTTGATAAAAGAGCATTTTCCTGCAAAATATGCCTCATTTCCGAAACTGGCTTTTGGAAAAGACTGTGAAATCTTGGTAAATGTTTCTTGGTGTAAATATGCCTTGTATGGTGTTGAAAGTTTGGTAATCCACATGTCCTCACCTCAGTAATGAATGTTTGTCTTATCCTTGATGCATGTAACAGGTTCGGAACACAGAATATCACGGTGAGGAAACTATGTAAATTCAGTGTTGATTAGGTAGAACCTGCTCCAAGTGAATGTTTCTGTGAAATCTACCTCAATTTCAAAACTGGTGTTAGGAAAAAGCTGGGAAATAAGAGTAAAATTTCTTCGGTGTCAATATGCCCCAGTCGAGCGCTGCGTTTCATTAATCCTCGTGCTCACAACTCAGTAATGAATGTTTTTTCGAATCCGTGATGCATGTAACGTGTTCGGAACACAGAATATCATGGTTAGGATACTATGTTAACTAGAGTTCTAGTGGGTACATCAAGCTCAAAGTGTATTTTACTGAGCCATCTGCCTCATTTTTAAACTGGCATTAGCAAAAGCTGCAAAATCAGAGTAAATTCTGTAGGTGCACATATGCCTTTAATGGTGAATGAAATTTCGGTAATCCACATGCTCACAACTCAGTAATGAATGTTTTACAAGTCTGTGATGCAATTAATGTGTTTGGAAGATGGTATGACACGGTCAGGTAAGCTACGGAAATTACATATCTGTCGGGTAGAACTCGCTATAAGACCATTTATCTGTGAAATATTCCTCATATCCAAAACTGGCGTTAGGAAAAACTGCGAAATCTGAGTCAATGCTTCTAGGTGACAATATGCCTTTTATGGTGGATGAAAGTTCGGTACTCCACATGCTCACAACTCATTAAAGAATGTTTGTGCAATCCGTCATGCATGTTGCACGTTCGAAACACAGAATATCATGGTTAGGGAAACTGTGTAAATTAAATTTCTATTTGGCAGAACTCGCACCAAGAGGATTTTACTGCAAAAGCTTCATGATTTCTGAAACTGGCGTTATGGAATACCTGCGAATTCTGAGTAAATATTTCTAGGAATAAATATGCCATGCATGGTGAATGAAAGTTTATAATACACATGCTCACATCTCAGTAACGAATTTTTGTCGAATCCGTGATGTATTGTTTTGGGAACACGGATGTCACGTTCTGGAAAACAATGTAATTTACATGCCTCGTGTGTAGAACTCACTCAAAGAGGATTTTTCAGCACAATCTTTCTCATTTTCTAACCTGGCGATAAGAATAAGCTGCAAAATCAAGGTAAATTCTTCTATGTGTAAGGATTCCTTTTATGGTGAATGAAAGTTCGGTAATCCACATGCTCACAGCTCAGTAACCATTGTTTGTCGAATCCGTAATGCGTGTAGCATTTTCGGAACACCGAATGTCACGGTGAGGGAAACAAATTATATTACATGTCTATTGGGTAGAACTCGCTCCAAGAGTATTTTTCTATGAAAACTGCCTGATTTTCGAATCTGACATTAGGGAAAATCTGCGCACACAGACTAAATGTTTCTAGGTGTAAAATGCCTTGTATGGTGGATGAAAGTTCTCTAATCCACATTCTCAGAACTCAGTAATGATTGTTTGTCGAATCCATGATACATAAAGCCTGTTCTGAACACGGAACGTCATGGTGAGGGAAACTGTGTAAATTACATGTCTATTGGTTATAAATCGCTCCAAGAGGATTTTTCTGTGAAATCTACCTCATTTTCGGATGTGGCATTAGGAAAAACCTGGGACACCAGAGTAAGTGTCTCTATGTGTAAATATGCCTTCTATGGTTGATGAAAGTTCAGTAATCCACATGTTCACAACTCAGAAATAAATGTTTGACGAATCCGTCATGCATGTAGTGTGTTCAGAACACGGATATTCACGGTGAGGGCAACTATGTAAATTACACAAGTCTATTCTGTATAACTACCTCCACAAGGATATTTCTGTGGAAACTTCCTGATTTTTGATACTAGCATTAGAAAAAAGATGCGAACTCAATAAAATATTTCTAGGTGTTTATATGCCTTGAATGGTGATTGAAAGTTCGGTTATCCACATACTCACAACTCAGGAATGAAAGTTTTTCGAATCCGTGTTGTATTTAACTTGTTCGGAAGACGGAATGACACAAACAGTTAAGCTATGTAAACTACATATCTATTGGGAAGAACTCACTACAAGAGCATTTTTCTAAAAATATGCCTCATTTCCGAAACTGGTGTTAGGAAAAGTTGCGAAATCTGAGTAAATGCTTCTAGGTGACAATATGCCTTTTATGGTGGATGAAAGATCGGTAATCCACATGCTCACAACTCAGTAAGTAATGTTTGTCAAATCCGTCATGCATATAGCGTGCTCGGGACAAGAATATCATGGTGAGGGAAATTATGTAAATTAAAATACTATTTCATAGGACTCGCCCAAGGGAATTTTTCTGCAAAATCTTCATGATTTTTGAAACTGGCGTTAGGAAATTTCTGCGAAATCTGGTAAAAATTTCTAGGTATAAATATGCCTTGCATGGTGGATGAAAGATCGCAATACACATACTCACATCTCAGTAATGAATGATTGTGAAATCCTTGATGCTTGTAGAATGTTCGGAACACGAAATGTCACGGTGAGGGAAATTATGTAAATTACATTTGTATTGGGTAGAACTCGCTCCAAGAGGATTTATCTGCAAAATCTCCCTCATTTTCGAAACTCGTGTTAGGATAAATCTGGGAAATCAGAGAAAAATTTTCTAGGTGTAACTCTGCCATGTATCGGGATGAAAGTTCAGTAATCCACATGCTCACAACTCAGTCATGAATGTTTTTTCGAATCCGTTTTGCATGTAACGTGTTCGTAACACAGAACGTCACGGTGGAGGAAGAAATGTAAATTACATGTCTATTGGTTAGAAGTCGCTCCAAGAGGATTTTTTTGAGAAAACTGCCTGATTTTGGAATCTGGTGTTATGAATAAACTGCGAACTGAGAATAAATATATCTAGGTGTAAATATGCCTTGTATGGTGAATGAAATCTGTAATTCATGTAAAATGCTCACAACTCATTAAAAAAGTTTGTCGAATCCGTGATGCATGTATCGTGTTCAGAACATGGAAAGTCACGGTGAGTGAAACAATTTAAATAAAAGGTCTAGTGGATACGACACACTCAAAGAGAATTTTTCTGCACAATATGCCTCATTTTCTAAACTGGAGTTAAGTAAATGCTGCGAAATAAGATTAAAGGCTTCTCAGTGTAAATATGCCTTTCATAGTAGGTGAAAGTTCAGTAATCCACATGCGAACAACTCAGTAGTGAATATGTGTCGAATCCGTGATGCAAGTAGGATATACGGAACATGGAATTACACGGTGAGGGAATCTATGTCAATTACAATTCTGTTGGATAGAACTCGATGTAAGACGGTTTTCCTGTGTAAACTGCCTGTTTTTCAAAACTGGCTTTAGAAAATAGCTGGGAACTCAGAGTAAATAATTCTAAGTGTTAATATTCCTTGAATGGTGAATGAAAGCTCGGTAATCCACATGCTCACAAATCTGTAATAACTGTTTGTCGAATCTGTGATGCATGTAATGTGTTAGGAGCACAGAATGTCACGGTCATTTAAACTATGTAAATTACATGTCTATCGGGTAGAACTCGATAAAAGAGAATTTTCCTGCAAAATATGCCTCATTTCTGAAACTGGCTTTTGGAAAAGACTGTGAAATCAGGGTAAATGTTTCTTGGTGTAAATATGCCTTGTATGGTGTTGAAAGTTTGGTAATCCACATGTTCTCACCTCAGTAATGAATGTTTGTCTTATCCTTGATGCATGTAACAGGTTCGGAACGCAGAATATCACGGTGAGGAAACTATGTAAATTCAGTGTTGATTAGGTAGAAACCGCTCCAAAGAATTTTTCTGTGAAATCTACCTCAATTTCAAAACTGGTGTTAGGAAAAAGCTGGGAAATAAGAGTAAAATTTCTTCGGTGTCAATATGCCCATTTTGGTGATGAATGTTCATTAATCCTCGTGCTCACAACTCAGTAATGAATGTTTTTTCGAATCCGTGATGCATGTAACGTGTTCGGAACACAGAATATCATGGTTAGGATACTATGTTAACTAGAGTTCTAGTGGGTACATCAAGCTCAAAGTGTATTTTACTGAGCCATCTGCCTCATTTTTAAACTGGCATTAGAAAAAGCTGCAAAATCAGAGTAAATTCTGTAGGTGCACATATGCCTTTAATGGTGAATGAGATTTCGGTAATCCACAAGCTCATAAATCAGTAATGAATGTTTTTCAAGTCTGTGATGCAATTAATGTGTTTGGAAGATGATATGACACGGTCAGTTAAGCTACGGAAATTACATATCTGTCGGGTAGAACTCGCTATAAGACCATTTATCTGTGAAATATTCCTCATATCCAAAACTGGTGTTAGGAAAAGCTGCGAAATCTGAGTCAATGCTTCTAGGTGACAATATGCCTTTTATGGTGGATGAAAGTTCGGTACTCCACATGCTCACAACACATTAAAGAATGTTTGTGCAATCCGTCATGCATGTTGCATGTTCGAAACACAGAATATCATGGTTAGGGAAACTGTGTAAATTAAATTTCTATTTGGCAGAACTCGCACCAAGAGAATTTTACTGCAAAAGCTTCATGATTTCTGAAACTGGCTTTATGAAAAATCTGCGAACTCTGAGTAAATATTTCTAGGAATAAATATGCCATGCATGGTGAATGAAAGTTTATAATACACATGCTCACATCTCAGTAATGAATTTTTGTCGAATCCGTGATGCTTGTATTGTGTTGGGAACACGGATGTCACGTTCTGGAAAACAATGTAATTTACATGCCTCGTGTGTAGAACTCACTCAAAGAGGATTTTTCAGCACAATCTTTCTCATTTTCTAACCTGGCGATAAGAATAAGCTGCAAAATCAAGGTAAATACTTCTATGTGTAAGGATTCCTTTTATGGTGAATGAAAGTTCGGTAATCCACATGCTCACAGCTCAGTATCCATTGTTTGTCGAATCCGTAATGCGTGTAGCATTTTCAGAACACCGAATGTCACGGTGAGGGAAACAAATTATATTACATGTGTATTGGGTAGAACTCGCTCCAAGAGTATTTTTCGATGAAAACTGCCTGATTTTCGAATCTGACATTAGGGAAAATCTGCGCACACAGACTAAATGTTTCTAGGTGTAAAATGCCTTGTATGGTGGATGAAAGTTCTCTAATCCACATTCTCAGAACTCAGTAATGATTGTTTGTCGAATCCATGATACATAAAGCCTGTTCTGAACACGGAACGTCATGGTGAGGGAAACTGTGTAAATTACATGTCTATTGGTTATAAATCGCTAAAGAGGATTTTTCTGTGAAATCTACCTCATTTTCGGATGTGGCATTAGGAAAAACCTGGGACACCAGTGTAAGTGTCTCTATGTGTAAATATGCCATCTATGGTTGATGAAAGTTCAGTAATCCACATGTTCACAACTCAGAAATAAATGTTTGACGAATCCGTCATGCATGTAGTGTGTTCAGAACACGGATATTCACGGTGAGGGCAACTATGTAAATTACACAAGTCTATTCTGTATAACTACCTCCACAAGGATATTTCTGTGGAAACTTCCTGATTTTTGATACTAGCATTAGAAAAAAGATGCGAACTCAATAAAATATTTCTAGGTGTTTATATGCCTTGAATGGTGATTGAAAGTTCGGTTATCCACATGCTCACACCTCAGGAATGAATGTTTTTCGAATCCGTGTTGTATTTAACTTGTTCGGAAGACGGAATGACACAAACAGTTAAGCTATGTAAACTACATATCTATTGGGAAGAACTCCCTACAAGAGCATTTTTCTACAAAATATGCCTCATTTCCGAAACTGGTGTTAGGAAAAGTTGCGAAATCTGAGTAAATCCTTCTAGGTGACAATATGCCTCTTATGGTGGATGAAAGATCGGTAATCCAGATGCTCACAACTCAGTAAGTAATGTTTGTCAAATCCTCATGCATATAGCGTGCTCGGGACAAGAATATCATGGTGAGGGAAATTATGTAAATTAAAATACTATTTCATAGGACTCGCCCAAGAGAATTTTTCTGCGAAATCTTCATGATTTTTGAAACTGGCGTTAGGAAATTTCTGCGAAATCTGGTAAAAATTTCTAGGTATAAATATGCCTTGCATGGTGGATGAAAGATCGCAATACACATACTCACATCTCAGTAATGAATGCTTGTGAAATCCTTGATGCTTATAGAATGTTCGGAACACGAAATGTCACGGTGAGGGAAATTATGTAAATTACATTTGTATTGGGTAGAACTCGCTCCAAGAGGATTTATCTGCAAAATCTCCCTCATTTTCGAATCTCGTGTTAGGATAAATCTGGGAAATCAGAGAAAAATTTTCTAGGTGTAACTCTGCCATGTATCGGGATGAAAGTTCAGTAATCCACATGCTCACAACTCAGTCATGAATGTTTTTTCGAATCCGTTTTGCATGTAACGTGTTCGTAACACAGAACGTCACGGTGGAGGAAGAAATGTAAATTACATGTCTATTGGTTAGAACTTGCTCCAAGAGGATTTTTTTGAGAAAACTGCCTGATTTTGGAATCTGGCATTATGAATAAACTGCGAACTGAGAATAAATATATCTAGGTGTAAATATGCCTTGTATGGTGAATGAAATCTGTAATTCATGTAAAATGCTCACAACTCATTAAAAAAGTTTGTCGAATCCGTGATGCATGTATCGTGTTCAGAACATGGAAAGTCAAGGTGAGTGAAACAATTTAAATAAAAGGTCTAGTGGATACGACACACTCAAAGAGAATTTTTCTGCACAATATGCCTCATTTTCTAAACTGGAGTTAAGTAAATGCTGCGAAATAAGATTAAAGGCTTCTCAGTGTAAATATGCCTTCCATAGTAGGTGAAAGTTCAGTAATCCACATGCGAACAACTCAGTATTGAATATGTGTCGAATCCGTGATGCACGTAGGATATACGGAACATGGAATTACACGGTGAGGGAATCTATGTCAATTACAATTCTGTTGGATAGAACTCGATGTAAGACGGTTTTCCTGTGTAAACTGCCTGTTTTTCAAAACTGGCTTTAGGATATAGCTGGGAACTCAGAGTAAATAATTCTAAGTGTTAATATTCCTTGAATGGTGAATGAAAGCTCGGTAATCCACATGCTCACAAATCTGTAATAACTGTTTGTCGAATCTCTGATGGATGTAATGTGTTAGGAGCACAGAATGTCACGGTCATTTAAACTATGTAAATTACATGTCTATCGGGTAGAACTCGATAAAAGAGAATTTTCCTGCAAAATATGCCTCATTTCTGAAACTGGCTTTTGGAAAAGACTGTGAAATCAGGGTAAATGTTTCTTGGTGTAAATATGCCTTGTATGGTGTTGAAAGTTTGGTAATCCACATGTTCTCACCTCAGTAATGAATGTTTGTCTTATCCTTGATGCATGTAACAGGTTCGGAACGCAGAATATCACGGTGAGGAAACTATGTAAATTCAGTGTTGATTAGGTAGAAACCGCTCCAATGAATTTTTCTGTGAAATCTACCTCAATTTCAAAACTGGTGTTAGGAAAAAGCTGGGAAATAAGAGTAAAATTTCTTCGGTGTCGATATGCCCATTTTGGTGATGAATGTTCATTAATCCTCGTGCTCACAACTCAGTAATGAATGTTTTTCGAATCCGTGATGCATGTAACGTGTTCGGAACACAGAATATCATGGTTAGGATACTATGTTAACTAGAGTTCTAGTGGGTACATCAAGGTCAAAGTGTATTTTACTGAGCCATCTGCCTCATTTTTAAACTGGCATTAGAAAAAGCTGCAAAATCAGAGTAAATTCTGTAGGTGCACATATGCCTTTAAAGGTGAATGAGATTTCGGGAATCCACAAGCTCATAAATCAGTAATGAATGTTTTTCAAGTCTGTGATGCAATTAATGTGTTTGGAAGATGATATGACACGGTCAGTTAAGCTACGGAAATTACATACCTGTCGGGTAAAACTTGCTATAAGACCATTTATCTGTGAAATATTCCTCATATCCAAAACTGGTGTTAGGAAAAGCTGCGAAATCTGAGTCAATGCTTCTAGGTGACAATATGCCTTTTATGGTGGATGAAAGTTCGGTACTCCACATGCTCACAACACATTAAAGAATGTTTGTGCAATCCGTCATGCATGTTGCATGTTCGAAACACAGAATATCATGGTTAGGGAAACTGTGTAAATTAAATTTCTATTTGGCAGAACTCGCACCAAGAGGATTTTACTGCAAAAGCTTCATGAATTCTGAAACTGGCGTTATGAAAAACCTGCGAACTCTGAGTAAATATTTCTAAGAATAAATATGCCATGCATGGTGAATGAAAGTTTATAATACACATGCTCACATCTCAGTAATGAATTTTTGTCGAATCCGTGATGCTTGTATTGTGTTGGGAACACGGATGTCACGTTCTGGAAAACAATGTAATTTACATGCCTCGTGTGTAGAACTCACTCAAAGAGGATTTTTCAGCACAATCTTTCTCATTTTCTAACCTGGCGATAAGAATAAGCTGCAAAATCAAGGTAAATTCTTCTATGTGTAAGGATTCCTTTTATGGTGAATGAAAGTTCGGTAATCCACATGCTCACAGCTCAGTAACCATTGTTTGTCGAATCCGTAATGCGTGTAGCATTTTCGGAACACCGAATGTCACGGTGAGGGAAACAAATTATATTACATGTCTATTGGGTAGAACTCGCTCCAAGAGTATTTTTCTATGAAAACTGCCTGATTTTCGAATCTGACACTAGGGAAAATCTGCGCACACAGACTAAATGTTTCTAGGTGTAAAATGCCTTGTATGGTGGATGAAAGTTGTCTAATCCACATTCTCAGAACTCAGTAATGATTGTTTGTCGAATCCATGATACATAAAGCCTGTTCTGAACACGGAACGTCATGGTGAGGGAAACTGTGTAAATTACATGTCTATTGGTTATAAATCGCTCCAAGAGGATTTTTCTGTGAAATCTACCTCATTTTCGGATGTGGCATTAGGAAAAACCTGGGACACCAGAGTAAGTGTCTCTATGTGTAAATATGCCTTCTATGGTTGACGAAATTTCAGTAATCCACATGTTCACAACTCAGAAATAAATGTTTGACGAATCCGTCATGCATGTAGTGTGTTCAGAACACGGATATTCACGGTGAGTGCAACTATGTAAATTACAAGTCTATTCTGTATAACTACCTCCACAAGGATATTTCTGTGGAAACTTCCTGATTTTTGATACTAGCATTAGAAAAAAGATGCGAACACAATAAAATATTTCTAGGTGTTTATATGCCTTGAATGGTGATTGAAAGTTCGGTTATCCACATGCTCACAACGCAGGAATGAAAGTTTTTCGAATCCGTGTTGTATTTAACTTGTTCGGAAGACGGAATGACACAAACAGTTAAGCTATGTAAACTACATATCTATTGGGAATAACTCCCTACAAGAGCATTTTTCTACAAAATATGCCTCATTTCCAAAACTGGTGTTAGGAAAAGTTGCGAAATCTGAGTAAATGCTTCTAGGTGACAATATGCCTTTTATGGTGGATGAAAGATCAGTAATCCACATGCTCACAACTCAGTAAGTAATGTTTGTCAAATCCGTCATGCATATAGCGTGCTCGGGACAAGAATATCATGGTGAGGGAAATTATGTAAATTAAAATACTATTTCATAGGACTCGCCCAAGAGAATTTTTCTGCGAAATCTTCATGATTTTTGAAACTGGCGTTAGGAAATTTCTGCGAAATCTGGTAAAAATTTCTAGGTATAAATATGCCTTGCATGGTGGATGAATGATCGCAATACACATACTCACATCTCAGTAATGAATGATTGTGAAATCCTTGATGCTTGTAGAATGTTCGGATCACGAAATGTCACGGTGAGGGAAATAATGTAAATTACATTTGTATTGGGTAGAACTCGCTCCAATAGGATTAATCTGCAAAATCTCCCTCATTTTCGAAACTGGTGTTAGGATAAATCTGGGAAATCAGAGAAAAATTTTCTAGGTGTAACTCTGCCATGTATCGGGATGAAAGTTCAGTAATCCACATGCTCACAACTCAGTCATGAATGTTTTTTCGAAACCATGTTGCATGTAGCGTGTTCGTAACACAGAATGTCACGGTGGAGGAAGAAATGTAAATTGCATGTCTATTGGTTAGAAGTTGCTCCAAGAGGATTTTTTTGAGAAAACTGCCTGATTTTGGAATCTGGCGTTATGAATAAACTGCGAACTGAGAATAAATGTATCTAGGTGTAAATATGCCTCGTATGGTGAATGAAATCTGTAATTCATGTAAAATGCTCACAACTCATTAAAAAAGTTTGTCGAATCCGTGATGCATGTATCGTGTTCAGAACATGGAAAGTCACGGTGAGTGAAACAATTTAAATAAAAGGTCTAGTGGATACGACACACTCAAAGAGAATTTTTCTGCACAATATGCCTCATTTTCTAAACTGGAGTTAAGTAAATGCTGCGAAATAAGATTAAAGGCTTCTCAGTGTAAATATGCCTTTCATAGTAGGTGAAAGTTCAGTAATCCACATGCGAACAATTCAGTAGTGAATATGTGTCGAATTCGTGATGCACGTAGGATATACGGAACATGGAATTTCAAGGTGAGGGAATCTATGTCAATTACAATTCTGTTGGATAGAACTTGATGTAAGACGACTTTCCTGTGTAAACTGCCTGTTTTTCAAACCTGGCATTAGAAAATAGCTGGGAACTCAGAGTAAATAATTCTAAGTGTTAATATTCCTTGAATGGTGAATGAAAGCTCGGTAATCCACATGCTCACAAATCTGTAATAACTGTTTGTCGAATCTGTGATGCATGTAATGTGTTAGGAGCACAGACTGTCACGGTCAGTTAAACTATGTAAATTACATGTCGATCGGGTAGAACTTGATAAAAGAGCATTTTCCTGCAAAATATGCCTCATTTCCGAAACTGGCTTTTGGAAAAGACTGTGAAATCTGGGTAAATGTTTCTTGGTGTAAATATGCCTTGTATGGTGTTGAAAGTTTGGTAATCCACATGTCCTCACCTCAGTAATGAATGTTTGTCTTATCCTTGATGCATGTAACAGGTTCGGAACACAGAATATCACGGTGAGGAAACTATGTAAATTCAGTGTTGATTAGGTAGAACCTGCTCCAAGTGAATGTTTCTGTGAAATCTACCTCAATTTCAAAACTGGTGTTAGGAAAAAGCTGGGAAATAAGAGTAAAATTTCTTCGGTGTCAATATGCCCATTTTGGTGATGAATGTTCATTAATCCTCGTGCTCACAACTCAGTAATGAATGTTTTTTCGAATCCGTGATGCATGTAACGTGTTCGGAACACAGAATATCATGGTTAGGATACTATGTTAACTAGAGTTCTAGTGGGTACATCAAGCTCAAAGTGTATTTTACTGAGCCATCTGCCTCATTTTTAAACTGGCATTAGCAAAAGCTGCAAAATCAGAGTAAATTCTGTAGGTGCACATATGCCTTTAATGGTGAATGAAATTTCGGTAATCCACATGCTCACAACTCAGTAATGAATGTTTTACAAGTCTGTGATGCAATTAATGTGTTTGGAAGATGGTATGACACGGTCAGGTAAGCTACGGAAATTACATATCTGTCGGGTAGAACTCGCTATAAGACCATTTATCTGTGAAATATTCCTCATATCCAAAACTGGCGTTAGGAAAAGCTGCGAAATCTGAGTCAATGCTTCTAGGTGACAATATGCCTTTTATGGTGGATGAAAGTTCGGTACTCCACATGCTCACAACTCATTAAAGAATGTTTGTGCAATCCGTCATGCATGTTGCACGTTCGAAACACAGAATATCATGGTTAGGGAAACTGTGTAAATTAAATTTCTATTTGGCAGAACTCGCACCAAGAGGATTTTACTGCAAAAGCTTCATGATTTCTGAAACTGGCGTTATGAAAAACCTGCGAAATCTGAGTAAATATTTCTAGGAATAAATATGCCATGCATGGTGAATGAAAGTTTATAATACACATGCTCACATCTCAGTAATGAATTTTTGTCGAATCCGTGATGCTTGTATTGTGTTGGGAACACGGATGTCACGTTCTGGAAAACAATGTAATTTACATGCCTCGTGTGTAGAACTCACTCAAAGAGGATTTTTCAGCACAATCTTTCTCATTTTCTAACCTGGCGATAAGAATAAGCTGCAAAATCAAGGTAAATACTTCTATGTGTAAGGATTCCTTTTATGGTGAATGAAAGTTCGGTAATCCACATGCTCACAGCTCAGTAACCATTGTTTGTCGAATCCGTAATGCGTGTAGCATTTTCGGAACACCGAAAGTCACGGTGAGGGAACCAAATTATATTACATGTCTATTGGGTAGAACTCGCTCCAAGAGTATTTTTCTATGAAAACTGCCTGATTTTCGAATCTGACATTAGGGAAAATCTGCGCACACAGACTAAATGTTTCTAGGTGTAAAATGCCTTGTATGGTGGATGAAAGTTCTCTAATCCACATTCTCAGAACTCAGTAATGATTGTTTGTCGAATCCATGATACATAAAGCCTGTTCTGAACACGGAACGTCATGGTGAGGGAAACTGTGTAAATTACATGTCTATTGGTTATAAATCGCTCCAAGAGGATTTTTCTGTGAAATCTACCTCATTTTCGGATGTGGCATTAGGAAAAACCTGGGACACCAGAGTAAGTGTCTCTATGTGTAAATATGCCTTCTATGGTTGATGAAAGTTCAGTAATCCACATGTTCACAACTCAGAAATAAATGTTTGACGAATCCGTCATGCATGTAGTGTGTTCAGAACATGGATATTCACGGTGAGGGCAACTATGTAAATCACAAGTCTATTCTGTATAACTACCTCCACAAGGATATTTCTGTGGAAACTTCCTGATGTTTGATACTAGCATTAGAAAAAAGATGCGAACTCAATAAAATATTTCTAGGTGTTTATATGCCTTGAATGGTGATTGAAAGTTCGGTTATCCACATGCTCACAACTCAGGAATGAATGTTTTTCGAATCCGTGTTGTATTTAACTTGTTCGGAAGACGGAATGACACAAACAGTTAAGCTATGTAAACTACATATCTATTGGGAAGAACTCCCTACAAGAGCATTTTTCTACGAAATATGCCTCATTTCCGAAACTTGTGTTAGGAAAAGTTGCGAAATCTGAGTAAATGCTTCTAGGTGACAATATGCCTTTTATGGTGGATGAAAGATCGGTAATCCACATGCTCACAACTCAGTAAGTAATGTTTGTCAAATTCGTCATGCATATAGCGTGCTCGGGACAAAGAATATCATGGTGAGGGAAACTAAGTAAATTAAAATACTATTTCATAGGACTCGCCCAAGAGAATTTTTCTGCGAAATCTTCATGATTTTTGAAACTGGCGTTAGGAAATTTCTGCGAAATCTGGTTAAAATTTCTAGGTATAAATATGCCTTGCATGGTGGATGAAAGATCGCAATACACATAATCTCATCTCAGTAATGAATGCTTGAGAAATCCTTGATGCTTTTAGAATGTTCGCAACACGAAATGTCACGGTGAGGGAAATTATGTAAATTACATTTGTAGTGGGTAGAACTCGCTCCAAGAGTATTTATCTGCAAAATCTCCCTCATTTTCGAAACTGGTGTTAGTATAAAGCTGGGAAATCAGAGAAAAATTTTCTAGGTGTAACTCTGCCATGTATCGGGATGAAAGTTCAGTAATCCACATGCTCACAACTCAGTCATGAATGTTTTTTCGAATCCATGTTGCATGTAGCATGTTCGTAACACAGAATGTCACGGTGGAGGAAGAAATGTAAGTTAAATGTCTATTGGTTAGAACTCGCTCCAAGAGGATTTTTTTGAGAAAACTGCCTGATTTTGGAATCTGGCGTTATGAATAAACTGCGAACTGGGAATAAATATATCTAGGTGTAAATATGCCTTGTATGGTGAATGAAAACTGTAATTCATGTAAAATGCTCACAACTCATTAAAAAAGTTTGTCGAATCCGTGATGCATGTATCGTGTTCAGAACATGGAAAGTCACGGTGAGTGAAACAATTTAAATAAAAGGTCTAGTGGATACGACACACTCAAAGAGTATTTTTCTGCACAATATGCCTCATTTTCTAAACTCTAGTTAAGTAAATGCTGCGAAATAAGATTAAAGGCTTCTCAGTGCAAATATGCCTTTCATAGTAGGTGAAAGTTCAGTAATCCACATGCGAACAATTCAGTAGTGAATATGTGTCGAATTCGTGATGCACGTAGGATATACGGAACATGGAATTTCAAGGTGAGGGAATATATGTCAATTACAATTCTGTTGGATAGAACTTGATGTAAGACGACTTTCCTGTGTAAACTGCCTGTTTTTCAAACCTGGCATTAGAAAAGAGCTGGGAACACTGAGTAAATAATTCTAAGTGTTAATATTCCTTGAATGGTGAATGAAAGCTCGGTAATACACATGCTCACAAATCTGTAATAACTGTTTGTCGAATCTGTGATGCATGTAATGTGTTAGGAGCACAGACTGTCACGGTCAGTTAAACTATGTAAATTACATGTCGATCGGGTAGAACTTGATAAAAGAGCATTTTCCTGCAAAATATGCCCCATTTCCGAAACTGGCTTTTGGAAAATACTGTGAAATCTGGGTAAATGTTTCTTGGTGTAAATATGCCTTGTATGGTGTTGAAAGTTTGGTAATCCACATGTTCTCACCTCAGTAATGAATGTTTGTCTTATCCTTGATGTATGTAACAGGTTCGGAACACAGAATATCACGGTGAGGAAACTATGTAAATTCAGTGTTGATTAGGTAGAACCTGCTCCAAGTGAATTTTTCTGTGAAATCTACCTCAATTTCAAAACTGGTGTTAGGAAAAAGCTGGGAAATAAGAGTAAAATTTCTTCGGTGTCAATATGCCCATTTTGGTGATGAATGTTCATTAATCCTCGTGCTCACAACTCAGTAATGAATGTTTTTCGAATCCGTGATGCATGTAACGTGTTCGGAACACAGAATATCATGGTTAGGATACTATGTTAACTAGAGTTCTAGTGGGTACATCAAGCTCAAAGTGTATTTTACTGAGCCATCTGCCTCATTTTTAAACTGGCATTAGCAAAAGCTGCAAAATCAGAGTAAATTATGTAGGTGCACATATGCCTTTAATGGTGAATGAAATTTCGGTAATCCACATGCTCACAACTCAGTAATGAATGTTTTACAAGTCTGTGATGCAATTAATGTGTTTGGAAGATGGTATGACACGGTCAGGTAAGCTACGGAAATTACATATCTGTCGGGTAGAACTCGCTATAAGACCATTTATCTGTGAAATATTCCTCATATCCAAAACTGGCGTTAGGAAAAACTGCGAAATCTGAGTCAATGCTTCTAGATGACAATATGCCTTTTATGGTGGATGAAAGTTCGGTACTCCACATGCTCACAACTCATTAAAGAATGTTTGTGCAATCCGTCATGCATGTTGCACGTTCGAAACACAGAATATCATGGTTAGGGAAACTGTGTAAATTAAATTTCTATTTGGCAGAACTCGCACCAAGAGGATTTTACTGCAAAAGCTTCATGATTTCTGAAACTGGCGTTATGAAAAACCTGCGAAATCTGAGTAAATATTTCTAGGAATAAATATGCCATGCATGGTGAATGAAAGTTTATAATACACATGCTCACATCTCAGTAATGAATTTTTGTCGAATCCGTGATGCTTGTATTGTGTTGGGAACACGGATGTCACGTTCTGGAAAACAATGTAATTTACATGCCTCGTGTGTAGAACTCACTCAAAGAGGATTTTTCAGCACAATCTTTCTCATTTTCTAACCTGGCGATAAGAATAAGCTGCAAAATCAAGGTAAATACTTCTATGTGTAAGGATTCCTTTTATGGTGAATGAAAGTTCGGTAATCCACATGCTCACAGCTCAGTAACCATTGTTTGTCGAATCCGTAATGCGTGTAGCATTTTCGGAACACCGAAAGTCACGGTGAGGGAACCAAATTATATTACATGTCTATTGGGTAGAACTCGCTCCAAGAGTATTTTTCTATGAAAACTGCCTGATTTTCGAATCTGACATTAGGGAAAATCTGCGCACACAGACTAAATGTTTCTAGGTGTAAAATGCCTTGTATGGTGGATGAAAGTTCTCTAATCCACATTCTCAGAACTCAGTAATGATTGTTTGTCGAATCCATGATACATAAAGCCTGTTCTGAACACGGAACGTCATGGTGAGGGAAACTGTGTAAATTACATGTCTATTGGTTATAAATCGCTCCAAGAGGATTTTTCTGTGAAATCTACCTCATTTTCGGATGTGGCATTAGGAAAAACCTGGGACACCAGAGTAAGTGTCTCTATGTGTAAATATGCCTTCTATGGTTGATGAAAGTTCAGTAATCCACATGTTCACAACTCAGAAATAAATGTTTGACGAATCCGTCATGCATGTAGTGTGTTCAGAACATGGATATTCACGGTGAGGGCAACTATGTAAATCACAAGTCTATTCTGTATAACTACCTCCACAAGGATATTTCTGTGGAAACTTCCTGATGTTTGATACTAGCATTAGAAAAAAGATGCGAACTCAATAAAATATTTCTAGGTGTTTATATGCCTTGAATGGTGATTGAAAGTTCGGTTATCCACATGCTCACAACTCAGGAATGAATGTTTTTCGAATCCGTGTTGTATTTAACTTGTTCGGAAGACGGAATGACACAAACAGTTAAGCTATGTAAACTACATATCTATTGGGAAGAACTCCCTACAAGAGCATTTTTCTACAAAATATGCCTCATTTCCAAAACTTGTGTTAAGAAAAGTTGCGAAATCTGAGTAAATGCTTCTAGGTGACAATATGCCTTTTATGGTGGATGAAAGATCAGTAATCCACATGTTCACAACTCAGTAAGTAATGTTTGTCAAATCCGTCATGCATATAGCGTGCTCGGGACAAAGAATATCATGGTGAGGGAAATTATGTAAATTAAAATACTATTTCATAGGACTCGCCCAAGAGAATTTTTCTGCGAAATCTTCATGATTTTTGAAACTGGCGTTAGGAAATTTCTGCGAAATCTGTTAAAAATTTCTAGGTATAAATATGCCTTGCATGGTGGATGAAAGATCGCAATACACATACTCACATCTCAGTAGTGAATGCTTGTGAAATCATTGATGCTTGTAGAATGTTCGCAACACGAAATGTCACGGTGAGGGAAATAATGTAAATTAAATTTGTATTGGGTAGAACTCGCTCCAAGAGGATTTATCTGCAAAATCTCCCTCATTTTCGAAACTCGTGTTAGGATAAAGCTGGGAAATCAGAGAAAAATTTTCTAGGTGTAACTCTGCCATGTATCGGGATGAAAGTTCAGTAATCCACATGCTCACAACTCAGTCATGAATGTTTTTTCGAATCCATGTTGCATGTAGCGTGTTCGTAACACAGAATGTCACGGTGGAGGAAGAAATGTAAATTACATATCTATTGGTTAGAACTCGCTCCAAGAGGATTTTTTTGAGAAAACTGCCTGATTTTGGAATCTGGCGTTATGAATAAACTGCGAACTAGGAATAAATATATCTAGGTGTAAATATGCCTTGTATGGTGAATGAAATCTGTAATTCATGTAAAATGCTCACAACTCATTAAAAAATTTTGTCGAATCCGTGATGCATATATCGTGTTCAGAACATGGAAAGTCACGGTGAGTGAAACAATTTAAATAAAAGGTCTAGTGGATACGACACACTCAAAGAGAATTTTTCTGCACAATATGCCTCATTTTCTAAACTGGAGTTAAGTAAATGCTGCGAAATAAGATTAAAGGCTTCTCAGTGTAAATATGCCTTTCATAGTAGGTGAAAGTTCAGTAATCCACATGCGAACAACTCAGTAGTGAATATGTGTCGAATCCGTGATGCACGTAGGATATACGGAACATGGAATTTCAAGGTGAGGGAATCTATGTCAATTACAATTCTGTTGGATAGAACTTGATGTAAGACGACTTTCCTGTGTAAACTGCCTGTTTTTCAAACTTGGCATTAGAAAATAGCTGGGAACTCAGAGTAAATAATTCTAAGTGTTAATATTCCTTGAATGGTGAATGAAAGCTCGGTAATCCACATGCTCACAAATCTGTAATAACTGTTTGTCGAATCTGTGATGCATGTAATGTGTTAGGAGCACAGACTGTCACGGTCAGTTAAACTATGTAAATTACATGTCGATCGGGTAGAACTTGATAAAAGAGAATTTTCCTGCAAAATATGCCTCATTTCCGAAACTGGCTTTTGGAAAAGTCTGTGAAATCTGGGTAAATGTTTCTTGGTGTAAATATGCCTTGTATGGTGTTGAAAGTTTGGTAATCCACATGTTCTCACCTCAGTAATGAATGTTTGTCTTATCCTTGATGCATGTAACAGGTTCGGAATGCAGAATATCACGGTGAGGAAACTATGTAAATTCAGTGTTGATTAGGTAGAACCCGCTCCAAGTGAATTTTTCTGTGAAATCTACCTCAATTTCAAAACTGGTGTTAGGAAAAAGCTGGGAAATAAGAGTAAAATTTCTTCGGTGTCAATATGCCCATTTTGGTGATGAATGTTCATTAATCCTCGTGCTCACAACTCAGTAATGAATGTTTTTTCGAATCCGTGATGCATGTAACGTGTTCGGAACACAGAATATCATGGTTAGGATACTATGTTAACTAGAGTTCTAGTGGGTACATCAAGCTCAAAGTGTATTTTACTGAGCCATCTGCCTCATTTTTAAACTGGCATTAGAAAAAGCTGCAAAATCAGAGTAAATTCTGTAGGTGCACATATGCCTTTAATGGTGAATGAGATTTCGGTAATCCACATGCTCACAAATCAGTAATGAATGTTTTACAAGTCTGTGATGCAATTAATGTGTTTGGAAGATGAAATGCCACGGTCAGGTAAGCTACGGAAATTACATATCTGTCGGGTAGAACTCGCTATAAGACCATTTATCTGTGAAATATTCCTCATATCCAAAACTGGCGTTAGGAAAAGCTGTGAAATCTGAGTCAATGCTTCTAGGTGACAATATGCCTTTTATGGTGGATGAAAGTTCGGTACTCCACATGCTCACAACTCATTAAAGAATGTTTGTGCAATCCGTCATGCATGTAGCGTGTTCGAAACACAGAATACCATGGTTAGGGAAACTGTGTAAATTAAATTTCTATTTGGCAGAACTCGCACCAAGAGGATTTTACTGCAAAAGCTTCATGATTTCTGAAACTGGCGTTATGAAAAACCTGCAAACTCTGAGTAAATATTTCTAGGAATAAATATGCCATGCATGGTGAATGAAAGCTTATAATACACATGCTCACATCTCAGTAATGAATTTTTGTCGAATCCGTGATGCTTGTATTGTGTTGGGAACACGGATGTCACGTTCTGGAAAACAATGTAATTTACATGCCTCGTGTGTAGAACTCACTCAAAGAGGATTTTTCAGCACAATCTTTCTCATTTTCTAACCTGGCGATAAGAATAAGCTGCAAAATCAAGGTAAATACTTCTATGTGTAAGGATTCCTTTTATGGTGAATGAAAGTTCGGTAATCCACATGCTCACAGCTCAGTAACCATTGTTTGTCGAATCCGTAATGCGTGTAGCATTTTCGGAACACCGAAAGTCACGGTGAGGGAACCAAATTATATTACATGTCTATTGGGTAGAACTCGCTCCAAGAGTATTTTTCTATGAAAACTGCCTGATTTTCGAATCTGACATTAGGGAAAATCTGCGCACACAGACTAAATGTTTCTAGGTGTAAAATGCCTTGTATGGTGGATGAAAGTTCTCTAATCCACATTCTCAGAACTCAGTAAAGATTGTTTTTCGAATCCATGATACATAAAGCCTGTTCTGAACACAGAACGTCATGGTGAGGGAAACTGTGTAAATTACATGTCTATTGGTTATAAATCGCTCCAAGAGGATTTTTCTGTGAAATCTACCTCATTTTCGGATGTGGCATTAGGAAAAACCTGGGACACCAGAGTAAGTGTCTCTATGTGTAAATATGCCTTCTATGGTTGATGAAAGTTCAGTAATCCACATGTTCACAACTCAGAAATAAATGTTTGACGAATCCGTCATGCATGTAGTGTGTTCAGAACATGGATATTCACGGTGAGGGCAACTATGTAAATCACAAGTCTATTCTGTATAACTACCTCCACAAGGATATTTCTGTGGAAACTTCCTGATGTTTGATACTAGCATTAGAAAAAAGATGCGAACTCAATAAAATATTTCTAGGTGTTTATATGCCTTGAATGGTGATTGAAAGTTCGGTTATCCACATGCTCACAACTCAGGAATGAATGTTTTTCGAATCCGTGTTGTATTTAACTTGTTCGGAAGACGGAATGACACAAACAGTTAAGCTATGTAAACTACATATCTATTGGGAAGAACTCCCTACAAGAGCATTTTTCTACGAAATATGCCTCATTTCCGAAACTTGTGTTAGGAAAAGTTGCAAAATCTGAGTAAATGCTTCTAGGTGACAATATGCCTTTTATGGTGGATGAAAGATCGGTAATCCACATGCTCACAACTCAGTAAGTAATGTTTGTCAAATTCGTCATGCATATAGCGTGCTCGGGACAAAGAATATCATGGTGAGGGAAACTAAGTAAATTAAAATACTATTTCATAGGACTCGCCCAAGAGAATTTTTCTGCGAAATCTTCATGATTTTTGAAACTGGCGTTAGGAAATTTCTGCGAAATCTGGTTAAAATTTCTAGGTATAAATATGCCTTGCATGGTGGATGAAAGATCGCAATACACATACTCACATCTCAGTAATGAATGCTTGTGAAATCCTTGATGCTTGTAGAATGTTCGGAACACGAAATGTCACGGTGAGGGAAATTATGTAAATTACATTTGTATTGGGTAGAACTCGCTCCAAGAGGATTTATCTGCAAAATCTCCCTCATTTTCGAAACTGGTGTTAGGATAAAGCTGGGAAATCAGAGAAAAATTTTCTAGGTGTAACTCTGCCATGTATCGGGATGAAAGTTCAGTAATCCACATGCTCACAACTCAGTCATGAATGTTTTTTCGAATCCATGTTGCATGTAGCATGTTCGTAACACAGAATGTCACGGTGGAGGAGAAATGTAAGTTAAATGTCTATTGGTTAGAACTCGCTCCAAGAGGATTTTTTTGAGAAAACTGCCTGATTTTGGAATCTGGCGTTACGAATAAACTGCGAACTGGGAATAAATATATCTAGGTGTAAATATGCCTTGTATGGTGAATGAAATCTGTAATTCATGTAAAATGCTCACAACTCATTAAAAAAGTTTGTCGAATCCGTGATGCATGTATCGTGTTCAGAACATGGAAAGTCACGGTGAGTGAAACAATTTAAATAAAAGGTCTAGTGGATACGACACACTCAAAGAGAATTTTTCTGCACAATATGCCTCATTTTCTAAACTCTAGTTAAGTAAATGCTGCGAAATAAGATTAAAGGCTTCTCAGTGTAAATATGCCTTCCATAGTAGGTGAAAGTTCAGTAATCCACATGCGAACAACTCAGTAGTGAATATGTGTCGAATCCGTGATGCACGTAGGATATACGGAACATGGAATTTCAAGGTGAGGGAATCTATGTCAATTACAATTCTGTTGGATAGAACTTGATGTAAGACGACTTTCCTGTGTAAACTGCCTGTTTTTCAAACCTGGCATTAGAAAATAGCTGGGAACTCAGAGTAAATAATTCTAAGTGTTAATATTCCTTGAATGGTGAATGAAAGCTCGGTAATCCACATGCTCACAAATCTGTAATAACTGTTTGTCGAATCTGTGATGCATGTAATGTGTTAGGAGCACAGACTGTCACGGTCAGTTAAACTATGTAAATTACATGTCGATCGGGTAGAACTTGATAAAAGAGCATTTTCCTGCAAAATATGCCTCATTTCCGAAACTGGCTTTTGGAAAATACTGTGAAATCAGGGTAAATGTTTCTTGGTGTAAATATGCCTTGTATGGTGTTGAAAGTTTGGTAATCCACATGTTCTCACCTCAGTAATGAATGTTTGTCTTATCCTTGATGCATGTAACAGGTTCGGAACGCAGAATATCACGGTGAGGAAACTATGTAAATTCAGTGTTGATTAGGTAGAACCCGCTCCAAGTGAATTTTTCTGTGAAATCTACCTCAATTTCAAAACTGGTGTTAGGAAAAAGCTGGGAAATAAGAGTAAAATTTCTTCGGTGTCAATATGCCCATTTTGGTGATGAATGTTCATTAATCCTCGTGCTCACAACTCAGTAATGAATGTTTTTTCGAATCCGTGATGCATGTAACGTGTTCGGAACACAGAATATCATGGTTAGGATACTATGTTAACTAGAGGTCTAGTGGGTACCTCAAGCTCAAAGTGTATTTTACTGAGCCATCTGCCTCATTTTTAAACTGGCATTAGAAAAAGCTGAAAAATCAGAGTAAATTCTGTAGGTGCACATATGCCTTTAATGGTGAATGAGATTTCGGTAATCCACATGCTCACAACTCAGTAATGAATGTTTTACAAGTCTGTGATGCAATTAATGTGTTTGGAAGATGAAATGCCACGGTCAGGTAAGCTACGGAAATTACATATCTGTCGGGTAGAACTCGCTATAAGACCATTTATCTGTGAAATATTCCTCATATCCAAAACTGGCGTTAGGAAAAGCTGCGAAATCTGAGTCAATGCTTCTAGGTGACAATATGCCTTTTATGGTGGATGAAAGTTCGGTACTCCACATGCTCACAACTCATTAAAGAATGTTTGTGCAATTCATCATGCATGTAGCGTGTTCGAAACACAGAATATCATGGTTAGGGAAACTGTGTAAATTTAATTTCTATTTGGCAGAACTCGCACCAAGAGGATTTTACTGCAAAAGCTTCATGATTTCTGAAACTGGCGTTATGGAAAACCTGCGAACTCTGAGTAAATATTTCTAGGAATAAATATGCCATGCATGGTGAATGAAAGTTTATAATACACATGCTCACATCTCAGTAATGAATTTTTGTCGAATCCGTGATGCTTGTATTGTGTTGGGAACACGGATGTCACGTTCTGGAAAACAATGTAATTTACATGCCTCGTGTGTAGAACTCACTCAAAGAGGATTTTTCAGCACAATCTTTCTCATTTTCTAACCTGGCGATAAGAATAAGCTGCAAAATCAAGGTAAATACTTCTATGTGTAAGGATTCCTTTTATGGTGAATGAAAGTTCGATAATCCACATGCTCACAGCTCAGTAACCATTGTTTGTCGAATCCGTAATGCGTGTAGCATTTTCGGAACACCGAAAGTCACGGTGAGGGAACCAAATTATATTACATGTCTATTGGGTAGAACTCGCTCCAAGAGTATTTTTCTATGAAAACTGCCTGATTTTCGAATCTGACATTAGGGAAAATCTGCGCACACAGACTAAATGTTTCTAGGTGTAAAATGCCTTGTATGGTGGATGAAAGTTCTCTAATCCACATTCTCAGAACTCAGTAATGATTGTTTGTCGAATCCATGATACATAAAGCCTGTTCTGAACACAGAACGTCATGGTGAGGGAAACTGTGTAAATTACATGTCTATTGGTTATAAATCGCTCCAAGAGGATTTTTCTGTGAAATCTACCTCATTTTCGGATGTGGCATTAGGAAAAACCTGGGACACCAGAGTAAGTGTCTCTATGTGTAAATATGCCTTCTATGGTTGATGAAAGTTCAGTAATCCACATGTTCACAACTCAGAAATAAATGTTTGACGAATCCGTCATGCATGTAGTGTGTTCAGAACATGGATATTCACGGTGAGGGCAACTATGTAAATCACAAGTCTATTCTGTATAACTACCTCCACAAGGATATTTCTGTGGAAACTTCCTGATGTTTGATACTAGCATTAGAAAAAAGATGCGAACTCAATAAAATATTTCTAGGTGTTTATATGCCTTGAATGGTGATTGAAAGTTCGGTTATCCACATGCTCACAACTCAGGAATGAATGTTTTTCGAATCCGTGTTGTATTTAACTTGTTCGGAAGACGGAATGACACAAACAGTTAAGCTATGTAAACTACATATCTATTGGGAAGAACTCCCTACAAGAGCATTTTTCTACGAAATATGCCTCATTTCCGAAACTTGTGTTAGGAAAAGTTGCGAAATCTGAGTAAATGCTTCTAGGTGACAATATGCCTTTTATGGTGGATGAAAGATCGGTAATCCACATGCTCACAACTCAGTAAGTAATGTTTGTCAAATTCGTCATGCATATAGCGTGCTCGGGACAAAGAATATCATGGTGAGGGAAACTAAGTAAATTAAAATACTATTTCATAGGACTCGCCCAAGAGAATTTTTCTGCGAAATCTTCATGATTTTTGAAACTGGCGTTAGGAAATTTCTGCGAAATCTGATAAAAATTTCTAGGTATAAATATGCCTTGCATGGTGGATGAAAGATCGCAATACACATACTCACATCTCAGTAATGAATGCTTGTGAAATCCTTGATGCTTGTAGAATGTTTGGAACACGAAATGTCACGGTGAGGGAAATTATGTAAATTACATTTGTATTGGGTAGAACTCGCTCCAAGAGTATTTATCTTCAAAATCTCCCTCATTTTCGAAACTGGTGTTAGGATAAAGCTGGGAAATCAGAGAAAAGTTTTCTAGGTGTAACTCTGCCATGTATCGGGATGAAAGTTCAGTAATCCACATGCTCACAACTCAGTCATGAATGTTTTTTCGAATCCATGTTGCATGTAGCATGTTCGTAACACAGAATGTCACGGTGGAGGAAGAAATGTAAGTTAAATGTCTATTGGTTAGAACTCGCTCCAAGAGGATTTTTTTGAGAAAACTGCCTGATTTTGGAATCTGGCGTTACGAATAAACTGCGAACTGGGAATAAATATATCTAGGTGTAAATATGCCTTGTATGGTGAATGAAATCTGTAATTCATGTAAAATGCTCACAACTCATTAAAAAAGTTTGTCGAATCCGTGATGCATGTATCGTGTTCAGAACATGGAAAGTCACGGTGAGTGAAACAATTTAAATAAAAGGTCTAGTGGATACGACACACTCAAAGAGAATTTTTCTGCACAATATGCCTCATTTTCTAAACTCTAGTTAAGTAAATGCTGCGAAATAAGATTAAAGGCTTCTCAGTGTAAATATGCCTTCCATAGTAGGTGAAAGTTCAGTAATCCACATGCGAACAACTCAGTAGTGAATATGTGTCGAATCCGTGATGCACGTAGGATATACGGAACATGGAATTTCAAGGTGAGGGAATCTATGTCAATTACAATTCTGTTGGATAGAACTTGATGTAAGACGACTTTCCTGTGTAAACTGCCTGTTTTTCAAACCTGGCATTAGAAAATAGCTGGGAACTCAGAGTAAATAATTCTAAGTGTTAATATTCCTTGAATGGTGAATGAAAGCTCGGTAATCCACATGCTCACAAATCTGTAATAACTGTTTGTCGAATCTGTGATGCATGTAATGTGTTAGGAGCACAGACTGTCACGGTCAGTTAAACTATGTAAATTACATGTCGATCGGGTAGAACTTGATAAAAGAGCATTTTCCTGCAAAATATGCCTCATTTCCGAAAATGGCTTTTGGAAAATACTGTGAAATCTGGGTAAATGTTTCTTGGTGTAAATATGCCTTGTATGGTGTTGAAAGTTTGGTAATCCACATGTTCTCACCTCAGTAATGAATGTTTGTCTTATCCTTGATGCATGTAACAGGTTCGGAACGCAGAATATCACGGTGAGGAAACTATGTAAATTCAGTGTTGATTAGGTAGAACCCGCTCCAAGTGAATTTTTCTGTGAAATCTACCTCAATTTCAAAACTGGTGTTAGGAAAAAGCTGGGAAATAAGAGTAAAATTTCTTCGGTGTCAATATGCCCATTTTGGTGATGAATGTTCATTAATCCTCGTGCTCACAACTCAGTAATGAATGTTTTTTCGAATCCGTGATGCATGTAACGTGTTCGGAACACAGAATATCATGGTTAGGATACTATGTTAACTAGAGGTCTAGTGGGTACATCAAGCTCAAAGTGTATTTTACTGAGCCATCTGCCTCATTTTTAAACTGGCATTAGAAAAAGCTGCAAAATCAGAGTAAATTCTGTAGGTGCACATATGCCTTTAATGGTGAATGAGATTTCGGTAATCCACATGCTCACAACTCAGTAATGAATGTTTTACAAGTCTGTGATGCAATTAATGTGTTTGGAAGATGAAATGCCACGGTCAGGTAAGCTACGGAAATTACATATCTGTCGGGTAGAACTCGCTATAAGACCATTTATCTGTGAAATATTCCTCATATCCAAAACTGGCGTTAGGAAAAGCTGCGAAATCTGAGTCAATGCTTCTAGGTGACAATATGCCTTTTATGGTGGATGAAAGTTCGGTACTCCACATGCTCACAACTCATTAAAGAATGTTTGTGCAATCCGTCATGCATGTAGCGTGTTCGAAACACAGAATATCATGGTTAGGGAAACTGTGTAAATTAAATTTCTATTTGGCAGAACTCGCACCAAGAGGATTTTACTGCAAAAGCTTCATGATTTCTGAAACTGGCGTTATGAAAAACCTGCGAACTCTGAGTAAATATTTCTAGGAATAAATATGCCATGCATGGTGAATGAAAGTTTATAATACACATGCTCACATCTCAGTAATGAATTTTTGTCGAATCCGTGATGCTTGTATTGTGTTGGGAACACGGATGTCACGTTCTGGAAAACAATGTAATTTACATGCCTCGTGTGTAGAACTCACTCAAAGAGGATTTTTCAGCACAATCTTTCTCATTTTCTAACCTGGCGATAAGAATAAGCTGCAAAATCAAGGTAAATACTTCTATGTGTAAGGATTCCTTTTATGGTGAATGAAAGTTCGGTAATCCACATGCTCACAGCTCAGTAACCATTGTTTGTCGAATCCGTAATGCGTGTAGCATTTTCGGAACACCGAAAGTCACGGTGAGGGAACCAAATTATATTACATGTCTATTGGGTAGAACTCGCTCCAAGAGTATTTTTCTATGAAAACTGCCTGATTTTCGAATCTGACATTAGGGAAAATCTGCACACACAGACTAAATGTTTCTAGGTGTAAAATGCCTTGTATGGTGGATGAAAGTTCTCTAATCCACATTCTCAGAACTCAGTAATGATTGTTTGTCGAATCCATGATACATAAAGCCTGTTCTGAACACGGAACGTCATGGTGAGGGAAACTGTGTAAATTACATGTCTATTGGTTATAAATCGCTCCAAGAGGATTTTTCTGTGAAATCTACCTCATTTTCGGATGTGGCATTAGGAAAAACCTGGGACACCAGAGTAAGTGTCTCTATGTGTAATTATGCCTTCTATGGTTGATGAAAGTTCAGTAATCCACATGTTCACAACTCAGAAATAAATGTTTGACGAATCCGTCATGCATGTAGTGTGTTCAGAACATGGATATTCACGGTGAGGGCAACTATGTAAATCACAAGTCTATTCTGTATAACTACCTCCACAAGGATATTTCTGTGGAAACTTCCTGATGTTTGATACTAGCATTAGAAAAAAGATGCGAACTCAATAAAATATTTCTAGGTGTTTATATGCCTTGAATGGTGATTGAAAGTTCGGTTATCCACATGCTCACAACTCAGGAATGAATGTTTTTCGAATCCGTGTTGTATTTAACTTGTTCGGAAGACGGAATGACACAAACAGTTAAGCTATGTAAACTACATATCTATTGGGAAGAACTCCCTACAAGAGCATTTTTCTACGAAATATGCCTCATTTCCGAAACTGGTGTTAGGAAAAGTTGCGAAATCTGAGTAAATGCTTCTAGGTGACAATATGCCTTTTATGGTGGATGAAAGATCGGTAATCCACATGCTCACAACTCAGTAAGTAATGTTTGTCAAATTCGTCATGCATATAGCGTGCTCGGGACAAAGAATATCATGGTGAGGGAAACTAAGTAAATTAAAATACTATTTCATAGGACTCGCCCAAGAGAATTTTTCTGCGAAATCTTCATGATTTTTGAAACTGGCGTTAGGAGATTTCTGCGAAATCTGGTTAAAATTTCTAGGTATAAATATGCCTTGCATGGTGGATGAAAGATCGCAATACACATAATCACATCTCAGTAATGAATGCTTGTGAAATCCTTGATGCTTGTAGAATGTTCGGAACACGAAATGTCACGGTGAGGGAAATTATGTAAATTACATTTGTATTGGGTAGAACTCGCTCCAAGAGTATTTATCTGCAAAATCTCCCTCATTTTCGAAACTGGTGTTAGGATAAAGCTGGGAAATCAGAGAAAAATTTTCTAGGTGTAACTCTGCCATGTATCGGGATGAAAGTTCAGTAATCCACATGCTCACAACTCAGTCATGAATGTTTTTTCGAATCCATGTTGCATGTAGCATGTTCGTAACACAGAATGTCACGGTGGAGGAAGAAATGTAAGTTAAATGTCTATTGGTTAGAACTCGCTCCAAGAGGATTTTTTTGAGAAAACTGCCTGATTTTGGAATCTGGCGTTACGAATAAACTGCGAACTGGGAATAAATATATCTAGGTGTAAATATGCCTTGTATGGTGAATGAAATCTGTAATTCATGTAAAATGCTCACAACTCATTAAAAAAGTTTGTCGAATCCGTGATGCATGTATCGTGTTCAGAACATGGAAAGTCACGGTGAGTGAAACAATTTAAATAAAAGGTCTAGTGGATACGACACACTCAAAGAGAATTTTTCTGCACAATATGCCTCATTTTCTAAACTCTAGTTAAGTAAATGCTGCGAAATAAGATTAAAGGCTTCTCAGTGTAAATATGCCTTCCATAGTAGGTGAAAGTTCAGTAATCCACATGCGAACAACTCAGTAGTGAATATGTGTCGAATCTGTGATGCACGTAGGATATACGGAACATGGAATTTCAAGGTGAGGGAATCTATGTCAATTACAATTCTGTTGGATAGAACTTGATGTAAGACGACTTTCCTGTGTAAACTGCCTGTTTTTCAAACCTGGCATTAGAAAATAGCTGGGAACTCAGAGTAAATAATTCTAAGTGTTAATATTCCTTGAATGGTGAATGAAAGCTCGGTAATCCACATGCTCACAAATCTGTAATAACTGTTTGTCGAATCTGTGATGCATGTAATGTGTTAGGAGCACAGACTGTCACGGTCAGTTAAACTATGTAAATTACATGTCGATCGGGTAGAACTTGATAAAAGAGCATTTTCCTGCAAAATATGCCTCATTTCCGAAACTGGCTTTTGGAAAAGACTGTGAAATCTGGGTAAATGTTTCTTGGTGTAAATATGCCTTGTATGGTGTTGAAAGTTTGGTAATCCACATGTTCTCACCTCAGTAATGAATGTTTGTCTTATCCTTGATGCATGTAACAGGTTCGGAACGCAGAATATCACGGTGAGGAAACTATGTAAATTCAGTGTTGATTAGGTAGAACCCGCTCCAAGTGAATTTTTCTGTGAAATCTACCTCAATTTCAAAACTGGTGTTAGGAAATAGCTGGGAAATAAGAGTAAAATTTCTTCGGTGTCATTATGCCCATTTTGGTGATGAATGTTCATTAATCCTCGTGCTCACAACTCAGTAATGAATGTTTTTTCGAATCCGTGATGCATGTAACGTGTTCGGAACACAGAATATCATGGTTAGGATACTATGTTAACTAGAGGTCTAGTGGGTACATCAAGCTCAAAGTGTATTTTTCTGAGCCATCTGCCTCATTTTTAAACTGGCATTAGAAAAAGCTGCAAAATCAGAGTAAATTCTGTAGGTGCACATATGCCTTTAATGGTGAATGAGATTTCGGTAATCCACATGCTCACAACTCATTAATGAATGTTTTACAAGTCTGTGATGCAATTAATGTGTTTGGAAGATGAAATGCCACGGTCAGGTAAGCTACGGAAATTACATATCTGTCGGGTAGAACTCGGTATAAGACCATTTATCTGTGAAATATTCCTCATATCCAAAACTGGCGTTAGGAAAAGCTGCGAAATCTGAGTCAATGCTTCTAGGTGACAATATGCCTTTTATGGTGGATGAAAGTTCGGTACTCCACATGCTCACAACTCATTAAAGAATGTTTGTGCAATCCGTCATGCATGTAGCGTGTTCGAAACACAGAATATCATGGTTAGGGAAACTGTGTAAATTAAATTTCTATTTGGCAGAACTCGCACCAAGAGGATTTTACTGCAAAAGCTTCATGATTTCTGAAACTGGCGTTATGAAAAACCTGCAAACTCTGAGTAAATATTTCTAGGAATAAATATGCCATGCATGGTGAATGAAAGTTTATAATACACATGCTCACATCTCAGTAATGAATTTTTGTCGAATCCGTGATGCTTGTATTGTGTTGGGAACACGGATGTCACGTTCTGCAAAACAATGTAATTTACATGCCTCGTGTGTAGAACTCACTCAAAGAGGATTTTTCAGCACAATCTTTCTCATTTTCTAACCTGGCGATAAGAATAAGCTGCAAAATCAAGGTAAATACTTCTATGTGTAAGGATTCCTTTTATGGTGAATGAAAGTTCGGTAATCCACATGCTCACAGCTCAGTAACCATTGTTTGTCGAATCCGTAATGCGTGTAGCATTTTCGGAACACCGAAAGTCACGGTGAGGGAACCAAATTATATTACATGTCTATTGGGTAGAACTCGCTCCAAGAGTATTTTTCTATGAAAACTGCCTGATTTTCGAATCTGACATTAGGGAAAATCTGCGCACACAGACTAAATGTTTCTAGGTGTAAAATGCCTTGTATGGTGGATGAAAGTTCTCTAATCCACATTCTCAGAACTCAGTAATGATTGTTTGTCGAATCCATGATACATAAAGCCTGTTCTGAACACGGAACGTCATGGTGAGGGAAACTGTGTAAATTACATGTCTATTGGTTATAAATCGCTCCAAGAGGATTTTTCTGTGAAATCTACCTCATTTTCGGATGTGGCATTAGGAAAAACCTGGGACACCAGAGTAAGTGTCTCTATGTGTAAATATGCCTTCTATGGTTGATGAAAGTTCAGTAATCCACATGTTCACAACTCAGAAATAAATGTTTGACGAATCCGTCATGCATGTAGTGTGTTCAGAACATGGATATTCACGGTGAGGGCAACTATGTAAATCACAAGTCTATTCTGTATAACTACCTCCACAAGGATATTTCTGTGGAAACTTCCTGATGTTTGATACTAGCATTAGAAAAAAGATGCGAACTCAATAAAATATTTCTAGGTGTTTATATGCCTTGAATGGTGATTGAAAGTTCGGTTATCCACATGCTCACAACTCAGGAATGAATGTTTTTCGAATCCGTGTTGTATTTAACTTGTTCGGAAGACGGAATGACACAAACAGTTAAGCTATGTAAACTACATATCTATTGGGAAGAACTCCCTACAAGAGCATTTTTCTACGAAATATGCCTCATTTCCGAAACTGGTGTTAGGAAAAGTTGCGAAATCTGAGTAAATGCTTCTAGGTGACAATATGCCTTTTATGGTGGATGAAAGATCGGTAATCCACATGCTCACAACTCAGTAAGTAATGTTTGTCAAATTCGTCATGCATATAGCGTGCTCGGGACAAAGAATATCATGGTGAGGGAAACTAAGTAAATTAAAATACTATTTCATAGGACTCGCCCAAGAGAATTTTTCTGCGAAATCTTCATGATTTTTGAAACTGGCGTTAGGAGATTTCTGCGAAATCTGGTTAAAATTTCTAGGTATAAATATGCCTTGCATGGTGGATGAAAGATCGCAATACACATAATCACATCTCAGTAATGAATGCTTGTGAAATCCTTGATGCTTGTAGAATGTTCGGAACACGAAATGTCACGGTGAGGGAAATTATGTAAATTACATTTGTATTGGGTAGAACTCGCTCCAAGAGTATTTATCTGCAAAATCTCCCTCATTTTCGAAACTGGTGTTAGGATAAAGCTCGGAAATCAGAGAAAAATTTTCTAGGTGTAACTCTGCCATGTATCGGGATGAAAGTTCAGTAATCCACATGCTCACAACTCAGTCATGAATGTTTTTTCGAATCCATGTTGCATGTAGCATGTTCGTAACACAGAATGTCACGGTGGAGGAAGAAATGTAAGTTAAATGTCTATTGGTTAGAACTCGCTCCAAGAGGATTTTTTTGAGAAAACTGCCTGATTTTGGAATCTGGCGTTACGAATAAACTGCGAACTGGGAATAAATATATCTAGGTGTAAATATGCCTTGTATGGTGAATGAAATCTGTAATTCATGTAAAATGCTCACAACTCATTAAAAAAGTTTGTCGAATCCGTGATGCATGTATCGTGTTCAGAACATGGAAAGTCACGGTGAGTGAAACAATTTAAATAAAAGGTCTAGTGGATACGACACACTCAAAGAGAATTTTTCTGCACAATATGCCTCATTTTCTAAACTCTAGTTAAGTAAATGCTGCGAAATAAGATTAAAGGCTTCTCAGTGTAAATATGCCTTCCATAGTAGGTGAAAGTTCAGTAATCCACATGCGAACAACTCAGTAGTGAATATGTGTCGAATCCGTGATGCACGTAGGATATACGGAACATGGAATTTCAAGGTGAGGGAATCTATGTCAATTACAATTCTGTTGGATAGAACTTGATGTAAGACGACTTTCCTGTGTAAACTGCCTGTTTTTCAAACCTGGCATTAGAAAATAGCTGGGAACTCAGAGTAAATAATTCTAAGTGTTAATATTCCTTGAATGGTGAATGAAAGCTCGGTAATCCACATGCTCACAAATCTGTAATAACTGTTTGTCGAATCTGTGATGCATGTAATGTGTTAGGAGCACAGACTGTCACGGTCAGTTAAACTATGTAAATTACATGTCGATCGGGTAGAACTTGATAAAAGAGCATTTTCCTGCAAAATATGCCTCATTTCCGAAACTGGCTTTTGGAAAAGACTGTGAAATCTGGGTAAATGTTTCTTGGTGTAAATATGCCTTGTATGGTGTTGAAAGTTTGGTAATCCACATGTTCTCACCTCAGTAATGAATGTTTGTCTTATCATTGATGCATGTAACAGGTTCGGAACGCAGAATATCACGGTGAGGAAACTATGTAAATTCAGTGTTGATTAGGTAGAACCCGCTCCAAGTGAATTTTTCTGTGAAATCTACCTCAATTTCAAAACTGGTGTTAGGAAAAAGCTGGGAAATAAGAGTAAAATTTCTTCGGTGTCAATATGCCCATTTTGGTGATGAATGTTCATTAATCCTCGTGCTCACAACTCAGTAATGAATGTTTTTTCGAATCCGTGATGCATGTAACGTGTTCGGAACACAGAATATCATGGTTAGGATACTATGTTAACTAGAGGTCTAGTGGGTACATCAAGCTCAAAGTGTATTTTACTGAGCCATCTGCCTCAATTTTAAACTGACATTAGAAAAATCTGCAAAATCAGAGTAAATTCTGTAGGTGCACATATGCCTTTAATGGTGAATGAGATTTCGGTAATCCACATGCTCACAACTCAGTAATGAATGTTTTACAAGTCTGTGATGCAATTAATGTGTTTGGAAGATGAAATGCCACGGTCAGGTAAGCTACAGAAATTACATATCTGTCGGGTAGAACTTGCTATAAGACCATTTATCTGTGAAATATTCCTCATATCCAAAACTGGCGTTAGGAAAAGCTGCGAAATCTGAGTCAATGCTTCTAGGTGACAATATGCCTTTTATGGTGGATGAAAGTTCGGTACTCCACATGCTCACAACTCATTAAAGAATGTTTGTGCAATCCGTCATGCATGTAGCGTGTTCGAAACACAGAATATCATGGTTAGGGAAACTGTGTAAATTAAATTTCTATTTGGCAGAACTCGCACCAAGGGGATTTTACTGCAAAAGCTTCATGATTTCTGAAACTGGCGTTATGAAAAACCTGCAAACTCTGAGTAAATATTTCTAGGAATAAATATGCCATGCATGGTGAATGAAAGTTTATAATACACATGCTCACATCTCAGTAATGAATTTTTGTCGAATCCGTGATGCTTGTATTGTGTTGGGAACACGGATGTCACGTTCTGGAAAACAATGTAATTTACATGCCTCGTGTGTAGAACTCACTCAAAGAGGATTTTTCAGCACAATCTTTCTCATTTTCTAACCTGGCGATAAGAATAAGCTGCAAAATCAAGGTAAATACTTCTATGTGTAAGGATTCCTTTTATGGTGAATGAAAGTTCGGTAATCCACATGCTCACAGCTCAGTAACCATTGTTTGTCGAATCCATAATTCGTGTAGCATTTTCGGAACACAGAAAGTCACGGTGAGGGAACCAAATTATATTACATGTCTATTGGGTAGAACTCGCTCCAAGAGTATTTTTCTATGAAAACTGCCTGATTTTCGAATCTGACATTAGGGAAAATCTGCGCACACAGACTAAATGTTTCTAGGTGTAAAATGCCTTGTATGGTGGATGAAAGTTCTCTAATCCACATTCTCAGAACTCAGTAATGATTGTTTGTCGAATCCATGATACATAAAGCCTGTTCTGAACACGGAACGTCATGGTGAGGGAAACTGTGTAAATTACATGTCTATTGGTTATAAATCGCTCCAAGAGGATTTTTCTGTGAAATCTACCTCATTTTCGGATGTGGCATTAGGAAAAACCTGGGACACCAGAGTAAGTGTCTCTATGTGTAAATATGCCTTTTATGGTTGATGAAAGTTCAGTAATCCACATGTTCACAACTCAGAAATAAATGTTTGACGAATCCGTCATGCATGTAGTGTGTTCAGAACATGGATATTCACGGTGAGGGCAACTATGTAAATCACAAGTCTATTCTGTATAACTACCTCCACAAGGATATTTCTGTGGAAACTTCCTGATGTTTGATACTAGCATTAGAAAAAAGATGCGAACTCAATAAAATATTTCTAGGTGTTTATATGCCTTGAATGGTGATTGAAAGTTCGGTTATCCACATGCTCACAACTCAGGAATGAATGTTTTTCGAATCCGTGTTGTATTTAACTTGTTCGGAAGACGGAATGACACAAACAGTTAAGCTATGTAAACTACATATCTATTGGGAAGAACTCCCTACAAGAGCATTTTTCTACGAAATATGACTCATTTCCGAAACTGGTGTTAGGAAAAGTTGCGAAATCTGAGTAAATGCTTCTAGGTGACAATATGCCTTTTATGGTGGATGAAAGATCGGTAATCCACATGCTCACAACTCAGTAAGTAATGTTTGTCAAATTCGTCATGCATATAGCGTGCTCGGGACAAAGAATATCATGGTGAGGGAAACTAAGTAAATTAAAATACTATTTCATAGGACTCGCCCAAGAGAATTTTTCTGCGAAATCTTCATGATTTTTGAAACTGGCGTTAGGAGATTTCTGCGAAATCTGGTTAAAATTTCTAGGTATAAATATGCCTTGCATGGTGGATGAAAGATCGCAATACACATAATCACATCTCAGTAATGAATGCTTGTGAAATCCTTGATGCTTGTAGAATGTTCGGAACACGAAATGTCACGGTGAGGGAAATTATGTAAATTACATTTGTATTGGGTAGAACTCGCTCCAAGAGTATTTATCTGCAAAATCTCCCTCATTTTCGAAACTGGTGTTAGGATAAAGCTGGGAAATCAGAGAAAAATTTTCTAGGTGTAACTCTGCCATGTATCGGGATGAAAGTTCAGTAATCCACATGCTCACAACTCAGTCATGAATGTTTTTTCGAATCCATGTTGCATGTAGCATGTTCGTAACACAGAATGTCACGGTGGAGGAAGAAATGTAAGTTAAATGTCTATTGGTTAGAACTCGCTCCAAGAGGATTTTTTTGAGAAAACTGCCTGATTTTGGAATCTGGCGTTATGAATAAACTGCGAACTGGGAATAAATATATCTAGGTGTAAATATGCCTTGTATGGTGAATGAAATCTGTAATTCATGTAAAATGCTCACAACTCATTAAAAAAGTTTGTCGAATCCGTGATGCATGTATCGTGTTCAGAACATGGAAAGTCACGGTGAGTGAAACAATTTAAATAAAAGGTCTAGTGGATACGACACACTCAAAGAGAATTTTTCTGCACAATATGCCTCATTTTCTAAACTCTAGTTAAGTAAATGCTGCGAAATAAGATTAAAGGCTTCTCAGTGTAAATATGCCTTCCATAGTAGGTGAAAGTTCAGTAATCCACATGCGAACAACTCAGTAGTGAATATGTGTCGAATCCGTGATGCACGTAGGATATACGGAACATGGAATTTCAAGGTGAGGGAATCTATGTCAATTACAATTCTGTTGGATAGAACTTGATGTAAGACGACTTTCCTGTGTAAACTGCCTGTTTTTCAAACCTGGCATTAGAAAATAGCTGGGAACTCAGAGTAAATAATTCTAAGTGTTAATATTCCTTGAATGGTGAATGAAAGCTCGGTAATCCACATGCTCACAAATCTGTAATAACTGTTTGTCGAATCTGTGATGCATGTAATGTGTTAGGAGCACAGACTGTCACGGTCAGTTAAACTATGTAAATTACATGTCGATCGGGTAGAACTTGATAAAAGAGCATTTTCCTGCAAAATATGCCTCATTTCCGAAACTGGCTTTTGGAAAATACTGTGAAATCTGGGTAAATGTTTCTTGGTGTAAATATGCCTTGTATGGTGTTGAAAGTTTTGTAATCCACATGTTCTCACCTCAGTAATGAATGTTTGTCTTATCCTTGATGCATGTAACAGGTTCGGAACGCAGAATATCACGGTGAGGAAACTATGTAAATTCAGTGTTGATTAGGTAGAACCCGCTCCAAGTGAATTTTTCTGTGAAATCTACCTCAATTTCAAAACTGGTGTTAGGAAAAAGCTGGGAAATAAGAGTAAAATTTCTTCGGTGTCAATATGCCCATTTTGGTGATGAATGTTCATTAATCCTCGTGCTCACAACTCAGTAATGAATGTTTTTTCGAATACGTGATGCATGTAACGTGTTCGGAACACAGAATATCATGGTTAGGATACTATGTTAACTAGAGGTCTAGTGGGTACATCAAGCTCAAAGTGTATTTTACTGAGCCATCTGCCTCATTTTTAAACTGGCATTAGAAAAAGCTGCAAAATCAGAGTAAATTCTGTAGGTGCACATATGCCTTTAATGGTGAATGAGATTTCGGTAATCCACATGCTCACAACTCAGTAATGAATGTTTTACAAGTCTGTGATGCAATTAATGTGTTTGGAAGATGAAATGCCACGGTCAGGTAAGCTACGGAAATTACATATCTGTCGGGTAGAACTCGCTATAAGACCATTTATCTGTGAAATATTCCTCATATCCAAAACTGGCGTTAGGAAAAGCTGCGAAATCTGAGTCAATGCTTCTAGGTGACAATATGCCTTTTATGGTGGATGAAAGTTCGGTACTCCACATGCTCACAACTCATTAAAGAATGTTTGTGCAATCCGTCATGCATGTAGCGTGTTCGAAACACAGAATATCATGGTTAGGGAAACTGTGTAAATTAAATTTCTATTTGGCAGAACTCGCACCAAGAGGATTTTACTGCAAAAGCTTCATGATTTCTGAAACTGGCGTTATGAAAAACCTGCAAACTCTGAGTAAATATTTCTAGGAATAAATATGCCATGCATGGTGAATGAAAGCTTATAATACACATGCTCACATCTCAGTAATGAATTTTTGTCGAATCCGTGATGCTTGTATTGTGTTGGGAACACGGATGTCACGTTCTGGAAAACAATGTAATTTACATGCCTCGTGTGTAGAACTCACTCAAAGAGGATTTTTCAGCACAATCTTTCTCATTTTCTAACCTGGCGATAAGAATAAGCTGCAAAATCAAGGTAAATACTTCTATGTGTAAGGATTCCTTTTATGGTGAATGAAAGTTCGGTAATCCACATGCTCACAGCTCAGTAACCATTGTTTGTCGAATCCATAATGCGTGTAGCATTTTTGGAACACCGAATGTCACGGTGAGGGAAACAAATTATATTACATGTGTATTGGGTAGAACTCGCTCCAAGAGTATTTTTCTATGAAAACTGCCTGATTTTCGAATCTGACATTAGGGAAAATCTGCGCACACAGACTAAATGTTTCTAGGTGTAAAATGCCTTGTATGGTGGATGAAAGTTCTCTAATCCACATTCTCAGAACTCAGTAATGATTGTTTGTCGAATCCATGATACATAAAGCCTGTTCTGAACACGGAACATCATGGTGAGGGAAACTGTGTAAATTACATGTCTATTGGTTATAAATCGCTCCAAGAGGATTTTTCTGTGAAATCTACCTCATTTTCGGATGTGGCATTAGGAAAAACCTGGGACACCAGAGTAAGTGTCTCTATGTGTAAATATGCCTTCTATGGTTGATGAAAGTTCAGTAATCCACATGTTCACATCTCAGAAATAAATGTTTGACGAATCCGTCATGCATATAGTGTGTTCAGAACATGGATATTCACGGTGAGGGCAACTATGTAAATCACAAGTCTATTCTGTATAACTACCTCCACAAGGATATTTCTGTGGAAACTTCCTGATGTTTGATACTAGCATTAGAAAAAAGATGCGAACTCAATAAAATATTTCTAGGTGTTTATATGCCTTGAATGGTGATTGAAAGTTTGGTTATCCACATGCTCACAACTCAGGAATGAATGTTTTTCGAATCCGTGTTGTATTTAACTTGTTCAGAAGACGGAATGACACAAACAGTTAAGCTATGTAAACTACATATTTATTGGGAAGAACTCCCTACAAGAGCATTTTTCTACGAAATATGCCTCATTTCCGAAACTTGTGTTAGGAAAAGTTGCGAAATCTGAGTAAATGCTTCTAGGTGACAATATGCCTTTTATGGTGGATGAAAGATCGGTAATCCACATGCTCACAACTCAGTAAGTAATGTTTGTCAAATTCGTCATGCATATAGCGTGCTCGGGACAAAGAATATCATGGTGAGGGAAACTAAGTAAATTAAAATACTATTTCATAGGACTCGCCCAAGAGAATTTTTCTGTGAAATCTTCATGATTTTTGAAACTGGCGTTAGGAAATTTCTGCGAAATCTGGTTAAAATTTCTAGGTATAAATATGCCTTGCATGGTGGATGAAAGATCGCAATACACATAATCACATCTCAGTAATGAATGCTTGTGAAATCCTTGATGCTTGTAGAATGTTCGGAACACGAAATGTCACGGTGAGGGAAATTATGTAAATTACATTTGTATTGGGTAGAACTCGCTCCAAGAGTATTTATCTGCAAAATCTCCCTCATTTTCGAAACTGGTGTTAGGATAAAGCTGGGAAATCAGAGAAAAATTTTCTAGGTGTAACTCTGCCATATATCGGGATGAAAGTTCAGTAATCCACATGCTCACAACTCAGTCATGAATGTTTTTTCGAATCCATGTTGCATGTAGCATGTTCGTAACACAGAATGTCACGGTGGAGGAAGAAATGTAAGTTAAATGTCTATTGGTTAGAACTCGCTCCAAGAGGATTTTTTTGAGAAAACTGCCTGATTTTGGAATCTGGCGTTACGAATAAACTGCGAACTGGGAATAAATATATCTAGGTGTAAATATGCCTTGTATGGTGAATGAAATCTGTAATTCATGTAAAATGCTCACAACTCATTAAAAAAGTTTGTCGAATCCGTGATGCATGTATCGTGTTCAGAACATGGAAAGTCACGGTGAGTGAAACAATTTAAATAAAAGGTCTAGTGGATACGACACACTCAAAGAGAATTTTTCTGCACAATATGCCTCATTTTCTAAACTCTAGTTAAGTAAATGCTGCGAAATAAGATTAAAGGCTTCTCAGTGTAAATATGCCTTCCATAGTAGGTGAAAGTTCATTAATCCACATGCGAACAACTCAGTAGTGAATATGTGTCGAATCCATGATGCACGTAGGATATACGGAACATGGAATTTCAAGGTGAGGGAATCTATGTCAATTACAATTCTGTTGGATAGAACTTGATGTAAGACGACTTTCCTGTGTAAACTGCCTGTTTTTCAAACCTGGCATTAGAAAATAGCTGGGAACTCAGAGTAAATAATTCTAAGTGTTAATATTCCTTGAATGGTGAATGAAAGCTCGGTAATCCACATGCTCACAAATCTGTAATAACTGTTTGTCGAATCTGTGATGCATGTAATGTGTTAGGAGCACAGACTGTCACGGTCAGTTAAACTATGTAAATTACATGTCGATCGGGTAGAACTTGATAAAAGAGCATTTTCCTGCAAAATATGCCTCATTTCCGAAACTGGCTTTTGGAAAATACTGTGAAATCTGGGTAAATGTTTCTTGGTGTAAATATGCCTTGTATGGTGTTGAAAGTTTGGTAATCCACATGTTCTCACCTCAGTAATGAATGTTTGTCTTATCCTTGATGCATGTAACAGGTTCGGAACGCAGAATATCACGGTGAGGAAACTATGTAAATTCAGTGTTGATTAGGTAGAACCCGCTCCAAGTGAATTTTTCTGTGAAATCTACCTCAATTTCAAAACTGGTGTTAGGAAAAAGCTGGGAAATAAGAGTAAAATTTCTTCGGTGTCAATATGCCCATTTTGGTGATGAATGTTCATTAATCCTCGTGCTCACAACTCAGTAATGAATGTTTTTTCGAATCCGTGATGCATGTAACGTGTTCGGAACACAGAATATCATGGTTAGGATACTATGTTAACTAGAGGTCTAGTGGGTACATCAAGCTCAAAGTGTATTTTACTGAGCCATCTGCCTCATTTTTAAACTGGCATTAGCAAAAGCTGCAAAATCAGAGTAAATTCTGTAGGTGCACATATGCCTTTAATGGTGAATGAGATTTCGGTAATCCACATGCTCACAACTCAGTAATGAATGTTTTACAAGTCTGTGATGCAATTAATGTGTTTGGAAGATGAAATGCCACGGTCAGGTAAGCTACGGAAATTACATATCTGTCGGGTAGAACTCGCTATAAGACCATTTATCTGTGAAATATTCCTCATATCCAAAACTGGCGTTAGGAAAAGCTGCGAAATCTGAGTCAATGCTTCTAGGTGACAATATGCCTTTTATGGTGGATGAAAGTTCGGTACTCCACATGCTCACAACTCATTAAAGAATGTTTGTGCAATCCGTCATGCATGTTGCACGTTCGAAACACAGAATATCATGGTTAGGGAAACTGTGTAAATTAAATTTCTATTTGGCAGAACTCGCACCAAGAGGATTTTACTGCAAAAGCTTCATGATTTCTGAAACTGGCGTTATGAAAAACCTGCAAACTCTGAGTAAATATTTCTAGGAATAAATATGCCATGCATGGTGAATGAAAGCTTATAATACACATGCTCACATCTCAGTAATGAATTTTTGTCGAATCCGTGATGCTTGTATTGTGTTGGGAACACGGATGTCACGTTCTGGAAAACAATGTAATTTACATGCCTCGTGTGTAGAACTCACTCAAAGAGGATTTTTCAGCACAATCTTTCTCATTTTCTAACCTGGCGATAAGAATAAGCTGCAAAATCAAGGTAAATACTTCTATGTGTAAGGATTCCTTTTATGGTGAATGAAAGTTCGGTAATCCACATGCTCACAGCTCAGTAACCATTGTTTGTCGAATCCGTAATGCGTGTAGCATTTTCGGAACACCGAAAGTCACGGTGAGGGAACCAAATTATATTACATGTCTATTGGGTAGAACTCGCTCCAAGAGTATTTTTCTATGAAAACTGCCTGATTTTCGAATCTGACATTAGGGAAAATCTGCGCACACAGACTAAATGTTTCTAGGTGTAAAATGCCTTGTATGGTGGATGAAAGTTCTCTAATCCACATTCTCAGAACTCAGTAATGATTGTTTGTCGAATCCATGATACATAAAGCCTGTTCTGAACACGGAACGTCATGGTGAGGGAAACTGTGTAAATTACATGTCTATTGGTTATAAATCGCTCCAAGAGGATTTTTCTGTGAAATCTACCTCATTTTCGGATGTGGCATTAGGAAAAACCTGGGACACCAGAGTAAGTGTCTCTATGTGTAAATATGCCTTCTATGGTTGATGAAAGTTCAGTAATCCACATGTTCACAACTCAGAAATAAATGTTTGACGAATCCGTCATGCATGTAGTGTGTTCAGAACATGGATATTCACGGTGAGGGCAACTATGTAAATCACAAGTCTATTCTGTATAACTACCTCCACAAGGATATTTCTGTGGAAACTTCCTGATGTTTGATACTAGCATTAGAAAAAAGATGCGAACTCAATAAAATATTTCTAGGTGTTTATATGCCTTGAATGGTGATTGAAAGTTCGGTTATCCACATGCTCACAACTCAGGAATGAATGTTTTTCGAATCCGTGTTGTATTTAACTTGTTCGGAAGACGGAATGACACAAACAGTTAAGCTATGTAAACTACATATCTATTGGGAAGAACTCCCTACAAGAGCATTTTTCTACGAAATATGCCTCATTTCCGAAACTTGTGTTAGGAAAAGTTGCGAAATCTGAGTAAATGCTTCTAGGTGACAATATGCCTTTTATGGTGGATGAAAGATCGGTAATCCACATGCTCACAACTCAGTAAGTAATGTTTGTCAAATTCGTCATGCATATAGCGTGCTCGGGACAAAGAATATCATGGTGAGGGAAACTAAGTAAATTAAAATACTATTTCATAGGACTCGCCCAAGAGAATTTTTCTGTGAAATCTTCATGATTTTTGAAACTGGCGTTAGGATATTTCTGCGAAATCTGGTTAATATTTCTAGGTATAAATATGCCTTGCATGGTGGATGAAAGATCGCAATACACATAATCACATCTCAGTAATGAATGCTTGTGAAATCCTTGATGCTTGTAGAATGTTCGGAACACGAAATGTCACGGTGAGGGAAATTATGTAAATTACATTTGTATTGGGTAGAACTCGCTCCAAGAGAATTTATCTGCAAAATCTCCCTCATTTTCGAAACTGGTGTTAGGATAAAGCTGGGAAATCAGAGAAAAATTTTCTAGGTGTAACTCTGCCATGTATCGGGATGAAAGTTCAGTAATCCACATGCTCACAACTCAGTCATGAATGTTTTTTCGAATCCATGTTGCATGTAGCATGTTCGTAACACAGAATGTCACGGTGGAGGAAGAAATGTAAGTTAAATGTCTATTGGTTAGAACTCGCTCCAAGAGGATTTTTTTGAGAAAACTGCCTGATTTTGGAATCTGGCGTTATGAATAAACTGCGAACTGGGAATAAATATATCTAGGTGTAAATATGCCTTGTATGGTGAATGAAATCTGTAATTCATGTAAAATGCTCACAACTCATTAAAAAAGTTTGTCGAATCCGTGATGCATGTATCGTGTTCAGAACATGGAAAGTCATGGTGAGTGAAACAATTTAAATAAAAGGTCTAGTGGATACGACACACTCAAAGAGAATTTTTCTGCACAATATGCCTCATTTTCTAAACTCTAGTTAAGTAAATGCTGCGAAATAAGATTAAAGGCTTCTCAGTGTAAATATGCCTTCCATAGTAGGTGAAAGTTCAGTAATCCACATGCGAACAACTCAGTAGTGAATATGTGTCGAATCCGTGATGCACGTAGGATATACGGAACATGGAATTTCAAGGTGAGGGAATCTATGTCAATTACAATTCTGTTGGATAGAACTTGATGTAAGACGACTTTCCTGTGTAAACTGCCTGTTTTTCAAACCTGGCATTAGAAAATAGCTGGGAACTCAGAGTAAATTATTCTAAGTGTTAATATTCCTTGAATGGTGAATGAAAGCTCGGTAATCCACATGCTCACAAATCTGTAATAACTGTTTGTCGAATCTGTGATGCATGTAATGTGTTAGGAGCACAGACTGTCACGGTCAGTTAAACTATGTAAATTACATGTCGATCGGGTAGAACTTGATAAAAGAGCATTTTCCTGCAAAATATGCCTCATTTCCGAAACTGGCTTTTGGAAAATACTGTGAAATCTGGGTAAATGTTTCTTGGTGTAAATATGCCTTGTATGGTGTTGAAAGTTTGGTAATCCACATGTTCTCACCTCAGTAATGAATGTTTGTCTTATCCTTGATGCATGTAACAGGTTCGGAACGCAGAATATCACGGTGAGGAAACTATGTAAATTCAGTGTTGATTAGGTAGAACCCGCTCCAAGTGAATTTTTCTGTGAAATCTACCTCAATTTCAAAACTGGTGTTAGGAAAAAGCTGGGAAATAAGAGTAAAATTTCTTCGGTGTCAATATGCCCATTTTGGTGATGAATGTTCATTAATCCTCGTGCTCACAACTCAGTAATGAATGTTTTTTCGAATCCGTGTTGAGAACTATGTAAATCACAAGTCTATTCTGTATAACTACCTCCACAAGGATATTTCTGTGGAAACTTCCTGATGTTTGATACTAGCATTAGAAAAAAGATGCGAACTCAATAAAATATTTCTAGGTGTTTATATGCCTTGAATGGTGATTGAAAGTTCGGTTATCCACATGCTCACAACTCAGGAATGAATGTTTTTCGAATCCGTGTTGTATTTAACTTGTTCGGAAGACGGAATGACACAAACAGTTAAGCTATGTAAACTACATATTTATTGGGAAGAACTCCCTACAAGAGCATTTTTCTACGAAATATGCCTCATTTCCGAAACTTGTGTTAGGAAAAGTTGCGAAATCTGAGTAAATGCTTCTAGGTGACAATATGCCTTTTATGGTGGATGAAAGATCGGTAATCCACATGCTCACAACTCAGTAAGTAATGTTTGTCAAATTCGTCATGCATATAGCGTGCTCGGGACAAAGAATATCATGGTGAGGGAAACTAAGTAAATTAAAATACTATTTCATAGGACTCGCCCAAGAGAATTTTTCTGTGAAATCTTCATGATTTTTGAAACTGGCGTTAGGAAATTTCTGCGAAATCTGGTTAAAATTTCTAGGTATAAATATGCCTTGCATGGTGGATGAAAGATCGCAATACACATAATCACATCTCAGTAATGAATGCTTGTGAAATCCTTGATGCTTGTAGAATGTTCGGAACACGAAATGTCACGGTGAGGGAAATTATGTAAATTACATTTGTATTGGGTAGAACTCGCTCCAAGAGTATTTATCTGCAAAATCTCCCTCATTTTCGAAACTGGTGTTAGGATAAAGCTGGGAAATCAGAGAAAAATTTTCTAGGTGTAACTCTGCCATGTATCGGGATGAAAGTTCAGTAATCCACATGCTCACAACTCAGTCATGAATGTTTTTTCGAATCCATGTTGCATGTAGCATGTTCGTAACACAGAATGTCACGGTGGAGGAAGAAATGTAAGTTAAATGTCTATTGGTTAGAACTCGCTCCAAGAGGATTTTTTTGAGAAAACTGCCTGATTTTGGAATCTGGCGTTATGAATAAACTGCGAACTGGGAATAAATATATCTAGGTGTAAATATGCCTTGTATGGTGAATGAAATCTGTAATTCATGTAAAATGCTCACAACTCATTAAAAAAGTTTGTCGAATCCGTGATGCATGTATCGTGTTCAGAACATGGAAAGTCACGGTGAGTGAAACAATTTAAATAAAAGGTCTAGTGGATACGACACACTCAAAGAGAATTTTTCTGCACAATATGCCTCATTTTCTAAACTCTAGTTAAGTAAATGCTGCGAAATAAGATTAAAGGCTTCTCAGTGTAAATATGCCTTCCATAGTAGGTGAAAGTTCAGTAATCCACATGCGAACAACTCAGTAGTGAATATGTGTCGAATCCGTGATGCACGTAGGATATACGGAACATGGAATTTCAAGGTGAGGGAATCTATGTCAATTACAATTCTGTTGGATAGAACTTGATGTAAGACGACTTTCCTGTGTAAACTGCCTGTTTTTCAAACCTGGCATTAGAAAATAGCTGGGAACTCAGAGTAAATTATTCTAAGTGTTAATATTCCTTGAATGGTGAATGAAAGCTCGGTAATCCACATGCTCACAAATCTGTAATAACTGTTTGTCGAATCTGTGATGCATGTAATGTGTTAGGAGCACAGACTGTCACGGTCAGTTAAACTATGTAAATTACATGTCGATCGGGTAGAACTTGATAAAAGAGCATTTTCCTGCAAAATATGCCTCATTTCCGAAACTGGCTTTTGGAAAATACTGTGAAATCTGGGTAAATGTTTCTTGGTGTAAATATGCCTTGTATGGTGTTGAAAGTTTGGTAATCCACATGTTCTCACCTCAGTAATGAATGTTTGTCTTATCCTTGATGCATGTAACAGGTTCGGAACGCAGAATATCACGGTGAGGAAACTATGTAAATTCAGTGTTGATTAGGTAGAACCCGCTCCAAGTGAATTTTTCTGTGAAATCTACCTCAATTTCAAAACTGGTGTTAGGAAAAAGCTGGGAAATAAGAGTAAAATTTCTTCGGTGTCAATATGCCCATTTTGGTGATGAATGTTCATTAATCCTCGTGCTCACAACTCAGTAATGAATGTTTTTTCGAATCCGTGATGCATGTAACGTGTTCGGAACACAGAATATCATGGTTAGGATACTATGTTAACTAGAGGTCTAGTGGGTACATCAAGCTCAAAGTGTATTTTACTGAGCCATCTGCCTCATTTTTAAACTGGCATTAGCAAAAGCTGCAAAATCAGAGTAAATTCTGTAGGTGCACATATGCCTTTAATGGTGAATGAGATTTCGGTAATCCACATGCTCACAACTCAGTAATGAATGTTTTACAAGTCTGTGATGCAATTAATGTGTTTGGAAGATGAAATGCCACGGTCAGGTAAGCTACGGAAATTACATATCTGTCGGGTAGAACTCGCTATAAGACCATTTATCTGTGAAATATTCCTCATATCCAAAACTGGCGTTAGGAAAAGCTGCGAAATCTGAGTCAATGCTTCTAGGTGACAATATGCCTTTTATGGTGGATGAAAGTTCGGTACTCCACATGCTCACAACTCATTAAAGAATGTTTGTGCAATCCGTCATGCATGTTGCACGTTCGAAACACAGAATATCATGGTTAGGGAAACTGTGTAAATTAAATTTCTATTTGGCAGAACTCGCACCAAGAGGATTTTACTGCAAAAGCTTCATGATTTCTGAAACTGGCGTTATGAAAAACCTGCAAACTCTGAGTAAATATTTCTAGGAATAAATATGCCATGCATGGTGAATGAAAGCTTATAATACACATGCTCACATCTCAGTAATGAATTTTTGTCGAATCCGTGATGCTTGTATTGTGTTGGGAACACGGATGTCACGTTCTGGAAAACAATGTAATTTACATGCCTCGTGTGTAGAACTCACTCAAAGAGGATTTTTCAGCACAATCTTTCTCATTTTCTAACCTGGCGATAAGAATAAGCTGCAAAATCAAGGTAAATACTTCTATGTGTAAGGATTCCTTTTATGGTGAATGAAAGTTCGGTAATCCACATGCTCACAGCTCAGTAACCATTGTTTGTCGAATCCGTAATGCGTGTAGCATTTTCGGAACACCGAAAGTCACGGTGAGGGAACCAAATTATATTACATGTCTATTGGGTAGAACTCGCTCCAAGAGTATTTTTCTATGAAAACTGCCTGATTTTCGAATCTGACATTAGGGAAAATCTGCACACACAGACTAAATGTTTCTAGGTGTAAAATGCCTTGTATGGTGGATGAAAGTTCTCTAATCCACATTCTCAGAACTCAGTAATGATTGTTTGTCGAATCCATGATACATAAAGCCTGTTCTGAACACGGAACGTCATGGTGAGGGAAACTGTGTAAATTACATGTCTATTGGTTATAAATCGCTCCAAGAGGATTTTTCTGTGAAATCTACCTCATTTTCGGATGTGGCATTAGGAAAAACCTGGGACACCAGAGTAAGTGTCTCTATGTGTAAATATGCCTTCTATGGTTGATGAAAGTTCAGTAATCCACATGTTCACAACTCAGAAATAAATGTTTGACGAATCCGTCATGCATGTAGTGTGTTCAGAACATGGATATTCACGGTGAGGGCAACTATGTAAATCACAAGTCTATTCTGTATAACTACCTCCACAAGGATATTTCTGTGGAAACTTCCTGATGTTTGATACTAGCATTAGAAAAAAGATGCGAACTCAATAAAATATTTCTAGGTGTTTATATGCCTTGAATGGTGATTGAAAGTTCGGTTATCCACATGCTCACAACTCAGGAATGAATGTTTTTCGAATCCGTGTTGTATTTAACTTGTTCGGAAGACGGAATGACACAAACAGTTAAGCTATGTAAACTACATATTTATTGGGAAGAACTCCCTACAAGAGCATTTTTCTACGAAATATGCCTCATTTCCGAAACTTGTGTTAGGAAAAGTTGCGAAATCTGAGTAAATGCTTCTAGGTGACAATATGCCTTTTATGGTGGATGAAAGATCGGTAATCCACATGCTCACAACTCAGTAAGTAATGTTTGTCAAATTCGTCATGCATATAGCGTGCTCGGGACAAAGAATATCATGGTGAGGGAAACTAAGTAAATTAAAATACTATTTCATAGGACTCGCCCAAGAGAATTTTTCTGTGAAATCTTCATGATTTTTGAAACTGGCGTTAGGAAATTTCTGCGAAATCTGGTTAAAATTTCTAGGTATAAATATGCCTTGCATGGTGGATGAAAGATCGCAATACACATAATCACATCTCAGTAATGAATGCTTGTGAAATCCTTGATGCTTGTAGAATGTTCGGAACACGAAATGTCACGGTGAGGGAAATTATGTAAATTACATTTGTATTGGGTAGAACTCGCTCCAAGAGTATTTATCTGCAAAATCTCCCTCATTTTCGAAACTGGTGTTAGGATAAAGCTGGGAAATCAGAGAAAAATTTTCTAGGTGTAACTCTGCCATGTATCGGGATGAAAGTTCAGTAATCCACATGCTCACAACTCAGTCATGAATGTTTTTTCGAATCCATGTTGCATGTAGCATGTTCATAACACAGAATGTCACGGTGGAGGAAGAAATGTAAGTTAAATGTCTATTGGTTAGAACTCGCTCCAAGAGGATTTTTTTGAGAAAACTGCCTGATTTTGGAATCTGGCATTACGAATAAACTGCGAACTGGGAATAAATATATCTAGGTGTAAATATGCCTTGTATGGTGAATGAAATCTGTAATTCATGTAAAATGCTCACAACTCATTAAAAAAGTTTGTCGAATCCGTGATGCATGTATCGTGTTCAGAACATGGAAAGTCACGGTGAGTGAAACAATTTAAATAAAAGGTCTAGTGGATACGACACACTCAAAGAGAATTTTTCTGCACAATATGCCTCATTTTCTAAACTCTAGTTAAGTAAATGCTGCGAAATAAGATTAAAGGCTTCTCAGTGTAAATATGCCTTCCATAGTAGGTGAAAGTTCAGTAATCCACATGCGAACAACTCAGTAGTGAATATGTGTCGAATCCGTGATGCACGTAGGATATACGGAACATGGAATTTCAAGGTGAGGGAATCTATGTCAATTACAATTCTGTTGGATAGAACTTGATGTAAGACGACTTTCCTGTGTAAACTGCCTGTTTTTCAAACCTGGCATTAGAAAATAGCTGGGAACTCAGAGTAAATTATTCTAAGTGTTAATATTCCTTGAATGGTGAATGAAAGCTCGGTAATCCACATGCTCACAAATCTGTAATAACTGTTTGTCGAATCTGTGATGCATGTAATGTGTTAGGAGCACAGACTGTCACGGTCAGTTAAACTATGTAAATTACATGTCGATCGGGTAGAACTTGATAAAAGAGCATTTTCCTGCAAAATATGCCTCATTTCCGAAACTGGCTTTTGGAAAATACTGTGAAATCTGGGTAAATGTTTCTTGGTGTAAATATGCCTTGTATGGTGTTGAAAGTTTGGTAATCCACATGTTCTCACCTCAGTAATGAATGTTTGTCTTATCCTTGATGCATGTAACAGGTTCGGAACGCAGAATATCACGGTGAGGAAACTATGTAAATTCAGTGTTGATTAGGTAGAACCCGCTCCAAGTGAATTTTTCTGTGAAATCTACCTCAATTTCAAAACTGGTGTTAGGAAAAAGCTGGGAAATAAGAGTAAAATTTCTTCGGTGTCAATATGCCCATTTTGGTGATGAATGTTCATTAATCCTCGTGCTCACAACTCAGTAATGAATGTTTTTTCGAATCCGTGATGCATGTAACGTGTTCGGAACACAGAATATCATGGTTAGGATACTATGTTAACTAGAGGTCTAGTGGGTACATCAAGCTCAAAGTGTATTTTACTGAGCCATCTGCCTCATTTTTAAACTGGCATTAGCAAAAGCTGCAAAATCAGAGTAAATTCTGTAGGTGCACATATGCCTTTAATGGTGAATGAGATTTCGGTAATCCACATGCTCACAACTCAGTAATGAATGTTTTACAAGTCTGTGATGCAATTAATGTGTTTGGAAGATGAAATGCCACGGTCAGGTAAGCTACGGAAATTACATATCTGTCGGGTAGAACTCGCTATAAGACCATTTATCTGTGAAATATTCCTCATATCCAAAACTGGCGTTAGGAAAAGCTGCGAAATCTGAGTCAATGCTTCTAGGTGACAATATGCCTTTTATGGTGGATGAAAGTTCGGTACTCCACATGCTCACAACTCATTAAAGAATGTTTGTGCAATCCGTCATGCATGTTGCACGTTCGAAACACAGAATATCATGGTTAGGGAAACTGTGTAAATTAAATTTCTATTTGGCAGAACTCGCACCAAGAGGATTTTACTGCAAAAGCTTCATGATTTCTGAAACTGGCGTTATGAAAAACCTGCAAACTCTGAGTAAATATTTCTAGGAATAAATATGCCATGCATGGTGAATGAAAGCTTATAATACACATGCTCACATCTCAGTAATGAATTTTTGTCGAATCCGTGATGCTTGTATTGTGTTGGGAACACGGATGTCACGTTCTGGAAAACAATGTAATTTACATGCCTCGTGTGTAGAACTCACTCAAAGAGGATTTTTCAGCACAATCTTTCTCATTTTCTAACCTGGCGATAAGAATAAGCTGCAAAATCAAGGTAAATACTTCTATGTGTAAGGATTCCTTTTATGGTGAATGAAAGTTCGGTAATCCACATGCTCACAGCTCAGTAACCATTGTTTGTCGAATCCGTAATGCGTGTAGCATTTTCGGAACACCGAAAGTCACGGTGAGGGAACCAAATTATATTACATGTCTATTGGGTAGAACTCGCTCCAAGAGTATTTTTCTATGAAAACTGCCTGATTTTCGAATCTGACATTAGGGAAAATCTGCGCACACAGACTAAATGTTTCTAGGTGTAAAATGCCTTGTATGGTGGATGAAAGTTCTCTAATCCACATTCTCAGAACTCAGTAATGATTGTTTGTCGAATCCATGATACATAAAGCCTGTTCTGAACACGGAACGTCATGGTGAGGGAAACTGTGTAAATTACATGTCTATTGGTTATAAATCGCTCCAAGAGGATTTTTCTGTGAAATCTACCTCATTTTCGGATGTGGCATTAGGAAAAACCTGGGACACCAGAGTAAGTGTCTCTATGTGTAAATATGCCTTCTATGGTTGATGAAAGTTCAGTAATCCACATGTTCACAACTCAGAAATAAATGTTTGACGAATCCGTCATGCATGTAGTGTGTTCAGAACATGGATATTCACGGTGAGGGCAACTATGTAAATCACAAGTCTATTCTGTATAACTACCTCCACAAGGATATTTCTGTGGAAACTTCCTGATGTTTGATACTAGCATTAGAAAAAAGATGCGAACTCAATAAAATATTTCTAGGTGTTTATATGCCTTGAATGGTGATTGAAAGTTCGGTTATCCACATGCTCACAACTCAGGAATGAATGTTTTTCGAATCCGTGTTGTATTTAACTTGTTCGGAAGACGGAATGACACAAACAGTTAAGCTATGTAAACTACATATCTATTGGGAAGAACTCCCTACAAGAGCATTTTTCTACGAAATATGCCTCATTTCCGAAACTTGTGTTAGGAAAAGTTGCGAAATCTGAGTAAATGCTTCTAGGTGACAATATGCCTTTTATGGTGGATGAAAGATCGGTAATCCACATGCTCACAACTCAGTAAGTAATGTTTGTCAAATTCGTCATGCATATAGCGTGCTCGGGACAAAGAATATCATGGTGAGGGAAACTAAGTAAATTAAAATACTATTTCATAGGACTCGCCCAAGAGAATTTTTCTGTGAAATCTTCATGATTTTTGAAACTGGCGTTAGGAAATTTCTGCGAAATCTGGTTAAAATTTCTAGGTATAAATATGCCTTGCATGGTGGATGAAAGATCGCAATACACATAATCACATCTCAGTAATGAATGCTTGTGAAATCCTTGATGCTTGTAGAATGTTCGGAACACGAAATGTCACGGTGAGGGAAATTATGTAAATTACATTTGTATTGGGTAGAACTCGCTCCAAGAGTATTTATCTGCAAAATCTCCCTCATTTTCGAAACTGGTGTTAGGATAAAGCTGGGAAATCAGAGAAAAATTTTCTAGGTGTAACTCTGCCATGTATCGGGATGAAAGTTCAGTAATCCACATGCTCACAACTCAGTCATGAATGTTTTTTCGAATCCATGTTGCATGTAGCATGTTCATAACACAGAATGTCACGGTGGAGGAAGAAATGTAAGTTAAATGTCTATTGGTTAGAACTCGCTCCAAGAGGATTTTTTTGAGAAAACTGCCTGATTTTGGAATCTGGCATTACGAATAAACTGCGAACTGGGAATAAATATATCTAGGTGTAAATATGCCTTGTATGGTGAATGAAATCTGTAATTCATGTAAAATGCTCACAACTCATTAAAAAAGTTTGTCGAATCCGTGATGCATGTATCGTGTTCAGAACATGGAAAGTCACGGTGAGTGAAACAATTTAAATAAAAGGTCTAGTGGATACGACACACTCAAAGAGAATTTTTCTGCACAATATGCCTCATTTTCTAAACTCTAGTTAAGTAAATGCTGCGAAATAAGATTAAAGGCTTCTCAGTGTAAATATGCCTTCCATAGTAGGTGAAAGTTCAGTAATCCACATGCGAACAACTCAGTAGTGAATATGTGTCGAATCCGTGATGCACGTAGGATATACGGAACATGGAATTTCAAGGTGAGGGAATCTATGTCAATTACAATTCTGTTGGATAGAACTTGATGTAAGACGACTTTCCTGTGTAAACTGCCTGTTTTTCAAACCTGGCATTAGAAAATAGCTGGGAACTCAGAGTAAATAATTCTAAGTGTTAATATTCCTTGAATGGTGAATGAAAGCTCGGTAATCCACATGCTCACAAATCTGTAATAACTGTTTGTCGAATCTGTGATGCATGTAATGTGTTAGGAGCACAGACTGTCACGGTCAGTTAAACTATGTAAATTACATGTCGATCGGGTAGAACTTGATAAAAGAGCATTTTCCTGCAAAATATGCCTCATTTCCGAAACTGGCTTTTGGAAAATACTGTGAAATCTGGGTAAATGTTTCTTGGTGTAAATATGCCTTGTATGGTGTTGAAAGTTTGGTAATCCACATGTTCTCACCTCAGTAATGAATGTTTGTCTTATCCTTGATGCATGTAACAGGTTCGGAACGCAGAATATCACGGTGAGGAAACTATGTAAATTCAGTGTTGATTAGGTAGAACCCGCTCCAAGTGAATTTTTCTGTGAAATCTACCTCAATTTCAAAACTGGTGTTAGGAAAAAGCTGGGAAATAAGAGTAAAATTTCTTCGGTGTCAATATGCCCATTTTGGTGATGAATGTTCATTAATCCTCGTGCTCACAACTCAGTAATGAATGTTTTTTCGAATCCGTGATGCATGTAACGTGTTCGGAACACAGAATATCATGGTTAGGATACTATGTTAACTAGAGGTCTAGTGGGTACATCAAGCTCAAAGTGTATTTTACTGAGCCATCTGCCTCATTTTTAAACTGGCATTAGCAAAAGCTGCAAAATCAGAGTAAATTCTGTAGGTGCACATATGCCTTTAATGGTGAATGAGATTTCGGTAATCCACATGCTCACAACTCAGTAATGAATGTTTTACAAGTCTGTGATGCAATTAATGTGTTTGGAAGATGAAATGCCACGGTCAGGTAAGCTACGGAAATTACATATCTGTCGGGTAGAACTCGCTATAAGACCATTTATCTGTGAAATATTCCTCATATCCAAAACTGGCGTTAGGAAAAGCTGCGAAATCTGAGTCAATGCTTCTAGGTGACAATATGCCTTTTATGGTGGATGAAAGTTCGGTACTCCACATGCTCACAACTCATTAAAGAATGTTTGTGCAATCCGTCATGCATGTTGCACGTTCGAAACACAGAATATCATGGTTAGGGAAACTGTGTAAATTAAATTTCTATTTGGCAGAACTCGCACCAAGAGGATTTTACTGCAAAAGCTTCATGATTTCTGAAACTGGCGTTATGAAAAACCTGCAAACTCTGAGTAAATATTTCTAGGAATAAATATGCCATGCATGGTGAATGAAAGCTTATAATACACATGCTCACATCTCAGTAATGAATTTTTGTCGAATCCGTGATGCTTGTATTGTGTTGGGAACACGGATGTCACGTTCTGGAAAACAATGTAATTTACATGCCTCGTGTGTAGAACTCACTCAAAGAGGATTTTTCAGCACAATCTTTCTCATTTTCTAACCTGGCGATAAGAATAAGCTGCAAAATCAAGGTAAATACTTCTATGTGTAAGGATTCCTTTTATGGTGAATGAAAGTTCGGTAATCCACATGCTCACAGCTCAGTAACCATTGTTTGTCGAATCCGTAATGCGTGTAGCATTTTCGGAACACCGAAAGTCACGGTGAGGGAACCAAATTATATTACATGTCTATTGGGTAGAACTCGCTCCAAGAGTATTTTTCTATGAAAACTGCCTGATTTTCGAATCTGACATTAGGGAAAATCTGCGCACACAGACTAAATGTTTCTAGGTGTAAAATGCCTTGTATGGTGGATGAAAGTTCTCTAATCCACATTCTCAGAACTCAGTAATGATTGTTTGTCGAATCCATGATACATAAAGCCTGTTCTGAACACGGAACGTCATGGTGAGGGAAACTGTGTAAATTACATGTCTATTGGTTATAAATCGCTCCAAGAGGATTTTTCTGTGAAATCTACCTCATTTTCGGATGTGGCATTAGGAAAAACCTGGGACACCAGAGTAAGTGTCTCTATGTGTAAATATGCCTTCTATGGTTGATGAAAGTTCAGTAATCCACATGTTCACAACTCAGAAATAAATGTTTGACGAATCCGTCATGCATGTAGTGTGTTCAGAACATGGATATTCACGGTGAGGGCAACTATGTAAATCACAAGTCTATTCTGTATAACTACCTCCACAAGGATATTTCTGTGGAAACTTCCTGATGTTTGATACTAGCATTAGAAAAAAGATGCGAACTCAATAAAATATTTCTAGGTGTTTATATGCCTTGAATGGTGATTGAAAGTTCGGTTATCCACATGCTCACAACTCAGGAATGAATGTTTTTCGAATCCGTGTTGTATTTAACTTGTTCGGAAGACGGAATGACACAAACAGTTAAGCTATGTAAACTACATATCTATTGGGAAGAACTCCCTACAAGAGCATTTTTCTACGAAATATGCCTCATTTCCGAAACTGGTGTTAGGAAAAGTTGCGAAATCTGAGTAAATGCTTCTAGGTGACAATATGCCTTTTATGGTGGATGAAAGATCGGTAATCCACATGCTCACAACTCAGTAAGTAATGTTTGTCAAATTCGTCATGCATATAGCGTGCTCGGGACAAAGAATATCATGGTGAGGGAAACTAAGTAAATTAAAATACTATTTCATAGGACTCGCCCAAGAGAATTTTTCTGTGAAATCTTCATGATTTTTGAAACTGGCGTTAGGAAATTTCTGCGAAATCTGGTTAAAATTTCTAGGTATAAATATGCCTTGCATGGTGGATGAAAGATCGCAATACACATAATCACATCTCAGTAATGAATGCTTGTGAAATCCTTGATGCTTGTAGAATGTTCGGAACACGAAATGTCACGGTGAGGGAAATTATGTAAATTACATTTGTATTGGGTAGAACTCGCTCCAAGAGTATTTATCTGCAAAATCTCCCTCATTTTCGAAACTGGTGTTAGGATAAAGCTGGGAAATCAGAGAAAAATTTTCTAGGTGTAACTCTGCCATGTATCGGGATGAAAGTTCAGTAATCCACATGCTCACAACTCAGTCATGAATGTTTTTTCGAATCCATGTTGCATGTAGCATGTTCATAACACAGAATGTCACGGTGGAGGAAGAAATGTAAGTTAAATGTCTATTGGTTAGAACTCGCTCCAAGAGGATTTTTTTGAGAAAACTGCCTGATTTTGGAATCTGGCATTACGAATAAACTGCGAACTGGGAATAAATATATCTAGGTGTAAATATGCCTTGTATGGTGAATGAAATCTGTAATTCATGTAAAATGCTCACAACTCATTAAAAAAGTTTGTCGAATCCGTGATGCATGTATCGTGTTCAGAACATGGAAAGTCACGGTGAGTGAAACAATTTAAATAAAAGGTCTAGTGGATACGACACACTCAAAGAGAATTTTTCTGCACAATATGCCTCATTTTCTAAACTCTAGTTAAGTAAATGCTGCGAAATAAGATTAAAGGCTTCTCAGTGTAAATATGCCTTCCATAGTAGGTGAAAGTTCAGTAATCCACATGCGAACAACTCAGTAGTGAATATGTGTCGAATCCGTGATGCACGTAGGATATACGGAACATGGAATTTCAAGGTGAGGGAATCTATGTCAATTACAATTCTGTTGGATAGAACTTGATGTAAGACGACTTTCCTGTGTAAACTGCCTGTTTTTCAAACCTGGCATTAGAAAATAGCTGGGAACTCAGAGTAAATAATTCTAAGTGTTAATATTCCTTGAATGGTGAATGAAAGCTCGGTAATCCACATGCTCACAAATCTGTAATAACTGTTTGTCGAATCTGTGATGCATGTAATGTGTTAGGAGCACAGACTGTCACGGTCAGTTAAACTATGTAAATTACATGTCGATCGGGTAGAACTTGATAAAAGAGCATTTTCCTGCAAAATATGCCTCATTTCCGAAACTGGCTTTTGGAAAATACTGTGAAATCTGGGTAAATGTTTCTTGGTGTAAATATGCCTTGTATGGTGTTGAAAGTTTGGTAATCCACATGTTCTCACCTCAGTAATGAATGTTTGTCTTATCCTTGATGCATGTAACAGGTTCGGAACGCAGAATATCACGGTGAGGAAACTATGTAAATTCAGTGTTGATTAGGTAGAACCCGCTCCAAGTGAATTTTTCTGTGAAATCTACCACAATTTCAAAACTGGTGTTAGGAAAAAGCTGGGAAATAAGAGTAAAATTTCTTCGGTGTCAATATGCCCATTTTGGTGATGAATGTTCATTAATCCTCGTGCTCTCACCTCAGTAATGAATGTTTATTCGAATCCGTGATGCATGTAACGTGTTCGGAACACAGAATATCACGGTTAGGATACTATGTCAACTAGAGTTCTACAGGGTACATCAAGCTCAAAGTGTATTTTACTGAGCCATCTGCCTCATTTTTATACTGGCATTAGAAAAAGCTGCAAAATCAGAGTAAATTCTGTAGGTGCACATATGCCTTTAATGGTGAATGAGATTTCGGTAATCCACAAGCTCATAAATCAGTAATGAATGTTTTTCAAGTCTGTGACGCAATTAATGTGTTTGGAAGATGGTATGACACGGTCAGGTAAGCTACGGAAATTACATATCTGTCGGGTAGAACTCGCTATAAGACCATTTATCTGTGAAATATTCCTCATATCCAAAACTGGTGTTAGGAAAATCTGCGAAATCTAAGTCAATGCTTCTAGGTGACAATATGCCTTTTATGGTGGATGAAAGTTCGGTACTCCACATGCTCACAACTCATTAAAGAATGTTTGTGCAATCCGTCATGCATGTAGCGTGTTCGAAACACAGAATATCATGGTTAGGGAAACTGTGTAAATTAAATTTCTATTTGGCAGAACTCGCACCAAGAGGATTTTACTGCAAAAGCTTCATGATTTCTGAAACTGGCGTTATGAAAAACCTGCAAACTCTGAGTAAATAATTCTAGGAATAAATATGCCATGCATGGTGAATGAAAGTTTATAATACACATGCTCACATCTCAGTAATGAATTTTTGTCGAATCCGTGATGCTTGTATTGTGTTGGGAACACAGATGTCACGTTCTGGAAAACAATGTAATTTACATGCCTCGTGTGTAGAACTCACTCAAAGAGGATTTTTCAGCACAATCTTTCTCATTTTCTAACCTGGCGATAAGAATAAGCTGCAAAATCAAGGTAAATACTTCTATGTGTAAGGATTCCTTTTATGGTGAATGAAAGTTCGGTAATCCACATGCTCACAGCTCAGTAACCATTGTTTGTCGAATCCGTAATGCGTGTAGCATTTTCGGAACACCGAATGTCACGGTGAGGGAAACAAATTATATTACATGTCTATTGGGTAGAACTCGCTCCAAGAGTATTTTTCGATGAAAACTGCCTGATTTTCGAATCTGACATTAGGGAAAATCTGCGCACACAGACTAAATGTTTCTAGGTGTAAAATGCCTTGTATGGTGGATTAAAGTTCTCTAATCCACATTCTCAGAACTCACTAATGATTGTTTGTCGAATCCATGATACATAAAGCCTGTTCTGAACACGGAAAGTCATGGTGAGGGAAACTGTGTAAATTACATGTCTATTGGTTATAAATCGCTCCAAGAGGATTTTTCTGTGAAATCTACCTCATTTTCGGATGTGGCATTAGGAAAAACCTGGGACACCAGAGTAAGTGTCTCTATGTGTAAATATGCCTTCTATGGTTGATGAAAGTTCAGTAATCCACATGTTCACAACTCAGAAATAAATGTTTGACGAATCCATCATGCATGTAGTGTGTTCAGAACACGGATATTCACGGTGAGTGCAACTATGTAAATAACACAAGTCTATTCTGTATAACTACCTCCACAATGATATTTCTGTGGAAACTTCCTGATTTTTGATACTAGTATTAGAAAAAAGATGCGAACTCAATAAAATATTTCTAGGTGTTTATATGCCTTGAATGGTGATTGAAAGTTCGGTTATCCACATGCTCACAACTCAGGAATGAATGTTTTTCGAATCCGTGTTGTATTTAACTTGTTCGGAAGACGGAATGACACAAACAGTTAAGCTATGTAAACTACATATCTATTGGGAAGAACTCCCTACAAGAGCATTTTTCTACGAAATATGCCTCATTTCCGAAACTGGTGTTAGGAAAAGTTGCGAAATCTGAGTAAATGCTTCTAGGTGACAATATGCCTTTTATGGTGGATGAAAGATCGGTAATCCACATGCTCACAACTCAGTAAGTAATGTTTGTCAAATTCGTCATGCATATAGCGTGCTCGGGACAAAGAATATCATGGTGAGGGAAACTAAGTAAATTAAAATACTATTTCATAGGACTCGCCCAAGAGAATTTTTCTGTGAAATCTTCATGATTTTTGAAACTGGCGTTAGGAAATTTCTGCGAAATCTGGTTAAAATTTCTAGGTATAAATATGCCTTGCATGGTGGATGAAAGATCGCAATACACATAATCACATCTCAGTAATGAATGCTTGTGAAATCCTTGATGCTTGTAGAATGTTCGGAACACGAAATGTCACGGTGAGGGAAATTATGTAAATTACATTTGTATTGGGTAGAACTCGCTCCAAGAGTATTTATCTGCAAAATCTCCCTCATTTTCGAAACTGGTGTTAGGATAAAGCTGGGAAATCAGAGAAAAATTTTCTAGGTGTAACTCTGCCATGTATCGGGATGAAAGTTCAGTAATCCACATGCTCACAACTCAGTCATGAATGTTTTTTCGAATCCATGTTGCATGTAGCATGTTCGTAACACAGAATGTCACGGTGGAGGAAGAAATGTAAGTTAAATGTCTATTGGTTAGAACTCGCTCCAAGAGGATTTTTTTGAGAAAACTGCCTGATTTTGGAATCTGGCGTTACGAATAAACTGCGAAATGGGAATAAATATATCTAGGTGTAAATATGCCTTGTATGGTGAATGAAATCTGTAATTCATGTAAAATGCTCACAACTCATTAAAAAAGTTTGTCGAATCCGTGATGCATGTATCGTGTTCAGAACATGGAAAGTCACGGTGAGTGAAACAATTTAAATAAAAGGTCTAGTGGATACGACACACTCAAAGAGAATTTTTCTGCACAATATGCCTCATTTTCTAAACTCTAGTTAAGTAAATGCTGCGAAATAAGATTAAAGGCTTCTCAGTGTAAATATGCCTTCCATAGTAGGTGAAAGTTCAGTAATCCACATGCGAACAACTCAGTAGTGAATATGTGTCGAATCCGTGATGCACGTAGGATATACGGAACATGGAATTTCAAGGTGAGGGAATCTATGTCAATTACAATTCTGTTGGATAGAACTTGATGTAAGACGACTTTCCTGTGTAAACTGCCTGTTTTTCAAACCTGGCATTAGAAAATAGCTGGGAACTCAGAGTAAATAATTCTAAGTGTTAATATTCCTTGAATGGTGAATGAAAGTTCGGTAATCCACATGCTCACAAATCTGTAATAACTGTTTGTCGAATCTGTGATGCATGTAATGTGTTAGGAGCACAGACTGTCACGGTCAGTTAAACTATGTAAATTACATGTCGATTGGGTAGAACTTGATAAAAGAGCATTTTCCTGCAAAATATGCCTCATTTCAGAAACTGGCTTTTGGAAAATACTGTGAAATCTGGGTAAATGTTTCTTGGTGTAAATATGCCTTGTATGGTGTTGAAAGTTTGGTAATCCACATGTTCTCACCTCAGTAATGAATGTTTGTCTTATCCTTGATGCATGTAACAGGTTCGGAACGCAGAATATCACGGTGAGGAAACTATGTAAATTCAGTGTTGATTAGGTAGAACCCGCTCCAAGTGAATTTTTCTGTGAAATCTACCTCAATTTCAAAACTGGTGTTAGGAAAAAGCTGGGAAATAAGAGTAAAATTTCTTCGGTGTCAATATGCCCATTTTGGTGATGAATGTTCATTAATCCTCGTGCTCTCACCTCAGTAATGAATGTTTATTCGAATCCGTGATGCATGTAACGTGTTCGGAACACAGAATATCACGGTTAGGATACTATGTCAACTAGAGTTCTACAGGGTACATCAAGCTCAAAGTGTATTTTACTGAGCCATCTGCCTCATTTTTATACTGGCATTAGAAAAAGCTGCAAAATCAGAGTAAATTCTGTAGGTGCACATATGCCTTTAATGGTGAATGAGATTTCGGTAATCCACATGCTCACAACTCAGTAATGAATGTTTTTCAAGTCTGTGACGCAATTAATGTGTTTGGAAGATGGTATGACACGGTCAGGTAAGCTACGGAAATTACATATCTGTCGGGTAGAACTCGCTATAAGACCATTTATCTGTGAAATATTCCTCATATCCAAAACTGGTGTTAGGAAAATCTGCGAAATCTAAGTCAATGCTTCTAGGTGACAATATGCCTTTTATGGTGGATGAAAGTTCGGTACTCCACATGCTCACAACTCATTAAAGAATGTTTGTGCAATCCGTCATGCATGTAGCGTGTTCGAAACACAGAATATCATGGTTAGGGAAACTGTGTAAATTAAATTTCTATTTGGCAGAACTCGCACCAAGAGGATTTTACTGCAAAAGCTTCATGATTTCTGAAACTGGCGTTATGAAAAACCTGCGAACTCTGAGTAAATAATTCTAGGAATAAATATGCCATGCATGGTGAATGAAAGTTTATAATACACATGCTCACATCTCAGTAATGAATTTTTGTCGAATCCGTGATGCTTGTATTGTGTTGGGAACACGGATGTCACGTTCTGGAAAACAATGTAATTTACATGCCTCGTGTGTAGAACTCACTCAAAGAGGATTTTTCAGCACAATCTTTCTCATTTTCTAACCTGGCGATAAGAATAAGCTGCAAAATCAAGGTAAATACTTCTATGTGTAAGGATTCCTTTTATGGTGAATGAAAGTTCGGTAATCCACATGCTCACAGCTCAGTAACCATTGTTTGTCGAATCCGTAATGCGTGTAGCATTTTCGGAACACCGAATGTCACGGTGAGGGAAACAAATTATATTACATGTCTATTGGGTAGAACTCGCTCCAAGAGTATTTTTCGATGAAAACTGCCTGATTTTCGAATCTGACATTAGGGAAAATCTGCGCACACAGACTAAATGTTTCTAGGTGTAAAATGCCTTGTATGGTGGATGAAAGTTCTCTAATCCACATTCTCAGAACTCACTAATGATTGTTTGTCGAATCCATGATACATAAAGCCTGTTCTGAACACGGAAAGTCATGGTGAGGGAAACTGTGTAAATTACATGTCTATTGGTTATAAATCGCTCCAAGAGGATTTTTCTGTGAAATCTACCTCATTTTCGGATGTGGCATTAGGAAAAACCTGGGACACCAGAGTAAGTGTCTCTATGTGTAAATATGCCTTCTATGGTTGATGAAAGTTCAGTAATCCACATGTTCACAACTCAGAAATAAATGTTTGACGAATCCATCATGCATGTAGTGTGTTCAGAACACGGATATTCACGGTGAGTGCAACTATGTAAATAACACAAGTCTATTCTGTATAACTACCTCCACAATGATATTTCTGTGGAAACTTCCTGATTTTTGATACTAGTATTAGAAAAAAGATGCGAACTCAATAAAATATTTCTAGGTGTTTATATGCCTTGAATGGTGATTGAAAGTTCGGTTATCCACATGCTCACAACTCAGGAATGAATGTTTTTCGAATCCGTGTTGTATTTAACTTGTTCGGAAGATGGAATGACACAAACAGTTAAGCTATGTAAACTACATATCTATTGGGAAGAACTCCCTACAAGAGCATTTTTCTACGAAATATGCCTCATTTCCGAAACTGGTGTTAGGAAAAGTTGCGAAATCTGAGTAAATGCTTCTAGGTGACAATATGCCTTTTATGGTGGATGAAAGATCGGTAATCCACATGCTCACAACTCAGTAAGTAATGTTTGTCAAATCCGTCATGCATATAGAGTGCTCGGGACAAAGAATATCATGGTGAGGGAAACTATGTAAATTAAAATACTATTTCATAGGACTCGCCCAAGAGAATTTTTCTGCGAAATCTTCATGATTTTTGAAACTGGCATTAGGAAATTTCTGCGAAATCTGGTAAAAATTTCTAGGTATAAATATGCCTTGCATGGTGGATGAAAGATCGCAATACACATACTCACATCTCAGTAATGAATGCTTGTGAAATCCTTGATGCTTGTAGAATGTTCGGAACACGAAATGTCACGGTGAGGGAAATTATGTAAATTACATTTGTATTGGGTAGAACTCGCTCCAAGAGGATTTATCTGCAAACTTTCCCTCATTTTCTAAACTCGTGTTAGGATAAAGCTGGGAAATCAGAGAAAAATTTTCTAGATGTAACTCTGCCATGAATCGGGATGAAAGTTCAGTAATCCACATGCTCACAACTCAGTCATGAATGTTTTTTCGAATCCGTGTTGCATGTAGCGTGTTCGTAACACGGAATGACACGGTGGAGGAAGAAATGTAAATTACATGTCTATTGGTTAGAACTCGCTCCAAGAGGATTTTTTTGAGAAAACTTCCTGATTTTGGAATCTGGCGTTATGAATAAACTGCGAACTGAGAATAAATATATCTAGGTGTAAATATGCATTGTATGGTGAATGAAATCTGTAATACATGAAAAATGCTCACAACTCATTAAAAATGTTTGTCGAATCCATGATGCATTTATCGTGTACAGAACATGGAATGTCACGGTGAGTGAAACAATTTAAATAAAAGGTCTAGAGGATACAACACACTCAAAGAGAATTTTTCTGCACAATATACCTCATTTTCTAAACTGGAGTTAAGTAAATGCTGCGAAATAAGATTAAAGGCTTCTCAGTGTAAATATGCCTTACATAGTAGGTGAAAGTTCAGTAATCCACATGCGAACAACTCAGTAGTGAATATGTGTCGAATCCGTGATGCACGTAGGATATACGGAACATGGAATTTCAAGGTGAGGGAATCTATGTCAATTACAATTCTGTTGGATAGAACTTGATGTAAGACGACTTTCCTGTGTAAACTGCCTGTTTTTCAAACCTGGCATTAGAAAATAGCTGGGAACTCAGAGTAAATAATTCTAAGTGTTAATATTCCTTGAATGGTGAATGAAAGCTCGGCAATCCACATGCTCACAAATCTGTAATAACTGTTTGTCGAATCTGTGATGCATGTAATGTGTTAGGAGCACAGACTGTCACGGTCAGTTAAACTATGTAAATTACATGTCGATCGGGTAGAACTTGATAAAAGAGCATTTTCCTGCAAAATATGCCTCATTTCAGAAACTGGCTTTTGGAAAATACTGTGAAATCTGGGTAAATGTTTCTTGGTGTAAATATGCCTTGTATGGTGTTGAAAGTTTGGTAATCCACATGTTCTCACCTCAGTAATGAATGTTTGTCTTATCCTTGATGCATGTAACAGGTTCGGAACGCAGAATATCACGGTGAGGAAACTATGTAAATTCAGTGTTGATTAGGTAGAACCCGCTCCAAGTGAATTTTTCTGTGAAATCTACCTCAATTTCAAAACTGGTGTTAGGAAAAAGCTGGGAAATAAGAGTAAAATTTCTTCGGTGTCAATATGCCCATTTTGGTGATGAATGTTCATTAATCCTCGTGCTCACAACTCAGTAATGAATGTTTTTTCGAATCCGTGATGCATGTAACGTGTTCGGAACACAGAATATCATGGTTAGGATACTATGTTAACTAGAGGTCTAGTGGGTACCTCAAGCTCAAAGTGTATTTTACTGAGCCATCTGCCTCATTTTTAAACTGGCATTAGAAAAAGCTGCAAAATCAGAGTAAATTCTGTAGGTGCACATATGCCTTTAATGGTGAATGAGATTTCGGTAATCCACATGCTCACAACTCAGTAATGAATGTTTTACCAGTCTGTGATGCAATTAATGTGTTTGGAAGATGAAATGCCACGGTCAGGTAAGCTACGGAAATTACATATCTGTCGGGTAGAACTCGCTATAAGACCATTTATCTGTGAAATATTCCTCATATCCAAAACTGGCGTTAGGAAAAGCTGCGAAATCTGAGTCAATGCTTCTAGGTGACAATATGCCTTTTATGGTGGATGAAAGTTCGGTACTCCACATGCTCACAACTCATTAAAGAATGTTTGTGCAATCCGTCATGCATGTAGCGTGTTCGAAACACAGAATATCATGGTTAGGGAAACTGTGTAAATTAAATTTCTATTTGGCAGAACTCGCACCAAGAGGATTTTACTGCAAAGGCTTCATGATTTCTGAAACTGGCGTTATGAAAAACCTGCAAACTCTGAGTAAATATTTCTAGGAATAAATATGCCATGCATGGTGAATGAAAGTTTATAATACACATGCTCACATCTCAGTAATGAATTTTTGTCGAATCCGTGATGCTTGTATTGTGTTGGGAACACGGATGTCACGTTCTGGAAAACAATGTAATTTACATGCCTCGTGTGTAGAACTCACTCAAAGAGGATTTTTCAGCACAATCTTTCTCATTTTCTAACCTGGCGATAAGAATAAGCTGCAAAATCAAGGTAAATACTTCTATGTGTAAGGATTCCTTTTATGGTGAATGAAAGTTCGGTAATCCACATGCTCACAGCTCAGTAACCATTGTTTGTCGAATCCGTAATGCGTGTAGCATTTTCGGAACACCGAAAGTCACGGTGAGGGAACCAAATTATATTACATTTCTATTGGGTAGAACTCGCTCCAAGAGTATTTTTCTATGAAAACTGCCTGATTTTCGAATCTGACATTAGGGAAAATCTGCGCACACAGACGAAATGTTTCTAGGTGTAAAATGCCTTGTATGGTGGATGAAAGTTCTCTAATCCACATTCTCAGAACTCAGTAATGATTGTTTGTCGAATCCATGATACATAAAGCCTGTTCTGAACACGGAACGTCATGGTGAGGGAAACTGTGTAAATTACATGTCTATTGGTTATAAATCGCTCCAAGAGGATTTTTCTGTGAAATCTACCTCATTTTCGGATGTGGCATTAGGAAAAACCTGGGACACCAGAGTAAGTGTCTCTATGTGTAAATATGCCTTCTATGGTTGATGAAAGTTCAGTAATCCACATGTTCACAACTCAGAAATAAATGTTTGACGAATCCGTCATGCATGTAGTGTGTTCAGAACATGGATATTCACGGTGAGGGCAACTATGTAAATCACAAGTCTATTCTGTATAACTACCTCCACAAGGATATTTCTGTGGAAACTTCCTGATGTTTGATACTAGCATTAGAAAAAAGATGCGAACTCAATAAAATATTTCTAGGTGTTTATATGCCTTGAATGGTGATTGAAAGTTCGGTTATCCACATGCTCACAACTCAGGAATGAATGTTTTTCGAATCCGTGTTGTATTTAACTTGTTCGGAAGACGGAATGACACAAACAGTTAAGCTATGTAAACTACATATCTATTGGGAAGAACTCCCTACAAGAGCATTTTTCTACGAAATATGCCTCATTTCCGAAACTTGTGTTAGGAAAAGTTGCGAAATCTGAGTAAATGCTTCTAGGTGACAATATGCCTTTTATGGTGGATGAAAGATCGGTAATCCACATGCTCACAACTCAGTAAGTAATGTTTGTCAAATTCGTCATGCATATAGCGTGCTCGGGACAAAGAATATCATGGTGAGGGAAACTAAGTAAATTAAAATACTATTTCATAGGACTCGCCCAAGAGAATTTTTCTGTGAAATCTTCATGATTTTTGAAACTGGCGTTAGGATATTTCTGCGAAATCTGGTTAATATTTCTAGGTATAAATATGCCTTGCATGGTGGATGAAAGATCGCAATACACATAATCACATCTCAGTAATGAATGCTTGTGAAATCCTTGATGCTTGTAGAATGTTCGGAACACGAAATGTCACGGTGAGGGAAATTATGTAAATTACATTTGTATTGGGTAGAACTCGCTCCAAGAGTATTTATCTGCAAAATCTCCCTCATTTTCGAAACTGGTGTTAGGATAAAGCTGGGAAATCAGAGAAAAATTTTCTAGGTGTAACTCTGCCATGTATCGGGATGAAAGTTCAGTAATCCACATGCTCACAACTCAGTCATGAATGTTTTTTCGAATCCATGTTGCATGTAGCATGTTCGTAACACAGAATGTCACGGTGGAGGAAGAAATGTAAGTTAAATGTCTATTGGTTAGAACTCGCTCCAAGAGGATTTTTTTGAGAAAACTGCCTGATTTTGGAATCTGGCGTTACGAATAAACTGCGAACTGGGAATAAATATATCTAGGTGTAAATATGCCTTGTATGGTGAATGAAATCTGTAATTCATGTAAAATGCTCACAACTCATTAAAAAAGTTTGTCGAATCCGTGATGCATGTATCGTGTTCAGAACATGGAAAGTCACGGTGAGTGAAACAATTTAAATAAAAGGTCTAGTGGATACGACACACTCAAAGAGAATTTTTCTGCACAATATGCCTCATTTTCTAAACTCTAGTTAAGTAAATGCTGCGAAATAAGATTAAAGGCTTCTCAGTGTAAATATGCCTTCCATAGTAGGTGAAAGTTCAGTAATCCACATGCGAACAACTCAGTAGTGAATATGTGTCGAATCCGTGATGCACGTAGGATATACGGAACATGGAATTTCAAGGTGAGGGAATCTATGTCAATTACAATTCTGTTGGATAGAACTTGATGTAAGACGACTTTCCTGTGTAAACTGCCTGTTTTTCAAACCTGGCATTAGAAAATAGCTGGGAACTCAGAGTAAATAATTCTAAGTGTTAATATTCCTTGAATGGTGAATGAAAGCTCGGTAATCCACATGCTCACAAATCTGTAATAACTGTTTGTCGAATCTGTGATGCATGTAATGTGTTAGGAGCACAGACTGTCACGGTCAGTAAAACTATGTAAATTACATGTCGATCGGGTAGAACTTGATAAAAGAGCATTTTCCTGCAAAATATGCCTCATTTCAGAAACTGGCTTTTGGAAAATACTGTGAAATCTGGGTAAATGTTTCTTGGTGTAAATATGCCTTGTATGGTGTTGAAAGTTTGGTAATCCACATGTTCTCACCTCAGTAATGAATGTTTGTCTTATCCTTGATGCATGTAACAGGTTCGGAACGCAGAATATCACGGTGAGGAAACTATGTAAATTCAGTGTTGATTAGGTAGAACCCGCTCCAAGTGAATTTTTCTGTGAAATCTACCTCAATTTCAAAACTGGTGTTAGGAAAAAGCTGGGAAATAAGAGTAAAATTTCTTCGGTGTCAATATGCCCATTTTGGTGATGAATGTTCATTAATCCTCGTGCTCTCACCTCAGTAATGAATGTTTATTCGAATCCGTGATGCATGTAACGTGTTCGGAACACAGAATATCACGGTTAGGATACTATGTCAACTAGAGTTCTACAGGGTACATCAAGCTCAAAGTGTATTTTACTGAGCCATCTGCCTCATTTTTATACTGGCATTAGAAAAAGCTGCAAAATCAGAGTAAATTCTGTAGGTGCACATATGCCTTTAATGGTGAATGAGATTTCGGTAATCCACATGCTCACAACTCAGTAATGAATGTTTTTCAAGTCTGTGACGCAATTAATGTGTTTGGAAGATGGTATGACACGGTCAGGTAAGCTACGGAAATTACATATCTGTCGGGTAGAACTCGCTATAAGACCATTTATCTGTGAAATATTCCTCATATCCAAAACTGGTGTTAGGAAAATCTGCGAAATCTAAGTCAATGCTTCTAGGTGACAATATGCCTTTTATGGTGGATGAAAGTTCGGTACTCCACATGCTCACAACTCATTAAAGAATGTTTGTGCAATCCGTCATGCATGTAGCGTGTTCGAAACACAGAATATCATGGTTAGGGAAACTGTGTAAATTAAATTTCTATTTGGCAGAACTCGCACCAAGAGGATTTTACTGCAAAAGCTTCATGATTTCTGAAACTGGCGTTATGAAAAACCTGCGAACTCTGAGTAAATAATTCTAGGAATAAATATGCCATGCATGGTGAATGAAAGTTTATAATACACATGCTCACATCTCAGTAATGAATTTTTGTCGAATCCGTGATGCTTGTATTGTGTTGGGAACACGGATGTCACGTTCTGGAAAACAATGTAATTTACATGCCTCGTGTGTAGAACTCACTCAAAGAGGATTTTTCAGCACAATCTTTCTCATTTTCTAACCTGGCGATAAGAATAAGCTGCAAAATCAAGGTAAATACTTCTATGTGTAAGGATTCCTTTTATGGTGAATGAAAGTTCGGTAATCCACATGCTCACAGCTCAGTAACCATTGTTTGTCGAATCCGTAATGCGTGTAGCATTTTCGGAACACCGAAAGTCACGGTGAGGGAACCAAATTATATTACATGTCTATTGGGTAGAACTCGCTCCAAGAGTATTTTTCTATGAAAACTGCCTGATTTTCGAATCTGACATTAGGGAAAATCTGCGCACACAGACGAAATGTTTCTAGGTGTAAAATGCCTTGTATGGTGGATGAAAGTTCTCTAATCCACATTCTCAGAACTCAGTAATGATTGTTTGTCGAATCCATGATACATAAAGCCTGTTCTGAACACGGAACGTCATGGTGAGGGAAACTGTGTAAATTACATGTCTATTGGTTATAAATCGCTCCAAGAGGATTTTTCTGTGAAATCTACCTCATTTTCGGATGTGGCATTAGGAAAAACCTGGGACACCAGAGTAAGTGTCTCTATGTGTAAATATGCCTTCTATGGTTGATGAAAGTTCAGTAATCCACATGTTCACAACTCAGAAATAAATGTTTGACGAATCCGTCATGCATGTAGTGTGTTCAGAACATGGATATTCACGGTGAGGGCAACTATGTAAATCACAAGTCTATTCTGTATAACTACCTCCACAAGGATATTTCTGTGGAAACTTCCTGATGTTTGATACTAGCATTAGAAAAAAGATGCGAACTCAATAAAATATTTCTAGGTGTTTATATGCCTTGAATGGTGATTGAAAGTTCGGTTATCCACATGCTCACAACTCAGGAATGAATGTTTTTCGAATCCGTGTTGTATTTAACTTGTTCGGAAGACGGAATGACACAAACAGTTAAGCTATGTAAACTACATATCTATTGGGAAGAACTCCCTACAAGAGCATTTTTCTACGAAATATGCCTCATTTCCGAAACTTGTGTTAGGAAAAGTTGCGAAATCTGAGTAAATGCTTCTAGGTGACAATATGCCTTTTATGGTGGATGAAAGATCGGTAATCCACATGCTCACAACTCAGTAAGTAATGTTTGTCAAATTCGTCATGCATATAGCGTGCTCGGGACAAAGAATATCATGGTGAGGGAAACTAAGTAAATTAAAATACTATTTCATAGGACTCGCCCAAGAGAATTTTTCTGTGAAATCTTCATGATTTTTGAAACTGGCGTTAGGATATTTCTGCGAAATCTGGTTAATATTTCTAGGTATAAATATGCCTTGCATGGTGGATGAAAGATCGCAATACACATAATCACATCTCAGTAATGAATGCTTGTGAAATCCTTGATGCTTGTAGAATGTTCGGAACACGAAATGTCACGGTGAGGGAAATTATGTAAATTACATTTGTATTGGGTAGAACTCGCTCCAAGAGTATTTATCTGCAAAATCTCCCTCATTTTCGAAACTGGTGTTAGGATAAAGCTGGGAAATCAGAGAAAAATTTTCTAGGTGTAACTCTGCCATGTATCGGGATGAAAGTTCAGTAATCCACATGCTCACAACTCAGTCATGAATGTTTTTTCGAATCCATGTTGCATGTAGCATGTTCGTAACACAGAATGTCACGGTGGAGGAAGAAATGTAAGTTAAATGTCTATTGGTTAGAACTCGCTCCAAGAGGATTTTTTTGAGAAAACTGCCTGATTTTGGAATCTGGCGTTACGAATAAACTGCGAACTGGGAATAAATATATCTAGGTGTAAATATGCCTTGTATGGTGAATGAAATCTGTAATTCATGTAAAATGCTCACAACTCATTAAAAAAGTTTGTCGAATCCGTGATGCATGTATCGTGTTCAGAACATGGAAAGTCACGGTGAGTGAAACAATTTAAATAAAAGGTCTAGTGGATACGACACACTCAAAGAGAATTTTTCTGCACAATATGCCTCATTTTCTAAACTCTAGTTAAGTAAATGCTGCGAAATAAGATTAAAGGCTTCTCAGTGTAAATATGCCTTCCATAGTAGGTGAAAGTTCAGTAATCCACATGCGAACAACTCAGTAGTGAATATGTGTCGAATCCGTGATGCACGTAGGATATACGGAACATGGAATTTCAAGGTGAGGGAATCTATGTCAATTACAATTCTGTTGGATAGAACTTGATGTAAGACGACTTTCCTGTGTAAACTGCCTGTTTTTCAAACCTGGCATTAGAAAATAGCTGGGAACTCAGAGTAAATAATTCTAAGTGTTAATATTCCTTGAATGGTGAATGAAAGCTCGGTAATCCACATGCTCACAAATCTGTAATAACTGTTTGTCGAATCTGTGATGCATGTAATGTGTTAGGAGCACAGACTGTCACGGTCAGTAAAACTATGTAAATTACATGTCGATCGGGTAGAACTTGATAAAAGAGCATTTTCCTGCAAAATATGCCTCATTTCAGAAACTGGCTTTTGGAAAATACTGTGAAATCTGGGTAAATGTTTCTTGGTGTAAATATGCCTTGTATGGTGTTGAAAGTTTGGTAATCCACATGTTCTCACCTCAGTAATGAATGTTTGTCTTATCCTTGATGCATGTAACAGGTTCGGAACGCAGAATATCACGGTGAGGAAACTATGTAAATTCAGTGTTGATTAGGTAGAACCCGCTCCAAGTGAATTTTTCTGTGAAATCTACCTCAATTTCAAAACTGGTGTTAGGAAAAAGCTGGGAAATAAGAGTAAAATTTCTTCGGTGTCAATATGCCCATTTTGGTGATGAATGTTCATTAATCCTCGTGCTCTCACCTCAGTAATGAATGTTTATTCGAATCCGTGATGCATGTAACGTGTTCGGAACACAGAATATCACGGTTAGGATACTATGTCAACTAGAGTTCTACAGGGTACATCAAGCTCAAAGTGTATTTTACTGAGCCATCTGCCTCATTTTTATACTGGCATTAGAAAAAGCTGCAAAATCAGAGTAAATTCTGTAGGTGCACATATGCCTTTAATGGTGAATGAGATTTCGGTAATCCACATGCTCACAACTCAGTAATGAATGTTTTTCAAGTCTGTGACGCAATTAATGTGTTTGGAAGATGGTATGACACGGTCAGGTAAGCTACGGAAATTACATATCTGTCGGGTAGAACTCGCTATAAGACCATTTATCTGTGAAATATTCCTCATATCCAAAACTGGTGTTAGGAAAATCTGCGAAATCTAAGTCAATGCTTCTAGGTGACAATATGCCTTTTATGGTGGATGAAAGTTCGGTACTCCACATGCTCACAACTCATTAAAGAATGTTTGTGCAATCCGTCATGCATGTAGCGTGTTCGAAACACAGAATATCATGGTTAGGGAAACTGTGTAAATTAAATTTCTATTTGGCAGAACTCGCACCAAGAGGATTTTACTGCAAAAGCTTCATGATTTCTGAAACTGGCGTTATGAAAAACCTGCGAACTCTGAGTAAATAATTCTAGGAATAAATATGCCATGCATGGTGAATGAAAGTTTATAATACACATGCTCACATCTCAGTAATGAATTTTTGTCGAATCCGTGATGCTTGTATTGTGTTGGGAACACGGATGTCACGTTCTGGAAAACAATGTAATTTACATGCCTCGTGTGTAGAACTCACTCAAAGAGGATTTTTCAGCACAATCTTTCTCATTTTCTAACCTGGCGATAAGAATAAGCTGCAAAATCAAGGTAAATACTTCTATGTGTAAGGATTCCTTTTATGGTGAATGAAAGTTCGGTAATCCACATGCTCACAGCTCAGTAACCATTGTTTGTCGAATCCGTAATGCGTGTAGCATTTTCGGAACACCGAATGTCACGGTGAGGGAAACAAATTATATTACATGTCTATTGGGTAGAACTCGCTCCAAGAGTATTTTTCGATGAAAACTGCCTGATTTTCGAATCTGACATTAGGGAAAATCTGCGCACACAGACGAAATGTTTCTAGGTGTAAAATGCCTTGTATGGTGGATTAAAGTTCTCTAATCCACATTCTCAGAACTCACTAATGATTGTTTGTCGAATCCATGATACATAAAGCCTGTTCTGAACACAGAAAGTCATGGTGAGGGAAACTGTGTAAATTACATGTCTATTGGTTATAAATCGCTCCAAGAGGATTTTTCTGTGAAATCTACCTCATTTTCGGATGTGGCATTAGGAAAAACCTGGGACACCAGAGTAAGTGTCTCTATGTGTAAATATGCCTTCTATGGTTGATGAAAGTTCAGTAATCCACATGTTCACAACTCAGAAATAAATGTTTGACGAATCCGTCATGCATGTAGTGTGTTCAGAACACGGATATTCACGGTGAGGGCAACTATGTAAATAACACAAGTCTATTCTGTATAACTACCTCCACAATGATATTTCTGTGGAAACTTCCTGATTTTTGATACTAGTATTAGAAAAAAGATGCGAACTCAATAAAATATTTCTAGGTGTTTATATGCCTTGAATGGTGATTGAAAGTTCGGTTATCCACATGCTCACAACTCAGGAATGAATGTTTTTCGAATCCGTGTTGTATTTAACTTGTTCGGAAGATGGAATGACACAAACAGTTAAGCTATGTAAACTACATATCTATTGGGAAGAACTCCCTACAAGAGCATTTTTCTACGAAATATGCCTCATTTCCGAAACTGGTGTTAGGAAAAGTTGTGAAATCTGAGTAAATGCTTCTAGGTGACAATATGCCTTTTATGGTGGATGAAAGATCGGTAATCCACATGCTCACAACTCAGTAAGTAATATTTGTCAAATCCGTCATGCATATAGAGTGCTCGGGACAAAGAATATCATGGTGAGGGAAACTATGTAAATTAAAATACTATTTCATAGGACTCGCCCAAGAGAATTTTTCTGCGAAATCTTCATGATTTTTGAAACTGGCGTTAGGAAATTTCTGCGAAATCTGGTAAAAATTTCTAGGTATAAATATGCCTTGCATGGTGGATGAAAGATCGCAATACACATACTCACATCTCAGTAATGAATGCTTGTGAAATCCTTGATGCTTGTAGAATGTTCGGAACACGAAATGTCACGGTGAGGGAAATTATGTAAATTACATTTGTATTGGATAGAACTCGCTCCAAGAGGATTTATCTGCAAACTTTCCCTCATTTTCTAAACTGGTGTTAGGATAAAGCTGGGAAATCAGAGAAAAATTTTCTAGGTGTAACTCTGCCATGAATCGGGATGAAAGTTCAGTAATCCACATGCTCAAAACTCAGCCATGAATGTTTTTTCGAATCCGTGTTGCATGTAGCGTGTTCGTAACACGGAATGACACGGTGGAGGAAGAAATGTAAATTACATGTCTATTGGTTAGAACTCGCTCCAAGAGGATTTTTTTGAGAAAACTTCCTGATTTTGGAATCTGGCGTTATGAATAAACTGCGAACTGAGAATAAATATATCTAGGTGTAAATATGCATTGTATGGTGAATGAAATCTGTAATACATGAAAAATGCTCACAACTCATTAAAAATGTTTGTCGAATCCATGATGCATTTATCTTGTACAGAACATGGAAAGTCACGGTGAGTGAAACAATTTAAATAAAAGGTCTAGAGGATACAACACACTCAAAGAGAATTTTTCTGCACAATATGCCTCATTTTCTAAACTGGAGTTAAGTAAATGCTGCGAAATAAGATTAAAGGCTTCTCAGTGTAAATATGCCTTTCATAGTAGGTGAAAGTTCAGTAATCCACATGCGAACAACTCAGTAGTGAATATGTGTCGAATCTGTGATGCACGTAGGATATACGGAACATGGAATTTCAAGGTGAGGGAATCTATGTCAATTACAATTCTGTTGGATAGAACTTGATGTAAGACGACTTTCCTGTGTAAACTGCCTGTTTTTCAAACCTGGCATTAGAAAATAGCTGGGAACTCAGAGTAAATAATTCTAAGTGTTAATATTCCTTGAATGGTGAATGAAAGCTCGGCAATCCACATGCTCACAAATCTGTAATAACTGTTTGTCGAATCTGTGATGCATGTAATGTGTTAGGAGCACAGACTGTCACGGTCAGTTAAACTATGTAAATTACATGTCGATCGGGTAGAACTTGATAAAAGAGCATTTTCCTGCAAAATATGCCTCATTTCAGAAACTGGCTTTTGGAAAATACTGTGAAATCTGGGTAAATGTTTCTTGGTGTAAATATGCCTTGTATGGTGTTGAAAGTTTGGTAATCCACATGTTCTCACCTCAGTAATGAATGTTTGTCTTATCCTTGATGCATGTAACAGGTTCGGAACGCAGAATATCACGGTGAGGAAACTATGTAAATTCAGTGTTGATTAGGTAGAACCCGCTCCAAGTGAATTTTTCTGTGAAATCTACCTCAATTTCAAAACTGGTGTTAGGAAAAAGCTGGGAAATAAGAGTAAAATTTCTTCGGTGTCAATATGCCCATTTTGGTGATGAATGTTCATTAATCCTCGTGCTCACAACTCAGTAATGAATGTTTTTTCGAATCCGTGATGCATGTAACGTGTTCGGAACACAGAATATCATGGTTAGGATACTATGTTAACTAGAGGTCTAGTGGGTACCTCAAGCTCAAAGTGTATTTTACTGAGCCATCTGCCTCATTTTTAAACTGGCATTAGAAAAAGCTGCAAAATCAGAGTAAATTCTGTAGGTGCACATATGCCTTTAATGGTGAATGAGATTTCGGTAATCCACATGCTCACAACTCAGTAATGAATGTTTTACCAGTCTGTGATGCAATTAATGTGTTTGGAAGATGAAATGCCACGGTCAGGTAAGCTACGGAAATTACATATCTGTCGGGTAGAACTCGCTATAAGACCATTTATCTGTGAAATATTCCTCATATCCAAAACTGGCGTTAGGAAAAGCTGCGAAATCTGAGTCAATGCTTCTAGGTGACAATATGCCTTTTATGGTGGATGAAAGTTCGGTACTCCACATGCTCACAACTCATTAAAGAATGTTTGTGCAATCCGTCATGCATGTAGCGTGTTCGAAACACAGAATATCATGGTTAGGGAAACTGTGTAAATTAAATTTCTATTTGGCAGAACTCGCACCAAGAGGATTTTACTGCAAAAGCTTCATGATTTCTGAAACTGGCGTTATGAAAAACCTGCAAACTCTGAGTAAATATTTCTAGGAATAAATATGCCATGCATGGTGAATGAAAGTTTATAATACACATGCTCACATCTCAGTAATGAATTTTTGTCGAATCCGTGATGCTTGTATTGTGTTGGGAACACGGATGTCACGTTCTGGAAAACAATGTAATTTACATGCCTCGTGTGTAGAACTCACTCAAAGAGGATTTTTCAGCACAATCTTTCTCATTTTCTAACCTGGCGATAAGAATAAGCTGCAAAATCAAGGTAAATACTTCTATGTGTAAGGATTCCTTTTATGGTGAATGAAAGTTCGGTAATCCACATGCTCACAGCTCAGTAACCATTGTTTGTCGAATCCGTAATGCGTGTAGCATTTTCGGAACACCGAAAGTCACGGTGAGGGAACCAAATTATATTACATTTCTATTGGGTAGAACTCGCTCCAAGAGTATTTTTCTATGAAAACTGCCTGATTTTCGAATCTGACATTAGGGAAAATCTGCGCACACAGACGAAATGTTTCTAGGTGTAAAATGCCTTGTATGGTGGATGAAAGTTCTCTAATCCACATTCTCAGAACTCACTAATGATTGTTTGTCGAATCCATGATACATAAAGCCTGTTCTGAACACAGAAAGTCATGGTGAGGGAAACTGTGTAAATTACATGTCTATTGGTTATAAATCGCTCCAAGAGGATTTTTCTGTGAAATCTACCTCATTTTCGGATGTGGCATTAGGAAAAACCTGGGACACCAGAGTAAGTGTCTCTATGTGTAAATATGCCTTCTATGGTTGATGAAAGTTCAGTAATCCACATGTTCACAACTCAGAAATAAATGTTTGACGAATCCATCATGCATGTAGTGTGTTCAGAACACGGATATTCACGGTGAGGGCAACTATGTAAATAACACAAGTCTATTCTGTATAACTACCTCCACAATGATATTTCTGTGGAAACTTCCTGATTTTTGATACTAGTATTAGAAAAAAGATGCGAACTCAATAAAATATTTCTAGGTGTTTATATGCCTTGAATGGTGATTGAAAGTTCGGTTATCCACATGCTCACAACTCAGGAATGAATGTTTTTCGAATCCGTGTTGTATTTAACTTGTTCGGAAGACGGAATGACACAAACAGTTAAGCTATGTAAACTACATATCTATTGGGAAGAACTCCCTACAAGAGCATTTTTCTACGAAATATGCCTCATTTCCGAAACTGGTGTTAGGAAAAGTTGTGAAATCTGAGTAAATGCTTCTAGGTGACAATATGCCTTTTATGGTGGATGAAAGATCGGTAATCCACATGCTCACAACTCAGTAAGTAATATTTGTCAAATCCGTCATGCATATAGAGTGCTCGGGACAAAGAATATCATGGTGAGGGAAACTATGTAAATTAAAATACTATTTCATAGGACTCGCCCAAGAGAATTTTTCTGCGAAATCTTCATGATTTTTGAAACTGGCGTTAGGAAATTTCTGCGAAATCTGGTAAAAATTTCTAGGTATAAATATGCCTTGCATGGTGGATGAAAGATCGCAATACACATACTCACATCTCAGTAATGAATGCTTGTGAAATCCTTGATGCTTGTAGAATGTTCGGAACACGAAATGTCACGGTGAGGGAAATTATGTAAATTACATTTGTATTGGATAGAACTCGCTCCAAGAGGATTTATCTGCAAACTTTCCCTCATTTTCTAAACTGGTGTTAGGATAAAGCTGGGAAATCAGAGAAAAATTTTCTAGGTGTAACTCTGCCATGAATCGGGATGAAAGTTCAGTAATCCACATGCTCAAAACTCAGCCATGAATGTTTTTTCGAATCCGTGTTGCATGTAGCGTGTTCGTAACACGGAATGACACGGTGGAGGAAGAAATGTAAATTACATGTCTATTGGTTAGAACTCGCTCCAAGAGGATTTTTTTGAGAAAATTTCCTGATTTTGGAATCTGGCGTTATGAATAAACTGCGAACTGAGAATAAATATATCTAGGTGTAAATATGCATTGTATGGTGAATGAAATCTGTAATACATGAAAAATGCTCACAACTCATTAAAAATGTTTGTCGAATCCATGATGCATTTATCTTGTACAGAACATGGAAAGTCACGGTGAGTGAAACAATTTAAATAAAAGGTCTAGAGGATACAACACACTCAAAGAGAATTTTTCTGCACAATATGCCTCATTTTCTAAACTGGAGTTAAGTAAATGCTGCGAAATAAGATTAAAGGCTTCTCAGTGTAAATATGCCTTTCATAGTAGGTGAAAGTTCAGTAATCCACATGCGAACAACTCAGTAGTGAATATGTGTCGAATCTGTGATGCACGTAGGATATACGGAACATGGAATTTCAAGGTGAGGGAATCTATGTCAATTACAATTCTGTTGGATAGAACTTGATGTAAGACGACTTTCCTGTGTAAACTGCCTGTTTTTCAAACCTGGCATTAGAAAATAGCTGGGAACTCAGAGTAAATAATTCTAAGTGTTAATATTCCTTGAATGGTGAATGAAAGCTCGGCAATCCACATGCTCACAAATCTGTAATAACTGTTTGTCGAATCTGTGATGCATGTAATGTGTTAGGAGCACAGACTGTCACGGTCAGTTAAACTATGTAAATTACATGTCGATCGGGTAGAACTTGATAAAAGAGCATTTTCCTGCAAAATATGCCTCATTTCAGAAACTGGCTTTTGGAAAATACTGTGAAATCTGGGTAAATGTTTCTTGGTGTAAATATGCCTTGTATGGTGTTGAAAGTTTGGTAATCCACATGTTCTCACCTCAGTAATGAATGTTTGTCTTATCCTTGATGCATGTAACAGGTTCGGAACGCAGAATATCACGGTGAGGAAACTATGTAAATTCAGTGTTGATTAGGTAGAACCCGCTCCAAGTGAATTTTTCTGTGAAATCTACCTCAATTTCAAAACTGGTGTTAGGAAAAAGCTGGGAAATAAGAGTAAAATTTCTTCGGTGTCAATATGCCCATTTTGGTGATGAATGTTCATTAATCCTCGTGCTCACAACTCAGTAATGAATGTTTTTTCGAATCCGTGATGCATGTAACGTGTTCGGAACACAGAATATCATGGTTAGGATACTATGTTAACTAGAGGTCTAGTGGGTACCTCAAGCTCAAAGTGTATTTTACTGAGCCATCTGCCTCATTTTTAAACTGGCATTAGAAAAAGCTGCAAAATCAGAGTAAATTCTGTAGGTGCACATATGCCTTTAATGGTGAATGAGATTTCGGTAATCCACATGCTCACAACTCAGTAATGAATGTTTTACCAGTCTGTGATGCAATTAATGTGTTTGGAAGATGAAATGCCACGGTCAGGTAAGCTACAGAAATTACATATCTGTCGGGTAGAACTCGCTATAAGACCATTTATCTGTGAAATATTCCTCATATCCAAAACTGGCGTTAGGAAAAGCTGCGAAATCTGAGTCAATGCTTCTAGGTGACAATATGCCTTTTATGGTGGATGAAAGTTCGGTACTCCACATGCTCACAACTCATTAAAGAATGTTTGTGCAATCCGTCATGCATGTAGCGTGTTCGAAACACAGAATATCATGGTTAGGGAAACTGTGTAAATTAAATTTCTATTTGGCAGAACTCGCACCAAGAGGATTTTACTGCAAAAGCTTCATGATTTCTGAAACTGGCGTTATGAAAAACCTGCAAACTCTGAGTAAATATTTCTAGGAATAAATATGCCATGCATGGTGAATGAAAGTTTATAATACACATGCTCACATCTCAGTAATGAATTTTTGTCGAATCCGTGATGCTTGTATTGTGTTGGGAACACGGATGTCACGTTCTGGAAAACAATGTAATTTACATGCCTCGTGTGTAGAACTCACTCAAAGAGGATTTTTCAGCACAATCTTTCTCATTTTCTAACCTGGCGATAAGAATAAGCTGCAAAATCAAGGTAAATACTTCTATGTGTAAGGATTCCTTTTATGGTGAATGAAAGTTCGGTAATCCACATGCTCACAGCTCAGTAACCATTGTTTGTCGAATCCGTAATGCGTGTAGCATTTTCGGAACACCGAAAGTCACGGTGAGGGAACCAAATTATATTACATTTCTATTGGGTAGAACTCGCTCCAAGAGTATTTTTCTATGAAAACTGCCTGATTTTCGAATCTGACATTAGGGAAAATCTGCGCACACAGACGAAATGTTTCTAGGTGTAAAATGCCTTGTATGGTGGATGAAAGTTCTCTAATCCACATTCTCAGAACTCAGTAATGATTGTTTGTCGAATCCATGATACATAAAGCCTGTTCTGAACACGGAACGTCATGGTGAGGGAAACTGTGTAAATTACATGTCTATTGGTTATAAATCGCTCCAAGAGGATTTTTCTGTGAAATCTACCTCATTTTCGGATGTGGCATTAGGAAAAACCTGGGACACCAGAGTAAGTGTCTCTATGTGTAAATATGCCTTCTATGGTTGATGAAAGTTCAGTAATCCACATGTTCACAACTCAGAAATAAATGTTTGACGAATCCGTCATGCATGTAGTGTGTTCAGAACATGGATATTCACGGTGAGGGCAACTATGTAAATCACAAGTCTATTCTGTATAACTACCTCCACAAGGATATTTCTGTGGAAACTTCCTGATGTTTGATACTAGCATTAGAAAAAAGATGCGAACTCAATAAAATATTTCTAGGTGTTTATATGCCTTGAATGGTGATTGAAAGTTCGGTTATCCACATGCTCACAACTCAGGAATGAATGTTTTTCGAATCCGTGTTGTATTTAACTTGTTCGGAAGACGGAATGACACAAACAGTTAAGCTATGTAAACTACATATCTATTGGGAAGAACTCCCTACAAGAGCATTTTTCTACGAAATATGCCTCATTTCCGAAACTTGTGTTAGGAAAAGTTGCGAAATCTGAGTAAATGCTTCTAGGTGACAATATGCCTTTTATGGTGGATGAAAGATCGGTAATCCACATGCTCACAACTCAGTAAGTAATGTTTGTCAAATTCGTCATGCATATAGCGTGCTCGGGACAAAGAATATCATGGTGAGGGAAACTAAGTAAATTAAAATACTATTTCATAGGACTCGCCCAAGAGAATTTTTCTGTGAAATCTTCATGATTTTTGAAACTGGCGTTAGGATATTTCTGCGAAATCTGGTTAATATTTCTAGGTATAAATATGCCTTGCATGGTGGATGAAAGATCGCAATACACATAATCACATCTCAGTAATGAATGCTTGTGAAATCCTTGATGCTTGTAGAATGTACGGAACACGAAATGTCACGGTGAGGGAAATTATGTAAATTACATTTGTATTGGGTAGAACTCGCTCCAAGAGTATTTATCTGCAAAATCTCCCTCATTTTCGAAACTGGTGTTAGGATAAAGCTGGGAAATCAGAGAAAAATTTTCTAGGTGTAACTCTGCCATGTATCGGGATGAAAGTTCAGTAATCCACATGCTCACAACTCAGTCATGAATGTTTTTTCGAATCCATGTTGCATGTAGCATGTTCGTAACACAGAATGTCACGGTGGAGGAAGAAATGTAAGTTAAATGTCTATTGGTTAGAACTCGCTCCAAGAGGATTTTTTTGAGAAAACTGCCTGATTTTGGAATCTGGCGTTACGAATAAACTGCGAACTGGGAATAAATATATCTAGGTGTAAATATGCCTTGTATGGTGAATGAAATCTGTAATTCATGTAAAATGCTCACAACTCATTAAAAAAGTTTGTCGAATCCGTGATGCATGTATCGTGTTCAGAACATGGAAAGTCACGGTGAGTGAAACAATTTAAATAAAAGGTCTAGTGGATACGACACACTCAAAGAGAATTTTTCTGCACAATATGCCTCATTTTCTAAACTCTAGTTAAGTAAATGCTGCGAAATAAGATTAAAGGCTTCTCAGTGTAAATATGCCTTCCATAGTAGGTGAAAGTTCAGTAATCCACATGCGAACAACTCAGTAGTGAATATGTGTCGAATCCGTGATGCACGTAGGATATACGGAACATGGAATTTCAAGGTGAGGGAATCTATGTCAATTACAATTCTGTTGGATAGAACTTGATGTAAGACGACTTTCCTGTGTAAACTGCCTGTTTTTCAAACCTGGCATTAGAAAATAGCTGGGAACTCAGAGTAAATAATTCTAAGTGTTAATATTCCTTGAATGGTGAATGAAAGCTCGGTAATCCACATGCTCACAAATCTGTAATAACTGTTTGTCGAATCTGTGATGCATGTAATGTGTTAGGAGCACAGACTGTCACGGTCAGTAAAACTATGTAAATTACATGTCGATCGGGTAGAACTTGATAAAAGAGCATTTTCCTGCAAAATATGCCTCATTTCAGAAACTGGCTTTTGGAAAATACTGTGAAATCTGGGTAAATGTTTCTTGGTGTAAATATGCCTTGTATGGTGTTGAAAGTTTGGTAATCCACATGTTCTCACCTCAGTAATGAATGTTTGTCTTATCCTTGATGCATGTAACAGGTTCGGAACGCAGAATATCACGGTGAGGAAACTATGTAAATTCAGTGTTGATTAGGTAGAACCCGCTCCAAGTGAATTTTTCTGTGAAATCTACCTCAATTTCAAAACTGGTGTTAGGAAAAAGCTGGGAAATAAGAGTAAAATTTCTTCGGTGTCAATATGCCCATTTTGGTGATGAATGTTCATTAATCCTCGTGCTCTCACCTCAGTAAGGAATGTTTATTCGAATCCGTGATGCATGTAACGTGTTCGGAACACAGAATATCACGGTTAGGATACTATGTCAACTAGAGTTCTACAGGGTACATCAAGCTCAAAGTGTATTTTACTGAGCCATCTGCCTCATTTTTATACTGGCATTAGAAAAAGCTGCAAAATCAGAGTAAATTCTGTAGGTGCACATATGCCTTTAATGGTGAATGAGATTTCGGTAATCCACATGCTCACAACTCAGTAATGAATGTTTTTCAAGTCTGTGACGCAATTAATGTGTTTGGAAGATGGTATGACACGGTCAGGTAAGCTACGGAAATTACATATCTGTCGGGTAGAACTCGCTATAAGACCATTTATCTGTGAAATATTCCTCATATCCAAAACTGGTGTTAGGAAAATCTGCGAAATCTAAGTCAATGCTTCTAGGTGACAATATGCCTTTTATGGTGGATGAAAGTTCGGTACTCCACATGCTCACAACTCATTAAAGAATGTTTGTGCAATCCGTCATGCATGTAGCGTGTTCGAAACACAGAATATCATGGTTAGGGAAACTGTGTAAATTAAATTTCTATTTGGCAGAACTCGCACCAAGAGGATTTTACTGCAAAAGCTTCATGATTTCTGAAACTGGCGTTATGAAAAACCTGCGAACTCTGAGTAAATAATTCTAGGAATAAATATGCCATGCATGGTGAATGAAAGTTTATAATACACATGCTCACATCTCAGTAATGAATTTTTGTCGAATCCGTGATGCTTGTATTGTGTTGGGAACACGGATGTCACGTTCTGGAAAACAATGTAATTTACATGCCTCGTGTGTAGAACTCACTCAAAGAGGATTTTTCAGCACAATCTTTCTCATTTTCTAACCTGGCGATAAGAATAAGCTGCAAAATCAAGGTAAATACTTCTATGTGTAAGGATTCCTTTTATGGTGAATGAAAGTTCGGTAATCCACATGCTCACAGCTCAGTAACCATTGTTTGTCGAATCCGTAATGCGTGTAGCATTTTCGGAACACCGAATGTCACGGTGAGGGAAACAAATTATATTACATGTCTATTGGGTAGAACTCGCTCCAAGAGTATTTTTCGATGAAAACTGCCTGATTTTCGAATCTGACATTAGGGAAAATCTGCGCACACAGACGAAATGTTTCTAGGTGTAAAATGCCTTGTATGGTGGATTAAAGTTCTCTAATCCACATTCTCAGAACTCACTAATGATTGTTTGTCGAATCCATGATACATAAAGCCTGTTCTGAACACAGAAAGTCATGGTGAGGGAAACTGTGTAAATTACATGTCTATTGGTTATAAATCGCTCCAAGAGGATTTTTCTGTGAAATCTACCTCATTTTCGGATGTGGCATTAGGAAAAACCTGGGACACCAGAGTAAGTGTCTCTATGTGTAAATATGCCTTCTATGGTTGATGAAAGTTCAGTAATCCACATGTTCACAACTCAGAAATAAATGTTTGACGAATCCATCATGCATGTAGTGTGTTCAGAACACGGATATTCACGGTGAGGGCAACTATGTAAATAACACAAGTCTATTCTGTATAACTACCTCCACAATGATATTTCTGTGGAAACTTCCTGATTTTTGATACTAGTATTAGAAAAAATATGCGAACTCAATAAAATATTTCTAGGTGTTTATATGCCTTGAATGGTGATTGAAAGTTCGGTTATCCACATGCTCACAACTCAGGAATGAATGTTTTTCGAATCCGTGTTGTATTTAACTTGTTCGGAAGACGGAATGACACAAACAGTTAAGCTATGTAAACTACATATCTATTGGGAAGAACTCCCTACAAGAGCATTTTTCTACGAAATATGCCTCATTTCCGAAACTGGTGTTAGGAAAAGTTGCGAAATCTGAGTAAATGCTTCTAGGTGACAATATGCCTTTTATGGTGGATGAAAGATCGGTAATCCACATGCTCACAACTCAGTAAGTAATATTTGTCAAATCCGTCATGCATATAGAGTGCTCGGGACAAAGAATATCATGGTGAGGGAAACTATGTAAATTAAAATACTATTTCATAGGACTCGCCCAAGAGAATTTTTCTGCGAAATCTTCATGATTTTTGAAACTGGCGTTAGGAAATTTCTGCGAAATCTGGTAAAAATTTCTAGGTATAAATATGCCTTGCATGGTGGATGAAAGATCGCAATACACATACTCACATCTCAGTAATGAATGCTTGTGAAATCCTTGATGCTTGTAGAATGTTCGGAACACGAAATGTCACGGTGGGGGAAATTATGTAAATTACATTTGTATTGGATAGAACTCGCTCCAAGAGGATTTATCTGCAAACTTTCCCTCATTTTCTAAACTCGTGTTAGGATAAAGCTGGGAAATCAGAGAAAAATTTTCTAGGTGTAACTCTGCCATGAATCGGGATGAAAGTTCAGTAATCCACATGCTCACAACTCAGTCATGAATGTTTTTTCGAATCCGTGTTGCATGTAGCGTGTTCGTAACACGGAATGACACGGTGGAGGAAGAAATGTAAATTACATGTCTATTGGTTAGAACTCGCTCCAAGAGGATTTTTTTGAGAAAACTTCCTGATTTTGGAATCTGGCGTTATGAATAAACTGCGAACTGAGAATAAATATATCTAGGTGTAAATATGCATTGTATGGTGAATGAAATCTGTAATACATGAAAAATGCTCACAACTCATTAAAAATGTTTGTCGAATCCATGATGCATTTATCTTGTACAGAACATGGAAAGTCACGGTGAGTGAAACAATTTAAATAAAAGGTCTAGAGGATACAACACACTCAAAGAGAATTTTTCTGCACAATATGCCTCATTTTCTAAACTGGAGTTAAGTAAATGCTGCGAAATAAGATTAAAGGCTTCTCAGTGTAAATATGCCTTTCATAGTAGGTGAAAGTTCAGTAATCCACATGCGAACAACTCAGTAGTGAATATGTGTCGAATCTGTGATGCACGTAGGATATACGGAACATGGAATTACACGGTGAGTGGATCTATGTCAATTACAATTCTGTTGGATAGAACTCGATGTAAGACGGTTTTCCTGTGTAAACTGCCTGTTTTTCAAACCTGGCATTAGAAAATAGCTGGGAACTCAGAGTAAATAATTCTAAGTGTTAATATTCCTTGAATGGTGAATGAAAGCTCGGTAATCCACATGCTCACAAATCTGTAATAACTGTTTGTCGAATCTGTGATGCATGTAATGTGTTAGGAGCACAGAATGTCACGGCCAGTTAAACTATGTAAATTACATGTCGATCGGGTATAACTCGATAAAAGAGCATTTTCCTGCCAAATATGCCTCATTTCCGAAACTGGCTTTTGGAAAAGACTGTGAAATCAGGGTAAATGTTTCTTGGTGTAAATATGCCTTGTATGGTGTTGAAAGTTTGGTAATCCACATGTTCTCACCTCAGTAATGAATGTTTGTCTTATCCTTGATGCATGTAACAGGTTCGGAACGCAGAATATCACGGTGAGGAAACTATGTAAATTCAGTGTTGATTAGGTAGAACCCGCTCCAAGTGAATTTTTCTGTGAAATCTACCTCAATTTCAAAACTGGTGTTAGGAAAAAGCTGGGAAATAAGAGTAAAATTTCTTCGGTGTCAATATGCCCATTTTGGTGATGAATGTTCATTAATCCTCATGCTCACAACTCAGTAATGAATGTTTTTTCGAATCCGTGATGCATGTAACGTGTTCGGAACACAGAATATCATGGTTAGGATACTATGTTAACTAGAGGTCTAGTGGGTACATCAAGATCAAAGTGTATTTTACTGAGCCATCTGCCTCATTTTTAAACTGGCATTAGAAAAAGCTGCAAAATCAGAGTAAATTCTGTAGGTGCACATATGCCTTTAATGGTGAATGAGATTTCGGTAATCCACATCCTCACAACTCAGTAATGAATGTTTTTCAAGTCTGTGATGCAATTAATGTGTTTGGAAGATGGTATGACACGGTCAGGTAAGCTACGGAAATTACATATCTGTCGGGTAGAACTCGCTATAAGACCATTTATCTGTGAAATATTCCTCATATCCAAAACTGGCGTTAGGAAAATCTGCGAAATCTGAGTCAATGCTTCTAGGTGACAATATGCCTTTTATGGTGGATGAAAGTTCGGTACTCCACATGCTCACAACTCATTAAAGAATGTTTGTGCAATCCGTCATGCATGTAGTGTGTTCGAAACACAGAATATCATGGTTAGGGAGACTGTGTAAATTAAATTTCTATTTGGCAGAACTCGCACCAAGAGGATTTTACTGCAAAAGCTTCATGATTTCTGAAACTGGCGTTATGAAAAACCTGCGAACTCTGAGTAAATATTTCTAGGAATAAATATGCCATGCATGGTGAATGAAAGTTTATAATACACATGCTCACATCTCAGTAATGAATTTTTGTCGAATCCGTGATGCTTGTATTGTGTTGGGAACACGGATGTCACGTTCTGGAAAACAATGTAATTTACATGCCTCGTGTGTAGAACTCACTCAAAGAGGATTTTTCAGCACAATCTTTCTCATTTTCTAACCTGGCGATAAGAATAAGCTGCAAAATCAAGGTAAATACTTCTATGTGTAAGGATTCCTTTTATGGTGAATGAAAGTTCGGTAATCCACATGCTCACAGCTCAGTAACCATTGTTTGTCGAATCCGTAATGCGTGTAGCATTTTCGGAACACCGAATGTCACGGTGAGGGAAACAAATTATATTACATGTCTATTGGGTAGAACTCGCTCCAAGAGTATTTTTCGATGAAAACTGCCTGATTTTCGAATCTGACATTAGGGAAAATCTGCGCACACAGACTAAATGTTTCTAGGTGTAAAATGCCTTGTATGGTGGATTAAAGTTCTCTAATCCACATTCTCAGAACTCACTAATGATTGTTTGTCGAATCCATGATACATAAAGCCTGTTCTGAACACGGAAAGTCATGGTGAGGGAAACTGTGTAAATTACATGTCTATTGGTTATAAATCGCTCCAAGAGGATTTTTCTGAGAAATCTACCTCATTTTCGGATGTGTCATTAGGAAAAACTTGGGACACCAGAGTAAGAGTCTCTATGTGTAAATATGCCTTCTATGGTTGATGAAAGTTCAGTAATCCACATGTTCACAACTCAGAAATAAATGTTTGACGAATCCATCATGCATGTAGTGTGTTCAGAACACGGATATTCACGGTGAGAGCAACTATGTAAATAACACAAGTCTATTCTGTATAACTACATCCACAATGATATTTCTGTGGAAACTTCCTGATTTTTGATACTAGTATTAGAAAAAATATGCGAACTCAATAAAATATTTCTAGGTGTTTATATGCCTTGAATGGTGATTGAAAGTTCGGTTATCCACATGCTCACAACTCAGGAATGAATGTTTTTCGAATCCGTGTTGTATTTAACTTGTTCGGAAGACGGAATGACACAAACAGTTAAGCTATGTAAACTACATATCTATTGGGAAGAACTCCCTACAAGAGCATTTTTCTACGAAATATGCCTCATTTCCGAAACTGGTGTTAGGAAAAGTTGCGAAATCTGAGTAAATGCTTCTAGGTGACAATATGCCTTTTATGGTGGATGAAAGATCGGTAATCCACATGCTCACAACTCAGTAAGTAATATTTGTCAAATCCTTCATGCATATAGAGTGCTCGGGACAAAGAATATCATGGTGAGGGAAACTATGTAAATTAAAATACTATTTCATAGGACTCGCCCAAGAGAATTTTTCTGCGAAATCTTCATGATTTTTGAAACTGGCGTTAGGAAATTTCTGCGAAATCTGGTAAAAATTTCTAGGTATAAATATGCCTTGCATGGTGGATGAAAGATCGCAATACACATACTCAATCTCAGTAATGAATGCTTGTGAAATCCTTGATGCTTGTAGAATGTTCGGAACACGAAATGTCACGGTGAGGGAAATTATGTAAATTACATTTGTATTGGGTAGAACTCGCTCCAAGAGGATTTATCTGCAAACTTTCCCTCATTTTCTAAACTCGTGTTAGGATAAAGCTGGGAAATCAGAGAAAAATTTTCTAGGTGTAACTCTGCCATGAATCGGGATGAAAGTTCAGTAATCCACATGCTCACAACTCAGTCATGAATGTTTTTTCGAATCCGTGTTGCATGTAGCGTGTTCGTAACACGGAATGACACGGTGGAGGAAGAAATGTAAATTACATGTCTATTGGTTAGAACTCGCTCCAAGAGGATTTTTTTGAGAAAACTTCCTGATTATGGAATCTGGCGTTATGAATAAACTGCGAACTGAGAATAAATATATCTAGGTGTAAATATGCATTGTATGGTGAATGAAATCTGTAATACATGAAAAATGCTCACAACTCATTAAAAATGTTTGTCGAATCCATGATGCATTTATCTTGTACAGAACATGGAAAGTCACGGTGAGTGAAACAATTTAAATAAAAGGTCTAGAGGATACAACACACTCAAAGAGAATTTTTCTGCACAATATGCCTCATTTTCTAAACTGGAGTTAAGTAAATGCTGCGAAATAAGATTAAAGGCTTCTCAGTGTAAATATGCCTTTCATAGTAGGTGAAAGTTCAGTAATCCACATGCGAACAACTCAGTAGTGAATATGTGTCGAATCTGTGATGCACGTAGGATATACGGAACATGGAATTACACGGTGGGTGGATCTATGTCAATTACAATTCTGTTGGATAGAACTCGATGTAAGACGGTTTTCCTGTGTAAACTGCCTGTTTTTCAAACCTGGCATTAGAAAATAGCTGGGAACTCAGAGTAAATAATTCTAAGTGTTAATATTAGTTGAATGGTGAATGAAAGCTCGGTAATCCACATGCTCACAAATCTGTAATAACTGTTTGTCGAATCTGTGATGCATGTAATGTGTTAGGAGCACAGAATGTCACGGCCAGTTAAACTATGTAAATTACATGTCTATCGGGTATAACTCGATAAAAGAGCATTTTCCTGCCAAATATGCCTCATTTCCGAAACTGGCTTTTGGAAAAGACTGTGAAATCAGGGTAAATGTTTCTTGGTGTAAATATGCCTTGTATGGTGTTGAAAGTTTGGTAATCCACATGTTCTCACCTCAGTAATGAATGTTTGTCTTATCCTTGATGCATGTAACAGGTTCGGAACGCAGAATATCACGGTGAGGAAACTATGTAAATTCAGTGTTGATTAGGTAGAACCCGCTCCAAGTGAATTTTTCTGTGAAATCTACCTCAATTTCAAAACTGGTGTTAGGAAAAAGCTGGGAAATAAGAGTAAAATTTCTTCGGTGTCAATATGCCCATTTTGGTGATGAATGTTCATTAATCCTCGTGCTCACAACTCAGTAATGAATGTTTTTTCGAATCCGTGATGCATGTAACGTGTTCGGAACACAGAATATCATGGTTAGGATACTATGTTAACTAGAGGTCTAGTGGGTACATCAAGATCAAAGTGTATTTTACTGAGCCATCTGCCTCATTTTTAAACTGGCATTAGAAAAAGCTGCAAAATCAGAGTAAATACGGTAGGTGCACATATGCCTTTAATGGTGAATGAGATTTCGGTAATCCACATGCTCACAACTCAGTAATGAATGTTTTTCAAGTCTGTGATGCAATTAATGTGTTTGGAAGATGGTATGACACGGTCAGGTAAGCTACGGAAATTACATATCTGTCGGGTAGAACTCGCTATAAGACCATTTATCTGTGAAATATTCCTCATATCCAAAACTGGCTTTAGGAAAATCTGCGAAATCTGAGTCAATGCTTCTAGGTGACAATATGCCTTTTATGGTGGATGAAAGTTCGGTACTCCACATGCTCACAACTCATTAAAGAATGTTTGTGCAATCCGTCATGCATGTAGTGTGTTCGAAACACAGAATATCATGGTTAGGGAGACTGTGTAAATTAAATTTCTATTTGGCAGAACTCGCACCAAGAGGATTTTACTGCAAAACTTCATGATTTCTGAAACTGGCGTTATGAAAAACCTGCGAACTCTGAGTAAATATTTCTAGGAATAAATATGCCATGCATGGTGAATGAAAGTTTATAATACACATGCTCACATCTCAGTAATGAATTTTTGTCGAATCCGTGATGCTTGTATTGTGTTGGGAACACGGATGTCACGTTCTGGAAAACAATGTAATTTACATGCCTCGTGTGTAGAACTCACTCAAAGAGGATTTTTCAGCACAATCTTTCTCATTTTCTAACCTGGCGAAAAGAATAAGCTGCAAAATCAAGGTAAATACTTCTATGTGTAAGGATTCCTTTTATGGTGAATGAAAGTTCGGTAATTCACATGCTCACAGCTCAGTAACCATTGTTTGTCGGATCCGTAATGCGTGTAGCATTTACGGAACACCGAATGTCACGGTGAGGGAAACAAATTATATTACATGTCTTTTGGGTAGAACTCGCTCCAAGAGTATTTTTTATGAAAACTGCCTGATTTTCGAATCTGATATTAGGGAAAATCTGCGCACACAGACTAAATGTTTCTAGGTGTAAAATGCCTTGTATGGTGGATGAAAGTTCTCTAATCCACATTCTCAGAACTCAGTAATGATTGTTTGTCGAATCCATGATACATAAAGCCTGTTCAGAACACGGAACGTCATGGTGAGGGAAACTGTGTAAATTATATGTCTATTGGTTATAAATCGCTCCAAGAGGATTTTTCTGTGAAATCTACCTCATTTTCGGATGTGGCATTAGGAAAAACCTGGGACACCAGAGTAAGTGTCTCTATGTGTAAATATGCCTTCTATGGTTGATGAAAGTTCAGTAATCCACATGTTCACAACTCAGAAATAAATGTTTGATGAATCCGTCATGCATGTAGTGTGTTCAGAACATGGATATTCACGGTGAGTGCAACTATGTAAATTACAAGTCTATTCTGTATAACTACATCCACAAGGATATTTCTGTGGAAACTTCCTGATTTTTGATACTAGCATTAGAAAAAAGATGCGAACTCAATAAAATATTTCTAGGTGTTTATATGCCTTGAATGGTGATTGAAAGTTCGGTTATCCACATGTTCACAACTCAGGAATGAATGTTTTTCGAATCTGTGTTGTATTTAACTTGTTCGGAAGACGGAATGACACAAACAGTTAAGCTATGTAAACTACATATCTATTGGGAAGAACTCCCTACAAGAGCATTTTTCTACGAAATATGCCTCATTTCCGAAACTTGTGTTAGGAAAAGTTGCGAAATCTGAGTAAATGCTTCTAGGTGACAATATGCCTTTTATGGTGGATGAAAGATCGGTAATCCACATGCTCACAAATCAGTAAGTAATGTTTGTCAAATCCGTCATGCATATAGCGTGCTCGGGACAAAGAATATCATGGTGAGGGAAATTATGTAAATTAAAATACTATTTCATAGGACTCGCCCAAGAGAATTTTTCTGCGAAATCTTCATGATTTTTGAAACTGGCGTTAGGAAATTTCTGTGAAATCTGGTAAAAATTTCTAGGTATAAATATGCCATGCATTGTGGATGAAAGATCGCAATACACATACTCACATCTCAGTAATGAATGCTTGTGAAATCCTTGATGCTTGTAGCATGTTCGTAACACGGAATATCACGGTGGAGGAAGAAATGTAAATTACATGTCTATTGGTTAGAACTCGCTCCAAGAGGATTTTTTTGAGAAAACTGCCTGATTTTGGAATCTGGCGTTATGAATAAACTGCGAACTGAGAATAAATATATCTAGGTGTAAATATGCCTTGTATGGTGAATGAAATCTGTAATTCATGTAAAATGCTCACAACTCATTAAAAAAGTTTGTCGAATCCGTGATGCATGTAACGTGTTCAGAACATGGAAAGTCACGGTGAGTGAAACAATTTAAATAAAAAGTCTAGTGGATACAACACACTCAAAGAGAATTTTTCTGCACAATATGCCTCATTTTCTAAACTGGAGTTAAGCAAATGCTGCGAAATAAGATTAAAGGCTTCTCAGTGTAAATAAGCCTTTCATAGTAGTTGAAAGTTCAGTAATCCACATGCGAACAACTCAGTAGTGAATATGTGTCGAATCCGTGATGCACGTAAGATATACGGAACATGTTATTTCAAGGTGAGGGAATCTATGTCAATTACAATTCTGTTGGAAAGAACTTGATGTAAGACGGTTTTCCTGTGTAAACTGCCTGTTTTTCAAACCTGGCATTAGAAAATAGCTGGGAACTCAGAGTAAATAATTCTAAGTGTTAATATTCCTTGAATGGTGAATGAAAGCTCGGTAATCCACATGCTCACAAATCTGTAATAACTGTTTGTCGAATCTGTGATGCATGTAATGTGTTAGGAGCACAGAATGTCACGGTCAGTTAAACTATGTAAATTACATGTCGATCGAGTAGAACTCGATAAAAGAGCATTTTCCTGCAAAATATGCCTCATTTCCGAAACTGGCTTTTGGAAAAGACTGTGAAATCAGGGTAAATGTTTCTTGGTGTAAATATGCCTTGTATGGTGTTGAAAGTTTGGTAATCCACATGTTCTCACCTCAGTAATGAATGTTTGTCTTATCCTTGATGCATGTAACAGGTTCGGAACGCAGAATATCACGGTGAGGAAACTATGTAAATTCAGTGTTGATTAGGTAGAACCCGCTCCAAGTGAATTTTTCTGTGAAATCTACCTCAATTTCAAAACTGGTGTTAGGAAAAAGCTGGGAAATAAGAGTAAAATTTCTTCGGTGTCAATATGCCCATTTTGGTGATGAATGTTCATTAATCCTCGTGCTCACAACTCAGTAATGAATGTTTTTTCGAATCCGTGATGCATGTAACGTGTTCGGAACACAGAATATCATGGTTAGGATACTATGCTAACTAGAGGTCTAGTGGGTACATCAAGCTCAAAGTGTATTTTACTGAGCCATCTGCCTCATTTTTAAACTGGCATTAGAAAAAGCTGCAAAATCAGAGTAAATTCTGTAGGTGCACATATGCCTTTAATGGTGAATGAGATTTCGGTAATCCACATGCTCACAACTCAGTAATGAATGTTTTACAAGTCTGTGATGCAATTAATGTGTTTGGAAGATGGTATGACACGGTCAGGTAAGCTACGGAAATTACATATCTGTCGGGTAGAACTCGCTATAAGACCATTTATCTGTGAAATATTCCTCATATCCAAAACTGGCGTTAGGAAAAGCTGCGAAATCTGAGTCAATGCTTCTAGGTGACAATATGCCTTTTATGGTGGATGAAAGTTCGGTACTCCACATGCTCACAACTCATTAAAGAATGTTTGTGCAATCCGTCATGCATGTAGCGTGTTCGAAACACAGAATATCATGGTTAGGGAAACTGTGTAAATTAAATTTCTATTTGGCAGAACTCGCACCAAGAGGATTTTACTGCAAAAGCTTCATGATTTCTGAAACTGGCGTTATGAAAAACCTGCGAACTCTGAGTAAATATTTCTAGGAATAAATATGCCATGCATGGTGAATGAAAGTTTATAATACACATGCTCACATCTCAGTAATGAATTTTTGTCGAATCCGTGATGCTTGTATTGTGTTGGGAACACGGATGTCACGTTCTGGAAAACAATGTAATTTACATGCCTCGTGTGTAGAACTCACTCAAAGAGGATTTTTCAGCACAATCTTTCTCATTTTCTAACCTGGCGATAAGAATAAGCTGCAAAATCAAGGTAAATACTTCTATGTGTAAGGATTCCTTTTATGGTGAATGAAAGTTCGGTAATCCACATGCTCACAGCTCAGTAACCATTGTTTGTCGAATCCGTAATGCGTGTAGCATTTTCGGAACACCGAATGTCACGGTGAGGGAAACAAATTATATTACATGTCTATTGGGTAGAACTCGCTCCAAGAGTATTTTTCTATGAAAACTGCCTGATTTTCGAATCTGACATTAGGGAAAATCTGCGCACACAGACGAAATGTTTCTAGGTGTAAAATGCCTTGTATGGTGGATGAAAGTTCTCTAATCCACATTCTCAGAACTCAGTAATGATTGTTTGTCGAATCCATGATACATAAAGCCTGTTCTGAACACGGAACATCATGGTGAGGGAAACTGTGTAAATTACATGTCTATTGGTTATAAATCGCTCCAAGAGGATTTTTCTGTGAAATCTACCTCATTTTCGGATGTGGCATTAGGAAAAACCTGGGACACCAGAGTAAGTGTCTCTATGTGTAAATATGCCTTCTATGGTTGATGAAAGTTCAGTAATCCACATGTTCACAACTGAGAAATAAATGTTTGACGAATCCGTCATGCATGTAGTGTGTTCAGAACACGGATATTCACGGTGAGGGCAACTATGTAAATTACAAGTCTATTCTGTATAACTACCTCCACAAGGATATTTCTGTGGAAACTTCCTGATTTTTGATACTAGCATTAGAAAAAAGATGCGAACTCAATAAAATATTTCTAGGTGTTTATATGCCTTGAATGGTGATTGAAAGCTCGGTTATCCACATGCTCACAACTCAGGAATGAATGTTTTTCGAATCCGTGTTGTATTTAACTTGTTCTGAAGACGGAATGACACAAACAGTTAAGCTATGTAAACTACATATCTATTGGGAAGTACTCCCTACAAGAGCATTTTTCTACGAAATATGCCCCATTTCCGAAACTGGTGTTAGGAAAATTTGCGAAATCTGAGTGAATGCTTCTAGGTGACAATATGCCTTTTATGGTGGATGAAAGATCGGTAATCCACATGCTCACAACTCAGTAAGTAATGTTTGTCAAATCCGTCATGCATATAGCATGCTCGGGACAAAGAATATCATGGTGAGGGAAACTATGTAAATTAAAATACTATTTCATAGGACTCGCCCAAGAGAAATTTTCTGCGAAATCTTCATGATTTTTGAAACTGGCGTTAGGAAATTTCTGCGAAATCTGGTAAAAATTTCTAGGTATAAATATGCCTTGCATGGTGGATGAATGATCGCAATAAACATACTCACATCTCAGTAATGAATGCTTGTGAAATCCTTGATGCTTGTAGAATGTTCGGAACACGAAATGTCACGGTGAGGGAAATAATGTAAATTACATTTATATTGGGTAGAACTCGCTCCAAGAGGATTTATCTGCAAAATCTCCCTCATTTTCGAAACTCGTGTTAGGATAAAGCTGGGAAATCAGAGAAAAATTTTCTTGGTGTAACTCTGCCATGTATCGGGATGAAAGTTCAGTAATCCACATGTTCACAAATCAGTCATGAATGTTTTTTCGAATCCATGTTGTATGTAGCGTGTTCGTAACACAGAATGTCACGGTGGAGGAAGAAATGTAAATTAAATGTCTATTGGTGAGAACTAGCTCCAAGAAGATTTTTTTGAGAAAACTGCCTGATTTTGGAATCTGGCATTATGAATAAACTGCGAACTGAGAATAAATATATCTAGGTGGAAATATGCCTTGTATGGTGAATGAAATCTGTAATTCATGTAAAATGCTCACAACTCATTAAAAAAGTTTGTCGAATCCGTGTTGCATGTATCGTGTTCAGATCATGGAAAGTCACGGTGAGTGAAAAAATTTAAATAAACGGTCTAGTGGATACAACACTCTCAAAGAGAATTTTTCTGCACAATATGCCTCATTTTCTAAACTGGAGTTAAGTAAATGCTGCGAAATAAGATTAAAGGCTTCTCAGTGTAAATATGCCTTTCATAGTAGGTGAAAGATCAGTAATCCACATGCGAACAACTGAGTAGTGAATATGTGTCGAATCCGTGATGCACGTAGGATATACGGAACATGGAATTACACGGTGAGGGAATCTATGTCAATTACAATTCTGTTGGAAAGAACTCGATGTAAGACGGTTTTCCTGTGTAAACTGCCTGTTTTTCAAACCTGGCATTAGAAAATAGCTGGGAACTCAGAGTAAATAATTCTAAGTGTTAATAATCCTTGAATGGTGAATGAAAGCTTGGTAATCCACATGCTCACAAATCTGTAATAACTGTTTGTCGAATCTGTGATGCATGTAATGTGTTAGGAGCACAGAATGTCACGGTCAGTTAAACTATGTAAATTACATGTCGATCGAGTAGAACTCGATAAAAGAGCATTTTCCTGCCAAATATGCCTCATTTCCGAAACTGGCTTTTGGAAAAGACTGTGAAATCAGGGTAAATGTTTCTTGGTGTAAATATGCCTTGTATGGTGTTGAAAGTTTGGTAATCCACATGTTCTCACCTCAGTAATGAATGTTTGTCTTATCCTTGATGCATGTAACAGGTTCGGAACGCAGAATATCACGGTGAGGAAACTATGTAAATTCAGTGTTGATTAGGTAGAACCCGCTCCAAGTGAATTTTTCTGTGAAATCTACCTCAATTTCAAAACTGGTGTTAGGAAAAAGCTGGGAAATAAGAGTAAAATTTCTTCGGTGTCAATATGCCCATTTTGGTGATGAATGTTCATTAATCCTCGTGCTCACAACTCAGTAATGAATGTTTTTTCGAATCCGTGATGCATGTAACGTGTTCGGAACACAGAATATCATGGTTAGGATACTATGCTAACTAGAGGTCTAGTGGGTACATCAAGCTCAAAGTGTATTTTACTGAGCCATCTGCCTCATTTTTAAACTGGCATTAGAAAAAGCTGCAAAATCAGAGTAAATTCTGTAGGTGCACATATGCCTTTAATGGTGAATGAGATTTCGGTAATCCACATGCTCACAACTCAGTAATGAATGTTTTACAAGTCTGTGATGCAATTAATGTGTTTGGAAGATGGTATGACACGGTCAGGTAAGCTACGGAAATTACATATCTGTCGGGTAGAACTCGCTATAAGACCATTTATCTGTGAAATATTCCTCATATCCAAAACTGGCGTTAGGAAAAGCTGCGAAATCTGAGTCAATGCTTCTAGGTGACAATATGCCTTTTATGGTGGATGAAAGTTCGGTACTCCACATGCTCACAACTCATTAAAGAATGTTTGTGCAATCCGTCATGCATGTAGCGTGTTCGAAACACAGAATATCATGGTTAGGGAAACTGTGTAAATTAAATTTCTATTTGGCAGAACTCGCACCAAGAGGATTTTACTGCAAAAGCTTCATGATTTCTGAAACTGGCGTTATGAAAAACCTGCGAACTCTGAGTAAATATTTCTAGGAATAAATATGCCATGCATGGTGAATGAAAGTTTATAATACACATGCTCACATCTCAGTAATGAATTTTTGTCGAATCCGTGATGCTTGTATTGTGTTGGGAACACGGATGTCACGTTCTGGAAAACAATGTAATTTACATGCCTCGTGTGTAGAACTCACTCAAAGAGGATTTTTCAGCACAATCTTTCTCATTTTCTAACCTGGCGATAAGAATAAGCTGCAAAATCAAGGTAAATACTTCTATGTGTAAGGATTCCTTTTATGGTGAATGAAAGTTCGGTAATCCACATGCTCACAGCTCAGTAACCATTGTTTGTCGAATCCGTAATGCGTGTAGCATTTTCGGAACACCGAATGTCACGGTGAGGGAAACAAATTATATTACATGTCTATTGGGTAGAACTCGCTCCAAGAGTATTTTTCTATGAAAACTGCCTGATTTTCCATCTGACATTAGGGAAAATCTGCGCACACAGACGAAATGTTTCTAGGTGTAAAATGCCTTGTATGGTGGATGAAAGTTCTCTAATCCACATTCTCAGAACTCAGTAATGATTGTTTGTCAAGTCCATGATACATAAAGCCTGTTCTGAACACGGAACATCATGGTGAGGGAAACTGTGTAAATTACATGTCTATTGGTTATAAATCGCTCCAAGAGGATTTTTCTGTGAAATCTACCTCATTTTCGGATGTGGCATTAGGAAAAACCTGGGACACCAGAGTAAGTGTCTCTATGTGTAAATATGCCTTCTATGGTTGATGAAAGTTCAGTAATCCACATGTTCACAACTGAGAAATAAATGTTTGACGAATCCGTCATGCATGTAGTGTGTTCAGAACACGGATATTCACGGTGAGGGCAACTATGTAAATTACAAGTCTATTCTGTATAACTACCTCCACAAGGATATTTCTGTGGAAACTTCCTGATTTTTGATACTAGCATTAGAAAAAAGATGCGAACTCAATAAAATATTTCTAGGTGTTTATATGCCTTGAATGGTGAATGAAAGTTCGATTATCCACATGCTCACAACTCAGGAATGAATGTTTTTCGAATCCGTGTTGTATTTAACTTGTTCAGAAGACGGAATGACACAAACAGTTAAGCTATGTAAACTACATATCTATTGGGAAGTACTCCCTACAAGAGCATTTTTCTACGAAATATGCCTCATTTCCGAAACTGGTGTTAGGATAAGTTGCGAAATCTGAGTGAATGCTTCTAGGTGACAATATGCTTTTTATGGTGGATGAAAGATCGGTAATCCACATGCTCACAACTCAGTAAGTAATGTTTGTCAAATCCGTCATGCATATAGAGTGCTCGGGACAAAGAATATCATGGTGAGGGAAACTATGTAAATTAAAATACTATTTCATAGGACTCGCCCAAGAGAAATTTTCTGCGAAATCTTCATGATTTTTGAAACTGGCGTTAGGAAATTTCTGCGAAATCTGGTAAAAATTTCTAGGTATAAATATGCCTTGCATGGTGGATTAAAGATCGCAATAAACATACTCACATCTCAGTAATGAATGGTTGTGAAATCCTTGATGCTTGTAGAATGTTCGGAACACGAAATGTCACGGTGAGGGAAATAATGTAAATTATATTTGTATTGGGTAGAACTCGCTCCAAGAGGACTTATCTGCAAAATCTCCCTCATTTTCGAAACTCGTGTTAGGATAAAGCTGGGAAATCAGAGAAAAATTTTCTTGGTGTAACTCTGCCATGTATCGGGATGAAAGTTCAGTAATCCACATGTTCACAAATCAGTCATGAATGTTTTTTCGAATCCATGTTGTATGTAGCGTGTTCGTAACACAGAATGTCACGGTGGAGGAAGAAATGTAAATTAAATGTCTATTGGTGAGAACTAGCTCCAAGAAGATTTTTTTGAGAAAACTGCCTGATTTTGGAATCTGGCATTATGAATAAACTGCGAACTGAGAATAAATATATCTAGGTGGAAATATGCCTTGTATGGTGAATGAAATCTGTAATTCATGTAAAATGCTCACAACTCATTAAAAAAGTTTGTCGAATCCGTGTTGCATGTATCGTGTTCAGATCATGGAAAGTCACGGTGAGTGAAAAAATTTAAATAAACGGTCTAGTGGATACAACACACTCAAAGAGAATTTTTCTGCACAATATGCCTCATTTTCTAAACTGGAGTTAAGTAAATGCTGCGAAATAAGATTAAAGGCTTCTCAGTGTAAATATGCCTTTCATAGTAGGTGAAAGATCAGTAATCCACATGCGAACAACTGAGTAGTGAATATGTGTCGAATCCGTGATGCACGTAGGATATACGGAACATGGAATTACACGGTGAGGGAATCTATGTCAATTACAATTCTGTTGGAAAGAACTCGATGTAAGACGGTTTTCCTGTGTAAACTGCCTGTTTTTCAAACCTGGCATTAGAAAATAGCTGGGAACTCAGAGTAAATAATTCTAAGTGTTAATATTCCTTGAATGGTGAATGAAAGCTTGGTAATCCACATGCTCACAAATCTGTAATAACTGTTTGTCGAATCTGTGATGCATGTAATGTGTTAGGAGCACAGAATGTCACGGTCAGTTAAACTATGTAAATTACATGTCGATCGAGTAGAACTCGATAAAAGAGCATTTTCCTGCAAAATATGCCTCATTTCCGAAACTGGCTTTTGGAAAAGACTGTGAAATCAGGGTAAATGTTTCTTGGTGTAAATATGCCTTGTATGGTGTTGAAAGTTTGGTAATCCACATGTTCTCACCTCAGTAATGAATGTTTGTCTTATCCTTGATGCATGTAACAGGTTCGGAACGCAGAATATCACGGTGAGGAAACTATGTAAATTCAGTGTTGATTAGGTAGAACCCGCTCCAAGTGAATTTTTCTGTGAAATCTACCTCAATTTCAAAACTGGTGTTAGGAAAAAGCTGGGAAATAAGAGTAAAATTTCTTCGGTGTCAATATGCCCATTTTGGTGATGAATGTTCATTAATCCTCGTGCTCACAACTCAGTAATGAATGTTTTTTCGAATCCGTGATGCATGTAACGTGTTCGGAACACAGAATATCATGGTTAGGATACTATGCTAACTAGAGGTCTAGTGGGTACATCAAGCTCAAAGTGTATTTTACTGAGCCATCTGCCTCATTTTTAAACTGGCATTAGAAAAAGCTGCAAAATCAGAGTAAATTCTGTAGGTGCACATATGCCTTTAATGGTGAATGAGATTTCGGTAATCCACATGCTCACAACTCAGTAATGAATGTTTTACAAGTCTGTGATGCAATTAATGTGTTTGGAAGATGGTATGACACGGTCAGGTAAGCTACGGAAATTACATATCTGTCGGGTAGAACTCGCTATAAGACCATTTATCTGTGAAATATTCCTCATATCCAAAACTGGCGTTAGGAAAAGCTGCGAAATCTGAGTCAATGCTTCTAGGTGACAATATGCCTTTTATGGTGGATGAAAGTTCGGTACTCCACATGCTCACAACTCATTAAAGAATGTTTGTGCAATCCGTCATGCATGTAGCGTGTTCGAAACACAGAATATCATGGTTAGGGAAACTGTGTAAATTAAATTTCTATTTGGCAGAACTCGCACCAAGAGGATTTTACTGCAAAAGCTTCATGATTTCTGAAACTGGCGTTATGAAAAACCTGCGAACTCTGAGTAAATATTTCTAGGAATAAATATGCCATGCATGGTGAATGAAAGTTTATAATACACATGCTCACATCTCAGTAATGAATTTTTGTCGAATCCGTGATGCTTGTATTGTGTTGGGAACACGGATGTCACGTTCTGGAAAACAATGTAATTTACATGCCTCGTGTGTAGAACTCACTCAAAGAGGATTTTTCAGCACAATCTTTCTCATTTTCTAACCTGGCGATAAGAATAAGCTGCAAAATCAAGGTAAATACTTCTATGTGTAAGGATTCCTTTTATGGTGAATGAAAGTTCGGTAATCCACATGCTCACAGCTCAGTAACCATTGTTTGTCGAATCCGTAATGCGTGTAGCATTTTCGGAACACCGAATGTCACGGTGAGGGAACCAAATTATATTACATGTCTATTGGGTAGAACTCGCTCCAAGAGTATTTTTCTATGAAAACTGCCTGATTTTCGAATCTGACATTAGGGAAAATCTGCGCACACAGACGAAATGTTTCTAGGTGTAAAATGCCTTGTATGGTGGATGAAAGTTCTCTAATCCACATTCTCAGAACTCAGTAATGATTGTTTGTCGAATCCATGATACATAAAGCCTGTTCTGAACACGGAACATCATGGTGAGGGAAACTGTGTAAATTACATGTCTATTGGTTATAAATCGCTCCAAGAGGATTTTTCTGTGAAATCTACCTCATTTTCGGATGTGGCATTAGGAAAAATCTGGGACACCAGAGTAAGTGTCTCTATGTGTAAATATGCCTTCTATGGTTGATGAAAGTTCAGTAATCCACATGTTCACAACTCAGAAATAAATGTTTGACGAATCCGTCATGCATGTAGTGTGTTCAGAACACGGATATTCACGGTGAGGGCAACTATGTAAATTACAAGTCTATTCTGTATAACTACCTCCACAAGGATATTTCTGTGGAAACTTCCTGATTTTTGATACTAGCATTAGAAAAAAGATGCGAACTCAATAAAATATTTCTAGGTGTTTATATGCCTTGAATGGTGATTGAAAGCTCGGTTATCCACATGCTCACAACTCAGGAATGAATGTTTTTCGAATCCGTGTTGTATTTAACTTGTTCGGAAGACGGAATGACACAAACAGTTAAGCTATGTAAACTACATATCTATTGGGAAGAACTCCCTACAAGAGCATTTTTCTACGAAATATGCCTCATTTCCGAAACTGGTGTTAGGAAAAGTTGCGAAATCTGAGTGAATGCTTCTAGGTGACAATATGCTTTTTATGGTGGATGACAGATCGGTAATCCACATGCTCACAACTCAGTAAGTAATGTTTGTCAAATCCGTCATGCATATAGAGTGCTCGGGACAAAGAATATCATGGTGAGGGAAACTATGTAAATTAAAATACTATTTCATAGGACTCGCCCAAGAGAAATTTTCTGCGAAATCTTCATGATTTTTGAAACTGGCGTTAGGAAATTTCTGCGAAATCTGGTAAAAATTTCTAGGTATAAATATGCCTTGCATGGTGGATTAAAGATCGCAATACACATACTCACATCTCAGTAATGAATGGTTGTGAAATCCTTGATGCTTGTAGAATGTTCGGAACACGAAATGTCACGGTGAGGGAAATAATGTAAATTACATTTGTATTGGGTAGAACTCGCTCCAAGAGGACTTATCTGCAAAATCTCCCTCATTTTCGAAACTCGTGTTAGGATAAAGCTGGGAAATCAGAGAAAAATTTTCTTGGTGTAACTCTGCCATGTATCGGGATGAAAGTTCAGTAATCCACATGCTCACAAATCAGTCATGAATGTCTTTTCGAATCCTTGTTTTATGTAGCGTGTTCGTAACACAGAATGTCACGGTGGAGGAAGAAATGTAAATTAAATGTCTATTGGTGAGAACTCGCTCCAAGAAGATTTTTTTGAGAAAACTGCCTGATTTTGGAATCTGGCATTATGAATAAACTGCGAACTGAGAATAAATATATCTAGGTGGAAATATGCCTTGTATGGTGAATGAAATCTGTAATTCATGTAAAATGCTCACAACTCATTAAAAAAGTTTGTCGAATCCGTGTTGCATGTATCGTGTTCAGATCATGGAAAGTCACGGTGAGTGAAACAATTTAAATAAACGGTCTAGTGGATACAACACACTCAAAGAGAATTTTTCTGCACAATATGCCTCATTTTCTAAACTGGAGTTAAGTAAATGCTGCGAAATAAGATTAAAGGCTTCTCAGTGTAAATATGCCTTTCATAGTAGGTGAAAGATCAGTAATCCACATGCGAACAACTGAGTAGTGAATATGTGTCGAATCCGTGATGCACGTAGGATATACGGAACATGGAATTACACGGTGAGGGAATCTATGTCAATTACAATTCTGTTGGAAAGAACTCGATGTAAGACGGTTTTCCTGTGTAAACTGCCTGTTTTTCAAACCTGGCATTAGAAAATAGCTGGGAACTCAGAGTAAATAATTCTAAGTGTTAATATTCCTTGAATGGTGAATGAAAGCTCGGTAATCCACATGCTCACAAATCTGTAATAACTGTTTGTCGAATCTGTGATGCATGTAATGTTTTAGGAGCACAGAATGTCACGGTCAGTTAAACTATGTAAATTACATGTCGATCGGGTAGAACTCGATAAAAGAGCATTTTCCTGCAAAATATGCCTCATTTCCGAAACTGGCTTTTGGAAAAGACTGTGAAATCAGGGTAAATGTTTCTTGGTGTAAATATGCCTTGTATGGTGTTGAAAGTTTGGTAATCCACATGTTCTCACCTCAGTAATGAATGTTTGTCTTATCCTTGATGCATGTAACAGGTTCGGAACGCAGAATATCACGGTGAGGAAACTATGTAAATTCAGTGTTGATTAGGTAGAACCCGCTCCAAGTGAATTTTTCTGTGAAATCTACCTCAATTTCAAAACTGGTGTTAGGAAAAAGCTGGGAAATAAGAGTAAAATTACTTCGGTGTCAATATGCCCATTTTGGTGATGAATGTTCATTAATCCTCGTGCTCACAACTCAGTAATGAATGTTTTTTCGAATCCGTGATGCATGTAACGTGTTCGGAACACAGAATATCATGGTTAGGATACTATGTTAACTAGAGGTCTAGTGGGTACATCAAGCTCAATGTGTATTTTACTGAGCCATCTGCCTCATTTTTAAACTGGCATTAGAAAAAGCTACAAAATCAGAGTAAATTCTGTAGGTGCACATATGCCTTTAATGGTGAATGAGATTTCGGTAATCCACATGCTCACAACTCAGTAATGAATGTTTTACAAGACTGTGATGCAATTAATGTGTTTGGAAGATGGTATGACACGGTCAGGTAAGCTACGGAAATTACATATCTGTCGGGTAGAACTCGCTATAAGACCATTTATCTGTGAAATATTCCTCATATCCAAAACTGGCGTTAGGAAAAGCTGCGAAATCTGAGTCAATGCTTCTAGGTGACAATATGCCTTTTATGGTGGATGAAAGTTCGGTACTCCACATGCTCACAACTCATTAAAGAATGTTTGTGCAATCCGTCATGCATGTAGCGTGTTCGAAACACAGAATATCATGGTTAGGGAAACTGTGTAAATTAAATTTCTATTTGGCAGAACTCGCACCAAGAGGATTTTACTGCAAAAGCTTCATGATTTCTGAAACTGGCGTTATGAAAAACCTGCGAACTCTGAGTAAATATTTCTAGGAATAAATATGCCATGCATGGTGAATGAAAGTTTATAATACACATGCTCACATCTCAGTAATGAATTTTTGTCGAATCCGTGATGCTTGTATTGTGTTGGGAACACGGATGTCACGTTCTGGAAAACAATGTAATTTACATGCCTCGTGTGTAGAACTCACTCAAAGAGGATTTTTCAGCACAATCTTTCTCATTTTCTAACCTGGCGATAAGAATAAGCTGCAAAATCAAGGTAAATACTTCTATGTGTAAGGATTCCTTTTATGGTGAATGAAAGTTCGGTAATCCACATGCTCACAGCTCAGTAACCATTGTTTGTCGAATCCGTAATGCGTGTAGCATTTTCGGAACACCGAATGTCACGGTGAGGGAAACAAATTATATTACATGTCTATTGGGTAGAACTCGCTCCAAGAGTATTTTTCTATGAAAACTGCCTGATTTTCGAATCTGACATTAGGGAAAATCTGCGCACACAGACGAAATGTTTCTAGGTGTAAAATGCCTTGTATGGTGGATGAAAGTTCTCTAATCCACATTCTCAGAACTCAGTAATGATTGTTTGTCGAATCCATGATACATAAAGCCTGTTCTGAACACGGAACATCATGGTGAGGGAAACTGTGTAAATTACATGTCTATTGGTTATAAATCGCTCCAAGAGGATTTTTCTGTGAAATCTACCTCATTTTCGGATGTGGCATTAGGAAAAATCTGGGACACCAGAGTAAGTGTCTCTATGTGTAAATATGCCTTCTATGGTTGATGAAAGTTCAGTAATCCACATGTTCACAACTCAGAAATAAATGTTTGACGAATCCGTCATGCATGTAGTGTGTTCAGAACACGGATATTCACGGTGAGGGCAACTATGTAAATTACAAGTCTATTCTGTATAACTACCTCCACAAGGATATTTCTGTGGAAACTTCCTGATTTTTGATACTAGCATTAGAAAAAAGATGCGAACTCAATAAAATATTTCTAGGTGTTTATATGCCTTGAATGGTGATTGAAAGCTCGGTTATCCACATGCTCACAACTCAGGAATGAATGTTTTTCGAATCCGTGTTGTATTTAACTTGTTCGGAAGACGGAATGACACAAACAGTTAAGCTATGTAAACTACATATCTATTGGGAAGAACTCCCTACAAGAGCATTTTTCTACGAAATATGCCTCATTTCCGAAACTGGTGTTAGGAAAAGTTGCGAAATCTGAGTGAATGCTTCTAGGTGACAATATGCTTTTTATGGTGGATGACAGATCGGTAATCCACATGCTCACAACTCAGTAAGTAATGTTTGTCAAATCCGTCATGCATATAGAGTGCTCGGGACAAAGAATATCATGGTGAGGGAAACTATGTAAATTAAAATACTATTTCATAGGACTCGCCCAAGAGAAATTTTCTGCGAAATCTTCATGATTTTTGAAACTGGCGTTAGGAAATTTCTGCGAAATCTGGTAAAAATTTCTAGGTATAAATATGCCTTGCATGGTGGATTAAAGATCGCAATACACATACTCACATCTCAGTAATGAATGGTTGTGAAATCCTTGATGCTTGTAGAATGTTCGGAACACGAAATGTCACGGTGAGGGAAATAATGTAAATTACATTTGTATTGGGTAGAACTCGCTCCAAGAGGACTTATCTGCAAAATCTCCCTCATTTTCGAAACTCGTGTTAGGATAAAGCTGGGAAATCAGAGAAAAATTTTCTTGGTGTAAATCTGCCATGTATCGGGATGAAAGTTCAGTAATCCACATGCTCACAAATCAGTCATGAATGTCTTTTCGAATCCTTGTTTTATGTAGCGTGTTCGTAACACAGAATGTCACGGTGGAGGAAGAAATGTAAATTAAATGTCTATTGGTGAGAACTCGCTCCAAGAAGATTTTTTTGAGAAAACTGCCTGATTTTGGAATCTGGCATTATGAATAAACTGCGAACTGAGAATAAATATATCTAGGTGGAAATATGCCTTGTATGGTGAATGAAATCTGTAATTCATGTAAAATGCTCACAACTCATTAAAAAAGTTTGTCGAATTCGTGTTGCATGTATCGTGTTCAGATCATGGAAAGTCACGGTGAGTGAAACAATTTAAATAAACGGTCTAGTGGATACAACACACTCAAACAGAATTTTTCTGCACAATATGCCTCATTTTCTAAACTGGAGTTAAGTAAATGCTGCGAAATAAGATTAAAGGCTTCTCAGTGTAAATATGCCTTTCATAGTAGGTGAAAGATCAGTAATCCACATGCGAACAACTGAGTAGTGAATATGTGTCGAATCCGTGATGCACGTAGGATATACGGAACATGGAATTACACGGTGAGGGAATCTATGTCAATTACAATTCTGTTGGAAAGAACTCGATGTAAGACGGTTTTCCTGTGTAAACTGCCTGTTTTTCAAACCTGGCATTAGAAAATAGCTGGGAACTCAGAGTAAATAATTCTAAGTGTTAATATTCCTTGAATGGTGAATGAAAGCTCGGTAATCCACATGCTCACAAATCTGTAATAACTGTTTGTCGAATCTGTGATGCATGTAATGTGTTAGGAGCACAGAATGTCACGGTCAGTTAAACTATGTAAATTACATGTCGATCGGGTAGAACTCGATAAAAGAGCATTTTCCTGCAAAATATGCCTCATTTCCGAAACTGGCTTTTGGAAAAGACTGTGAAATCAGGGTAAATGTTTCTTGGTGTAAATATGCCTTGTATGGTGTTGAAAGTTTGGTAATCCACATGTTCTCACCTCAGTAATGAATGTTTGTCTTATCCTTGATGCATGTAACAGGTTCGGAACGCAGAATATCACGGTGAGGAAACTATGTAAATTCAGTGTTGATTAGGTAGAACCCGCTCCAAGTGAATTTTTCTGTGAAATCTACCTCAATTTCAAAACTGGTGTTAGGAAAAAGCTGGGAAATAAGAGTAAAATTTCTTCGGTGTCAATATGCCCATTTTGGTGATGAATGTTCATTAATCCTCGTGCTCACAACTCAGTAATGAATGTTTTTTCGAATCCGTGATGCATGTAACGTGTTCGGAACACAGAATATCATGGTTAGGATACTATGTTAACTAGAGGTCTAGTGGGTACATCAAGCTCAATGTGTATTTTACTGAGCCATCTGCCTCATTTTTAAACTGGCATTAGAAAAAGCTACAAAATCAGAGTAAATTCTGTAGGTGCACATATGCCTTTAATGGTGAATGAGATTTCGGTAATCCACATGCTCACAACTCAGTAATGAATGTTTTACAAGACTGTGATGCAATTAATGTGTTTGGAAGATGGTATGACACGGTCAGGTAAGCTACGGAAATTACATATCTGTCGGGTAGAACTCGCTATAAGACCATTTATCTGTGAAATATTCCTCATATCCAAAACTGGCGTTAGGAAAAGCTGCGAAATCTGAGTCAATGCTTCTAGGTGACAATATGCCTTTTATGGTGGATGAAAGTTCGGTACTCCACATGCTCACAACTCATTAAAGAATGTTTGTGCAATCCGTCATGCATGTAGCGTGTTCGAAACACAGAATATCATGGTTAGGGAAACTGTGTAAATTAAATTTCTATTTGGCAGAACTCGCACCAAGAGGATTTTACTGCAAAAGCTTCATGATTTCTGAAACTGGCGTTATGAAAAACCTGCGAACTCTGAGTAAATATTTCTAGGAATAAATATGCCATGCATGGTGAATGAAAGTTTATAATACACATGCTCACATCTCAGTAATGAATTTTTGTCGAATCCGTGATGCTTGTATTGTGTTGGGAACACGGATGTCACGTTCTGGAAAACAATGTAATTTACATGCCTCGTGTGTAGAACTCACTCAAAGAGGATTTTTCAGCACAATCTTTCTCATTTTCTAACCTGGCGATAAGAATAAGCTGCAAAATCAAGGTAAATACTTCTATGTGTAAGGATTCCTTTTATGGTGAATGAAAGTTCGGTAATCCACATGCTCACAGCTCAGTAACCATTGTTTGTCGAATCCGTAATGCGTGTAGCATTTTCGGAACACCGAATGTCACGGTGAGGGAAACAAATTATATTACATGTCTATTGGGTAGAACTCGCTCCAAGAGTATTTTTCTATGAAAACTGCCTGATTTTCGAATCTGACATTAGGGAAAATCTGCGCACACAGACGAAATGTTTCTAGGTGTAAAATGCCTTGTATGGTGGATGAAAGTTCTCTAATCCACATTCTCAGAACTCAGTAATGATTGTTTGTCGAATCCATGATACATAAAGCCTGTTCTGAACACGGAACATCATGGTGAGGGAAACTGTGTAAATTACATGTCTATTGGTTATAAATCGCTCCAAGAGGATTTTTCTGTGAAATCTACCTCATTTTCGGATGTGGCATTAGGAAAAATCTGGGACACCAGAGTAAGTGTCTCTATGTGTAAATATGCCTTCTATGGTTGATGAAAGTTCAGTAATCCACATGTTCACAACTCAGAAATAAATGTTTGACGAATCCGTCATGCATGTAGTGTGTTCAGAACACGGATATTCACGGTGAGGGCAACTATGTAAATTACAAGTCTATTCTGTATAACTACCTCCACAAGGATATTTCTGTGGAAACTTCCTGATTTTTGATACTAGCATTAGAAAAAAGATGCGAACTCAATAAAATATTTCTAGGTGTTTATATGCCTTGAATGGTGATTGAAAGCTCGGTTATCCACATGCTCACAACTCAGGAATGAATGTTTTTCGAATCCGTGTTGTATTTAACTTGTTCGGAAGACGGAATGACACAAACAGTTAAGCTATGTAAACTACATATCTATTGGGAAGAACTCCCTACAAGAGCATTTTTCTACGAAATATGCCTCATTTCCGAAACTGGTGTTAGGAAAAGTTGCGAAATCTGAGTGAATGCTTCTAGGTGACAATATGCTTTTTATGGTGGATGACAGATCGGTAATCCACATGCTCACAACTCAGTAAGTAATGTTTGTCAAATCCGTCATGCATATAGAGTGCTCGGGACAAAGAATATCATGGTGAGGGAAACTATGTAAATTAAAATACTATTTCATAGGACTCGCCCAAGAGAAATTTTCTGCGAAATCTTCATGATTTTTGAAACTGGCGTTAGGAAATTTCTGCGAAATCTGGTAAAAATTTCTAGGTATAAATATGCCTTGCATGGTGGATTAAAGATCGCAATACACATACTCACATCTCAGTAATGAATGGTTGTGAAATCCTTGATGCTTGTAGAATGTTCGGAACACGAAATGTCACGGTGAGGGAAATAATGTAAATTACATTTGTATTGGGTAGAACTCGCTCCAAGAGGACTTATCTGCAAAATCTCCCTCATTTTCGAAACTCGTGTTAGGATAAAGCTGGGAAATCAGAGAAAAATTTTCTTGGTGTAAATCTGCCATGTATCGGGATGAAAGTTCAGTAATCCACATGCTCACAAATCAGTCATGAATGTCTTTTCGAATCCTTGTTTTATGTAGCGTGTTCGTAACACAGAATGTCACGGTGGAGGAAGAAATGTAAATTAAATGTCTATTGGTGAGAACTCGCTCCAAGAAGATTTTTTTGAGAAAACTGCCTGATTTTGGAATCTGGCATTATGAATAAACTGCGAACTGAGAATAAATATATCTAGGTGGAAATATGCCTTGTATGGTGAATGAAATCTGTAATTCATGTAAAATGCTCACAACTCATTAAAAAAGTTTGTCGAATTCGTGTTGCATGTATCGTGTTCAGATCATGGAAAGTCACGGTGAGTGAAACAATTTAAATAAACGGTCTAGTGGATACAACACACTCAAAGAGAATTTTTCTGCACAATATGCCTCATTTTCTAAACTGGAGTTAAGTAAATGCTGCGAAATAAGATTAAAGGCTTCTCAGTGTAAATATGCCTTTCATAGTAGGTGAAAGATCAGTAATCCACATGCGAACAACTGAGTAGTGAATATGTGTCGAATCCGTGATGCACGTAGGATATACGGAACATGGAATTACACGGTGAGGGAATCTATGTCAATTACAATTCTGTTGGAAAGAACTCGATGTAAGACGGTTTTCCTGTGTAAACTGCCTGTTTTTCAAACCTGGCATTAGAAAATAGCTGGGAACTCAGAGTAAATAATTCTAAGTGTTAATATTCCTTGAATGGTGAATGAAAGCTCGGTAATCCACATGCTCACAAATCTGTAATAACTGTTTGTCGAATCTGTGATGCATGTAATGTGTTAGGAGCACAGAATGTCACGGTCAGTTAAACTATGTAAATTACATGTCGATCGGGTAGAACTCGATAAAAGAGCATTTTCCTGCAAAATATGCCTCATTTCCGAAACTGGCTTTTGGAAAAGACTGTGAAATCAGGGTAAATGTTTCTTGGTGTAAATATGCCTTGTATGGTGTTGAAAGTTTGGTAATCCACATGTTCTCACCTCAGTAATGAATGTTTGTCTTATCCTTGATGCATGTAACAGGTTCGGAACGCAGAATATCACGGTGAGGAAACTATGTAAATTCAGTGTTGATTAGGTAGAACCCGCTCCAAGTGAATTTTTCTGTGAAATCTACCTCAATTTCAAAACTGGTGTTAGGAAAAAGCTGGGAAATAAGAGTAAAATTACTTCGGTGTCAATATGCCCATTTTGGTGATGAATGTTCATTAATCCTCGTGCTCACAACTCAGTAATGAATGTTTTTTCGAATCCGTGATGCATGTAACGTGTTCGGAACACAGAATATCATGGTTAGGATACTATGTTAACTAGAGGTCTAGTGGGTACATCAAGCTCAATGTGTATTTTACTGAGCCATCTGCCTCATTTTTAAACTGGCATTAGAAAAAGCTACAAAATCAGAGTAAATTCTGTAGGTGCACATATGCCTTTAATGGTGAATGAGATTTCGGTAATCCACATGCTCACAACTCAGTAATGAATGTTTTACAAGACTGTGATGCAATTAATGTGTTTGGAAGATGGTATGACACGGTCAGGTAAGCTACGGAAATTACATATCTGTCGGGTAGAACTCGCTATAAGACCATTTATCTGTGAAATATTCCTCATATCCAAAACTGGCGTTAGGAAAAGCTGCGAAATCTGAGTCAATGCTTCTAGGTGACAATATGCCTTTTATGGTGGATGAAAGTTCGGTACTCCACATGCTCACAACTCATTAAAGAATGTTTGTGCAATCCGTCATGCATGTAGCGTGTTCGAAACACAGAATATCATGGTTAGGGAAACTGTGTAAATTAAATTTCTATTTGGCAGAACTCGCACCAAGAGGATTTTACTGCAAAAGCTTCATGATTTCTGAAACTGGCGTTATGAAAAACCTGCGAACTCTGAGTAAATATTTCTAGGAATAAATATGCCATGCATGGTGAATGAAAGTTTATAATACACATGCTCACATCTCAGTAATGAATTTTTGTCGAATCCGTGATGCTTGTATTGTGTTGGGAACACGGATGTCACGTTCTGGAAAACAATGTAATTTACATGCCTCGTGTGTAGAACTCACTCAAAGAGGATTTTTCAGCACAATCTTTCTCATTTTCTAACCTGGCGATAAGAATAAGCTGCAAAATCAAGGTAAATACTTCTATGTGTAAGGATTCCTTTTATGGTGAATGAAAGTTCGGTAATCCACATGCTCACAGCTCAGTAACCATTGTTTGTCGAATCCGTAATGCGTGTAGCATTTTCGGAACACCGAATGTCACGGTGAGGGAAACAAATTATATTACATGTCTATTGGGTAGAACTCGCTCCAAGAGTATTTTTCTATGAAAACTGCCTGATTTTCGAATCTGACATTAGGGAAAATCTGCGCACACAGACGAAATGTTTCTAGGTGTAAAATGCCTTGTATGGTGGATGAAAGTTCTCTAATCCACATTCTCAGAACTCAGTAATGATTGTTTGTCGAATCCATGATACATAAAGCCTGTTCTGAACACGGAACATCATGGTGAGGGAAACTGTGTAAATTACATGTCTATTGGTTATAAATCGCTCCAAGAGGATTTTTCTGTGAAATCTACCTCATTTTCGGATGTGGCATTAGGAAAAATCTGGGACACCAGAGTAAGTGTCTCTATGTGTAAATATGCCTTCTATGGTTGATGAAAGTTCAGTAATCCACATGTTCACAACTCAGAAATAAATGTTTGACGAATCCGTCATGCATGTAGTGTGTTCAGAACACGGATATTCACGGTGAGGGCAACTATGTAAATTACAAGTCTATTCTGTATAACTACCTCCACAAGGATATTTCTGTGGAAACTTCCTGATTTTTGATACTAGCATTAGAAAAAAGATGCGAACTCAATAAAATATTTCTAGGTGTTTATATGCCTTGAATGGTGATTGAAAGCTCGGTTATCCACATGCTCACAACTCAGGAATGAATGTTTTTCGAATCCGTGTTGTATTTAACTTGTTCGGAAGACGGAATGACACAAACAGTTAAGCTATGTAAACTACATATCTATTGGGAAGAACTCCCTACAAGAGCATTTTTCTACGAAATATGCCTCATTTCCGAAACTGGTGTTAGGAAAAGTTGCGAAATCTGAGTGAATGCTTCTAGGTGACAATATGCTTTTTATGGTGGATGACAGATCGGTAATCCACATGCTCACAACTCAGTAAGTAATGTTTGTCAAATCCGTCATGCATATAGAGTGCTCGGGACAAAGAATATCATGGTGAGGGAAACTATGTAAATTAAAATACTATTTCATAGGACTCGCCCAAGAGAAATTTTCTGCGAAATCTTCATGATTTTTGAAACTGGCGTTAGGAAATTTCTGCGAAATCTGGTAAAAATTTCTAGGTATAAATATGCCTTGCATGGTGGATTAAAGATCGCAATACACATACTCACATCTCAGTAATGAATGGTTGTGAAATCCTTGATGCTTGTAGAATGTTCGGAACACGAAATGTCACGGTGAGGGAAATAATGTAAATTACATTTGTATTGGGTAGAACTCGCTCCAAGAGGACTTATCTGCAAAATCTCCCTCATTTTCGAAACTCGTGTTAGGATAAAGCTGGGAAATCAGAGAAAAATTTTCTTGGTGTAAATCTGCCATGTATCGGGATGAAAGTTCAGTAATCCACATGCTCACAAATCAGTCATGAATGTCTTTTCGAATCCTTGTTTTATGTAGCGTGTTCGTAACACAGAATGTCACGGTGGAGGAAGAAATGTAAATTAAATGTCTATTGGTGAGAACTCGCTCCAAGAAGATTTTTTTGAGAAAACTGCCTGATTTTGGAATCTGGCATTATGAATAAACTGCGAACTGAGAATAAATATATCTAGGTGGAAATATGCCTTGTATGGTGAATGAAATCTGTAATTCATGTAAAATGCTCACAACTCATTAAAAAAGTTTGTCGAATTCGTGTTGCATGTATCGTGTTCAGATCATGGAAAGTCACGGTGAGTGAAACAATTTAAATAAACGGTCTAGTGGATACAACACACTCAAAGAGAATTTTTCTGCACAATATGCCTCATTTTCTAAACTGGAGTTAAGTAAATGCTGCGAAATAAGATTAAAGGCTTCTCAGTGTAAATATGCCTTTCATAGTAGGTGAAAGATCAGTAATCCACATGCGAACAACTGAGTAGTGAATATGTGTCGAATCCGTGATGCACGTAGGATATACGGAACATGGAATTACACGGTGAGGGAATCTATGTCAATTACAATTCTGTTGGAAAGAACTCGATGTAAGACGGTTTTCCTGTGTAAACTGCCTGTTTTTCAAACCTGGCATTAGAAAATAGCTGGGAACTCAGAGTAAATAATTCTAAGTGTTAATATTCCTTGAATGGTGAATGAAAGCTCGGTAATCCACATGCTCACAAATCTGTAATAACTGTTTGTCGAATCTGTGATGCATGTAATGTGTTAGGAGCACAGAATGTCACGGTCAGTTAAACTATGTAAATTACATGTCGATCGGGTAGAACTCGATAAAAGAGCATTTTCCTGCAAAATATGCCTCATTTCCGAAACTGGCTTTTGGAAAAGACTGTGAAATCAGGGTAAATGTTTCTTGGTGTAAATATGCCTTGTATGGTGTTGAAAGTTTGGTAATCCACATGTTCTCACCTCAGTAATGAATGTTTGTCTTATCCTTGATGCATGTAACAGGTTCGGAACGCAGAATATCACGGTGAGGAAACTATGTAAATTCAGTGTTGATTAGGTAGAACCCGCTCCAAGTGAATTTTTCTGTGAAATCTACCTCAATTTCAAAACTGGTGTTAGGAAAAAGCTGGGAAATAAGAGTAAAATTACTTCGGTGTCAATATGCCCATTTTGGTGATGAATGTTCATTAATCCTCGTGCTCACAACTCAGTAATGAATGTTTTTTCGAATCCGTGATGCATGTAACGTGTTCGGAACACAGAATATCATGGTTAGGATACTATGTTAACTAGAGGTCTAGTGGGTACATCAAGCTCAATGTGTATTTTACTGAGCCATCTGCCTCATTTTTAAACTGGCATTAGAAAAAGCTACAAAATCAGAGTAAATTCTGTAGGTGCACATATGCCTTTAATGGTGAATGAGATTTCGGTAATCCACATGCTCACAACTCAGTAATGAATGTTTTACAAGACTGTGATGCAATTAATGTGTTTGGAAGATGGTATGACACGGTCAGGTAAGCTACGGAAATTACATATCTGTCGGGTAGAACTCGCTATAAGACCATTTATCTGTGAAATATTCCTCATATCCAAAACTGGCGTTAGGAAAAGCTGCGAAATCTGAGTCAATGCTTCTAGGTGACAATATGCCTTTTATGGTGGATGAAAGTTCGGTACTCCACATGCTCACAACTCATTAAAGAATGTTTGTGCAATCCGTCATGCATGTAGCGTGTTCGAAACACAGAATATCATGGTTAGGGAAACTGTGTAAATTAAATTTCTATTTGGCAGAACTCGCACCAAGAGGATTTTACTGCAAAAGCTTCATGATTTCTGAAACTGGCGTTATGAAAAACCTGCGAACTCTGAGTAAATATTTCTAGGAATAAATATGCCATGCATGGTGAATGAAAGTTTATAATACACATGCTCACATCTCAGTAATGAATTTTTGTCGAATCCGTGATGCTTGTATTGTGTTGGGAACACGGATGTCACGTTCTGGAAAACAATGTAATTTACATGCCTCGTGTGTAGAACTCACTCAAAGAGGATTTTTCAGCACAATCTTTCTCATTTTCTAACCTGGCGATAAGAATAAGCTGCAAAATCAAGGTAAATACTTCTATGTGTAAGGATTCCTTTTATGGTGAATGAAAGTTCGGTAATCCACATGCTCACAGCTCAGTAACCATTGTTTGTCGAATCCGTAATGCGTGTAGCATTTTCGGAACACCGAATGTCACGGTGAGGGAAACAAATTATATTACATGTCTATTGGGTAGAACTCGCTCCAAGAGTATTTTTCTATGAAAACTGCCTGATTTTCGAATCTGACATTAGGGAAAATCTGCGCACACAGACGAAATGTTTCTAGGTGTAAAATGCCTTGTATGGTGGATGAAAGTTCTCTAATCCACATTCTCAGAACTCAGTAATGATTGTTTGTCGAATCCATGATACATAAAGCCTGTTCTGAACACGGAACATCATGGTGAGGGAAACTGTGTAAATTACATGTCTATTGGTTATAAATCGCTCCAAGAGGATTTTTCTGTGAAATCTACCTCATTTTCGGATGTGGCATTAGGAAAAATCTGGGACACCAGAGTAAGTGTCTCTATGTGTAAATATGCCTTCTATGGTTGATGAAAGTTCAGTAATCCACATGTTCACAACTCAGAAATAAATGTTTGACGAATCCGTCATGCATGTAGTGTGTTCAGAACACGGATATTCACGGTGAGGGCAACTATGTAAATTACAAGTCTATTCTGTATAACTACCTCCACAAGGATATTTCTGTGGAAACTTCCTGATTTTTGATACTAGCATTAGAAAAAAGATGCGAACTCAATAAAATATTTCTAGGTGTTTATATGCCTTGAATGGTGATTGAAAGCTCGGTTATCCACATGCTCACAACTCAGGAATGAATGTTTTTCGAATCCGTGTTGTATTTAACTTGTTCGGAAGACGGAATGACACAAACAGTTAAGCTATGTAAACTACATATCTATTGGGAAGAACTCCCTACAAGAGCATTTTTCTACGAAATATGCCTCATTTCCGAAACTGGTGTTAGGAAAAGTTGCGAAATCTGAGTGAATGCTTCTAGGTGACAATATGCTTTTTATGGTGGATGACAGATCGGTAATCCACATGCTCACAACTCAGTAAGTAATGTTTGTCAAATCCGTCATGCATATAGAGTGCTCGGGACAAAGAATATCATGGTGAGGGAAACTATGTAAATTAAAATACTATTTCATAGGACTCGCCCAAGAGAAATTTTCTGCGAAATCTTCATGATTTTTGAAACTGGCGTTAGGAAATTTCTGCGAAATCTGGTAAAAATTTCTAGGTATAAATATGCCTTGCATGGTGGATTAAAGATCGCAATACACATACTCACATCTCAGTAATGAATGGTTGTGAAATCCTTGATGCTTGTAGAATGTTCGGAACACGAAATGTCACGGTGAGGGAAATAATGTAAATTACATTTGTATTGGGTAGAACTCGCTCCAAGAGGACTTATCTGCAAAATCTCCCTCATTTTCGAAACTCGTGTTAGGATAAAGCTGGGAAATCAGAGAAAAATTTTCTTGGTGTAACTCTGCCATGTATCGGGATGAAAGTTCAGTAATCCACATGCTCACAAATCAGTCATGAATGTCTTTTCGAATCCATGTTTTATGTAGCGTGTTCGTAACACAGAATGTCACGGTGGAGGAAGAAATGTAAATTAAATGTCTATTGGTGAGAACTCGCTCCAAGAAGATTTTTTTGAGAAAACTGCCTGATTTTGGAATCTGGCATTATGAATAAACTGCGAACTGAGAATAAATATATCTAGGTGGAAATATGCCTTGTATGGTGAATGAAATCTGTAATTCATGTAAAATGCTCACAACTCATTAAAAAAGTTTGTCGAATCCGTGTTGCATGTATCGTGTTCAGATCATGGAAAGTCACGGTGAGTGAAACAATTTAAATAAACGGTCTAGTGGATACAACACACTCAAACAGAATTTTTCTGCACAATATGCCTCATTTTCTAAACTGGAGTTAAGTAAATGCTGCGAAATAAGATTAAAGGCTTCTCAGTGTAAATATGCCTTTCATAGTAGGTGAAAGATCAGTAATCCACATGCGAACAACTGAGTAGTGAATATGTGTCGAATCCGTGATGCACGTAGGATATACGGAACATGGAATTACACGGTGAGGGAATCTATGTCAATTACAATTCTGTTGGATAGAACTTGATGTAAGACGACTTTCCTGTGTAAACTGCCTGTTTTTCAAACCTGGCATTAGAAAATAGCTGGGAACTCAGAGTAAATTATTCTAAGTGTTAATATTCCTTGAATGGTGAATGAAAGCTCGGTAATCCACATGCTCACAAATCTGTAATAACTGTTTGTCGAATCTGTGATGCATGTAATGTGTTAGGAGCACAGAATGTCACGGTCAGTTAAACTATGTAAATTACATGTCGATCGAGTAGAACTCGATAAAAGAGCATTTTCCTGCAAAATATTCCTCATTTCCGAAACTGGCTTTTGGAAAAGACTGTGAAATCAGGGTAAATGTTTCTTGGTGTAAATATGCCTTGTATGGTGTTGAAAGTTTGGTAATCCACATGTTCTCACCTCAGTAATGAATGTTTGTCTTATCCTTGATGCATGTAACAGGTTCGGAACGCAGAATATCACGGTGAGGAAACTATGTAAATTCAGTGTTGATTAGGTAGAACCCGCTCCAAGTGAATTTTTCTGTGAAATCTACCTCAATTTCAAAACTGGTGTTAGGAAAAAGCTGGGAAATAAGAGTAAAATTTCTTCGGTGTCAATATGCCCATTTTGGTGATGAATGTTCATTAATCCTCGTGCTCACAACTCAGTAATGAATGTTTTTTCGAATCCGTGATGCATGTAACGTGTTCGGAACACAGAATATCATGGTTAGGATACTATGTTAACTAGAGGTCTAGTGGGTACATCAAGCTCAAAGTGTATTTTACTGAGCCATCTGCCTCATTTTTAAACTGGCATTAGAAAAAGCTGCAAAATCAGAGTAAATTCTGTAGGTGCACATATGCCTTTAATGGTGAATGAGATTTCGGTAATCCACATGCTCACAACTCAGTAATGAATGTTTTTCAAGTCTGTGATGCAATTAATGTGTTTGGAAGATGGTATGACACGGTCAGGTAAGCTACGGAAATTACATATCTGTCGGGTAGAACTCGCTATAAGACCATTTATCTGTGAAATATTCCTCATATCCAAAACTGGCGTTAGGAAAAGCTGCGAAATCTGAGTCAATGCTTCTAGGTGACAATATGCCTTTTATGGTGGATGAAAGTTCGGTACTCCACATGCTCACAACTCATTAAAGAATGTTTGTGCAATCCGTCATGCATGTAGCGTGTTCGAAACACAGAATATCATGGTTAGGGAAACTGTGTAAATTAAATTTCTATTTGGCAGAACTCGCACCAAGAGGATTTTACTGCAAAACTTCATGATTTCTGAAACTGGCGTTATGAAAAACCTGCGAACTCTGAGTAAATATTTCTAGGAATAAATATGCCATGCATGGTGAATGAAAGTTTATAATACACATGCTCACATCTCAGTAATGAATTTTTGTCGAATCCGTGATGCTTGTATTGTGTTGGGAACACGGATGTCACGTTCTGGAAAACAATGTAATTTACATGCCTCGTGTGTAGAACTCACTCAAAGAGGATTTTTCAGCACAATCTTTCTCATTTTCTAACCTGGCGATAAGAATAAGCTGCAAAATCAAGGTAAATACTTCTATGTGTAAGGATTCTTTTTATGGTGAATGAAAGTTCGGTAATCCACATGCTCACAGCTCAGTAACCATTGTTTGTCGAATCCGTAATGCGTGTAGCATTTTCGGAACACCGAATGTCACGGTGAGGGAAACAAATTATATTACATGTCTATTGGGTAGAACTCGCTCCAAGAGTATTTTTCTATGAAAACTGCCTGATTTTCGAATCTGACATTAGGGAAAATCTGCGCACACAGACGAAATGTTTCTAGGTGTAAAATGCCTTGTATGGTGGATGAAAGTTCTCTAATCCACATTCTCAGAACTCAGTAATGATTGTTTGTCAAGTCCATGTTACATAAAGCCTGTTCTGAACACGGAACGTCATGGTGAGGGAAACTGTGTAAATTACATATCTATTGGTTATAAATCGCTCCAAGAGGATTTTTCTGTGAAATCTACCTCATTTTCGGATGTGGCATTAGGAAAAACCTGGGACACCAGAGTAAGTGTCTCTATGTGTAAATATGCCTTCTATGGTTGATGAAAGTTCAGTAATCCACATGTTCACAACACAGAAATAAATGTTTGACGAATCCGTCATGCATGTAGTGTGTTCAGAACACGGATATTCACGGTGAGGGCAACTATGTAAATTACAAGTCTATTCTGTATAACTACCTCCACAAGGATATTTCTGTGGAAACTTCCTGATTTTTGATACTAGCATTAGAAAAAAGATGCGAACTCAATAAAATATTTCTAGGTGTTTATATGCCTTGAATGGTGATTGAAAGCTCGGTTATCCACATGCTCACAACTCAGGAATGAATGTTTTTCGAATCCGTGTTGTATTTAACTTGTTCGGAAGACGGAATGACACAAACAGTTAAGCTATGTAAACTACATATCTATTGGGAAGAACTCCCTACAAGAGCATTTTTCTACGAAATATGCCTCATTTCCGAAACTGGTGTTAGGAAAATTTGCGAAATCTGAGTAAATGCTTCTAGGTGACAATATGCCTTTTATGGTGGATGAAAGATCGGTAATCCACATGCTCACAACTCAGTAAGTAATGTTTGTCAAATCCGTCATGCATATAGCGTGCTCAGGACAAAGAATATCATGGTGAGGGAAACTATGTAAATTAAAATACTATTTCATAGGACTCGCCCAAGAGAAATTTTCTGCGAAATCTTCATGATTTTTGAAACTGGCGTTAGGAAATTTCTGCGAAATCTGGTAAAAATTTCTAGGTATAAATATGCCTTGCATGGTGGATGAATGATCGCAATACACATAATCACATCTCAGTAATGAATGCTTGTGACATCCTTGATGCTTGTAGAATGTTCGGAACACGAAATGTCACGGTGAGGGTAATTATTTAAATTACATTTGTATTGGGTAGAACTCGCTCCAAGAGGATTTATCTGCAAAATCTCCCTCATTTTCGAAACTCGTGTTAGGATAAAGCTGGGAAATCAGAGAAAAATTTTCTTGCTGTAACTCTGCCATGTATCGGGATGAAAGTTCAGTAATCCACATGCTCACAAATCAGTCATGAATGTTTTTTCGAATCCATGTTTTATGTAGCGTTTTCGTAACACAGAATGTCACGGTGGAGGAAGAAATGTAAATTAAATGTCTATTGGTTAGAACTCGCTCCAAGAGGATTTTTTTCAGAAAACTGCCTGATTTTGGAATCTGGCATTATGAATAAACTGCGAACTGAGAATAAATATATCTAGGTGGAAATATGCCTTGTATGGTGAATGAAATCTGTAATTCATGTAAAATGCTCACAACTCATTAAAAAAGTTTGTCGAATCCGTGTTGCATGTATCGTGTTCAGATCATGGAAAGTCACGGTGAGTGAAACAATTTAAATAAACGGTCTAGTGGATACAACACACTCAAAGAGAATTTTTCTGCACAATATGCCTCATTTTCTAACCTGGAGTTAAGTAAATGCTGCGAAATAAGATTAAAGGCTTCTCAGTGTAAATATGCCTTTCATAGTAGGTGAAAGATCAGTAATCCACATGCGAACAACTGAGTAGTGAATATGTGTCGAATCCGTGATGCACGTAGGATATACGGAACATGGAATTACACGGTGAGGGAATCTATGTCAATTACAATTCTGTTGGAAAGAACTCGATGTAAGACGGTTTTCCTGTGTAAACTGCCTGTTTTTCAAACCTGGCATTAGAAAATAGCTGGGAACTCAGAGTAAATAATTCTAAGTGTTAATATTCCTTGAATGGTGAATGAAAGCTCGGTAATCCACATGCTCACAAATCTGTAATAACTGTTTGTCGAATCTGTGATGCATGTAATGTGTTAGGAGCACAGAATGTCACGGTCAGTTAAACTATGTAAATTACATGTCGATCGGGTAGAACTCGATAAAAGAGCATTTTCCTGCAAAATATGCCTCATTTCCGAAACTGGCTTTTGGAAAAGACTGTGAAATCAGGGTAAATGTTTCTTGGTGTAAATATGCCTTGTATGGTGTTGAAAGTTTGGTAATCCACATGTTCTCACCTCAGTAATGAATGTTTGTCTTATCCTTGATGCATGTAACAGGTTCGGAACGCAGAATATCACGGTGAGGAAACTATGTAAATTCAGTGTTGATTAGGTAGAACCCGCTCCAAGTGAATTTTTCTGTGAAATCTACCTCAATTTCAAAACTGGTGTTAGGAAAAAGCTGGGAAATAAGAGTAAAATTACTTCGGTGTCAATATGCCCATTTTGGTGATGAATGTTCATTAATCCTCGTGCTCACAACTCAGTAATGAATGTTTTTTCGAATCCGTGATGCATGTAACGTGTTCGGAACACAGAATATCATGGTTAGGATACTATGTTAACTAGAGGTCTAGTGGGTACATCAAGCTCAATGTGTATTTTACTGAGCCATCTGCCTCATTTTTAAACTGGCATTAGAAAAAGCTACAAAATCAGAGTAAATTCTGTAGGTGCACATATGCCTTTAATGGTGAATGAGATTTCGGTAATCCACATGCTCACAACTCAGTAATGAATGTTTTACAAGACTGTGATGCAATTAATGTGTTTGGAAGATGGTATGACACGGTCAGGTAAGCTACGGAAATTACATATCTGTCGGGTAGAACTCGCTATAAGACCATTTATCTGTGAAATATTCCTCATATCCAAAACTGGCGTTAGGAAAAGCTGCGAAATCTGAGTCAATGCTTCTAGGTGACAATATGCCTTTTATGGTGGATGAAAGTTCGGTACTCCACATGCTCACAACTCATTAAAGAATGTTTGTGCAATCCGTCATGCATGTAGCGTGTTCGAAACACAGAATATCATGGTTAGGGAAACTGTGTAAATTAAATTTCTATTTGGCAGAACTCGCACCAAGAGGATTTTACTGCAAAAGCTTCATGATTTCTGAAACTGGCGTTATGAAAAACCTGCGAACTCTGAGTAAATATTTCTAGGAATAAATATGCCATGCATGGTGAATGAAAGTTTATAATACACATGCTCACATCTCAGTAATGAATATTTGTCGAATCCGTGATGCTTGTATTGTGTTGGGAACACGGATGTCACGTTCTGGAAAACAATGTAATTTACATGCCTCGTGTGTAGAACTCACTCAAAGAGGATTTTTCAGCACAATCTTTCTCATTTTCTAACCTGGCGATAAGAATAAGCTGCAAAATCAAGGTAAATACTTCTATGTGTAAGGATTCCTTTTATGGTGAATGAAAGTTCGGTAATCCACATGCTCACAGCTCAGTAACCATTGTTTGTCGAATCCGTAATGCGTGTAGCATTTTCGGAACACCGAATGTCACGGTGAGGGAAACAAATTATATTACATGTCTATTGGGTAGAACTCGCTCCAAGAGTATTTTTCTATGAAAACTGCCTGATTTTCGAATCTGACATTAGGGAAAATCTGCGCACACAGACGAAATGTTTCTAGGTGTAAAATGCCTTGTATGGTGGATGAAAGTTCTCTAATCCACATTCTCAGAACTCAGTAATGATTGTTTGTCGAATCCATGATACATAAAGCCTGTTCTGAACACGGAACATCATGGTGAGGGAAACTGTGTAAATTACATGTCTATTGGTTATAAATCGCTCCAAGAGGATTTTTCTGTGAAATCTACCTCATTTTCGGATGTGGCATTAGGAAAAACCTGGGACACCAGAGTAAGTGTCTCTATGTGTAAATATGCCTTCTATGGTTGATGAAAGTTCAGTAATCCAAATGTTCACAACTCAGAAATAAATGTTTGACGAATCCGTCATGCATGTAGTGTGTTCAGAACACGAATATTCACGGTGAGGGCAACTATGTAAATTACAAGTCTATTCTGTATAATTACCTCCACAAAGATATTTCGGTGGAAACTTCCTGATTTTTGATACTAGCATTAGAAAAAAGATGCGAACTCAATAAAATATTTCTAGGTGTTTATATGCCTTGAATGGTGATTGAAAGTTCGGTTATCCACATGCTCACAACTCAGGAATGAATGTTTTTCGAATCTGTGTTGTATTTAACTTGTTCAGAAGACAGAATGACACAAACAGTTAAGCTATGTAAACTACATATCTATTGGGAAGAACTCCCTACAAGAGCATTTTTCTACAAAATATGCCTCATTTCCAAAAACTGGTGTTAGGAAAAGTTGCGAAATCTGAGTAAATGCTTCTAGGTGACAATATGCCTTTTATAGTGGATGAAAGATCGGTAATCCACATGCTCACAACTCAGTAAGTAATGTTTGTCAAATCCGTCATGCATATAGCATGCTCGGGTCAAAGAATATCATGGTGAGGGAAACTATGTAAATTAAAATATTATTTCATAGGACTCGCCCAAGAGAATTTTTCTGCGAAATCTTCATGATTTTTGAAACTGGCGTTAGGAAATTTCTGTGAAATCTGGTAAAAATTTCTAGGTATAAATATGCCTTGCATGGTGGATGAATGATCGCAATACACATACTCACATCTCAGTAATGAATGCTTGTGAAATCCTTGATGCTTGTAGAATGTTCGCAACACGAAATGTCACGGTGAGGGAAATTATGTAAATTACATTTGTATTGGGTAGAACTCGCTCCAACAGGATTTATCTGCAAACTCTCCCTCATTTTCGAAACTCGTGTTAGGATAAATCTGGGAAATCAGAGAAAAATTTTCTAGGTGTAACTCTGCCATGTATCGGGATGAAAGTTCAGTAATCCACATGCTCACAACTCAGTGATGAATGTTTTTTCGAATCCGTGTTGCATGTAGCGTGTTCGTAACACGGAATGTCACGGTGGAGGAAGAAATGTAAATTACATGTCTATTGGTTAGAACTCGCTCCAAGAGGATTTTTTTCAGAAAACTGCCTGATTTTGGAATCTGGCGTTATGAATAAACTGCGAACTGGAATAAATATATCTAGGTGTAAATATGCCTTGTATGGTGAATGAAATCTGTAATTCATGAAAAATGTTCACAACACATTAAAAAAGTATGTCAAATCCGTGATGCATGTATCGTGTTCAGAACATGGAAAGTCACGGTGAGTGAAACAATTTAAATAAAATGTCTAGTGGATACAACACACTCAAAGAGAATTTTTCTGCACAATATGCCTCATTTTCTAAACTGGATTTAAGTAAATGCTGCGAAATAAGATTAAAGGCTTCTCAGTGTAAATAAGCCTTTCATAGTAGGTGAAAGTTCAGTAATCCACATGCGAACAACTCAGTAGTGAATATGTGTCGAAACTGTGATGCACGTAGGATATACGGAACATGGAATTACACGGTGAGTGGATCTATGTCAATTACAATTCTGTTGGAAAGAACTCGATGTAAGACGGCTTTCCTGTGTAAACTGCCTGTTTTTCAAACCTGGCATTAGAAAATAGCTGGGAACTCAGAGTAAATAATTCTAAGTGTTAATATTCCTTGAATGGTGAATGAAAGCTCGGTAATCCACATGCTCACAAATCTGTAATAACTGTTTGTTGAATCTGTGATGCATGTAATGTGTTAGGAGCACAGAATGTCACGGTCAGTTAAACTATGTAAATTACATGTCGATCGGCTAGAACTCGATAAAAGAGCATTTTCCTGCAAAATATGCCTCATTTCCGAAACTGGCTTTTGGAAAAGACTGTGAAATCAGGGTAAATGTTTCTTGGTGTAAATATGCCTTGTATGGTGTTGAAAGTTTGGTAATCCACATGTTCTCACCTCAGTAATGAATGTTTGTCTTAACCTTGATGCATGTAACAAGTTCGGAACGCAGAATATCACGGTGAGGAAACTATGTAAATTCAGTGTTGATTAGGTAGAACCCGCTCCAAGTGAATTTTTCTGTGAAATCTACCACAATTTCAAAACTGGTGTTAGGAAATAGCTGGGAAATAAGAGTAAAATTTCTTCGGTGTCAATATGCCCATTTTGGTGATGAATGTTCATTAATCCTCGTGCTCACAACTCAGTAATGAATGTTTTTTCGAATCCGTGATGCATGTTACGTGTTCGGAACACAGAATATCATGGTAAGGATACTATGTTAACTAGAGGTCTAGTGGGTACATCAAGCTCAAAGTGTATTTTACTGAGCCATCTGCCTCATTTTTAAACTGGCATTAGAAAAAGCTGCAAAAGCAGAGTAAATACGGTAGGTGCACATATGCCTTTAATGGTGAATGAGATTTCGGTAATCCACATGCTCACAGCTCAGTAACCATTGTTTGTCGAATCCGTAATGCGTGTAGCATTTTCGGAACACCGAATGTCACGGTGAGGGAAACAAATTATATTACATGTCTATTGGGTAGAACACGCTCCAAGAGTTTTTTTTTATGAAAACTGCCTGATTTTCGAATCTGACATTAGGGAAAATCTGCGCACACAGACTAAATGTTTCTAGGTGTAAAATGCCTTGTATGGTGGATGAAAGTTCTCTAATCCACATTCTCAGAACTCAGTAATGATTGTTTGTCGAATCCATGATACATAAACCCTTTTCTGAACACGGAACGTCATGGTGAGGGAAACTGTGTAAATTACATGTCTATTGGTTATAAATCGCTCCAAGAGGATTTTTCTGTGAAATCTACCTCATTTTCGGATGTGGCATTAGGAAAAACCTGGGACACCAGAGTAAGTGTCTCTATGTGTAAATATACCTTCTATGGTTGTTGAAAGTTCAGTAATCCACATGTTGACAACTCAGAAATAAATGTTTGACGAATCCGTCATGCATGTAGTGTGTTCAGAACACGGATATTCACGGTGAGGGCAACTATGTAAATTACAAGTCTATTCTGTATAACTACCTCCACAAGGATATTTCGGTGGAAACTTCCTGATTTTTGATACTAGCATTAGAAAAAAGATGCGAACTCAATAAAATACTTCTAGGTGTTTATATGCCTTGAATGGTGATTGAAAGTTCGGTTATCCACATGCTCACAACTCAGGAATGAATGTTTTTCGAATCCGTGTTGTATTTAACTTGTTCGGAAGACGGAATGACACAAACAGTTAAGCTATGTAAACTACATATCTATTGGGAAGAACTCCCTACAAGAGCATTTTTCTACGAAATATGCCTCATTTCCGAAACTGGTGTTAGGAAAATTTGCGAAATCTGAGTAAATGCTTCTAGGTGACAATATGCCTTTTATGGTGGATGAAAGATCGGTAATCCACATGCTCACAACTCAGTAAGTAATGTTTGTCAAATCCGTCATGCATATAGCGTGCTCGGGTCAAAGAATATCATGGTGAGGGAAACTAAGTAAATTAAAATACTATTTCATAGGACTCGCCCAAGAGAAATTTTCTGCGAAATCTTCATGATTTTTGAAACTGGCGTTAGGAAATTTCTGCGAAATCTGGTAAAAATTTCTAGGTATAAATATGCCTTGCATGGTGAATGAATGATCGCAATACACATAATCACATCTCAGTAATGAATGCTTGTGAAATCCTTGATGCTTGTAGAATGTTCGGAACACAAAATGTCACGGTGAGGGAAATTATTTAAATTACATTTGTATTGGGTAGAACTCGCTCCAAGAGTATTTATCTGCAAAATCTCCCACATTTTCGAAACTCGTGTTAGGATAAAGCTGGGAAATCAGAGAAAAATTTTCTTGCTGTAACTCTGCCATGTATCGGGATGAAAGTTCAGTAATCCACGTGCTCACAAATCAGTCATGAATGTTTTTTCGAATCCATGTTGTATGTAGCGTGTTCGTAACACAGAATGTCACGGTGGAGGAAGAAATGTAAATTAAATGTCTATTGGTGAGAACTCGCTCCAAGAAGATTTTTTTGAGAAAACTGCCTGATTTTGGAATCTGGCATTATGAATAAACTGCGAACTGAGAATAAATATATCTAGGTGGAAATATGCCTTGTATGGTGAATGAAATCTGTAATTCATGTAAAATGCTCACAACTCATTAAAAAAGTTTGTCGAATCCGTGTTGCATGTATCGTGTTCAGATCATGGAAAGTCACGGTGAGTGAAACAATTTAAATAAAATTTCTAGTGGATACAACACACTGAAAGAGAATTTTTCTGCACAATATGCCTCATTTTCTAAACTGGATTTAAGTAAATGCTGCGAAATAAGATTAAAGGCTTCTCAGTGTAAATAAGCCTTTCATAGTAGGTGAAAGTTCAGTAATCCACATGCGAACAACTCAGTAGTGAATATGTGTCGAAACTGTGATGCACGTAGGATATACGGAACATGGAATTACACGGTGAGTGGATCTATGTCAATTACAATTCTGTTGGATAGAACTCGATGTAAGACGGCTTTCCTGTGTAAACTGCCTGTTTTTCAAACCTGGCATTAGAAAATAGCTGGGAACTCAGAGTAAATAATTCTAAGTGTTAATATTCCTTGAATGGTGAATGAAAGCTCGGTAATCCACATGCTCACAAATCTGTAATAACTGTTTGTCGAATCTGTGATGCATGTAATGTGTTAGGAGCACAGAATGTCACAGTCAGTTAAACTATGTAAATTACATGTCGATCGGGTAGAACTCGATAAAAGAGCATTTTCCTGCAAAATAAGCCTCATTTCCGAAACTGGCTTTTGGAAAAGACTGTGAAATCAGGGTAAATGTTTCTTGGTGTAAATATGCCTTGTATGGTGTTGAAAGTTTGGTAATCCACATGTTCTCACCTCAGTAATGAATGTTTGTCTTATCCTTGATGCATGTAACAGGTTCGGAACGCAGAAAATCATGGTGAGGAAACTATGTAAATTCAGTGTTGATTAGGTAGAACCCACTCCAAGTGAATTTTTCTGTGAAATCTACCACAATTTCAAAACTGGTGTTAGGAAATAGCTGGGAAATAAGAGTAAAATTTCTTCGGTGTCAATATGCCCATTTTGGTGATGAATGTTCATTAATCCTCGTGCTCACAACTCAGTAATGAATGTTTTTTCGAATCCGTGATGCATGTTACGTGTTCGGAACACAGAATATCATGGTAAGGATACTATGTTAACTAGAGGTCTAGTGGGTACATCAAGCTCAAAGTGTATTTTACTGAGCCATCTGCCTCATTTTTAAACTGGCATTAGAAAAAGCTGCAAAAGCAGAGTAAATACGGTAGGTGCACATATGCCTTTAATGGTGAATGAGATTTCGGTAATCCACATGCTCACAGCTCAGTAACCATTGTTTGTCGAATCCGTAATGCGTGTAGCATTTTCGGAACACCGAATGTCACGGTGAGGGAAACAAATTATATTACATGTCTATTGGGTAGAACACGCTCCAAGAGTTTTTTTTTATGAAAACTGCCTGATTTTCGAATCTGACATTAGGGAAAATCTGCGCACACAGACTAAATGTTTCTAGGTGTAAAATGCCTTGTATGGTGGATGAAAGTTCTCTAATCCACATTCTCAGAACTCAGTAATGATTGTTTGTCGAATCCATGATACATAAACCCTTTTCTGAACACGGAACGTCATGGTGAGGGAAACTGTGTAAATTACATGTCTATTGGTTATAAATCGCTCCAAGAGGATTTTTCTGTGAAATCTACCTCATTTTCGGATGTGGCATTAGGAAAAACCTGGGACACCAGAGTAAGTGTCTCTATGTGTAAATATACCTTCTATGGTTGTTGAAAGTTCAGTAATCCACATGTTGACAACTCAGAAATAAATGTTTGACGAATCCGTCATGCATGTAGTGTGTTCAGAACACGGATATTCACGGTGAGGGCAACTATGTAAATTACAAGTCTATTCTGTATAACTACCTCCACAAGGATATTTCGGTGGAAACTTCCTGATTTTTGATACTAGCATTAGAAAAAAGATGCGAACTCAATAAAATACTTCTAGGTGTTTATATGCCTTGAATGGTGATTGAAAGTTCGGTTATCCACATGCTCACAACTCAGGAATGAATGTTTTTCGAATCCGTGTTGTATTTAACTTGTTCGGAAGACGGAATGACACAAACAGTTAAGCTATGTAAACTACATATCTATTGGGAAGAACTCCCTACAAGAGCATTTTTCTACGAAATATGCCTCATTTCCGAAACTGGTGTTAGGAAAATTTGCGAAATCTGAGTAAATGCTTCTAGGTGACAATATGCCTTTTATGGTGGATGAAAGATCGGTAATCCACATGCTCACAACTCAGTAAGTAATGTTTGTCAAATCCGTCATGCATATAGCGTGCTCGGGTCAAAGAATATCATGGTGAGGGAAACTATGTAAATTAAAATACTATTTCATAGGACTCGCCCAAGAGAAATTTTCTGCGAAATCTTCATGATTTTTGAAACTGGCGTTAGGAAATTTCTGCGAAATCTGGTAAAAATTTCTAGGTATAAATATGCCTTGCATGGTGAATGAATGATCGCAATACACATAATCACATCTCAGTAATGAATGCTTGTGAAATCCTTGATGCTTGTAGAATGTTCGGAACACAAAATGTCACGGTGAGGGAAATTATTTAAATTACATTTGTATTGGGTAGAACTCGCTCCAAGAGTATTTATCTGCAAAATCTCCCACATTTTCGAAACTCGTGTTAGGATAAAGCTGGGAAATCAGAGAAAAATTTTCTTGCTGTAACTCTGCCATGTATCGGGATGAAAGTTCAGTAATCCACGTGCTCACAAATCAGTCATGAATGTTTTTTCGAATCCATGTTGTATGTAGCGTGTTCGTAACACAGAATGTCACGGTGGAGGAAGAAATGTAAATTAAATGTCTATTGGTGAGAACTCGCTCCAAGAAGATTTTTTTGAGAAAACTGCCTGATTTTGGAATCTGGCATTATGAATAAACTGCGAACTGAGAATAAATATATCTAGGTGGAAATATGCCTTGTATGGTGAATGAAATCTGTAATTCATGTAAAATGCTCACAACTCATTAAAAAAGTTTGTCGAATCCGTGTTGCATGTATCGTGTTCAGATCATGGAAAGTCACGGTGAGTGAAACAATTTAAATAAAATTTCTAGTGGATACAACACACTGAAAGAGAATTTTTCTGCACAATATGCCTCATTTTCTAAACTGGATTTAAGTAAATGCTGCGAAATAAGATTAAAGGCTTCTCAGTGTAAATAAGCCTTTCATAGTAGGTGAAAGTTCAGTAATCCACATGCGAACAACTCAGTAGTGAATATGTGTCGAAACTGTGATGCACGTAGGATATACGGAACATGGAATTACACGGTGAGTGGATCTATGTCAATTACAATTCTGTTGGATAGAACTCGATGTAAGACGGCTTTCCTGTGTAAACTGCCTGTTTTTCAAACCTGGCATTAGAAAATAGCTGGGAACTCAGAGTAAATAATTCTAAGTGTTAATATTCCTTGAATGGTGAATGAAAGCTCGGTAATCCACATGCTCACAAATCTGTAATAACTGTTTGTCGAATCTGTGATGCATGTAATGTGTTAGGAGCACAGAATGTCACAGTCAGTTAAACTATGTAAATTACATGTCGATCGGGTAGAACTCGATAAAAGAGCATTTTCCTGCAAAATAAGCCTCATTTCCGAAACTGGCTTTTGGAAAAGACTGTGAAATCAGGGTAAATGTTTCTTGGTGTAAATATGCCTTGTATGGTGTTGAAAGTTTGGTAATCCACATGTTCTCACCTCAGTAATGAATGTTTGTCTTATCCTTGATGCATGTAACAGGTTCGGAACGCAGAAAATCATGGTGAGGAAACTATGTAAATTCAGTGTTGATTAGGTAGAACCCACTCCAAGTGAATTTTTCTGTGAAATCTACCTCAATTTCAAAACTGGTGTTAGGAAAAAGCTGGGAAATAAGAGTAAAATTTCTTCGGTGTCAATATGCCCATTTTGGTGATGAATGTTCATTAATCCTCATGCTCACAACTCAGTAATGAATGTTTTTTCGAATCCGTGATGCATGTTACGTGTTCGGAACACAGAATATCATGGTTAGGATACTATGTTAACTAGAGGTCTAGTGGGTACATCAAGCTCAAAGTGTATTTTACTGAGCCATCTGCCTCATTTTTAAACTGGCATAAAAAAAAAACTGCAAAATCAGAGTAAATTCTGTAGGTGCACATATGCCTTTAATGGTGAATGAGATTTCAGTAATCCACATGCTCACAACTCAGTAATGAATGTTTTACAAGTCTGTGATGCAATTAATGTGTTTGGAAGATGGTATGACACGGTCAGGTAAGCTACGGAAATTACATATCTGTCGGGTAGAACTCGCTATAAGACCATTTATCTGTGAAATATTCCTCATATCCAAAACTGGCGTTAGGAAAAGCTGCGAAATCTGAGTCAATGCTTCTAGGTGACAATATGCCTTTTATGGTGGATGAAAGTTCGGTACTCCACATGCTCACAACTCATTAAAGAATGTTTGTGCAATCCGTCATGCATGTAGCGTGTTCGAAACACAGAATATCATGGTTAGGGAAACTGTGTAAATTAAATTTCTATTTGGCAGAACTCGCACCAAGAGGATTTTACTGCAAAAGCTTCATGATTTCTGAAACTGGCGTTATGAAAAACCTGCGAACTCTGAGTAAATATTTCTAGGAATAAATATGCCATGCATGGTGAATGAAAGTTTATAATACACATGCTCACATCTCAGTAATGAATTTTTGTCGAATCCGTGATGCTTGTATTGTGTTGGGAACACGGATGTCACGTTCTGGAAAACAATGTAATTTACATGCCTCGTGTGTAGAACTCACTCAAAGAGGATTTTTCAGCACAATCTTTCTCATTTTCTAACCTGGCGATAAGAATAAGCTGCAAAATCAAGGTAAATACTTCTATGTGTAAGGATTCCTTTTATGGTGAATGAAAGTTCGGTAATCCACATGCTCACAGCTCAGTAACCATTGTTTGTCGAATCCGTAATGCGTGTAGCATTTTCGGAACACCGAATGTCACGGTGAGGGAAACAAATTATATTACATGTCTATTGGGTAGAACTCGCTCCAAGAGTATTTTTCTATGAAAACTGCCTGATTTTCGAATCTGATATTAGGGAAAATCTGCGCACACAGACGAAATGTTTCTAGGTGTAAAATGCCTTGTATGGTGGATGAAAGTTCTCTAATCCACATTCTCAGAACTCAGTAATGATTGTATGTCGAATCCATGATACATAAAGCCTGTTCTGAACACGGAACGTCATGGTGAGGGAAACTGTGTAAATTACATGTCTATTGGTTATAAATCGCTCCAAGAGGATTTTTCTGTGAAATCTACCTCATTTTCGGATGTGGCATTAGGAAAAACCTGGGACACCAGAGTAAGTGTCTCTATGTGTAAATATACCTTCTATGGTTTATGAAAGTTCAGTAATCCAAATTTTCACAACTCAGAAATAAATCTTTGACGAATCCGTCATGCATGTAGTGTGTTCAGAACACGGATATTCACGGTGAGGGCAACTATGTAAATTACAAGTCTATTCTGTATAACTACCTCCACAAGGATATTTCGGTGGAAACTTCCTGATTTTTGATACTAGCATTAGAAAAAAGTTGCGAACTCAATAAAATATTTCTAGGTGTTTATACGCCTTGAATGGTGATTGAAAGTTCAGTTATCCACATGCTCACAACTCAGGAATGAATGTTTTTCGAATCTGTGTTGTATTTAACTTGTTCAGAAGACAGAATGACACAAACAGTTAAGCTATGTAAACTACATATCTATTGGGAAGAACTCCCTACAAGAGCATTTTTGTACAAAATATGCCTCATTTCCGAAACTGGTGTTAGGAAAAGTTGCGAAATCTGAGTAAATGCTTCTAGGTGACAATATGCCTTTTATGGTGGATGAAAGATCGGTAATCCACATGCTCACAACTCAGTAAGTAATGTTTGTCAAATCCGTCATGCATATAGCGTGCTCGGGTCAAAGAATATCATGGTGAGGGAAACTATGTAAATTAAAATATTATTTCATAGGACTCGCCCAAGAGAATTTTTCTGCGAAATCTTCATGATTTTTGAAACTGGCGTTAGGAAATTTCTGTGAAATCTGGTAAAAATTTCTAGGTATAAATATGCCTTGCATTGTGGATGAAAGATCGCAATACACATACTCACATCTCAGTAATGAATGCTTGTGAAATCCTTGATGCTTGTAGAATGTTCGCAACACGAAATGTTACAGTGAGGGAAATTATGTAAATTACATTTGTATTGGGTAGAACTCGCTCCAACAGGATTTATCTGCAAACTCTCCCTCATTTTCGAAACTCGTGTTAGGATAAATCTGGGAAATCAGAGAAAAATTTTCTAGGTGTAACTCTGCCATGTATCGGGATGAAAGTTCAGTAATCCACATGCTCACAACTCAGTGATGAATGTTTTTTCGAATCCGTGTTGCATGTAGCGTGTTCGTAACACGGAATGTCACGGTGGAGGAAGAAATGTAAATTACATGTCTATTGGTTAGAACACGCTCCAAGAGGATTTTTTTCAGAAAACTGCCTGATTTTGGAATCTGGGGTTATGAATAAACTGCGAACTGGAATAAATACATCTAGGTGTAAATATGCCTTGTATGGTGAATGAAATCTGTAATTCATGAAAAATGCTCACAACTCATTAAAAAAGTATGTCAAATCCGTGATGCATGTATCGTGTTCAGAACATGGAAAGTCACGGTGAGTGAAACAATTTAAATAAAATGTTTAGTGGATACAACACACTCAAAGAGAATTTTTCTGCACAATATGCCTCATTTTCTAAACTGGATTTAAGTAAATGCTGCAAAATAAGATTAAAGGCTTCTCAGTGTAAATAAGCCTTTCATAGTAGGTGAAAGATCAGTAATCCACATGCGAACAACTCAGTAGTGAATATGTGTCGAAACCGTGATGCACGTAGGATATACGGAACATGGAATTACACGGTGAGGGAATCTATGTCAATTACAATTCTGTTGGATAGAACTCATTGTAAGACGGCTTTCCTGTGTAAACTGCCTGTTTTTCAAACCTGGCATTAGAAAATAGCTGGGAACTCAGAGTAAATAATTCTAAGTGTTAATATTCCTTGAATGGTGAATGAAAGCTCGGTAATCCACATGCTCACAAATCTGTAATAACTGTTTGTCGAATCTGTGATGCATGTAATGTGTTAGGAGCACAGAATGTCACAGTCAGTTAAACTATGTAAATTACATGTCGATCGGGTAGAACTCGATAAAAGAGCATTTTCCTGCAAAATAAGCCTCATTTCCGAAACTGGCTTTTGGAAAAGACTGTGAAATCAGGGTAAATGTTTCTTGGTGTAAATATGCCTTGTATGGTGTTGAAAGTTTGGTAATCCACATGTTCTCACCTCAGTAATGAATGTTTGTCTTATCCTTGATGCATGTAACAGGTTCGGAACGCAGAAAATCATGGTGAGGAAACTATGTAAATTCAGTGTTGATTAGGTAGAACCCACTCCAAGTGAATTTTTCTGTGAAATCTACCTCAATTTCAAAACTGGTGTTAGGAAAAAGCTGGGAAATAAGAGTAAAATTACTTCGGTGTCAATATGCCCATTTTGGTGATGAATGTTCATTAATCCTCGTGCTCACAACTCAGTAATGAATGTTTTTTCGAATCCGTGATGCATGTAACGTGTTCGGAACACAGAATATCATGGTTAGGATACTATGTTAACTAGAGGTCTAGTGGGTACATCAAGCTCAAAGTGTATTTTACTGAGCCATCTGCCTCATTTTTAAACTGGCATAAAAAAAAAACTGCAAAACCAGAGTAAATTCTGTAGGTGCACATATGCCTTTAATGGTGAATGAGATTTCAGTAATCCACATGCTCACAACTCAGTAATGAATGTTTTACAAGACTGTGATGCAATTAATGTGTTTGGAAGATGGTATGACACGGTCAGGTAAGCTACGGAAATTACATATCTGTCGGGTAGAACTCGCTATAAGACCATTTATCTGTGAAATATTCCTCATATCCAAAACTGGCGTTAGGAAAAGCTGCGAAATCTGAGTCAATGCTTCTAGGTGACAATATGCCTTTTATGGTGGATGAAAGTTCGGTACTCCACATGCTCACAACTCATTAAAGAATGTTTGTGCAATCCGTCATGCATGTAGCGTGTTCGAAACACAGAATATCATGGTTAGGGAAACTGTGTAAATTAAATTTCTATTTGGCAGAACTCGCACCAAGAGGATTTTACTGCAAAAGCTTCATGATTTCTGAAACTGGCGTTATGAAAAACCTGCGAACTCTGAGTAAATATTTCTAGGAATAAATATGCCATGCATGGTGAATGAAAGTTTATAATACACATGCTCACATCTCAGTAATGAATTTTTGTCGAATCCGTGATGCTTGTATTGTGTTGGGAACACGGATGTCACGTTCTGGAAAACAATGTAATTTACATGCCTCGTGTGTAGAACTCACTCAAAGAGGATTTTTCAGCACAATCTTTCTCATTTTCTAACCTGGCGATAAGAATAAGCTGCAAAATCAAGGTAAATACTTCTATGTGTAAGGATTCCTTTTATGGTGAATGAAAGTTCGGTAATCCACATGCTCACAGCTCAGTAACCATTGTTTGTCGAATCCGTAATGCGTGTAGCATTTTCGGAACACCGAATGTCACGGTGAGGGAAACAAATTATATTACATGTCTATTGGGTAGAACTCGCTCCAAGAGTATTTTTCTATGAAAACTGCCTGATTTTCGAATCTGATATTAGGGAAAATCTGCGCACACAGACGAAATGTTTCTAGGTGTAAAATGCCTTGTATGGTGGATGAAAGTTCTCTAATCCACATTCTCAGAACTCAGTAATGATTGTTTGTCGAATCCATGATACATAAAGCCTGTTCTGAACACGGAACGTCATGGTGAGGGAAACTGTGTAAATTACATGTCTATTGGTTATAAATCGCTCCAAGAGGATTTTTCTGTGAAATCTACCTCATTTTCGGATGTGGCATTAGGAAAAACCTGGGACACCAGAGTAAGTGTCTCTATGTGTAAATATACCTTCTATGGTTTATGAAAGTTCAGTAATCCAAATGTTCACAACTCAGAAATAAATCTTTGACGAATCTGTCATGCATGTAGTGTGTTCAGAACACGGATATTCACGGTGAGGGCAACTATGTAAATTACAAGTCTATTCTGTATAACTACCTCCACAAGGATATTTCGGTGGAAACTTCCTGATTTTTGATACTAGCATTAGAAAAAAGTTGCGAACTCAATAAAATATTTCTAGGTGTTTATACGCATTAAATGGTGATTGAAAGTTCAGTTATCCACATGCTCACAACTCAGGAATGAATGTTTTTCGAATCTGTGTTGTATTTAACTTGTTCAGAAGACAGAATGACACAAACAGTTAAGCTATGTAAACTACGTATCTATTGGGAAGAACTCCCTACAAGAGCATTTTTGTACAAAATATGCCTCATTTCCGAAACTGGTGTTAGGAAAAGTTGCGAAATCTGAGTAAATGCTTCTAGGTGACAATATGCCTTTTATGGTGGATGAAAGATCGGTAATCCACATGCTCACAACTCAGTAAGTAATGTTTGTCAAATCCGTCATGCATATAGCGTGCTCGGGTCAAAGAATATCATGGTGAGGGAAACTATGTATATTAAATTATTATTTCATAGGACTCGCCCAAGAGAATTTTTCTGCGAAATCTTCATGATTTTTGAAACTGGCGTTAGGAAATTTCTGTGAAATCTGATAAAAATTTCTAGGTATAAATATGCCTTGCATTGTGGATGAAAGATCGCAATACACATACTCACATCTCAGTAATGAATGCTTGTGAAATCCTTGATGCTTGTAGAATGTTCACAACACGAAATGTCACAGTGAGGGAAATTATGTAAATTACATTTGTATTGGGTAGAACTCGCTCCAACAGGATTTATCTGCAAACTCTCCCTCATTTTCGAAACTCGTGTTAGGATAAATCTGGGAAATCAGAGAAAAATTTTCTAGGTGTAACTCTGCCATGTATCGGGATGAAAGTTCAGTAATCCACATGCTCACAACTCAGTGATGAATGTTTTTTCGAATCCGTGTTGCATGTAGCGTGTTCGTAACACGGAATGTCACGGTGGAGGAAGAAATGTAAATTACATGTCTATTGGTTAGAACACGCTCCAAGAGGATTTTTTTCAGAAAACTGCCTGATTTTGGAATCTGGGGTTATGAATAAACTGCGAACTGGAATAAATATATCTAGGTGTAAATATGCCTTGTATGGTGAATGAAATCTGTAATTCATGAAAAATGCTCACAACTCATTAAAAAAGTATGTCAAATCCGTGATGCATGTATCGTGTTCAGAACATGGAAAGTCACGGTGAGTGAAACAATTTAAATAAAATGTCTAGTGGATACAACACACTCAAAGAGAATTTTTCTGCACAATATGCCTCATTTTCTAAACTGGATTTAAGTAAATGCTGCGAAATAAGATTAAAGGCTTCTCAGTGTAAATAAGCCTTTCATAGTAGGTGAAAGTTCAGTAATCCACATGCGAACAACTCAGTAGTGAATATGTGTCGAAACCGTGATGCACGTAGGATATACGGAACATGGAATTACACGGTGAGTGGATCTATGTCAATTACAATTCTGTTGGATAGAACTCATTGTAAGACGGCTTTCCTGTGTAAACTGCCTGTTTTTCAAACCTGGCATTAGAAAATAGCTGGGAACTCAGAGTAAATAATTCTAAGTGTTAATATTCCTTGAATGGTGAATGAAAGCTCGGTAATCCACATGCTCACAAATCTGTAATAACTGTTTTTTGAAACTGTGATGCATGTAATGTGTTAGGAGCACAGAATGTCACGGTCAGTTAAACTATGTAAATTACATGTCGATCGGGTAGAACTCGATAAAAGAGCATTTTCCTGCAAAATATGCCTCATTTCCGAAACTGGCTTTTGGAAAAGACTGTGAAATCAGGGTAAATGTTTCTTGGTGTTAATATGCCTTGTATGGTGTTGAAAGTTTGGTAATCCACATGTTCTCACCTCAGTAATGAATGTTTGTCTTATCCTTGATGCATGTAACAGGTTCGGAACGCAGAATATCACGGTGAGGAAACTATGTAAATTCAGTGTTGATTAGGTAGAACCCGCTCCAAGTGAATTTTTCTGTGAAATCTACCTCAATTTCAAAACTGGTGTTAGGAAAAAGCTGGGAAATAAGAGTAAAATTTCTTCGGTGTCAATATGCCCATTTTGGTGATGAATGTTCATTAATCCTCGTGCTCACAACTCAGTAATGTATGGTTTTTCGAAACCGTGATGCATGTAACGTGTTCGGAACACAGAATATCATGATTAGGATACTATGTTAACTAGAGGTCTAGTGGGTACATCAAGATCAAAGTGTATTTTACTGAGCCATCTGCCTCATTTTTAAACTGGCATTAGAAAAAGCTGCAAAATCAGAGTAAATACGGTAGGTGCACATATGCCTTTAATGGTGAATGAGATTTCGGTAATCCACATGCTCACAACTCAGTAATGAATGTTTTTCAAGTCTGTGACGCAATTAATGTGTTTGGAAGATGGTATGACACGGTCAGGTAAGCTACGGAAATTACATATCTGTCGGGTAGAACTCGCTATAAGACCATTTATCTGTGAAATATTCCTCATATCCAAAACTGGCGTTAGGAAAAGCTGCGAAATCTGAGTCAATGCTTCTAGGTGACAATATGCCTTTTATGGTGGATGAAAGTTCGGTACTCCACATGCTCACAACTCATTAAAGAATGTTTGTGCAATCCGTCATGCATGTAGCGTGTTCGAAACACAGAATATCATGGTTAGGGAAACTGTGTAAATTAAATTTCTATTTGGCAGAACTCGCACCAAGAGGATTTTACTGCAAAAGCTTCATGATTTCTGAAACTGGCGTTATGAAAAACCTGCGAACTCTGAGTAAATATTTCTAGGAATAAATATGCCATGCATGGTGAATGAAAGTTTATAATACACATGCTCACATCTCAGTAATGAATTTTTGTCGAATCCGTGATGCTTGTATTGTGTTGGGAACACGGATGTCACGTTCTGGAAAACAATGTAATTTACATGCCTCGTGTGTAGAACTCACTCAAAGAGGATTTTTCAGCACAATCTTTCTCATTTTCTAACCTGGCGATAAGAATAAGCTGCAAAATCAAGGTAAATACTTCTATGTGTAAGGATTCCTTTTATGGTGAATGAAAGTTCGGTAATCCACATGCTCACAGCTCAGTAACCATTGTTTGTCGAATCCGTAATGCGTGTAGCATTTTCGGAACACCGAATGTCACGGTGAGGGAAACAAATTATATTACATGTCTATTGGGTAGAACTCGCTCCAAGAGTATTTTTCTATGAAAACTGCCTGATTTTCGAATCTGACATTAGGGAAAATCTGCGCACACAGACTAAATGTTTCTAGGTGTAAAATGCCTTGTATGGTGGATGAAAGTTCTCTAATCCACATTCTCAGAACTCAGTAATGATTGTTTGTCGAATCCATGATACATAAAGCCTGTTCTGAACACGGAACGTCATGGTGAGGGAAACTGTGTAAATTACATGTCTATTGGTTATAAATCGCTCCAAGAGGATTTTTCTGTGAAATCTACCTCATTTTCGGATGTGGCATTAGGAAAAACCTGGGACACCAGAGTAAGTGTCTCTATGTGTAAATATACCTTCTATGGTTGTTGAAAGTTCAGTAATCCAAATGTTCACAACTCAGAAATAAATGTTTGACGAATCCGTCATGCATGTAGTGTGTTCAGAACACGGATATTCACGGTGAGGGCAACTATGTAAATTACAAGTCTATTCTGTATAACTACCTCCACAAGGATATTTCGGTGGAAACTTCCTGATTTTTGATACTAGCATTAGAAAAAAGATGCGAACTCAATAAAATATTTCTAGGTGTTTATATGCCTTGAATGGTGATTGAAAGTTCGGTTATCCACATGCTAACAACTCAGGAATGAATGTTTTTCGAATCCGTGTTGTATTTAACTTGTTCAGAAGACAGAATGACACAAACAGTTAAGCTATGTAAACTACATATCTATTGGGAAGAACTCCCTACAAGAGCATTTTTCTACAAAGTATGCTTCATTTCCGAAACTGGTGTTAGGGAAAGTTGCGAAATCTGAGTAAATGCTTCTAGGTGACAATATGCCTTTTATGGTGGATGAAAGATCAGTAATCCACATGCTCACAACTCAGTAAGTAATGTTTGTCAAATCCGTGATGCATATAGCGTGCTCGGGTCAAAGAATATCATGATGAGGGGAACTATGTAAATTAAAATATTATTTCATAGGACTCGCCCAAGAGAATTTTTCTGCGAAATCTTCATGATTTTTGAAACTGGCGTTAGGAAATTTCTGTGAAATCTGATAAAAATTTCTAGGTATAAATATGCCTTGCATTGTGGATGAAAGATCGCAATACACATACTCACATCTCAGTAATGAATGCTTGTGAAATCCTTGATGCTTGTAGAATGTTCGCAACACGAAATGTCACGGTGAGGGAAATTATGTAAATTACATTTGTATTGTGTAGAACTCGCTCCAACAGGATTTATCTGCAAACTCTCCCTCATTTTCGAAACTCGTGTTAGGATAAATCTGGGAAATCAGAGAAAAATTTTCTAGGTGTAACTCTGCCATGTATCGGGATGAAAGTTCAGTAATCCACATGCTCACAACTAAGTGATGAATGTTTTTTCGAATCCGTGTTGCATGTAGCGTGTTCGTAACACGGAATGTCACGGTGGAGGAAGAAATGTAAATTACATGTCTATTGGTTAGAACTCGCTCCAAGAGAATTTTTTTCAGAAAACTGCCTGATTTTGGAATCTGGGTTTATGAATAAACTGCGAACTGGAATAAATATATCTAGATGTAAATATGACTTGTATGGTCAATGAAATCTGTAATTCATGAAAAATGCTCACAACTCATTAAAAAAGTTTGTCAAATCCGTGATGCATATATCGTGTTCAGAACATGGAAAGTCACGGTGAGTGAAACAATTTAAATAAAATGTCTAGTGAATACAATACACTCAAAGAGAATTTTTCTGCACAATATGCCTCATTTTCTAAACTGGATTTAAGTAAATGCTGCGAAATAAGATTAAAGGCTTCTCAGTGTAAATAAGCCTTTCATAGTAGGTGAAAGTTCAGTAATCCACATGCGAACAACTCAGTAGTGAATATGTGTCGAAACCGTGATGCACGTAGGATATACGGAACATGGAATTACACGGTGAGTGGAACTATGTCAATTACAATTCTGTTGGATAGAACTCGATGTAAGATGGCTTTCCTGTGTAAACTGCCTGTTTTTCAAACCTGGCATTAGAAAATAGCTGGGAACTCAGAGTAAATAATTCTAAGTGTTAATATTCCTTGAATGGTGAATGAAAGCTCGGTAATCCACTTGCTCACAAATCTGTAATAACTGTTTGTCGTATCTGTGATGCATGTAATGTGTTAGGAGCACAGAATGTCACGGTCAGTTAAACTATGTAAATTACTTGTCGATCGGGTAGAACTCGATAAAAGAGCATTTTACTGCAAAAAAGGCCTCATTTCCGAAACTGGCTTTTTGAAAAGACTGTGAAATCAGGGTAAATGTTTCTTGGTGTAATTATGCCTTGTATGGTGTTGAAAGTGTGGTAATCCACATGTTCTCACCTCAGTAATGAATGTTTGTCTTATCCTTGATGCATGTAACAGGTTCGGAACGCAGAATATCACGGTGAGGAAGCTATGTAAATTCAGTGTTGATAAGGTAGAACCCGCTCCAAGTGAATTTTTCTGTGAAATCTACCTCAATTTCAAAACTGGTGTTAGGAAAAAGCTGGGAAATAAGAGTAAAATTTCTTCGGTGTCAATATGCCCATTTTGGTGATGAATGTTCATTAATCCTCGTGCTCACAACTCAGTAATGAATGTTTTTTCGAATCCATGATGAATGTAACGTGTTCGGAACACAGAATATCATGGTTAGGATACTATGTTAACTAGAGGTCTAGTGGGTACATCAAGCTCAAAGTGTATTTTACTGAGCCATCTGCCTCATTTTTAAATTGGCATTAGAAAAAGCTGCAAAATCAGAGTAAATTCTGTAGGTGCACATATGCCTTTAATGGTGAATGAGATTTCGGTAATCCACATGCTCACAACTCAGTAATGAATGTTTTACAAGTCTGTGATGCAATTAATGTGTTTGGAAGATGGTATGACACTGTCAGGTAAGCTACGGAAATTACATATCTGTCAGGTAGAACTCGCTATAAGACCATTTATCTGTGAAATATTCCTCATATCCAAAACTGGCGTTAGGAAAAGCTGCGAAATCTGAGTCAATGCTTCTAGGTGACAATATGCCTTTTATGATGGATGAAAGTTCAGTACTCCACATGCTCACAACTCATTAAAGAATGTTTGTGCAATCTGTCATGCATGTAGCGTGTTCGAAACACAGAATATCATGGTTAGGGAAACTGTGTAAATTAAAGTTCTATTTGGTAGAACTCGCACCAACAGAATTTTACTGCAAAAGCTTCATGAATTCTGAAACTGGCTTTATGAAAATCCTGTGAACTCTGAGTAAATATTTCTAGGAATAAATATGCCATGCATGGTGAATGAAAGTTTATAATACACATGCTCTCATCTCAGTAATGAATTTTTGTCGAATCCGTGATGCTTGTATTGTGTTGGGAACACGGATGTCACGTTCTGGAAAACAATGTAATTTACATGCCTCGTGTGTAGAACTCACTCAAAGAGGATTTTTCAGCACAATCTTTCTCATTTTCTGACCTGGCGATAAGAATAAGCTGCAAAATCAAGGTAAATACTTCTATGTGTAAGGATACCTTTTATGGTGAATGAAAGTTCGGTAATCCACATGCTCACAGCTCAGTAACCATTGTTTGTCGAATCCGTAATGCGTGTAGCATTTTCGGAACACCGAATGTCACGGTGAGGGAAACAAATTATATTACATGTCTATTGGGTAGAACTCGCTCCAAGAGTATTTTTCTATGAAAACTGCCTGATTTTCGAATCTGACATTAGGGAAAATCTGCGCACAAAGACTAAATGTTTCTAGGTGTAAAATGCCTTGTATGGTGGATGAAAGTTCTCTAATCCACATTCTCAGAACTCAGTAATGATTGTTTGTCGAATCCATGATACATAAAGCCTGTTCTGAACACGGAACGTCATGGTGAGGGAAACTGTGTAAATTACATGTCTATTGGTTATAAATCGCTCCAAGAGGATTTTTCTGTGAAATCTACCTCATTTTCGGATGTGGCATTAGGAAAAACCTGGGACACCAGAGTAAGTGCCTCTATGTGTAAATATGCCTTCTATGGTTGATGAAAGTTCAGTAATCCACATGTTCACAACTCTGAAATAAATGTTTGACTAATCCATCATGCATGTAGTGTGTTCAGAACACGGATATTCACGGTGAGGGCAACTATGTAAATTACAAGTCTATTCTGTATAACTACCTCCACAAGGATATTTCTGTAGAAACTTCCTGATTTTTGATACTAGCATTAGAAAAAAGATGCAAACTCAATAAAATATTTCTAGGTGTTTATATGCCTTGAATGGTGATTGAAAGTTCGGTTAGCCACATGCTCACAACTCAGGAATGAATGTTTTTCGAATTCGTGTTGTATGTAACTTGTTCGGAAGACGGAATGACACAAACAGTTAAGCTATGTAAACTACATATCTATTGGGTAGAACTCCCTACAAGAGCATTTTTCTACGAAATATGCCTCATTTCCGAAACTGGTGTTAGGAAAAGTTGCGAAATCTGAGTAAATTCTTCTAGGTGACAATATGCCTTTTTTGGTGGATGAAAGATCGGTAATCCACATGCTCACAACTCAGTAAGTAATGTTTGTCAAATCCGTCATGCATATAGCGTGCTCGGGACAAAGAATATCATGGTGAGGGAAACTATGTAAATTAAAATACTATTTCATAGGACTCGCCCAAGAGAATTTTTCTGCGAAATCTTCATGATTTTTGAAACTGGCGTTAGGAAATTTCTGCGAAATCTGGTTAAAATTTCTAGGTATAAATATGCCTTGCATGGTGGATGAAAGATCGCAATACACACACACACATCTCAGTAATGAATGCTTGTGAAATCCTTGATGCTTGTAGAATGTTCGGAACACGAAATGTCACGGTGAGGGAAATTATGTAATTTAAATTTGTATTGGGTAGAACTCGCTCCAAGAGGATTTATCTGCAAAATCTCCCTCATTTTCGAAACTCGTGTTAGGATAAATCTGGGAAATCTGAGAAAAACTTTCTAGGTGTAACTCTGCCATGTATCGGGATGAAAGTTCAGTAATCCACATGCTCAAAACTCAGCCATGAATGTTTTTTTCGAATCCGTGTTGCATGTAGCGTGTTCGTAACACGGAATGTCACGGTGGAGGAAGAAATGTAAATTACATGTCTATTGGTTAGAACTCGCTCCAAGAGAATTTTTTTGAGAAAACTGCCTGATTTTGGAATCTGGCGTTATGAATAACCTGCGAACTGAGAATAAATATATCTAGGTGTAAATATGCCTTGTATGGTGAATGAAATGTGTAATTCATGAAAAATGCTCACAACTCATTAAAAAAGTTTGTCGAATCCGTGATGCATGTATCGTGTTCAGAACATGGAAAGTCACGGTTAGTGAAACAATTTAAATAAAAGTTCTAGTGGATACAACACACTGAAAGAGAATTTTTCTGCACAATATGCCTCATTTTCTAAACTGGAATTAAGTAAATGCTGCGAAATAAGATTAAAGGCTTCTCAGTGTAAATATGCCTTTCATAGTAGGTGAAAGTTAAGTAATCCACATGCGAACAACTCAGTAGTGAATATGTGTCGAATCCGTGATGCACGTAGGATATACGGAACATGGAATTACACGGTGAGGGAATCTATGTCAATTACAATTCTGTTGGATAGAACTCGATGTAAGACGGTTTTCCTGTGTAAACTGCCTGTTTTTCAAACCTGGCATTAGAAAATAGCTGGGAACTCAGAGTAAATAATTCTAAGTGTTAATATTCCTTGAATGGTGAATGAAAGCTCGGTAATCCACATGCTCACAAATCTGTAATAACTGTTTGTCGAATCTGTGATGCATGTAATGTGTTAGGAGCACAGAATGTCACGGTCAGTTAAACTATGTTAATTACATGTCTATCGGGTAGAACTCGATAAAAGAGCATTTTCCTGCAAAATATGCCTCATTTCTGAAACTGGCTTTTTGAAAAGACTGTGAAATCAGGGTAAATGTTTCTTGGTGTAAATATGCCTTGTATGGTGTTGAAAGTTTGGTAATCCACATGTTCTCACCTCAGTAATGAATGTTTGTCTTATCCTTGATGCATGTAACAGGTCCGGAACGCAGAATATCACGGTGAGGAAACTATGTAAATTCAGTGTTGATAAGGTAGAACCCGCTCCAAGTGAATTTTTCTGTGAAATCTACCTCAATTTCAAAACTGGTGTTAGGAAAAGCTGGGAAATAAGAGTAAAATTCCTTTGGTATCAATATGCCCAATTTGGTGATGAATGTTCATTAATCCTCGTGCTCACAACTCAGTAATGAATGTTTTTTCGAATCCGTGATGCATGTAACGTGTTCGGAACACAGAATATCATGGTTAGGATACTATGTTAACTAGAGGTCTAGTGGGTACATCAAGCTCAAAGTGTATTTTACTGAGCCATCTGCCTCATTTTTAAACTGGCATTAGAAAAAGCTGCAAAATCAGAGTAAATTCTGTAGGTGCACATATGCCTTTAATGGTGAATGAGATTTCGGTAATCCACATGCTCACAACTCAGTAATGAATGTTTTTCAAGTCTGTGATGCAATTAATGTGTTTGGATGATGGTATGACACGGTCAGGTAAGCTACGGAAATTACATATCTGTCGGGTAGAACTCGCTATAAGACCATTTATCTGTGAAATATTCCTCTTATCCAAAACTGGCGTTAGGAAAAGCTGCGAAATCTGAGTCAATGCTTCTAGGTGACAATATGCCTTTTATTGTGGATGAAAGTTCAGTACTCCACATGCTCACAACTCATTAAAGAATGTTTGTGCAATCCGTCATGCATGTAGCGTGTTCGAAACACAGAATATCATGGTTAGGGAAACTGTGTAAATTAAACTTCTATTTGGTAGAACTCGCACCAAGAGGATTTTACTGCAGATACATCATGAATTCTGAAACTGGCGTTATGAAAAACCTGCGAACTCTGAGTAAATATTTCTAGGAATAAATATGCCATGCATGGTGAATGAAAGTTTATAATACACATGCTCACATCTCAGTAATGAATTTTTGTCGAATCCTTGATGCTTGTATTGTGTTGGGAACACGGATGTCACGTTCTGGAAAACAATGTAATTTACATGCCTCGTGTGTAGAACTCACTCAAAGAGGATTTTTCAGCACAATCTTTCTCATTTTCTGACCTGGCGATAAGAATAAGCTGCAAAATCAAGGTAAATACTTCTATGTGTAAGGATTCCTTTTATGGTGAATGAAAGTTCGGTAATCCACATGCTCACAGCTCAGTAACCATTGTTTGTCGAATCCGTAATGCGTGTAGCATTTTCGGAACACCGAATGTCACGGTGAGGGAAACAAATTATATTACATGTCTATTGGGTAGAACTCGCTCCAAGAGTATTTTTCTATGAAAACTGCCTGATTTTCGAATCTGACATTAGGGAAAATCTGCGCACACAGACTAAATGTTTCTAGGTGTAAAATGCCTTGTATGGTGGATGAAAGTTCTCTAATCCACATTCTCAGAACTCAGTAATGATTGTTTGTCGAATCCATGATACATAAAGCCTGTTCTGAACACGGAACGTCATGGTGAGGGAAACTGTGTAAATTACATGTCTATTGGTTATAAATCGCTCCAAGAGGATTTTTCTGTGAAATCTACCTCATTTTCGGATGTGGCATTAGGAAAAACCTGGGACACCAGAGTAAGTGCCTCTATGTGTAAATATGCCTTCTATGGTTGATGAAAGTTCAGTAATCCACATGTTCACAACTCAGAAATAAATGTTTGACTAATCCATCATGCATGTAGTGTGTTCAGAACACGGATATTCACGGTGAGGGCAACTATGTAAATTACAAGTCTATTCTGTATAACTACCTCCACAAGGATATTTCTGTGGAAACTTCCTGATTTTTGATACTAGCATTAGAAAAAAGATGCAAACTCAATAAAATATTTCTAGGTGTTTATATGCCTTGAATGGTGATTGAAAGTTCGGTTATCCACATGCTCACAACTCAGGAATGAATGTTTTTCGAATCCGTGTTGTATGTAACTTGTTCGGAAGACGGAATGACACAAACAGTTAAGCTATGTAAACTACATATCTATTGGGTAGAACTCCCTACAAGAGCATTTTTCTACGAAATATGCCTCATTTCCGAAACTGGTGTTAGGAAAAGTTGCGAAATCTGAGTAAATTCTTCTAGGTGACAATATGCCTTTTTTGGTGGATGAAAGATCGGTAATCCACATGCTCACAACTCAGTAAGTAATGTTTGTCAAATCCGTCATGCATATAGCGTGCTCGGGACAAAGAATATCATGGTGAGGGAAACTATGTAAATTAAAATACTATTTCATAGGACTCGCCCAAGAGAATTTTTCTGCGAAATCTTCATGATTTTTGAAACTGGCGTTAGGAAATTTCTGCGAAATCTGGTTAAAATTTCTAGGTATAAATATGCCTTGCATGGTGGATGAAAGATCGCAATACACACACACACATCTCAGTAATGAATGCTTGTGAAATCCTTGATGCTTGTAGAATGTTCGGAACACGAAATGTCACGGTGAGGGAAATTATGTAATTTAAATTTGTATTGGGTAGAACTCGCTCCAAGAGGATTTATCTGCAAAATCTCCCTCATTTTCGAAACTCGTGTTAGGATAAATCTGGGAAATCTGAGAAAAACTTTCTAGGTGTAACTCTGCCATGTATCGGGATGAAAGTTCAGTAATCCACATGCTCAAAACTCAGTCATGAATGTTTTTTTCGAATCCGTGTTGCATGTAGCGTGTTCGTAACACGGAATGTCACGGTGGAGGAAGAAATGTAAATTACATGTCTATTGGTTAGAACTCGCTCCAAGAGAATTTTTTTCAGAAAACTGCCTGATTTTGGAATCTGGCGTTATGAATAACCTGCGAACTGAGAATAAATATATCTAGGTGTAAATATGCCTTGTATGGTGAATGAAATGTGTAATTCATGAAAAATGCTCACAACTCATTAAAAAAGTTTGTCGAATCCGTGATGCATGTATCGTGTTCAGAACATGGAAAGTCACGGTGAGTGAAACAATTTAAATAAAAGTTCTAGTGGATACAACACACTGAAAGAGAATTTTTCTGCACAATATGCCTCATTTTCTAAACTGGAATTAAGTAAATGCTGCGAAATAAGATTAAAGGCTTCTCAGTGTAAATATGCCTTTCATAGTAGGTGAAAGTTAAGTAATCCACATGCGAACAACTCAGTAGTGAATATGTGTCGAATCCGTGATGCACGTAGGATATACGGAACATGGAATTACACGGTGAGGGAATCTATGTCAATTACAATTCTGTTGGATAGAACTCGATGTAAGACGGTTTTCCTGTGTAAACTGCCTGTTTTTCAAACCTGGCATTAGAAAATAGCTGGGAACTCAGAGTAAATAATTCTAAGTGTTAATATTCCTTGAATGGTGAATGAAAGCTCGGTAATCCACATGCTCACAAATCTGTAATAACTGTTTGTCGAATCTGTGATGCATGTAATGTGTTAGGAGCACAGAATGTCACGGTCAGTTAAACTATGTAAATTACATGTCTATCGGGTAGAACTCGATAAAAGAGCATTTTCCTGCAAAATATGCCTCATTTCTGAAACTGGCTTTTTGAAAAGACTGTGAAATCAGGGTAAATGTTTCTTGGTGTAAATATGCCTTGTATGGTGTTGAAAGTTTGGTAATCCACATGTTCTCACCTCAGTAATGAATGTTTGTCTTATCCTTGATGCATGTAACAGGTCCGGAACGCAGAATATCACGGTGAGGAAACTATGTAAATTCAGTGTTGATAAGGTAGAACCCGCTCCAAGTGAATTTTTCTGTGAAATCTACCTCAATTTCAAAACTGGTGTTAGGAAAAGCTGGGAAATAAGAGTAAAATTCCTTTGGTATCAATATGCCCAATTTGGTGATGAATGTTCATTAATCCTCGTGCTCACAACTCAGTAATGAATGTTTTTTCGAATCCGTGATGCATGTAACGTGTTCGGAACACAGAATATCATGGTTAGGATACTATGTTAACTAGAGGTCTAGTGGGTACATCAAGCTCAAAGTGTATTTTACTGAGCCATCTGCCTCATTTTTAAACTGGCATTAGAAAAAGCTGCAAAATCAGAGTAAATTCTGTAGGTGCACATATGCCTTTAATGGTGAATGAGATTTCGGTAATCCACATGCTCACAACTCAGTAATGAATGTTTTTCAAGTCTGTGATGCAATTAATGTGTTTGGATGATGGTATGACACGGTCAGGTAAGCTACGGAAATTACATATCTGTCGGGTAGAACTCGCTATAAGACCATTTATCTGTGAAATATTCCTCTTATCCAAAACTGGCGTTAGGAAAAGCTGCGAAATCTGAGTCAATGCTTCTAGGTGACAATATGCCTTTTATTGTGGATGAAAGTTCAGTACTCCACATGCTCACAACTCATTAAAGAATGTTTGTGCAATCCGTCATGCATGTAGCGTGTTCGAAACACAGAATATCATGGTTAGGGAAACTGTGTAAATTAAACTTCTATTTGGTAGAACTCGCACCAAGAGGATTTTACTGCAGATACATCATGAATTCTGAAACTGGCGTTATGAAAAACCTGCGAACTCTGAGTAAATATTTCTAGGAATAAATATGCCATGCATGGTGAATGAAAGTTTATAATACACATGCTCACATCTCAGTAATGAATTTTTGTCGAATCCTTGATGCTTGTATTGTGTTGGGAACACGGATGTCACGTTCTGGAAAACAATGTAATTTACATGCCTCGTGTGTAGAACTCACTCAAAGAGGATTTTTCAGCACAATCTTTCTCATTTTCTGACCTGGCGATAAGAATAAGCTGCAAAATCAAGGTAAATACTTCTATGTGTAAGGATTCCTTTTATGGTGAATGAAAGTTCGGTAATCCACATGCTCACAGCTCAGTAACCATTGTTTGTCGAATCCGTAATGCGTGTAGCATTTTCGGAACACCGAATGTCACGGTGATGGAAACAAATTATATTACATGTCTATTGGGTAGAACTCGCTCCAAGAGTATTTTTCTATGAAAACTGCCTGATTTTCGAATCTGACATTAGGGAAAATCTGCGCACAGAGACTAAATGTTTCTAGGTGTAAAATGCCTTGTATGGTGGATGAAAGTTCTCTAATCCACATTCTCAGAACTCAGTAATGATTGTTTGTCGAATCCATGATACATAAAGCCTGTTCTGAACACGGAACGTCATGGTGAGGGAAACTGTGTAAATTACATGTCTATTGGTTATAAATCGCTCCAAGAGGATTTTTCTGTGAAATCTACCTCATTTTCGGATGTGGCATTAGGAAAAACCTGGGACACCAGAGTAAGTGACTCTATGTGTAAATATGCCTTCTATGGTTGATGAAAGTTCAGTAATCCACATGTTCACAACTCAGAAATAAATGTTTGACGAATCCGTCATGCATGTAGTGTGTTCAGAACATGGATATTCACGGTGAGAGCAACTATGTAAATTACAAGTCTATTCTGTATAACTACCTCCACAAGGATATTTCTGTGGAAACTTCCTGATTTTTGATACTAACATTAGAAAAAAGATGCGAACTCAATAAAATATTTCTAGGTGTTTATATGCCTTGAATGGTGATTGAAAGTTCGGTTATCCACATGCTCACAACTCAGGAATGAATGTTTTTCGAATCTGTGTTGTATTTAACTTGTTCAGAAGACAGAATGACACAAAAATTTAAGCTATGTAAACTACATATCTATTGGGAAGAACTCCCTACAAGAGCATTTTTCTACGAAATATGCCTCATTTCCGAAACTGGTGTTAGGAAAATTTGTGAAATCTGAGTAAATGCTTCTAGGTGACAATATGCCTTTTATGGTGGATGAAAGATCGGTAATCCACATGCTCACAACTCAGTAAGTAATGTTTGTCAAATCCGTCATGCATATAGCATGCTCGGGACAAAGAATATCATGGTGAGGGAAACTATGTAAATTAAAATACTATTTCATAGGACTCGCCCAAGAGAATTTTTCTGCGAAATCTTCATGATTTTTGAAACTGGTGTTAGCAAATTTCTGTGAAATCTGGTAAAAATTTCTAGGTATAAATATGCCTTGCATGGTGGATGAAAGATCGCAATACACATACTCACATCTCAGTAATGAATGCTTGTGAAATCATTGATGCTTGTTGAATATTCGGAACACGAAAGGTCACGGTGAGGGAAATTATGTAAATTATATTTGTATTGGGTAGAACTCACTCCAAGAGGATTTATCTGCAAACTCTCCCTCATTTTCGAAACTCATGTTAGGATAAAGCTGGGAAATCAGAGAAAAATTTTCTAGGTGTAACTCTGCCATGTATCGGGATGAAAGTTCAGTAATCCACATGCTCACAACTCAGTCATGAATGTTTTTTCGAATCCGTGTTGCATGTAGCGTGTTCGTAACACGGAATGTCACGGTGGAGGAAGAAATGTAAATTACATGTCTATTGGTTAGAACTCGCTCCAAGAGGATTTTTTTGAGAAAACTGCCTGATTTTGGAATCTGGCGTTATGAATAAACTGCGAACTGAGAATAAAAATATCTAGGTGTAAATATGCCTTGTATGGTGAATGAAATCTGTAATTCATGAAAAATGCTCACAACTCATTAAAAAAGTTTGTCAATTCCGTGATGCATGTATCGTGTTCAGAACATGGAATGTCACGGTGAGTGAAACAATTTAAATAAAAGGTCTAGTGGATACAACACACTCAAAGAGTATTTTTTTGCACAATATGCCTCATTTTCTAAACTGGATTTAAGTAAATGCTGCGAGATAAGATTAAAGGCTTCTCAGTGTAAATAAGCCTTTCATAGTAGGTGAAAGTTCAGTAATCCACATGCGAACAACTCAGTAGTTAATATGTGTCGAATCCGTGATGCACGTAGGATATACGGAACATGGAATTACACGGTGAGGGAATCTATGTCAATTACAATTCTGTTGGATAGAACTCGATGTAAGACGGCTTTCCTGTGTAAACTGCCTGTTTTTCAAACCTGGCATTAGAAAATAGCTGGGAACTCAGTGTAAATTATTCTAAGTGTTAATATTCCTTGAATGGTGAATGAAAGCTCGGTAATCCACATGCTCACAAATCTGTAATAACTGTTTGTCGAATCTGTGATGCATGTAATGTGTTAGGAGCACAGAATTTCACGGTCAGTTAAACTATTTAAATTACATGTCGATAGGTGAGAACTCGATAAAAGAGCATTTACCTGCAAAATATGCCTCATTTCCGAAACTGGCTTTAAGAAAAGACTGTGAAATCAGGGTAAATGTTTCTTGGTGTAAATATGCCTTGTATGGTGTTGAAAGTTTGGTAATCCACATGTTCTCACCTCAGTAATGAATGTTTGTCTTATCCTTGATGCATGTAACAGGTTCGGAATGCAGAATATCACGGTGAGGAAACTATGTAAATTCAGTGTTGATTAGGTAGAACCCGCTCCAAGTGAATTTTTCTGTGAAATCTACCTCAATTTCAAAACTGGTGTTAGGAAAAAGCTGGGAAATAAGAGTAAAATTTCTTCGGTGTCAATATGCCAATTTTGGTGATGAATGTTCATTAATCCTCGTGCTCACAACTCAGTAATGAATGTTTTTTCGAATCCGTGATGCATGTAACGTGTTCGGAACACAGAATATCATGATTAGGATACTAAGTTAACTAGAGGTCTCGTGGGTACATCAAGCTCAAAGTGTATTTTACTGAGCCATCTGCCTCATTTTTAAACTGGCATTAGCAAAACTGCAAAATCAGAGTAAATTCTGTAGGTGCACATATGCCTTTAATGGTGAATGAAATTTCGGTAATCCACATGCTCACAACTCAGTAATGAATGTTTTTCAAGTCTGTGATGCAATTAATGTGTTTGGAAGATGGTATGACACGGTCAGTTATGATATGGAAATTACATATCTGTCGGGTAGAACTCGCTATAAGACAATTTATCTGTGAAATATTACTCATATTCAAACCTGGCGTTAGGAAAAGCTGCGAAATCTGAGTCAATGCTTCTAGGTGACAATATGCCTTTTATGATGGATGAAAGTTCAGTACTCCACATGCTCACAACTCATTAAAGAATGTTTGTGCAATCTGTCATGCATGTAGCGTGTTCGAAACACAGAATATCATGGTTAGGGAAACTGTGTAAATTAAAGTTCTATTTGGTAGAACTCGCACCAACAGAATTTTACTGCAAAAGCTTCATGAATTCTGAAACTGGCTTTATGAAAAACCTGTGAACTCTGAGTAAATATTTCTAGGAATAAATATGCCATGCATGGTGAATGAAAGTTTATAATACACATGCTCTCATCTCAGTAATGAATTTTTGTCGAATCCGTGATGCTTGTATTGTGTTGGGAACACGGATGTCACGTTCTGCAAAACAATGTAATTTACATGCCTCGTGTGTAGAACTCACTCAAAGAGGATTTTTCAGCACAATCTTTCTCATTTTCTGACCTGGCGATAAGAATAAGCTGCAAAATCAAGGTAAATACTTCTATGTGTAAGGATTCCTTTTATGGTGAATGAAAGTTCGGAAATCCACATGCTCACAGCTCAGTAACCATTGTTTGTCGAATCCGTAATGCGTGTAGCATTTTCGGAACACCGAATGTCACGGTGAGGGAAACAAATTATATTACATGTCTATTGGGTAGAACTCGCTCCAAGAGTATTTTTCTATGAAAACTGCCTGATTTTCGAATCTGACATTAGGGAAAATCTGCGCACAGAGACTAAATGTTTCTAGGTGTAAAATGCCTTGTATGGTGGATGAAAGTTCTCTAATCCACATTCTCAGAACTCAGTAATGATTGTTTTTCGAATCCATGATACATAAAGCCTGTTCTGAACACGGAACGTCATGGTGAGGGAAACTGTGTAAATTACATGTCTATTGGTTATAAATCGCTCCAAGAGGATTTTTCTGTGAAATCTACCTCATTTTCGGATGTGGCATTAGGAAAAACCTGGGACACCAGAGTAAGTGACTCTATGTGTAAATATGCCTTCTATGGTTGATGAAAGTTCAGTAATCCACATGTTCACAACTCAGAAATAAATGTTTGACGAATCCGTCATGCATGTAGTGTGTTCAGAACATGGATATTCACGGTGAGAGCAACTATGTAAATTACAAGTCTATTCTGTATAACTACCTCCACAAGGATATTTCTGTGGAAACTTCCTGATTTTTGATACTAACATTAGAAAAAAGATGCGAACTCAATAAAATATTTCTAGGTGTTTATATGCCTTGAATGGTGATTGAAAGTTCGGTTATCCACATGCTCACAACTCAGGAATGAATGTTTTTCGAATCTGTGTTGTATTTAACTTGTTCAGAAGACAGAATGACACAAAAATTTAAGCTATGTAAACTACATATCTATTGGGAAGAACTCCCTACAAGAGCATTTTTCTACGAAATATGCCTCATTTCCGAAACTGGTGTTAGGAAAATTTGTGAAATCTGAGTAAATGCTTCTAGGTGACAATATGCCTTTTATGGTGGATGAAAGATCGGTAATCCACATGCTCACAACTCAGTAAGTAATGTTTGTCAAATCCGTCATGCATATAGCGTGCTCGGGACAAAGAATATCATGGTGAGGGAAACTATGTAAATTAAAATACTATTTCATAGGACTCGCCCAAGAGAATTTTTCTGCGAAATCTTCATGATTTTTGAAACTGGTGTTAGCAAATTTCTGTGAAATCTGGTAAAAATTTCTAGGTATAAATATGCCTTGCATGGTGGATGAAAGATCGCAATACACATACTCACATCTCAGTAATGAATGCTTGTGAAATCATTGATGCTTGTTGAATGTTCGGAACACGAAAGGTCACGGTGAGGGAAATTATGTAAATTATATTTGTATTGGGTAGAACTCACTCCAAGAGGATTTATCTGCAAACTCTCCCTCATTTTCGAAACTCATGTTAGGATAAAGCTGGGAAATCAGAGAAAAATTTTCTAGGTGTAACTCTGCCATGTATCGGGATGAAAGTTCAGTAATCCACATGCTCACAACTCAGTCATGAATGTTTTTTCGAATCCGTGTTGCATGTAGCGTGTTCGTAACACGGAATGTCACGGTGGAGGAAGAAATGTAAATTACATGTCTATTGGTTAGAACTCGCTCCAAGAGGATTTTTTTGAGAAAACTGCCTGATTTTGGAATCTGGCGTTATGAATAAACTGCGAACTGAGAATAAAAATATCTAGGTGTAAATATGCCTTGTATGGTGAATGAAATCTGTAATTCATGAAAAATGCTCACAACTCATTAAAAAAGTTTGTCAATTCCGTGATGCATGTATCGTGTTCAGAACATGGAAAGTCACGGTGAGTGAAACAATTTAAATAAAAGGTCTAGTGGATACAACACACTCAAAGAGTATTTTTTTGCACAATATGCCTCATTTTCTAAACTGGATTTAAGTAAATGCTGCGAAATAAGATTAAAGGCTTCTCAGTGTAAATAAGCCTTTCATAGTAGGTGAAAGTTCAGTAATCCACATGCGAACAACTCAGTAGTTAATATGTGTCGAATCCGTGATGCACGTAGGATATACGGAACATGGAATTACACGGTGAGGGAATCTATGTCAATTACAATTCTGTTGGATAGAACTCGATGTAAGACGGCTTTCCTGTGTAAACTGCCTGTTTTTCAAACCTGGCATTAGAAAATAGCTGGGAACTCAGTGTAAATTATTCTAAGTGTTAATATTCCTTGAATGGTGAATGAAAGCTCGGTAATCCACATGCTCACAAATCTGTAATAACTGTTTGTCGAATCTGTGATGCATGTAATGTGTTAGGAGCACAGAATGTCACGGTCAGTTAAACTATGTAAATTACATGTCTATCGGGTAGAACTCGATAAAAGAGCATTTTCCTGCAAAATATGCCTCATTTCTGAAACTGGCTTTTTGAAAAGACTGTGAAATCAGGGTAAATGTTTCTTGGTGTAAATATGCCTTGTATGGTGTTGAAAGTTTGGTAATCCACATGTTCTCACCTCAGTAATGAATGTTTGTCTTATCCTTGATGCATGTAACAGGTCCGGAACGCAGAATATCACGGTGAGGAAACTATGTAAATTCAGTGTTGATAAGGTAGAACCCGCTCCAAGTGAATTTTTCTGTGAAATCTACCTCAATTTCAAAACTGGTGTTAGGAAAAGCTGGGAAATAAGAGTAAAATTCCTTTGGTATCAATATGCCCAATTTGGTGATGAATGTTCATTAATCCTCGTGCTCACAACTCAGTAATGAATGTTTTTTCGAATCCGTGATGCATGTAACGTGTTCGGAACACAGAATATCATGATTAGGATACTAAGTTAACTAGAGGTCTCGTGGGTACATCAAGCTCAAAGTGTATTTTACTGAGCCATCTGCCTCATTTTTAAACTGGCATTAGCAAAACTGCAAAATCAGAGTAAATTCTGTAGGTGCACATATGCCTTTAATGGTGAATGAAATTTCGGTAATCCACATGCTCACAACTCAGTAATGAATGTTTTTCAAGTCTGTGATGCAATTAATGTGTTTGGAAGATGGTATGACACGGTCAGTTATGATATGGAAATTACATATCTGTCGGGTAGAACTCGCTATAAGACAATTTATCTGTGAAATATTACTCATATTCAAACCTGGCGTTAGGAAAAGCTGCGAAATCTGAGTCAATGCTTCTAGGTGACAATATGCCTTTTATGATGGATGAAATTTCAGTACTCCACATGCTCACAACTCATTAAAGAATGTTTGTGCAATCTGTCATGCATGTAGCGTGTTCGAAACACAGAATATCATGGTTAGGGAAACTGTGTAAATTAAAGTTCTATTTGGTAGAACTCGCACCAACAGAATTTTACTGCAAAAGCTTCATGAATTCTGAAACTGGCTTTATGAAAAACCTGCGAACTCTGAGTAAATATTTCTAGGAATAAATATGCCATGCATGGTGAATGAAAGTTTATAATACACATGCTCTCATCTCAGTAATGAATTTTTGTCGAATCCGTGATGCTTGTATTGTGTTGGGAACACGGATGTCACGTTCTGGAAAACAATGTAATTTACATGCCTCGTGTGTAGAACTCACTCAAAGAGGATTTTTCAGCACAATCTTTCTCATTTTCTGACCTGGCGATAAGAATAAGCTGCAAAATCAAGGTAAATACTTCTATGTGTAAGGATTCCTTTTATGGTGAATGAAAGTTCGGTAATCCACATGCTCACAGCTCAGTAACCATTGTTTGTCGAATCCGTAATGCGTGTAGCATTTTCGGAACACCGAATGTCACGGTGAGGGAAACAAATTATATTACATGTCTATTGGGTAGAACTCGCTCCAAGAGTATTTTTCTATGAAAACTGCCTGATTTTCGAATCTGACATTAGGGAAAATCTGCGCACACAGACTAAATGTTTCTAGGTGTAAAATGCCTTGTATGGTGGATGAAAGTTCTCTAATCCACATTCTCAGAACTCAGTAATGATTGTTTGTCGAATCCATGATACATAAAGCCTGTTCTGAACACGGAACGTCATGGTGAGGGAAACTGTGTAAATTACATGTCTATTGGTTATAAATCGCTCCAAGAGGATTTTTCTGTGAAATCTACCTCATTTTCGGATGTGGCATTAGGAAAAACCTGGGACACCAGAGTAAGTGCCTCTATGTGTAAATATGCCTTCTATGGTTGATGAAAGTTCAGTAATCCACATGTTCACAACTCAGAAATAAATGTTTGACTAATCCATCATGCATGTAGTGTGTTCAGAACACGGATATTCACGGTGAGGGCAACTATGTAAATTACAAGTCTATTCTGTATAACTACCTCCACAAGGATATTTCTGTGGAAACTTCCTGATTTTTGATACTAGCATTAGAAAAAAGATGCAAACTCAATAAAATATTTCTAGGTGTTTATATGCCTTGAATGGTGATTGAAAGTTCGGTTATCCACATGCTCACAACTCAGGAATGAATGTTTTTCGAATCCGTGTTGTATGTAACTTGTTCAGAAGACGGAATGACACAAACAGTTAAGCTATGTAAACTACATATCTATTGGGTAGAACTCCCTACAAGAGCATTTTTCTACGAAATATGCCTCATTTCCGAAACTGGTGTTAGGAAAAGTTGCGAAATCTGAGTAAATTCTTCTAGGTGACAATATGCCTTTTTTGGTGGATGAAAGATCGGTAATCCACATGCTCACAACTCAGTAAGTAATGTTTGTCAAATCCGTCATGCATATAGCGTGCTCGGGACAAAGAATATCATGGTGAGGGAAACTATGTAAATTAAAATACTATTTCATAGGACTCGCCCAAGAGAATTTTTCTGCGAAATCTTCATGATTTTTGAAACTTGCGTTAGGAAATTTCTGCGAAATCTGGTAAAAATTTCTAGGTATAAATATGCCTTGCATGGTGGATGAAAGATCGCAATACACACACACACATCTCAGTAATGAATGCTTGTGAAATCCTTGATGCTTGTAGAATGTTCGGAACACGAAATGTCACGGTGAGGGAAATTATGTAATTTAAATTTGTATTGGGTAGAACTCGCTCCAAGAGGATTTATCTGCAAAATCTCCCTCATTTTCGAAACTCGTGTTAGGATAAATCTGGGAAATCTGAGAAAAACTTTCTAGGTGTAACTCTGCCATGTATCGGGATGAAAGTTCAGTAATCCACATGCTCAAAACTCAGTCATGAATGTTTTTTCGAATCCGTGTTGCATGTAGCGTGTTCGTAACACGGAATGTCACGGTGGAGGAAGAAATGTAAATTACATGTCTATTGGTTAGAACTCGCTCCAAGAGAATTTTTTTCAGAAAACTGCCTGATTTTGGAATCTGGCGTTATGAATAACCTGCGAACTGAGAATAAATATATCTAGGTGTAAATATGCCTTGTATGGTGAATGAAATGTGTAATTCATGAAAAATGCTCACAACTCATTAAAAAAGTTTGTCGAATCCGTGATGCATGTATCGTGTTCAGAACATGGAAAGTCACGGTGAGTGAAACAATTTAAATAAAAGTTCTAGTGGATAGAACACACTGAAAGAGAATTTTTCTGCACAATATGCCTCATTTTCTAAACTGGATTTAAGTAAATGCTGCGAAATAAGATTAAAGGCTTCTCAGTGTAAATATGCCTTTCATAGTAGGTGAAAGTTAAGTAATCCACATGCGAACAACTCAGTAGTGAATATGTGTCGAATCCGTGATGCACGTAGGATATACGGAACATGGAATTACACGGTGAGGGAATCTATGTCAATTACAATTCTGTTGGATAGAACTCGATGTAAGACGATTTTCCTGTGTAAACTGCCTGTTTTTCAAACCTGGCATTAGAAAATAGCTGGGAACTCAGAGTAAATAATTCTAAGTGTTAATATTCCTTGAATGGTGAATGAAAGCTCGGTAATCCACATGCTCACAAATCTGTAATAACTGTTTGTCGAATCTGTGATGCATGTAATGTGTTAGGAGCACAGAATGTCACGGTCAGTTAAACTATGTAAATTACATGTCTATCGGGTAGAACTCGATAAAAGAGCATTTTCCTGCAAAATATGCCTCATTTCTGAAACTGGCTTTTGGAAAAGACTGTGAAATCAGGGTAAATGTTTCTTGGTGTAAATATGCCTTGTATGGTGTTGAAAGTTTGGTAATCCACATGTTCTCACCTCAGTAATGAATGTTTGTCTTATCCTTGATGCATGTAACAGGTCCGGAACGCAGAATATCACGGTGAGGAAACTAAGTAAATTAAGTGTTGATAAGGTAGAACCCGCTCCAAGTGAATTTTTCTGTGAAATCTACCTCAATTTCAAAACTGGTGTTAGGAAAAGCTGGGAAATAAGAGTAAAATTCCTTTGGTATCAATATGCCCAATTTGGTGATGAATGTTCATTAATCCTTGTGCTCACAACTCAGTAATGAATGTTTTTTCGAATCCGTGATGCATGTAACGTGTTCGGAACACAGAATATCATGGTTAGGATACTATGTTAACTAGAGGTCTAGTGGGTACATCAAGCTCAAAGTGTATTTTACTGAGCCATCTGCCTCATTTTTAAACTGGCATTAGAAAAAGCTGCAAAATCAGAGTAAATTCTGTAGGTGCACATATGCCTTTAATGGTGAATGAGATTTCGGTAATCCACATGCTCACAACTCAGTAATGAATGTTTTTCAAGTCTGTGATGCAATTAATGTGTTTGGATGATGGTATGACACGGTCAGGTAAGCTACGGAAATTACATATCTGTCGGGTAGAACTCGCTATAAGACCATTTATCTGTGAAATATTCATCTTATCCAAAACTGGCGTTAGGAAAAGCTGCGAAATCTGAGTCAATGCTTCTAGGTGACAATATGCCTTTTATTGTGGATGAAAGTTCAGTACTCCACATGCTCACAACTCATTAAAGAATGTTTGTGCAATCCGTCATGCATGTAGCGTGTTCGAAACACAGAATATCATGGTTAGGGAAACTGTGTAAATTAAACTTCTATTTGGTAGAACTCGCACCAAGAGGATTTTACTGCAGATACATCATGAATTCTGAAACTGGCGTTATGAAAAACCTGCGAACTCTGAGTGAATATTTCTAGGAATAAATATGCCATGCATGGTGAATGAAAGTTTATAATACACATGCTCACATCTCAGTAATGAATTTTTGTCGAATCCTTGATGCTTGTATTGTGTTGGGAACACGGATGTCACGTTCTGGAAAACAATGTAATTTACATGCCTCGTGTGTAGAACTCACTCAAAGAGGATTTTTCAGCACAATCTTTCTCATTTTCTAACCTGCCGATAAGAATAAGCTGCAAAATCATGTTAAATACTTCTATGTGTAAGGATTCCTTTTATGGTGAATGAAAGTTCGGTAATCCACATGCTCACAGCTCAGTAACCATTGTTTGTCGAATCCGTAATGCGTGTAGCATTTTCGGAACACCGAATGTCACGGTGATGGAAACAAATTATATTACATGTCTATTGGGTAGAACTCGCTCCAAGAGTATTTTTCTATGAAAACTGCCTGATTTTCGAATCTGACATTAGGGAAAATCTGCGCACAGAGACTAAATGTTTCTAGGTGTAAAATGCCTTGTATGGTGGATGAAAGTTCTGTAATCCACATTCTCAGAACTCAGTAATGATTGTTTGTCGAATCCATGATACATAAAGCCTGTTCTAAACACGGAACGTCATGGTGAGGGAAACTGTGTAAATTACATGTCTATTGGTTATAAATCGCTCCAAGAGGATTTTTCTGTGAAATCTACCTCATTTTCGGATGTGGCATTAGGAAAAATCTGGGACACCAGAGTAAGTGACTCTATGTGTAAATATGCCTTCTATGGTTGATGAAAGTTCAGTAATCCACATGTTCACAACTCAGAAATAAATGTTTGACGAATCCGTCATGCATGTAGTGTGTTCAGAACATGGATATTCACGGTGAGAGCAACTATGTAAATTACAAGTCTATTCTGTATAACTACCTCCACAAGGATATTTCTGTGGAAACTTCCTGATTTTTGATACTAACATTAGAAAAAAGATGCGAACTCAATAAAATATTTCTAGGTGTTTATATGCCTTGAATGGTGATTGAAAGTTCGGTTATCCACATGCTCACAACTCAGGAATGAATGTTTTTCGAATCTGTGTTGTATTTAACTTGTTCAGAAGACAGAATGACACAAAAATTTAAGCTATGTAAACTACATATCTATTGGGAAGAACTCCCTACAAGAGCATTTTTCTACGAAATATGCCTCATTTCCGAAACTGGTGTTAGGAAAATTTGTGAAATCTGAGTAAATGCTTCTAGGTGACAATATGCCTTTTATGGTGGATGAAAGATCGGTAATCCACATGCTCACAACTCAGTAAGTAATGTTTGTCAAATCCGTCATGCATATAGCGTGCTCGGGACAAAGAATATCATGGTGAGGGAAACTATGTAAATTAAAATACTATTTCATAGGACTCGCCCAAGAGAATTTTTCTGCGAAATCTTCATGATTTTTGAAACTGGTGTTAGCAAATTTCTGTGAAATCTGGTAAAAATTTCTAGGTATAAATATGCCTTGCATGGTGGATGAAAGATCGCAATACACATACTCACATCTCAGTAATGAATGCTTGTGAAATCATTGATGCTTGTTGAATGTTCGGAACACGAAAGGTCACGGTGAGGGAAATTATGTAAATTATATTTGTATTGGGTAGAACTCACTCCAAGAGGATTTATCTGCAAACTCTCCCTCATTTTCGAAACTCATGTTAGGATAAAGCTGGGAAATCAGAGAAAAATTTTCTAGGTGTAACTCTGCCATGTATCGGGATGAAAGTTCAGTAATCCACATGCTCACAACTCAGTCATGAATGTTTTTTCGAATCCGTGTTGCATGTAGCGTGTTCGTAACACGGAATGTCACGGTGGAGGAAGAAATGTAAATTACATGTCTATTGGTTAGAACTCGCTCCAAGAGGATTTTTTTGAGAAAACTGCCTGATTTTGGAATCTGGCGTTATGAATAAACTGCGAACTGAGAATAAAAATATCTAGGTGTAAATATGCCTTGTATGGTGAATGAAATCTGTAATTCATGAAAAATGCTCACAACTCATTAAAAAAGTTTGTCAATTCCGTGATGCATGTATCGTGTTCAGAACATGGAAAGTCACGGTGAGTGAAACAATTTAAATAAAAGGTCTAGTGGATACAACACACTCAAAGAGTATTTTTTTGCACAATATGCCTCATTTTCTAAACTGGATTTAAGTAAATGCTGCGAAATAAGATTAAAGGCTTCTCAGTGTAAATAAGCCTTTCATAGTAGGTGAAAGTTCAGTAATCCACATGCGAACAACTCAGTAGTTAATATGTGTCGAATCCGTGATGCACGTAGGATATACGGAACATGGAATTACACGGTGAGGGAATCTATGTCAATTACAATTCTGTTGGATAGAACTCGATGTAAGACGGCTTTCCTGTGTAAACTGCCTGTTTTTCAAACCTGGCATTAGAAAATAGCTGGGAACTCAGTGTAAATTATTCTAAGTGTTAATATTCCTTGAATGGTGAATGAAAGCTCGGTAATCCACATGCTCACAAATCTGTAATAACTGTTTGTCGAATCTGTGATGCATGTAATGTGTTAGAAGCACAGAATTTCACGGTCAGTTAAACTATTTAAATTACCTGTCGATAGGTGAGAACTTGATAAAAGAGCATTTACCTGCAAAATATGCCTCATTTCCGAAACTGGCTTTTAGAAAAGACTGTGAAATCAGGGTAAATGTTTCTTGGTGTAAATATGCCTTGTATGGTGTTGAAAGTTTGGTAATCCACATGTTCTCACCTCAGTAATGAATGTTTGTCTTATCCTTGATGCATGTAACAGGTTCGGAATGCAGAATATCACGGTGAGGAAACTATGTAAATTCAGTGTTGATTAGGTAGAACCCGCTCCAAGTGAATTTTTCTGTGAAATCTACCTCAATTTCAAAACTGGTGTTAGGAAAAAGCTGGGAAATAAGAGTAAAATTTCTTCGGTGTCAATATGCCCATTTTGGTGATGAATGTTCATTAATCCTCGTGCTCACAACTCAGTAATGAATGTTTTTTCGAATCCGTGATGCATGTAACGTGTTCGGAACACAGAATATCATGATTAGGATACTAAGTTAACTAGAGGTCTCGTGGGTACATCAAGCTCAAAGTGTATTTTACTGAGCCATCTGCCTCATTTTTAAACTGGCATTAGCAAAACTGCAAAATCAGAGTAAATTCTGTAGGTGCACATATGCCTTTAATGGTGAATGAAATTTCGGTAATCCACATGCTCACAACTCAGTAATGAATGTTTTTCAAGTCTGTGATGCAATTAATGTGTTTGGAAGATGGTATGACACGGTCAGTTATGATATGGAAATTACATATCTGTCGGGTAGAACTCGCTATAAGACAATTTATCTGTGAAATATTACTCATATTCAAACCTGGCGTTAGGAAAAGCTGCGAAATCTGAGTCAATGCTTCTAGGTGACAATATGCCTTTTATGGTGGATGAAAGTTCGTTACTCCACATGCTCACAACTCATTAAACAATGTTTGTGCAATCCGTCTTGCATGTAGCGTGTTCGAAACACAGAATATCATGGTTAGGGAAACTGTGTAAATTAAATTTCTATTTGGTAGAACTCGCACCAAGAGGATTTTACTGCAAAAACTTCATGATTTCTGAAACTGGCGTTATGAAAAACCTGCGAACTCTGAGTAAATATTTCTAGGAATAAATATGCCATGCATGGTAAATGAAAGTTTATAATACACATGCTCACATCTCAGTAATGAATTTTTGTCGAATCCGTGATGCTTGTATTGTGTTGGGAACACGGATGTCACGTTCTGGAAAACAATGTAATTTACATGCCTCGTGTGTAGAACTCACTCAAAGAGGATTTTCCAGCACAATCTTTCTCATTTTCTAACCTGGCGATAAGAATAAGCTGCAAAATCAAGGTAAATATTTCTATGTGTAAGGATTCCTTTTATGGTGAATGAAAGTTCGGTAATCCACATGCTCACAGCTCAGTAACCATTGTTTGTCGAATCCGTATTGCGTGTAGCATTTTCGGAACACCGAATGTCACGGTGAGGGAAACAAATTATATTACATGTCTATTGGGTAGAACTCGCTCCAAGAGTATTTTTCTATGAAAACTGCCTGATTTTCGAATCTGACATTAGGGAAAATCTGCGCACACAGACTAAATGTTTCTAGGTGTAAAATGCCTTGTATGGTGGATGAAAGTTCTCTAATCCACATTCTCAGAACTCAGTAATGTTTGTTTGTCGAATCCATGATACATAAAGCCTGTTCTGAACACGGAACGTCATGGTGAGGGAAACTGTGTAAATTACATGTCTATTGGTTATAAATCGCTCCAAGAGGATTTTTCTGTGAAATCTACCTCATTTTCGGATGTGGCATTAGGAAAAACCTGGGACACCAGAGTAAGTGTCTCTATGTGTAAATATGCCTTCTATGGTTGATGAAAGTTCAGTAATCCACATGTTCACAACTCAGAAATAAATGTTAGACTAATCCATCATGCATGAAGTGTGTTCAGAACACGGATATTCACGGTGAGGGCAACTATGTAAATTACAAGTCTATTCTGTATAACTACCTCCACAAGGATATTTCTGTGGAAACTTCCTGATTTTTGATACTAGCATTAGAAAAAAGATGCGAACTCAATAAAATATTTCTAGGTGTTTATATGCCTTGAATGGTGATTGAAAGTTCGTTTATCCACATGCTCACAACTCAGGAATGAATGTTTTTCGAATCTGTGTTGTATTTAACTTGTTCAGAAGACAGAATGACACAAAAATTTAAGCTATGTAAACTACATATCTATTGGGAAGAACTCCTTACAAGAGCATTTTTCTACGAAATATGCCTCATTTCCGAAACTGGTGTTAGGAAAATTTGTGAAATCTGAGTAAATGCTTCTAGGTGACAATATGCCTTTTATGTTGGATGAAAGATCGGTAATCCACATGCTCACAACTCAGTAAGTAATGTTTGTCAAATCCGTCATGCATATAGCGTGCTCGGGACAAAGAATATCATGGTGAGGGAAACTATGTAAATTAAAATACTATTTCATAGGACTCGCCCAAGAGAATTTTTCTGCGAAATCTTCATGATTTTTGAAACTGGCGTTAGCAAATTTCTGCGAAATCTGGTAAAAATTTCTAGGTATAAATATGCCTTGCATGGTGGATGAAAGATCGCAATACACATACTCACATCTCAGTAATGAATGCTTGTGAAATCCTTGATGCTTGTTGAATGTTCGGAACACGAAAGGTCACGGTGAGGGAAATTATGTAAATTATATTTGTATTGGGTAGAACTCACTCCAAGAGGATTTATCTGCAAACTCTCCCTCATTTTCGAAACTCATGTTAGGATAAAGCTGGGAAATCAGAGAAAAATTTTCTAGGTGTAACTCTGCCATGTATCGGGATGAAAGTTCAGTAATCCACATGCTCACAACTCAGTCATGAATGTTTTTTCGAATCCGTGTTGCATGTAGCGTGTTCGTAACACGGAATGTCACGGTGGAGGAAGAAATGTAAATTACATGTCTATTGGTTAGAACTCGCTCCAAGAGGATTTTTTTGAGAAAACTGCCTGATTTTGGAATCTGGCGTTATGAATAAACTGCGAACTGAGAATAAAAATATCTAGGTGTAAATATGCCTTGTATGGTGAATGAAATCTGTAATTCATGAAAAATGCTCACAACTCATTAAAAAAGTTTGTCAAATCCGTGATGCATGTATCGTGTTCAGAACATGGAAAGTCACGGTGAGTGAAACAATTTAAATAAAAGGTCTAGTGGATACAACACACTCAAAGAGTATTTTTTTGCACAATACACCTCATTTTCTAAACTGGATTTAAGTAAATGCTGTGAAATAATATTAAAGGCTTTTCAGTGTAAATAAGCCTTTCATAGTAGGTGAAAGTTCAGTAATCCACATGCGAACAACTCAGTAGTTAATATGTGTCGAATCCGTGATGCACGTAGGATATACGGAACATGGAATTACACGGTGAGGGAATCTATGTCAATTACAATTCTGTTGGATAGAACTCGATGTAAGACGGCTTTCCTGTGTAAACTGCATGTTTTTCAAACCTGGCATTAGAAAATAGCTGGGAACTCAGAGTAAATTATTCTAAGTGTTAATATTCCTTGAATGGTGAATGAAAGCTCGGTAATCCACATGCTCACAAATCTGTAATAACTGTTTGTCGAATCTGTGATGCATGTAATGTGTTAGTAGCACAGAATGTCACGGTCAGTTAAACTATTTAAATTACATGTCGATCGGTTAGAACTCGATAAAAGAGCATTTTCCTGCCAAATATGCCTCATTTCCGAAACTGGCTTTTGGAAAAGACTGTGAAATCAGGGTAAATGTTTCTTGGTGTAAATATGCCCTGTATGGTGTTGAAAGTTTGGTAATCCACATGTTCTCACCTCAGTAATGAATGTTTGTCTTATCCTTGATGCATGTAACAGGTTCGGAACGCAGAATATCACGGTGAGGAAACTATGTAAATTCAGTGTTGATTAGGTAGAACCCGCTCCAAGTGAATTTTTCTGTGAAATCTACCTCAATTTCAAAACTGGTGTTAGGAAAAAGCTGGGAAATAAGAGTAAAATTCCTTCGGTGTCAATATGCCCATTTTGGTGATGAATGTTCATTAATCCTCGTGCTCACAACTCAGTAATGAATGTTTTTTTGAATCTGTGATGCATGTAACGTGTTCGGAACACAGAATGTCATGGTTAGGATACTATGTTAAGTAGAGGTCTAGTGGGTACATCAAGCTCAAAGTGTATTTTCCTGAGCCATCTGCCTCATTTTTAAATTGGCATTAGAAAAAGCTGCAAAATCAGAGTAAATTCTGTAGGTGCACATATGCCTTTAATGGTGAATGAGATTTCGGTAATCCACATGCTCACAACTCAGTAATGAATGTTTTTCAAGTCTGTGATGCAATTAATGTGTTTGGAAGATGGTATGACACGGTCAGGTAAGCTACGGAAATTACATATCTGTCGGGTAGAACTCGCTATAAGACCATTTATCTGTGAAATATTCCTCATATCCAATACTGGCGTTAGGAAAAGCTGCGAAATCTGAGTCTATGCTTCTAGGTGACAATATGCCTTTTATGATGGATGAAAGTTCGGTACTCCACATGCTCACAACTCATTAAAGAATGTTTGTGCAATCCGTCATGCATGTAGCGTGTTCGAAACACAGAATATCATGGTTAGGGAAACTGTGTAAATTAAATTTCTATTTGGTAGAACTCGCACCAAGAGGATTTTACTGCAAAAACTTCATGATTTCTGAAACTGGCATTATGAAAAACCTGCGAACTCTGAGTAAATATTTCTAGGAATAAATATGCCATGCATGGTGAATGAAAGTTTATAATACACATGCTCACATCTCAGTAATGAATTTTTGTCGAATCCGTGATGCTTGTATTGTGTTGGGAACACGGATGTCACGTTCTGGAAAACAATGTAATTTACATGCCTCGTGTGTAGAACTCACTCAAAGAGGATTTTTCAGCACAATCTTTCTCATTTTCTAACCTGGCGATAAGAATAAGCTGCAAAATCAAGGTAAATACTTCTATGTGTAAGGATTCCTTTTATGGTGAATGAAAGTTCGGTAATCCACATGCTCACAGCTCAGTAACCATTGTTTGTCGGATCCGTAATGCATGTAGCATTTTCGGAACACCGAATGTCACGGTGAGGGAACCAAATTATATTACATGTCTATTGGGTAGAACTCGCTCCAAGAGTATTTTTCTATGAAAACTGCCTGATTTTCGAATCTGACATTAGGGAAAATCTGCGCACACAGACTAAATGTTTCTAGGTGTAAAATGCCTTGTATGGTGGATGAAAGTTCTCTAATCCACATTCTCAGAACTCAGTAATAATTGTTTGTCGAATCCATGATACATAAAGCCTGTTCTGAACACGGAACGTCATGGTGAGGGAAACTGTGTAAATTACATGTCTATTGGTTATAAATCGCTCCAAGATGATTTTTCTGTGAAATCTACCTCATTTTCGGATGTGGCATTAGGAAAAACCTGGGACACCAGAGTAAGTGTCTCTATGTGTAAATATGCCTTCTATGGTTGATGAAAGTTCAGTAATCCACATGTTCACAACTCAGAAATAAATGTTTGATGAATCCGTCATGCATGTAATGTGTTCAGAACACGGATATTCACGGTGAGGGCAACTATGTAAATTACAAGTCTATTCTGTATAACTACCTCCACAAGGATATTTCTGTGGAAACTTCCTGAATTTTGATACTAGCATTAGAAAAAAGATGCGAACTCAATAAAATATTTCTAGCTGTTTATATGCCTTGAATGGTGATTGAAAGTTCGGTTATCCACATGCTCACAACTCAGGAATGAATGTTTTTCCAATCTGTGTTGTATTTAACTTGTTCGGAAGACGGAATGACACAAACAGTTAAGCTATGTAAACTACATATCTATTGGGAAGAACTCCCTACAAGAGCATTTTTCTACGAAATATGCCTCATTTCCGAAACTGGTGTTAGGAAAAGTTGCGAAATCTGAGTAAATGCTTCTAGGTGACAATATGCCTTTTATGGTGGATGAAAGATCGGTAATCCACATGCTCACAACTCAGTAAGTAATGTTTGTCAAATCCGTCATGCATATAGCGTGCTCGGGACAAAGAATATCATGGTGAGGGAAACTATGTAAATTAAAATACTATTTCATAGGACTCGCCCAAGAGAATTTTTCTGCGAAATCTTCATGATTTTTGAAACTGGCGTTAGCAAATTTCTGCGAAATCTGGTAAAAATTTCTAGGTATAAATATGCCTTGCATGGTGGATGAAAGATCGCAATACACATACTCACATCTCAGTAATGAATGCTTGTGAAATCATTGATGCTTGTTGAATGTTCGGAACACGAAAGGTCACGGTGAGGGAAATTATGTAAATTATATTTGTATTGGGTAGAACTCACTCCAAGAGGATTTATCTGCAAACTCTCCCTCATTTTCGAAACTCATGTTAGGATAAAGCTGGGAAATCAGAGAAAAATTTTCTAGGTGTAACTCTGCCATGTATCGGGATGAAAGTTCAGTAATCCACATGCTCACAACTCAGTCATGAATGTTTTTTCGAATCCGTGTTGCATGTAGCGTGTTCGTAACACGGAAAGTCACGGTGGAGGAAGAAATGTAAATTACATGTCTATTGGTTAGAACTCGCTCCAAGAGGATTTTTTTGAGAAAACTGCCTGATTTTGGAATCTGGCGTTATGAATAAACTGCGAACTGAGAATAAAAATATCTAGGTGTAAATATGCCTTGTATGGTGAATGAAATCTGTAATTCATGAAAAATGCTCACAACTCATTAAAAAAGTTTGTCAAATCCGTGATGCATGTATCGTGTTCAGAACATGGAAAGTCACGGTGAGTGAAACAATTTAAATAAAAGGTCTAGTGGATACAACACACTCAAAGAGTATTTTTTTGCACAATACACCTCATTTTCTAAACTGGATTTAAGTAAATGCTGTGAAATAATATTAAAGGCTTTTCAGTGTAAATAAGCCATTCATAGTAGGTGAAAGTTCAGTAATCCACATGCGAACAACTCAGTAGTTAATATGTGTCGAATCCGTGATGCACGTAGGATATACGGAACATGGAATTACACGGTGAGGGAATCTATGTCAATTACAATTCTGTTGGATAGAACTCGATGTAAGACGGCTTTCCTGTGTAAACTGCATGTTTTTCAAACCTGGCATTAGAAAATAGCTGGGAACTCAGAGTAAATTATTCTAAGTGTTAATATTCCTTGAATGGTGAATGAAAGCTCGGTAATCCACATGCTCACAAATCTGTAATAACTGTTTGTCGAATCTGTGATGCATGTAATGTGTTAGTAGCACAGAATGTCACGGTCAGTTAAACTATTTAAATTACATGTCGATCGGTTAGAACTCGATAAAAGAGCATTTTCCTGCCAAATATGCCTCATTTCCGAAACTGGCTTTTGGAAAAGACTGTGAAATCAGGGTAAATGTTTCTTGGTGTAAATATGCCCTGTATGGTGTTGAAAGTTTGGTAATCCACATGTTCTCACCTCAGTAATGAATGTTTGTCTTATCCTTGATGCATGTAACAGGTTCGGAACGCAGAATATCACGGTGAGGAAACTATGTAAATTCAGTGTTGATTAGGTAGAACCCGCTCCAAGTGAATTTTTCTGTGAAATCTACCTCAATTTCAAAACTGGTGTTAGGAAAAAGCTGGGAAATAAGAGTAAAATTCCTTCGGTGTCAATATGCCCATTTTGGTGATGAATGTTCATTAATCCTCGTGCTCACAACTCAGTAATGAATGTTTTTTTGAATCTGTGATGCATGTAACGTGTTCGGAACACAGAATGTCATGGTTAGGATACTATGTTAAGTAGAGGTCTAGTGGGTACATCAAGCTCAAAGTGTATTTTCCTGAGCCATCTGCCTCATTTTTAAATTGGCATTAGAAAAAGCTGCAAAATCAGAGTAAATTCTGTAGGTGCACATATGCCTTTAATGGTGAATGAGATTTCGGTAATCCACATGCTCACAACTCAGTAATGAATGTTTTTCAAGTCTGTGATGCAATTAATGTGTTTGGAAGATGGTATGACACGGTCAGGTAAGCTACGGAAATTACATATCTGTCGGGTAGAACTCGCTATAAGACCATTTATCTGTGAAATATTCCTCATATCCAATACTGGCGTTAGGAAAAGCTGCGAAATCTGAGTCTATGCTTCTAGGTGACAATATGCCTTTTATGATGGATGAAAGTTCGGTACTCCACATGCTCACAACTCATTAAAGAATGTTTGTGCAATCCGTCATGCATGTAGCGTGTTCGAAACACAGAATATCATGGTTAGGGAAACTGTGTAAATTAAATTTCTATTTGGTAGAACTCGCACCAAGAGGATTTTACTGCAAAAACTTCATGATTTCTGAAACTGGCATTATGAAAAACCTGCGAACTCTGAGTAAATATTTCTAGGAATAAATATGCCATGCATGGTGAATGAAAGTTTATAATACACATGCTCACATCTCAGTAATGAATTTTTGTCGAATCCGTGATGCTTGTATTGTGTTGGGAACACGGATGTCACGTTCTGGAAAACAATGTAATTTACATGCCTCGTGTGTAGAACTCACTCAAAGAGGATTTTTCAGCACAATCTTTCTCATTTTCTAACCTGGCGATAAGAATAAGCTGCAAAATCAAGGTAAATACTTCTATGTGTAAGGATTCCTTTTATGGTGAATGAAAGTTCGGTAATCCACATGCTCACAGCTCAGTAACCATTGTTTGTCGGATCCGTAATGCATGTAGCATTTTCGGAACACCGAATGTCACGGTGAGGGAACCAAATTATATTACATGTCTATTGGGTAGAACTCGCTCCAAGAGTATTTTTCTATGAAAACTGCCTGATTTTCGAATCTGACATTAGGGAAAATCTGCGCACACAGACTAAATGTTTCTAGGTGTAAAATGCCTTGTATGGTGGATGAAAGTTCTCTAATCCACATTCTCAGAACTCAGTAATAATTGTTTGTCGAATCCATGATACATAAAGCCTGTTCTGAACACGGAACGTCATGGTGAGGGAAACTGTGTAAATTACATGTCTATTGGTTATAAATCGCTCCAAGATGATTTTTCTGTGAAATCTACCTCATTTTCGGATGTGGCATTAGGAAAAACCTGGGACACCAGAGTAAGTGTCTCTATGTGTAAATATGCCTTCTATGGTTGATGAAAGTTCAGTAATCCACATGTTCACAACTCAGAAATAAATGTTTGATGAATCCGTCATGCATGTAATGTGTTCAGAACACGGATATTCACGGTGAGGGCAACTATGTAAATTACAAGTCTATTCTGTATAACTACCTCCACAAGGATATTTCTGTGGAAACTTCCTGAATTTTGATACTAGCATTAGAAAAAAGATGCGAACTCAATAAAATATTTCTAGCTGTTTATATGCCTTGAATGGTGATTGAAAGTTCGGTTATCCACATGCTCACAACTCAGGAATGAATGTTTTTCCAATCTGTGTTGTATTTAACTTGTTCGGAAGACGGAATGACACAAACAGTTAAGCTATGTAAACTACATATCTATTGGGAAGAACTCCCTACAAGAGCATTTTTCTACGAAATATGCCTCATTTCCGAAACTGGTGTTAGGAAAAGTTGCGAAATCTGAGTAAATGCTTCTAGGTGACAATATGCCTTTTATGGTGGATGAAAGATCGGTAATCCACATGCTCACAACTCAGTAAGTAATGTTTGTCAAATCCATCATGCATGAAGCATGCTTGGAAATACGGAATATCATGGTGAAGGAAACTATGTAAATTAAAATACTATTTGAAAGGACTCGCCACAAGAGAATTTTTCTGCGAAGACTTCATGATTTTTGAAACTGGCGTTAGCAAATTTCTGCGAAATCTGGTAAAAATTTCTAGGTATAAATATGCCTTGCATGGTGGATGAAAAATCGCAATACACATACTCACATCTCAGTAATGAATGCTTGTGAAATTCTTGATGCTTGTAGAATGTTCAGAACATGGAAATTCACAGTGAGGGAAATTATGTAAAGTACATTTCTTTTGGGTAGAACTCGATCTAAGGGTATTTTTCTGTGATATCTACCACATTTTTGAAACTGGTGTTATGAAAAACTTGTGAAATCAGTAAAAAATTTTCTAGCTGTATCTCTGCCATGAATTGGGATGAAAGTTCAGTAATCCACATGCTCAAAACTCAGTCATGAATGATTTTTCGAATCCGTGTTGCATGTAGCGTGTTCGTAACAGAATGTCACGTTGAAGGAAGAAATGTAAATTACAAGTCTATTGGTTAGAACTCGCTCCAAGAGAATTTTTTTGAGTAAACTGTCTGTTTTTGGAATCTGGCGTTATGAATAACCTGCAAACTGAGAATAAATATATCTAGGTGTAAATATGCATTTTATGGTGGATGAAAGATTGGTAATTTATGAAAAATGCTCACAACTCGTTAAAAATGTTTGTCAAATCCGTGATGCATGTATCGTGTTCAGAACATGGAAATTCACGGTGAGTGAAACAATTTAAATAAAAGGTCTATTGGATACAACACACTCAAAGAGGATTTTTCTGTGCAATATGCCTCATTTTCTAAACTGGATTTAAGAAAATTCTGTGAAATAATATTAAATGTTTCTCTATGTAAATATGCCTTTCATAGTAGGTGAAAGCTCGGTAATCCACATGCTCACAAATCTGTAATAACTGTTTGTTGAAACTGTGATGCATGTAATGTGTTAGGAGCACAGAATGTCACGGTCAGTTAAACTATGTAAATTACATGTCGATCGGGTAGAACTCGATAAAAGAGCAATTTCCTGCAAAATATGCCTCATTTCCGAAACTGGCTTTTGGAAAAGACTGTGAAATCAGGGTAAATGTTTCTTGGTGTAAATATGCCTTGTATGGTGTTGAAAGTTTGGTAATCCACATGTTCTCACCTCAGTAATGAATGTTTGTCTTATCCTTGATGCATGTAACAGGTTCGGAACGCAGAATATCACGGTGAGGAAACTATGTAAATTCAGTGTTGATTAGGTAGAACCCGCTCCAAGTGAATTTTTCTGTGAAATCTACCTCAATTTCAAAACTAGTGTTAGGAAAAAGCTGGGAAATAAGAGTAAAATTTCTTCGGTGTCAATATGCCCATTTTGGTGATGAATGTTCATTAATCCTCGTGCTCACAACTCAGTAATGAATGTTTTTTCGAATCCGTGATGCATGTAACGTGTTCGGAACACAGAATATCATGGTTAGGATACTATGTTAACTAGAGGTCTAGTGGGTACATCAAGCTCAAAGTGTATTTTACTGAGCCATCTGCCTCATTTTTAAACTGGCATTAGAAAAAGCTGCAAAATCAGAGTAAATACGGTAGGTGCACAAATGCCTTTAATGGTGAATGAGATTTCGGTAATCCACATGCTCACAACTCAGTAATGAATGTTTTTCAAGTCTGTGATGCAATTAATGTGTTTGGAAGATGGTATGACACGGTCAGGTAAGCTACGGAAATTACATATCTGTCGGGTAGAACTCGCTATAAGACCATTTATCTGTGAAATATTCCTCATATCCAAAACTGGCGTTAGGAAAAGCTGCGAAATCTGAGTCAATGCTTCTAGGTGACAATATGCCTTTTATGGTGGATGAAAGTTCGGTACTCCACATGCTCACAACTCATTAAAGAATGTTTGTGCAATCCATCATGCATGTAGCGTGTTCGAAACACAGAATATCATGGTTAGGGAAACTGTGTAAATTAAATTTCTATTTGGCAGAACTCGCACCAAGAGGATTTTACTGCAAAAGCTTCATGATTTCTGAAACTGGCGTTATGAAAAACCTGCGAACTCTGAGTAAATATTTCTAGGAATAAATATGCCATGCATGGTGAATGAAAGTTTATAATACACATGCTCACATCTCAGTAATGAATTTTTGTCGAATCCGTGATGCTTGTATTGTGTTGGGAACACGGATGTCACGTTCTGGAAAACAATGTAATTTACATGCCTCGTGTGTAGAACTCACTCAAAGAGGATTTTTCAGCACAATCTTTCTCATTTTCTAACCTGGCGATAAGAATAAGCTGCAAAATCAAGGTAAATACTTCTATGTGTAAGGATTCCTTTTATGGTGAATGAAAGTTCGGTAATCCACATGCTCACAGCTCAGTAACCATTGTTTGTCGAATCCGTAATGCGTGTAGCATTTTCGGAACACCGAATGTCACGGTGAGGGAAACAAATTATATTACATGTCTATTGGTTAGAACTCGCTCCAAGAGTATTTTTCTATGAAAACTGCCTGATTTTCGAATCTGACATTAGGGAAAATCTGCGCACACAGACTAAATGTTTCTAGGTGTAAAATGCCTTGTATGGTGGATGAAAGTTCTCTAATCCACATTCTCAGAACTCAGTAATGATTGTTTGTCGAATCCATGATACATAAAGCCTGTTCTGAACACGGAACTTCATGGTGAGGGAAACTGTGTAAATTACATGTCTATTGGTTATAAATCGCTCCAAGAGGATTTTTCTGTGAAATCTACCTCATTTTCGGATGTGGCATTAGGAAAAACCTGGGACACCAGAGTAAGTGTCTCTATGTGTAAATATACCTTCTATGGTTTATGAAAGTTCAGTAATCCAAATGTTCACAACTCAGAAATAAATGTTTGACGAATCCGTCATGCATGTAGTGTGTTCAGAACACGGATATTCACGGTGAGGGCAACTATGTAAATTACAAGTCTATTCTGTATAACTACCTCCACAAGGATATTTCGGTGGAAACTTCCTGATTTTTGATACTAGCATTAGAAAAAAGATGCGAACTCAATAAAATATTTCTAGGTGTTTATATGCCTTGAATGGTGATTGAAAGTTCGGTTATCCACATGCTCACAACTCAGGAATGAATGTTTTTCGAATCTGTGTTGTATTTAACTTGTTCAGAAGACAGAATGACACAAACAGTTAAGCTATGTAAACTACATATCTATTGGGAAGAACTCCCTACAAGAGCATTTTTCTACAAAGTATGCCTCATTTCCGAAACTGGTGTTAGGAAAAGTTGCGAAATCTGAGTAAATGTTTCTAGGTGACAATATGCCTTTTATGGTGGATGAAAGATCAGTAATCCACATGCTCACAACTCAGTAAGTAATGTTTGTCAAATCCGTGATGCATATAGCGTGCTCGGGTCAAAGAATATCATGGTGAGGGAAACTATGTAAATTAAAATATTATTTCATAGGACTCGCCCAAGAGAATTTTTCTGCGAAATCTTCATGATTTTTGAAACTGGCGTTAGGAAATTTCTGTGAAATCTGGTAAAAATTTCTAGGTATAAATATGCCTTGCATTGTGGATGAAAGATCGCAATACACATACTCACATCTCAGTAATGAATGCTTGTGAAATCCTTGATGCTTGTAGAATGTTCGCAACACGAAATGTCACGGTGAGGGAAATTATGTAAATTACATTTGTATTGGGTAGAACTCGCTCCAACAGGATTTATCTGCAAACTCTCCCTCATTTTCGAAACTCGTGTTAGGATAAATCTGGGAAATCAGAGAAAAATTTTCTAGGTGTAACTCTGCCATGTATCGGGATGAAAGTTCAGTAATCCACATGCTCACAACTCAGTGATGAATGTTTTTTCGAATCCGTGTTGCATGTAGCGTGTTCGTAACACGGAATGTCACGGTGGAGGAAGAAATGTAAATTACATGTCTATTGGTTAGAACTCGCTCCAAGAGAATTTTTTTCAGAAAACTGCCTGATTTTGGAATCTGGGTTTATGAATAAACTGCGAACTGGAATAAATATATCTAGGTGTAAATATGACTTGTATGGTGAATGAAATCTGTAATTCATGAAAAATGCTCACAACTCATTAAAAAAGTTTGTCAAATCCGTGATGCATATATCGTGTTCAGAACATGGAATGTCACGGTGAGTGAAACAATTTAAATAAAATGTCTAGTGAATACAACACACTCAAAGAGAATTTTTCTGCACAATATGCCTCATTTTCTAAACTGGATTTAAGTAAATGCTGCGAAATAAGATTAAAGGCTTCTCAGTGTAAATAAGCCTTTCATAGTAGGTGAAAGTTCAGTAATCCACATGCGAACAACTCAGTAGTGAATATGTGTCGAAACTGTGATGCACGTAGGATATACGGAACATGGAATTACACGGTGAGTGGATCTATGTCAATTACAATTCTGTTGGATAGAACTCGATGTAAGACGGCTTTCCTGTGTAAACTGCCTGTTTTTCAAACCTGGCATTAGAAAATAGCTGGAAACTCAGAGTAAATAATTCTAAGTGTTAATATTCCTTGAATGGTGAATGAAAGCTCGGTAATCCAAATGCTCACAAATCTGTAATAACTGTTTGTCGTATCTGTGATGCATGTAATGTGTTAGGAGCACAGAATGTCACGGTCAGTTAAACTATGTAAATTACATGTCGATCGGGTAGAACTCGATAAAAGAGCATTTTACTGCAAAAAAGGCCTCATTTCCGAAACTGGCTTTTGGAAAAGACTGTGAAATCAGGGTAAATGTTTCTTGGTGTAATTATGCCTTGTATGGTGTTGAAAGTTTGGTAATCCACATGTTCTCACCTCAGTAATGAATGTTTGTCTTATCCTTGATGCATGTAACAGGTTCGGAACGCAGAATATCACGGTGAGGAAGCTATGTAAATTCAGTGTTGATAAGGTAGAACCCGCTCCAAGTGAATTTTTCTGTGGAATCTACCTCAATTTCAAAACTGGTGTTAGGAAAAAGCTGGGAAATAAGAGTAAAATTTCTTCGGTGTCAATATGCCCATTTTGGTGATGTATGTTCATTAATCCTCGTGCTCACAACTCAGTAATGAATGTTTTTTCGAATCCATGATGAATGTAACGTGTTCGGAACACAGAATATCATGGTTAGGATACTATGGTAAGTAGAGGTCTAGTGGGTACATCAAGCTCAAAGTGTATTTTACTGAGCCATCTGCCTCATTTTTAAATTGGCATTAGAAAAAGCTGCAAAATCAGAGTAAATTCTGTAGGTGCACATATGCCTTTAATGGTGAATGAGATTTCGGTAATCCACATGCTCACAACTCAGTAATGAATGTTTTACAAGTCTTTGATGCAATTAATGTGTTTGGAAGATGGTATGACACGGTCAGGTAAGCTACGGAAATTACATATCTGTCGGGTAGAACTCGCTATAAGACCATTTATCTGTGAAATATTCCTCATATCCAAAACTGGCGTTAGGAAAAGCTGCGAAATCTGAGTCAATGCTTCTAGGTGACAATATGCCTTTTATGATGGATGAAAGTTCAGTACTCCACATGCTCACAACTCATTAAAGAATGTTTGTGCAATCTGTCATGCATGTAGCGTGTTCGAAACACAGAATATCATGGTTAGGGAAACTGTGTAAATTAAAGTTCTATTTGGTAGAACTCGCACCAACAGAATTTTACTGCAAAAGCTTCATGAATTCTGAAACTGGCTTTATGAAAAACCTGTGAACTCTGAGTAAATATTTCTAGGAATAAATATGCCATGCATGGTGAATGAAAGTTTATAATACACATGCTCTCATCTCAGTAATGAATTTTTGTCGAATCCGTGATGCTTGTATTGTGTTGGGAACACGGATGTCACGTTCTGCAAAACAATGTAATTTACATGCCTCGTGTGTAGAACTCACTCAAAGAGGATTTTTCAGCACAATCTTTCTCATTTTCTGACCTGGCGATAAGAATAAGCTGCAAAATCAAGGTAAATACTTCTATGTGTAAGGATTCCTTTTATGGTGAATGAAAGTTCGGTAATCCACATGCTCACAGCTCAGTAACCATTGTTTGTCGAATCCGTAATGCGTGTAGCATTTTCGGAACACCGAATGTCACGGTGAGGGAAACAAATTATATTACATGTCTATTGGGTAGAACTCGCTCCAAGAGTATTTTTCTACGAAAACTGCCTGATTTTCGAATCTGACATTAGGGAAAATCTGCGCACACAGACTAAATGTTTCTAGGTGTAAAATGCCTTGTATGGTGGATGAAAGTTCTCTAATCCACATTCTCAGAACTCAGTAATGATTGTTTGTCGAATCCATGATACATAAAGCCTGTTCTGAACACGGAACGTCATGGTGAGGGAAACTGTGTAAATTACATGTCTATTGGTTATAAATCGCTCCAAGAGGATTTTTCTGTGAAATCTACCTCATTTTCGGATGTGGCATTAGGAAAAACCTGGGACACCAGAGTAAGTGCCTCTATGTGTAAATATGCCTTCTATGGTTGATGAAAGTTCAGTAATCCACATGTTCACAACTCAGAAATAAATGTTTGACGAATCCATCATGCATGTAGTGTGTTCAGAACACGGATATTCACGGTGAGGGCAACTATGTAAATTACAAGTCTATTCTGTATAACTACCTCCACAAGGATATTTCGGTGGAAACTTCCTGATTTTTGATACTAGCATTAGAAAAAAGATGCGAACTCAATAAAATATTTCTAGGTGTTTATATGCCTTGAATGGTGATTGAAAGTTCGGTTATCCACATGCTCACAACTCAGGAATAAATGTTTTTCGAATCTGTGTTGTATTTAACTTGTTCAGAAGACAGAATGACACAAACAGTTAAGCTATGTAAACTACATATCTATTGGGAAGAACTCCCTACAAGAGCATTTTTCTACAAAATATGCCTCATTTCCGAAACTGGTGTTAGGAAAAGTTGCGAAATCTGAGTAAATGTTTCTAGGTGACAATATGCCTTTTATGGTGGATGAAAGATCAGTAATCCACATGCTCACAACTCAGTAAGTAATGTTTGTCAAATCCGTGATGCATATAGCGTGCTCGGGTCAAAGAATATCATGGTGAGGGAAACTATGTAAATTAAAATATTATTTCATAGGACTCGCCCAAGAGAATTTTTCTGCGAAATCTTCATGATTTTTGAAACTGGCGTTAGGAAATTTCTGTGAAATCTGGTAAAAATTTCTAGGTATAAATATGCCTTGCATTGTGGATGAAAGATCGCAATACACATACTCACATCTCAGTAATGAATGCTTGTGAAATCCTTGATGCTTGTAGAATGTTCGCAACACGAAATGTCACGGTGAGGGAAATTATGTAAATTACATTTGTATTGGGTAGAACTCGCTCCAACAGGATTTATCTGCAAACTCTCCCTCATTTTCGAAACTCGTGTTAGGATAAATCTGGGAAATCAGAGAAAAATTTTCTAGGTGTAACTCTGCCATGTATCGGGATGAAAGTTCAGTAATCCACATGCTCACAACTAAGTGATGAATGTTTTTTCGAATCCGTGTTGCATGTAGCGTGTTCGTAACACGGAATGTCACGGTGGAGGAAGAAATGTAAATTACATGTCTATTGGTTAGAACTCGCTCCAAGAGAATTTTTTTCAGAAAACTGCCTGATTTTGGAATCTGGGTTTATGAATAAACTGCGAACTGGAATAAATATATCTAGGTGTAAATATGACTTGTATGGTGAATGAAATCTGTAATTCATGAAAAATGCTCACAACTCATTAAAAAAGTTTGTCAAATCCGTGATGCATATATCGTGTTCAGAACATGGAATGTCACGGTGAGTGAAACAATTTAAATAAAATGTCTAGTGAATACAACACACTCAAAGAGAATTTTTCTGCACAATATGCCTCATTTTCTAAACTGGATTTAAGTAAATGCTGCGAAATAAGATTAAAGGCTTCTCAGTGTAAATAAGCCTTTCATAGTAGGTGAAAGTTCAGTAATCCACATGCGAACAACTCAGTAGTGAATATGTGTCGAAACTGTGATGCACGTAGGATATACGGAACATGGAATTACACGGTGAGTGGATCTATGTCAATTACAATTCTGTTGGATAGAACTCGATGTAAGACGGCTTTCCTGTGTAAACTGCCTGTTTTTCAAACCTGGCATTAGAAAATAGCTGGAAACTCAGAGTAAATAATTCTAAGTGTTAATATTCCTTGAATGGTGAATGAAAGCTCGGTAATCCAAATGCTCACAAATCTGTAATAACTGTTTGTCGTATCTGTGATGCATGTAATGTGTTAGGAGCACAGAATGTCACGGTCAGTTAAACTATGTAAATTACATGTCGATCGGGTAGAACTCGATAAAAGAGCATTTTACTGCAAAAAAGGCCTCATTTCCGAAACTGGCTTTTGGAAAAGACTGTGAAATCAGGGTAAATGTTTCTTGGTGTAATTATGCCTTGTATGGTGTTGAAAGTTTGGTAATCCACATGTTCTCACCTCAGTAATGAATGTTTGTCTTATCCTTGATGCATGTAACAGGTTCGGAACGCAGAATATCACGGTGAGGAAGCTATGTAAATTCAGTGTTGATAAGGTAGAACCCGCTCCAAGTGAATTTTTCTGTGGAATCTACCTCAATTTCAAAACTGGTGTTAGGAAAAAGCTGGGAAATAAGAGTAAAATTTCTTCGGTGTCAATATGCCCATTTTGGTGATGTATGTTCATTAATCCTCGTGCTCACAACTCAGTAATGAATGTTTTTTCGAATCCATGATGAATGTAACGTGTTCGGAACACAGAATATCATGGTTAGGATACTATGGTAAGTAGAGGTCTAGTGGGTACATCAAGCTCAAAGTGTATTTTACTGAGCCATCTGCCTCATTTTTAAATTGGCATTAGAAAAAGCTGCAAAATCAGAGTAAATTCTGTAGGTGCACATATGCCTTTAATGGTGAATGAGATTTCGGTAATCCACATGCTCACAACTCAGTAATGAATGTTTTACAAGTCTTTGATGCAATTAATGTGTTTGGAAGATGGTATGACACGGTCAGGTAAGCTACGGAAATTACATATCTGTCGGGTAGAACTCGCTATAAGACCATTTATCTGTGAAATATTCCTCATATCCAAAACTGGCGTTAGGAAAAGCTGCGAAATCTGAGTCAATGCTTCTAGGTGACAATATGCCTTTTATGATGGATGAAAGTTCAGTACTCCACATGCTCACAACTCATTAAAGAATGTTTGTGCAATCTGTCATGCATGTAGCGTGTTCGAAACACAGAATATCATGGTTAGGGAAACTGTGTAAATTAAAGTTCTATTTGGTAGAACTCGCACCAACAGAATTTTACTGCAAAAGCTTCATGAATTCTGAAACTGGCTTTATGAAAAACCTGTGAACTCTGAGTAAATATTTCTAGGAATAAATATGCCATGCATGGTGAATGAAAGTTTATAATACACATGCTCTCATCTCAGTAATGAATTTTTGTCGAATCCGTGATGCTTGTATTGTGTTGGGAACACGGATGTCACGTTCTGCAAAACAATGTAATTTACATGCCTCGTGTGTAGAACTCACTCAAAGAGGATTTTTCAGCACAATCTTTCTCATTTTCTGACCTGGCGATAAGAATAAGCTGCAAAATCAAGGTAAATACTTCTATGTGTAAGGATTCCTTTTATGGTGAATGAAAGTTCGGTAATCCACATGCTCACAGCTCAGTAACCATTGTTTGTCGGATCCGTAATGCGTGTAGCATTTTCGGAACACTGAATGTCACGGTGAGGGAAACAAATTATATTACATGTCTATTGGGTAGAACTCGCTCCAAGAGTATTTTTCTATGAAAACTGCCTGATTTTCGTATCTGACATTAGGGAAAATCTGCGCACACAGACGAAATGTTTCTAGGTGTAAAATGCCTTGTATGGTGGATGAAAGTTCTCTAATCCACATTCTCAGAACTCAGTAATGATTGTTTGTCGAATCCATGATACATAAAGCCTGTTCTGAACACGGAACGTCATGGTGAGGGAAACTGTGTAAATTACATGTCTATTGGTTATAAATCGCTCCAAGAGGATTTTTCTGTGAAATCTACCTCATTTTCGGATGTGGCATTAGGAAAAACCTGGGACACCAGAGTAAGTGCCTCTATGTGTAAATATGCCTTCTATGGTTGATGAAAGTTCAGTAATCCACATGTTCACAACTCAGAAATAAATGTTTGACGAATCCATCATGCATGTAGTGTGTTCAGAACACGGATATTCACGGTGAGGGCAACTATGTAAATTACAAGTCTATTCTGTATAACTACCTCCACAAGGATATTTCTGTGGAAACTTCCTGATTTTTGATACTAGCATTAGAAAAAATATGCAAACTCAATAAAATATTTCTAGGTGTTTATATGCCTTGAATGGTGATTGAAAGTTCGTTTATCCACATGCTCACAACTCAGGAATGAATGTTTTTCGAATCTGTGTTGTATTTAACTTGTTCAGAAGACAGAATGACACAAAAAGTTAAGCTATGTAAACTACATATCTATTGGGAAGAACTCCCTACAAGAGCATTTTTCTACGAAATATGCCTCATTTCCGAAACTGGTGTTAGGAAAATTTGTGAAATCTGAGTAAATGATTCTAGGTGACAATATGCCTTTTATGGTGGATGAAAGATCGGTAATCCACATGCTCACAACTCAGTAAGTAATGTTTGTCAAATCCGTCATGCATATAGTGTGCTCGGGACAAAAATATCATGGTGAGGGAAACTATGTAAATTAAAATACTATTTCATAGGACTCGCCCAAGAGAATTTTTCTGCGAAATCTTCATGATTTTTGAAACTGGCGTTAGCAAATTTCTGCGAAATCTGGTAAAAATTTCTAGGTATAAATATGCCTTGCATGGTGGATGAAAGATCGCAATACACATACTCACATCTCAGTAATGAATGCTTGTGAAATCATTGATGCTTGTTGAATGTTCGGAACACGAAAGGTCACGGTGAGGGAAATTATGTAAATTATATTTGTATTGGGTAGAACTCACTCCAAGAGGATTTATCTGCAAACTCTCCCTCATTTTCGAAACTCATGTTAGGATAAAGCTGGGAAATCAGAGAAAAATTTTCTAGGTGTAACTATGCCATGTATCGGGATGAAAGTTCAGTAATCCACATGCTCACAACTCAGTGATGTATGTTTTTTCGAATTCGTGTTGCATGTAGCGTGTTCGTAACACGGAATGTCACGGTGGAGGAAGAAATGTAAATTACATGTCTATTGGTTAGAACTCGCTCCAAGAGGATTTTTTTGAGGAAACTGCCTGATTTTGGAATCTGGCGTTATGAATAAACTGCGAACTGAGAATAAAAATATCTAGGTGTAAATATGCCTTCTATGGTGAATGAAATCTGTAATTCATGAAAAATGCTCACAACTCATTAAAAAAGTTTGTCAAATCCGTGATGCATGTATCGTGTTCAGAACATGGAAAGTCACGGTGAGTGAAACAATTTAAATAAAAGGTCTAGTGGATACAACACACTCAAAGAGTATTTTTTTGCACAATGTACCTCATTTTCTAAACTGGATTTAAGTAAATGCTGCGAAATAAGATTAAAGGCTTCTCAGTGTAAATAAGCCTTTCATAGTAGGTGAAAGTTCAGTAATCCACATGCGAACAACTCAGTAGTTAATATGTGTCGAATCCGTGATGCACGTAGGATATACGGAACATGGAATTACACGGTGAGGGAATCTATGTCAATTAAAATTCTGTTGGATAGAACTCGATGTAAGACGGCTTTCCTGTGTAAACTGCCTGTTTTTCAAACCTGGCATTAGAAAATAGCTGGGAACTCAGAGTAAATTATTCTAAGTGTTAATATTCCTTGAATGGTGAATGAAAGCTCGGTAATCCAAATGCTCACAAATCTGTAATAACTGTTTGTCGTATCTGTGATGCATGTAATGTGTTAGGAGCACAGAATGTCACGGTCAGTTAAACTATGTAAATTACATGTCGATCGGGTAGAACTCGATAAAAGAGCATTTTACTGCAAAAAAGGCCTCATTTCCGAAACTGGCTTTTGGAAAAGACTGTGAAATCAGGGTAAATGTTTCTTGGTGTAATTATGCCTTGTATGGTGTTGAAAGTTTGGTAATCCACATGTTCTCACCTCAGTAATGAATGTTTGTCTTATCCTTGATGCATGTAACAGGTTCGGAACGCAGAATATCACGGTGAGGAAGCTATGTAAATTCAGTGTTGATAAGGTAGAACCCGCTCCAAGTGAATTTTTCTGTGGAATCTACCTCAATTTCAAAACTGGTGTTAGGAAAAAGCTGGGAAATAAGAGTAAAATTTCTTCGGTGTCAATATGCCCATTTTGGTGATGTATGTTCATTAATCCTCGTGCTCACAACTCAGTAATGAATGTTTTTTCGAATCCATGATGAATGTAACGTGTTCGGAACACAGAATATCATGGTTAGGATACTATGGTAAGTAGAGGTCTAGTGGGTACATCAAGCTCAAAGTGTATTTTACTGAGCCATCTGCCTCATTTTTAAATTGGCATTAGAAAAAGCTGCAAAATCAGAGTAAATTCTGTAGGTGCACATATGCCTTTAATGGTGAATGAGATTTCGGTAATCCACATGCTCACAACTCAGTAATGAATGTTTTACAAGTCTTTGATGCAATTAATGTGTTTGGAAGATGGTATGACACGGTCAGGTAAGCTACGGAAATTACATATCTGTCGGGTAGAACTCGCTATAAGACCATTTATCTGTGAAATATTCCTCATATCCAAAACTGGCGTTAGGAAAAGCTGCGAAATCTGAGTCAATGCTTCTAGGTGACAATATGCCTTTTATGATGGATGAAAGTTCAGTACTCCACATGCTCACAACTCATTAAAGAATGTTTGTGCAATCTGTCATGCATGTAGCGTGTTCGAAACACAGAATATCATGGTTAGGGAAACTGTGTAAATTAAAGTTCTATTTGGTAGAACTCGCACCAACAGAATTTTACTGCAAAAGCTTCATGAATTCTGAAACTGGCTTTATGAAAAACCTGTGAACTCTGAGTAAATATTTCTAGGAATAAATATGCCATGCATGGTGAATGAAAGTTTATAATACACATGCTCTCATCTCAGTAATGAATTTTTGTCGAATCCGTGATGCTTGTATTGTGTTGGGAACACGGATGTCACGTTCTGCAAAACAATGTAATTTACATGCCTCGTGTGTAGAACTCACTCAAAGAGGATTTTTCAGCACAATCTTTCTCATTTTCTGACCTGGCGATAAGAATAAGCTGCAAAATCAAGGTAAATACTTCTATGTGTAAGGATTCCTTTTATGGTGAATGAAAGTTCGGTAATCCACATGCTCACAGCTCAGTAACCATTGTTTGTCGAATCCGTAATGCGTGTAGCATTTTCGGAACACTGAATGTCACGGTGAGGGAAACAAATTATATTACATGTCTATTGGGTAGAACTCGCTCCAAGAGTATTTTTCTATGAAAACTGCCTGATTTTCGTATCTGACATTAGGGAAAATCTGCGCACACAGACGAAATGTTTCTAGGTGTAAAATGCCTTGTATGGTGGATGAAAGTTCTCTAATCCACATTCTCAGAACTCAGTAATGATTGTTTGTCGAATCCATGATACATAAAGCCTGTTCTGAACACGGAACGTCATGGTGAGGGAAACTGTGTAAATTACATGTCTATTGGTTATAAATCGCTCCAAGAGGATTTTTCTGTGAAATCTACCTCATTTTCGGATGTGGCATTAGGAAAAACCTGGGACACCAGAGTAAGTGCCTCTATGTGTAAATATGCCTTCTATGGTTGATGAAAGTTCAGTAATCCACATGTTCACAACTCAGAAATAAATGTTTGACGAATCCATCATGCATGTAGTGTGTTCAGAACACGGATATTCACGGTGAGGGCAACTATGTAAATTACAAGTCTATTCTGTATAACTACCTCCACAAGGATATTTCTGTGGAAACTTCCTGATTTTTGATACTAGCATTAGAAAAAATATGCAAACTCAATAAAATATTTCTAGGTGTTTATATGCCTTGAATGGTGATTGAAAGTTCGTTTATCCACATGCTCACAACTCAGGAATGAATGTTTTTCGAATCTGTGTTGTATTTAACTTGTTCAGAAGACAGAATGACACAAAAAGTTAAGCTATGTAAACTACATATCTATTGGGAAGAACTCCCTACAAGAGCATTTTTCTACGAAATATGCCTCATTTCCGAAACTGGTGTTAGGAAAATTTGTGAAATCTGAGTAAATGATTCTAGGTGACAATATGCCTTTTATGGTGGATGAAAGATCGGTAATCCACATGCTCACAACTCAGTAAGTAATGTTTGTCAAATCCGTCATGCATATAGTGTGCTCGGGACAAAAATATCATGGTGAGGGAAACTATGTAAATTAAAATACTATTTCATAGGACTCGCCCAAGAGAATTTTTCTGCGAAATCTTCATGATTTTTGAAACTGGCGTTAGCAAATTTCTGCGAAATCTGGTAAAAATTTCTAGGTATAAATATGCCTTGCATGGTGGATGAAAGATCGCAATACACATACTCACATCTCAGTAATGAATGCTTGTGAAATCATTGATGCTTGTTGAATGTTCGGAACACGAAAGGTCACGGTGAGGGAAATTATGTAAATTATATTTGTATTGGGTAGAACTCACTCCAAGAGGATTTATCTGCAAACTCTCCCTCATTTTCGAAACTCATGTTAGGATAAAGCTGGGAAATCAGAGAAAAATTTTCTAGGTGTAACTATGCCATGTATCGGGATGAAAGTTCAGTAATCCACATGCTCACAACTCAGTGATGTATGTTTTTTCGAATTCGTGTTGCATGTAGCGTGTTCGTAACACGGAATGTCACGGTGGAGGAAGAAATGTAAATTACATGTCTATTGGTTAGAACTCGCTCCAAGAGGATTTTTTTGAGGAAACTGCCTGATTTTGGAATCTGGCGTTATGAATAAACTGCGAACTGAGAATAAAAATATCTAGGTGTAAATATGCCTTCTATGGTGAATGAAATCTGTAATTCATGAAAAATGCTCACAACTCATTAAAAAAGTTTGTCAAATCCGTGATGCATGTATCGTGTTCAGAACATGGAAAGTCACGGTGAGTGAAACAATTTAAATAAAAGGTCTAGTGGATACAACACACTCAAAGAGTATTTTTTTGCACAATGTACCTCATTTTCTAAACTGGATTTAAGTAAATGCTGCGAAATAAGATTAAAGGCTTCTCAGTGTAAATAAGCCTTTCATAGTAGGTGAAAGTTCAGTAATCCACATGCGAACAACTCAGTAGTTAATATGTGTCGAATCCGTGATGCACGTAGGATATACGGAACATGGAATTACACGGTGAGGGAATCTATGTCAATTAAAATTCTGTTGGATAGAACTCGATGTAAGACGGCTTTCCTGTGTAAACTGCCTGTTTTTCAAACCTGGCATTAGAAAATAGCTGGGAACTCAGAGTAAATTATTCTAAGTGTTAATATTCCTTGAATGGTGAATGAAAGCTCGGTAATCCACATGCTCACAAATCTGTAATAACTGTTTGTCGAATCTGTGATGCATGTAATGTGTTAGTAGCACAGAATGTCACGGTTAGTTAAACTATTTGAATTACATGTCGATCGGTTAGAACTCGATAAAAGAGCATTTTCCTGCCAAATATGCCTCATTTCCGAAACTGGCTTTTGGAAAAGACTGTGAAATCAGGGTAAATGTTTCTTGGTGTAATTATGCCTTGTATGGTGTTGAAAGTTTGGTAATCCACATGTTCTCACCTCAGTAATGAATGTTTGTCTTATCCTTGATGCATGTAACAGGTTCGGAACGCAGAATATCACGGTGAGGAAACTATGTAAATTCAGTGTTGATTAGGTAGAACCCGCTCCAAGTGAATTTTTCTGTGAAATCTACCTCAATTTCAAAACTGGTGTTAGGAAAAAGCTGGGAAATAAGAGTAAAATTTCTTCGGTGTCAATATGCCCATTTTGGTGATGAATGTTCATTAATCCTCGTGCTCACAACTCAGTAATGAATGTTTTTTCGAATCTGTGATGCATGTAACGTGTTCGGAACACAGAATGTCATGGTTAGGATACTATGTTAAGTAGAGGTCTAGTGGGTACATCAAGCTCAAAGTGTATTTTCCTGAGCCATCTGCCTCAATTTTAAACTGGCATTAGAAAAAGCTGCAAAATCAGAGTAAATTCTGTAGGTGCACATATGCCTTTAATGGTGAATGAGATTTCGGTAATCCACATGCTCACAACTCAGTAATGAATGTTTTTCAAGTCTGCGATGCAATTAATGTGTTTGGAAGATGGTATGACACGGTCAGGTAAGCTACGGAAATTACATATCTGTCGGGTAGAACTCGCTATAAGACCATTTATCTGTGAAATATTCCTCATATCCAATACTGGCGTTAGGAAAAGCTGCGAAATCTGAGTCTATGCTTCTAGGTGACAATATGCCTTTTATGGTGGATGAAAGTTCGGTACTCTACATGCTCACAACTCATTAAAGAATGTTTGTGCAATCCGTCATGCATGTAGCGTGTTCGAAACACAGATTATCATGGTTAGGGAAACTGTGTAAATTAAATTTCTATTTGGTAGAACTCGCACCAAGAGGATTTTACTGCAAAAACTTCATGATTTCTGAAACTGGCGTTATGAAAAACCTGCGAACTCTGAGTAAATATTTCTAGGAATAAATATGCCATGCATGGTGAATGAAAGTTTATAATACACATGCTCACATCTCAGTAATGAATTTTTGTCGAATCCGTGATGCTTGTATTGTGTTGGGAACACGGATGTCACGTTCTGGAAAACAATGTAATTTACATGCCTCGTGTGTAGAACTCACTCAAAGAGGATTTTTCAGCACAATCTTTCTCATTTTCTAACCTGCCGATAAGAATAAGCTGCAAAATCAAGGTAAATACTTCTATGTGTAAGGATTCCTTTTATGGTGAATGAAAGTTCGGTAATCCACATGCTCACAGCTCAGTAACCATTGTTTTTCGGATCCGTAATGCATGTAGCATTTTCGGAACACCGAATGTCACGGTGAGGGAACCAAATTATATTACATGTCTATTGGGTAGAACTCGCTCCAAGAGTATTTTTCTATGAAAACTGCCTGATTTTCGAATCTGACATTAGGGAAAATCTGCGCACACAGACTAAATGTTTCTAGGTGTAAAATGCCTTGTATGGTGGATGAAAGTTCTCTAATCCACATTCTCAGAACTCAGTAATGATTGTTTGTCGAATCCATGATACATAAAGCCTGTTCTGAACACGGAACGTCATGGTGAGGGAAACTGTGTAAATTACATGTCTATTGGTTATAAATCGCTCCAAGAGGATTTTTCTGTGAAATCTACCTCATTTTCGGATGTGGCATTAGGAAAAACCTGGGACACCAGAGTAAGTGTCTCTATGTGTAAATATGCCTTCTATGGTTGATGAAAGTTCAGTAATCCACATGTTGACAACTCAGAAATAAATGTTTGATGAATCCATCATGCATGTAGTGTGTTCAGAACACGGATATTCACGGTGAGGGCAACTATGTAAATTACAAGTCTATTCTGTATAACTACCTCCACAAGGATATTTCTGTGGAAACTTCCTGATTTTTGATACTAGCATTAGAAAAAAGATGCGAACTCAATAAAATATTTCTAGCTGTTTATATGCCTTGAATGGTGATTGAAAGTTCGGTTATCCACATGCTCACAACTCAGGAATGAATGTTTTTCCAATCTGTGTTGTATTTAACTTGTTCGGAAGACGGAATGACACAAACAGTTAAGCTATGTAAACTACATATCTATTGGGAAGAACTCCCTACAAGAGCATTTTTCTACGAAATATGCCTCATTTCCGAAACTGGTGTTAGGAAAAGTTGCGAAATCTGAGTAAATGCTTCTAGGTGACAATATGCCTTTTATGGTGGATGAAAGATCGGTAATCCACATGCTCACAACTCAGTAAGTAATGTTTGTCAAATCCATCATGCATGAAGCATGCTCGGAAATACGGAATATCATGGTGAGGGAAACTATGTAAATTAAAATACTATTTGAAAGGACTCACCACAAGAGAATTTTTCTGCGAAAACTTCATGATTTTTGAAACTGGCGTTAGGAAATTTCTGCGAAATCTGGTAAAAATTTCTAGGTATAAATATGCCTTGCATGGTGGATGAAAAATCGCAATACACATACTCACATCTCAGTAATGAATGCTTGTGAAATTCTTGATGCTTGTAGAATGTTCAGAACATGGAAATTCACAGTGAGGGAAATTATGTAAAGTACATTTCTATTGGGTAGAACTCGATCTAAGGGTATTTTTCTGTGATATCTACCACATTTTTGAAACTGGTGTTATGAAAAACTTGTGAAATCAGTAAAAAATTTTCTAGCTGTATCTCTGCCATGAATGGGGATGAAAGTTCAGTAATCCACATGCTCAAAACTCAGTCATGAATGATTTTTCGAATCCGTGTTGCATGTAGCGTGTTCGTAACAGAATGTCACGTTGAAGGAAGAAATGTAAATTACATGTCTATTGGTTAGAACTCGCTCCAAGAGAATTTTTTTGAGAAAACTGTCTGATTTTGGAATCTGGCGTTATGAATAACCTGCAAACTGAGAATAAATATATCTAGGTGTAAATATGCATTTTATGGTGGATGAAAGATTGGTAATTTATGAAAAATGCTCACAACTCGTTAAAAATGTTTGTCAAATCCGTGATGCATTTATCGTGTTCAGAACATGGAAATTCACGGTGAGTGAAACAATTTAAATAAAAGGTCTATTGGATACAACACACTCAAAGAGGATTTTTCTGTGCAATATGCCTCATTTTCTAAACTGGATTTAAGAAAATTCTGTGAAATAATATTAAATGCTTCTCTATGTAAATATGCCTTTCATAGTAGGTGAAAGTTCAGTAATCCACATGCGAACAACTCAGTAGTGAATATGTGTCGAAGCCGTGATGCATGTTGCATATACGGAACACGGAATTACACGGTGAGGTAATCTATTTCAATTAAATTTCTGTTGGATAGAACTCGATGTAAGACGGTTTTTCTGTGAAAACTGCCTGTTTTTCAAAACTGGCATTAGAAAAAACCTGGGAACTCAGAATAAATAATTCTAAGTGTTAATATTCCTTAAATGGTGAATGAAAGATACGTAATCCACATGCTCACAAAGGAGTAATAACTTTTTGTCGAATCCGTGATGCATGTAATGTGTTCAGAGCACAGAATGTCACGGTCAGGTAAACTATGTAAATTACATGTCTATCGGGTAGAACTCGATAAAAGAGCATTTTTCTGCAAAATTTGCCTCTTTTCCGATACTGACTATTGCAAAAGAGTGTGAAATCAGTGTAAATGTTTCTTGGTTTAAATATGCCTTTTATGGTGTTGAAAGTTTGGTAATCCACATGTTCTCACCTCAGTAATGAATGTTTGTCGTATCCTTGATGCATGTAACAGGTTCGGAATGCGGAATATCATGGTGAGGAAACTATGTTAATTAAATGTCGATTGGGTAGAATTCCCTCCAAGAGAATTTTTCTGTGATATCTACCTCAATTTCAAAACTGGTGTTAGGAAAAACCTGGGAAATAAGAATAAAATTTCTCCGGTGTTAGTATGCCCATTTTGGTGATGAATGTTCATTAATCCTCGTGCTCAAAACTCAGTAATGAATGTTTTTTCGAAACCATGATGCATGTAACGTGTTCAGAACACAGAATATCATGGTGAGAAGACTATGTAAACTACAGATTTAGTGGGTACAACATGCTCAATTAATATTTTACTGAGCAATCTGCCACATTTTTAAACTCCCATTAGAAAAAAGATGCAAAATCAGAGTAAATGCTGTAGGTGCACATATGCCTTAAATGGTGAATGAAATTACGGTAATCCACATGCCCACAACTCATTAAATAATGATTGTCGAATCCATGATGCATGTAGCATGTTCAGAACATGGAATGTCACGGTGAGTGTAACAATTTAAATAAAATGTCTAGTGGGTCAACTCACTCAAAGAGGATTTTTCTATGCAATATGCCTCATTTTCTATACTGGAGTGAGGAAAAAGCTGCGAAATAAGAGTAAATGCTTCTAGGTGTGAACATGCCTTGTACGGTGAATGAAAGTTGGGTAATCCACATGTTCACAACTCAGTAATTAAATTTTTTTCAATTCGTGATGAATTTAATGTGTTTGGAACACGGAATGACATGGTCAAGTAAGCTATGTAAATTACATATCTGTTGGGTAGAACTCGCTAAATGACCATTTTTATGTGAAATATGCCTCATATCAGAAACTGGCTTAAGGAAAAGCTGCGAAATCTGTGTAAATGCTTCTACGTGACAATAGGCATTTTATGGTGGATGAAATTTCGATAATCCACAAGCTCACAACTCATTAAAGAATGTTTGTCGAATCCGTGATGCATGTAGAGTGTTCGTAACACAGTATTTCATGGTGAGGGAAACTATGTAAATTAAAATTCTATTTGGTAGGACTGGCAGCAAGAGAATTTTTCTGTGATAATTTCATGACTTTTAAAACTGGCATTAGGAAAAATATGAGAAATCAGTGTAAATATTTTTAGGTATGAATAGCCCATGCATGGTGGATGAAAGATCGGTAATCCACATGCTGACAACTCAATATGTAATGTTCGTCAAATCCGTGATGCATTTAGCATGCTCGGAACCTGGAATATCATGGTGAGGGAAACTATGTAAATAAAAATACTATTTGAAAGGACTCACCTCAAGAGAATTTTTCTGTGAAAACTACCTGAGTTTGTAACTGGCGTAAGGAAATTTCTGCAAAATCTGGTAAAAATTTCTAGGTATAAATATGCCTTGCATGGTGGATGAAAGATCGCAATACACATAATCACATCTCAGTAATAAATGCTTGTGAAAACCTTGATGCTTGTAGAATGTTCGGAACATGGAATGTCACGGTGAAGGAAATTATGTAAATTACATTTCTATTATGTAGAAATCGCTCCAAGATCATTTGTCTGCGAAATCTCCCTCATTTTCGAAACTGTCTTTGGAAAAAACTGTGAACAAATAGTAAATATTTCTAGGTGAATATATGCCCTGTATGGTGTTGAAAGTTTCTTAATCCACATTTTCTCAACTCTGTAATGCATGTTTGTCGTATCCGTGATGCATGTAACTTTTTCGGAACATGGAATGTCACGCTGAGGAATCTATGCAAATTAAATGCCGAATGGGTAGACTCGCTCCAAGAGAATTTTTCTGTGATATCTACCTCATTTTCAAAACTGGTGTTAGGAAAAAGCTGGGAAATCAGAGAAAAATTTTCTAGGTGTAACTCTGCCATATATGGGGATGAAAGTTCAGTAATCCACATGCTCACAACTCAGTCATGAATGTATTTTCGAATCCGGGTTGCATGTAGCGTGTTCGTTACACGGAAAGTCACGGTGGAGGAAGAAATGTAAATTACATGTCTATTGGTTAGAACTGTCTCTAAGAGGATTTTTTTGAGAAAACTGCCTGATTTTGGAATCTGGCGATATGAATAAACTGCGAACTGATAATAAATATATCTAGGAGTAAATATGCCTTGTATGGTGGATCAAAGATCGGTAATTCATGAAAAATGCTCACAACTCATTAAAAATGTTTGTCAAATCCGTGATGCATGTATCGTGTTCAGAACATGGAAAGTCACGGTGAGTGAAAGAATTTAAATAAAATGTCTAATGGATACAACAAACTCAAAGAGGATTTTTCTGCGCAATATGCCTCATTTTCTAAACTGGAGTTAAGAAAATGCTGCAAAATAAGATTAAATGCTTCTCGGTGTAAACATGCCTTTCATAGTAGGTGAAAGTTCAGTAATCCACATGCGAACAACTCAGTAGTGAATATGTGTCGAATCCGTGATGCATGTAGCATATACGGAACACGGAAATACACGGTGAGGGAATCTCTGTCAATTATATTTCTGTTGGATAGAACTCGATGTAAGACGGTTTTTCTTGAAAACTGCCTGTTTTTCAAAACTGGCCTTAGAAAAAAGCTGGGAATTCAGAATAAATAATTCTAAGTGTTAATACTCCTTGAATGGTGAATGAAAGCTGTGTAAAACACATGATCACAAATCAGTAATAACTGTTTGTCGAATCCGTGATGCATGTAATGTGTTTGGAGCACAGAATGTCACGGTCAGTTAAACTATGTAAATTACATGTCTATCGGGTAGAACTCGATAAAAGAGAATTTTTCTGCAAAATATGCCTCATTTCCGAAACTGGCTTTTGGAAAAGACTGTGAAATCAGGGTAAATGTTTCTTGGTGTAAATATGCCTTGTATGGTGTTGAAAGTTTGGTAATCCACATGTCCTCACCTCAGTAATGAATGTTTGTCTTATCCTTGATGCATGTAACAGGTTCGGAACATGGAATATCACGGTGAGGAAACTATGTAAATTAAATGTAGATTGGGTAGAACTCTCTCGAAGAGAATTTTTCTGTGAAATCTACCTCAATTTCAAAACTGGTGTTAGGAAAAAGCTGGGAAATAAGAGTAAAATTACTTCAGTGTTAATATGCCCATTTTGGTGATGAATGTTCATTAATCTTCATGCTCACAACTCAGTAAAAAATGCTATTTCGAAACCGTGATGTATGTAACGTGTTCGGAACACAGAATATCATGGTGAGGAGACTTTGTAAACTACAGGTGTAGTGGGTACAAAACGCTCAAAGAGTATTTTACTGAGCAATCTGCCTCATTTTTAAACTGCCATTAGAAAAATGCTGCAAAATCAGAGTAAATGCTGTAGGTGAACATATGCCTTAAATGGTGAATGAAATTTCGGTAATCCACATGCTCACAACTCATTAAGGATAGATTGTCGAGTCTATGATGCATGTAGCATGTTCAGATCACGGAATGTCACGGTGAGTGAAACAATTTAAATAAAATGTCAGGTGGGTCAACTCACTCAAAGAGGATTGTTCTGCACAATATGCCTCATTTTCTATACTGGAGTGAGGAAAAAGCTTCCAAATAAGAGTAAATGCTTCTAGGTGTTAATATGCCTTGTACGATGGATGAAAGTTGGGTAATCCTCATGCTCACAACTCAGTAATGAAAGTTTTTCCAATCCGTGAAGAATTTAATGTGTTTGGAACACGGAATGACATGGTCAAGTAAGCTATGTAAGTTACATATTTGTCGGGTAGAACTCGCTAAATGACCATTTTTATGTGAAATATGCCTCAAAGCAGAATCTGGCTTAAGGAAATGCAGCGAAATCTTTGTAAATGCTTCTAGGTGACAATAGGCATTTTATGGTGGATGAAATTTTGATAATCCACAAGCTCACAACTCATTAAAGAATGTTTGTCGATTCCATGATGCATGTAGAGTTTTCGTAACACATTATTTCATTGTGAGGGAAACTGTAAATTAAAATTCTATTTGGTAGAACACGCAGCAAGAGTATTTTTCTGTGATAATTTCATGATTTTTAAAACTGGCGTTAGGAAAAAGCTGAGAAATCAGTGTAAATATTTCTAGATATGAAGAGGACATGCATGGTGGATGAAAGATCTGTAATCCACATGCTCTCAACTCAGTAATTAATGTTTGTCAAATCTTTCATGCATGTAGCGTGCTCGGAACATGGAATATCATGGTGAGGGAAACTATGTAAATTAAAATACTATTTGAAATGACTTGCCCCAAGAGAATTTTTCTGCGAAATCTTCATGATTTTTGAAACTGGCATTAGGAAATTTCTGTGAAATCTGGTAAAAATATCTAGGTATATATATGCCTTGCATGGTGGATGAAAGATCGCAATACACATACTCACATCTCAGTAATGAATGCTTGTGAAATCCTTGATGCTTGTAGAATGTTCGGAATATGGAATGTCACGGTGTGGGAAATTATGTAAATTACATTTCTATTGGGTAGAACTCGCTCTAAGAGAATTTGTCTGCGAAATCTCCCTCATTTTCCAAACTGACTTTAGGAAATATCTGTGAACTCGGGGTAAATGTTTCTTGGTGTAAATATGCCCTGTATGGTGTTGAAAGTTTGTTAATCCACATGTTCTCACCTCTGTAATGCATGCTTGTCGTATCCGTGATGCATGTAACGTTTCAGAACATGGAATATCACGCTGAGGAAACTATGTAAATTACATGCCGATTGGGTAGAACTCACTCCAAGAGAATTTTTCCGTGAAATCTACCTCAATTTCAAAACTGGTGTTAAGAAAAAGCTGGGAACTCAGAGATTATTTGATCTTTAAGGAATTCACTGTTGTTGTCAGAGTGTTAATCTGTTGGATCCCTGATTCCAGGAGGGGCTTGCTATTCTCCTACTGGCTTCATTTCACCTCAGGTGCTGATTTTAAAATGGATGCCTTAGTGGAGGTGAGGGTAGAGCATGGGCTTGATAGCTATGGCGATAATGGGAAAGGTCTTTCTTGGGCTTGGTGCATTTTGGTCTGATTTGTTTGTAAATGCCCAATGGGACGTGTGGATTCTAACAACCACTTCCAAGAATATGAGCACATTTATCATCTCTGTCATCTCTTCTCTTGTAGAGGTCAGTTATCTTGGACCCGTTATTGGAGCAGGGAATTGAATAACTTCTTCAAGGACACGTTGACATTCCATATATTACTGCCAGAATCAGTGAGGTCCTTTATGTCTCAGGAAGGACTTTTGAGCCTGGTATTCTCTACAAATGTCTCCATGCCAGTATTCTCAATTGGAGCAGAACAACTCTCATGAATGTATCCGCATCTATCCTCAGAGCAGACATCTTTTTGCCCGCTTCTCTTTTTGTCTCCCATAAAGTCGACTTCAAGAGGATTTGGCCATTTTGAAAGGACCTCGGAGCCTCACCAGTAAGCTGCTGACAGGCAGACTTTCCACTGTCTGCCCTTTCAGGTTCTGGAAACTAACACAAAATCTCATGTCTTTGGGCAGTAGTACTAACTCTAACATACACATCTTCCTGAGAAAAAGACATAATACAAGCTCCACAGAGGGCGGCAGCCCTCCATCACACTGATCCACCCACAGAATTCTGCCCAGTTTCCTTGGATCCACCAGCCACAACAAGCCTCGTGGTACCCACCAAATTTCCACCTGGAATCCAACTGGTAACTGCCATCTCCAATGGTTGCTGCATCTTGTTATTGTTGGGGGAGGGGCTGCATCAGACGACAGATTCCTAAGGTTAATGTGATTCTATCCACTAGCGTGCCATGGTCATTTTTTCTTCCCTCTTTCCTTTTGTTCAGATCCGTATAAACACTGCAAACGGAGGGAAATGTGCCTATTTTTAGTTTATGGTTTCACACGATTTTAAACTTCCTAAAAGTACACAGTTCACAGAGACACACTAAAGGAAATTATGTTTGTGTAATATCCATTCACCCAGAATATATATCCGTTTGTTTCTTCTGCTGAAACACCCACACTCACAGAATATATATCTAATTGTTTCACGGGGGCTGAAATTCCAAGAAATGAAACCAATCCCTATGTGCACATTACAGTCTTTCTCTTTAGCCCTTTGTATAGTTTTGCAGAGCTACTTCTGTTTGTTTTAGGCTTATGCCATTTCGTCTCTACCTACGGCATTATATGGCATTCATCTTCCTGTTGGATAACATGTAAGTCTATGTCACTGTCTATGAATACATTTTATTCAAACTCGGCATTTGATTTGGGTCACTATATACACTTATGAATCAATATTTATGAATATTTATACATGTATCATTTTTCTGAATACAAGCTTGTTGAGCACATGCAAGCAAGCATCAATACTGGGTCGATGCGTGCTGAATGATCCTTGACATCACTTTAAGTATTTTCTTTTGAATATTCATGGTTTCTTTGTTATATGTCAGCCAACCGTACCCTTTTTGTGTATGTTTGATTGATTGTTTGCTTGTTGTTTGTTTTGCAAATACATTAGTCCATGCATTTCTCGGTTTCCTTCAAACAGAGAGTCATAGAAGCTGATTCAGTTAAGAAAGTGCTTAAAATCACCTATGATTCCCTGCTTCCCTCTCCCATCTCTAGGGTTTTGCTGTCCTCCTTGCCTTCTTATATTTTTTTCTTTGAATCTCAAGCTCTTCCTGCATTTCCAGTAATGGTTTTCTTATACCCATTTTATCTTGCTACTTTCTATTCAGGGTAGTATTCTCAATTTTTCTTTTAGGGTTAGTTTCGAACTGCTGATTTCTTTTATGTTTTGCCGGTCTGTGAAATTCTCTAGTTCTGCCGTTATTATAAATGGCTTACATGTGGCTTAGGCTAACCTAGATAGTAGCTGTATCTCATTCAATTTATTGTCTATGTCCTGGCACTCCTACGTGTCCTGAATTATTTCTGTCGAGATATCAGGTGAAACCACTATGAAGGTTCTGTTGTGTCTAAGTTGTTTTCATCTAGGTGAATTTTAAATCAATGGGATGATCGTGAACTTTGTAGATTTGAATTATACAGATGCTTGTACGTCAATTGGGATTCCACATATTTTGGAAGCTGTGTACTTCATGAAATCTTATACATGATTCTGTCTTGGTTTCAGAAAGTTTCAGTCTGATTTTTCTATAAATAAATTTTCAGACTTTTTTTTTTTTTAATCTCTTGCATTCCCTTCTGGTACTCTTATGTACCATCGTCTTTCATGCTTTGATTACACCGTGATTCAACTGCAATGTTTGCATTGGTTTCAACTTTCTTTTCTATGTCTTCTGATCGTGGGATTTCTGTTCCCCTGTATTCACAGCCATTCACGAGTCCCTCTGCATTATCTAGTCTGCTTATGACTGACTTTAGCTCTGTTATAATCTCATCATTTGAGTTTTCTGATATTATTTGGCTCGTCTTTAGATTTTCACTTCCCAAATTTCTGGTATTCTGCCTTTGTTAACCTGAGACACTGTTTTTCTTCAGTGTTTCAATCACCTCCAATTTCAATGCTTGCTCTGGAAGCGTTATGCAGTCTAGTCGTTTGGTAACTTATTTTTTCTGCCTTCAATCTATTTGGAACTGGGAATGGTACTTCCTGTTTCTTTTACTATCACTCTTTATCTTTACTGGTAAAGTATTATCAGGTATCTAATGCTGAATTATAGGGCTTTGTTAAGTGAATATTATAGACTGTATTGTGTATGCAATTCCATGATATTTCTGCGAGGACAATTTGTCCTAGACATTGATTCTATGTCCTGTTCTTGTGTGTGTTGTCTGGTATATCTCTAATTGGTGGTGTTGCCTTTGTTGTGATGAACACACCATAATATTTAGATTAGTATATCCTCATTTTTGTTATACTTATCTCAGAATATTGAAAGTGCACAGGACACTTCCACTTGTGGAAATGGAGCTTCTAAATAATTTCAGCTCTGCATTCTGCTGTATGTCAGTTTGGAGCGTTTCCAAAACCGGAAAAAGACAGTGAGCTTGTTCTTTCTGTTGCCATGGGAATGTCCCAATATTACCAGTTCTTCTCAGAGCTTCTTTGTCTACAGAAACACCAGTGGAAACATACCTATGGATGTCATACAACAGGGCCTGCTGGAATGATCCCACAGAACGACGTATGTGTCCTCGGTGCAGTACAATGACAATGCCATCCAAAATGTAGCATCTGCATTTGGGAGATAATGCTGAATGTAATTCTTCATCTCCTCACGCTGTGGAAATTGACCAATATTCCTTGTTCACTATCCTTGTGTCAAGGGTGAATGAAGGCAACCACAGAGCTGTTCTGAACCCTCTGCCTCAAACCAATCCATAATCCCACTCCAGGTTATGAATGTAGCAGATCCTAAAGCTTTTAATACTGATTTCAATCTCAAGGCCTCCTGGATCGCTCAGAACCAATGCACAGTGTCTCTGATTGAGCCCCACACGTGCTCTATTGGCAAAATGCCAAATTGATCCCTGGTCCTGCTGATGCATTGTATGTGTCCATTGTACATATCGATAAACTCAAACACACACGCTAGTGTGTTTGCCTTCTCATTGAAGTCATGAGTCATTTTTCTCTCTTGATAGGACCCACCGCAACCCACCAAGCAATCCAGATCCCTGAGACTAAGCGTGTGCCATCATCCATAGTCCTATCTCTCATTTTCTGCTGCCTCTGCTAGCTCAAATTTGGCAGCTCGTGTCTTGGTCTCAGAATCAATTGTGGGGATATTTTGTGCTGATTTCTTTGAGTCCTGTCTGCCAAGAATCTGCTGTGCACTCTTCTAACACTCAGTGCATTACCTTAAATCCCATGTGTGCACTCAGCTTGAGAGTTTGCATCCAAATAAAGCCGAGTTTCACATTTGCTGCTCCATTACCAGAGGTCAGATCCTGTAGTGCTGTCCAATCTCTACGCAGCCTTCTCCTCCTTCCTGGTTTCTGAGGCCTCATCTGGTCTTTGGAAATAACAGACCACTCTTCGGCAAGTGTCCTGTGCCAAGGGCTGGGTGATTGGGTGTTTACATTACTGTGTACATGGGAGCAAGTGAGCGCAGGTTGCACTAGTTCCCTGTCAACTGGGAATTGATAAATCATCACTTTCCAGATATAATTCACAGGAATATGATGTTTACTTTGCTCTAGTTTTTAAACAGCCATGATGGGACTGTTTGTCTGATGACTCCGTTTTTGACATTGTGTTGATAACCCATTTGCAGATTTTAAAAAAGTTAATAGAATTGATTTACATGTTTTGTTATTTATATGAAAATGAAGTTAGTTTTTGAAACATATTAAATCTACCTAGAAGCCAGACTTGTCTATCTTTGTAATATTTTGTCAGCCCACAGATAAATTAGACAGATAGAATGTAAAATAGCAGTCCAAATTTTGAATGGGACATGTCAACTCTTTACTCTTGAAGCCTCCAAAACCAACAGGAACCAGGAAATAACTATTGGAATCCTGAAATATCCCCCAACCTTGGTTTCCCATTTGCAATTGTTGCCCTTTATTTCCAATGACACATACTGGAAAATGTTGGCATTTCAAGGTGTAACATTCCTCTGTACTAAACTACAAGAATATCCAAAGAAATTATATACATTAGGCTTGATTCTTAAAGCACCTAGGGGCATAATAGCTATGAGAATCCTGCTGCATCAATGCTAGACTGTTGAGAACCAGGTGTTATTCTATCAGTGATGAGAACGCTTAATCTTCCAATCATGAGGGCTAAAGGAATTTAAAAAAACCAAGACTGCACCCCCATGATATAGTGCACCCGGGGCTTAACTTAAGGGAAAGACGGTCCACATAACTTGTGTCTTTATTGTCTTTTGTGACTTTTACAGTTCTGTTCACTATCTGACATAATATTTGTGTAAACACTCTTGTGAAACTGAGGCCTAATACCAATTCAATTTCAGTGAAATATTCCCCTCACTTACCACACTCCCTTCACCCCAAAGAAGACATAACCCCTGCATTGCTGAATCTAGGGGAAGGTCATCAATTCTTTCTGTGAGCTAAGTATTCATTTCATATCTATTTTACTTGAGAGTATTTGATCTTTAAGGAATTCACTGTTGTTTTCAGAGTGTTAATCTGTTGGAACCCTGATTCCAGGAGGGGCTTGCTATTCTCCTACTGGCTTCATTTCACCTCAGGTGCTGATCTGTAAAATGGATGCCTGAGTGGAGGGAGGGTAGAGCAGGGGCTTGATAGCTAGGGCGAAAATGGGAGAATTCTTACCTGGGCTTGGTGCATTTTGGTCTGAATTGTTTGTAAATGCCCATTGGGACGTGTGGATTCTAACGACCCCTTCCAAGAACTTGAATGCTTTTCTCAACTCTGTCATCACTTCTCTTGTAGATGTAAGGAATCTCGGACCTGTTCTTGGTGCAGGGAATTGAGTAACTTCTTCAAGGACACATTGACACACCATATATTTCTGTCAGTATTAGCGAGGTTATTTATGTCTCAGGAAGGTGTTTTGAGCCTGGTAATATCAACAGATGTCTCCATGCCAGTATTCTCCATTGTAGCAGAACAACTCTCATGAATATATTTGCATATCCCCTCAATCAGTGCAGCCATCTTTTCTGCCAGCTTCTCTTTGTGTCTCCCATAAAGTCGACTTCAAGAGGAATTGGCCATTTTGAAAGGACCTCGGAGCCACACCAGTAAACTGATGACAGGCAGATCTTCCACTGTCTGCCGTTTCAGGTTCTGGAAACTGACCCAAAATCTCATGTCTTTGGGCAGCAGCAGTATCTCGAACTTACACAGCTTCCCAAATAATAGACCTAAGACAAGCTCCACAGAGGGCAGCAGCCCCTCCATCACACTGATCCACCCACAGAATTCTGCCCAGTTTCCTTGGATCCACCAGCCACAACAAGCCTCGTGGTACCCACCAACATTCCACCTGGAATCCAACTGGTAACTGCCATCTCCAATGGTTGCTGCATCTTGTTATTTTTGGGGGAGTGGCTTCATCAGACGGCAGATTCCTAAGGTTAATGTGATTCAATCCACTAGCGTGCCATGGTCCTTTTATCTCCCCTCTTTCCTTTGGTTCATATCCGTATACACATTGCAAATGGAGGGAAATGTCTTCATTTTTAGTTTATGGTTTCACACGAATTTTAACTTTCAAAAAGTACACAGTTCACAGAGACACACTAAAGGAAATTATGTTTGTGTAATATCCATTCACCCAGAATACAAATCCTTTTGTTTCTTCTGCTGAAACACCCACACTCTCAGAATAAATATCTAATTTCTTCATGGGGGCAGAAATTCCAAGAATTGAAACCAATCTGTATGTGCACTTTACAGTCTTTCTCTTCAGTTCTTTGTATAGTTTTGCAGAGCTACTTTTGCTTGTTATAGGCTTATGCCATTTCGTCTCTACCAAGGGCAGTATATGGCATTCATTCATCCTGTTGGAAAACATGTAAGTCTATATCACGGTTTATGAATACATTTTATTCAAACTTGGCATTAGATTTGGGTCACAATATACTCTTATGAATCAATATTTATAAATATATATGCACGCATCATTTTTCTGAATACAAGCGTGTTGAGTACATGCAAGAATCGATACTGGTTGCTGCTGAATGATCCTTGACATCACTTTGAGTATTTTCTTTTGAATATTCATTGTTTCTTTGTTATATGTCAGCCAACCGTACCCTTTTTGTGTTTGTTTGATTGATTGTTTGTTTCCTTGTTATTTGCTTTGCAAACACATTAGGCCATGTATCTCTCTGTTTGCTTCAAACTGAGAGTCATAGAAGCTGAATCAGTTAACATAGTGCTTAAAATCACCTATGATTTCCTGCTTCCCTCTCCCATCTCTAGGGTTTTGCTGTCCTCCTTGCCTTCTTCTTTTTTTTCTTTGGATCTCAAGCTCTTCCTGCATTTCCAGTAATGGTTTTCTTATACCCATTACATCTTGCTACTTTCTATTCAGGGTTGAATTCTCAATTTTTCTTTTAGGGTTAGTTTCAAACTGCTGATTTCTTTTATGTTTTGCCGGTCTGTGAAATTCTCTAGCTCTGCCGTTATTATCAATGGTGGACATGTGGCATAGGCTAACCTAGATTGCAGCTTTATCTCATTCTGTTTATGGTGTATATCCTGGCACTCCTCCCTTTCCTGCAGTATTTCTGTCGAGATATCAGCTGAAACCCCTTTGGAGGTTCTGTTGTGACTAAGTTGCTTTCGTCTAGGTGCATTTTAAATCAATGGGATGATCGTGAACTTTGTAGATTTGAATTATACAGCTGCCTTAAGTCTATTGGGATTCCACCTTCTTTGGATGTTGTGTACTTCCTGAAATCTTATAGAAGTTTCTTTCTTGGCTTTCAGAAAGTTTCAGTATGATTTTTCTACAAATAAATTTTCAGACTTTTTTTTTTTAATCTCTTGCATTCCCATCTGGGTCTCTTAAGTATCATAGTCTTTCATGCTTTGTCTTACCCCGTGATTCAACATCAGTGTTTGCATTGGTTTACACTTGCTTTTCTATGTCTTCTTCTGATCGTGGGATTTCAGTTCCCCTGTCTTCACAGCCATTCACGAGTCCCTCTGCATTATCTAGTCTGCTTAGGTCTGACTTTAGCCCTGTTATTATCTCATCATTTGAGTTTTCTGATATTATTTGGCTCGTCTTTAGATTTTCTCTTCCCATTTTCTGGTATTCTGGCTTTTGTGAATCTGAGACACGTTTTTTCTTCAGTGATTTCCTCACCTCCAATTTCAATGCTTGCTTTGTTAGCGTTATGCAGTCTAGTCGTTTGAAAGCTTATTTTTTGGGCTTTCAATTTCTTTGGAACTGTAAATGGTACTTCTTGTTTCTTTTCCTATTCTTCTATATCTCTACTTGTCAAGTAATATCAGGTAAATAATGTAGAATTATAGGGCTTGGTTAAGTGAATATTATAGACTCTTTGCTGTACGCAACTCCATGATATTTCTGAGAGGCCAATATTTCCTAGACATTGATTCTATATCCTGTTCTTGTGTGTGTTGTCTGGTATATCTCTAATTGCTGGTGTTGCCTTTGTTGTGATGAACACACAATAATATTTAGATTAGTATATCCTCATTTTTTTTTATGCTTATCTCAGAATCCTGAAAGTGCACAGGACACTTCCACTTGTGGAAATGAAGCTTCTAAAGATTTTCAGCTCTGCATTCTGCTGTATGTCATTTTGGAGCTTTTCCAAAAGAGGAAACTGACAGTGAGCTTGTGCTTTCTATTGCCATGGGAATGTCCCAATATTACCAGTTCTTCCCAGAGCTTCTCTGCCTACAGAAACACCAGTGGAAACATATCTATGGATTTCATACAACAGGGCCTGCTGGAATGATCCCGCAGACCGACGTATGTGTCCTCGGTGCAGTACCATGTCAGTGCCATCCAATATGTAGCATCTGCATTTGGGAGATAATGCTGAAGGTAATTCTTCATCTTCTCATGCTGTGGACTTTGACCACTTTTCCTTGTTCACTCATCCTTGTGTCATGGGTGCACGAAGGCAACCACAGAGCTGTTCCAAATCCTCTGCCTCAAACCAAACTGTAATCCCACTCCAGGTTATGAATGTAGCAGATCTTAAAGCTGTTAATACTGATTTCAAACCCAAGGCCCCCTGGATCGCTCAGACCTGAAGCAAATTATCTCTGATTGAGCCCCACACTTGCTTTATTGGCATAATGCCAAATTGATCCCTGGTCTTGCTGATGCAATGAATGTGGCCATTGGACATCTCGATATACTCAAGCTCGCGCCCTAGTGTGTATGCCTTCTCTTTGCGGACACAGTAGGTTTGCTCTCTTGATAGGACCCACCACAACCCACAACGCAATCCAGATCCCTGAGACTAAGCGTATGCCATCATCCGTAGCCTTATCCCTCATTTTCTGCTGCCTCTGCTACCTCAAATATGGCAGCTCGGCTCTTTGACTCAGAATCAATTGTGGGGATATTTTGTGCTGATTTCTTTGAGTCCTGTCAGCCAAGCATCTGCTGTGCACTCTTCTAACCCTCAGTGCATCACCTTCAATCCCATGTGTGCAGTCAGCTTGAGAGTGTGTGTCCAAGTAAAGCAGAGTTTCACCTTTGCTGCTGCATTACCAGAGGTCAGATCCTGTAGTGTTTTCCATTCTCTCTACTTCCTTCACTTCCTTTCTGGTTTCTCAGGCCTCATCTTTTTTTGGAATTAACAGACCACTCTTCGGCAAGTGTCCTGTGCCAAGGTCTGGGTGAGTGGATGTTTACATTACTGTGTACACGGGAGCAAGTGTGCGCAGGTTTCACTGTTTCTCTGTCAACTGGGCATTGATAAATCATCACTTTCCAGATATAATTCACAGAAATATGATGTTTACTTTGCTCTACTTTTTATAGAGCCATGGTGGGAGTGTTTGTCCTATGACTCCAATTTTGACATTGTGTTGATAACTCAGTTGCAGTTTTTAAATATGTTAATACAATTGATTTACATGTTTTGGGATTTATATGAAAATGAAGTTAGTTTTTGAAACATACTAAATCTACCTAAAATCCAGACTTGTCTATCTTTGTAACATTTTGTCAGCTCTAAGTAAAAATAGACAGATAGAATGTAAAATAGCAGTACAAATTTTGAACGGGGCATGTCAACTCTTTACTCTTGAAGCCTCCAACACCAACAGGAACCAGGATATACCTGTTGGAACCGTGAAATGTCCCCCAACCTGGGTTTCCCTTTTGCAATCGTTGCCCTTTACTTCCAATGACACATACTGGCCAATGTTGGTATTTCAAGGTGTAACATTCCTCTCTAGTAAAATACATGGAAATCCAAACAAAATATATATATTTAGGCTTGATTCCTAAAGCACCTAGAGGCATAATAGCTATGAGAATCCTGCTGCAGCTATGCTAGGCTTTTGAGGACCAGGTGTTTTTCTATCAGTGATGAGAATGCTTAATCTTCCGATCATGATGGGTAAAGCAGTTTAACAAAACCAAGTCTGCACCCCCATGATATAGTATACCCGGGGCTTGACTGAAGGGAAAGACAGTCCACTTAAACTGTGTCTTTAATGTCTTTGGCGATTTTACAGTTCTGTTCACTATCTGACTTATAATATTTGACTATACATTCTTGTCAAACTGAGGCCTAATAACTATTCAAGTTCAGTCAAATGTTCCCCTCACTTACCACACTCCCTTCACCCCAAAGAAGACATAACCCAAGCATTTGCTCAATCTAGGGGAAGGTCATCATTTCCTTGTGTGTGCTAAGTATTCAATACATATCTATTTTAATCGAGAGTATTTGATCTTTAAGGAATTCTCTGTTGTTCTCAGAGGGTGAATCTGTTGGAACCCTGATTCTAGGAGGGGCTTGCTATTCTCCTACTGGTTTCATTTCACCTCAGGTGCTGATCCTTAAAATGGATGCCTGAGTGTATGGGAGTTTAGAGCACGGGCTTGATAGCTAGGGCGAAAATGGGAAAATTCTTACCTGGGCTTGGTGCATTTTGGTCTGAATTGTTTGTAAATGCCCATTGGGACATGTGGATTCTAACGACCTCTTCCAAGAACACGAGCGCTTTTATCATCTCTGCCATCGCTTCTCTTGTAGACGTCAGGAATCTTGGACCCGTTCTTGGAGCAGGGAATTGAGTAACTTCTTCAAGGACACGTTGACACTCCATATATTTCTGTCAGTATCACCGAGGTTCAATATGTCTCATGAAGGTCTTTTGAGCCTGGTATTCTCTACAGATATCTCCATGCCAGTATTCTCCATTGTAGCAGAACAATTCTCATTAATGTTTTCGCATCTCTTCTCAATCAGTGCAGCCATCTTTTCTGCCAGCTTCTCTTTGTGTCTCCCATAAAGTCGACTTCAAGAGGAATTGGCCATTTTGAAAGGACCTTGGAGCCTCACCAGTAAGCTGATGACAGGCAGATCTTCCACTGTCTGCCCTTTCAGGTTCTGGAAACTGACCCAAAATCTCATGTCTTTGGGCAGCAGTAGTATCTCGAACTTACACAGCTTCCCGAAAAAAAGACCTAAGACAAACTCCACAGAGTGCGGCAGCCCCTCCATCACACTGATCCACCCACAGAATTCTGCCCAGTTTCCTTGGATCCACCAGCCACAACAAGCCTCGTGGTACCCAGCAATATTCCACCTGGAATCCAAACGGTAACTGAAATCTCCAATGGTTGGTGCATCTTGTTATTGTTTGGGGAGGGGCTTCATCAGACGACAGATTCCTAAGATTAATGTGATTCTGTCCACTAGCGTCCCATGGTCCTTTTTTCTTCCCTCTTTCCTTTGGTTCAGATCCATATACACACTGCAAACGGAGGAAAAATTTTCCATTTTAGTTTATGGTTTCACACGACTTTAAACTTTCTAAAAGTACACAGTTCACATTGACACACTTAATGAAATTATGTTTGTGTAATATCCATTCACCCAGAATACATATCCATTTGTTTCTTTCTGCTGAAACACCCACACTTTCAGAATATATATGTTATTTTTTCATAAGAGCTGAATTTCAAAGAATTGAAACCAATCCCTATGTGCAATTTACTGTCTTTCTCTTTAGTTCTTTGTATAGTTTTGCAGAGCTACTTGTGCTTGTTATAGGCTTATGCCATTTCGTCTCTACCAAGGGCAGTATATGGCATTCATTTATCCTGTTGGAAAACATGTAATTCTATTTCACGGTGTATGAATACAATTTAGTGGATCTCGGCATTTGATTTGGTTCACGATATATCCTTCTGAATCAATATTTACGAATATTTATGCATGTACCTTTTATTTTAATACAAGCGTCTTGAGTACATGCAAGAATCGATATTGGGTCGATGCTTGCTGAATGATACTTGACATCACTTTTAGTATTTTCCTTTGAATATTCATGGTTTCTTTGGTATATTTCAGCCAACCGTACCCTTTTTGTGTTTGTTTGATTGATTGTTTGTTTGCTTGTTGTTTGTTTTGCAAACACATTAGGCCATGCATCTCCCCGATTGCTTCAACCAGAGAGTCATAGAAGCTGATTCAGTTAAGATAGTGCTTAAAATCACCTATGATTTCCTGCTTCCCTCTCCCATCTCTAGGGTTTTGCTGTCCTCCTTGCCTTCTTCTTTTTTATTCTTTGGATCTCAATTTCTTCCTGCATTTCCTGTAGTGGTTTTCTTATACCCATTAAATCTTGCTACTTTCTATTCAGGGTAGAATTTTCAATTTTTCTTTTAGGGTTAATTTAGAACTGCTGATTTCTTTTAAGTTTTGCTGGTCTCTGAAATGTTCTAGCTTTGCATTTATTATTAATGGTGGACATGTGGCATAGGCTAACCTAGATTGCAGCTTTATCTCATTCACTTTATGGTCTATGTCCTGGCCTTCCTCCCTTTCCTGCAATATTTCTCTCGACTTATCTGCTGAAACCCTGCTGTATGTTCGGGTGTGACTAAGTTGCTTTCGTCTGGGTGATTTTAAATCAATGGGATGATCGTGAACTTTGTATATTTGAATTAAACAGCTGCCTTAAGTCTATTGGGATTCCAACTCCTTGGACGCTGTGTACTTCCTGAAAACTTATAGATGATTCTTTCTTGCCTTTCAGAAAGTTTCAGTCTGAATTTTCTACAGATAAATTTTCAGACTTTTTTTTCTTTAAATCTCTTGCATTCCCATCTGGGACTCTTAAGTATCAGTCTTTCATGCTTTGTCTTACCCCGTGATTCAACATCAGTGTTTGCATTGGTTTACACTTGCTTTTCTATGTCTTCTTCTAATTGTGGGATTTCTATTCCCCTGAATTCAAAGTCATTCACGAGTCCCTCTGCATTATCTAGTCTGCTTAGGACTGACTTTAGCCCTGTTATTATCTCATTCATTGAGTTTTCTGATATTATTTGGCTCGTCTTTAGATTTTCTCTTCCCCTTTTCTGCTATTCTGGCTTTTGTGAATCTGAGACACTTTTTCCTTCAGTGTTTTACTCACCTCCAATTTCAATGCTTTCTGTGGTAGCGTTATGCAGTCTAGTCATTTGAAAGCTTATTTTTTGGGCCTTCAATCTCTTTGGAACTCTAAATGGTACTTCTTGTTTCTTTTCCTATTCTTCTTTATCACTACTGGTCAAGTACTATCAGGTATCTAATCTAGAATTATAGGGCTTTGTTAAGTGAATATTGTAGACTCTTTGGTGTACACAATTCCATGATACTTCTGTGAGGGCAATTTTTCCTAGACATTGATTCTATGTCCTGTTCTTGTGTGTGTTGTCCGGTATATCTCTAATTGCTGGTGTTGCCTTTGTTGTGATGAACACACCATAATATTTCGATTAGTATAACCTCATTTTTATTACGCTTATCTCAGAATCCTGAAAGTGCACAGGACACTTCCACTTGTGGAAATGAAGCTTCTAAAGATTTTCAGCTCTGCATTCTGCTGTATGTCATTTTGGAACTTTTCCAAAAGAGGAAACTGACAGTGAGCTTGTGCTTTCTATTGCCATGGGAATGTCCCAATATTACCAGTTCTTCCCAGAGCTTCTCTGTCTACAGAAACACCAGTGGAAACATATCTATGGATGTCATACAATAGGGCCGGCTGCAATGATCCCGCAGAACGACGTATGTGTCCTCGGTGCAGTACCATGTCAGTGCCATCCAAAATGTAGCATCTGCATTTGGGAGAAAATGCTGAATGAAATTCTTCATCTTCTCACGCTATAGACTTTGACCACTCTTCCTTGTTCACTCATCCTTGTGTCATGTGTGCATGAAGGAATGAACAGAGATGTTCTGCTTCCTCTTCCTCAAACCAAACCGTAATCCAACTCAAGATAACGAATGTAGCAGATCCTAGTTATTTTAATACTTATTTCATACCGAAGGCCCCCTGGATCCCTCAGGCCTCATGCACAATATCTCTGATTGAGCCCCACACTTGCTCTATTGGCAAAATGCCAAATTTGTCCCTGGTCCTGCAGGTGCAGTGGATGTGGCCATGGGACATACGGATAAACTGAAACTCACGCACCAATTTGGTTGCTTTCTCATTGGGGTCACAAGTCGGTTTGCTCTCTTGATAGGACCAACCACAACCCACAATTCAATCCATATCACTGAGACTCAGCGTGTGTCATCATCAGTAGCCCTTTCCCCCATTTTCTGCTGCCTCTGCTAGCTCAAATTTGGCAGCTCGGCTTTTGGTCTCATAATCAATTGTGGGGATATTTTGTGCTGGTTTCTTTGAGTCCTGTCAGCCAAGCATCTGCTGTGCACTCTTCTAACTCTCAGTGCATCACCTTCAATCCCATGTGTGCTGTCCCGTTGAGAGTGTGCGTCCAAGTAAAGCAGAGTTTCACCTTTGCTGCTCCATTACCAGAGTTCAGATCCTGTAGTGGTTTCCATTCTCTACACTGCCTTCTCTTCCTTTCTGGTTTCTCAGGCCTCATACTGTCTTTGGAATTAACAGACCACTCTTCAGCATGTGTCCTGTGCCAAGGGCTGTTCGGGTAGATGTTTACATTGCTGTGTACATGGGAGCGAGTGAGCACAGTTTGCACTTGTTCTCTGCCATCTGGGCAGTGATAAATCAACACTTTCCAGATATAATTCACAGAAATACGATATTTACTTAGCTCTATTTTCTATACAGCCATGGCGGGAGGGTTTGTCCTAAGACTCCACTTTTGACATTGTTTTGATAACTCAGTTGCAGTATTTTAAAATATTATTTGAATTTATTTACATATTTTGGGATTTATATGAAAATGAAGTTAGTTTTTGAAACATACTTGATCTACCTAGAAGCAAGTCTTGTCAATTTTTGTTACTTTTTGTCAGGTCTAAGAAAAATATAGACAGATATAATGTAAAATAGCAGTCCAAAATGTTGAAGGGGACATGTCAACTGTTTACTGTTGAAGCCTCCAGCATGAACAGGAACCATGAAATATCTATTGGAACCATGAAATAACCCCAAAACTAGGTTTCCCTTGTTCAGATGTTGCCCTTTACTCCCAATGTCACATACTGGCCATTGTTGGCATTTCAAGGTGTAACATTGCTCTCTACTAGAATACAAGATATTCCAAATAAAATATAGACATTTAGGCTTGATTCTAAAAGCACCTAGAGGCATTATAACTATGAGAAACCTCTGCAGCTATGCTAGGTTTTTGAGAACCAGGTTTTTTTCTATCAGTAATGAGAACACATAATCATCCGATCATGTTAGGTAAAGCAATTTAACACAACCAAGGCTGCACCCCCATGATAAAGTGCACCCGGGGCTTTACTGAAGGGAAGCATGGTCTACATAACCTGCGTCTTTAAAGTCTTTGGTGACTTTTACAGTTCAGTTCACTATCTGACTTCTAATATTTGTCTATACTGTCTTGAAATTCTGAGGCCTAATATCTATTAAAGATCAGTCAAAGATTCCCCTCAGTTACCACACTCCATTCACCACATAGAATACATTACTCCAGCATTTGCTGAATCTAGGGGAAGGTCATCATTTCTTTGTGTGTGCTAAGTATTCAATTCATATCTATTTTATTCGAGAGTATTTGATCTTTAAGAAATTCACTGTTGTTCACAGAGTGTGAAGCTGTTGGAACCCTGATTCTAGGAGGGGCTTACTATTCTTCTAATGGGTTCATTTCACCTCAGGTTCTTATCTTTAAAATGGATGCCTGAGTGGATTGGAGGGTAGAGAAAGTGCTTGATAGCTAGGCCCAAACCTGGGAAAATTCTTACCTGGGCTTGGTGCATTTTGGTCTGATTGGTTTATAAATGTCCCTTGGGACATTTGCATTCTCACTATCCCTTCCAATAACACGAGCGATTTTATCATCTCTGTCATCTCTTCTCTTTTAGACTTCGGGAATCTTGGACTCGTTCTTGGAGAAGGGAATTGAGTAACTTCTTCAAGGTCACGTTGACACTCCATATATTCCTCCCAGTATCAGCGAGGTTCAATATGTCTCATGAATGTCTTTCGAGCCTGGTATTCTCTACAGATGTCTCCATGCCAGTATTCTCCATTGTAGCAGAACAACTCTCATCAATTTTTTGGCATCTATCCTCAATCCGTGCTGCTAGCTTTTCTGCCAACTTCTCTCCGTGTCTCCCATAAAGTTTACTTCAAAAGGACTGGGCATTTCTGAAAGGACCTCGGAGCATCACCAGTAAGCTGATGACAGGCAGATCATGCACTGTCTGCCCTTTCAGGTTCTGGAAACTAACCCATGATACCAGGTTTTTGGGCAGCAGCATTATCTCAAACTTACACAGCTTCCCGAAAAAAAGACCTAAGACAAACTCCACAGAGTGTGGCAGCCCCTCCATCACACTGACCCACAGAATTCTGCCCAGTTTCCTTGGATCCACCAGGCACAACAACCCTGTGGTAGCCACCAACATTCCACCTGGAAACCAAAACGTAGCTGCCATGTCCAATGGTTGCTGCATTTTTTTTGTGTTGGGAGAATGGCTGCATCACACATCAGACTCCTAAGTTTAATGTGATTCTATCCACTAGCATCCCATGGTCCTTTTTTCTTTCCTCTTTCCTTTGGTTCAGATCCGTATACACAGTACAAACGGAGGGAAATGTGACCAATTTTAGTTTATGCTTTCACACGTGTGTAAACTTTCTAACAGTTCACATTACACAGAGACACACTAAAGGAAATTAAGTTTGTGTAATATACATTCACCCAGAATACATATCCATTTGTTGCTTTCTGCTGAAACACCCACAACCTCAGAATACGGATCCAATTGTTTCATGGTGGCTGAAATTCCTAAAAATGGAACAAATCACTACGTGCACTTTACTGGCTTTCTCTTTCACACTTAGTACAGTTTTGCAGAGCTACTTGTCTTTGTTATAGGCTTATGCCATTTCGTCTCTACCTAGGGTAGAATATGGCATTGATTCATCCTGTTGGAAAACATGTAAGTCTATATCATGGTCTATGAATACATTTTATTCAAACTCGGCATTTGATTTGGGTCACGATATACTCTTATCAACCAATATTTATTAATATTTATGTGCGCATCATTTTTCTGAATACAAACGTGTTGAATACATGCAAGCAGCGATACTGGGTCGATGCGTGATGAATGATCCTTGACATCAATTTGAGTATTTTGTTTGAATAGTCATGGTTGCTTTGGTATAAGTCAGCCAATTGTACCGTTTTTTTGTTTGTTTGATTGATTGTTTGTTTGCTTGTTGTTTGTTTTGCAAACACATTAGGCCATGCATTTCTCCATTTGCTTCAGACTGTCATAGCAGCTGATTCACTTAAGATAGTGCTTTAAGACACCTAAGATTACCTGCTTCCCTCTCCCATCTCTAGGGTTTTGCTGTCCTCTTTGCCTTCTTCTTTTTTATTCTTTGCAACTCATGCTCTTCCTGCATTTCCAATAATGGTTTTCTTATTTCCATTTCATCTTGCTACTATTCTATTCAGCATAAATCTCAATCTTTATTTTGTGATAATTTTCAAACTGCTGAATTGTTTTAAGTTTGCCGGTCTGTGAAATTCCCTAGCTCTGCCTTTATTATTAGTGGCGGTCATTTGGCAAAGGCTACTCAAATTTGCAAGATTTTCTCATTCAGGTTATGGTCTATGTCCTGGCACTCCTCCCTGTCCTTCAATATTTCTGTCGAGATATCAGCTGGAACACCTCTGGAGATTCTGTTGTGACTAAGTTGCTTTCGTCTAGGTGCATTTTAAATCACTGGGATGATCATGAACTTTGTTGATTTGAATTCTACAGCTGCTTGTTTGTCTATTGGGATTCCACCACCTTTGGACACTGTGTACTCCTGAAATCGTATAGATGTACCTTTCTTGGCTTTCAGAAAGTTTCACTCTGATTTTTCCACAAATAATTTTTCAGACTTTTTTTTTTTTTTTTATCTCTTGCATTACCATCTGGGACTCTTTTGAACCATAGACTTTCATGCTTTTTCTTACCCCGGGATTCAACAGCAATGTTTGCATTGGTTTACACTTGCTTTTCTATGTCTTCCTCAGATCGAGGGATTTCAGTTCCCCTGTTTTCACAGTCATTCACGAGTCCCTCTGCATTATCTAGTCTGCTTAGGACTGACTTCAGCCCTGTTATTATCTAATCCATTGAGTTTACTGATATTATTTGGCCTGTCTTTAGAGTTTTTCTTCACCTTTTCTTGCATTCTGTCTTTTGTGATTCTGAGACACTGTTGTTCCTCAGTGTTTTCTTCACCTCCGCTTTCAATACTTGCTTTGGTAGCGTTTTGCATTGTAGTTGTTAGGAAACTTATTTTTTGGGCCTTTAATCACTTTGGAACTGAAAATGGTACTTCCTCTTTCTTTTCCTATTCTTCTTTATCTCTACTGGTCAAGTACTATCAGGTATCTATTGTAGACTTATAGGGCTTTGTTAAGTGAATATTATAGACCATTGTGTGTACGCAATTCCATGATATTTCTGTGAGGACAATTTTTCCTAGACTTTGATGCCAAGTCCTGTTCCTGTGTGTGTTGTCTGGTATATCTCTAATTGTTGGTGTTGCCTTTGTTGTGATGAAAATACCATAATATTTCGATTATTATAACCTCATTTTTATTATGCTTATCTCACAATTCTGGTAGTGTACAGGATACTTCCTTTTGTGGAAATGAAGCTTCTAAATATTTTCAGCTCTGCATTTTGCTCTATGACATTTTGGAGTGTTTCCAAAAGAGGAAACTGACAATGAGCTTGTGCTTTCTATTGCCATGGGAATGTCTCAATGTTACCAGTTCTTCCCAGAGTGTCTCTGTATACAGAAACACCAGTGGAAATATATCTATGGATGTCATACAACAGGGCCTGCTGGAATGATCCTGCAGACCGATGTATGTGTTCTCGGTACAGTAACATTTCAGTGCCATTGAAAATGTAGCATCTGCATTTGAGAAAATGCTCAAAGAAATTCTTCATCTTCTCACACTGTGGACTTTGACCACTCTTCCTTGTTCCCTTATCCTTTTGTCATTGGTGCACAAAGGGAAGAACAGAGCTGTTCTGAATCCTCTGCCTCAAACCGAACCATAATCCCACTCCAGGATATGAATGTAGCAGATCCTAATGCTTTTAATTCTGATTTCAAACCCAAGGCCCCCTGGATCTCTCAGGCCTGATGCACAGTATCTCTGATTGAGCCCCACATGTGCTCTCTTGGCAAAATGCCAAATTGGTCCCTGGTCCTGCAGATGCAGTGGATGTGGCCATGGGGCATATTGATAAACTCAAACTCACACGCTAATTTGGTTGCTTTCTCATTGGGGTCACAAGTCGGTTTGCTCTCTTGATAGGACCAACCACAACCCACAACGCAATCCAGATCCCTGAGACTCAGTGTGTGTCATCATCGTAGCCCTGTCCCTCATTTTCTGCTGCCTCTGCCAGCTCAAATTTGGCAGCTCGTGTCTTGGTCTCAGATTCTATTGTGGGGATATTTTGTGCTGGTTTCTTTGAGTCCTGTCAGCCAAGCATCTGCTGTGCACTCTTCTAACACTCCACACAGCACACTCAATCCCATGTGTGCTGTCTGCTAGAGAGTGTGCATCCAAATAAAGCAGAGTTTCACCTTTGCTGCTCCATTACCTGAAGTCAGATCCTGTAGTGGTTTCCATTCTCTCCAATATCTTCTCTTCCTTTGAAGTTTCTGAGGCCTCATCCTGTCTTTGGAATTAACAAACACCTCTTCGGCAAGTGTCCTTTGCCAAGTGCTGGTTGAGTGGATATTTACATTGCTGTGTACATGGGAGCGAGTGAGCACATGTTCACTTGTTCTCTGCCAACTGGGCAGTGATAAATCAACACTTTCCAGATATAATTCACAGTAATATGATGTTTACTTAGCTCTATTTTCTATACAGCCTTGGTGAGAGGGTTTGTCCGAAGACTCCAGTTTTGGCATTGTGTTGATAATTCAGTTGCTGTTTTTGAAAAGGTTAATAGTATTGATTTTCATGTTTTGGGATTTATATGAAAATGAAGTTAGTTTTTGAAACATACTAAATCTACCTATAAGCCAGACTTTTCAATTTTTGTAACATTTTCTCAGCTCTAAAGAAAAAATACACAGATAGAGTATAAAATAGCAGTTTAAATTGTTGAAGGGAACATGTCAACTCTTTAGTGTTGATGCCTCCAACACCAACGGGAACCATGAAATAACCCCCAAACTATGTTTCCCTTATGCATATGTTGCCCTTTAATTCCAATGACACATACTGGCCAATGTTGGATTTTCAAGTTGTAACGTCTCTCTCTACTGGAATACAATACATCCAAACAAAATATATACATTTAGGCTTGATTCTAAATGCACCAAGAGGAAATATTGCTACGAGAATCCTGCTGCAGCTGTGCTAGGCTTTTGAGAACAAGGTGTTTTTCTATCAGTGATAAAAACGCTTAAGCATCATATCATGTTGGGTAAAGCAATTTTACACAACCAAGTCTGCACCCCCATGATATAGTGCACCCGGGGCTAGACTGAAGGGAACACAGACAACATAACCTGTGTCTAATATCTTTGGTGACATTTACAGTTCTGTTCACTATCTGACTTTTAATATTTGAGAATACTCTCTTAAAAAACTGAGGCATAATATGTATTCAAGTTCAGTCAAAGATTCCCCTCACATAAAACACTCCATTCACCCCAAATGAGACATAACCCCAGTATTTGCTGAATCTACAGGAAGGTCATCATTATTTTGTGTGAGCTAAGTATTCAATTCCTATCTCTTTTAGTCAAGAGTGTTTGATCTTTAAGGAGTTCACTGTTGTTCACAGAGTGTGAATTGGTTAGAATCCTGATTCTACAAGGGGATTGCTATTCTCCTACTGGCTTCAATTCACCTCAGGTGCTGATCTTTAAAATGGATGCCTGAGTGGAGGGGAGGGTACAGCGAGTGCTTGATAGCTAGGCCCATACCAGGGAAAATTCTTACCTGGGCTTGGTGCATTTTGGTCTGAATTGTTTGTAAATGCCCCTTGTGACTTGTGGATTCTAACGACCTCTTCCAAGAACACGAGCACTTTTATCATCTCTGTCATCTCTTCTATTTTAGACATCAGGAATCTTGGACCCGTTCTTGGAGCAGGGAATTAAGTAACTTCTTCAAGGACACGTTGACACTCCGTATATTTCTGCCAGTATCAGCGGGGTTCAATATGTCTCATGAATGTCTTTCGAGCCTGGTATTCTCTACAGATGTCTCCATGCCAGTATTCTCCATTGTAGCAGAAAAACTCTCACCAATGTGTTCGCATCTCTCCTCAATCATTGCAGCCAGCTTTTCTGCCAGCTTCTCTTCGTGTCTCCAATAAAGTCGACTTCAACAGGAATGAGGAATACTGAAAGTACTTCGGAGCATCACCAGTAAGCTGATGACAAGCAGATATTCCGCTGTCTGCCCTTTCAGGTTCTGGAATCTTACCCGTGATCTCAGGTCTTTGGGCAGCAGCAGTATCTCGAACTTATACAGCTTCCCGAAAAAAGACCTAAGACAAGCTCCACAAAGGGTGGCAGCCCCTCCATCACACTGATCCACCCACAGAATTCTGCCCAGTTACCTTGGATCCACCAGGCACTGCAAGCCTCGAGGTACCCACCAAAATTCCACCTGGAATCCAAACAGTAACTGCCATATCCAATGGTTGCTGCATCTTTTATTGTTGGGGGAGGGGCTGCATCAGACGACAGATTCCTAAGTTTAGTGTGATTCTATCCACTAGCGTCCCATGGTCCTCTTTCCTTCCCTCTTTCCTTTTGTTCAGATCCATATACACAGTACAATGGGAGGGAAATGTGTCCATTTTCAGTTTATGCTTTCACACGTGTGTAAACTTTCTAACATTTCACAGTACACAGAGACACACTAAAGGAAATTATGTTTGTGTATTATCCATTCACCCAGAATACATATCCTTTTGTTGCTTTCTGCTGAAACACCCACACTCTCAGAATATGGATACAATTTTTTCATGGGGACTGAAATTCCTATAAATGAAACCAATCCCTATGTGCATTTTTCTGGCTTTCTCTTTTGCTCTTAGTACAGTTTTGCAGAGCTACTTGTCTCTGTTATAGGCTTATGCCATTTCTTCTCTACCTAGGGTAGAATATGGCATTGATTCATCCTATTGGAAAACTTGTAAGTCTATATTATGGACTATGAATCCATTTTATTCAAGCTCATCATTTGATTTGGGTGATGATATACTCTTATCAATCAATGTTTATGAATATTTATGCATGCATCATTTTGCTTAATACAAGCATGTTAAGTACATGCAAGCAGTGATACTGGGTCGATGCGTGCTGAATGATCCTTGACATCACTTTGAGTAATTTGTTTTGAATTGTCATGGTTGCTTTGGTATATGTCAGCCAAACGTACCCTTATTGTGTTTGTTTGATTGATTGTTTGCTTGTTGTTTGTTTTGGAAACACATTAGGCCATGCATCTCTCCGTTTGCTTCAAACAGGGAGTCATAGAAGCTGATTCACTTAAGATAGTGCTTAAAATTACCTAAGATTACCTGCTTCCCTCTCCCATCTGTAGGGTTTTGCTGTCCTCCTTGACTTCTTCTTTTTTATTCTTTGCAACTCATGCTCTTCCTGCATTTCCAATAATGGTTTTCTTATTTCCATTTCATCTTGCTACTTTTCTATTCAGCGTAGAATTCTCAATCTTTATTTTGCAATAATTTTCGAAATGCTGAATTCTTTTAAGTTTTGCCGGTCTGTGAAATTCTCTAGCTTTGCCTTTATTATTAATGGCGGCCATGTGGCATAGGCTACCCTAGATTGCAGCTTTTTCTCATTCAGATTATGGCCTATGTCCTGGCACTCCTCCCTGTCCTTCAATATTTCTGTCGAGATATCAGCTGAAACCCCTCTGGAGGTTCTGTTGTGAATAAGTTTCTTTCATCTAGGTGCATTTTTAATCAGTGGGTTGATCATGAACTTTGTTGATTTGAATTATGCAGCTCCTTGTAGGTCTATTGGGATTCCACCTCGTTTGGAAACTGTGTTTCCGGATTTGGTATAGTTGATTGTTTCATGGCTTTCATCAAGTTTCAGTCTGATTTTTCAACAAATATCTTTTCAGACTTTTTTTTAACTCTTGCTTTTTCATCTGGGACTCTTATGAATCCTAGTCTTTCATGCTTTGCCTTTACCCATGGTTCAACAGCAATGTTTGCATTGGTTTTCCCTTGGTATTCTATGTCATCTCTGATCGAGTGATTTCAGTTCCTCTGTCTTCAAAGTTATTCACGAGTCCCTCTGCATTATCTAGTCTGCTTAGGACTGACATTAGCTCTGGTATTATCTCATTCATTGAGTTTTCTGATATTATTTGGCTCGTTTTTAGAGGTTCTCTTCCCCTTTTCAGGTATTCTGACTTTTGTGATTCTGAGAATTTCTTGTTCTTCAGTGCTTTCCTAACCTCCATTTCCAATACCTGCTCTGGTAGCGTTTTGCAGTCAAGTTGTTTGAAACTCTCTTTTTGGGTATTCAATTTCTTTGGAACTGAAAATGTCATTTCCTGTTTCTTTTATTATACTTCTTTATCTCTACTGGTCAAGTACTATCAGGTATGTAATGTAGACTTATAGGGCTTTGTCAAGTGAAAATTTAGACTCTTGGCTGTATGCAATTCCATGATATTTCTGTCAGGATAATGTTTTCTAGACATTGATGCCATGTCATTTTCCTGTGTGTGTTGTCTGGTATATCTCTAATTGCTGGTGTTGCCTTTGTTGTGATGAACACACCATACTCTTTCGATTAGTATAATCTTATTTTAATTACACTTATCTCACAGTTCTGAAAGTGCACAGGACTCTTCCTCTTGTGGAAATGAGGCTTCTAATGGTTTTCAACTCTGCAGGCTGCTCTATATCATTTTGGAGTTTTTCCAAAACAGCATCATGACAGTGCGTTTGTGTTTTCTATTGCCATGGAAATATCCCAATGTTACCAGTTCTTCCCAGAGCTTCTCTGTCTACAGAAACACCAGCGGAAACATATCTATGGATGTCATGAATCAGGGTCTGCTGAAATGATCCCAAAGCCCCACCTATGTGTCCTCGGTGCCGTACCATGTCAGTGTCATCCAAAAAGTAACATCTGCATTAGCAAGATAATGCTGAAGGAAATGCTTCATGTTCTCACACTGTGGATTTTGACCAATATTTTTTATGTTCACTCATCCTAGAGGCACGGGAACATGAAGGCAACCTGAGAACTGTTTTGCATCCTCTGCCTCAAACCAAATTGTAATCCCATTCCAGGGTAAGAATGTAACACATCCTAAGGCTTTTGATACTAATTTCAACCCCAAGGCCCCCTGGATCACTCAGATCACATGCATGATAACTCTGCTTGAGCCCCACACATGCTCTTTTGTCAAAATGCCAAATTGGTTCCTGGTCATGCAGCTGCAGTAGTTGTGGACATGGGACATTTCAATACACTTAACCTCGCACGCCTCAGTGGTTGCTCTCTCATTGGGGTCACATATCATTTTGCTCTCTTGATAGGACCCACCACAATCCAAAATGCCCTCCAGATCCCTGAAACTCAGCTTGTGCAATCATCCATAGCCCTATCTCTCATTTTCCACAGCCTCTTTTTGCTCAAAATTGCCAGCTCGGATCATGCTCTCAGAATAAACTTTCGGGTTATTTTGTGCTGATTTCTTTGAGTCCTGTCAGCCAAGCATCTGCTCTGCACTCTTCTAACACTCAGCGCATCACTTTCAATCTCATGTTTCCTGTCTGCTAGAGAGTGTGCATCCAGGTAAAGTAGAGTTTCACTTTGCTTCTCCATCACCAGTGGTCATGTCCTGCAGTGATTTCCTTTATCTACTATGCCTTCTCCTCATTCCAGGTTTTCTGAGGACTCATTCTCTCTATGGAAATAAGAGACTACTCTAAGGCAAGTGTCCTGAGCCAAGGGCTGTGTGAGTGGAATCTTACCTTGCTGTGTACATTGTAGTGAGTGAGCGTATGTTGCACTGATACTCTGCTAAATAGGAATTGACGAATCAAAAGTTTCCAGATATAACTCACAGTAATTTCAGTTTGTTTAGCACTATTTTCTACACAGCCATGGTGTGAGGGATTTTCTGAACACTACACTTTTGCACTTTTGATATTGGGTTGATAATTCCATTGAAGTCTTTCAAAAGGTTAATAGAATTGATTTACATATTTTGGGGTTTATATGAAAATGAAGTTTGTTTTTGAAACATACTAAATATACCTAGAAGCCAGACTTGTCAATTTCAGGTATCATTTTGTCAGCTCTAAGGAAAAATAGACATATAGAATGTAAAATAGCAGTCCAAAATCATGAAGGGGACAGTTCAACTCTTTACTGTTGATGCCTCCTACAACAACAGGAAGCATGATGCAACTATTGGAACCATGAAATAACCCCCAACCTGGGTATCTCTTGTGCATGTGGTGCCCTTTCCTCCCAATGTCACACACTAGCCAATGGTGGCTTTACAAAGTGTAACATTCCTCTCTAGGAAAACACAATATTAACCAAACAAAATATATACATATAGTCTTGGTTCCAAAAACACCTAGAGGCATTATAGCTATGAGAAATCTGCTGCAGCTATGCTAGGCTATAGAAACACAGGTGTTCTTCTATCAGTGATGGGAACACTTAATAGTCCGGTAATGTAGGGTAAAGAAATTTAACAAAACCAAGTGTGCACCCCCATGATAAATTGCACCTGGGGCTTGACTGAAGGGAAAAGACGGTCCACATAACCTGTGTCCTTACATGTCCATGGCGACATTTACATTTCAGTTCACTAAGTGACTTATACTATTTACCTATACTGTCTTGAAAAACTGAGGCCTAATTCATATTCAAGTTCAGTCAAAGATTCCCCTCACTTACCACACTCCCTTCACCCCAAAGAAGACATAACCCCAGCATTTGCTGAATCTAGGGGAAGGTCATCATTTCTTTGTGTGAGCTAAGTATTCAATTCCTATCTATTTTAGTCAAGAGTATTTGACCATTGAGGGGTTCAATGTTGTGCACAGAGAGTGAAGTTGGAGGAACTCTGATTCTAGGAGGGTCTTGCTCTTCTCCTAGTGGCTTCATTGAAGCTCAGGTGCTGATCCTTTGAAATGGATGCATGAGTGGAGGCGAGGGAAGAGCAAATGCTTGTTATTTAGGCCCAAACCTGGGAAAAGTCTTACCTGGGCTTGGTGCATTGTGGTCTGAATGGTTTCTTAATGCCCATTGGGAAGTGTGCATTCTCACAATCTCTTCCAAGAACATGAGCACTTTTATCATCTCTGCCATCTCTTCTCTTTCATACATCAGTAATCTTGGACCCGTTCTTGGAGCAGAGAATTGACTACCTTCCTAAAGTGCACATTGACCCTCCACAGGTTTCTGCCAGTATCAGTGAGGCTCAATATGTCTCACGAATGTCTTACAAGCCTGGTATTCTCTACAGAAGTCTCCATGACAGTGTCCTCCATTGTAGCAGAACAAACCTCATCAATGTGTTCGCATCTCTCCTCAATCCATTCAGCCAGGTTTTCTTCCAGCTTTTATCATGTCTCCCATAAAGTCGACTACTACATGACTGGGCAAGTCTGAATGTACAACGGAGTCTCACCAGGAAGCTGATGACAGGCAGATCTTCCACTGTCTGCCCTTTCAGGTTCTGGAATCTGACCCGTGAACTCAGGTTTTTGGGCAGCAGCATTATCTCGAACTTACACAGCTTCCCTAACAAAAGACCTAAGCCAAGCTCCACAGAGGTTGGCAGCCCCTCCATCACACTGATCCACCCACAGAGCTCGGCCCAGTTACCTTGGATCCACCAGCCACAACAAGCCTCGTGTTACACACCAACATTCCACCTCGAACCCAACCGGTAATTGCCATCCACAATGGTTGCTGAATTTTGTCAGTGTTGGAGGAGGGGATGCATCAGACGAGAGGTTCCAAAGGTAAATGTGATTCTCTCCATTAGCCTCCCAAGGTCCGTTTTTTCTTCCCTTTTCCCTTTTGTTCAGATCTCTATACATAGTTCAAACGGAGGGAATTGTGTCAATTTTTACTTTATGGTTTCACACGTCTTTCAACTTTCTAACAGTTAACAGTACACAAAGACCCACTATAGGAATATTATATTTGTGAAATATCCATTCACCCAGAATACATATCCGTCAGTTGCTTTTCTGCTGAAACATCCAAACTTCCAGAACATGGATCCATTTGTTTCATAGGGGCTGAAATTCCTAGAAATTAAACCAATCTCAAAGTGCACTTTACTGTCTGTCTCTTTTGCACTTAGTACAGTGTTGCAGAGCTAACTCTTTTTGTTATAGGCTTATGCCATTTCTTCTCTATGTAGGGTTGAATATGCCTTTCATTCATCCTGTTGGAAGACTTGTAAGTCTATATCACGGACTATGAATCCATTTTATTCAAAAGAATCTTTGGGTTAGCTCACAATGCGCTCTTATTAATCAATATTTATGAATATTACTGCATGCATCAGATTTCTGAATACAAGTCTGTAGAGTACATGCAAGCATCGATATTGGATCAATGTGTACTGAATGATCCTTGACATCATTTTGAGTACTTTCTTTCAAATTATCGTGGATCTTTTGGATATATGTCAGCCACCCGTACTCTTTTGGTGTTTATTTGTTTGTTTGATTGTTTGTTTGTTTGCTTGTTCTTTGTTTTGCAAACACATTAGGCCATGCATCTCTCCGTTTGTTTCAAACAGGGAGTCATACAAGCTGATTCACTTAGTTTAGTGCTGAAAATCACCTATGTTTTCCTGCTTCCCTCTCCCATTTTTAGGGTTTTGATGTCCTCCTTGACTTCTTCTTGTTTATTCTTTGCAACTCATTGGACTTCTTACATTTCCAATAATGGTTTTCTTATTTCCATTTCAACTTCCTACTTTTCTATTCAAGGTACAATTCTCAATTTTTTTTCTTGGAGAAGTTTCGAACTGCTGAATTCTTTTAAGTTTTCCCGGCATGTGAAATTCTCTAGCTCTGCCATTATTAGAAATGGCAGTCCTGTGGCATAGGCTAGCCTAGATTGCAGCTTTTACTCATTCAGGATTTGGTCTATGTCCTGGCACTCCTCCCTGTCCTTCAATATTTCTGTCGAGATATCAGCTGAAACCCCTCTGGAGGTTCTGTTGTGATTAATTTGCTTTCCATTAGGTGCATTTTAAATCAGTGGGTTGATCATGAACTTTGTTGATTTGAATAATACAGCTGCTTGTAGTTCAATTGGGATTCCACGTCCTTTGGAAGATGTGTATTTCCTGAATTCGTATAGATGATATTTTGTTAGCTTTCAGCAAGTTTCTGTATAATTTTTCTACAAATAACTTTACAGACATTATTTTAAGTCTTGCTGTTCCATCTGGGACTCTTATGAATCCAAGTCTTTCATGCATTGTCTTACCCCGGGATTCAACCGCAATGTTTGCATTGATTATCACTTGCTTTTCTATGTCATCTAATGATAGAGGGATTTTAATTCTCCTCTCTTCACAGTCATTCAAGAGTCCCTCTGCATTATCAAGTCTGCTTAGGACTGACTTTAGCCATGTTATTATCTCATCCATTGAGTTTTCTGATATTATTTGGCTCGTCTTTGAAGTTTCTCTTCCCCTTTTCTGGTATTCTGCCTTTTGTATTTCTGAGACACTCTTGTTCTTCAGGGTTTTCCTCACGTCCATTTCCAATTCCTGCTCTGGTAGCGTTTTGCTGTCTAGTTGTTTGAAAGCTTATTTTTTGGGCCTTCAATCTCTTTGGAACTGAAAATCGTATTTCCTGTTTCTTTTACTATAATTCTTTACCTCTACTGGTCGTGTATGATGAGGTTTCTAATTAAGACTTATAGGGCTTTGTTAAGTGAAAGATTTAGACTCCTGGCTGTACGCAATTCCATGATGTTTCTGTGAGGACAATTTTTCCTAGACATTGATACCATGTCCCTTTCCTGTGTGTGTTGCCTTGTATATCTCTAATTGCTGGTGTTGCCTTTGTTGGGATGAACACACCATACCCTTTTGATTAGTATAACCTCATTTTTATTATGCTAATCTCACAATTCTTAAAGTCGTAGGACACTTCCTCTTGTGGAAATGAAGCTTCTAATGGTTTTCTGCTCTGCAGGCTGCTCTATATCATTTTGGAGTATTTCCAAATCAGCATCGTGACAGTGCGCTTGTGCTTTCATTTCCATGGGAGTGTCCCAATGTTACCAGTTCTTCCCAGAGCATTTCTGTCTACAGAAACACCAGTGGAAACATATCTAAGGATGTCATGCATCATGGCCTGCTGGAATGATCCCGCAGTCCCATCTATCTGTCCTGGGTGCCGTACCATGTCAGTGCCAACCAAAATGTATCATCTGCATTTGGGAGATAATGCTGAAGTCAATGCTTAAATTTTCATGCTGTGGACATTGTCTACTCTTCTTTGTTCTCTCATCCTTGTTGCATGGGACCATGAGGGCTACCGCAGAGCTGTTTCACATTCTCTGCCTCAAACCAAACCATAATCCCAGTCCAGGGTATGAATGTATCAAATCCTAAGGCTTTTGATACTTATTTCAACCCCTAGGGCCCCTGGATCTCTCAGATCAGATGCATGTTATCTCTGATTGAGCTCCACACATTCTCCATTGGAAAAATGGCAAACTGGTCCCTGGTACTGCAGCTGCAGTGGATGTGGCTTGGGATATTTCGATAAACTCCATCCTCATCCGCCAGTGTGGTTGCTTTCTCATTGGGGTCACAGGTCGGTTCACTCTCTTGATAGGACCCACCACAGTCCAAAATGCACTCCAAATCCCTGATACCCAGCGTGTGCCATCATCCATAGCCCTATGCCTCATTTTCTGCAGCCCCTCCTAGCTCAAATTTGGCAGATTGGATCTTGGTCTCATAATCAATTTTGGGGATATTTTGTGCTGATTTCTTTGAATTCTGTCAGCCAAGCGTCTGCTGTGTACTCTTCTAACACTCAGAGCATCACTTTTAAGCCTGTGTATCCTGTCCGCTTGAGAGTGTGAGTCCATGAAAAATAGAGTTTCACCTTTGCTGCTCCATCACAAGAGGTCATGCCCTGCACTGGTTTCCATTCTCTACTTTGCCTTCTCCACATTCCAGGTTTTCTGAGGCCTCATTCTTTCTTTGGAAGTAAGAGACCACTCTTTGGCTAGTGTCCTTAGCCAAGGGTTGGGTGAGTGAATATTTACCTTGCTGTGTATAGGGAAGTGTGTGAGCGTATGTTGCACTGATACTCTGCCAACTGGGCATAGATAAATCAACACTATCCAGATATAACTCACAGAATTGTGAGTTTGTTTAGCTCTTTTTTATACAGCTATAGTGTGAGGGTTTGTCTTAAGACTCCAGTTTTGACATTGTGTTAATAACTCAGTTGCAGTCTTTCAAAAGGTTAAAAGGATTGATTTACATATTTTGGGGTTTATATGAAAATGAAGTTAGTTTTTGAAACATACTAAATATACCTAGAGGCCAGACTTGTCAATTTTAGGTACCAATTTGTCAGCTTTAAGGACAAATAGACAAACTTAATGCAAAATAGCAGTCCAAAGTGATGAAGGAGACAGGTCAACTCTTTACTGTTGATGCCTCCAACACCAACAGGAAGTATGATATAACTACTGGAACCATGAAATAACCCCCAACCTGTGTTTCCCTTGTGCATGTGGTGCCCTTTCCTCCCAATGACACACACTGGCCAATGTTGGCATTTCAAAGTGTACCATTCCTCTCTAGGAAAACACGAGAATAACCAAACAAAATATATACATGTAGGCTTGGTTCCACAAACACCTAGAGGCATTACACCTATGAGAAATCTGCTGCAGCTATGCTAGGCTATAGAGAACCAGGTGTTCTTCTATTAGTGTTGGGAACACTTAATAGTCCTGTAATGTAGGGTAAAGCAATTTAACACAACCAAGTCTGCACCCCCATGATATAGTGCACCCGGGGCTTGACTGAAGGGAAAAGACAGTCCAAAAAACCTGTGTCCTTACATGTCTTTGGCGACTTTTACAATTCAGGTCACAAAGTGACTTATGATATTTATGTATACTGTCTTGAAAAACTGAGGCCTAATACCTATTCAAGTTCAGTCAAAGATTCCCCTCACTTACCACACTCCCTTCACCCCAAAGAAGACATAAACCCAGCATTTGCTGAATCTAGGGGAAGGTCATCATTTCTTTGTGTGAGCTAAGTATTCAATTCCTATCTATTTTGGTCGAGAGTATTTGACCATTGATTAGTTCACTATTGTCCACAGAGAGTGAAGGTGGAGGAACTCTGATTCTAGGAGTGTCTTGCTTTACTCTTATTGGCTTCATTGCAGCTCATGTGGATCCTTTGAAATGGATTCCTGAGTGGGGTGGAGGGAAGAGCAAGTGCTTGTTATCTAGGGCCAAACCTGGGAAAATGCTTACCTGGGCTTGCTGCATTGTGGTCTGAATGGTTTGTAAATGCCCATTGGGAAGTGTGGATTTTAACAACGTCTTCCAAGAACATGAGCACTTTTATCATCTCTGCCATCTCTTCTCTTTTAGACATCAGGAATCTTGGACCCGTTCTTGGAACAGAGAATTGAGTAACTTCCTCAAGTGCACGTTCACCCTCCATATGATTCTGCCAGTTTCAGCGAGTCTCAATATGTCTTATGGATGTCTTTTGAGCCTGGTATTCTCTACAGAAGTCTCCATGAGAGTATTCTCCATTGTAGCAGAACAAATCTCATCAATGTGTTCGCATCTCTCCTCAATCCGTGCAGCCATATTTTCTGTTAGCTTCTCTTCATGTCTCCCATAAAGTCGACTTCTACAGGACTGGGCATGTCTGAAAGGACCTCAGAGCCTCACCAGGAAGCTGATGACAGGCAGATTTTCCACTGTCTGCCCTTTCATGTTCTGGTAACTAACACGTGGTCTCAGGTCTTTGGGCAGCTTCAGTATCTCGAACTTACACAGCTTCCCAAATAAAAGACCTAAGCCAAGTCCCATAGAGGGTGGCAGCCCCTCCATCAAACTTATCCAACCACAGAACTCTGCCCAGTTTCCTTGGATCCACCAGCCACAACAAGCCTCGTGGTGCACAACAACATTCCACCTGGGATACAACCGGTAACTGCCATTCCCAATGGTTTCTGCATCTTTTCAGTGTTGGGGGAGGGGCTGCATCAGACGAGAGGTCCCTAATTTAAATCTGTTTCTCTCCACTAGCATCCCATGGTTCTTTTTTCTTCCGTCTTTCCTTTGTCCACATCTCTATACACAGTACAAACGAAGGGATCTTTGTACATTTTCAGCTAATGTTTTCACACTTCGTTAAACTTTCTAACATTTAACATTACACAAAGACCCAATAAAGGTATCTTATATTTGTGTAATATCCATTCACCCAGAATACATATCTGTCTGTTGCTTTCCTCCTGAAACTCCCACACTCTCAGTACATTGATCCATTTGTTTCATGGGGGCTGAAATTCCTAGAAATGAAACCAATCCCAACGTGCACTTTCCTGTCTGTCTCTTTTGCTCTTAGTACAGTTTTGCAGAGCTACTTGTCTTTGTTATAGGCTTATGCCATTTTTTCTCTACGTAGGGTAGAATATGCCATTCATTAATCCTGTTGGAAGACATGTAAGTCTATATCACGGACTATGAATCCATTTTATTCAAAATAGGCATTTGGTTAGGTCACGATATGCTCTTATGAATCAATATTTATGAATATTAAAACACGCATCTGTTTTCTGAATACAAGTGCATTGAGTACATGCAGGCCGCGATAATATATCGATGCATGCTGAATGATCCTTCACATCACTTTGAGTATTTTCTTTTGAATATTCATGGTTCCTTTGGACAGATGTCAGCCAACATTAATCTTTTGGTGTTTGTTTGTTTGATTGAGTGTTTCTTTGCTTGTTCTTTGTTTTCCCAAACACATTAGTCCTTCTATCTATCCGTTTGCTTCAAACAGATAGTCATAAAACTCATTCACTTAGTATAATGCTCAAAATCCCCTATGATTTCCTGCTTTCCTCTCCCATCTTTAGGATTTTGATATCCTCCTTGGCTTCTTCTTGTTTATTCATTGCAACTCATTGTTATACTTGCATTTCCAATAATGGTTCTCTTATTTCCATTTAATCTTGCTACTTTTCTATTCAGGGTAGAAGTCACAATCTTTCTTTTAGGATAAATTTCAAACTGCTGAATTCTTTTAAGTTTGCCGGTCTGTGAAATTCTCTAGCTCAGCCGTTATCAGAAATGGCAGACTTGTGGCATAAGCTACCCTAGATTGCAGCTTTTTCTCATTCAGGATTTGCTCTATGTCCTGGCACTCCTTCATGTCCTGCAGTATTTCTGCCGAGATATCAGCTGAAACCCCTCTGGAGGATCAGTTGTGACTAAGTTGCTTTCCTCTAGGTGCATTTAAAATCACTGGGATGATCATGAACTTTGATGACTTGAATTATAAAGCTGCTTGTAGGTCTAATGGGATTCCAACTCCTTTGGACGCTGTGTACTTCCTGAATTCATATAGAAGTTTTTTTCTTGGCTTTCAGCAAGTTTCAGTGAGACTTTTCTACAAATAACTTTTCAGACATTTTTTCTCTTGCTTTTCCAACAGGGAATCTTATGAATCTTAGTCTTTCATGCTTTGTCTTAACTCAGCATTCAACATCAATATTTGCATTGGTTTTCACATGCTTTTCTATGTCATCTTCTGATCAAGGGATTTCAGTTCCCCTGTCTTCACAGTCATTCACGAGACCCTATGCATTATCTAGTCTGCTTAGGACTGAATTTAGTTCTGGTAATATCTCATCCATTGAGTTTTCTGATATTCTTTGGCTCGTCTTTAGAGTTTCTCTTCCCCTTTTCTGCTATTCTTCCTTTTGTGATTCAGAGACACTGCTGTTCTTCAGTGTTTTCCTCACCTCCATTTTCAATACTTGCTCTTGTAGCGTTTTGCAGTTTAGTTGTTTGAATACTTATTTTTTGGGCCTTCAATCTCTTTGGAACTGAAAATGGTACTTCCTGTTTCTTTTACCATGCTTCTTCATCTCTACTGGTCAGGTACTATCAGGTATCTAATGTAGACTTACAGGATTTTTTAAGTGAAAATTTTATACACTTGTGTGTACGCAATTCAATGATAGTTCTGTGAGGACAATTCTTCCCAAACATTGATGCCATGTCCTTTTGCTGTGTGATTTGCTTGTATATCTCTAATTACTGGTGTTGCCTTTGTTGTGATGAACACACCATACCCTTTTGATTAGTATAACCTCATTTTTATTACACTTATCTCAGAGTCCTGAAAGTGCACAGGACATTTCCTCATGTGGAAATTATGCTTCTAATGGTTTTCAGCTCTGCAGGCTGCTGTATGTCATTTTGGAGTTTTTCCAATACAGCATCGTGACAGTGCGCTTGTGCTTTCTATTGCCATGGGAATGTCCCAATATTACCAGTTCTTCCAAGAGCTTCTCTGTCTGCAGAAAAATCAGTGGAAACATATCTAAGGATGTCATGCATCAGGACCTGTGGGAATGATCCCACAGCCCCTCCTATGTGTCCTCCATTCTGTAACATGTCAGTGCCATCAAAAATGCAGCATCTGCATTTGGGAGATAATGCTGAATGAAATGCTTCATCTTCCCCCGCTGTGGACTTTGACCACTATTCTTTGTTCCCTCATCCTTTTTTACATGGGAACATGAAGGCAACCAGAGAGCTTTTCCGCATCCTCTGCCTCAAATCAGATCGTAATCCCAGTCCAGGCTATGAAAGTATTACTTCCTAAGGCTTTTTATACTGATTTCAACCTCAAGGCCACCTGGATCCCTCAGACTAGATGCATGATATCTTTGAATGAGCCCCACATGTGCTTTAATGCTAAAATGCCAAATTGCTCCCTGGTCCTCCAGCTGCAGTGGATGTGGCCATGGGACATATCGGTAAACTCAAACTTGTGCGCCAGTGTGTTTGCTTTCTCTAAGTGTCACAGGTCGGTTTGCTCTCTTGATAGGACCCACCAAAATCCAAAATGCACTCCAGATCCCTGAGACTCAGTGTGTGCCATCATCCATAGCCCTATCCACCTTTTCCTGCAGCATCTGATAGCTCAAATTTGGCAGCTCTGATTTTGGTCTCAAAATCATTTGTGGGGATATATGTGCTGATTTATTTGAGTACTGTCAGCCAAGTATCTGCTGTGCACTCTTCTAACACTCAGGGCATCAATTTCAATCCAATGTGTCCTGTCCACTTGAGAGTCTGTGTCCAAGTAAGACAGTATTTCACCTTTCCTGCTCCATGACCAGAGGTCATGTCCTGCACTGATTTCCATTCTAAACTTTGCCTTCTCCTCCTTCCAGGTTTTCTGTGACCTAATCCTGTCTTTGGAAGTAAGAGACCACTCTTCGGCAAGTGCCCTGAGACAAGGGCTGGGTGAGGGGATGTTTACCTTGCTGTGTACATGGGAGCGAGTGAGCGTAGATTGCACTGGTTCTCTGCCTACTGGGCTTCGATAAATCAACACTTTCCAAATATAATTCACAGAAATGTAATTCTTGTTTAGATATTTTTTTCTATACAGCCATGGTGGGAGGTTTTGTCCAAACACACCAGTTTTTACATTGTATTGATAACTCAGTTGCAGTCTTTAAAAAGGTTAGAAGAATTGATTTACATGTTTGGGATTTATATGAATATGAAGTTAGTTTTCAAAACATACTAAATCTGCCTAGAAGCCAGACTTGTCAATTTTTGTTACATTTTGTCAGCTCTAAGGAAACAATAGACAGATAGAATGTAAAATAGCAGTCCAAAATATTGAAGGGGCATGTCAACCCTTTAATGTTGAATCCTCCAACATTGACAGAAAGGATGAAATAACTATTGGAACCAAGAAATAACCCCCAACCTGGGATTCCATTGTGCATGTGGTGCCCTTTCTTCCCAATGGCACATACTGGCCAATGTTTTCATTTCAAGGGGTATCATTCTTCTAGAGGAAAACACAAGAAAAACCAAACAAAATATGTACATTTGGGCTTCATTTCAAAAGCAACTAGAGGCAATATATCTATGAGAATCCTGCTGTAGCTATGCAAGGCTATTGAGAACCAGGTGTTCTTCTATCAGTGATGACAAAAATTAATCGTCTGATCATGTTGGGTAAAGCAATTTAACATAACATTTTCTGCATCCCATGATATAGTGCACCCGGGTCTTGACTGAAGGGAAAAGATGGTACACATAAATTGTGTCCTTTAATGTCCTTGGCGACTTTTACAGTTCAGTTCACTATCTGACATAATATTTACCTATACTGTCTGGAAAAACTGAGACATAATACCTATTCAAGTTCAGTTAAAGATTCCCCTCACTTACCACACTCCCTTCACCCCAATAAGACATAACCAGAGCATTTGCTGAATCTAGGGGAAGGTCATCATTTCTTTGTGTTAGCTAAATAATCAAATCCTAGCTTTTTTAGTCAAGAGTATTTGACCTTTGAGGATTTCACTGTTGTTCACAAAGTGTGAAGTTGTAGGAACTCTGATTCTAGGAGGGGCTTGCTCTTCTCTTATGGGTTCATTTCAGCTCAGGTGCTGATCCTTTAAAATGGATGACTGAGTGGAGGGGAGGGTAGAGCAACTGCTTGATAGCTAGGCCCATACCTGGGAAAATTCTTACCTGGGCTTGGTTCATTTTGGTCTGAATGGTTTGTAAATGCCCCTTGGGACATGGGGATTCTCACAACTTATTCCACCAACATGAGCGATTTTATCATCTCTGCCATCTCTTCTCTTTAGACGTCAGGAATCTTGGATCCATTCTTGGAGCAGAGAACTGAGTAACTTCCTCAAGTGCTTGTTGATCCTCCATAACTTCTGCCAGTATCAATGAGGCTCAATATGTCTCATGAATGCCTTTTGAGCCTGGTATTCTCTACAGAAGTATCCATGCCTGTGTCCTCCATTGTAGCAGAACAACTCTCATCAATGTGTTCTCATATCTCCTCAATCCATGTAGCCAGGTTTTCTTCCAGCTTCTCTTTAAATCTCCCATAAATTCGACTTCTACATGACTGGGCAAGTCTGAAAGATCCTCGGAGCCTAACCACTATGCTGATGACTGGCAGATGTTCCACTGTCAGCCCTTTCAGTTTCTGGAAACTGACCCGTGAACTCAGTTCTTTGGGCAGAAGCAGTATCTCAAACTTACCCAGCTTCCTGAACTAAAGACCGAAGACAAGCTCCACATAGGGCGGCAGCCCTTCCATCACACTGATCCACCCACAGAACTCTGCCCAGTTACCTTGGGCCCACCAACCACAACAAGCTGCACGGTACACACCAACATTCCACCTGGATTCCAACCGGTACCTGCTATCCCCAATGGTTGCTGCATCTTGTCAGTGTTTGGGAGGGGCTGCATCAGACGAGAGGTTCCTAAGGTAAATGTGAATCTCTCCAGTAGCATCCATGGTCCTTTTTTTCTTCCTTCTTTCTTTTTGTTCTCATCCTTATACACAGTACAAACGGAGGGAAGTGTGTCCATTTTTAGTTTATGATTTCATACGTCTTTAAACTTTCTAACTGTTAACAGTACAAAAAGACCCACTAAAGGAATCTTATGTTTGTGTAATATCCATTCACCCAGAATACATATCCGTTTGTTGCTTTTCTGCTGAAACACCCGCACTCTAAGAACATGTATCCATTTGTTCCATCGGGGCTGAAATTCCTAGAAATGAAACCAATCCCAATGTGCACTTTATTGACTGACTCTTTTGCTCTTAGTACAGTTCTGCAGAGCTACTTTCCTTTGTTTTAGGCTTATGCCATTTCTTCTGTATGTAGGGTAGAATATGCCATTCATTCATCATGTTGAAAGACTTCTAAATCTATACCACGGACTAGGAATACATTTTAATCAAAAAGAGATTTGGGTTAGGTCACAATGTGCTATTATGAATCAAAATTTATGAATATTAATGCACGCATCTGTTTTCTGAATACAAGTCTTTTGAGTACTTGCATGCCTCGAAAATTTGTCGATGCGTACTGAATGATCCTTGACATTACTTTGAGTATTTTGATTTAATTTATCATGGTTCCTTTGGATAGATGTCTGCCAAGTGTACTCTTTTGATGTTTGTTTCTTTGTTCAATTGTTTGTTTGTTTGCTTGTTCTTTGTTTTGCAAACTCATTAGGCCATGCATCTCTCCGTTTGCTTCAGAGTCATATATGCTAATTAACTTAGTATAGTGCTGAAAATCACCTATGTTTTCCTGCTTCCCTCTCCCATCTTTAGGATTTTGATGTCCTCCTTGCCTTCTTCTTGTTTATTCTTTGAAGCTCATTGCTCTAATTGCATTTCCAATAATGGTATTCTTATATCCATTTCATCTTGCTACTTTTCTATTCTGTTTAGAATTCTCAATCCTTTTTTTAATATTAGTTTTGAACTGCTGTAATCTTTTAAGTATTGCCGGTCTGTGAAATTCTCTAGCTCTGCCATTATTAGAAATGGTAGTCTTGTGGCATAGGCTACCCTAGATTGCAGCTTTTACTCATTCAAGATTTGGTATATGTCCTGGCACTATTACCTGTCCTGTAATATTTGTGTTGAGATATCAGCTGAAAACCCTCTGGAGATTCTGTTGTGACTAAGTTGCTTTCCTCTACGTGCATTAAGAATCACTTGGTTGATCATGAACTTTGTTGCTTTGAATAATACAGCTGCTTGTAGGTCTATTTTAATTCCACCTCCTTTGGACACTGTGTACTTCCTGAATTCGTATAGATGACTGCTTCTTGGCTTTAAGCAAGTTTCTGTCTGATTTTTCTGCAAATATATTTCAGACTTTTCTTCTTTATCTCTTGCTAATTCATCTGGGACACTTATGAATCATAGTCTTTCATGCTTTGTCTTACCCTGTGATTCAACAGCAATGGTTGCATTGATTTTCACTTGCTTTTCTATATCATCTTCTGATTGAGGGATTTCTATTCCTCTGTCTTCACAGTCATTCACGAGTCCCTCTGCATTATCTATTCTGCTTAGGAATGACTTTAGCCCTGGTATTATCTCATACATTGAGTTTTCTGATATTCTTTGGCTCGTCTTTAGAGGTTCTCTTCCCCTTTTCTGGTATTCTGCCTTTTGTGATTCTGAGACACTGTTGTTCTTCAGTGTTTTCCTCACCTCCGTTTTTAATACATTCTCTGGTAGCGTTTTGCCATCTAGTTGTTTGAAAGCTTATATTTTGGGCCTTCAAACTCTTTTGTACTTAAAATAGTACTTCCTGTTTCTTTTACTATACTTCTTTACCTCTACTGGTCAAGTACTTTCAGGTATCTAATGTAGACTTATAGGGCTTTGTTAAGTGAAAATTTTAGACCATTGGATGTATGCAATTCCATGATTTTTCTGTGAGGACAATTTTTCCTAGACATTGATGCCATGTCCTTTTCCTGTGTGTGTTGTCTTATATATCTCTAATTGCTGGTGTTCCCGTTGTTGTCATGAACACACCATACTCTTTCTATTAGTATAACCTCATTTTTATTACACTTATCTCACAGTTCTTAAAGTACACAGGACACTTCCTCTAGTGGAAATGAAGCTTCAAAGGGTTTTCAGCTCTGTAGACTGCTGTATGTCATTTAGGAGTTTTTCCAAAACAGAATTGTGACAGTGCACTTGTGCTTTCTATTGCCATGGGAATGTCCCAATGTTACCAGTTCTTCCCAGGGCTTCTCTGTCTAGAGAAACACCAGTGGAAACTTATCTAAGGATGTCATGCATCAGGGCCTGTTGGAATTATCCCGCAGCCCCATCTATGTTTCCTGGGTGCCATAGCATGTCAGTGCCATCCAAAATGTAGCATCTGCATTTCAGAGATAATGCTGAGGGAAATATTGCATCTTCTCACGCTGTGGACTTTGACCACTCTTCATTGTTCTCTCATCTGTGGCATGGGACCACGAAGGAAACCACCGAATTATTCCGCATCCTCTGCCTCAAACCAAAGTATAATCCCAGTCCAGGCTATGAATGTAGCAGATTCTGAGATTTTGGAAACAGATTTCAACCCCAAGGCCCCCTGGATCCCTCAGACCAGATGCATGATGACTCTGATTGAGCCCCACAAGTGCTCTATTGGCCAAATGCCAAATTTGTCCCAGGGCTTACAGATGCATTGGATGTGTCCATGGGATATTTCGATAAAATCAACCTCACTCGCCAGGGTTGTTGCTTTCTCATTGGGGTCCCAGGTAAGTTTCCTCTCTGGATAGGGCCTACCACAATACACAACACACTCCAGATCCCTGAGAATCAGCGTGTGCTATCATCAATAGCTGTATCCCCAATTATTCACAGCAATTGTGAGCCCAAATTTGGCATCACCAATCTTTGTCTAAGAATGAACTGTGGGTATATTTTGTGCTGATTTCTTCCAGTTCTGTCATCCAAGCACCTGCTGTGCACACTTCTAACACTCAGTGCACCACTTTAAATCCCATGCGTCCTATCCCCTTGAGGGTGTGTGTCAAAATAAAACAGATTTTCACTTTGCTGCTCCATCAGCAGAGGTCAGGTCCTACACTTATTTACATCACTACTGTGTCTTCTCCTCCTTCCAGGTTTTCTGAGGCCTCATTCTCTCTTTGGAAGTAAGAGACCACTCTTCGGCAAGTGTCCTGGGCTATGGGCTGGGCGAGTGGATGTTTATCTTCCTGTGTACATGGGAGCGAGTGTGCGTAAGTTGTACTTGTACTCTGCCAACTGGGCATTGATAAATCATCACTTTCCATATATAACTCACAGACATTTGATTCTTGTTTATCTCTATTTTCTATACAGCCATGGTGGGAGGGTTTGTCCAAAGAATACAGGTTTGACATTGTGTTGATCCCTCAGTTGCGGACTTTCAAAATTTTAATACAATTGATTTACATATTTGGGGAATTATCTGAAAATGAAGTTAGTTTTTGAAACATACTAAATCTACCTTCAAGCCAGACTTGTCAAATTAAAGTACCATTTTTTCAGCTGTAATGGAAAAATAGACAGATAGAATGTAAAATAGCAGTCCAAAATGATGAAGTGAACAGGTTAACTGTTTACTGTTGATGCCCCAACACAAACAGGAACCATGAAATAAATATTGGAACCATGAAATAACCCTCACCCAGTGTTTCCCTTTTGCATGTGGTGTCCTTTCCACCCAGTGAATCATACTGGTCATTGTTGTCATTTCAAGCGGTAACATTTCTATCTAGGAAGACACTAGGTAACCAAAACAAAATATTTATATGAAGGCTTGGTTCCAAAAGCACCTAGAGGCATTATAGTTAAGAGAAAACTGCTGCAGCTATGCTAGGTTACTGAGAACCAGGTGCTCTTCTACCAACGATGAGAATGCTTAATCGTCCAATCATGTTGGGTAAAGCAATTTAACCCAGCCAAGTCTGCACGCCCATGATATTCTACATAAGGGGCTTGAATGAAGGGAAAAGACAGTCCACATAACATGTGTCCTTACATGTCTATGGCGACTTTTAGAGTTCAGTTCACAAACTGACTTACAATAGTTACCTATACTGCCTTGAAACACTGAGGACAAATACATACTCAAGTTCAGTCAAAGATTCCCCTCACTTACCACACTCCCTTCACCCCAAAGAAGACTTTAACCCAGCATTTGCTGAATCAAGGGGAAGGTCATCATTTCTTTGTGTGAGACAAATATTCAATTTCTATCTATTTCAGTCGAGAGTATTTGACAATTGAGTTCAGTTTTGTGCACAAAGTGTGAATTTGATGGAACACTTGTTCTAGGAGGGGCTTGCTATTCTTCTCCTGGCTTCATTGCAGCTCAAGTGCTGATCCTTTGAAATGGATGCCTGAGTGGAGGGTAGGGAAGAGCAAGTACTTGATAGCTATCCCAACCCTGGGAAAAGGCTTACCAGGATTTCATGCACTGTGATATGTTTGATTTGTAGATGTCTCTTGGGACGTGTGGATTCTCATGACCTTTTCCAAGAACATGAGCAATTTTATCATCTCTGCCATCTCTTCTCTTTTAGACGTCAGGAATCTTGGACCAGTTCTTGTAGCAGAGAATTGAGTACCTTCCACAAGTGCACGTTGACCCTCCACAGGTTTCTGTCCGTATCAGCGAGGCTCAATATTTCTCATGAATGTCTTTTGAGCCTGGTATTCTCTACAGAAGTCTGCATGCCAGTATTCTCCATTGTAGCAGAACAACACTCATCAATGTGTTCGCATCTCTCCTCAATCCGTGCACTCATCCTTCTGACAGCTTCTCTTGGTGTCTCCCATAAAGTCGACTTCTACAGGACTGGGCAAGTCTGAAAGTCCCTCGGAGCCTCACCAGTAAGCTGATGACAGGCAGATCTTCCACTGTCTGCCGTTTCAATTTCTAGAAACTGACCAGTGATCTCAGGTATTTGGGCAGCATCAGTATCTTGAAATTACACAGCTTCCTGAAAAGTAGACCTAAGCCAAGCTCCACAGAGGGCGGCAGCTCCTCCATGACCCTGATCCACTCACAGAGCTCTGCCCAGTTACCTTGGATCCACCAGCTACACCAAGACTCACAGAACACACCGACATTCCACCTGGAATCAAACCGGTACCTGCAATCCACAACATTTGCTGCATCTTGTCAGTGTTGGGGGAGGAGCTGCATCAGACGAGAGGTTCCTAAGGTAAAAGTGATTCTCTCCATTAGCATCCCATGGTCCTTTTTTTCCTACCCTCTTTGCTTTAGTTCAGATCTCTATACACAGTGCAAACCGAGGGAAGTATGTCCATGTTAAGTTTATGGTTCCACACGTCTTTAACCTTTCTAAAAGTTAACAGTTCACAAAGACCCCACTATAGGAATCTTAAGTTTGTGTAATAGCCATTCACCCAGAATACATATCTGTCTCTTGCTTTTTGGCTGAAACACCCACACTCTCAGATCATGGATTCATTTGATTCATGGGGCTGAAGTTCCTAGAAATGAAGCCCATCCTAATGTACACTTTAAAGTTTGTCTCTTTTGCTCTTAGTACAGTTTTGTATAGCTACTTTTCTTTGTTATAGGCGTATGCCATTTATTCTTACGTAGGGTTGAATAGGCCATTCATTCATCCTGTTGGAAGTCTAGTAAATCTATATAATGGAATACGAATCAATGTTATTCAAAATAGGCATTTGGTTTAGGTCACGATATGCTCTAATGAATCAACATTTTTGAATATTAATGCACGCATCTGTTTTCTGAATACAAGTGTTTTGAGTACATGCCAGCAGCAATAATGTATCGATGCGTGCTGAATGATTCTTGACACCCGTTTGAGTATTTTTTTTGAATTATCATGGTTTCTTTGGGTATATGTCAGCCAACCGTACTATTTGGTGTTTGTTTGTTTGTTTGTTTGATTTTTTGTTTGTTTGCTTGTTCTTTGTTTTGCAAACACATTAGGCCATGCATCTCTCAATTTGCAGCAAACAGAGAGTCATATAAGCTTATTAACTTTGTATAGTGCTGAAAATCCCCTATGTTTACCTGCTTCCCTCTCCCATCTTTAGGGTTTTAATGTCCTCCTACCCTTCTTCTTGTTTATTCTCTGCAACTCTTTGCTCTTCTTGCATTTCCAATGATGGTTTTCTTATTTCAATTTCATTTTGCTACTTTTCTATTAAGGGTAGAATTCTCAATCTTTGTTTAATGATAAGGTTCGAGCTGCTGAATTCTTTTACATTTTGCCGGTCTATGAAATTTTCTAGATCTGCCATTATCAGAAATGGCAGTCTTGTGTCATAGGCTACCCTAGAATGCAGATTTTTCTCATTCAGGTTTTGGTCTATGTCCTGGCACTCCTTCCGGTCCTGCAATATTTCTGTCGAGGTATAAGCTGAAACCCCTCTGGTCTTTCTGTTGTAGCTAAGTTGCTTTCCTCTAGGTGCATTTAAAATCACAGGCTTGATCATGAAATTTGATGATATGAGTAATACAGATGCTTGTAAGTCTATAGGGATTCCACATAATTTGGATGCTGTTTGCTCCTGGTTTCGTATAGATGATTGTTTCTTGGCTTTCAGCAAATTTCAGTCAGATTTTTCTCCAAATATCTTTTCAGAGGTTTTTTTTTTTTATATACCCAGCTTTTCCTTCTAAGACTCTTATGAATCCTAGTCTTTCATGCTTTGTCTTACCCCAGGATTCAACAGCAATATTTGCATTGGTTTACACTAGCTTTTCTGTGTCATCTTCTGATAGAGGGATTTCTGTTCCCCTTTGTTCACAGACATTCACGAGTCGCTCTGCATTATCTAGACTGCTCAGGACTGACTTTTAACCTGCTATTATCTTATACATTGAGTTTACTTATTTTATTGGCTCATCTTAGAGATTCTCTTCCCCTTTTCTGATATTCTGCCTTTTGTGATTCTGAGACACTGGTGTTCTTTATTGTTTCTCTCACCTCTGTTTTCAATAATTTCTCTAGTAATGTTTCAAAATCTAGTTGTTTGAAAGCTTTTTTTTTTGGCCTTCAATCTCTTTGGAACTGAAATTGTTACTTCCTGTTTCTTTTACTATATCTTTATCTCTATTGGTCAAGTACTATCAGGTATCTAATGCAGACTTGTAAGGCTTGGTTAAGTGAAACTTTTAGTCTATTTGGTGTACCCAATCCTATGATATTTCCCTGAAGACAAATTTTCCTTGACATTGAAGCCCTTTCATTTTCCTGTGTGTGTTGTCTGGTATACCTCTATTTACTGGTGATACCTTTGTTGTGATGAACACACCATATGCGTGTCATTTAGAATAATCTCCTTTTTATTATGCTTATGTCACTTTTCTGAAAGTGCACAGGACCCTTCCTCTTGTGGAAATGGAGCATCTAAATGTTTTCAGCTCTGTAGGCTGTTGTATGTCATTTTGGAGTGTTTTCAAAACAGAATATTCTTAGTGCACTTGTCCTTTCTAGTTCTATGGGGATGTCCCAATTTTACCAGTTCTTCCCAGAGCTTCTCTGTCTACAGAAAAACCTGTGGAAACATATCTAAGGATGTCATGCATCAGGGCCTGCTGCCATTATCCCCCAGCCCCAACAAGTTGTCCTCGGTGCCATACAATTTCAGTACTATCCAAAATGTAGCATCTGCATTTGGAAGGTAGTGGTGAATGAAATGCTTCATATTCTCATGCTGCAGACCTAGACAACTAATCTTTGTTCTCTCATCCTTGTGGCTTGGGACCACGAAGGCAAACACAGCGATGTCCCGCATCCTCTGCCTCATACCAAAACTTAATCCCAGTCCAGACTAGGAAATTAGCTGATCCTATCACTTTGCAATCTGATTTCAACCCCAAGGACCCCTGGATCCCTCAGACCAGATTCATGATTTCTCTAATTGAGCCTCACTCATGCTCTATTGGCAAAATGTCAAATTGTTCCCTTGGCCTGCAGATGCAGTGAATGTGGCCATAGGACATTTCGATAAACTCAACTTTGTGCACAGGGTGGTTGCTTTCACATTGGGGTCCAAGTTCAGTTTCCTCTCTTGGTAGGGCAAACCACAATCCACAACACACTCTGGATCCCTGAGACACAGCGTGTGACATCATCCATAGCCCTATACCTCATTTTCCACAGCCAATGCTAGCTCAAATTTGGCAGCTCGGATCTTGATCTCAGAATCAATTGTGGGGATATTTTGTGCTGATTTCCTTGAGTTCTGTCAGCCAAGTATTTGCTGTGCATACTTCTAACACTCAGCGCATTGCTTTCAATCCCATGTGTCCTTTCCGCTTGAGATTGTGTGTCCAAGTAAAACAGAGTTTCACCTTTGCTGCTCCATCACCAGACGTCAGGTACTGCACTGATTTCCATTCTCTACTTTGCCTTCTCCTCCTCCCAGGTTTCCTGAGGCCTCATTCTCTCTTGGAACTAAGGGACCACTCTTCAGCATGTGTCCTGAACCAAGGGCTTCATGAGTGGATGTTTATCTTGCTGTGTACATGGGAACGAGTGAGCATAGTTGGCACTGGTACCCTGCCAACTGGGCATCGAGAAATCAACACATTCCATATATAACTCACAGAAATGTGATTCTTGCTTATCTCTGTTTTCTATACAGCCATGGTGGGAGGGTTTGTCCGAAGACTACAGTTTTGACATTGTGTTAATACCTCAGTTGCAGTCTTTCAAAAGGTTAATAGAATTGATTTACATATTTTGGGATTTATATGAAAATGAAGTTAGATTTTGAAACATACTAAATCTAATTACAAGCCAGACTTGTGAAGTTCTTTTACAATTTTGTCAGGTCTAAGGGAAAAATAGACAGATAGAATGTACAGTAGCAGTCCAAAATGATGAAGGGGACAGGTCAAATCTTTACTGTTGATACCTACAACACCAACAGGAACCATGAAATAACTATTGGAACCATGAAATAACCCCCATCCTGGGTTTCCCTTCTGCATGTGCTGCACTTTCCTCCCAATGACACATACTGGCCAATGTTGTCATTTCAAGGGGAAACATTTCTCTCTAGGGAAACCCAATTAAACTAAAACACCATATTTATATGTATTCTTCGTTCCAAAACTCCTCGAGGCATTATAGCTATGAGAAAACTGCTGCAGTTTTGCTCTGCTATTGAGAACCAGGTGCTCTTCTATCAACCATGAGAACAATCAGTTGATCATGTTGGGTAAAGCAGTTTAACCCAACAAAGCATGCACCAACATGATATACTGCACCTGGGGCTTCAATGAAGTGAAAAGATGGTCCACATATCATGTGTCCTTACATGTCTATGGCGACTTTTACAGTTCACTTCACTAACTGACTTATAACTGTTACCTATACTGTCTAGAAAAACTGAGGCCTAATATATATCAAGTTCAAAGATTCCCCTCATTTACCACACTCCCTTCACCCCAAGGTAGACGTAACCCCAGCATTTGCTGAAACTATGCTAAGTTCATCATTTCTTTGTGTGAGCTATGTATTCTATTCCTGTCTATTATAGCCAACAGTATTTGATCTTTGAGGATTTAAGTGTTGTGCACAAAGTGTGAAGTTGGAGGAACACTGTACGTAGGAGTGGCTTGCTTTTCTCCTACTGGCTTCATTGCAGCTCAAGTGCTGATCCTTTGAAATGGATGCCTGAGTGGAGGGGAGGAAAGAGCAATTTCTTGATACCTAGGCCCAACCCCGGGGAAAGCTTACAATGGCCTCATGCTCTGTGGTCTGTTTGATTTTTAAATGCCCCTTGGGACATGTGGATTCTCACAAACCCTTCCAAGAACATGAGCAGTTTTATCATCCCTGCCATTTCTTCTCTTTTAGACGTCAGGAATCTTGGACCACTTCTTGGAGCAGAGAATTGAGTATCTTCCCCAAGTAAACGTTGACCCTCCACAGGTTTCTGCTAGTATCAGTGAGGCTCAACATGACGCATGAAAGTTTTTCAAGCCTGGTATTCTCTAAAGAAGTCTCCATGCCAGTATTCTCCATTGTAGCAGAACAACTCTCATCAATGTATTTGCATCTCTCCTCAATCTGTGCAGCCAGGTTTTCTGCCAGCTTCTCTTCGTGTCTCCAATAAAGTCGACTTCTACAGCACTGGGCAAGTCTGAAAGTACCTCACAGCCTCACCAGTATGCTGATGATGGGCAGATCTTCCACAGTCTGTCTTTTCAGTTTCTTGAAACTGACCCATGATCTCAGGCCATTGGGAAGCAGCAGTATCTCGAACTTACAAATCTTTCCAAAAATTAGACCTAAGCCAAGCTCCACAGAGGGTGGCAGTCCCTTCATGACACTGATCCACCCACAGAGCTCTGTCCAGTTAACTTGGATCCACCAGCCACAACAAGCCTGGTTGAACACACCAATATTCCATCTGGAATGCAACCGGTAACTGCCATCCCCAATATTTGCTGCATCTTTCCAGTATTGGGGGAGGGGCTGCATCAGACGAGAGATTCCTAAGATAAAAGTGATTCTCTCCAATAGTGTCCCATGGTCCTTTTTTTCCTACCCTCTTTCCTTTAGTTCAGAACTCTATACACAGTACAAAATAGGAAAGTGTGTTCATGTTAATTTTATGGTTCCACACATCTTTAACTTTTCTCACAGTTAAAAGTACAAAAAGACCCCACTATAGGAATCTTATCTTTGTGTAATACCCTTTCACCCAGAATACATATCCGTCTGTTGCTTTTCGGCTGAAACACCCACACTCCCAGAAAATGGATCCATTTGATTCATGGGGGCTGAAATTCCTAGAAATTAATCCAATCACAATGTACACTTTACTGTCTGTCTCTTTTGCTCTTAGTGCAGTTTTGTAGAGCTACTTGTCTTTGTTAAAGGCATATACCATTTATTCTCTACGTAGGGTCGAATAGGCCATTCATTCTTCCTATCGGAAGACTAGTAAACCTATATCATGGAATACGAATCGATTTTATTCAAAATAGGCATTTGGTTTAGGTCACGATGTCCTCTTATGAATCAATATTTTTGAATATTATTGCACGCATCTGTTTTCTGAATACAAGTCTGTTGAGTACATGCAAGCAGCAATACTGCATCGATGCGTGCTGAAAGCTCTTTGACATCCCTTTGAGTATTTTCTTTTGAATTATCATGATTCTTTGGATATATATCATCCAACCGTACTGTTTTGATGTTTGTTTGATTGTCTGTTTGCTTGTTCTTTGTTTTGCAAACACATTAGGCCATGCATCTCTCCGTTTGCTTCAAACAGAGGGTCATATAAGCTGATTCACTTAGTATAGTGCTGAAACTCATCAATGTTTTCCTGCTACCCTATCCCGTCTTTAGGGTTTTGATGTCCTCCTTGCCTTCTTTTTCTTTATTCTCTGCAAGTCATAGCTCTTCTTGCATTTCCAATGACGGTTTTCTTAATTCCATTTCGTATTGCTTCTTTTCTATTCAGGGTAGAAATCTCAATCTTTCTTTTAGGATAAGGTTAGAACTGCTGAATTGTTTTAAGTTTTGCTGGTCTGTGAATTTCTCTACTGCCATTATTTTAAAAGGCGGTCTTTTGGCATAGGCTACGCAAGTTTGCAGCTTTTTCTCATTCAGGATTTGGTCTATTTCTTGGCACTCCTTCCTGTCCTTCAATATTTCTCTCAGGATATCAGCTGAAACCCCTCTGGAGGTTCTGTTGTGGCTAAGTTGCTTTACACTAGGTGTATTTAAAATCATTGGGTTGATCATGAACTTTGATGATTTCAATGATAATACAGCTGCTTGTAAGTCTATTGGGATTCCGCCTGCTTTGGAAGCTGTTTGCTTCCTGATTTCGTATAGATGATTGTTTCTTGGCTTTCAGCAAATTTCAGTCTGATATTTTTCGAATAAATTTTCAGCCATTTTTTTGTTTTTTTCTTATTCTTTTATAATCTTTCTTTTTCATCTGGGGATCCTATATGTCCTAACCTTGCATTCTTTGTCTTTTCCCATGTTTCAACAGATTTGTTTGCATTGATTTATTCTTGAATTTATATGTCATCTTTTTACTGACAGTTTTGTGTTCTCATGTCTTCTCAAACACTTTTAAGTCCCTCTTCATTATCTAGTCTGCCAATTCCTGTCTTTAGCCATGCTATTATCTCATCCACTAAATTTTCTTTTTGTTTTTAACTGTTTATTGATTCATAATCATTTTACAATTTTGTTTCAAATTCCAGTGTAGAGCACCATTTTTCTCTTATGCATGTGCATATATACATTCATTGACATTTCTCTTCTTTTTTAGCCAACACAAAATCTTGTATATATTTCCCTGTGCTACACAGTACAGTCTTGTGTATATTTTCTACATTTTGATATCCCAGTCCTTTCCCACCCCCATTCCCCTTTGATCAGAAGTTTTTATTCTATGTCTATGAGTCTGTCTCTGTTATATATATATATACATATATTTCCACATATAAGTGATCTCATATGGTATTTTTCTTTTTCTTTCTGGCTTAATCCGCTCAGAATAGTATTCTCCAGTAACATCCATGTTTCTTCAATTGGTATTATTTTGTCAGATTTTATGTCTGAATAGTTTTCCATTTTATAAATATACCACATCTGCTTTATCCAGTCATCTGTTGATGGACGTTTAGGCTCTTCCTGTGTCTTGGCTATTGTAAATAGTTCTGCTATGAACATTGGGGTGCAAGTGTCATTTTGAAGTAGGGTTCCTTCTGTATATATGCCCAAGTGTGGTACCCTGGGTCATATGTTGTCTAATCCTAATCTTTTTAGGAATCTCCATACTGTTTTCCACAGTGGCTGCACCAAACTGCATTCTCTCCAGCAGTGTAGGAGGGTTCCCTTTTATCCACAGCCTTTCCAGCATTTGTCATTTGTGAACTTTTGAATGATGGCCATTCCGACTTGTTTGGGATGATACCTCATTTTAGTTTTGATTTGCATTTCTCTGATAATTTGTGATATTGAGCTTTTTTTCATGTGCCTATTGATCATTTGCATGCCTTCCTTGGAGAATTGCATATTTGGATCTCCTATCCATTTTGGATTGGGTTGTTTGTTTTTATTCTTATTAAATTGTGTGAGATGCTTATATATTCTGGAGATCAAGCATTTGTCAATTTCATTTGCAAAATTTTTTTCCCATTCACTAGGTTGTCATTTTGTTTTACTTATGGTTTCTTTTGCTGTGCAGAATCTTGTAAATTTTATTAGGTCCCATTTGTTTATTCTTTCATTTATGTCTATTGCTTGGGTTGACTGTTCTAGGAGAATATTTTTGAGATGTATGTCAGATAATGTTTTGCCTATATTTTCCTCTAGGAGGTTTATTGTATCATGTCATATGTTTAAGTCTTTGATTCATTTTGAGTTTATTTTTTTGTATGATGTAAGGGAGTGTTCTAGCTTCATTGCTTTACATGCTGCTGTCCAGTTTTAACAACCCCATTTGCTGAAGAGACTCTCTTGATTCCACTGAATATTCTTGCCTCCTTTGTTGAAGATTAGTAGACCAAAATTTTGTGGGTTCATTTCAGGGCTCTCTATTCTGTTCCAATGTTCCATATGTCTGTTTTTGTACCAATACCATACTAGCTTGATTAGTGTAGCTCTGAGGTATTGTCTGAAGTCTCGGAGAGTTATTCCTCCATACTCTGTTCTTTTTCTTCAACAATGCTTTGGCAATTCTAGGTCTTTTGAGGTTCCATATAATTTCTTATTTGAATTTAATAGATGCAGAAAAAGCATTTGATAAAATTCAATGCCAATTTATGATAAAAATTCTCACCAAAGTGGTCTTATAGGGAGCATATCTCAACATGATAAAAGCTATTTATGACAAACCTACAGCCAGCATAGAACTCAATTGTGAAATGCTGAAAACCTTCCTACTAAAATCTGGGAAAAGGCAAGGTTGTCCACTCTCCCCATTTCTATTCAACATAAACTTGGAAGGCCTAGCCACTGCACTCAGGCAAGGAAAAGAAATAAAAGAGATCCAAATTGGAAAAGAAGCAGAAGGAGATAAAGATCCCTGTGCTATACAGAAGAAATTTGTTTTTTTTAATCCAGTTTTTATATATTGTGGCCCACATTTGCAAATCACAAACTCCCAAATTTATCCCTTCCCATTCGCTTTCCCCCAGTAACCATAAGAATATTTACTTTGCTTGCAAGTCTGTTTCTACTTTGTAGATGAGTTCATTACTGTGTTCCTTTTCTTTCATTTCTTAGATTTCACATATAAGTGATACCATATATATTCTTTCTCTTTCTGGATTCCTTCACTTAAGAATGATGATCTCTATATCCATCCACGTTATGATTTTATTCTTTTTTATGGCTGAATAGTATTCCATTGTATAAATATAACACCGCTTCTTTATAGTGTCATATGTCAACGGACATTTAGGTTGTTTCCACATCTTGGCTATTGTATATTGTGCTGCTATGGACATTGGGGTGCATATATCTTTTCAATTTAGAGTTCCCTCTGGATATATACCCAGGAGTGGGATTGCTAGATCATATGCTTGGTGCAGCCATTATGGAAAACAGTATGGATATGTCTCAAAAAACTAAAAATAGACTTACCGCATGATCCACTCCTGGGCATATCTATTTCTGAATGATCTGAGTATAATTTATAGAAATCATGTCTCAAATTCAATGACTATTTTTTAAGATATAGATTTTCTCTTATGCAATCACAATATATTTATCAAAATCAGGATACTTAACACTGATTCAGTATTATTATGTATGCCACAGTTCATATTCAAATTGTACCAGCTGTTCTAATCATGTTCTTCTTAATAATTTTTTTTTTTTTTTGGTCCAACTGCAATCCAGATATTTGTGGGAAGGTTTTCAGTTTTTCACCATTGAGTATTGTGCTGGCTGTAGGTTTGTCAAAAATAGCTTTTATTAAACAAGGTTATGTAAATTTTATTATGATTTGTTCTACTTCTGTGAAATATGTCCTGGGTAAATTGATAAGGATCACCTTAAATCTGTAGATTGCCTTGGGCATATGACCATTTCAACAATATTGATTCTTCCAATCCAGGAGCATGGGATATCTTTCCACTTTTTTAAAGTCTTATTTAATTTCCTTCATCAGTGTTTTATAGTTTTCCTTGTAGAAGTCTTTCATTTCCTTGGTTAGATTTACTCCTAGGTATTTTATTACTTTGGGGGCTATTTTAAAGGGGATTGATTCTTTACATTCTTTTTCTGTTGATTCATCATTAGTGTAAAGAAATGAAATTTATTTTTGAATGCTAATCTTGTAACTTGCTACCTTGCTGAATTCTGTGATTATTTCTAGTAGTTTTTGGGTTTTCTATATATAATATCATGTCATCTGCATATAGTGACAATTTTACCTCTTCTTTTCCAATTTGGATCCCTTTTATTTCTCTCTCTTGCCTGATTGCTGTGGCTAGGACTTTCAAGACTATGTTGAATAGGAGTGGTGATAGTGGGTAACCGTGTCTTGTTCCAGATTTTAATGGGAAGATTTTGCATTTTTCACCATTGAGTACTATGCTGGCTGTAGGATGTGTAGACGTATTTTTGATTTAGCATTCCCTTTGTACAATTGCCCAGGAGTGGGATTGTTGCATCATAAGTTATTTGTATTTTTAGTCTTTTTAGGAATCTCCAAACTGTTTTCCACAATGGCTGCACCAAACTGCATTGACACCGACAGCGTATTAGGGAGCCCTTTTCTCCACACCCCCTCCAGCATTTTTCATTTGTAGACTTTAGAATGATGGCCATTCTGACTAGTGTGAGATAATATCTCATTGTAGTATTGATTTACATTTCTCTGATAATTAGTTATTTTAAGCATTTTTTCATGAGTCTATTGGGCATTTATATGTCTTCATTGGAGAATTGCTTGTTTAGGTCTTCTGCTCATTTTGGGATTGAGTTGTTTGTTTTTCTTATTAAGTCATATGAGCTGTTTATATATTCTGGAGACCAAGCCATTCAATTTCATCTTTTGCAAATATTTTCTCCCATTCCATAGGTTGCCGATTTGTTTTGTTTATGGTTTTCTTTGCTGTGCAAAATCTTGTAAGTTTAATTATATCCCACTTGCTTAGTTTTGATTTTATTTCTATTGTTTGGGTAGACTGCCCTAGTAGAACATTGTTGAGATGCATGTGAGATAATATTTTGCCTATGATTACTTCTAGGAAGTTTATTGCGTCTTCTCTTATGTTTTAGTCTTTAATCCATTTTGCATTTATTTTTGTGTATGGTATAAGGGAGTATTCTAACTTCATTGATTTACATGCTGCTCTCCAGTTTCTCCAACACCATTTGCTGAAAAGACTCTGTTTATTCCATTGTATGTTCTTGCCACCTTCGTTGAAGATTAATTGACCAAAATTTTCTGGGTTTATTTCTGGGATTTCTATCCTGTTCCATTGATCCATATTTCTGTTTTTGTACTAATACTATGCTGTTTTGATTACTGTAGCTTGTAGTATTTTCTGAAATCTGGGAGGGTTATTTCTCCAGCCTTATTCTTTTTCTTCAGCTAGGCTTTGGCAATTTTGTGTCTTTTGTGATTCCATATAAAATTTAATATGATTTGTTCTATTTCTGTGCAGTATGTCCTAGTTAATTTAATACGGGTTGCATTAAACCTGTAAATTGCCTTGGGCAGTATGAGCATTTTAACAATATTTTTCTTCCAATCCAGGTGCATGGGCTATCTTTCCATTTTTTCAGGTTTTCCTTAATCTCCTTAATCTAAGTTTCATTGTCCTTCATTTATAAAACTTTCACCTACTTGATTAAATTTATTATTAGATATTTTATTACTTTGGGTGCTATTTTAAAAGGGAGTGTTTCTTTAAATTCTTTTCCTGATGATTCATTATTAGTATAAAGAAATGCAACCAATTCTTGTCCATTAACATTGAATCTGTTACCTTGCCAAATTCTTTTATTAGTTTTAGAAGTTTTGTGTGAAACTTTCAAATTTTTCTGTATACAGTATCATGTCATCTGCATATAGTCACAATTTTACCTCTTCCTTTTCCTATTTGGATCCCTTTTATTTCTTTCTTCTTACCTGATTGCTGTGGCTAGGGCTTCCAAGACTACATTGAATACAAGTGGTGAGAGTGACCACCTTGTCCTTTATGAAGATTAAACTATATAGCACAGGAAAATATATACAAAATCTTGTGGAAGCTCACAGCAAAAAACAATGTGACAATGAATATATGTATGTTCATGTACAACTGAAAAATTGTGCTCTAAACTGGAATGTGACACAACATTGTAAAATGACTATAACAATTTTAAAAAGTTTAAAAAAAACTTTTATTATGTTGAGATGTGTTCCCTCTATAACCACTTTGGTAATGTGTTTTATCATAAATTAGTGTTGAATTTTATCAAATGATTTTTCTGCATCTATTGAGATGATTGTGTGTGTGTGTTTTTTTTCTTTCTCTTGTTGAGATGCATTACATTGATTGATTCATGTATGTTGCAGCATCCTTGTGTTCATGAGATGAATCCAAATTGATCAAGGTGTATGATCTCTTTTATGTGCTGTTGGACTCTGCTAATATTTTGTTGAGGAGTTTTGCATCTATGATCACCAGTGATATTAGTACATGTTTTTTGGTAGTACCTTTGTTTTTGGTATCAGGCTAATGGTGGCTTCATAGAATGAGTTTGGGGGTACTCTCTCTTTTTCAGTCTACTGGAAGTGTTCAAGAAGGACTGTTATGAGTTCTCTGTATGTTTGGTCAAATTCCTCAGTGAAGCCTTCTGGTCCTGGACTTTTGTTTCTAGGTAAGCATTTTATTTCTAATTCAATTTGTTTTCTCCTGATTGGTTTGTTCAAGTGGTCAATTTCTTCTTCATTCAGTCTTGGTGGACTCTATATTTCCAGAAACTTGTCCATTTCTTCTAGGTTATCCATTTTATTTCCTCATAGTTGTTCATAGTATTCTCATATGACATTTTGTATTTTGTGGTATTGTTTTTAATTTCTACATTTTCCTCTCTTATTTTGTTTATTTCTGCTCCCTCTTTTCTCTTCTTCATGAGCTTGGCCAGAGATGTGTCAATTTTGTTTACTCTTTCAGAAAACCAGCTCTTGGTATATTGATTTTTTCCATTGTTTTTTAATCTTTATTTATTTCCTCCGTGATCTTTCTTATTTTCTTTCTTCTGCTAACTTGCTTTTGTTTGCTCTTGGTTTTTCTGATTCTTTTAGCTAGTAGGTTAGAATGTTTATTTGAGATTGTTCTTCTTTTTTGAGGAAGTCCTGTATTACTATGAACTTCCCTCCTAGGACTGCTTTTTCCTGCAAAGCATATATTCTCTGTGGTTATGACTAATAAAACTTTAAATAGATGTTTTCCAAGAGCAGTTTTACATCCACAGCAAAACTGAGAGGAAGGTACAGAGATTGCCCATATGCCCTGTCCCCATACTTGCACAACCTTCCCTATTAGGCCACTCTGGTGGGGGACGTTTCTATCTGTTACTGTTGATGAACCAATAATGACAAATGTTTATCACCTGAAGCTCATGGTTTTTATTAAGTTTCACTCTTGGTGTGCATTCTGTGGATTTGGACAAATGTGTAATGACATACATGCATTATTATAGTATCAAATGGTGTATTTTCACCAGCTTCAAAATCTTCATTGCTTGCCGATTCAGCTCTCCCATCCAAAATCCCTGGCAACCATCAGCCTTTTTACTGTCCATATGGTTTTGCCTTTTCTAAGATATCACATAGTTGTAATCACACAATATGTACCCTTTTCCAATTGGCTTCTTCCACTTAGTAATAGCCATTCAAAAAAAAAAAAAAAAAGACATTCAAATTTCTTCCATGTCTTTTCATACCTTGATGGCTCATTTGTTTTTAGCATAGAATATTGTTCTGTTGTCCAGCTGTACCACAATTTGTTTACCCATTACCTAATGAAGAGCATCTTGGTTGCTTCAAAGATTTGGATAAGATGGATAAAGCTGCTCTAAACATCTATATATTGTTTTTTGTGTGGACATAAGTTTTCAACTCCTTCTGGTAAATACCAAGGAGTGCAACTGCTGGATTATATTGTGCATGAGTGTTTAGATTTTTAAGAAGATGCCAAACTGTCTTCCACAGATTCCCTACCATCTTGCATTCCCATCAGCAGTGAATAAGAAGTGCTATAGATCCACATCCTCACCAGGATTTGGTGTTGTCAGTGTCCTGAATTTGGGGTGTTCTAATATGTTTGTTTCCATTTGCCTAATGACATATGATGCAGAACATTTTTTCATATGTTTATTTGCCCTCTGTGTATTTTCTTTGTTGAGATGTCTGTTAATGACTTTTGGCTACATTTAATCAGGTATTTTTGTTTCACTGTTGAGTTTTAAGTGTTTTGTGTATATTGAAGATAACAGTCCTTTATCAGATGTGCCTTTTGAAAAGATTTTCTACAAATGTCTTCTCTGTCATTCTCTTGACATTATCATTTCTCTGGCAAATTTTTAAATTCAGTTAAATTTTTCAACTTCAGGTTTTCCATTCCTTTTTTTTTTAAAGTAAGTTCTTTCTTATTATTTTCTATTGGATGAGACATTTGCATATATTCCTTTAAAATTTTAATCATGACTTTTTGTTCTTATAGGAGTTATAATGTCTAATATTATATCTATAATATCTAATATTTGTGCTCAGATATTGAAAAATAGTATTCATTTGATTTGTACTTTTATTCTCCTTTAGTATGGAACAATTTTCAGCATTTCTTTTCTTTCATGATCTTATGATTTTTGAAGAACACATGTCATTAATTTTATAGTGTCCATTTTATAGTTTTCTGATATTGTCTCATGACTAGTTCCATGTCATGTATTGTTAGCAGGAGCACAACAGGCATCAGTGATGCTATGTTCTTCCCAAAGTGTTACTTTAGATGGCACAAGATGTCAGTTTTTCCACTTATGGGTGATGCTAAGTTCATCACTGCATTAGGTGGTGTCTATTAGGTTTCTTCCCTATAAAGTTCTTTTTTCCTTTCTGACTAACCAGTAACTTGAGATTATGTAAATATTCTGTTCTTCATCAAAATTTCACCCACTATTTTTAAGCACCTATTAATTTGAGATTATGTAAATATTCTGAGTTTATGTAAATATTCTGTTCTTTATTTAATACTTATTCAATTTCATTTCTAGTGATGGTTTGTTCTAGTGGTCAATTTCTTCTTGATTCAGTCATGTGGACTGTATGTTTCCAGAAACTTGTCCATTTCTTCAAGGTTATTCATTTATTTTCCATAAAGTTGTTCACAGTATTCTCTTATGATATTTTGAATTTCTGTGGTATTGGTTGTAATTTCTCCATTTTCCTTTCTTATTTTGATAATTTGTGCTCTGTCTTTTCTCTTCTTTGTGAGCTAAGCCTGAGGTTTGTCAATTTTATTTACTCTTTCAAAAAACCATCTCTTCGTTTGATTGAATTTTTCTATTTTTTAAATCTCTATTTTATTTATTTCCTCCCTGATCTTTATTGTTTTCTTCCTTCGGCTGACTTTAGGTTTTGTTTGCTCTTCTTTTTCTAATTCTTTTAGTTGGTTGGTTAGGTTGCTTATTTCAGATTGTTTATCTTTTTTGAAGAATGCCTTTATTGCAATGAACTTTCTTCTTAGGACTGCTTTTGCTGCATCCCATAGATTTTGTGTGGTTGTGATTTTTGTCATTTGTCTCAAAGTATTTTTTAATTTCTTCTTTGATTTTATCATTGACCCATTGGTTTCTTAGTATCATGTTGTTTAATCATCATGCTGTTGTTTTTTTCTCCTTTGTTTTGCTGTAGTTGATTTCTAGTTTCATGGCATTGTGTTCAGAAAAAAATGCTTAAAATAATTACTATCTTCTTAAAATTGTTGAGTCTTCTTTTGTGCCCAAGTGCATGGTCCATCCTAGAAAGTGTTCCATGTGCACTGGAAAGAATGTATATTGTAATTTTGGGGGATGTAATATTCTAAAAATATCAACCAAGTCTAATTGTTCCATTGTATCTTTTAGTTGCTGTGTTGCCTTTATCTTTCTGTCAGAAGAACCTGTCAAGTGATGTGAATTGGGTGTTATAATCTCCTACCATGATTGTGTTCCCATAGATTTCTCTCTTTATATTTGTTAGTATTCACTTTATGTATTTAGGTTTTGTTATGTTTTGTTCTTCTATGTTAACATGTATACTATCCTCTCTTGCATTTTGCCTTCAATCATTATATAGTGCCCTGTTTATCTTTATTTATGGCTTTAGATTTTAAGTTATTTTGTCTGTAATCAGTATTGCTATTCCTACTTTTTTTTTTTCATTTGCATGGAATATCATTTTCAATCCTCTCATTCTCACTCTATGTCTCTTCTTCTCCCTAAAATATGTCTCTTGTATACAGCATATGGTATGTTCTTGTTTTATTTTCCAATATACCACTCTGTCTTTTTATTGGAGCATTTAGTCCATTGACATTTACAGTAATCATTGATAGATTTGTATTTATTGCCATTTTGAACTTGGTTTTGCAGTTGATTTGGTATTTCCTCTTTGTTTCTTTCTTTTTCTTTTTGTGGTTTGATAATTTTCCTTGTATTATCTCTGTTTTATTTTGTGTGTGTCTCCGTTGTAAGTTTTTGTCATGTGGTTACTCTGGTTTTTACATATACTAACCCATTACTATGTCTGTTTGTTTTAAACAGATAGTGATATAAGTTCAAACCATCCTGCCAAAAAGAAAAAGAAAAAGAAAAAAAGAAAAATACTCTTAATTTTCTTGCTTCCCTCTCCCAATCTTAATGATTTAGATGTCTCTCTTACAATTTCATGTTTATCCTGTTGTTATTCATTGTAGTTATCACCTTTCCAATTACTTTTATTTTCCTTTCAGTAGAAAACTGGTCATCATGATTATAATATGTCTTGGTGTGGTTATGTTTGGTTTCTTCTTGTTTTGGACCCTCTGTGCTTCCTGTACTTGGATATCTGATTGCTTCTTTAGGTTTGGGGAGTTTTCAGTTATTTTTTCTTTAAATGCCTTTTCAATCCTTTTTGCTCTTTCTTCTCCTTCTGGGACCCCAATTATGCATACATTGACACACTTTATATTTTACCATAGGTCACTTATATCTTTTACTTTGTTTTTTTCTCTCTCTCTGCTGTTCTGATTAGGTGATTTTGTTTTCCTGTCTTCTAAGTCACTTATTTGTTCCTCTGCATTATCTAGCCCACTAGCTCTCATTTCAAAAAATGGGTTTTCCAATTTTATGTGGCTCTTTTTTATAGTGTTAATTCCTTTTTTTTTTGACATATTCTGTCTCTATGCACAATTTGTTTTAGTTCCTTCAGTACTGTGATCAGTCATTTTTTGTAATAATGATGTAGCAGACTATCAAAGTCTGTTTTATTGATTATTCTTTCAGGGAATTTCTCTTGTTCTTTTAATTGGGAGTGATTCTTTGCTTCTTTATCTTGCTTATCTTTCTTTGGCACTATGGATTATGAAGTATCAGTTGTCTACTCTGGTCCTGAAAGGTTTTATTTATTCATTTATTTATCTGAAGTGGATGCAGAAATAAAACTATGAAAAAGAAATGCAAAATAAAAAAAAATTGAAAACGTGTATAATCAATAACAGAAGAACAAAACAAATAAAAATCAAATTGAAATCAATTTAAAAATTAATAAAAATATTTTAAAGAAAAATTTTAAGTTAATGAATAAAATATAAAAAAAAATAAAGTAAAAATTAAAGAAAATATGGATATATTTCTCTATAGACTGTGTGCCCTTATAATTTTGTTAAGAGTTCTTTCTTACAGGTAGTTGCCAAGTCTTCCTTCATTCCCTTTTGCCTGTTATTACTTTGGTTGGGGTTGTAGCCAGCGCTCTGGTGGCAAGAGCATGCCCTGTCTATTTAGTGGGGCCTCCTTTTTGTTCTATTGTTGTCACCGAACCTATCCTTACCCTGCTGCCTGAATTCCACTCACTGGTTCTAAAGGCCCACCAGTCATGTCCCTGGATCAGGGAAAATGGTCTCACTAGCCCTTGCCCCTGCTCTGTGCCAAATCTCTGCTTCTTATTCATTTCTCTTAGAAGCATGAGTCCACAGAGGCACCTTTACAGAAAGTTTCCCTCTGGGGCTGTAAATAAATCTCACTCTCACCTATGAGGTTGCCGAACCCTAGGTATAGCTTCAGGTTTCAACCCCACTTTCACTTGGGAGCTGCACACTGGAGAATATGGTGGTTGTCATTAAGCCCTGCCCCTCTTCTCCCAAGGATACACCAATAATGGTGCCATGGGTCTGCAGAGACAAATGCTACAGTGCCCCTCTCCCTAGGGCACACCTGCAGTGTTGCTTTGTGTGTGTGTGTGAGTGTGTGTGTGTGTGTGTGTATTTTATGAGGGACCCAGGCTTTTCTGATCTTTATATCCCCCTAGCTATGGCACATAGCTCACTGAAGTCCCCCAAGCTTGCCTCTGTAGAGTTGGCCCATGTCCTTTTCCTGGCTCGGGCAGCCTGTCCTGTCCTAACCCTGCTGGTTGATGTCTATGCCTGGGGATTACAGGGATCCTTTGTGCCCACTTAACTTAGTTCTGTCAGTCAAAGGCCATTCCATCCAGATCCAAACCTTGGCAGTTCCCCCTCCAACCCACTGACCTCTCCTTTGGAGTGAAGGAGACCTAGCAAATGAATGCTATTTCTCTTTTGTCACTCTCTCCCTGCAGGACCGGTTCACCACTATTTTCCTTTCTCTTCCTTTTTTTTTTCTTTTCTCCTACTCAATTTGCAATCTTTTTTGTCTTTTGAAGAAGGCAATGTTCTGTCAAAGTTCAGCAATTGTTCTGATTGGATGGGTGGGTTCATGGATATCAGTCTTGGTGTATTTGTGGGAGAAGGTGAGCTACAAGTGTCCTTCTACTCCACCATTTTTGCCCTTGTCCTCTGCTTATTTTCTATTTAGAGTAAACCTTTCATTATTTCCTTAGCATAGGTTTAGTATTGCTGAATTCTTTTAGTTTTTGCTTGTCTGTGAAATTCTTTCTCTTTCTATTCTAAAGTACAGCCTTACTGTATAAATTATCCTAGGTTGCAGCTTTCTCTCATTCAGAAGTTTTAATATATATTGCCACTCCCTTCTGGCTGGCAGTGTTGGTGAAGAGAAACCAAAAGATTGCCTTATGGAGTTTTCCTTATAACTAACAATTCATTTTTCTCTTGCTGCCTTTAGTATAATTTCTTTATCTTTAAATTTCACCATCTTAATTTTAATATGCCTTGGTGTAGGTCTATTTGGGTTCTTCTTCTTGAGTACTCTCTGTGCTTCCTGTACTTGGATATTTGATTGCTTCTTTAGGTTTGGGATATTTTCAGTCATGATTTCTTCAAATACCTTTTCAAACCCTTTTGCTTTTTCTTCTCCTTCTGTGACCCCTATTATGCATAGGTTGGAATGTATTATATTATCCCATAGATCCCTTATATTGCTTTCATTGGTTTTTTTTTTTTTCCCTCTTGCTTTTCTGTCTGCGTTTCTGATTGGGTGAATTCTCTTATCATGTCTTCTAAGTCACTTATTCATTCTTCTGCATTGTCTAGTCTGTTTTTGACTCTCTATCGCTTGGCTCTTTTCATAGCCGTTGAGTATTATGTTTTTAATTATCTCCTCTTTATATTTTCAATTTCCTTTTCATAATGTTCTCTCTCTCTATTTATAGTCTCTTTAATTTCTTTCAGTGCTTTCATCACTCCAGTTTTGAAGACATGATCTAATAGACTATTGAGATGTATTTCATTGACTGTTCTTTCTGGGGATTTCTATTGTTCTTTTAATTGAGAATCATCCCCCTCCTTCTTCATTTTACTTATATCTCTCTGGCACTATGGATTATGAAGTATCAGTTATCTTCTCTGGCATTCAAGGGATTTTTTTTTGAAGAGGTTGTGTTCCTGTGTAGACTGTGCACACCTAATAATTTTTTCGCTATGTCTGTTTTTAGTATGGATGGTAGCCACGTCTTTCTTCTATGTGTGTTATCTGTTATCCTTTTGATTAAGGATGTGGCTGGTGTTGTGGTGACCAGAGCCTTCTCTGGTTTTTTAGTGTGGTCTCCTTTTTGTTCTGTGGTTGTCACAGCTCTGTCAGGGAATGGGTCTGTTTCCTTTTTGTTGGGAGTGAGGCTTCCAGACCTGTTTCTGAGCTCTGGTGCATAGTAGGTGGGGTTGGAGCAGTTTAAGTACTTTTTCTTGACTCTGCCCTTATCCTAGCTTTAGTTACAGGAATGTCAGTGTCACACACTTGGTTGGTGATGCCCTATCAGGTCAGTGACATCACCAGCAGCAAACACTGCACCTGCACTTGCCCTGATACACAAACTCTGCTCACCTGTCTTAGATGCCTAAACCAGTAGGGCTTCCAGCACTCAGTGACTGCATTCATGCTACCAGATCAGCACCATGCCAAGTGCCAAATGCTGCCCCTTCAATCACCCCACTTTGCAAATTCTGCTCACTCTTCCCAGAGGCCCACAGGCCATGCTACTTGGTCAGAACTACTCTCAGTGCTGCATCCACTCAGGGTAGGTGGGCTCACAGAAAATGGCCACACCAGCACTCACCCTCACTCTGTGCCAGAACTCTAGTCCTTGCCCATTTGTCTTAGAGGTGTGGGTCCACAAAGACACCTGCATAGCAAAATGGTCCCCTTTGCTTGGTGTTGTAAACAAATTTCAGTCCTGCATGTGAAGTTGTGGACCCTCTGGGTATGAATTCATGTTTCAAATCCACCTCTGCCTGGGAGCTGAACACTAAGGGATATGGTGGTTGTGCTGGAGCCCTGCCTCTCTTCTAAGAACACATCAGCAATGGTGCCACAGGCCTGTGTAGACAAAGGCTATGGCCCAGCTGCATTGTGCTCCTCCCTACAATGCACACCAGCAGTATGGTTTTCTTTTTTTTAATTTTATGGAGAACTCAGGCTGTTCTGTTCTCTATATCCTCCCAGACATAGTTCATAGCATACTCCAGCCCCCTGAGATTGCCTCTGTGCAGTTGGCCCCAGTCCACCACGTGGTTCTGGCAGCCATCCCCAGCCCACCCCCTGCTGGTTTGTGTCTAGGGCTGAGGTCACATGGAAATTTAGTGTTAATTTTACTTATTGTTTTGTGGGTCAAGGGCTACTTTGCCCTGATACAAGACTTGGAGTCCTCCGTCCCCCCAGTTTAAGAGTGTGAATCCTTATTTGTCACTCCCACACTGTGGGATCCATCCCACGCTATTTTCCTTTTACATTTTTCCTACCAGATTTGTGGTGAATTTTGTCTTTTGAAGAAGGTGATGTTCTGTCAATGTTCAGTAGGTGTTCTGAGTGAATGGGTGGGTCCTGGGTTGTTTCTCTTGGTGTATTTGTGGGAAAGGGTGAGCTACTAGTGTCTTTCTACTCCACCATCTTGGCTGCTCCTGACTCCTCTTTCTTAGATTTGATACTGAAATTACTAATAATTGGCCAGAATTCTCAAACAATGTTTCCATGATCTATTCAGACAGATATTGTATACCTGTCTGAAAATTAACATGACATTTCTTATTTTTAAAAAAATTGACAGCACATTCTGCAGGGAAGAAGTAAATGTAAGTGTAATCCTATGAATTTTCAATAAAAGGATGAACTAATGGAAAGTCTGGTAGCCATGTACAGTGAATATCAGTTATCTTTGTTCTACCTTCCTTGATAATGCCTTTTTCTGTGGTACTAATTTCTTCTCTTCCCTCTACTGATCAAAACTTCTCCATTCGAAGGCATTGGTGGTATAGTGGTGAGCATAGCTGCCTTTCAAAACTTCTCCACTCTCCACTGTGAAAAAAAATTAAAAGTAAAATGTCTTAACCAGACATCCAAAGTCAAACATAGTTTTATCTTAATTCCATTCCCCCACAATCCGTATAATTCTAGGAAATAAAGGTGAACATGTCAATCTAATACTGGAAGACACTGCACTTCTTTTGAATGTCTATTGGTGGATGTCTAATATCAGTTTGAGTTTTTTTTCCTCTTGGGCAAAATCTAATTTCCCAAAAGTAAATATTTAAGTATTTTCTCTGCTGGGTTTAAGTCTTACAAGTTATTTATTAATTATAGACTAGAATCACCCTTATATTATGAGATAATGAAATACAAAATACATTTCAAATTGCTTCTCCATTCACTCTCCTCTTTCTTTTAGAGAATAAAAGTTTATTGTTGAATTTTAATGCATAATTAAAATATATCCATATATATTTATTTATTGAAGTATAGTCAATTTACAATGTTATGTCAATTTCCGGTGAACAGGATAATGCTTCAGTCATACATTAACATACATATATTCTTTTTTATATTCCTTTTCACCATAAGTTACTATAAGATATTGAATATAGTTCTCTGTGCTATACAATATGGAATTGTTTTTTATATATTATATATATATTATTATCTACAAATCTCAAGCTCTCAATTTAGCCCTTCCTACTCTCTTCTCCCTCTGGAAACCATAAGTTTGTTTTCTATGTCTGTGAGTCTTTTTTTAATAATTTCATCGATTTTTTAGATGCTACATGTAAGTGATATCATATGGCATTTTTCTTTCTCTTTCTGCGTTCACTTAGAATGATATTTCCTAAGTCCATTCATGTTGCTATAAATGACATTATTTTATTATTTTTTTATGGATGTGCATTATTCCATTGTATAAATATACTACTTCTTTATCCAGTCATCTGTCCTCTTGTTAATCTTACTGGAGAGGCCAAATCTTACTGGAGATATCAATGCTCACTGCTTAGGTCACAAGTGGAATAGTCAATTTGTTTTGGCTTGCTTTGAACTGAAAATTGTTGTGTTAGAGGATTTCATTTTCTATGATGATGCCTTTTTCCACACAGTAATATTCCCACTGTTTAGTCATACCTTTCCTGAATCTCCCTACATGGACAAAAATGTCAAGCTTCACCATGAGAGACACAAGCTCGTAGACTTTATACTTCCAGAATGATACAAGAGTTGGATGTAAGACTCAGGTTAGAATCAGTGCATTAAGTTGTTCAACAAATAAATTACACAGACTTAGTATATGCCAAATTCAGACACTGGCTGCAAGTGGATTCTGGGTATTCACAAATCAGAAAGCATCACTGAGTTTGAAGTCCAGAGGTTTTACTTGGGCTTTATAATTTATTAAATCATTGGACACATGACTAATCTCCATCTCCAGCACCATCTACTCCCATTTTCCCAGAGTCCAGCATGTCCCTAATTTTTAACCCTCTAATTATGTGGCTGGTCTTTCTGGGATTAGTGCTCATGCTGAAGTTAACTTGGGGCCCACTACTATGAGTCACCTCATTAGCATAATAGACGGTCTTCTCACTCAAGAAATTCCAAGAGTTTTGAAGTTCTGTGTCTGGTACCAGAAATAAAGGACAGATAATTTATTTATTATACCACTGATAATAACTCTAAAAATTTGGTATGCATGAGAACTACAAAGGAGATTGTTTAAAATTTTACCCTTTGTAGAACTGAATTGAGGCTCAGAACTTCCTAACTTTCAGGAGCACATAAAGAATGCTACATTGCTGATGAGCATGTAAATTGGTACAATCACCTGAGAAGCAAATATCTGTCAGTATCCACTTTAACCTGAACATACAGATAAATCTATTCCAGCAAATCTGCTTCTAGGTAAATACCTAATAAAAGTGGCCACTGTCAGGAAAAACTGAAACATTTTGAAACACACACTCAACCATACAAAAGATTACTTGGTGTCTGTCTAGCTCACCCTTTGAATATTTCAAATTCAATGTTACTGAGCAATTTTCTAACTCTGTAGGTAGTAGGAAACATACAGTACTATAAATTATTATTTTTCTTTAGAAATGCTAATGTACTTAATCTTGTGGAATGCAATTGCTGGGTACCATTTCCTCAGTGTGCTGTTGTTTGCCTAGATTTCTTCTTTAAAGGAACCCTTCATCTCCTCTCTAATTCACCATTTCTAAGAGGGTCAACATATATTGGTGTGAAAGACAAGACTTATAATGTATGATAGCACATCTTAATTTGACCTTCAAGGCCTTTTACATTCTGGCCTCAAGCATCATTTCCAAATTCAACTTTTTATTTCCCTTTCTCAACTCATATTCCAAAGACTGTTACTGACACTTCAACCATCTTGCATGATGTCTTCATCCATTACCGAATTCCTTTCCCAGCATGTATGCTCACACACACAAACACACGCAAACAGGACCACTTCCACCTGCCTTCCTTTCCTCTTTGAACTTTTTGAGCACTACTGTGAGCCACTCATTTAAATTTCAATTATTCATCATCTTACATATTTACCTTTGTGCATACCAATCTCTCCTTTTGCTTGGCAAGTTCTGAAGGCTTATCCTTCCTGTTATTAACTGTTTTGTTATCTGGTCCTGGGGTGAAGTCTTTTATGCATATGAGTTGAAAGAGAAGCAGTCAAGGGAATGGTTGATGAAGAAGTATAAAAATTGCCATTTAGGAAAATCTAGGACAGCAAAAAGAAACAAACAAAAATAATTGGTCATGCAGAGAAACTGTGAGACAAATGATCTTTATGCTTTAAGTCCAGGATTACCTCCCTGCCTAGTTCATTGGAATTCAAACCTAGGAATTTGCCTATGTGGTCCCACACCAGCTCCACTTTCTGCTTCTGCTATTCATTCTTGTGGAATTGTCTGTATGACATCTGCCTTCAGCTTGTCTTTGTCTTCTGGTTTCTGCTCATGTCCCTTCATCCCAGTTCTTAGTGACTTGTCAAATGTCACTGAGATCACAGCCACGAAGTTCCTTATACGATGTTTGGTGCAGGGTAGGTGCTCAGTGAGGATTTTCCTTCTTCTTAATGTAGCTCAGATTTGTTATTATGCTTCCCGTGGAAGTGAACAAAAGGCTTTTATTAAATTAGGAAATAAAAGCAACCTGTGTTGTTTCTTGATCAAAGGTGTCAGCCTGAGGCAGAATTCCAAGTTGGATGCTTGGAGAGTCAGTGGGAGCACCACAGGACCCTCTCCCTCCTTGTCTCTCTAGAAGAACTCACTTGCTCATTGTCCTTTAGGGGCTTAAGGAGGAAGTCTGAACTCACAGCTCCTTGTTCACATCAGAGGCTTCCATCCAACTACCATTGCCCTGACTCCACCCTCTCCTCCAGCAGCACCAGCTCATCTCCAGAGTAGAAACTGAGAGCAGTGTCTGTAGATCAGAGTCCAGACAGGTAGCTCTTCCTGCATAAAGTAGGGTGCCCCTGCACTGCGCTGTGTTGAAAGGCAGCAAGCATCCACTTTTTAGCAGGTAGGACTTCCTCCTTCTCCACTCTCTCACCCTTTGTGTCTCTTCCCCCTCTCCCCTTCCTCCCCTCCATCCTTCTCTAACACACCCTTGAGTGGATGATGCTGGCTTGCAGTTGTTAACTTAGTTCTTTTTTATAAACCCAGTAGTTTATTTCAAAGTAGAGATTTTAGGCTTACTGAACAAAATCCCACTACAAATGACACTTATTCAGACACTAGACTACTGTACACTTAAAAAAAGAAAAAAATCAAGAAGGGCCAAGGTGGTAGAGTAGAACAACACTCTTAGCTCACCCTCTCCCACAAATGCACCAAGACTGACATCCACTGACCCACCTATCCAATCAGAAAGTCTGATGAACTTTGACAGAACTTCACCTTCATCAAAAGACAAAACATGCCATTAATCTGGTAGGAGAAAAGGAAAATAAAAGGAAGAAAAGGGGAAATAGTGCTGTCTAGTCCCATGGGGAGGGAGGAGCAAAGGTGGTATAGTGCTCATTTGTTGGGTCTCTCCCACTCCAATGAAGAGTTCAGCTGGATGGAGGGGGAACCTCTGAGGCTTGAAATTGTATAGAATAGCCCTTGACTGACAGAACAAAGTTAAATGGGCAGAAAGGGTCCTCATGATCCCCAAGCTTAGACACGAACCAGCAGGTGTGGGATGAAACAGACTGCCTGAGCCTGATGGAGGACTTGGGCCAACTGTACAGAGGCAACCTCAGGAGATTTCAATGTGCTGTTTGCCATCACTGGAAAGGTATACAGAGCAGAACAACATGAGTCTCACATAAAATATGAAAAAAAAGGCAAAGCAACACTGCTGGTGTGCCCTGGGGGGAGGGGTGCCATAGCTTTTGTCTTTGAAGGCTTGTGGCATCATTTCTGGTGCCTTTTCTGGAGAAGAGAGGTGGGACTCAACCACACCCACCATATACTCTAATGTGCACCCAGGTGGAGGCAGGGTTGAAATCTCAATCCCTACCTAGGGGTTCTGCAACCTCATAGGGGGGACTCAGATTTGTTTACAGCCCCCAAAATAGGAAAGTTCTGCTGCAGTACCTCTGTGAGCTAATGCTTCTAAGAAAAATGAACAAGGAGCAGAGTTCTGCCACAGAGCAGGGGTGATGGCTGGTATGACCATTTTATCCAAGTCCACCTAGAGAGCATGGAACTGAAGTGAAGTTGGGAGGGGCACTGAAAGACAGAGTGACCCAACCACCTATCATGCACAAGTGCACCACCACAATGCAGCATTTGGAGGAGACATGACACATGGCACTAGGAGAAGCACAGATCAGGGGCACAACTGGAGGGCCTCTGGAACCAGTGACTGGAGTTCATGTAGCAGGGTGAGAACAGGAGCAGCAACAACCACAAAATAAAAAGGAGATCTCATTTAATAGCCAGGGAAGACTTACTACCAGATCATAGGCCAAATCCCCAACAAAAAGGATAACAGGCAAAAGACAAGAAGACATAGTAACCACCCATACTTCAGACAGAGCTATAGACAAAATTATTAAGAGCACATAGTGCCCACAAGAACACATCCACATATTTTCAGTTTTTTCTTTTACTTTTTAAATTTTTACTTTTAAAAGATTTTTATGTTTCTATGTTTAACCCCTTTTAAAATTGGACATTAAAATATTGTAAATTGTTTTTAGTTTGTCTCAATTTCATTTTTATTTCTCTTTGCTTTAATCTTCTATTATTGATTAGACTCTGTTCTCAAATTTTTTCCTGTTTTAAGATTTTTAATTTCTCACAATTTTCTTTTTATCTCTTTGTTTTGTTCTCTTATTTATTATAATCAGTTTTCAGATATTATTTTCTAATTTTAAGGCTTTTAAAATTTGTCTCAACTCAATTTTTATTTCTCTTTGACTTGTTCTTTTATTGTTCATATTCTGTTTTCAAATCTTATTCTCTTCTTTTAAATTTATTTTTTAGCTTTATTTCTGCATCTGTTTTAGGTAAATAAGTAAAAAGAAAACCTTTAGAAACAGAAAAGATAACTGATGCTCTATAATCAATAGTGCAGGAGAGATATAAGTAAAATAAAGAAGTAGAGGAACAACTCCCATTTAAAAGAGCAGGTAAAATCCCCTGAAAGAGTGATCAATGAAATAGACCTTGATAATCTATTAAATCATGATTTCAAAGAAGGGGAGATAAAAGTACTAAAGACACAAAAGGTGATTGTGTATAGAGGCAAAGACTATGTAAGATAGGAAATTGAAACTTTATAAAGAAGTGTGAATTAAAATAGGAAAACACATTTGCTGAGATAAGACCTGAGTTAAAAGTTGTAAAAAAAAAATGTAGGCTACTTAATGCAGAGGAATTAATAAGTGGTTGAGAATACAGGACAACAGAAATCAACTAATCAGAACAGAAGAGAGGAAAAGAAATAAAAAACAATGAAAGAACAAAATTCAATGAAAACAATTATCCTATGGGATAATATAAAACTTGCCAAAACCTATGTATAACAGGGGTCTCAGAAAGAGAAGAAAAAGCAAAAGGGATTGAAAAAGTATTTGAAGAAATCTTAATTAAGAACTTCTGAAACATAAAGAAGCAATCAGATATACCAATACAGGAAGTACAAAGGGACCAAAACAAGAAGAAACCAAACAGACACACACTGAGATATATTATAATCAGCATTGCCAGGGTTAAATATAAAGAAATGATTCTAAAGGCATAAGGAGAAAAATAGAGTTAGTTACAAATGAAACCTCATAAGGCTTTCAGCTGATTTCTCTACAGAAACACTACAAGCCAGAAGGTAGTGGCAAGATATATTCAAAGTCCTGAATGAAAAACAAACAAACAAAAAATATTCAGCCTAGGATAATTTGTCCAGCAAGTCTATTCTTTAGAATAGAAGGAGAAATAAATATCTTCACAGACAAGCAAAAATAAAAAAATTTAGCAACACTAAATCTATACTAAAAGAAATATTGAATGGTATACTCTAAATCAAAAAGAAGTAGGTTGCTTTTGAAAGGAGAAAACCATAATTGGAAAGGTGATAAATACCATGAATTACAACAGAATAAACATGGAATAGTAAAAGAAGACATCTAAATCATTCTCGGTAGGATGGGTTTGAGCTTATATTTCTATATGTTTAAAACAAACAGATACAGTAATGGGTTAATATATGTACAAAATTGGGTAATCATAAGACAAAAACTTACAAGAGAGTCACAAAAACTAAAAATTAACCAAGATAATAGGAAGAAAAACTTAAAAAACACACACACACAATAAGAAAAAGAAAGGAACAAGGGAAAAAATGCCAAATCACCTGCAAAATTAAGTTCAAAATGGCAATAAACTAAAGTTTATCAGAAATTACTTTAAATTTCAATAGGTTAAATGCTCCAATGAAAAGACCTAGAATGACAGACTGGATAATAAAACAAGAACCTATAATATGCCACATACAAGAGACCCACCTTTGGGAAAAGGACACAAATAGACTGTGAGTGAGAAAATTGAACAAGATATTACACACAAACAGAAATGAAAATAAAGCAGGGGTAGCAATACTGATTTCACACAACATGAACTTTAAAACAAAGACCATAAAGAAAGATGAAGAACGTTTTATGATTTAAGGAGCAATATAAGATGAAGATATTACATCCATTAACATAATTACACCCAATGTAGGAGCAACTAAATACATAAAGCAAATACTAACAGATATACAAGGAGAAATTGCTGGGAATAAAATAATGGTAGGAAATTAAAACATCCCATTATCCTCACTGGAAGATCTTCCAGATGCAAATTTAATAACGCAACAGAAATTAAATGATACAATATACAAATTAGACATGGTTGATATTTCAGAACATTACATCCTAAAAAAAATGCAATATACATTCTTCATAAGTGCACATGGAACATTTTCTAGGTTGGATCATGTACTTGGGCACAAAAGAAGACTCAACAATTTTAAGACAATAATAATTATTTTAAGCATTTTTTTTCTGAACACAATGCATAAAACTAGAAATCAACTACAGAAAAACAAAGGAGAAAGAAATGACAGCATGATAATTAAACAACATGATACTAAGAAACCAATGGGTCAATTATAAAATCAAAGAAGAAATTAAAAACTACTTTGAGACAAATGACAAAAATCAAAACCACACAAAATCTATAGGATGCAGCAAAAATATTCCTAAGAAGAAAGTTCATTGCAATAAAGGTCTTCCTCAAAAAAGATGAACACTCTGAAATAAACAACTAACCAACTAAAAGAATTAGAGAAAGAAGAGCAAACAAAACCTAAAGTCAGCAGAAGGAAGAAAACAATAAATATCAGTGAGGAAATAAATAAAATAGAGATTTAAAAAACAATAGAAAAAATCAAAGAGCTGTTGTTGTTTTTTTTTTTTTTTTTGAAACAGTAAATAAAATTGACAAACCTCGGGCCTAGCTCACAAAGAAGAGAAAAGACAGAGCACAATCAAAATAAGAAAGGAAAATGGAGAAATTACAGCCAATACCACAGAAATTCAAAATATCATATGAGAATACTGTGAACAACTTTATGGAAAGTAAATGAATAGCCTTGAAGAAACGGACAAGTTTCTGGAAACATACAGTCCACATGACTGAATCAAGAATAAACTGACCACTAGAACAAACCAATCACTAGAAATGAAATTGGATAAACATAAAAAAAAAAAAATCTCCCAACGAACAAATGTCCAGGACTGCATGGATTCACTGGGGAATTCTATCATACATACAAAGAAGAACTCATACCGGCCTTTCTCAAAATCTTCCAGAAGATTGAAAAGGAGGGGGTACTCGCAAACTCATTCTATGAAGTCACCATCACCCTGATACCAAAACCAGACAAAGACACTACTAAAAATGTAACTCACAGATCAATATCACTGAGGAAACATAGATACAAATATTCTCAACATAATATTAGCAAACAGAATCCAACAGCACATAGAAAAGTTCATACACCATGATCAAGTCAGGTTTATCCCAGGACCACAAGGATGGTTCAACATATGCAAATCAATCAATAATATACCCCAACAACAAGAGAAAGGACAAAACCCACATGATCATCTTAATAGATGCAGAAAAAGCATTTGATAAGATTCAGTGCCCATTATGATAAAAATCCTCACCAAAGTAGGTATAGAGGGGACATATCTCAACATAAGTAAAGCTGTTTATGACAAACCTACAGCCAGCATAGAACTCAATGGTGAAAAGCTGAAAACCTTCCTACTAAAATCTGGCAAAAGGCAAGGTTCTCCACTCTCACCATTTTTATTCAACATAATCTTGGAAGTCCTAGCCACTGCAATCAGGAAAGAAAAAGAAATACAAGAGATCCAAATTGGAAAAGAAGCTAAAATATCGTCACTATATGCAGATGACATGATACTATATATAGAAAACCCTAAAAGGCCCAGGCAAAAACTACACGAACTAATGAAAGAATTTGGCAAGGTACAAGGATACAAGATCACAAGATTAATGTACAAAAGGATACAAGATTAATGTACAAAAATCAGTTACATTTCTTTACACTAATGATGAATCAACAGGAAAAAGAAATAAAGAAACAATCCCTTTTAAATTTACATCTAAAGTAATAAAATATCTAGGAGTAAATCTAACCAAGGAAGCAGAAGACTTATACATGGAGAACTACAAGGAAATTAAAGGAGACTTTAAAAAATGGAAAGATATCCCATGTTCCTGGATTGGAAGTATTAGTATTGTTAAAACGGTCACATTTCCCAAGGCAATCTACAGATTTATTGCAATCCCTATCAAATTACTAAGGGCATATTTCACAGAAGTGGAACAAATTATTATAAAATTTATATGGAATCACAAAAGACCCAGAATTGCCAAAACATAACTGAAGGAAAAGAATGAGGCTGGAGGAACAACCCTCCCAGACTTCAGACCATACCACAGAGCTACATTAATCAAAACAGCATGGTATTGATACAAAACAGACATATGGAACAAAATTGCCCAGCAATGAACCCACAATGATTTGGTCAATTAATCTTCAACAAAGGAGGCAAGAACATACAATGGAAAAAAGACAGTCTCTTCAGCAAATGGTGTTGGGAAAATTGGACAGCAGCATGTAAATCAATGAAGTTAAAATACTCCCTCTCACCATACACAAAAATAAACTCAAAATGGATTAAAGAGTTAAACATAAGACAAGTCACAATAAACCTCTTAGAAGAAAACACAAGCAGAACATAATCTCACATACATCTCAGCAATGTTCCCCAGGGCAGCCTAACAAAGAAATAGATATAAAAGTAGAAATAAACAAATGGGACCTAATTAAACTTAAAAGCTTTTGCACAACAAAGGAAACCATAGGCAAAACAAAATGCCAAACTATGGATTAGGAGAAAATATGTGCAAAAGATGAAACTGACAATGCTTAATCTCCAGAATATATAAACATCTCATACGACTTAATAAGAAAAAGAAAATCAACCCAATCCAAAAAATGGGCAAAACACCTAAACAAGCAATTCTCCCATGAAGACATACAAATGGCCAAAGGCACATGAGAAAATGCTCAATACCTCTAATTATCAGAGAAATGCAAATTAAAACTACAATGAGGCTTCACCTCACACCAGTCGGAATGACCATCATTCAAAAGTCTGACAAATGCTGGAAAGGGTGTTGTTGAAAAGGGACCCCCCCTACACTGTTGGTGGGAATGTTGTTTTGTGTAGCCATTGTGGAAAACAGTATGGAGATTCCTCAAAAGACCAAAAGTAGACTTAACATATGATGCAGTGTTCCCACTCCTGGGCATATATACAGAAGAATCCCTAATTCCGAAAGACACCTGCACCCTAATGTTCATAGCAGCACTATTTACAATAGCCAAGACATGGAAGCAACCTATATGTTCATTGACAGATGACTGGATAAAGAAGTTGTGGTATATTTATACAATGGAATAATACTCGGCCATGAAAATTGAGAACATATTGCCATTTGTAGCCACGTGGATGTCCCTGGAGAATGTCATTCTAAGTGAATTAACCCAGAAAAAGAAATATACCACATAACATTTATATGTGGGCTCTAAAAATTAAGACAAATGAACTTATATGTAAAACAAAAACAGATTCACAGACATATAATGCAAACTTGTGGTTGCCAGGGGAGAGGGGATTTTGAAAGGATAAACTGGGAATTTGAGATTTGCAGATACTGAGTGACATATACAAAATAGATAAACAAGTTTTACTGTATAGCACAGGAAATTATATTCCATATCTTGTGGTAGCCAATTTTTTAAAAAGAATATGAAAATTAATATATGTATATTTATGTATCACTGAAGAATTGTGCTGTGCACCAGAAATTGAGGCATTGTAAACTAACTATAACTCAATTTTAAAAAGTAAAAAAAAAAAAGTTGTCATTAAACTAGCAAAAATGCTCAGAGAGCACATACAGATGAACCCACTGTCACTGTCCAAATGAAATCACAGTGGGTTAGGAGGAAACTTGAACTGATTTTGAGAAAAACAAGCAATGAGCCCAAACCAAATTTAATATCTTCCATTCTTCGTTTTTCCCTTTGGGCTTCATTCTCATGGAAATCCGACATGGAAGGGAAGTGTTAGGGACTTCAGGCTAGCTGATGCTCACTCCATGTTCTCTGATCAGCCATCTTAGCTGTGACAGGGGAGTGATTGTCTCACTCCAAGTGGAAGAACACAGCACCAAGGCAGTGGGGGACCTCAAATACATCCACAGCACAAAGAAATAGTTTCTCAAAACGTTTTGAGATATATGTCTACCAATCAGCATCATCAAAATATTCACTTGTATGTACTGCTTATGAAGCCATCACTATGGTCTCTGAGGGTACTAGAATTACAAGAGTTTACAAGATCTGACAAATAACATAATGAGTTTTTCTTCTGCCTTTAAAATTTAAAGAAGTTGAAAACATTATTTTGGTGGGCTAGCTGCCTCCATTGAGAAAAATTTAAAGAAGCACAGCTACAAATATAAATATCAAACCAAGCTCGGTCTCTGTACTGATCACTGGTCCCTGGCAGACGCAAGATGGAAATGTGTAGCTCAAGTTCTTGGCATGAATTACTTGCTATTAGTTTGTCATTAAAAGTAGATTCTGTCAAACTTAAATTTAATCATATTGATTTGTTTTCTAAAATAAAGACCTTTCACTTAAAAAATTAAAAAAAAACATAAAAATCTTCAAAACCTAATAAAAACGGGCAACTTTCTATAGCCTGGTTTATATTAGACATTAGGGAGATCTTCCATTACCTTCTTATTTACACTTTCACATGCAATAAAGAAAAATCAGGATGCAGTTTAATCTAGTTCTTTTAAAAGATCTCTGAAGCCACCATAGCAAGATAGATAGGTTGATTCACACACTAGCTTCTCCAAAGTTCAGATGATTTTTACATGTGTCATTAATTCCAAATTTGGAAACACCCTGGAGGAAGGTAGGGATGAATGTTGGTAGGAGACACACTGTAACTATAGGAAGGACCTTACCTCTTCCCTGAATGTGTAGAAGAGCAGAGTGAGTCATGCTTGTGGGGAGTGGAGAGGAACAGAGTGCAGATTCCACTGTGGACCTGCTGAGGTTAGGGTTGGCGGGGTGCTGTTGATGAGCATGTGCTCCAAGGAAAGGTGGGGTCAGGGAGTCCAGAATCACTGGAAATGGTTTCCTGGGACATGTGTCTAGAACCAGATGGCCTGGAATGGAACTAGCATGAACAGAATTCCACAGTCCCACAAAGGTAGATTCCCAGGTCCATGAACAACCGGGACCACAGGTGTGAGGGAGATGAAGGTCACTGTCTGAGAAAGTGGCAACAGGCCATTTACAGCAGTGAGGGTGTATGTGTCAGGGCTGGGAGGTGGGGTAATTCTTAAATCTTAGTTCACATGTAGACTACAAGAGACTGGGTGTGGAGAAGCCAAAGTCAGGGTGAGGAAAAGTAGTGGGGTATTTTTGTAGAAGGACACACTGAGGCTTGGTGATGTGTTAAAAATGGGGGAGTACCCCTGGTTTTCTGTTTGGGGAGGCTAAAACCGATAGCAGTGGAATGAGAGGTGGATTCGAGGAAAGAAAGGACATGGTGATGAAGTGAAGACACTTTTCTGGGGAGGTGAAGAGACTGGAACAGAAGTAAAATGTCTCTTTTCTCCAAAGTGATCCTCAAAGGCACAGAGAGTTCAGAAGTCTCCCATTCTGCTCCCATTACCAGTTGCTTTTAGGGACTCCATGAGGGATAGGGAAGCCATCTGCTTGATTATCACAGTAGAGAGCATCCTTGGTGAAGTGGAAAAACTTAAAAATTTTATTTGAAATTATATTTTCTGAAGGCATCCATTTAAGAGGTTGCCATTGGGATTCTTTTTTGAGAAGACTTGGACTTACAAATAAGTGCAAAGTATCCATTGAGATCTGCCCTGTCCAAAGTGGCAGCTGCTAGGGGGGAGGGTATAGCTATGTGATAGAACATGTGCTCAGCATGCACGAGGTCCTGGGTTCACCCCCCAGTACCTCCATTAAATATAAATCAATAAAAACCTAATTACACTCCCAAACAAACAAAACAAAACAAACAAACAAAAAAACTAAACAAAGCACAAAAAAACAAAGTGGCAGCCGCTAGCCACATGTAACTATTGCTTGCTTGATACATAGCCAGCTAAAGTTGAGATGCACGGTACATGTAAAATAGACTCAGATTTTGAATGTCTAGTATGAATAAAAGCATGTGAAATATCTCATATATTTTTCTGTTGATTATATGCAGCAATGATAATATTTTGGCTCTATTGGACTAAATATAAATATATTGCTAAAATCAATTCCTTTTTTTTTTTTTTTTTTTACTTATTTAAAAAAGTTGGGGAGGCTTCTGGAAAATTTAAAACTGCATGAGTTGTTTGCATTATATTTGGACATCCCCTGAGTTGAATTACCAGAAATATACTTTTGCCAGTCCTGTTCATTTTATGAAGTTTTGTTTAATTATTAGAATTACGTTTTCATGCTGTAACCTATACCAGCCTTCTGTTTGAAATCAAGCAGTAAGGAGCTAGCATTTTTGGTTTTGCTTTCTGAATTTGATGAATGACTGCATTACTATTTTGTGTTTTCTTTTCCAAAATTTAATTGTGTGCTGGTTAATTCCAGGATGGTGATGTCTGAGTTTTTTCTATTTTGGTTTTTTTTCTTTCCCTTTTTAAAGGTAAAATTGCACCATCCTGGAAATAGTTATCTCAGGGTATTAGGAATTATTTTTTAAAACATTCACCTCTCAAAATTCCATCACTGGGCCTGGCAGCTCACACCATGACTGTATTGCTCTTTAGAGCTGCATTTTCAAAACATTTTATTGATGTATATTTGATTTACAATGTTGTGTTAGTTTCAGGTGTACAGCAGGGTGATTCAGTATATATATATATTTTTTTTTCAGATTCTTTTCCACTGTAGGTTATTACAAGAAATTGAATATAGTTCCTTGTGATATACAGTAGGTCCTTGTGCTTATCTGTTTTATATATAATGGTGTGTATCTGTTAATATGGCCTCTTTTTGGATGCAAACAACATAGGTTGGGGCTCAGAGCCTTGAAAAACGAACACTACTAAGGCCATCCGCCCAGGCTTTTGGGGCTTTCTGAGTTTGTCTGCCCCCCCAGGGGAAGGGAATGGCTCCTGTCATGGGATGTGATGGTGCTTGGGCATCAGGGCTCTTTCCTGTAGCCACAGCTGTGTGTCCTCATTGAGCAGGGCAGAAAAATTGATGCCTATGCTGAAGTGGACAGGGGGTTCTGTGGACAGTGTGTTCTCACAGTATTATCTTTTTCTGAGTGGCAGGGGATAATTATTTGACAACTTCTGTGTGACTGACAAGAAATGTGTGTGGTAGAATAGCCTTTCATATCTTACATCTTAAAGCAGTCATTTTCCCTCCCTTTTTGTTACAAAAGAATTTATGTTGTTGGGAAAACTACTCGTTAGGTGGAATTACCATAGTCACAGCCTTACACCACTTTACAATATTTTCTTCTTGTGCTTTCCAGAACATTATAAAGCTGATAGAAAGAAAAAAAGCATGAGGGAATACTCCTAAACTCATTCTATGAAGCCACCATCAGTCTGATACCAAAAACAGGCAAAGACACCACCAAGAAAGAGAATTAAAGACCAATATCACAGAAGAACATAGATGCAAAAAATCCTCAAGGAAATACTATGAAATAGAATGCAACAGCACATAAAAAAAGATCAAGTTGGGTTCATCCCAGGGAAACAAGTGTGGTTCAACACATACAAATCAATGGAATTATTCACAACAAGAGAAAGGACTAAAACCACATCATGATCTCAATAGATGCAGAAAACACACTTAATAAAATTCAACGGAGAACTATAAAACATTGATGAAGGAAATTAAAGAAGTTTCTAAAAAATGGAAAGATACCCCCATGCTCCTGGATTGGAAGAATCAATATTATTGAAATGGTCATACTGCCCAAAGCAATCTACAGATTTAATGTGATCTCTATCAGATTACACAGGACTTTTTTTTTTTATAGAATTTGAACAAAGAATCTTAAATTTATATGAACCACAAAAGACCCAGAATTGCCAAAGCAATAATGAAGAAAAAGAATGAAGCTGTAGAAATAACCCTCCCAGACTTCAGACAACACTATAGAACTACAGTCATCAGAACAGAATGTTATTGACATAAACACAGGCATATGGATCAACGGAACAGACTAGAAAGCCCAAAAATAAACCCACAGACCTACAGTCAATTAGTCTTTGACAAAGATGGGCAAGAACATACAGTGATTAAAGACAGTCTCTTCAGCAAATGGTGTTGGGAACACCAGACAGCAGCATGTAAATCAATGAAGTTAGAACAACTCCCACACGCCATACACAAAAATAAACTCAAAATGGCTTAAAGAATTAAATATAAGGCAAGACACTGTAAATCTCCTAGAAGAAAACATAGGCAAAACATTCTCTGACATAAATCTTAGCAATGTCCTTGTAGGGCAGTCTATCCAAGCAATAGAACACCTAGACACCTCTTCATTCCACCATTCCACAGTGTTCAAAACAGTAATTCACTTGTGCAGCTGGGTAATAAGCCACAGCTGCCAGACCACTGGGCTTTTCTAGATTTCTTTTAATGTCAAAGAAATCCAGAAAAGTCATTTGCTATTTGAAGAAATCTTTGGTATCTCATTTTACAGTTAAAATTTTTTATTCCATTTTTCTAAAATTCAAAACTTCTGATTATATTAATGCATAATCATACAGACACACTTGTCAGGTGTACACACTACACTTTTTTCTTATCATTATAAACAAAGTTCAATTAATCAAGAAGTTACAATGAATTACAAATTATGTCCTAGGACATGAAGCAGATACAAAACATGTGAAAAAGAGCAATCTTTATGATAGTTTGGAATCTAGCTGGAGACATAAGTACTATGTTGTGCCATCAAACAATTACTTGGTTTTGTGTTATATTCCAGATATATAAAGGAAGTACCAAGAGAAGAAATCTTCTGTGACTTGAAACATGACATAGCTTTGCACCTGAAGGACACTCAGTAAATACTAAATGAGGGAACAAATGAATGAACAAGAAAAACCAGCATAGCTGTGCAGATACATAGGCTTGAGCAGGGTTTTCAACAACCAGCAACACAAAATCTGCTCCTCGCCAAAGAAAAGCCCTCAAGTCTAAATACACACCTGAAATATTTCATTGAGTCTAAAGGCACATATTTTTTTTCATGTCTCAGCTTCTCAGAAATTGATGAGATGCCATAATTTAAAGAGTAGCATTTTTTTCTTTCTAATAGTTAAAATAAATGTGTATTTCAAGCATCTTAAATTTGATGAAGCATATTGATTGACTCTAAACAAATGTTATTTTATGTAATATGATTTCAAAATTAATCCCTTATACATGTAAATTTATATACCTTATTATAACTTTTATTATACATAACAGCTCAAAAACTTAATGAAAGCCAATGAAAAATTGTGATGTCAAATCCTGTGAGATCTAATTCTTAAAGTTTCAAAATATAAAACAACAAAATTACAACCACTACAAACTCATACAGCACATCTTAAAATCTAGAGCATGCAGAATCTGCAATGTTACTGCAAACGGTGCTGTGAGGTAAATAACTGCAGATACTGTAAACAAACCTGTTATAGAAATATGGAAGATATTCTTCCCATTTTACACTAAAAGGTGGAAAGTTGGGGAAAAGAAAATAATTTTTGTTGCTATAATTTTATCTATAAATAAAAGAATAAAATACTGACCATCTTAACATGTAGAAGTTTTACTGAAAAATAAATAGAAAGGTGTTAACTTCATATTAATGAATTTCATATTCATTTATAAATTACTCTAAAGGAAAACTCACACAATCAACATAATGCAGTAACATAAAACAAGCAACCTGCTATATTTTATTTTGACTGGGGGAGATGCCATTTTTTTTTAAAAAAGGAAGCAATGAATTTGCCAATGTCTGACTATTATCAGGCAGCTAGGGAAACATTTTATAGTCTACTGGAAAAGTGCAAACGCATGAATTAAACTGCTGACACAACCTTAGTACAGCATCCTAGTCTAATTAGTATAGGAAGTTACGTCAAGGAAAGAGATTCCCTAACAAATTTTTAATCATTATCAGCCTCAATATCTGAATAGAAAAGGATATGAACTAGTGAAACATTAGTCAATTAAGGGAAGAATAAACCTTAAATCTGTAGGAGAATCTGCATTTATCTATGCACCTACAGGTATGTATGTCTGTATAGGAATTTCTCATAAGAATTACATAGTGAATCTGACTTTTGCTATGTACAGGGGTAACTAGTCACTTAGTATTTTTAGCCTTAAGATTCATCACTAGAAAATGAAATAGCACTTGTTGAGTTTCTGCAATATGCCAAACACTGTGCTAGATGTTTTATGTAAATTATCTCAATCTCCAAAAGAATCCTACCAGATAATTAGAATTTACTTCACATAACCAAAACTCAGTCACCTAAATTTGATTCCATTGGCCAAGTCAGCCAAACTCCAAAGCCCTTTTCCTTTACTACATGGTACTATGTATATATAAACATGAATGTGCACAAATACATTCCACTACATGAATCATGAGATAGCAATGGGACAGCTAGAGACTACTGTCTAATTTTTTCTACATAACACACTTCTGCAGGGAGAATTAGTTCAATCATTCATCATTAAGTGATGAGGTCAGTATAATGTGAAAGTCACATTGGTCCAGAAAGATTTATTTCCAGCAGAGTAATGTTTTAAACCGGTGAGGGATGAGCTTTCTCACAGAGTCTTAGCAATGTATGATGACCTTAAGGAAAACAGATGACCATCCTGTGGAAGAGGGTGAACAGAGGCCAGTTAATGGCTTCAAGAACTGCTAGGATTTCTACTATGTTAGACTATATGGCTGAGCTGTGAATACAAATAAGCCATGAAAATATTTCCACATGTTTACTTAAAAGAAAAATAAGAGGGGAGTATCTAAAGAAGAAAGTCTACATCCTGGATCAGAATTTTTAATTTTGACAATTTATCTTTAACAGAATTGAATGCCCTCATGGAACTACATTTCAAAGAAGACTAACTGATATTGGGTGCAAATGTTCAGCTATACTAGCATTTTATGAGAACAGATACCAGTTTTGCTAGTACAGAGATTACAAGGCTGCATAGTTCTGAGTTGCTTGTCCATATTTTTAGGGTATAATTTTGCAGAACTTTAATTTTTTTTCCAGAGACACATATATTCCTTTACAAGAGAACTGCCTGTACTATGGTATTGAAGAAAACCTAGTTTCACCACCAGCTTTGTTCAGACCTAGTCTAAGTTCTTCAGTATTTGCTGTTACAGAGTAAAACCAATCTACACTGAGAGGTTAAATAAACTTTATTGCTGCTAAACAATTAAGAATTACTTTGTCAAACCAAATCATTGCCCATTTTTATTTTTACTTTAAGAAAAAAAAGAGTTGGAGTGAAATATTTGAAATAAACAAAAATAGAAGATAACGTTTTAAAATACAGATTATATTAACAGAAGTATAATATATGATCTCAAAATTCTCAAAATTATGCTAAATTAAATGTAAATTCTAATATATACTATGTATTAAAAATATTTTGAGTCAGTTAAAAAAATTTTTAATTCCACAAGGAAGATGACATTCATTACAATAATAATATAGGTTTTTTCCTTAGAATTAGTCTACAGACAGCATACTTGAGATTATTTTCCTTATGAAAATGTCAATTATTAAGGAGAAAACAATATTTCACAATACTGGTCACAGAAAATACACATTACTAAGTTGGCTTCTTCATTTAAATCTCTCTCTGTAATGTGTCTAAGACATCACTAATACTTTAAGAATGTCAAACCCTAATCAAATTTTAACTCTGGTAAAGTAAGTTACTAAAAGTTATCAATATTGAAAGTTATTAAATTTCCACTGTGATAAAACAAAATATGAATCAAAATTGAAGAGTCCTACATAAAATAAAATGTTTATTTAACAACTAGAGCTTACATTGCTCAGTAAGTGTTTTACTCTCCTCATCGAGATAATTGAAGATTTCAGAGCTAGGCTTCTGTCAATTTGCTACCTCTCAATCTAGAAGGCTTTTGTTTCTTGATTCCTCTTTCCTTCCTTCCTGTCTGTGAAGAAAAGTGTGATCCCTATCATTCCCAAGACTGATATCAGTCCTTTTGATTTTGTCTTCCCCATATCTCCTCCAGAAACTTGTTCTTTTAATCATCTCCCTCCTGCTTAAAAGGTCAATTGCTTTAATCTCATTTGTCTCTCTTTCCATGAACATTATTCTTCCTAAGTTTAAGAGATAATGTTGTTCCATGAAACTTGCCTGTGTTTTGTGTATTCAGATACCCTGCTGTAAAATGTACCTCTTACTATGACTCACAGTTAAAAAAAAAAAAGCTTGAAAGTTACTAAACTAATCTTGTGCCTTCATTTCATAGATGTGAACATTGAACCCACAGATCTGATCTATCAAAATTCACTCACTCAATAATAGAATCCTTGGCCTATCAATTCTCTGTATGGACAGAGCTTTTCTTTACTTTTCAAACTATGTCATGACATGGTGTCATTTAGTGACGACCACTTGTCATTATCTTAAGGTTATCTGTCAATAGATGCTTTATGTTAATATTAACTGAAAACTCAAGTTACTGGTTCCAAGCAAGGTCAGAATTCTGGACCAAAACTATTAACATCTACATTTTGTTCATGTGCACCTCTTTTATTGTAAGTCCATGAAGTGCCTTTTTTTTTTCAGTCACTTTTTCCCTTTCTAGGTCATACCTCATATAATGATGTCTGCCTTGGAGATCAGACTCCATCCTATCTTGGGTGTCTGACTGTAGAGGAGAAGGCAAATATGTGTATTTTCCCAGTTTTCTAGGATGCTCTTTGTCCTGTGAGGTGACATATTGGAGATACTTTACAAAAATATGCGCTGTTGGGAAAGTAACAGGACTTGCCTTACCCTGTGTGCAGGCTGGAAATGAAGGTCAGTGGTTGGCGTGGCGGTGGCAGCCGCATAGGCTTACTGAGCCATCCTCCACCAGGGGGCAGCACTTCCTTTACTGCTAGTGGAAGGGAGGGAGAGAGTGTGTGTGTGTGTCTCTGTGGCCTTCCAATACCTTTGCAATAACTGTAGTATGTGCTTTACTATGTTAAAGAGCTCCTCCCTTCACTCTTGGAATAATTTGATTTCTTTGAAGTTGATTTTTGAATAAAGATTTACAGAATTAAATTAGTTGCATTCAAAGAAGTTTAAACACCCTATCTTTAGTAACAACTTTACCATGATTTGTCTTCATGTTTGTTTTAGGACCATTTAACATTGTGTTTGTAATAGAAGAAAAAACATTTTAACTTTCAAAAGTAAATTTATTATTTTCTAATTATGCATTTATTACATTTATTTTGAATTAAAACCTGTAATCTTTAAGCACTTTGAATAATCACTGTTAACATTTTTGTATGTGCAATTTTTAATGTATAAATAAATTTTTAAATATACAGCTAGACTGAAGCAATATGCTGTATACCAGAAATTGTCACAACATTGCAAACTAACTTTATTTCAATTAAAAAAAAATCTCCTAGAAGAAAATATAGGCAAAACATTCTCTGAAATAAATCTTAGCAATGTTCTCCTAGGGCAGTAAACCCAGGCAATAGAAATAAAAGCAAAAATAAACAAATGAGACCTAATTGAACTTATAATCTTTGCATAGAAAAGAAAACAATACACAAAACAAAATGACAACCTATAGAGTGGGAGAAAATAGTTGCAAATGATGAAACTGACAACTGCTTAATTCACAGAATATTAAAAAAATCAGCTGATACATTATAACAACAACAAAAAATAAAAAACCGTCCTCTCCAAAAATGGGCAGAAGACCTAAACAAGTAATTCTCCCATGAAGACAAACAAATGGCCAATAGGCACACGAAAAAATACTCAGTATCGCTAATTATCAGAGAAATGCAAATTAAAACTACAATGAGATATCACCTCACCAGTCAGAATGGTCATCACCCAAAAGTCCACAAATGATAAATGCTGAAGAGAGTGTGGAAAAAAGAGAACCCTCCTACAGTGCTGGTGGGAATGTAGTTTATTGCAGCTATTATGAAAAGCAGTATGGAGATTCCTTAAAAAACTAAAAACAGACCTAACATATGATCCAGCAATCCCATTCCGGGACATACATCTGGAGGGAACTCTAATTCAAAAAGTCACATGAACCCCAATGTTCATAGCAGCACTATTTACTATAACCAACCTAAAATGTCCATCAAAAGATAACTGGATAAACAAGCTGTGGTATATTTATATAATGAAATACTACTCAGCCCTATAAAAGAATAAAATAATATCATTTGCAGCAACATGGATGGACTTGGAGATCATCAGTCTAAGTAAAGGCAGTCAGACTGAGAAAGAAAAATACCATATAATATCACTCATATGTGGAATCTAAAAAAAGAAAACAAGACATTGATGAACTCATCTACAAGACAGAAAGAGACTTGCAGACATAGTAAACAATCTTATGGATACTGGGGGAAAGGGGATGGGGAGGAATAAATTGATAGTTTGAGATATGCAAACATTAACTACTATATATAAAAATAGATTAAAAAACACATTTCTTCTGTATAGCACAGGGAAATATACTCATTATCTTGTAGTAATCTATAATAAAAAATGTGAAAATGAATATATTTGTGTATATGTATGACTGAAACTTTATGCTGATCACTAGAAATTGACAAATTGTAACAGTATAATTTTAGAAAAGCTTAATTGACCAAAAAAAAAGTCAAGGAGAAGAAAAAAATATATATATATATATATATGTATATTCAGCTAGATTCTTAGTCGTATCACTTAACGTGTAATGGGAATGATTTTTTTCCCTCTGCCACCTTCTTACAGGTTGATGCGTTGGGAGTCTCCCTGGGCCTCTCCATCACCTCTCAGTATGGAGACTGTCCACAGTTCCTGCAAGAACTTTGGTGTTCTTGTGGCTTTAGTTACTGTCTCTATGTTGGGATCGAAATCTGCATCTCTAGTCCCTAAGGCTTTTTTATATTCTTCTAACTACCTGTCAGAAATTTTCAACTGGATGTTTTATAGGCACCTCTTCATGTAAATCTTTACTCTCCCCTGGGGCTCTTAGCATGACCTACAAACTTTTGCAATCACTTTGGTGTATTTCTCTCCTGTCGCCTTACTGTTCTACTTAGTTCTCTCCCACCCCTTCCAGGCTGGTTTGCTAGCTTCTTAGCATCTCCTTCCTTCAACTTGACCTGGCTACTCAGACATCAGGTTTCAGAGCCTGATCTCTGGGAAATGTTTTTGAACTCCTCTTTGACCTCCTTAAGACTGGGTCAAGTGCTTCAATGTACCCTCTGATACCTTTTTCCACCATAGCATTTGTCACTTCATATAGTATTATTGTTGCCTGTTTACTAGACATAAACTTCTTATTCACAATTTCCTAACACATAGTCTGGGGCCTGGCACTTAGTAGGGATGTAATAAATATTGTTTGGATAAGCGAACAGTATTATGAAGTGTCCCCAGTCTAATTAGCTGTAATTAGTCTTCTACATTATTTTTAATGTCTTTGAAGGTATTGGCATTTAATAGCACTAAGGTTCACCCAGTGTTTGGGCACATTCCTTTCTTTTTTTCTTTTGAGTACAGCACGAATGGGTTTTCATAGTTCAGTGTTCAGAAGAAGCCTCCCCTTTACTTTCTCATGGGAGACTCAGCTGAGCTTAACACGCCTGGGTGGTGCACCTGATTAGGATAACAGAACCAGAGCTATTACCCAGCTCTGCTGTGTCCGGCTTTATTGCCCTATTCAACTGCTTATACGGCTCTTACCAGAACTTCATAGAGGCTTCTGATTATTTTTTAACTTACCTGCCCTCAGACTCAGTGGAGGTTAATTTAACAGTCTCATCCTCTCCCTACACGGTGCTGTTAGCTAATAATATGTTTGAAAAGAATTCTCTAACCTAACAACCTCCCCATATCTGTTTAAACTTTGTTGTTGAGACATTTGTGGAGCTGGCTCTTATTTATGATTTCCTCTTAGTATTTTGCTAATACCATAGTAAGGAATTGGCCCTTGTGTACAGAATGAGGTACTTTTCTTTTGGTGGTTTCTGACCAGCTGGCAGTATCTGGCCCATAAAAAGCAGCCCTTACCCCCACTCCACACTTCTCTAGCCATTCCTTTCCTGGTTCTCTTGTTTCCTGAATATGTATTTCCCAGGTGCTCTTTTGGGCCTTGTCTTCTCTTCATCTTCATCTTAAAACAATTGCAAAGATTATTGACAAATTTTACTTCTTGGTTATCATCTCAGATTGCAGTTGCTTCTTGCACATCCCATAAACCTGAGAGTGAGGCTTAGATAACTCAGGTACCTTATACGTCAACTGATTAAGCGGGGCTCTTTCCCCTTCCTTCACTGAAGTTTTGAGTTGCTCCTGTATTTGTAGTTTTTGAAGACTGTCACTATCACTGCTGTCATCTGGGCTCTGAGCCTGGCCAGATCATGCCAGTTCTAGTTCCCGTAACACCTCCTGAATCTCTCTATGATGCACACCCTACCACGGTCAGTTCAGGAATGAATTTTCTCTGACCTGCTCACCACTCTTCCATCTGGCCTCATCCTCCAATGCCTTGTGAAGGTGCACATTCACAGGGAGCCTCGGGTGCTTGTCTTTCCTAGCTCTGCAATACTAACCACCTGTTGCAAATTGCATAGCCCTTAACATTCCTATCAGTTCTGCCCCTCTTTATCAGGACCTGGCAGTGCCTTTTCATGTGAATTCTCTGATTGTAAAACTTAAGCACCAGATGAAGATTTTTTGTAACTTTCTTTCAAAATTGTTCCAAGTTTAAATAGACCCTTGGCTTTCAGCTTTTATCTACTGTTTAAAAGCAGTGCAGTGTTTTTTGACAGGGGACCATGGGCTCTTAAATACTGGCGCCCCTCTAGAAAGATCCAAGAATCATTTGGAATTGTTATGACTTTGTTGACAGTCTTAAGTGAGTAGGCCATGGGACCAAGGTCAAAGTTCACAATAACTTGCATGTGTGTGAGGTGCGAAGTAAATGTATGCATGTGCCAATACCATGAGAAAGTATTATGAACAATACGCATGCGTGGGCATAATAAAAGGACAAGTACATACGCCCGAGGACGCGCTTCACCCGCTTGTAATGCAATAAGCTGCTGTTTTGCTCCATGTCAGCTCCTCACGCATTATGTCAGCTCCTTGTGCATTTTTTTCCAGTTGGGAAGCTCACCTCTTCGCATACCCTCTCCAGCCTCCCACGGCTGACAAACCTAAACCAGTATTTCTCATTATTTCTAAGGCTGCAGTTTTGCACATGCTACTTCCTTGTACCCCAAAACTATTTGGATTCCCGCTGCTTTCAGAATGTTTACCTAAGTTCCAGATAGTCTGGCATTCTGAGTGTATTACATATTGGCTTAGAACTACGTTTCCAACCTCATAACCTGCTATTTTACACCATATTACTGGTATACCTCCTGTCACAGCCAGATAGGTGTATCTGAGGCCCGCTGGTCTGGGGTGCCCTGTTCATTCCCTCCCCCACACCCTTCATCCTCTACGTCATAAACTCTTCAGTTCCAGCTCCATCCTAAGCCTTCTCTGGCATGCCCAGATGAAAATAATACCACACTTATCAACTCTAACACCTAAAACTTTGTACAATGGAATGATAGTTTTTTCTGTGCACTGCTCCTACTCACTGGATGTTCTCACAGCAGGACTTTATATCCCTACAGCATCCAGCACATAATAAGCACTTGCTATTTTTTTGATGAAAAAATTGTCACTTAATCAGTTGCCACCTGTGATCCACCTGTTTGTAAGTTGAGAGTACTGTGGATTCATTGGTTTAGCTCCACACTATGAAAGTCTTCTTTGTGGAAAAACTTGTTCATAAAGGTGAAATTTCCCTTAGCTCACCATGATTCTGTTCCTCTAAACTTCTAACTCATTTTGAAGTTTACAGGTAGGGCATGAGAGTCAAAGTGAGCCTGTGGGCATATATATTTTTACTTGATAAGTGTAGACATTTACTGGTATATTGAGAAGATGATCAGACTAGGACTCAGAATACAGACCTAAATTTGAGTTCTACATTTCCACCTAAGCTTAGATAAGTCATTTAAAATCTCTTGGTCTTAGTTTCCTCTATAAGGGAAAAGTTGCATAAGATAGTTTCAGGTATCAGTTTGGAATGAAAAAGCCTATATAAGTGATTTTGAACGGGAGGCTGCAAACTTTTTCTTTAAAGGACCTGATAATATTTTAGGCCTTGCTAGCCATAGACTGTTGCAGCTCCTCGACTCTGCTATTAGTAGCTTGAAAGTGGCCATAAACAATATGTAAACTAGCGTTTCAGTATTTTATTTATGAGAACATTACTATATAGTTTCATTTTTATGAAATTATAAAACAATCAATAAGTATCTGTGCTTGAAAAAAGCTCAAAATTATGTCTGCCTCTAGGATGGTGGGTGTGGGTGTTGACTGGGTAGGGACATGAGAGACATTCATAGGGTGATAGTAATGTTCTCTATCTTGATAGTGGCTTGGATCATATAGGCTGAACTCAAGTAATGGTACATTGGAAGTTTGTGCATTTCACTGAATATAATTTGCTTTCTCAATTTTAGTTAATATGCATGGAGTGTTTAAGGGTAAAGTGTATGGACATCTGCAACATGAAATGCATTAAAAACAGATGGTGAATAGATATAAGATATATATAGTAGACTACTGTAGAATCTAGGTGGGTTTATTGATGTTCACTTACATTTCTTCTAACCTTTCTATGTATTTGCAAATATTCCTAATTAAATGTTGCAGAAAAAATAATAAATGTATATATTGATTTTTTCCTTGACTGCCTTCTACCAGTCACGGATTCTTTCCTGCAGATAATGATTGCTTGTCAGTTTTTCTACCAGTGCTTTTCCAACACGATTATGTACGTCTGTCTGTATATGTCTGTATGTGTGTGTGTATATATGGGTCTATGTGGAATGTGTAGGAATAATTTTCTTTTCCACTTTTACATGAGTTATTGGAAGAATATATGTTCTTGAACTTATTTTTTCCCACTTAATGTCTTGATTGTGTTTCCTTGTCTCTCTATATATATATTATGCATGTGTGTCTCCTTTGAATCATTGCAAAATATTCCACAGTGTAGGGATATATATCCAAGTTTATATATGTGTATATATATATATATATGTATTTCTTGGTGATATATATTTAGATTTTTCAATTTTTCTCTTACAAATTGCTGCAGTGCAATTTGTAAAAGATAAAACCTATTTCTCTAGGGTAGACACTGAGAAATGGAATCACCAGTTTGTAGTAGTATATGTTTATTTGTATATTAATAGATTGTCCTCCTGTAAAGCTGTACCAGTAGTCCCTCCAGCAGAGATTAAATTACCTGTTTATTTTCAACTTTCTGAGCATTGATTATCACTTTAAATTTTTTTCTTTGCTAATTTGATAGGATGCTGGTATCTGGTTGGGTTAATTTGTAGTGTCTCTTGTGACTGCAACTGAGCATATTTTTATGCTTACACTATTTCCATTTCTTTACAGTCATGTGTTCATCATCTTGCTCTCTTTTGTCTTATAATTCCTTTATTTTAGAAATTGTACTTGTTTTAAATTAATATTTTCATTTTATGGGCTTTTCCTAATCATTTATCCCAAAATATTTTGCATAATCTGCCATTCCTCACCATTTCAATTGCCAAATGTGTTACATGCAAAACTGCATTTTATATGGATCCTTTCCTAGACAATGTTCTGTTTTGTCAATTTCTACCTCTATTCTGTGCTATTATAACACTGTGGTATGTAACCTCTATGTGTTTGTAAAATAAAATAAAAGTGTGAAGATTGTGTGAGTACCGTCTCTCCAATTTTGTCATCTGTGTAGTATTAGCCTTATAAAAAACCATTTAGGTAAAATTGCAGAAAAGGAAAATATGTGTAGAAAAATAATGTATTTCTCGAAAATTGGGAGAATCATCTAAAGGCATTTGGACATGAGAGATAGAGCTCTATTTATTTTTTCTAAGAATTTCTGATTTGAAAACATTAACCAGCTCTTACTTAGACATTACCAGTAGGTCTTACTGGTTTCTCTTCTCACCGTTGTTTTATATGTTTTTCTTGTCTCAGATTTTTTAAAATACAACTTTAAAAAATGAAAAACATACAATTACATTAAATTTATGGAATTTAGTCCATGAGATTTGTCCTTTTTCTCATGTTAGACATATAATATATAAGAAAATTTTCTCCCCCAACCAAAAGAACAAAAAAATTATGCCTCTAGAGGGCAGCATTCCTCATACAAGTATGAAATATATAAAAGAATTCCACTGTCCAAGAAGTTTAAGAGACAAAAGATAAATAAGCTTTTACAAGTTTCTTTCTTGTAAGATGTCTCAGAATCTTTAACATACCATTGTGCTTTATGAATCATCAATAGGCCACTATTATGGTACACAGTGTTTCTTCAAACTTAATCACAGAAACCTTTCTTCAAGGGCCATCTCTAGTGACTACTACAGAATGCATTTGGAAACAATCTAGTAGACAAATTCTCTAATTGACAAGTTTCAATTCCTTTTTTTATTCATAGAGTTGCTCCTCTGATTTTTAAAAAAGGTCTTTAGACATCCCCCTCTATTCACAGATCATGGCTGAGAATTCAATATGTATTTACACTCATTTATTTTGGGGAAATCAGAAACATGGAGAACTTACGCTTGGCTTGCTCAAAGGAGAACAGTGAAAGAAAGAAAAGAAGGCAAAAGGAAAAGCAAGAAAGAAAGAGAGAGTGAGAGAAAGGCTGGTACTATAACTAGTTGAGAGAGCCCTAACTTTAAAAATCACAAAGCAGTTGAGGTGTGCATAAAAAAACATTTTCATTCTTACCCAAACTCAGAATATTAAATACTTGAACTCCATTAACCTCTTTCCACAGTCCATGTCAGCTGAAATTAAACTTCCTAATTTAAACATCTGTTGTATGCCTGATGAGATATCTATAGATCTCTATAGATGAGATGTTCTTAAATTTTAACTTGTGAGAGAGTGCTTAAACAAAATTACTCCCCTCTTTTGTTGTCATTTGGTCTTTCACTGAAATGATGAAATCAGTTTTAGAATATAGACATGCCCCCACTCCCCAAGTACTCCTGCAGAATACTTGGAGAATAATGGGGGATGAGCCATGACTTCAAATATAATACATGTGTCCAAATGTTTGATTCCTAAATAGCCTTTATCCATAAACAGTGTTTGAATTTTTTTTCTTTTTAATTTGTCATGACTATGAGGCATGCCACAAAGACAATGCAAGTACAGGCATACCTTGGAAACACTGCAGGCTCAATTCCAGTCTACTACAATGAAGTCAATGTTGCAACAATGCAAGTCACAGGAGTTTTGGGGTTTCCTAGTACATATAAAGTTATAGTTACAATATACTATAGCCTATTCAGTGCACAATAACTTTATGTCTAAAAATTATACATAACTTGATCAAAAAATACTTTATTGTTAAAAAATGCTAATCACCCACTGAGCTGACAGTGAGCTGTAATCTTTCTGCTGGTGGAGGATCTTGCCTCCATGTTGGTGGCGGCTGACTGACCAGGGCGGTGTTTGCTGGAAGCTGGGGTGGCAGTGGTAATTTCTAAAAATTAAGCAGTGAAGCTTGCTGCATCAATTGGTTCTTCCTTTTACAAGTGTTTTCCCTCTAATGTGTAATGCTGTTTGATAGCACTCTATCCACAGTAAAACTTCTTTCAAATCTGGACTCAATTCTCTCAAACCCTACTGCCACTTTATCAAGTTTATGTAATATTCTAAATCCTTTTTGGTCATTTCAACAATCTTCATAACATCTTCACCAAGAGTAGATTTCATCTCAAAAATAACTGTCTTTGTTCATCCATAAGGAGCATCTCTTCACTCATTCACATTTTATCCTGAGATTGCAGCTAATTCAGTCACATCTCCATGCTCCAATTCTGATTCTCATTCTCTTGCTATTTCCACCACATCTGTAGTTCATTCCTCCACTGAAGGTTTGAACTCCTCAAAAAGTCATCCAGGAGGATTGGAATCAATATCTTTCAAACTCCTGTTAGTGTTGATACTTTGACCTCTTCCCACAAGTCACAAATGTTTTTAATGTCATCTAGAATGGGGAACCATTTCCAGAAGGTTTTCACTTTACTTGGAACAGATTTATCAGAGGAAATTCTACCTATGGCAGCTGTAGCCTTGCAAAACATATCTTAAATAATAAGACTTGAGAGTTGTAGTCACTCTATCCATGGGTTGCAGAACATATGTTTTTTTAGCAGGCACATAACATTAATCTCCATCAGAGCTTTTGGGTAATCATTTGCATTGCCAATGAGCAAAAATATTTTGAAAGGAATCTTTTTGTTTTTTTCTGAGGTCTCAACTGTGAGCTTAAAATATTCAATAAGCCATGTTGTCAATAGATGTGTTCTCATCTAGGCTTTGTTGTTCCATTCATAGAACACAGGAGAGCAGACTGAACATAATTCTTCAGGGCCTGATGGTTTTCAGAATGCTGGATAAGTACTGGCTTCAACTTAAAGTCACCAGCAATGTTAGACCCGAATGAATGTCCTAGATGGCATCTTCCAATATAAGGCTGTTCCATCAACACTGAAAATCTGTCATTTAGTGTGAACCCCAAAATGAATTCTCTTATTGAGGTCTTGAGGCTGACTTGCTGCACTTTCTCCATCAGCCTTTATTGTTTCTCCTTGTACTATTTTGTTAAGGAGATTGTGTCTTTCCTTAAACCTCATCAGCGAACCTCTGCTAGCTTCAAACTTTTCTTCTGCAGCTTTCTCACCTCTCTCAGTGCTCAAAGAATTAAAGAGAATTAGGGCCTTGCTCTAGATTAGGTTTTGGATTAAGGGAATGCTGTGGCTTAGATTTTTTATCTAGAACAATAAAGCCTTCTCCGTATCAACAATTAGCCTGTTTCACTTTCTTCTTATTTGTGTATTCACTGGAGTAGCACTGTAAATTTCCTTCAAGAAATTTCCTTTGCTCACAATTTGGCTCATTTGCACAAGAGGCCTAGTTTTCAGTCTATCTCAGCTTCAGCATATCTTCCTCACTGCACTTAATTGTTTCTAGCTTTTGATTTAAAGTGAGAAATATGCAACTCTTACTTTCACTCGAACACTGGGACCACTGTAGGGTTATTAATTACCCTGATTACAATATTGTTGTGTATTAAGGAATAGGGAGGTCTGAAGAGAGGGAGACAGATGGGAGAATGAACAATTTGTGGAGCAGCCAGAACACACAGCATTTACCAATTATGTTTGCCATCTTAAATGGGTGTGGTTTTTGGCACCCCAAAACAATTGCCATAGTAACATCAAGGATTACTGATCACAGATTACCACAACAAGTATAATAATAATGAAAAATTTTGAAATATTGCAAGAATTGCTAAAATGTAACATAAAGACATGAAGTGAGCAGATGCTGTGATAGCGCTGCCACTGGCAAAGTGAAGTGAGACTAGAAGAAAACAATGAACCAATTTTAACATGAATAATAATCACAATTATCTCTGGTAAAGCAAAATTTAGAAACTATTACTTATATAAAAATATTTTAAACAAAAAAAGTAGACAATATTAAGAGACATTTTCAGGAAATACATAGTAAATTTTCATAAGAAGTTTCCTAATTCAAAAGAGAAGCAACAAACTTATTCACCTGAGATCAGAATTAAATGTCCAACAAACATTTTTAAAAGATCTATAAAGGATCTGGGCTTATTAATCTAGTGAGCTATAAAATGGTATGGATTCTTGCAAAAAGAAAGAGAGGGAGGGAGAGAGATATGAAAGAAAGAAAGGAAGGATGGAAGGAAGGAAGGATGGAAGGAAGGAATGATGGAAGGAAGGAAAGAGGGAAGAAACCACATTTAAGTAGAGAGATGGTAAATAAATTATTTCAATTATAGATATTTTATTAGAAAATTATGAGGAATACTAAAACAGATATTATAGAAAAAGTAGAAGGCCTTCAATTAATCCACCAAACAACTCTCCATCATATGGAAGACATGTCTAAAAATATCAAAAGTCAGTAGATTCAAAATATGAGAAATTACTTTTCTTTTAGCTTTAGATAAGCCATGTGATACAAGAGACACTACCAAAGTACAACTTTAGACGAATTTTGTTTGAAAGAACTTCCAAACTTAAGAATAAATGTCAATATATACCTTAAAAAATCAAAATTTTAGCATGGATTATTTTTCATCTTTTACACGGCCAAAGAATTTCAGCTATATATTAAAATATTAGTCTCTGTCTCAATAGACAGCTCCAGCCATGTTAGGTTAAAAAGCTACACTTATTGGATTTTTAAAAGAAGAAACTGATACTCCTCTCATTGCTCTGCTCCATAATATGATATACATAGAGTAGATTTGTGAGGCGGTGAGTATAGTTCAGCGATAGAGTGTGTGCCTAGCATGCACAAGGTCCTGGGTTCAATCCCCAGTGCCATCATCAAAAACAAACAAACATACAAATAAACCTAATTACCTCCCCTTCAAAAAATAGAATGAAAAAATTTTTGTGCTCAGCATTCTAAAGCTATGAAAAGTAGCATTTATTAAGTTGTTAAAACTGATAAGTATGTACATGAAAATAATAAGAATCCTAGCCAGCTTGCAAAACTATTGGAAAAATAGAAAACAATACATTTAAGAATGTTGTGTATCTTGCTCAGTTGAGTAGAGGAAGAAGTTCACAAAGATTTACTGTATTATTAACACTGATCAAGAAAGTATTTTTTTCAATATTCAATAATCAAAGACAAAAATGGCAGTGCTTATGTTTTTTCACTGGTATCTCAGTACAGGTAAACAAGCATGGCTTGAAGTACCAAAGAAAGAAAAATTGTACCTACGACCTAGTTACACAGGTACAGACATTTATGTTGAAATTGAAAGTTCTCATAATTGTGGGAGCCAATGATGGGTTAACAAATTGTAACAGATCCCAGCCGCTTATCTCCTTAAAGGAGATGTGCTTAGTAACTGCCTTGAGGTTTTAGCAATGCCCAAGGCCCCTGGCTATAAACGCTGGGCGTGCCTGCTGTTAGTCTTCTATCCCCAAAACAGCCTTGGGCTGGAATGGTAAAAAGCTGTAGACTCAGAGGTGAGAAGGCTGGTTAGCCAATGACCGGAAAGGTACCCTGAGGGGGGCAACATAAGACAGGCACGGCCGCCTGAGTCCAAATTGTTAAACAGCTGATTCTCATACGTTCCGCCCAGATAAGCTGAAAGGCTCAACACAAACAGGATTCACCAAAGAGTCTTCTGACCTTGAGCCAAACACCAACTATAAACAAAGCCTTTGTGCTCATTGTGATCCGAACATATCCTTTCCTAAATTCCTGCATTCCTCCTTTGAGTGTACTCAACAAATGTGGGAGATTTGAGAGGCTCCAGGTTCCCAACTCCCTCTCGCTCTCTTGACTTTTCCACAGTCTTGAGTAATTAATTCCATCTCGGTGGGACTTCTGCTGGCCAGAACCCACAACTGGTGACGAACCCACTATAATATGAATTGATAACAAAGATTTTACATTTTTCTCTAACATGAACCAATATACAGAATATTTTATTTACAATGCAGAGTGTTGTAAAAATTGGCTGCAAAAATAATCAGAAATAGTTGAACAGTTTGTTGTTTTGACCGAATTTAAAGTTGTTCAATTTATGCAATATCATTAGGAAATGATGTTAATAACGCTAAGTTGACACAAGAATTAGTGAATTTGCTTAATTTAAGTAGCACAGATTTGAAACTGTTAAACTTTTGCTTCAAATTCTAAAAAAACATGAACAAGTTTTATCAAATTAGATAAAAATACTAAAAGAAAAAACTTGGGCACTTAATTCAGATATTGAAAAGTATAAGTTTCTTTGGAGCAACTTAGTCATGTGAATCTGCATTTTCAACCATAAATTGAAGTCTAAACTAAGATCAAGCATTTTGATGCAAATTTGGTGATCCAATCAGGATGTAAAAGATCTACTAGTGTGAAGGAAAAGCCGGGCTGGTCTAAAAAGATAACTCACAAATCTATGTATCAGTATACTGATCTGAGTTCTGCTGGACTAACTTGTAAATCTAAGTTAATTAGTGTTGGTTTGCTGTTCATGTTTATTTTTGCTAGCCAGCTGGGTTTTCGAAGATATATATCTGGCTTTGGAATGGTGGTTTGCTGCCTCCCCGCCTCCACTTTTGTGATGATAATGCTGCTAAAGCTGTTCCATGCCTATTGGCCGAATACCCCAAACTTGCACTTTACCCTATAAAACCTCATGCGCACGTCTTGGAGGTTCTCAGAGCTTCGGAGCAGAAGCCCCTCTGAGCCCGCTGGCGTAATATATCTGAGTGCTCCAACCCTTCGAGTGGTGCTTGTTTCTTGACTGGCCGGTCGTTTCCATAACACTCTGGGAAGAGAGAACTTGAAACTGGTCTTGAGGGCAGAGCTGTTCTCCCCTGGCCTTCCATGCTTCATGTTTTACACAGGGCTTCGGGGAAGTGAAACGGCCCCGGCCAAGTAAGACCTGCTGTGCACCCACCTCAGTCCTGTCTCTGAGGCAGACAGACTGGCTCCCAGCCTCAAGGCCAAGTTTGGGCACCTGAATGGTCCCTTGGAGGCATCCCATCAGTTCTCAGGAAGAAGTCTGGCTGCTTCCACCCCATGGCCCTCCCTCCCACGGTGCTGGCCTCAGGAAGTTTCTTTATTTGGGGAAGGGGGCAGCCTACCCCCTACCCCAGCCCTCACCTTGCTCTCACCCAGGCTGGTGCTTTCTCTGCCAGTCAGAGTCTGGAAAGCCATCCCTTTTCAGTTAGGTCTCTTCTGAGATGGATTTGCTTCCACTCAATTCTAGGCGAGGATGCACCATGGAATGCACTGGGTAAGAGAACCAAAATTTATAGTTTCTTCTGTGAGGATTTCTGTTAATCTACTGGGGCTGGGCTGTGTGTAGTTTGCTACAGCTATTGGTGTGAGAGGCTAAAGCCACCTGTGTGTCCCTGTTTTCATCTCCCCACTGTCTTTGGGTTTTCCCTAGCACTACTGAGACATTTACTTCTTTTAGTTTTATTCCTGTTATCACACAGGGGCCCTAATGACATGGAGGTAAGGTGTTGGGGTAGCGGGACAGAGCAGGGCATCTATACTCCTGTGATTAGTTCTCATTGAGCCTGTGCCCTGAGCTGTGACCTCCACAAGTGTGTCTCTTTCCCCCCACCCCAATTTGGGTGACACAGAAGATATTTCCCTTCCCCCAGGTTGGTTAGGCTCTGGTAAAATAATTTCTCATTAAAAAAAAAACACAACCCCCACAATGGAACAGAATGTTCTGGGTGTATTTCAATAGAGATATTTTCTCCTTTACTGGCAGGAAGCATGAGGGGTTCTTCTCTGATCTTCACTCTGAGAACAGTGCATGGTCCTGGAGGTAAAATGCATATAAAAGAGCAGAGGGCCCCTCTGACTGGCCCCCTGGAGTTGTCACACTCAGACTTCCCCATGCTGAGCCTCCTGATGGTCACAGGGAGCTTTGAAATCTGCCTGCCCCAGCGGGTCTTACAGCAGTGGGTTCTGCCCTGGGAGATGTGACTCTCCGAGCCTGCCCGGCTGCCTTTCTGGGTTGGGAGTAGCTTTTCCCCTCAGTTTTCTGGTGGATCTAAGAAGAGCAGTGGGTTTGCAGCTCCCTCAGCTCTGGTGTTGTTTTCAGGAAATAAGGAGCAATTTCTGAGCTCCTCACAAGCTGGACCAGAGGCTGGAAGCCTGCCCTCCTCTCCCTCCATGCAGACAATCAGTGGCTGTGGTTTTAGCCGAGTTTCTGAAGCTGTGGATTTAAACACACACATCCCAGCCCCCACAGGAGCACACAGTCCCATAAATCCCTACAATTTCCACTGGTAACTACGGAGCTGATGGGGACACGGGTTTCGGGGCTGCAGAGGCCTGACTGCATGACTTGCTCCATGGCTTATTTACGTGGTTGTTCTGGGCCTTGTCTGAAGTGGCTCGCTTACCATACCTGGTACATGGGAAATATAAAATAAGTACTAGAACCTCCAGTTTTGCTCCCTCCAGGGCCTTCCAACATAAAAAGCAATAAGTGAACTCAGACGGCCTAGTCACCACAATGAGGTCCAACCAGCCTGGCTCTCCTGAGTGACTAGCACTGACTTGCACGTTAACTCTGAACAGTAGGAGAACCGCCTTCCTCTAACTGGGCCTCTCCCCACACCAGGCACGCCCTCAGCTGAGACGGGGCCAACTCCCCCATTGAGGTGTGTGCTGGTGGCTTCAGTGTGACCTGGCCCTGCTGGGACATGAACCTGCAGTGAGTGAGGTGGAGGGTCAGGAGGAGGGGAGTCCCTGCTCGGGCGGCAGGGGACCCAGCAGTACTCTGCCCGGCCTGGTGCCTGGGGCTCCCCAAAACCTCCCACGGCCCCCGGTTCAGCTCTGGTCCAGGCCACTCCACGTACTCTCCCAGTATCTTTTCATTAAGTCCCTGTTTTGCTTTTATCAGCCAGAGGTGGCTTCTGTTGCTTGTTCAGTGAAACAGTGCATCGGGAAACCAGACTATTTCTAAGATCAGTAAAATACCAACCTCTGTCAGCTTGTGGGGCAGACCGTGCAGCACAAATTCCCCCACAGGGCTGTGTGAACGGCTTACGTGAAGGGTCCACATCATCTGTCTTCAGAGTTACAGAAGCTGGTGGTTCAGGTAAAATCTCAGGGAGGGATTGAGGAATCCAAAGCTGGTTGTTTTCAAAGACTAACTGGTCGGACCAGACCACTGAGCTGTGGTCAGAAGCCTGGCTCAATGTCACGCAGACTCAGCACCCTAAGTGCCGGGTGGGGCCAGTGCTGTTCCCTTTGCAGGCTCTCGTTTGGGAGTCACTGTAGCCCCTAAAATGCAGCAGGGAATCCAGCCTCCTGAGCCCCCATCCTGAGTGTTCCATGACACAAATCCTGGGAGTGTTTTTCATCTTTGTTTAGGAGGATGAAGTTGGGGCAAGAGGAGACATAAATTCACACTTAGTGACACCAAGTCACAGCCAGTACCTCCTCCTCGGAGAGCTATGTGCTCCCACAGTGGTGGCTGGGAGCTGGGCAGAGCCCCTCCGCTGGTCCCAGAGGGAATCGCTCCTCTAGCTGTAACTGATGGGTTGGACAACAGATCCAGAGGGAGACAGAGAATGTTTCCTGGGAATTTGGAACTGACACACAGAAATCAAGTTCACTCATCTGGGGATTGGGAGGAGGGTGGAAATCAAATGAAACAGAGCAGAAGAGGAAGTTACAAGTGAATGAGAGAGAGAGGCAGAGAGACTGAGAGCAAATAGTGAGAAGGAAAGAAAACAATCAGGGGACAGAGGAATTCCAGCTCCTGACTGTCTAGTGTGTCCCAGCCCATCAACGACCCTGCGGGATGGTTAACATCATTCCAGTTTTGCAGATTAGGAAACAGGCTGAAAGAGATGGGGGTTGGCTTCGGGTTCACAGTTAATTTAAGTGCCACTGGACCCCTCAATTCCCATTGCCTGAAGGCACCATGATACTCAAGGGACCCTGCTGTGCTGACAGCCCAGCACCCTGAACAAAGGGCCTCTGTGGGAGTGGGAACCCCTCTGAGTGTGGAGAGTTCCCTGCACCGAGATGTCATGCATCAGCTGGCTCCCGCTCACCCCAGGTTAACGTCTCCCCAGCTGTGCAGTCTCCCGACCCGCTTCCCTCCCTGCCAGGCACCCCCGTCCTTACCACCGAGTGTACTGCAGGAATTCAGGCACAGGGATGCCCGAAGCAACACGAGCTCACCGGCTGTACAAACAGCAGACTCCCAGCCCCAACTGGGCTTCATGGGGTTAGTAGGCGTCCTCAACTTTCATGTATCTAAGGCAATCTGCTTCTTCAGCTGGAGGCTATAGAGAAAAATAAAAGGTCCAAAACATCGTTCAGTGAGGAATTCCTCCAAGGACCTGACTCCAGAGTCTACAACCAGGTGTGCTGGCCGCTCCTACCCCCGGACTTGGGGTGAAGTGATCAGCACAACCCCCGGTGGCCCAGCTCCTTGGCTTGGCTGCCAAGAGGGGGCTGTGGGAATGGGTAAGGCCAGGGCACTTAGGAAGAGCACAGAGGCCCTGTCCTCACCCCTCCGCACTTGTAAGCCCTTCCCCAAATATCAAGGCATCGGGCAGAGAGCAACCACCACAATAAGGAGATGCTCCCATCTCTTCACTCACTCCTCTCTGTTCACTTACGTGCTGAGCATCCACTGGGTCACAGGACATGACACACAGGATGGCCGATGGAACAGGCTTGTTCCTCCCCCCTGGACCCTGTTCAATCTGATGGAAGAATGATCACTCATAAACGGTTTCTCAAAAGGATACATAGACCGAAGACAAACTGCAAAGTGAATCAAATTTTAAAATATATATGAAGATTCCCCAGTCCCCCGCCTAAGGTTAACAGCATAAAGCTAAATGATCTTGCCTTTGATCAGCAAGGAAGTGGTCACCCCCTCTCAGGAGGAAAGGAGAGTTATTCTTTGAGCAGGACACAGAAGTGCTCCATCGGATTGGACCCGGGCCTCTGCATTCATTCAGCAAATCTGTATAAGCTCCTACTCTGTATGGGAATCTAGTAACTAAACCCGTTCCCAAGGCTCTTGGGCTTTATTAGTCAACAAAATAGACAATACTCTCCATCACTGGGAGCTCAGAGTTTTAGTAGAGGAAACAGGCAGCATGTTGGAGGTAGCAAGAGCTTGGGAAAAAGAAGAGGGAGATGAGCAAACTCAGGTGATGGTGGTGGGGTGGGAGGCAGGCAGGAGGGAATAAGGCAATCCTGGCAGATCTCACAGAGTAATGAACTTGAAGCAGAATAGTTCCAGAAGAAGAAGGAAGAGCAGGGGCCAGAGGCCCCCAAATTGAGGGAGAGAGTGTGGGCAGAGGGGCAGAGCACTCCGGGTCCTGGAAGCCTTTGTGACATCTTTGGCTCTTAATGAAATGGTGAACATTTTAGTGAGTTTTGATGGGATGGGTGATGTCCAATTTATGCTTTGGATTTGTTTTTTTGGGGGGATGGTAACTTATTTATTTTAATGAAAGTGCTGGGGATTGAACCCTGGATCTCATGCATGCTAAGCATGCGCTATACCACTGAGCTACAGTCACCTCCTCAATGTATGCTTTTAAAGGCTCCCTCTGACTCTATATGGATGAGAGATTGTATAAAAGCAAAGATGGAAGAAAGAGGCTATTTGGTGTCCAAGAAGGGGCTGAAGGTGGCTCTTATGAGGACAGGGAGCAGGGAGCAGATGGTTAATGAAGACAGAGTAGCCAGAATTTTCTAACAAGCTGGATTTGCTGTGTGTGTGTGTAAGAGAAAGAGAGAGAAAGAACATGGTTTGAACATCTGGACCTGGACAATGGAAGGGATGTCCTCTCCATCCACAGGGGATGGGACAAGGTGAGGCTGAGCAGGTGGAAAGAGGCTGGAATCAGCTCAGTTCTTCAATGTCATGGTTAAGGGGTCTATTAGATATTGCCACAGAAATGTCTAATAGGTAGAGGAGTCTGTTTTTTTTTCTTTTTAACATTTAAAAACTATAATTTACATATATTAATTGTATTATGCGAATGATTTTGGAATTTTACTTCATGCCAAGGTATAGGTTATACATAGCCAAATGGAAAATATATCAGAAAAGGGGAGAAATGAGGGCTTTCACATAAACTGACTGCCCATAACGTGGGTAAAATTTCAATAAAACCAGTCTTCAGTGCAAAAACCTCATCTTGGTGTTACATAAAAATAAATGAAAAAAGACTATCTTGATGTATCATTATTTCATGTTACATAATAGCCCCAAACAAACACACTGTTTAACTATGAGGCTTGTAGAAATACTATTTGCTTTATTCACATAAATACAGAAATGCAGAAATATTTTAAGGTAGAATAAGCATCTTAGTGGAAATAATAGAGATTTGAGCATTTTACATGGTATATATGGACTGATTCAAAATTTGGAAAAGTAACTTACATAGTAGAACATATGTATGAATGTGAAAGCAAGATGAATGAAAGAAAAAGAATATGTGTCTCAGGGAGAGGGGTCCAAATGGAAAGGACAAATCAGGGAGTTTTTGACAAATCGAGAAATTGATGGCATGTCAATTTTCAAGGCTGGTTTCTTCCACCTAAGTTATAGCAGAGAGAGAGAGGAGAGACCCAGGACCCAACTCTGTGGTACACCCACAGTAAATGTTTGGAAGAAAGCGGAGACATTGGCAAAGGACCAGCCAGTGGACCAAAATCAGAAAGCAGACAGAGCGATAGGCTGGAGGCCAAGTAAAGCAGGAACATGGGGGAGGAGTGATGAAAGAGCTGGGACAAATGCTGCCGAGGGGCCACGCATGATGAGGACTGAAAACTGACCACTATATTTAGCAACGTGGGGTCACTGATGACCTTGACAGAGCAGTTTCCATAGAGCGAGGGATCAGGGGAAAAGCCAGAGTGGGTGTAAAAAGGGATGGCTCAAGAGAAGATGCAGACAGTGAATATAAACAACTCCTTAAAGATTTTCTGCAAAGACATGGGGTGGCAATTAGTGGGGGTGAATTAGGGTCAAGGAGTGTTGTTGGTTTATCCTAAGAGGATGGACGTTTATATAGTGATAGGAGCCAACAAGCAGAAGAACAAAATAGATGAGGTAGTGAGAGAGAGGATAGTTTTGGGAGTGATAGCCTGGAGAAGATAGGAGGAACAGGGCCCCGGGGACTTTTGGAGAAACTGGCTTTCAATGTCACCTGTAATAAGAGGTAGGGCAGTGAGAGTGAGTTCACAGACATCTGAAAGCAAGCAGATGTGCTGGGAGTTGCTGGTGAAAGTTCTCTTCTGTTGGCTTCAGTTTGCTTGGTTAAAGTAAAAAAGTAAACTCACCAGCTGAGGAACGAGGAGGAAGAAAGAGTTATTGGAGTCATAAGCAGAAGATACGAAAGAGCCTTCAGGGACAATGGGACAGTGAAAAGAGCAGGGGGAGATGGGGTGAGTGTGCTCCCAGAAAGTCACATTTTATCTTTGAGGTCCACAAAAGTGTGATTGCCCTTCCTGCTGTCTACGAAATAAAAATTAAGTATAGCTCAGGGAAAATGCTACTTCATTCTAACAGGATGCCTGTTTCTCAGGAATGGTCATCTTAAACTGAAAACATTACAAAAAATGTTGAAAAGATGAACTTGTGTACCTAAAGACCCACTGTTTTCTATAAATTTGGTTACTATTTATTTCCCGTAGCAATAACACATAACCGATACTGCCTAGGATGGAGGTACACCGATGCTTAAAAGGAAATGAGATCTGTATCCTTTTCCTAAACTCCATGGCTTCCTTAATATCCAGTTCCCCTTGGAATTTAGGGATGTCTGGTATAAGAAGTGAGAAACAGTGTGAGAAAAACCCAGCTCAGATTTACACAGCAAAACCTCAGCTCAGAAGTATACAGCCATCAAAAATTTTTAGAAGCAAAACTCCGTAACTACTCTTAAAGGCTTTTGCAAACCTGGGCCTGCCCAGATGTTTCCATACTGGAAAGGTACTCCAGTCACTTGCCCGGTATGGGAACCAGAGACTGGCCAGCCATTTCCGTAAAAGCCAGAGAGTAAATATTTTCAGTTTGGCAGATCATTTTGTTGTAACCATGCAGGTCTGCAATAAGAAAGCTAAGAGCACTGGGAGACAGGAAGCAAATGGGCATGCCCACACCCTCCCTTCCACTCAGGGCAGCTTCTCTGTGGTGGGGAGCTTTGCCACAATCACTTGTTTCTTTGTTTCCAATGGTTTCTTTGTTTCCATTGGTTTCTTTGTTTCCACCTTACTGCTCAAGCTCAGAACTTCAGGTGGGTCTGGTCCTTCAGCATCCATGCAGAGAGAAGGCTGAGCGGGGTTGGGGACCCCACCTGATATAGAAGAGATTGCCTGTCACTGTGACATGAGACAATCACACCTTCCGGGGTGAAAGGGAACAAAGACAAGTGAGGGACACAGCAGTGGGACCCCCAGGTCGCCTGCCAGGCTTGCTCTCCCTCCAAGGCCACCCTGGGGGCCTGAGGGGTGCTGGGCCTCAGCTACAGTGATTAGGCTGAGGGGACTCAGGATAAAGGACCCTCCAACTCCTCACCGGGTTCCAAACGCAGCCCCTCTAAGCCCACCCTCTGAGTTTCTGGAACTCAGCTGGAAGAATACAAGATCAGGCCAGACCCAGAGCCCAAGCCAAACACGACAGGGGTCACGTGGGTTGTAACCCTGTGCTCAGTGGGCGGGGACTCCTTGCAAATCTGCAGAAATCCCAGTTCTGCCTCATTCCTGGGAGAAACCCCAGATCTCCTCCTGCTCTGTCTGTTCTTCTCTTGAGGCCATTGTCCTGGAGGGATGCAGAGTCCTTGAACCTGGCCCTCCAAACGTATATAAGCAGCCAGTTCAATAAAACAAATTATGCAGTTTTTCACCTTTGCCAGTTTTTTGATTCCAGAAAGGCTACGGGACTCATTCTCACTGTCTCCTGTGCCCCCACCACTTGGTGGCCCTCTGCTCACGGAAACACGATTTCCCACAACTGCACCCTGCCTCCCAGCTTGTCAGAGGGGAGTGTCCCACAAAGACACAGGTGTTTGTGAGGATCCTGTCCCCCAGCAGAAAGCCTACTCCTGGAGCCACGGATGGGGATCTGGCCTCCTGAGCCACTCAGCTCTAATTCAAAGCCTAAACTGGAGACTGAATGACTTTCTGAGTCACCTGGGATGGAGGGGCCTGATTTTTCTTTCCAGGAATGGATGTAGCGCAGCCTCCATTTTCAGGGCTGACATTCATGATGGATCTAGTTCCCCCCACTGCACCGCAGGAAGGAGAGGCCCTTCCATCCCACAGCTTGGAAACTCAGCCCAGGGGAGTTCTGAAGCACCACATCGCTGCCAGGTCCAGTATCCCTGCAGAGTGGACCCTGACCCTGAATGAGCCCCTTCCCTGGGCCTTCCCTGCCTCAACACGACCACACCCCAGGCTGTGCCAGAGCTCTGGGGCTCTGCGTGTCCAGGGCACACAGGTGGGACCTGAGCCAGGTGTCCCCTGGGCCTCAAGGGGGAGACGTGTGCCTCTGCATCAGGGGAAGGTGACCCCACATGGCAGGCAGGACACTCTCACTATGGACCTCCAGGAGCCCTGGGTACAATTTCCCTGCAGGTGTTAGGAGCCATCATCAGGAGGGCAGGCCCCTCTTTGGGCAGACCATCTTGCTGTCCTGGGCCCACGTGCTGACCACAGGAATCTACACGCTCCCAGGAAACCCCAGGCAGCCTCACAACTTGGTCACTTGGTGGCCTGGGAACCATGGGCTCATTGACCTTCCCATGAGGGTGGTCCTGGCATGCATTGTCTCCAACTGCTCCCGTTAAGATATCCCCCTGGGTTTCTGTGGTCACAGAGCCCACACCAGAAGCTTCCAATCCTGCAGTGACCCCCACAACAGTCAGCTCCCCTGTGCATGTCCAGGGACAAATGACAGCAATTTATTGCCAGGAACCGTGATGAACAAGGGGATGGGATTCCATACTAAGTTCAGGATCCTGGTAACTCACTCTGTACCCCAAAAAGCATCCATGAGAAATGTGTGTATTGGAATGTCTTTGCCCCTAGGAGAGCTGCTCCTCAGGGCTCCTGGGGCCCTCCATCCCCACTCAAGTTTCTCAGGGCCTGGGTCTAAATTTCTATCTCCCTGCTTTGGTGGAAGGCTGCCTGTGTCTTGTGGTCACGGGTCACTTTATTGCATGACTTGGCATGTTCTTAGTGCCCGTCCTCCTCTCCTGCGTCCGATTCCCAAGATGTTCCCACTGGCCCTTGGCTCCCTGTGTGGGTCAGGGGTCCTAAGGCTGCCCCCTTCACTCTCCTCCTCTGCCCCCACCCATGGGTCCACCCCTAGATGGACTGGGAGGTGTTTGTAAGTGAGTCTCACACGAGGACATGACTGAACAAAGCAGGGCCCCTCACTGGGAATCACAACTGCTCCCTTCTCTGAAGAGGACCCCACAGCCCCACAGTGCCTCCCAGGGGTCTACTCAGCACACAGTCCCCCGTTCTGGGCAAGGCGTCTCCCTGGAATCCTTGTTTCCAGAAGGGTCTCACTGTCCTTCAGAGTTTAGAGTTGTTCCAGTGTCCCTGACCACCAGAATGTACAGCATGGACCCATCAGGGACCTGGGGAGACAAGGAAGATATGTGGCCACGGATCTCACAGGACACATCTGCTGGGACCCCAGGACAAAGGGCCGTCCTCCTCCCTTCTCAGGTGTGGATCCCATGGTAACTTTTTGCAGGGAGCCCTACTGGGGAGTGGGGCCCAGGGCAGTTCATGGTGCTCTCTGGGCAGGAAAGACTTGGGTCAGGAGGCCTTGCCTGGTTTCCCTGCTGGGCCAGCTCTGAAAACCTCCAGTTCCTCTGGCTGTGGCTGGAGATCCCCCAAGCCTCAGGGCGGGACCCTTTCTCTCGGCCTCCACTGCCTCCAAAGCCACCCTGGCACTGGCATGGGGAAAGAGCTTTATTGCGTTCTTGTGGCTCAGTTGCCACAGACGGATGCTTCTGGCAGCTGGAGGGAGAGTTAACACTTGCTCAGATGTGACTGGTCAGGCCACTTGACACCCTGTCAAGTAGCCGTAAACATTGGAAAGAAGACTTTCCTGGGAAAGACGGAAGTTGCTTTCAGTAATATGTCTATAGATTTCTTGTTTTTTTTCCTTAAGGACTCATAAAACTTCTCCCAGGTCATTCCTGGTAAGGACCATTATCCAGGGATCAATCAAGAAATGAAGGAGAAGAGGGGTGAGGATATGGGGAGAGAAGAGGGGAGATCAGAGCCCACGGATAGGAGATGCCCCTCCCTCGGGCCACAAACTGGGCAGTGGCTGCTGGCATCCAGCTCTCCTATTCTCAGACCCATTTCATCCGGAGGGCGTTTCCAAAAGAAACAATGGTGGAAGGGCCGTGGAGGACACCTAGACCTCCCAGAATGGACAGCGGGAGCAGAGTCACCATACTGGCTCTGGGCTCTGGAGCCGGGCCTGCAATGGAGACCACAGGTCTTGTGAGAAGCGACTACCAGCGTGTTCAGAGATGTTTTTGGCTCTGTCCCAGATGGAGGGTGCAATCCACAACCTCCAGAAAGAGAGGCCAGGCCCCCCACCTGCCAGGTGGTGTTGCCTTTGTTGGGGAACAGTGATCTTTGGTTGTGAGATGTTTTGCAGCTCTCTCTAAAAACTGCTTTGACTTACATTTGTATCCCAGTCACCAGTTCCAGGGCAACAGAAAAAGCATACCCTACATCCCTTTGCACTCAAATCTTCCCCAAAGAGAAAGTATTTGCCCATGAAAATGCCAGCTGCTCTTCTAAGGCCCCCTAAATACCCAGCAGTGTGGGCGGTGCACTCTTGATCAGGGACAGGAGGAGAGGGACCAGCGGTCCTCTGGCAGGCTTGGCCCGGTGTGGCAGCTGCGCTGTGGGTGCGTGGTGGGGAGGGCCATGCAGGGAATCCTGTTAGAGGGCCCTCTATGCATGCCTGAATCATGGTCTGAGGTTTCATGTAAAGGATTCAGGCGTCCTAACTGGTCAGATACAGCCCCTCACCCTCGGGCTGGAGCCACCGGGAGCTCAGTACCTCTAACAGAGATGTGCCCGGTGTGGGGAAAGGTCATGGGACACTCTGGGGGCAGGGGCAGTGGTTCTGGGGAAGGCAGGGAGTGCAGTGAACGGTGCGGGGAGCAGAGCCCCTTGCTCTGGAGTGAGGGTTCTTGGGGAGACCACAGAGCAAGGCACACACCATCCCCACCATATACCCCAAACTCCCGCCAACACAGGGGCCACTCTGCACCCTCTCACCATGGCTTTCCTGTGAGACCGCACCCAACCTGGCATCTGGCACCCCTGCCCTACCTCCCCTCTTGGGACAGACCCTGTCTTCTTGGAAACTGCCCAGCAGCGCAAATTCAAGGCCGACAGCGGGCCTGGCGGATCTGCACTTCAGGTGCCCTAAACTGGCCAGCCGTGCATGCCTGGGCTCAGTCCTCTATCTTGCCCACCCGCAGCCCGGGTCCACGTCCAGTGCAAGTGGAGGCCACGGAGCCCAGGCTGAGCCCCGCACACGGACGGGTGAGGGTGCCCCCGCCCCGCTGACACGACCACTGTTGGCAGCAATGCCCCAGCCTTCGGCCGGCGCCACCTGCAAGTGAGAACTTCTGCGCGGCCCCACCCATCACAGTCTCGCTCAGCTGCCCCATAAGCCTCCCACCGACCTCCGTCCTGGCCGCGCCCAGGCTCCCATTGTCTCCGCAAGTTCTGCCCTCTCACATCTAGCCTCGGGAGGACGCACGAAGCAAGAGCTAAGAGAGGGCCCCTAGGCGTTGCCATGGCTACAGGCGCCGCGCTCCGCGTGGCCGGCGTGCGCTTCTGGGGCGGGGCGCGGGATCTGGAAATGTGTAGCTGCCAGGGACCATGGCGGTGCTTGCTGCTGGGGATGGCGGCTTGCTTGGCCGGGAGACTAATTCTGGCCTGGTCAGTCGGCGGCCGACATCCTGTCTGGGGTGGCATCCCACAGATGGTAAAAGTATGGCTGTGCCGTCGGCGGGGTGGGTGGACATGAGCCACGGTGGGATCGGGGTTGTGGTGGTGGCCGGGGAGGGGCTGTGGTGCCGGGGAGCAGGTTGGTGTGTGGGGGGACAGGGCTGGGGCACAGCCTCAGGCTTTCCTCCCCCTCAGGCCCTGGGTCTGGGGCCGCGAGTCTGGATCACACTGGGTGGCCACGGCCTCCCGAACCCCCCGGGAAGGGCAGGCGGAGGACCCCTCTTAGATGAAGAGGGGCCTTACCCAGGTTTTGAAGAGCCCCAGAATGAGATGTTGGAATGGGGTGGTTTATCAGCCTTGTTTATCTGCAGGGAAATTTGAGTTCCATCCAGATGTTGATTCCTTCATTAAAACTCAGGAATAAGTCACAAGGGTCAGTGCTGATTAGCAGTTATCTAGGGCTTGACTCAAAATAGACTGTGCGGGGTGTAGGGTTGGTAGATGGGACCCTCCCTCTCGAAGTTAGCAGTCTTCTAGGACTAGAGGCCCCAGATGAGGATTACATCCTCATCTGCAGTAATGGAGGTTCTGGGAAACACACAGAGAAGGGAGGGATGTGGTGGCTGTAACTCATTACAGAAGCTAGGACCCTTGCCTGGCTCTTGTGTAGAAGAGTTTCACCTAGGGTAGGGCAGCAGTTATCAAAGTGTGTCTGAGGCCCCTGAGGTGCAAGACTATTTTCGTAGAAACGCCGGGATGTCAAATGCCTTTTGCACACTCTTGCTCTTCTGAGTTCCTGTGGGGTTTTCCAGGGAAAACCTGGCCTGTGATATCACAAAACAGGAATGCAGAGGCAGATAGGAGAATTCAGCTCTCAACAGTCCAAAAGAGATTTTCAGAAATTAAAATCACTGCTATTCTTCCCAATAATGATTTTTGTTTTGAAAAATAGACTTATTTTTTGTTTAGGAGTATTAATCGTAACATGTAGTAGGTTGTTAATATTTTTAAGTGAATTCATACACTTTTTTAAGTTCTTATTTAACTTCTAACACACGATCTATTGATAGATTTAGCTCACATAAATAGCAGCCTCTTGGATTTCTCAGTAATTGTTAAGAGTGTATAGGGTTCTGTAGACCAAGAAGTTTGAAAGCCCCTGGAGAACGGGTGCTCAGGTGCTAGTCAGGTGCTTAGCAGTATTAGACGGATGCCAAGATGTCTTCCGCAGCTGCTCCTGGACTCGAAGTAATTGGCCACATGGTGATGAGTGGGCAGTGCCTCCACTTTAAAAACCAGAAGCTGCTGAACCTGTCTGGAGTCTAAGTCATGTGCTGTGCAGGGATTCCTGTTCTATCTGTTATATCTAAGCCGGGATTCCTGTGCAGAGTCCTGGCCCTGAAAACCCACTCTCCTTTGCTCCCTGCCAGGTACCTTCTGTGTGATGTCAACCCTCCAGAGAGCTTTAGCCACCATAGGAACTTCTGCATCCACATTGCCTTCCTTCTGAAAACCCTGCTGAAGATGGAGGAGTCAGTACTGGTGCTCCCCCCTTGGGGCCACCTCTACCAATGGAGGAGCCCCAACATCAACCAGGTCCAAATTCTCTGGTCGGAATTCTTTGATCTCCCAAGTCTCAACAGAAACATCCCTGACATTGAGTATGAGTAGTTCATTGCAGGTGAGGTGGTGGTCATTTAACTGGAGACAGGTGGTCATTGTTCTGGTTCCGATCTGAACATCGGGCCATCTTGCTTTGGGCTTGTTGGTCTGCTTAGGGGCCCTGCTCATGTTTCCCACACTGCAGGTGAATTTGCTGTTCCCTTAGTTTTTCTCGGGATATCGATTTGAAGTGTATGAGCTCTACGTCCCCTCCCCTCTGAAAATCCTGGCCTCCTGGTGAGATGGAGCATGACAAAGAGGCCACTGCCACAGAGGCCTTGTCCCAGCAGGACTCGCTCCCTGTGCAGCCAGGGCCATTCTTTCCTGTAGGAAAACACGATGTGTGTGTAGCATGGGCCACATGCTGCAGAAGACATGTAACTGCCCATCAAGTATAATTTGGTCCTGCTCAAGATTCCCATTTTAATTTTTGTAAGAGGGAAGAGTTGAAGATTTTCTTTGAATAAAGGTATTTAGAACTTATCATTCTTTTTTATTTTTTAATTGAAATGTGGTTGATTTACAATGTTATGTGAGTTTCAGATATACAGCTGTTTTGTTAGTTTCAGGTATACAGCATAGTGATTCAGTTGTACATATACATATTCTATTCTTTTTCAGGTTCTTTTCCATTATAGGTTTCAAGATACTGAATATTGTTCCCTGTGTTCTACGGTGAATCCTTGTTGTTTGTCTGTTTTACATATAGTAATTTGTATCTGTTAATCCCAAACTCCTGTTTGTTTTCTAAGTCTGTGAGTCTGTTTTTGTTTGATAAATAATTTCATTTGTATCATTTTTTAAAATTCCACATATAAGTGATATCATATGATACTTGTCTTTGTCTGACTTATTTCACTTATTGTGATAATCTCCAGGTCCATCCATGTTGCTGTAAGTGGCATTATTTCCTTCTTTGTTACGACTGAGAAATATTCTGTTATATCTAAATACCACATCTTTATCCAGTCATCTGTCAGTGGATGTTTATGTTGCTTCTATGTCTTGGCCATTGCAAACAGTGCTGCTGTGAACATTGTGGTGCAGGTATCTTTTGGAATTAAGGTTCCCTCTGGATATATGACCAGGAGTGGGATTGCTGGATCAAGTGATGTCTTTTTTTTTTTTTTTTTTTTGTCTTTTGAGGAATCTCCAAACTGTTTTCCACAGTGGCTGCACCAAACTGCATTCCCATCAACAATGTAGGAGGGTTCCCTTTTCTCCACATCCTCTCCAGCATTTATGGTTTGTGGATTTTTGAATACTGGCCATTCTGACTGCTGTTAGATGATAACTTACTCTAGTTTTGCTTTGCATTCCTCTCATAATTGAGCAACATTGAGCATTTTTTTAATATGCCTACTGACAATTTGTGTGTTTTCATTGGAGAATTGCTTGTTTAGTTGTTCTGCCCATTTTTGGATTTGGTTGTTTATTTTTTTTATTAAGTTGTATGAACTATTTATATAGTCTAGAAATTAAGCCATGGTCAGTCTCATCTTTTGCGAATATTTCCTCCCATTCCATAGGTTGTCTTTTTGTTTTGCTTATGGTTTCTATTGCTGTGCAAAAGCTTATACGTTTAATTAGGTCTCATTTGTTTATTTTGGCTTTCAATTCTGTCGCTAGGGTAGATTACCCTAGGAAAACATTGCTGTGATATATGTCAAATAATGTTTTGTCTATGTTTTCTTGTAAGAAGTTTATAGTGTCCTGTCTAATGTTTAATTCTTTAAGCCATTTTGAGTTTGTTTCTTTTGGGTTTTTTTTTTTTTTTGTGACTCTATTGTATGCTTTTGATTTCTGGTTACCTTATTTTTCAACTATATCAACCCATTACTATACCTATTTCCTTTAGACTGATAATCACGTAGGCTCCAACACATCCTAAGAATAGTTTAGAAGAAAAGAAAGAAAGAAATTTATATTTTCTTGCTCCCCTCTACCATTCCCACCTTTTTTTATTTTGATGTCCTTTTTCTTTTTCACATCTTCATGTTTATTCTCTTGTAACTCGTTATTGCATTTCCAGCTATGGTTTTCCTGTTTCTATAGCATCCTACTTCCTTTCTGTTTAGAATAGAACCTTTTAATGTCTCTGTTAGGTTCAATATTGCTGAGTTATCTCCCCTCCCAACCCCACGCCTCTGAATCCTCAGTTCAGGAAAGCCAAACCATTTTAGCCTTCATCAGTTCTGGGAAAGCAATCTTCAGATTGGGAAAAAAATTGAAAAATAATATTCTGTGTGTTGTTTTCTACCCTTGCCCATAGATGAGAAACTTCTGAAGGTGGAGGAAAAAAGTTGGAGGCGGGGAACACAAAGTCTTTTCTCCTTTTGCTCCTGAAGAAATGATTGATTTTGTAATTAATGATGATGCCCTTTATATTGGTGAGATCGAGATTCCACAGCTTCAGCACCTGTGAATAACCAGCTGGGAGAAATCTCTCCAGGGCCCCTGTAGTGGGAAAGGCAGCCCCTCTGAGCACCTGTTGTTCTGTATTCTTCCTGTCTCCACACGGGTTCCCGAGGCACCGTGCAGGACGATGCAGATACCCGAGGTGGAGGACGGGAGACCCCTGCTGGGTGGCGAGCCACAGGAGCCCTCACTTGAAGGACAAATTGAAGAGTAGTGGGGCGGGTGTATGAATAGAGGATAGTTGAGACCCACTATGGTGTCTTGGAGTCCAGCAGGCGAGGCTGGCAGGGCAGATGGGGCCATGGGGCATGGGCAGTCCTTGAGGGATCTGAAGCAAAGATAGGAACCAAGAGACTGGATTCGTGTGGGGGTACAGCGCCCCCTGGAGGCCGCGGGGCAGCGCAGTGAGCCCAGAGGGAGCAGGCACTTCCCCAAAGCTGGGTTGACAGGTCACAGCCAACTCACTGGGGACCAAGAGGCACTGAGTTATTTTTAACTTTTTGTCCCTCTTCCTGGAAAAGAAACTGCTGCCTGTTTAATAGCCTCTGTCGTTAGTGAGAATTAAAGACATGAAGCAAGATTGACTCAAAAGTAATCCATTGTGTAGTTGTTAATAAGGGTCAAATGCAGACTTGATTAGATGAAATGAAACATTCATCAGAGGATTTTAAAATCCTTTAAAATAAAAATTCTTGCTGCCTTTGTTCTTCATTTCAGGGTTTACTTGGTGATAATAATAGTAACCAAAGTATTAGCAAACCCTTACAGAACTCTGTCCTGCTGTTCCAGGAATGCTGTGTTCATGACAATCCAATGAGTTGGCACCACTGTGAGTTCCACTTTAAAGGTAAGGACATTCATTAATCACACGGCTAATAAATGGCAGAGCTGGGACTTGAACCCAAGCTGTCTGGCCGAAGAGTCCCCTCTCAGCCCCTTCACTGCAGCTCATCACTTGGCATGCCCAACACAGGCCAGCATTTAAGAGCAGTGTGTCCTTGGCAAAGTTTGCTTCACCGCTTGGTCTCTATTTCCTCATCTGTAGAATGGGGGTGTGGGCAGTGAACTCTGTGAGCTCAGTTGTCATTTCCTCCAGCTCTGATATTCTACTGCTTTGGGTTAATTTAGTAAGTATCCAAGCCACTTTATGGCCCACTCATGGGCTGGCGCTTTGCTAGGCCCTGGGTTACGGAGCAAACTAAGATCAGCCTGCTTCTCCAAGGAGCCTGTGTCCCTCCATGGGAAACAGCTGCGAGGTCCAGGCTCCCTCACTGGCAGTTGGGGTCTGGGCAGGAAAGTCTGATAGGAGATGATGGAGGCAGAGCTACTCCGGGAACATTGGTGGCCACGCAGCTCTCAGGAGCGGGAGCCTCTGTCCAGACTTCTGAGAGGGGAGTCCTCATGAGGCCAGTAGCCCCCCAACCTAAGTCCTCAGGACAAAGATCCAGCCATCCCGCCAGTGTCACCATGGAGCCAGTCCATCCTCATCACTGTGCCTATGTGCTCCTTTGTCCTGGGGCCACTCTTCCCCCTACACCCAGAAGACTCTTCTCCCTCTCTTCTCTGAGTGTCCCGTCATTTCACCCGTGGTCCCTGATTCCTGGGCAACCATCTCTGGAGTTGACGCTTTGCCCCCTCACAACCCCCGTTTGATCAGGAACCTGGGTTGACCTCCTTGTGCTCACTTTCCACCTTCAGATCATTGCTCCTCCTCTCTTGGGAGCACCTGGAAAACCCAGATCCTTTCCTAGCAGTGCCTGCCACCCTGTCCTCCCTGCTCATCTTCCTCAGTCAGGAGCACCTGGACCACCACCTCTGTATTGCCTCGCCTCCTACCATCAAGACGTCAAAGCTGATTCTCCCTCCACAACCCAGTATGGTCATTTTAGGGTCTTCTTCTCCATCAGCCTGAGCCAGCCACCCCCCATTCACCCTACCCATGGGCTCATACCCAGGCCTGTCTCCACCCCAGGTCCATGATCTCTCCTTTAAGTGCCCACCTCTAGCCATCCAGCTACTTCACCACTGGCCTCCCTGGCCCTCCTTCACCCTCACTGGGGCATCATGCACTGACTCCTCTGCTTTCCTGCCTGTCCACGTTCCTCTTACTTCCACTTCCCCACCTTCTAGCTCTGCATCCACAGTCAGCACTCTCCTTATGACAGACAAAACCCCCTTGAGCTTTGATCTTTTCAGTTCCTCAACAGGACGACTTCCATCTCCGTTCACCCAGCTCTATTTGTTCTGAGCCTGCAAGCAGAAGGTTCTCCCAGCACAGATTTCTAAGACTACAAATCAATGCCCACCATGTTGCCTCTGCCAGGTAATCCTCCAGGGTTTCTCTAGTGAGCACATTTCACCACTTATCACTCAGTTGTGTCAACATTCTCTGCTCTCTGCACACCTCTAACCTTCCCTCTGTCTCTTCCCTGACTCCCAGGAGATAGCCTTGCCTCCTGCTTCAGAGGGAATGGCATGTTACTGGAAAGGAACTCACTCACCTGCAGCAAATCTGCTCACCTCACCTTTTCTCTGTCCCTCACCCACCTGGACTCTAGCTGTAGTTGTTCATAATTTGGTGAGTTTAGTTGACATATATATACACAGTTAAAAGCATAGCACACTATAGGCTACCTTCTAGGGCTTACTTTATTCATTTAACATTGAGTGTATGATTCATCCACTTCGCTGCATGTACCTGCAGCTCATTTGTTTTAACTGATCTTAAATATTGTGTGTGTGAAAGTAAAACAAGACAAGGGTAAGCCAGGATTCAGGATGCTGGTTACTTCCTGTGAGAAGAAGCCAAGAGCAGGATAGGGAAAGAGGAGACAGTATGTCACTGTCAATAGTCCTGTTCTGATGCTGGGTGATACGTTCACAACTGTTTCTTATAATATTAATTTTAATACATAAATACCTCTGACAGGCACCTAAGGTGAGAATGTGTCATGAACCAAGACATACAATGGGTAATATTACATCGTTATTGTTATGTAATCTTGTTATAAAATATATTAATCATAATCTTACATTATGTGTTATATATTATATAGATGCATGAATTATATATTATGTATATAAACACCTACATATATATTATATACTATCTGCTAATAAATAAACAGAACATAATATGCTAGTATATCTACTATTATGTATTATTTAATAAATAATAACATACTATATTCTGTTATATGACATGGCACATAATCTTTAATAAAATAAGAAATCTGTCACTATATATAATGGTAATTAATAAAATTAAATAAAAACGCCCGCAGCTTTTAACGCCAACACCGCTCCAGCTGTCACTGTCTTTTCTCTTCCCTTTCATGGTCGAGGTCCTCACAATGCTATCCGTTCCCCCTTTCATCTCCTTGTCCTGAACCTTCCTCCTCCTCCCTTCCCATGCTGCCTTCTGCCCCATGGTCCCTCTAGTCACCAGCGGCCTCTGGGGCACTGATTTCAGGGGACGGTCTCAGGCCCCAGCTCACCTGCCTGTCCGCCGCCTCTGCCACCACTGGTTGGGGCGTGGTGGGGGTCAGAGTTCACCCCTTGTCCTGGAAGAGAACACAGCACAGACTGTGACCAGCAGCAGGTGTGGCCGGGAACTGCAGGACTGGGGGGAGAGCCAGGCTGTCTGAATCCAGAACTGGGGCACTTGGGGTGTGAAGAAGCCCATTCCTCACTGCCCCTGAAGTGAGGAAAACACCCTCAGGTGAGTTAAAGTGCTTATGACCCCAGCCTGTTGGCTGGAATGGACACACGGGCCCCTAAGGGGAGGGTACTTGATGTTCCTGTCCCCACCAAGGCCCTAAGGGCTGGCGGGGAACCAGGCTGGACACTCCACTGGACCCAGTGCCCCCTCCAGGGTGGGGCCTTTTGGAACAAGCAGAAAGCCCTCGGTCTGTGTGGTGAATGGGGCAGTGAGGGAGCATCTCTGCAGCGAGTCAATTGACGTCAGGGCCTGTGGGATCCATTTCTATGGCCACATCGAGCCTCAGCAGAAACCACAGCAGGAGTGGATTCCTGTCTCTCCAGCTCTCATCCTCGTGTCTGATTGCCAGGATTCAGAACCGATCCCCTGGGGTGCTAGGACAGTTATAGGCAGAGGCAGCTTGGGGAGGCCTCAAGAGGGTGGTACTGGCCTTCCTGCCAACATGATTACACGAAGATCAAACAATCCATCGATGGGAAGAAAATAAGAACCATGGTCACATCTGGACCCCAAGCTTAGACGTGGTGCATGGGTGACATTTATCGACAACCCAGTGAGGTTCTGTCCAGAGCTAGAGGCCAGGACAGCAAGCAGGGAGTGGCACTAAGGAGCATCATTGTGCAGAGGCTGGACTGGGGGCCTGCAGGCTCCTCCCAGGAGGAGCCTCAGTGTTTGGGAGGTGGCTTACATGCCTCCTTCGTGTCACCAGCAAGTGATGCCACCTGCGGAAAATCAGCTGTAATCCTGAGCCGGGTCAGCCCTGGGTGATATGATAAAGGCTCCTACAAGAAGGGGCACCAGATGGACAGTGAACCAACCAACAGGCAGATGAGTTTCCCGCCTGTGTTTATCCTGTTTTCATAGCCAAGAATGAGGAGAGAGTTGCATGGCTCACCATGAATATTTTAACAACTTGAGAGGGTTCCATGTCTCACTGCAATTCAGTGTCACCTGGAGGAATTCAGGCGGTGTTTAGACCCAGGGGAGGCTAACGGCCTCTCAGTTCGTCATCAACCTGGCAAACCCACCAGCCCTCTAAGGCCAGAAATTGGCAAGTGCCCTCCCTTGTTATAACAAAACCCTTCCCACTCACATCTGTGGTGAGCTTTTGTTTTTTTAATTAATGGGAATGAAGATACCTTACAGTCTCCTCAGGCCTTTCCTTAGGGATTCTGCCCTTAGTCCCCGGCAAGGGGGCCTGCTGCCCTGGGTCCTGCACTACAGAAGGTCCCCCTGGCCCTGACACTTCCTCTGGCCACGCCCTCCATGGGGTGGAGTCAGCAGGGCCAAGGGGACACAGTCATTGGCTCCATCCCGTGCTCTGGAAACCCAGGACCCCGAATGCCTTGCCTCTGCAGCCCCTGACCCATTTCTAGGTCATGCACAGGCTCTCCCCAGATTTCAGATTCCCAGGACTCATAGAGAGGCCAAAGGGCAGCTGTTTGCATGGAGGGTATAGGCCGAGCACAGACGTGAATTCTGAGTGTCCCCCTTTGCACATCCAAGGCCCCTTGTGACAAGGGATGGACCCAGCATTTGGAAGAAAAGGGTCAGGCTAGTGATCAAAGACTTGGAATCAGCTCTCCCCACACACTCACTTTCTTTGCAGGACTCTCCTGAGTCTGGGAATTCTAAATTTGAACCTGGCCTTCCCCCTTATAATGAATGTATATTTGTAAAGGCAGGAATTTAGAACCTACTGCACTTAAAACGTTTAGATAAATAGGATGTGAGCTCCCAGGTATGCTCTGGCCCTGCACTTCCAAAGGTTCAGAGCAGTTATGTTGCCTCTGCTGAGACTGTAAGTGGCAAAGACCATCTCCAGAGAGGAGGGGCTTCTGCTTCACGCTCCAAAGTCAGGATCTTCTGAGCGGATAAAACAATGGACACTGAGACCCTCAATTGTAAATTGATTTAGAATAACGCCAAAGGTGTGTATGATGTGTGTGTGTGCACGCGCGCACCTGGGGATGTGTGTGGTACATGACTGTGTGTGTGTGTGTGCGCTCGCGCCTGGGGATGTATGTGGTTGTGTGTATGTTATGTGTGTGTTTGAGCCTGAGGACGTGTGTGGTTGTTTGTATGGTATGTGCTTGTGTGGTACATGAGTCCATGTGTGTGTGAGCGTGGGGATGTATGTGAAGCAGAGCCAGTGTGTCTGCACATGTGTTTGTGTGTACGTGCATGCATTAGTTTTAACAGTAGAAGCTGTCCTTTAGAATTCTGAAGTAGTAAAAATTGTGTGATGTCCTTTGCTGTATAATTCAAAATTAAAATAATATTCAATCACCAGAAATTTATTCCCCACCAGATTCTGATTTTTTTTCCATATTGATTATGTCTTCATTTTACTGATGAGGAAACTGTAGCTTAGAGATGTTAAATGACTCAACCAAGGGCATGGAGCTCACGAGCCCAGGGCCATGACGCAGTCCAAGCCACGCTGTTCCAGAGTCCTGGAGCCCTGCTCATGATCACGCATGGCCTCTTGGCGGGGGTACAGATTCTGATGGGCTGTGGCCAGCGTGCAGACTGCCCAAGCTGGGGACTCGGGAAGCCGGGTGGGGAGTACCAGACAGCAGACATGAATGAAGGGCTGCTCAGAAATCAGATAGTTTCCTAGGTCTTGGATGAGTAAGGAGGCTTACTACTCATCCTTTATCCCTTTGCTGGTGGCTAAAAGGGACCAAGGCCCAGAAGAGCACTTCTGGGAGCTGCCTGACAAAACCTGGAAAAGGACTGCGCAGGACTGGCTCTGCAGTAGGAGCAGAGGAAGGAAATGTCGCCTCCTGGTGGACATTCTTGGTGATGTCAGTAGGAGGCCTAGCAGCCTTATTATGGAGGTGTCAGGACAGGGTCCTAGTGGAGGATATTTTTCACGTGGGTTAAAAATCATTGCTTCATATATTGTATCCAATTTGTGGTTTATTTTAGGATGGTATATATTGTCTCTGTTACTCCATATTAGCTGGATTGATTACTTTTTTATTGTTAATTTTCTCTTCAATGATTTGGAAGCTATATTGCCTTTTAATGAAAATTCTCTCTAAATTTTTATAAATCATCTCTAATTTCATAACTTTATATGTAATTGGACCAGTATTTCTATAACAGTCTCAAAAATGAAATCATCTATTAGATCCTGTTCCTCAATAATGATAAATTTAGCATATTTTACCTCTCTGCTGTTCCAGATTGTGTGTGTGTGTGTTTGTGTGTGTGTGTGTTTGTCCTCCAGTTACTATTTCTTAGACAGTTGCTTTCAGTTTGTTACATTAACAATGAAATTATAGGTATAAACTTCTTAGATTTCATTGCTCACTACCACTATTTAATCCCATGTCTTTCCCACTTTTGAGTTATTTACTTATAGGGATTTTCAAATCAACTGGACACATGATTAGCTAAGTTTTTTTGAGCAGTGGACTTGGAACCCTTACATGTCTATATGCAGCTTTATGTTCTCCTCCTCAACAAATCTCAGCATGTTATTGATGGCCCAAGACATGTTTTAAAATATGGCATTTTTTTTCATCAACAAAAAAATGTTTTATTGATTTAAAGTGCTGTCTTTTTATGACTGCCTAGTCATGTCTGGTGAATAAAGATTTCCTTAACCTTCCTCCATCTTTTCGCCATAACTCGGATTCAATGACATGCATGTTTTCACCATTTCTCAGTTGGGCTTCCACTTTGACTTCCACTTTAAACCATCACCCCACTCTTTTTATCTATGCTTATTCCTGAATAAGTGAGCTCTCTATAGGATTAAAGATGGTTCCCGTCAGAGATATGTGGCTCCCTGTCCAAAGGTCCAAAGGAAGAGAAAAGGAAAGATTCCTGTTTCTGGTGGTTACATTTTGTCAGCTTAGAGATCTAGTTATCCGTGTGGCTGAGGTGGAATCTGCAATATCTTGGCTCAGAGTTTCCTTTTTCTGGCTTACTAGGGGAGCCGCATTAGCTGGGGTCACGGCGCTGTGGCCATTGTCAGGATCCCGGGACTGAGGCAGGCCCTCTCCCCCCTTGTTATTTTGATCTTGCAAACTGGGTCCCAGCTATGTGTACCCTGCACCTGGCAGCCAGGATCGCCCCCCAAGTGACGTGTCCCCAGTTCCTCGGCGTCCCTCACTGCTATCAACTAGCTCCGGTCAGGGTACAAGCTGGCTTCCACTGCGGTCCTTCCTCCTTCCTCTCCAGGCAAGCCCTCCTTTCCCACTAGTTGGCCCTAAACCTTCTCTCCTGCTCTACATACGCTGAAGGAGTTCTTCAGCGTTTATAGCAGGTAGATTGCGCTCTTATATATTTGGAACCCTTCAGTGCTTGCAGTGGAAATTTAGGTAGAAAGGAAGAGCTTGGGGGTTCTCCATATCTAGGGGCTCCCTATCCAGCAGATTCAACTAACTGTGGATTGAAAATGTTCGGGAAAAAACAGAAAGTTTCAAAAAGCAACACTTGAATTTGCCATACACTGGCAACTACTTACATAGAATTCATGTTGTATTAGATACCATGAATAATCTAGAGATGATTTAAAGTACACAGGAGGACACAGCAAAAGAGAATATGACAATGAATATACGTGAATATTCATGTATAACTGAAAAACTTTGCTCTACACTGGAATTTGATGCAACATTGTAAAATGACTATAACTCCATAAAACAAAAGTTTGTATATATATATAGAAAATGTACATGGGAGGGTGCACATAAGTTCCATGCAAATCCTATGCCATTTTATACAAGAGGTGTCAGTATCCATGGATGTTGACGTCTGGGGGGAGTCCTGGAACCAGTGCCCCATGGTTACCAAGGGATGACTGGAAGTCCAGGCTCCTTATCCTAGCCTATCAGGTCCCCACGTGGTCTGAATGCTGCCTGTACCACACTCTCCCTGTCACTCTCCTCCAGCCCTGCCAGACTGCCCTCTGATTCTTCAACAGGCCACACTCACTGCACTTCATGTCTGGCCCCTAGAAATACACGTTACTTTCTGAGCATGGCTCTGCTTTAATTAAACGGGCTGCATTGTCACTAGAGAGGACAGTGTGGTGGTTGCTTTAAAAACTGAAAATGGACTTAACTCATGATCCAGCCTTCCCACTCCCAGGCATATATCAAGAGAAAACTCTAATTCAAAAAGTCACATGAACCTCAATGCTCACAGCAGCACTATTTATAATAACCAGTACATGGCAACAACCCAAGTGTCCATCGACAGCTGACTGGATAAAGAAGTAGTAGTATATTTATACAAAGGAATACTACTCAGCTATTAAAAAGAACAAAATAATGCCATTTGCAGCAACATGGATGGACATAAAGATAGTCATTCTAAGTGAAGTAAGCCAGAAAAAGTGAAAAATGCCATATAATATCACTTATATGTGGAATCTAAAAAAAGACATAAATGAACTTAACTACAAAAGAGAAACAGACCCACAGACATAGAGAAACAAACTTATGGTTACCAGGGAGAGAAGGGGATGGGAAGGGATAAATACAGGAATTCAAAAAGTGTCCCTCTTGTGGAGTGATGGGAATGATAGATATCTTGATTGTGGTGATGGTTTCTGGATGTAGACATCTATCAAATTCATCAAATAGTACATGTGAAATATGTGTAATTTACTGTAAAGGAATCATACCACAATAAATGTGCCTGTAAAAAAAAAAAAGAAAAAAAAAGAAAAGATTGGCGGCATTGTGTCCTACGTTTTTATGTGTCTTCAGTGAGTGGGTCTTCAAGTTTCTGGTCTGCCATATTTTCTGAACCAGAAGTGCCCTCCTTCCCTTCTCTTTGATAAACTGTCAGTGGGTGTCATTTATTCCTGTGGCTTCAACTGCTCTCTGTCCACTGATTAACTGTCAAATGTTTTCTAGCATGGACATCTAATTTCAGTCCCAGAAATATACTTGTAATTGAAAAGTAGACATTCCCACTTGATTAGCCCATAAAAATCTCAAGCTCTGTATGTTTGAATTTACACTTGCTCAGAACTAGGTTTACTTCTTCAAACAATGGCATCACTATCCCATCTGTTTTCCTTGCCATACATCTGGGAGTTTTCCTTTACTTTTCCACTCCCTCACTCCCGTCAGTATTACAATTCTATTCCTTAATGTCCCCGAGCTAAGTCCCTGCCCCTCGCTCCCCACTACATTAACTCACACCCCTTGCTAGTCTCCCCAATGCTGTTCTTTAGAGTGAACAATCCACTTTGCTCACTTTTAATGACTAATCTGTGTCACTTTCCTCCTTAAAACCCCAAAGAATTCCCCGCTGTGTATGTGAGGAAGTCCACGCTCCCTGATTTAAAGTTACACCTTCTCATCAGCTAGTTGCTGTTTTTTTCAGCCTCAGATTCCATTAGTTCCTCACAGCCTTTAACCTCACTGACCTTCCTTCCCTAAGTGCAAAGTGCTCTTAGACACGACCAGACCTCTGCACGAGACACGCAAGCTGGCGAGAATCCCGTGCCCAGTACGCACTCTCCTGGTCTAGAGATTTGCTGGAATCCTTCAGATGTCAGTGCAGAAAGCATTTCCTCTCTGACACCTTCCCTACCTTCTAGAACCCTTCCCCAGGCAGTGCAAGAGCCCCTCTGAACATACAATATTCATGATGCCAAGTGACTCTTACCACATTGTTTTGAAAATCTATTTAAATTTGTCTCTTCCGTGACACACTGTGATCTCCTTGAGGGTTAGGGGGCTGTGTGGTATTTGTCTAGACAGCTAATGTCTGGCGCAGACCCTGGGCCATTGGAAACAGTCTGCTGACTCATCAAGGATTGTTGTCTTTGCGATGCAAGAAAGACTACATGATTTCTGATCTTACACCATCCGGCAAGGGTCAAAATAATTTCACATAGAACTACACAGGCAAAATATGTGTATTCCTTTCCTCTTTGTGAGCCTGAGATCATAGGCATCTTGGAACGAAGGTGTCACTCTAAGCTGTGTGTCCCCAAGGCTGTCACATCCAGCTTCAACATATTTTTTAGAAGTTGTAGGGATATGCGTACATCACCCCATCTTAGAGCAAACGGCGCTTCAGCCTGACCCAGTTTAATGTTCATATAAATATCATAAGTCTTCCAAACTGAAGCCTGAGGAAACATTTCCCTTCTCTCCTTCCAGTCTGTCTGCCATCTGCACGCCACATCCCCACTGCTCACCTGTGTCAGACCACCTTCCATCTAGAAACATTTTCAGTGGGACAGTTGGATGAGAACTAATTACAGCAGTCATGAAAATGGTCCCATGAACGTAAGCTCTGCACAAAAAGGATGCTTTGACCGGAGGCCTCAGCCGTGGCCTGCAGGATCTGTTCATGTTTTCTGCCTGGCTTCCCTGAAGACGTTCTGCAGACAATCAAGCCTGCAGTTAAAGTCATAGAAGGCCCAAAAAATCCAGAAAAATAGAGTGAGATTCATCTCCTTGTGAATATTTTTGAAAACCATCCACTAATAGGAAAAAGAGTTTTAAGATGTTCATTTCAGAGCAGATTATGTCCAACTGCAGGTGGGCCAGTTTTGTCATTGCTGCTCACTAGTTGGCTTTCTGCTGCTTCTAACACGCCTCTGTTTAGAGAAGTGGCCTGAGTCGGCCCTCAGAGCAGAAAGGTGAGCTGGGCCTGGTGACAGCCAAGCTCCTCTGCTGTGTAGTAACCCGCTGAGAAGGAATGGATGGCCCAGGGCTTCCTCTGACTCTCTCCCTCAGTTATAAACTCTATGAAGGGAAAATGGAACAAAAAATCTTAATTCAATATGGTATTGTCAAAGTATAAAAATAATTGTCTTTGGAGGGGATGGTATAGTTCAAGGGGTAGAGTACGTGCTGAGTTCAATTCGCAGTACCTCAATGTAAAATCAAATAAGAAAAAATCTTTAAAAAAAAGAAAAAGAACAAAGAAGAAAAGAGATCTCAAACAACCCAAGTTTAAAAAGAAAAAAAAAAGTCTTTTAATAATAGTAATCAGCTCGGTCTTTTGCTAGATTAGGAGTTTGGGATTAACAGATACAAACTACTATGTATGAAATAAATAACCAACTCCCAGGTCCTTAATAACCTAGTTCAACCTGAATCCTTTCTCTTTTTTCCCCTAAGCAACACGTGGAAGCCACTGAAATTCTCATTTTATGAAAGAATTCATTTAAAGGCAGTTTGAAAGTTACTGGTTAAAACAGTTATTTGTGCTTCCATGAATATAGGTAGAGTAAGAAAAATAGACAATAAACAAGTAAGCAAATAAATATATGATGTACTGCCAGGTACTAATAATTGCCACAAAGAAAGATAAAGCATATTAGGAGAGAAAATGATTGAATAGGAAATATGTGTGTGCTATTTTAAACAATGTGGTCAGATAAGTCCTCTCTGAGGGTCAAATAATTTGAACAATGTCCTGAATGAAGCAAAAGTATAAGCCACGTAGGTAAAAGACAAGAAAATCCTCCCAGGCCAGGAGAAGTGTAAGTACAAGACCTGGAGTTACAAACACAGCTGTCCTGGTGGGGATCATCGGGGCGGTGAAGATGGGCTGGAGCAGAACGGTGAGAACCGAGGCTTCAGAGACAGGTGAGGGACCAGATCACACAGGGCCTTGGTAGGGACTCTGGATATCCTTCTGAATACAATGGAAGATCACGAGAGTATTTTGCAAAGTGGAAAAACTTGATCTGATTCATACTTTAATAAGACTGTTGTGGGTAACATATAGGGAATAAACAATGGAAGCAGGGCAAGGTAAGCTGATGGGAAGCCAATGGGAAGAGTGCTGCTGACCTGGAGAAAGACACCGATGTTGGGCTGGGATGATGGCGGGAGACAGGCTGAAAGGGGGACACGATTTGACAGTAAAGGTCACAGGCATTAATGCTCAAGTTGCACACAGACACAGTGGTTCAGGGTGATGGGTATGTGATATTTGGGGCTGAGTCACAGTTTTTGTGCAGAGACCTGACAGGAGAATAAAGTGGGGACGTTAACGTTGGTAAGAAGAGTTGGTGGGTGTTGAATTCCCCCTAGAGCCGCGTCTCTGTTTCTCTGTAGATGAAGTCAGCAGAGCAGGGATGGGTGTTCCTATTTCTGCAGAGAATTGCGTGTCTTCCTCATCGACAATTTCGAGAGGCTGACGTGCCCATCCAATTGCAACATCTTCAATCTGCCTCTTTCTATCCAGGAGGAGATTTCAAAATAAGATGCCAATCAAAAATCCCCGTGTCCAAAGTTAGAGCTGTGTGCCTTTGGGGTGATCTCAGAGATGCCTCCACAGAGGCTCAGTGTGCTCTCTCTCCCTCAGAGCACACAGTTCCCTTCAGTCCGGTGGGTCTCAGCAGAGAAGATTTCACAAATAGACCCTCTCAGGCCCTGGGGACCAACTTCCCGCTTGGCCGAGCTCTGAAAATGAGCACGAGTTCCGGGCAAAGGGCCTTCTCCAGGAAGCCATCTGGCAGATTACATGAGGAAAGTGTCCAAAGAGTGGAAGGGTTGATGGTATAAATGGATTTTAATTTTTGCTCTGAATCTGATTCTGTCCTTCTGTTTTGTTAAGGAAGTATTCTTAGGACAGATATGATTCTCATTTCTTCTATTTGATCATCCAAGAGGTTGAGTTAGGGTTTTTGTTTTAGGGTAAGTATCTTTAAAAAAAAAACAAAAAACCTTGCAAATAGTGTCTTGTTAGGCATTTGGGCAAGACAACCAGTAAATTCTCCCAGCAGTATTGAACCCCCTTGTTCCTCCAGGGGGTCTCCAAAGGTATACATGTTCCAAATCTGACCCAAAACCAATGAGTCTTTTCTTTTTTTAAGCACTTCACCATGGACAAAAGATGTCACTAAAGAAGGTGAAAAAGAGCAGGTCCCCATCATTCAGAATCCCTCCCAAAGGGCCCACAGAAGTAAAGAGGAGATGAACGAGAGAAAAGGTTTATTTATACACATACAGGAGCCAACCAGAAAAGAAACTACCATGTTAAATGGTGAAAGTTAAAGGCTTTTTATCAACCTAACTTAATAGGGCAAAGGGAGAGGAGAGAATTGGCTTCCATGGCAGGTTTTCTTCTACATCTATTGAATCTCAGGTATCTTCAGCTTAAATTGGTTTTGTATTAACCGTGGGTTCCATCTGACTTTCCATTCCTCGAACTTTGTTCTTTTTCAAGATTCACTCATGTATTCTGAGCCCCTGGATTTTCCACGTGAATTTTAGATTGATTGTCAGTTCCTGCAAAACTAAACCTGGGATTTGGGTAGGCATTCGTTGAATCCTTAGATCTATTTGTGGACTATTGTCATCTTAGTAGAATGAAGCCTTCTGCTCCATGAATATGGGATTATTTTCTGTGAATGTAGGTCTTAATTTCTCTCAAAAGAATCTCTCATCTATTATAGTCTTCAGTGCCCAAGTTTGATACTTCTTCCTCACCTCTATTGGACGCTGATTCAGAAAAGACACGACCTCCTGGAGAACCTCTGCTGCCACGGAGCTGACATGGAACTGAGTCCTGAGAAGGCTTTAAATTCTTTTAAAAACAGGATTAGTGTACTTTAATTACTCCATAGATGAGTAATGAATGGGTCACATTAACATAGGATTTTAATCCTTTTAGAATTAGTAGAGTAATACAGACACATTACAAAAAATTGAAATATTGCCTAAAAGAGAAGAGATTTGTGATTCCAACCCACAGAGGTGACTGTCATGAATGATTTGTTGCTTATGTCTCAGTCTCTGTGTCTCTCAGTATGTCTCTTTCCATCTCTGCCTCTCACACAATCACAATCAGATCAATTTACATCTATATTTATTTCACACATATGTGGTAGTGCAGATGGGACCCTGGATGCAGACAGTGGGTCTGCATACTTCCACCCTGAGGCCTCCCTTGACATTGGAATGAGACCAGGCACCCACTTTTCCAACTGCACAGCATTCATTCATTCACATCAACCAGAACAAATGGACCCCATCCCCTCTCCATCAACATTAGTGTTGCCTTAATTCCGACTGTTTCAACCAGTGCTGTGATGAACACCCTTGAAAAGGCATCTTTGAATAGGTGTGTAAGGATTTTAGTGGGATGAACTGTAAGGATCAGAAGTTCTGGGGAAGAGATGCATCTGTGGCCCTTTGATGCGTCCTGCACCCTGTTCTCCTGAAGAGGAGGGTCCCTTCACTCTTCCCTCCAGGGGATCTGCTGGAGCCTCTGCCTGCTTACATTGTCGCCAGGGCTGGTTGTCACCTGACTAAAGACCCGCCAGTGTGATGGTGACTGGTGCTGTCTCTGCAGTGTTTCCGTCTGCCTGAGTTCTCACCTGAGAGGTCAAGCCTAACACACACTGGCCACCTGCATTGCCTCTCATTGGAACTGCCCATTTCTGTTCTATTTCTGTTTAGAAAACTGGGTTTTGAAAGGTTTTTGGACTACAGGGGTGGGAAACCCTTCGCCAACCTTGGGTTATGAAGAATGCTTTTTCCAGGTTGTGGTTTGTCTTTCCAGCTGTTTTTCTGGGCTTTTGCTAATTTTTTTTATTTGTTTGGTTTTGTTTTTGCCACAGGAAGAGCTAAGCATCTCCCTTATGTCTTCTGGCTGTGGTGTCTCAGGGGGAACAGCAGTGTCTACCCTGAGATTATGCACAGAGTTACTAAAAGGGCTTCATTTTGTACATCACATCTTTAATCCCCCTGGATATACCCTTAAAATAATAAAAATGCTGTTTCAAGTGAAAACAAAAAAAAAATCACCAGCCCCAGCTTAAAACATGTGGGCAGGGACAAAAAAAACACCTTTTTTAAAGTTTAATTGACAGGGAACACCCAGGAGAGGTAAAGACATGCAGAGAGAAAGAGGACTTGGGGTTGTCAGGGGCTGGGTGAGGAGGGAAGGAAGTGCACGCTCTGGATCCATGGTTTCACTTTGAGGAAAGAAATAGTGTGAAACTAGATGGTAGTGAAGGTCGCACAACATTGTGAATGCCCCTAATGCTCCTGAATTGCACAATTTAAAAGAGGAAATGTCTATATTTTATTACATGAAACTATAAAAAGAAAAATAAAGGATTCCATAAATGATGAGAAACAAACAAAGGAAACTAAAGAAAACCAAACAAAAACATCTCCAGCTGAAGGGAAGTCAAGTTTGGGAGCGGGAGGGGACTGACGGTGGGATTTTGGAGAACATTTTGGAGAAGAAGGTGTGGGTGGGTGCAGAGGGGGCTCTGCCCCAGGGGGTGGTGATGCCTGAACTGGTTCTCCATTGCCCAGCAGTCCAGCTGCAGATGCAGGTTCAGGAGGAGCTGCAGGAGATGCAGGAGGGAGCTCGGGGTCTCCTGCTGGATCCAGATCATCCTTTTTGGTCTCTGACATCTTCCTCTGCCCCTGCCTCCTGTGTAACTATTGGATGTGGAGAGAGTTTTAAGTCTTGTGGAAGTGCTCATGCTGTGAGAGAGGAAAAATTGACCCACCTGCCTCCCTTTCCATGTGCCTCTTCAAGGACAGAAACCTTCCCAGAGCTTTCCAGACAGCTCCCACCCAGAAAGTGCCTACAGGATGTGTTCTGTGACTGAATTTTTCCAGACAGGTGGTCTGAGGCCATTCTTTGCTCTGGTCCCAACAGTAGCCTCTGGGGACACCTCCCTGTGTGGCCCAGCCATTGCCCCTCCCTCACCTACACACATGTAACACCCCTGCCTTTCTGACCTTCGGGCTCCACTTTGGCGGCCCCTGGTCCTCCACCTGACTTGCAGTGAGGTGGGCACGGTGCTCCAGGTCAGAGCCGGGTGTGCTGAGCTACCCGTCAGCCCCGGGCAGGGCCCTGGGGAGAGCCCTGGGTGATGTCTGGGTCGGAGGCCTGCCCCACTGATTTCTGGGCCATGGTGGTGGGTACCCCTCCATATCCAGACCCACCTGGAGCCTGCACTGGCCCTCAGAATAGTGGCACACCAGCCCTTCAATTGGGGAGGGGGCGTTGGTGTTCTTATTCATCAGCTTCTGTTCAGTATGTGGTATCTGGCTCTGCAATGACAGTGACCAGCAGCTGACACGGCCTGGAAGTCTCAGAGCCCTGCCCGGCCAGGAACACTCCTGATTCTGTCCACTCGACCCTCTGCTGCCAGGTCAGACTGGGACCTTGTTCAGCTCAGACACCCAGGAGGGAAAAGACATACCCAGAGTGCATGGGCTCCACCTCGGGCAGCAGGACCGTTCCCCGGCTCTCCACATCCCAGCCAGCCAGCTTTGACCTGGGCTGGGGATGTGACTGGCCCCCTAGGCCTCTGACCTGCTCTTGCTTGAGGCAGAAACCCATCCCCAACATGACTGCTCCATCTCCACCAGCCAGGAAAGGGCCATGGTTCTACCTGGGTGGGATCTGAGTGGTGGCCCGGCCTGGGCGGGCCTGCCCTGGGCCTCCCTGTTTTACCTTTGTCTCTCGCCAAAAGGCCAGAGGAGCCTTGAGTGAGACCTGACCAAGCGCCGGTAGCGTTGGTACAGCCCCTCGCTGCGGGCTTTCCGGGAGCTGTGGCCTCGGGATAATGGGATGCAGCAGAACATGCCTCTGTCTCCAACCAGGTGAGCTGAGTAGGGACTTCTGTACAGAGTGGGTGCCTGGTGACTTCAGTTCCAAGTTCTGTTGGGCTCTATTGCCAGGGAAGTTAGGTCACTTACTGGGGTCCACTTATCCAAGCTTCCTCCTGACACAAAGCTCCCCAAGGGCCTTTCTGGGCTGCCGATCTCTCATTTCTCACTTCTTGCCATGTTCACACACAGTGATAACAACTCAGCCTCCCCCATAGCCCTGGGGAGGCCTGGATTCAGCCAGTGCCGCAGCTCTGAAGACACCTGGGGTCAGACCTGGCTCCCCCCACTCAGCAGTGCTGTCACCCTGGACAAGCCTCGTGCCTCTCAGGGTCTCCCCAAAACCCCATTGGCACAGTGGGGATCATTCTGGCCCCTGCTTCCTAGAGAAGCCATCCTGTCTCTAGACCTAGAAACACCTACTGCATCTGTCACCCCCACGGGCTGGCATCACAGGGAGCTTGTGCACAGACTCAGCAAAGGAAGGACCCCACAGAGGGCTGGCGGAGCGCAGAGAACATGCCACACCGGCCGGGGTCTGCCCTGGGGTCTGGAGAAAGTCACTTTCCTTGCTACATGCTTCCCAGCTCCCAGTCTTGAGACTGAAATTAAATACAACCCTGACATCGTCCACTCTGGCATACAGCCACCTAGGTCATTCTGTCATATTGACATACAGGTCCAGTGTCTCATCTCGGCCTCTGTGGTGGGCTGCCCCACAATGGTTTCCTATTTTTTGCCTTCTGTTCCCACGCCATTGTGTGATCCCCACACCCTCCCCTGGAAGGTGGATGGACTTTGGGACCAGGTTCTGACATGTAGACTGACTTGTAAAAATGTGCGTGAGTTCCACTCATTACCAGCTTCAGTGTTCCTTCTCTCTGTCTCTGTCTCTCAGTGCCTCTCTCTCTGTCTTGTCTCTCTCTCTGTTTCTCTGTCTCCCCCTGCATTTCTGTGTTTCAGTCTGTCTCTTTTCCTGTATGTATGTGTATATATATTTAAGTGCATATGTGTGTATTTATGTATGTATTTTTCTGGCCCACGGCAGGTCACTTGTGAAAATCCTTTGATGACATATTGATTATTTTGAATTCATGTTACTGAAGAAAAATTATCTTTGAAAATTGTGCAAGAACTTTGGTGGGATCTCCTCTAAGGACCAGCACTGCTGGGGAAGGGATGCACCTTTGGCGCCTTGATGTATCCTGCACCTTGTTCTGCCGGAGAGAAGCGTCCATTTGCTCTTCCCTCCAGGGGACTTCCTGGGGCCTCTGCCTGCTCACGTTGTCACCAGGGTTGGTTGTCACCGGGCTAAAGTCCTACCAGTATGATGGTGGCCAAAGCTGTCTCTGCAGTCTGTCCGTCTGCCTGTGTCCTCACCTAAGAGGTCGAACATCTCTAGCAGACATTGGCCACCTGCACTGCCTCTCGTTGGAAATGCCTGTGTGTGTTTTGTTTCTTTTCAGAACACTGGGCTTCAAGAGGTTTTTGGACCACAGGGATGTGAAGCTTTTCTCCGACCTTGGGTCATGAGGAAAGGTTTTTCCAGGCTGTGGTTTGTCTTTCAATCTGTCTTTCTTGGCCTTTGTTTTCTGTTTTTGTTTGCTTTTATTTTGCCACAAGAAGAGCTAAGCATCTCCCTTCTGGCTCTGGTTTCACTGTTAGAACAGCAGTGCCTACCCCGAGATTATACCAGAGTTACTAAAAGGGATTCATTTGGTACGTCTCATCTTTAGTCCAGCTGGTTTTCCTCTCCAAATACAAAAATGCTAATTCACGTGAAAACAAACAAACAAAAATTCACCCTTCCCTACTTAAGATATGTTGGCAGACAAAAAAAAAAAATTAAAAAGCCACCTTTTATATGATTTCATTGATAGGGAACCTCCAGGATAGGTAAAGACATAGAGAGAGAAAGGGGATTATGGCTTGTCATGGGCTGGGGGAGGTAGGATGTGGGGTTCGCTTTGTATACAAGCTTTCACTTTGAGGAAGGAAATAGTCTGAAACCAGTGGTGATGGTCTCACAGCATTGTGAATGCAATTCATGCTCCTGAAAACTGCACAATTTAAAATGGGAAAAGGCTAAACTTTATTCTTATATACTTAAAACAAAAATAGAATATAGTATAATAGAAAAGAAAAAAATCTGACTCCATAGACGATCTGTTCTTTTGGCTTTAACCCTGTGCCCTCTTTTCTAGGCTTAATCTTACTAGCTCTGCACATTTTGTAAAATAATGTTGCCTTTAGCCGGAAATATACAGGAGAGTCTATTTTCAAGGCTCTGATCTTTAATGATATTAACACTTTTGCACTTATATAAAGACAACAAGTTGCAGAATAGAAAATAACTTTTGTTTTGTTAGAGGTTTTACAGAGGCACTATGACCTGGTCTACGTAGACAGCTGCAGACCAAGATAATGGAAGACTTGGAGAACCATCTTCCCCAAGTCAGACTTCAGGCTCCTTTTCTACTAAAAAGGGGAGGGGCTGTGGTTGGTTGTTGCAAACTTGTTGGTGTAGGATTTCTTTGTTCTTGGAATCCTTTGCAGCTGTCCACGTGGGTCAGATCATGGTGTTCCTGTAAAACCTGCAACAAAACAAACTTTTTCTATTCTGCAAATTGTTATCTTTATAGGAGTGAAAAAGTGTTAATATCCTTAAAGTTCAGAGCCCTGAGAATAGGCTTTCCTCTTTATTTCAGGCTAAAGGCAACATTGTTTTACAAAAGGAGCAGAGCTAGCTAGACTAAGCCTAGAGAACACGGCAGAGGGTTAAAGGAAAATGAACAGATCCAATATGGAGTCAGATTTGTTCTTCTCTATTACAGTGACTTTTGGTGAGAGCTAACATGATGATTCCTGGGTGAGTCCTCCACTGTCCCAGGCTGGAGTTCAGGCAGGATCACTGCCAGATTCCCCATGACTTTGGACCTGATCTCCCGCAGAGAAAGTGACAATTATTGGATTAAAATTACCTGTCAAAATCCCTTCAATTGCCTGTAAACTATACCAAAGCAGGGTATGTCTCATTGGCCAGTCAACTGCCAGTCTCCCCTGATGCAAGGGACCAGCGTCGAGGGGGGCTCCAAGGTGGCCTGGCCAATGCACCTGCCTACATTGCTCTCCAGCCTTGGCTTCCTAAGTTTGATGCTTTAAAAGCTCCCGTCCCTCTTCCCTCTGGCCTGGTGTGAATGAACAATATCCCTGCACCCACCTGGGCTGAGCCCAGGCCACGCACACAGCCCCATGCACACAGCCCACCATCTGCTGTCTACCCCTGGGCTCAAGTGCACCCTCTGAACTCCCCCACCCCAAAGGTCCGCGTGCCCAGTGCCTCCGCCCTAGGGGTCCAGACCACCATCAGGACCATCAACCACCCAAGGCCCACAGGCCAGTGGCTGGCAGCCTGTGATCACCTTGACCCATCGGGTCAGATGAGACACAGGGTGCGGGGATCAGGGTGCCAGGGTGGGAATTGGAACCGCTTTCAGCCCAGCCTGCCTCACCCTGTAGCCTCAGACTTTAACTATGAACGTGCACACTAGGCTGTATCCCCCACTGGTGGCAGTAGTCATCATTACTGGAGCCCGGATGTCCCCACCCCAACCACAGGGTGAGGGGTGAGGGAGTCAGCTCAGAGTAGGGTTGCAGTCAGAGTGAAGGGGATCCCATGGTGAGGGAGTATAGGTTGAGGAGCGTGGGGCCCGCTCAGAGTGGAACTGACCTGGCTGAGATGTGAGGGGGATTGCTACAGGATGTTGGGGGTCCTGTGGTGAGGCATGAGGGTGTAGGGGCCTTAGGTTAGGACCTAGCAGGATGGAGTGTCAGGGCACGGACCTCTGTGTGAGGAGAAGAAGCCCTGTCTTCAAGGTCTTGTGGGAGACTAGGCCTGGCCAGGGTTGGGAGGGTAGTAACAGGGAGGGGAAGGTGAGCAGGGGAAGTGGGGCTGGCGAGGTGTGGCCTGGCCCAGGACATTTGTGGTTCTAGTTCAGTGCCAGGACCCAGTCAGTGGTGGGGTGAAGGCTCTGGGGATGGAGACCCGGCGGGAAGAGCAGGAGGGGCCCCACCTGGCCCCTCCCAGCCCCAGTGGCCAGGTCCGCTAAAGCAGGAGACCAACCCGGGCGGTTTGCGCTGCAGGGAGGAGGGGCACGCACACGCAGACGGACAGACGCGCGGACGACAGAAGCCGCCCAGAACACGTGGAAGCTGGCGGGAGCCGGGTGCTCCTGTACCAGCTCCTGGAAGAGGAACACGGCCTGGAGTCTGGGCGGCCGCTTGCCCGTGGCTCGGCTGCCGCTGCCGGGCAGTTAAGGGGGTGCTGGTGGGGGCGTGCTGCTCGGGGAGCCAGTGGGTGAGGCGTGCGCTGTGCAGCTGAGGAGGCACCCAGGGAGGGGTGTGGAGGTGAGGTCCCGGCCGCGCGTACCATTAGGACTCTTAGGCGGATCCCAGCCACCGCTGTGGTTTGTGGTAACCCCGCTATTAGTAGTTCCTGAACCCCGCGTTTTTGCTGCCGCTTATACCCGGGTTTAGGAGAGCAGGTACAGCCCCGGGAGGTGGGAGGGCACCGGCCGGCTCCGGAGCATCTCTGACTGGCCCTCAGACCATGGCCTGCTCCTGGGAGGCTGGTGCGGTACGGTCGCAGGGCCTCGGATGGAATGGAGGCTGCCCCATGAGAGCCCCTGGATTTGCTCCCATCTTTCCCACGGCCTGACCTTGGGGGCGGCCTGTAAAGCCCCAGGTTCGTGGGACTCATGTTACAGGTCAGTCTGCTCCTGGGAGGTGGGCTCGGTGCGATCAGTGTGCTGGGATGGCTGCAGAAGCAGCGAGAAATGGTCGCAATCCCCGCGCTCCAACAGGGCAGCCCCAATCCTGCCATCGCAGCCGCCGCCTTTCCCTGACAGCACAGCACCTGCCTTCCAGGAGCAGGCTGACCTGTAACCTGAGTTCCACAAAACTGGGGCAGCAGAGGCCAAGCTCAGGTCATGCGATGGGGAGTTTGAAGCAAATCCACGGGCTCCCATGGGCAGACCCCAAAACTCGCCACTACCTTCGACCACAACGTGCCCTCCTAACAGAAGTAGGCTGACCTGCGGACTATGCCTGGAATAGCTGAGGACGAGCCCTGGACAGGCCGTCAGGGAGATGGGGGCAAGTCGACCAGCTTGCCAGGTCGCTGCCCATCTCCCTGCCACTGCCCCAGGTTCGTGGATCACTTGTTTTCAAGTCAGTGGGTTCCTGAGAGGCAGGCGTGGTGCAGTCAGGTGGCGGGGGCTGTGGGTAGGGGTGCTGCCCCAAGGGGAGCAGGTGGACTTGCTCCCATCTCCCCCAGGGCCAGACCTGGGTACGGCCTCTGCTGCCCCAGGTTTGCAGGACACATGTCATGTCAGCCTGTCCCTGGGAGGAGGGCTCAGTGTACTCGAGGCAGCCTCAGTGGCTGACAAGGATTTTAGAAGTGGGCTCTAGCCCAGCATAACTAAATCCTTTCTTCTCTTGCTTCCTCAGTTGGTGGCTGTATCGGCTTTTCCATTATAGGTTATTGCTGGATAATGAACATAGTTTTCTGTGCTATACAGTAGAAACTTTATTTAAAATCTATTTTTCTATATAGTGGCTAACATTTGTAAATCTCAAACTCCCAAATTTATCCCTTCCCATCGCCTTTCCCTGGTAACCTTAAGATTGTTTACTAAGTCTGCAAGTCTGTTTCTGTTTTGTAGATGAGTTCAGTGTCTTTTTCTTTCTTTTTTTAGATTGCACATATGAGTGGTAGCACTTGGTATTTTTCTGTTTCTGGCTGCTTTCACTTAGAATGACTATCTCTAGCTCCATCCATGTTGCTGCAAATGGTTTTATTTTGTCCTATTCATGGTACAGTAGTATTCCACTGTATAAATATGCCACAACTTCTTTATCCAGTCATCTGTTGCTACATTTAGCTTACCTCCATGTCTCGGCTATTGTATACAGTGGTGCTATGAATACTGGGGTGCAGGTATCTTTTCACATTGGAGTTCTTTCCAATTTTATACCCAGATGTGAAATTGCTGGGTCATAGCATAAGTCTACTTTTAGTTTTTTGAGGGATTTCCATGCTTTCCATAATGACTACACCAAATTGGATTCCCATTAGCAGTGTAAGAGGTTTCCCTTACTTCTACAGCCTCTCTAGCATTTATCATTCATGAACTTCTGAGCGATGGCCATTCTGACTGGTGTGAGCTGATACCTCATTGTAGTTTTGATTTGAATTTCTCTGTTTATTAGTGATATCGAGCATTTTTTCATGTGCCTATTGGCCATTTGTGTCTTCATTGGAGAAATGCTTGTTTAGGTCTTCTGCCTATTTTTGGATTGAATTGTTTGTTTTTTTGTTATTAAGTTGTATGAGCTGTTTATATATTCTGAAAATTAAGGCTTTTTTAGTCGTATCATTTGAAAATATTTTCTCCCATTCTTAGGTTGTTGTTTCCTTTTGTTTTACTTATGGTTGACTTTGCTGTGAAGAAATTTTTGAGTTTAATTACGTCCCATTTGTTTATTTTTTTCTCTTATTTCCATTGCCTGGGTAGATTGCCCTAGGAGAACATTGCTAAGTTTTATGTCAGATAATGTTTTGCCTATGTTTTCTTTTAGGAGATTTACCATGTCTTGTCCATCTGCATCTTAAGCCTGTACTCTAGATCTGTGCTTCAGTTTTGAATTTGAGCTTCTTAGAGAACACCTACTCTTAGCTTATATGTCAGATTCAACATGTCTAAAGCTGATTTCATAATCTTTTTTCTTGCAGCGTCTCCACTTATTCAGTGGGATAATCATTCTTCCGGTCTTGAATACCCAAAGGCTTGGAATGATCTTTGATTTATATTTCTCCCACCACCCTCCACATATTTTCGGCTTCTGGAACTGTATGATTTTGGTTTCAAGTGTCTATTCTGATTGCTGATACTCTGATGAAGAGCTTTCATCCCTGATACATGAATTTTTCCTTCTGTTGAATTCTTGGATATTCTCTCCCCCCCTTTCAGTCAACCTACAGTTTTGACGCTCCAACATCTAGAGTCAAGTCAAAGACTCACCACAACCAGATCTCAGCCAGGTAGTCTCGACCCTCCATCATTTTAGACTTACCTTATGTGTTCCAATCATTATGTGACTTAGCCTCCTAGGGTAACCTGTGCCTTATTAAAAACCAGGAATCACCAGCCTTTTCCTATCCAGTCCTCAGTTAAAACAGCTTAGAATTGCCCTGAGAACTAGTTGGAGCCCCATCCACTTCATAGAGTTTTCCCTATTTACTCCAAATACTTCTAGCTCCTCTCTGTATTCCTGCAGTGTTTATGATCGGTAGCCTGTAATCTTGGCTTTGAGTACTGACTTGGTACCATTCCCGTGTGGTTTCCAATGTATCTTCTCACTTAGCTGGTAACTGGAGAAGACTCCCTTGTTCAGCCTCCTTTATACCCCTCACCCTGCTTAACATCGGGCAATAGCAGGCATCCAGGCAGTGCTTACCAACTTTACTTATTTGCAGGGGTGGTGGTGTGGATTATAGCTAATAACTATTAATTCAGTGTTGCAATTAAAAAAGAAAGCCAAGAAAATCCATAAAACTTTATCTCCATGTTCAGTTTAGCGCTTTACCTCAACAGTTTCCTTAACTCTGTGTTTACATTCACATAGTGTTCAGTGCTTCTACCGTTCCCTGAGGCTAGCAGGTGAGATATCATTATGTTTGACTTTCACATTACATTTCATATTGGATATATTTGTGCAATGACAAAACCTTCTTTTATAAGTAAACAGCCAGAAGCCCAGAGAGACTAACAGCCTAACCCAGGGTCACCTGGTTAGTGTTTGGCACAGACCAGGACCATGGTTCACATCTTCCAACTGCTCCTCTTCCAGTGCCTTTTCATTCCAGTGCTGGGAAATGTAGCCCCATCAGCCAAACTGCCAAGTCACATTGCTGCCCCTTTACATGCCAGTGATGGCAGTGCTACAAAAAGTGGTAAAGGAAAGGTCAGAAATAGGAGTGATAAAAGACATGGAAGTGCTGGAAATGGATCCTCAACCTCCTCCTCCCTATTTGAGCGCCTCACAAGTGTCCCACTCTGACAGTGCTGTTCATTGTTTATGACATAGTCTTTAAAATCAGACTGATTTTTTATAGGACATGCTTTTATCCTGGTCCCTTTCCTGCTAGTAGTCACTGTCATGGATAGAAAGTGCCTGACTGTGCTGTTTGTCACGTAGGTGGGAGGGAAAGTGGGAGAGGGAGAGGGTTGAAATGAAGCTGAGCTTTTTACAGCTCTGTTGTTCTAGGACCAGAGCAGTTCCACTCTTCCTTTCATCACCTCTCCACCTCCGAGTCCCAGCCACCCACTCCTGCCTGCTTCCCCACATGCCACATCCTGGGGAATGACAGGGTGGTGGGCAATGCCCTCTCTGCCCTCCGCTTTGGGAGGTGAAGGAGTCTGCTTTAACTTTTGAGCTGTTTTGGTATTTGGGCTTTTCCAGCTTTTCTAGACATCTCCTATCTAGCTCTGAGAAATGGAAATGTAACTTAACCATACATGGACTCTACTAATGTATTCAGTGGCATTAATGTGATGTTGTCTGTAAGGTGTTCTGTGACTGGATAGGAGGTTTTTTATCTCACAGGATGCTTCACACCAATTCTAAAGACCTACAGGCTGCAGGTGTAATTCAAGTTCTTACATGTCTGTAAGGCAGACATGAACATTATTTGGTAATATGACCATATGTTCATTGATTACAGTTAGTCTGCCGGCTCTGTATCTAATAAAAGTTTAAATTCCAAACGCTTGAAGAAAATTTGCGGAACATGTCTTTTTGCCTGTAAGTAGTTGCAAAAACTGAAATCACATCTCTACCACAGGCCACAGTGTTTTCCAGTGGAGAAAGCCCTCTACTTTTACAACCTGTAAGTAATGCGGTGGTTCTTTGGGTGAGCTGAGGGATACCAGGGTATTTTGTTGGAAAACTAGACTGGCATGACAAGTATTCTGGGACTGGTTACAGTTGAACCTCTACTTCCTATATCCTGGACTGATTACAGAGGCAATGTTAGTGCGGTAACCAGCTCCTGAATGCAAGTGTAGCTAGGAAGACAACAGAGAAAATAGAAGGGATATAAAGTAATGGAGGGACTTCATAGCAGTACAAATGGTGACTGACACCACCAGCTGCTGACGTGGACTTGGCAGGAATTTGTGAGAAGTGGTGAGTGTCTTTGCAAGCAGGATTGTCCTGCAGCTTTTGGGGTGAACAGGCAAATGGGAGAACAGATATGGTGGCCACCCTGGGGCTATTTGTGTCTTGAATGTGAAAATATCTGGTCCCCTGTTCAATTTTGCAGCCACAACTTCACATGACTCAGGGCATTATTTCCACCAGAAAACCATAAAAACATAAAGAACCTCTGTTTCCCAAAGTGTTTGTTCTCGATCTGAGATGATTGTCCTGTGGTGGGAGGTAAGTGGGCGGTGGGGCCTGTTACATCACCCCCTTTCACTAAAAGTCTACCTCACTGTTTTTCACCCCACTCCTAGAGGTGCTGTCATTCTATTACACCTAGACCTGTGAGACGGGCTTGCTTGAATCCTCACGTGAAGAGGGACGGTTATGTGCAGTTTTAAAAAATTGCTTGGGTCATGGGGTCCTATGTTCCCTCCATTGGAAATCACTCTTCCAGAGCAAATAGTATGCATCTATAGAAACTATATTTTTTGTAAGATGTCTTCAAAAGTTTTGCAGTAGGTTTAAATATTTGCTTGGTGATGGCGTCTTGATTGTTTGAAGGTGGCAACCCTCACTAGGGGCTTTGTTTGCTTCCTGTCTGAGATTTCCTTTACTGACAGTAGAGTGTTCATAGGCAAAGTTAGAAAGTTACCTGGTCTGAGAAGCCGAATTTGCCTGCAGCTGGGAATTGGCAGAAGAGTCAGTTATGGAAGGAAGGCTTTAGGATAATCTGGTAGCAGAGTTCTGGGATCCAAACCCTGGGAAACCTCAGCTTTTGTAGAGTATGTTCTGTAACAAAAGGCTATTGGATAATTTTAACACTTGTTATGGGATGTAGAGTTGGGGAAAGACTTAAAAGTGAAATAACCTTAAAAAAGAATCTCCAAATATTTTAAAGAAGACAGTTCTCAGAATGAGAGCTTTTCTGGAAAAGACTAGTTCTTCACTTCACAGGGGAAGCAGGGAGCAGGTGTAACTGCACTTACGGTAACTTAGAAGGTAAACTTCACCCTCCCACTTAGCTGTGTCCTGGTGTCCGTTCATCTTCCACATCTGTAGTTTTAGACAAGACGTGTCATTTTCTGGTACTGCATTCTGCTTCTGAGTGAGAGACTGACACAAAGTCACATAGCAACTGAAAAATTGCCCTAAGGGCTTTATTGTTAAAAATGTGGACCTGTGGCAGGGTGCTGCATTTGCATGTGACTTTCGGTACAGAGAACACTTAAAAGAATGCAGTGTTATTTCTTTTTTTATTTCTTTAAGCTTTGAATAGAAGGTTTTCTTTGCAGAATTTCTGGAGTACATCAGAACACGCAGGAACTAAAAATAGCTTTAAGAATGTACCAGTATAGACGTTGCTTATAGTATGTCATCTGTCTTAAAGTTAATTCTTTAAAGCAGGAAGTTGTAACTCTGAATTTCTTAAGCAAATATAAACATTCTTGACTCTTAATGACATTCTTTGTGCGGTGAAGCTGCTTTTGCTTCCATTCTGAACATTGAAAGGCCTTCTTTGATACTTCTACCAGTCCTCAATATTTTATTTTCCCTCTGTTGTGAACTTGTTATTAAACTTGAAGCAGATATAAATACCATTAACTTGCTACATATGTAGATATTCAGTGTTGCATAGTCAGAAAGTTTGTGTACATCACACGTATCTACATAATTCCACCCTTTCCAACTGTGTTCCTTATGAAAGGATGGTGGGAAATGGCATTATGGGGATATGTCTTACACTACACAGTGTTTCCCCTGTTCCCTTTATCAGATCTGAATGTTCTTTCATCTTTCGGTTTCTAGACTTACTAGCTCTTTTTCTTAAGCGAGGTGTAACTCATCCCCCTGCACATACACACATGCATGTACACACACACACACACACATTCTGCCGTAGGGAGTAGCGTGCAACATCCCATTCTCCCACTCCAGCTCTGAACCCACCCACTGGAGGCAGCTTCTTGCACGAATTCATTTGTAAGTTCCATTTTAAAACTCGAGTGGTCGGGAAATAGGAGTGATATCCTCACCTAGTAGGCAGGCCCTCAAGGATAACTTCTATGGTTAATGCCAGGTTATCTTAATGTTTGAGTACCTGGGTTTCATGTCTTCCTGTACCACCTGTTGACCCATGATTCCCACATTTCTGTCTCCCGCTAGACATTTTCTCTCCAACTCTGGACTCTTACAATCTTCTGCTGATTTGACATCTTCACTTGGAACTCTGATATCTTAAGACCAACATGTGTTAAAACTGAGCTCTTGGTCCTCTTACCCCCCAAACTGGTCCTTTCTGCAGCCTCCCCTATTCAGTTAGTGAGAACTTAATCCTTCCAGATGCTTGGGTCAAAAATCTTGGAGTTATTCTGACTTTCACTGACATACAACTAGAATTCTTTGTATAGATCTGGTTTAACACTGCCTTTAAAACATATCCAGAACCCAGCCACTTCTCACCATGGCTCCTGCCTCCACTGCCGCTTCCCTGCCCTGAGCCACTGTCCTCTTCTCCTGCACAGCCCTTCTCAATGGCTTCCCTCTTTTAATCTCTGAACCATTTCGACTATTCTCACCTGGAACTCAAGTGAGCCTTGAATACCTAAATTAGATTGTGTTGTCCTTCTGCAGTGCCTCCCCATTTCACTCCGGGTAAAAGCCACAGCCCTTACAACGTCCTCCAAGGCCATACAGGATCTGCACTGACCCTTCTCCGCAGCTCCAGCTGTGCCCCCATTCTGGAACATGAGAGGTGTGTGCTGGCCTTGGTGATGGTTATTCCGTCCACCTGGGACTTCTCACCTCCTAGTCCTAGTCCTAACCTCAGTCCTCTGTGTGGCCTGCTCTGGTATTTAATACAGCATCACCCTTATCCCATACTCTCAACCCTATTTACCTTGCCCTTTTTTCTTTTTTCCATGGTTCCTCTTTCCTAACATGCCACCTCCTCTGCTGCTCTGTTGTGTGAATTGTCATCTCCAACCCCCACCCCAGCTAGACCCCAACCAAGCTCCATGAGGACAGGACTTTTGTTTTGTTTATTGATCTATTCCAAGTGCCTAGAGTAGTCCTGGGTACATAGTAGGCAGTCAAAAATTATTTGCTGAATAAATTAAAAGACTATTTTAAAACTGAATCATCCTTTCAGGAACGGGTGAGGAAAGGAAGCTGCATGAAGGAAAATGGCTCAGTAAATAATGATATTTGCCTGTTGTTCTTTGTGTGATATATATGTGTTTTAGTCTTAATTTGGTATCCCAGTTTCTTAATTTAATAGCTGTATTAAAGTGCAATTTACAGGCCATAAAATTCACACATTATAATTGTTCAAGTCAGCCATTTTAGCTATTTCTAGAGTTGTGCAACTGTGTCCCCAAAATGTCCCCTGCTGTCCATCCATATGCAGTTCGCCCTCCCCTCAGTGGTACCCTGATATTATATCTTTTTGTTTTTTTGGCAATCACATCTCAAAAGAATAATTTACACAGGAGTACTAATATAGCTTTGCACTTTTAGAAATGACACACTTAAATATGAAATCAGCAGTCATTGCTGAATGTAGGTAGCAGTATCAGACATTGGTGAGAAGAATGGACTTGAGTGTCACACTGGCTGCAGTCTTACCCAGCTCCACCATTTACCAAGTTACCCAAATTATTTTCTGCCCCAAGCTCTTTATCTGTTATATGGGGGTAATAATAGCAGCTTACAGAGTTGTGAGGATTAAGAAAACAGGGAAACAAAATTTAGTATAGTGGCCAGCTTATGTTATTACCTAAACAATAGCCTTGCAGGTAGACAGTAAATTCAAATCAGTTTCTAAAGTATGTGTAAAATATGATCTAGTTCCTGCCTGGTTTGTAAACACGTATCCTTACTGCAGAATGTAAAAGCAGGCTAATATCCAACAGAAAAGATCATTTCTCAGCATTTCTTTCAAAGGTATTTGCAAAATCATTTTTACTAAATTTTCTGTGCCCATCTCTGACAGAGCTTTGACACCAGGGAGGTAATTATCTACTTTTCTGTTAAAATCATGCTGACCATCAGAAAGTGTTCTGAATTATATTTTAACCTTTATGTTGGGAAATACTGTGAGACTTCTTCAAAATTAATGGGGGGACGGGCATTCATTGTAGCTCTTGTAGCCTGATAAGCCTGCACTAAATTATCATTTTTAAACTTTTAATTAAAATTATTTAATTAATTTTTTGCAGGGGGGTGGTAATTAGATTTTTATTTATTCATTTTATTTTTAGAAGAAGTACTGGGGATTGAACCCAGGCCCTTGTGCATGCTAAGAATATGATCTTTCACTTGAGCTATACCCTCCCCCCTAAATTATCTTTAACAAGGTCTTTTTCTCTGTTTTGTTATTTTCTTTTATGTACAGATGCACAAAGCAGGGTCATCAGAATCCTCTCAATTCCAAAGATGATAATAGTGAAAAATATTGCAGAGTGACAGTGAATCCTTGGCATATGAAGAAAGATTGTAAAGTCCTGAATGAATTAAGAAGTTATTGTTAAATTAACATACATGTAACCATGGCTCTCTTACCTTTATTTTTCACCTTATAATGAAGATACTCCACACCCGTCAAGGTTGCTTTGTTTGATATAGGGAATATCTAAAGCCTTTTCTGCAAGTTTTTTAAATAAGTAAGAGCAGGTAATTTTTCAGAAGTGGAAATGGTGTAATCTGCTCTGTCTAGTATGGTAGCCACCGACCACATGTGGCTATTGTGGATTGAGATGTTTTATAAGTGGAAAATACGTAATAGATTTTCAAGACTTCATACAACAAAAATAATGTAAAATATTTTTTAATAAGTTTTAAAAGTGTTTATCACACTTTTGAAATGATAGTATATTGGATATTTTGAGATAAATATAATTATTACTGGAATTAATTTCACTTGTCCCTTTTTATTTTCCAAATGGGATTATTGGAAATTGTGATTTGCACTATGTTTCTATTGACAGTGCTGGCTTGTAAATTATTGCAAATAATATGAAAAGAAAACTTTGATTAAAAATTTTGTAATTGAGTAGTTGATTTACATCCTAGTATTTTCAGGTGTACAACACAGAGGCTCAACATTTTTATAGATTATATTCCATTTAAAGTCACCATAAAATAAAGGCTATATTTCCCTGTGCTGCATGATGCAGCCCTGTAACCTATCCATTATATACGTAGTAATTTTTACCTCTCAATCCCCTACTCCCTTCCTGCCTCCCCTCTCCTCCTTCTCCTCATTGGTAACCACCAGTCTGTTCTGTGTACCTGTGAGTATATTTCTGTTTTATTATAGTCATTAATTTGTTTTATTTTTTAGATATACTTATAAGTTAATACATAGAATAATTGTTTTTCTTTCTCTGACTTATTTCACTTAGCATAATACCCTGTAGGTCCATCCATGTTATTGCAAATGGCATTATTTTATCTTTTATGGGTGAGCAGTATTCCATTGTGTGTGTGTGTGCATGGGTATATATGTGTGTTTATATATATGTATATATACATATTTATATAATATACCACACCTTCATTATCCAGTCATCTCTCAGTGAACATTTGGGTTGTTTCAGTGTCTTGGCTATTGTAAATAGTGCTGCTGTGAACATTGGGGTGCATGTGTCTTTTTGAATTATATTCTTCTCCCGACATATACCCATGAATGGGATTGCTGGATGACATGGAAATCTATTTTTAGTTTTTTAAGGAACCTCTATACTGTCCTCCATAGTGGCTGCACCAATTTACATTCCCACCAACTGAGTAGGAGGGTTCCTTTTTCTCTTAAAAGCTCAAAAATTCTCTACATTTATATACTTTCCTTACAGTTTAGGACACAATTTGGCAAAAGCCAGATAGAATTTAATAGCAGTTAATACAGTATTTTTTTTTTAAATGGCCATGCATTATGGATAAATATGTTACTGATGAGTTGGTTCTCTATTTTTGTAGATGCAGAAGTTTTTATAGCTTCACAGACATTTCAGACTTGCAGAGAGAAAAATTTCTTTACATTTTACTGAACTTGTCCGGGTGGCTTTATCGAATTTGGTCCAGGCCTGCAGAGGTAAATACACATCCAAACCTGAACCATTTGAATGTCTGCAAGATTTTAAGAGTCTAGAATGTCAGATCTGGACTATAACTCTGGTGAATGACATCAGTGAGTGGACTCAAGAAAACTCCATTTGAGTCCAAAACTTTTCAAAAGCCAAAAAAGGCTTTGAAATTGTGGCAAAGCCAGAGAGTTTTGTGCTCCACATATGGCCACAAACACATGGGGACAACCACAGGCCTTCTGGAGTGCCAAGGGAATTCCATGTGGGAGTCCAGCACTCACAGGAATCCAACAAATCTCTGCCTGCCAGAGCACCTTCATTGCTACTGTGCTGTTTTGAGCAAATGTCTTTTCATCAGGTTCAAATTGGTTTGTTGTTATTTTTGCATAAAAAAATCAAACAACTTCTTGTTCCCTTGGTGAAAGTAAAAGCCTAACATTTTCTGGTTTCTTTTGACAGAGAAAACATGAGCCTATGAATCCAACTTCATCTATGATGGTCTGCAGCTGGGAGCAGCCAGATCAGTGTCAGTCCCTTTGCAGCCATTGGTTGGGAGCATGCATGTTACCCGGAATGGTATTTGAAACATGTCACACTAGCCATGCCTTTGCTGTGGGCTGGGAGGCGAGTCAGTCAGAATCTGCATTATGGAATGTATGTTTCAGATCCAAAGCTAGGAGATCTTTTCTAATAGCCAGAGAATGTAGTCATAAATATATCTATTAATTATGCAAGAACGTTTTAAAAGAGTTTTTTATAATAAAAATTTACCCCCAGAAATTGAAAATAAAAGAACAGTGGAATTAAAAATAATCTGTACCTTAATTATACATTAAGAATCTTAAAATCCTTCTAAACTTTTTTTATTCAAATGCAGATATTTTTCCCTTCCAAGAAGGAAAATTATTATTTCATATTTTTTTGCTTTTTCCTTTTATTATATATTCCATATCAATAAATATAATTCTTTTAAATCCCTTTTAATGGCCGTTTCACACTATATTAAACAGATATGTAATTAGTCCTAGGTTTCAGAAATTTAAAAAATTGTCATTACAATACCACTGCAAAGAATATTTTGGTGTTTCTATTTTTAGTTACTAATTTGGACTAAAAATTAAGAAGTTTGCTTTTCTTCATCTAAATCATTGGTTATTTTATGAATGAACTGCAAGGATTTTAAATAACTTTTCAGTAATTTCAACAAAGAAATTAACTTTAAGGCAAATATGTATGATGATTTGCAAATCTACTTTTATTATATCTTCACTTTTACCAGTGTCATATGTGTGTGTGTTTGCACAAGTGCTTTAACTACCAGCAACGTAAGAGAAACCTGTGTACTAAAAATGTGAAAATAGTTTCCTGGTTTGTGTTTTCATTCTCCCAATATAGGTTTTGGATGAAAAGCTTGTATTTGCAAAAGTACACACCCTGTGGGAGGTGCTCTGTACATACGTTGAGATACTGCACATAAAATTGCCTCTGAAGCCCAATGATCTGAAAACCCGGTCCTCAGCCTTTGATAATTTCAGCTGTTATCTGAAAGTCCCCCAAGTGGATGAAAGTATCATCAAGCTGGAGCAAGAGTTTTTCATTTCCCTATTTGAGAAGAGCTGCGTGAATGACTTTTATATTCAGGATAGAGATACATTCTTCAATCCAGCCACCAGAAGCTGCATTGTAAGTCTAAACCGAGTTTAGCAGCTGTCTTGGGGGTGATTTAGAGCCTGCTGTTGAATTATCAGTGATTTGGTTTGGTTGGTTTGGTTTGGTTTTTAAAAGCTGCCCATAAAAAGAAAAAAAGAGAAAGAAAAGAAATATGCCTAGAGATTCCTGTTAGGATAATAAACAGTGGCTGGTTAGTTACCCTGTATAAACCACACACTCTCTTAGAATCTTTTTAGGTTTACTTCATCCTTTCTCAGATCAAGTATCAACTAAGGGATAGTGTTAAAAAAAATTCGGGATTAACAGGCTTGTGAGCTCTGGGATCTGTAAGGCAGCTTTCCCTCCCCATGGTGTAAGTCAAATGGCAGAAATGAAATAAAGCACGTCATGTATCCTCCGGTGTTAACAGGAAAAGGCTAATGTTCTTGACCTTGTTTCTTCCTGGGTAAAATGAAGACAATATGTCAGGAGGCAAGACGCTCACTTAGGGCAAGAACCATGTTGTTTTGTTCACTGCTAAATCCCAGGCACCGGGAAGGCTGAGTTTAACAAGTGAATGGATGAAGTGTAGTTCCCCCAGAGTTACCATGTGGGGCAGTGCACATTAGCAGCTAAGAGCATAGACTCGAGAGGGGAGGGTACAGCTCAAGTGATGGTGTGCATGCTTAGCACGCATAAGGTCCTGGGTTCAGCCCCCAACTACTCCTCTAAAATAAACCAATAACCCTAATTACCTCCCCACCCCCCACCATAAATACCTTATTATCTCCCAGCCACAAAAAAAAAAAAAAAAAAGAGAAGTGGCCAAGAGCGCAGAGTCAGGCTGGAATACCTGTGCTGGTTTCTCGCTGTCGACCTTGTAAAAGTCATTTAGCCACTGTGTTTATCAAGTTCCTCATCAATAAAATGGGGATAATAATAGTACCCACCTCGTAGAGTTGCTATGGGGATTAATGAATCTGTGTCAATGTTAGAACAGCCCTGGCTAATAGTAAATACTATGCATCTGTCAGCTCTTTTCATAATTATTGACAGATGTTATTATCAACCAAATAAGTATTAGTTCTTTGTAAGGGAAATGCATTTTAGACCACTTCATTTATCATTTTCTGTAATTCAGGCTTTTCCCTCTGAAATACCATTTTCTGTCTGTGCACAAGGAAGCCACAGGGCTTTCCAAATTTCATCTGTCTGGGTTCTTGTCATGATGGCAATACTGCAGAGTGTTGACATTTTTTAGGGACTCCGTCTGAGATGACAGCAACCCCTCAAATTCAGGAGCACTTCTCTAACGGATAACATCTCGCATGAAATGAAGTTTTTATAATGTAACAGCTTCAGACGCTTAATGATGCCATAAATGCAAGGATGTTATATCTAAGCTCTTTAAATAAATCCTGTCATTGAAATAATGGAAATACTGTATTATAGTGCTCTATGACTTTGTTATCTTTGCTATCCATTTATCTGACTCTCTAAGACCAAAGAAAGCAAAGACTGAGATTGATCGTTACTACTGTGTGGTACACGTATTTGTGGATGAAGACAATACTGAAATGCACTGTTTAAGATATTAAAATGGACACTAAACAGCTGCTTGATGCACATGCATGAACAGAACAGGGAGCTGGGTACAGGGAGCAGACACTGAGCTTCCTGGATCAGAGACCCAGCATAGCAGTCCAGCCCAGCCGTCCACATGTTTTATATTTATGTCCCAGCAAAATTAGCAGTGAGAGTCTTAAATGAACTTTGGGGACACTTGCATACAGCTGTCATGATTAATAATGTGGGACACCAGGATCCTACAGTGTTTAGTTGGCGTCTGCGCACGTCCAGTTCTTTTCCACTAAAGCCTCTTGTACTTGCTGGTCCCACATCCAGGCTGAGGAATCATCTCATGTGGTGTTATGGAGGGAGGTAAGTGGAGTCAGGACCCATGCTAAGGCTGGATGGGTAATAATCTGGTTCTAGTACAGGAGAAAGGAACGTAGGTCAGGTGGGAAGGAGAATGACTGGATTTAAATTTTGTTTCTTGAGTAAGCTAAATATATAACATCATGTCAAGTTTCTTTGTTGTTTATAATCCATGTGCTGTCACCGAATATCTACTGAATTGTGGGGACAAAAAAGCCTGGGTTTTAGAATTGACCCTCCCCCTAACCAGCCAGAGTCCAGGTTCCTCTGGGGGTCCAAGGAGGGGGCTGCACCATCAGGTGTCCCTCCACTGTAGCAGTTTGGGCACTTGGGTGGCCTAGTTTTTTGGCTTTTGAAGACTGGCCCGCTTGTAGGACATTAAGCATCTGCAAGGCTCTCACCAGGTACCCACGGTGGTCCCAGGACTGTAACATCGAAGCGTTCCTTTCCACCCACCATTGCAAATGACCCTCAAGGGGTTAGTATTAATACTGGGTGAGAATTATGAAAAAGTATATGGTGCCTCCATCCCTCCTGGCAAGTGAGGGCCCCTTATTTACAAATGACCACGAAGTGTTAGCACCACATTTAACAACAGAACATGTGAAAACGTGGTGACAGTGATGCTCACCTGTTTGCTTCTGCTTCCCAGTGCAACTTCAGCCTCCATCAGAGGACCTCAGCTGCCCCAGCAAACCGGGACTTCTGTACAGGGAATGGGCTCCTCCTCAAAGCATAGACAAGAAGCAGCCCTTAGATCTCATCAGGTGAGCTGTTGTAGAGAGCACTCCAGTGGGAAGGGCTCAGGGTTGCCCTCATGGCATCTGAGTGTGACAGTCCTCCAAGAGTGTTACCAACCAGGAAGCTCACAGGAGCTCTGAGCTTTATTGCCCCAAGTCTTTTCTGGAGGCTTTATTACAAAGACATGATTTATTGGGTCACTACCAACATGGCTAACCCAAACCCTAACTGTAACTCAAACCTTTACTTAGCCCTAACCATTGAGCCCATTCCTCTCCTGGTGGTCACTCATTTGTCACAAAGCTCAAAGCACCACTCCTCTAATTACATGGTTGGTGTCTCTGGCTGGCCAATCCCAATCCTGAGTCATCTCATGAACACAAGCCATCCAAGGGTCCACCATGAATAGAAAAGAAACTCCTATCTTGGGAAATTTCAAGGCTTTAGGGGTTGCCATCCAGGAACTGGGACCAAAGACCTACCAAATTCTTCATTAAACAGGAGTAAATGTTAGATTTCACTTAAATTATAAAATAAGAGATGGAGGACGGAGAAGATGGCGGAGTACAGGGACGCTCGTGGCTCACCCTCTCCCACACATACAACAAGACCTACATCTATGGACCCACTCAGCCAACCAGAGAACCTGCGGAACTCCGACAGAACATTGCCCTCTTCAAAAGATAAAGACGCCAAAAATCTGGTAGGAGAAAAGGAAAAAAAGAAAGAACAAAAGGCAAAGCAGCATGGGACGGGTCCTGTGGGGAGGGAGAGGCAAAGGAGGACTGGCGCTCGCTCGCTGGGTCTCCCCTCTCCAACTGAGAGGCCAGCTGGACGGAGGGGGAGCCTCCGAGGCTCTGATCTGTACAGAGCAGCCCTTGACTGACAGAACTAAGTTAAACGGGCACAGAGCTTCCCCTCGACACCCAGCCAGAGACGGGCCGGCAGCGGCGGGCAGGGACAGGCTGCACAAGCCGGGCGGAGGACGAGGGTGGCTGCACGGAGGCAGCCCCAGTGGAACGCAAGGGGCTGTGTGCCATGGCTGTGGGTGCACAGGGCAGAACAACCTGGGCCCTCCATAAAACAGCAAGGTTGATGTGCTCTCGGGGGAAGGGTGCATACCCCCATGTCTGAAAACCTTTGGAAAGTTTTCGGGGGAAGAGAGGCGGGGCTCAGGCACAGCCGCCATATCGCCATATCCTCTGGCGCTTAGCACCCAGGCGGGGGCGGGGGGGAAACCTGCATCCGCACCGAAGTGCTTAGCAGCCTCAAAGGCCAGACTGAGACTGGCCTACATAAAGCCCGGGGCAGATAGGATACTTTCATCCTGGTCCCTCAGAGAACTTGCTCCACAAAGACAAACAAGGAGCTGGGTTCTGGCTCGGAGCAGGGACAGGGCTGTTCCTCGGTCCTCCCCGAGCCCACCTGCGAAGCGCCTACCAGGGCAGAACGCGCAGCCGCACAGAGCAGCGGAGCTACCAGCGGAGGCGCAGGTAGAGTGAGAGCGGCCCCATGCGTTTCGGGCAGGAACACAGCCCCTGACCGAGGTCCTGGGAGTGGGCACGACCCACCCTCCTACCCGGCCAGTCTGCAACATCTGACTGCGGCATCCAGAGGGGCAGCGACCCGCCCGCCCACAGCAGAGAGCTGCACCTGACCCAGTGTTAGGAGGAGGCGTGATCTGCTTGCCGACAGGTGCTGGGAGCAGCACAGAAGAGGGCGCCAATGGAGGGCCTCTGAAAACAGCAAGCTGAGCTTCCAAAACAGGACGAAGACAGAAAGACTTCATATTAAAAGCACACAGACTCCAGGAGAACACTGACAACCCCCCTTTTTTTCTTCTTTTTTTAAATCTGTTTTTACCTGTTCTATTTTCTATTACTCTCTTAATTTTTACCTCTTAATACATTTCTATTTCTCTTGGGTTTTGATGTCCTGTTATTGATTAGACAGAGGTTTCAAATACATCTATTCATCTCCCCCCCTTTTTTTTAAGGTTTTAAAAGGACGTCTCCACCCGATTAATACTCTGCTTAAACTCGCTCTTCTATTATCCATTATACAATGTTTTCAAACCCTCTTTCTCCCTTCTTTTAAAATTCTTTCTCTCTCTCTCTTATTTTTTTTTCTTTTTTTCCTAAGATCTATTCCTAAATAGGCATTAGATAGATTAAACCTTAAGGACCATAATAGACAACTGATACTCCATAAACCACAGTGCCAGAGAAGTATGAGCAAGATGAATCAGAGAAACGTTTCCCAATTAAAAGAACAAGAGAAATCCCCTGAAAGAAAGATCAATGAAATAGACATCGATAGCCTACTAGATCAAAATTTCAAAAAAGGAGTGATCAAATTGCTGAAGGAATTAAAAGAGATAGTGTTTAGAGATATAAAATGTGTCAAAAATGAAATTGAAGCTATAAAGAAGAGCCAAGTAGAATGGGTAAACTCAGTGACAGAGATGAGGAATGATCTAATAGCTGTGCAAAGTCAACTAGATAATGCAGAGGAATGAATTAGTGGTCTAGAAGACAGGGTGATAGAAAGCACCCATTCAGAAGAACTACAAGATAAGCAAATAAAAAATACTGAAAATAGCATAAGGGACCTATGGGATAATATAAAGCATCCCAATCTTTGCATAATAGGGGTCCCAGAAGGGGAAGAAAGATCAAAGGGGATTGAAAAGGTTTTTGAAGAAATCATGACTGAAAACTTCCCAAACTTAAAGAAGGAATCACATATCCAAGTACAGAAAGCTCAGAGGGTCCCAAACAGGAAGAACCCAAATAGACCCACACCAAGACATATCATAAACAAGATGGCCAGAGTCAAGGATAAAGAAAGGATTCTAAAGGCAGCAAGAGGAAAGCAAAGAGTAAGTTACATGGGAACCCCCATAAGGCTCTCAGCTGATTTCTCTACACAAACACTACAGGCCAGAAGGAAGTGGCAAGATATATTCAAAGCCCTGAATGAAAAAAAAAAAAAAAGATGCAGCCTAGGATATTTTATCCAGCAAGGCTATCCTTTAGGATAGAAGGAAAAATAAATAGTTTCACAGACAAAAAAACTGCAGGAGTTTAGCAACATTAAACCCATGCTAAAAGAAATATTGAAAGGGCTATTCTTAATAGAAAAGCAGCAGGATGCTGCAGAAAAGAGAAACTCACAACTGGAAAGGTGATAACTCATGAATTACAAATAAAGTAAACACGAAATTATAAAAGAAGACATACAAATCACTGAGAGTGGGAGAGGGAGGCAGGGAAATATAGAATATTTTTTCTTTCTTTTTTAATTTTTTTTAACAGTAGGATGGGTTTGAGACCATGTTACTATCAGTTTAATAAATACAGTTATAGTAATGGGTTAATAGATTTAAAAAAAGGGTAACCACAAGCCAAAAATTTACAAGGGAGTCACAAAAATTAAATAAATTCCATGATAATACAAAGTAAAATTACCAAACCACAAAAGGAAGAAGAAAGGAACAAAGAGGATATAACAATTCAACTGCAAAGATAAGTTCAAAATGGCAATAAACACACATCTATCAATAATTACTATAAATGTTAATGGACTAAATGCTCCAGTCAAAAGACATAAAGTGGCAGACTGGATAATAAAGCAAGAAACTTCAATATGCTGCATACAAGAGACCCACTTTAGGGAGAAGGACACATATAGATTGAGAGTGAAAGGAAGGAAAAGATATTCCATGCAAATGGAAAAGCCAAAAAAGCAGGTGTTGCAGTACTGATTTCAGAGAAAATAGACTTTAAAACAAAGGCCATAAAGATAAAGAAGGACATTTTATAATGATTAAAGGAATGATACAAGATGAGGATATTACACTTGTTAATATATATGCACCTAATATAGGAGCACCTAAGTACATACAAGAACTACTAACAGAGATAAAGGGGGATATTGATGGGAATACAATCATAGTTGGAGATTTTAACACTGCATTAACATCACTAGACAGATCTTCCAGAAAGAAAATAAACAAGGCAACAGAGAAATTAAATACTACAATAGAAAAACTAGATTTGGTGGATATTTTCAGAGCATTAGACCCCCCCAAAATAGAATATACATTCTTTTCAAGTGCACATGGAACATTTTCCAGGATTCATCATGTACTTGGGCACAAAAGAAACATCAACAATTTTAAGAAGATAGACATTATCTCAAGCATCTTTACTGACCACAATGCCATGAAACTGGAAATCAACAACAGAGAAACAAAGGAGAAAAAAAAGGAAAGCATGGAGATTAAACAATATGTTATTGAAAAAACAATGGATCAATGAGGAAATCAAAGCTGAAATTAAAAAATACCTTGAGACAAATGATAATGAAAGCACAACCACTCAAAACCTATGGGACACAGCAAAGGCAGTGCTAAGAGGGAAGTTTATAGCGATACAGGCCTTCCTCAAAAAAGAAGAACAGTCTCAAATAAACAATTTAACCCACCACCTGAATGAATTAGAAAAAGAAGAACAAAAAGCCCCAAAAAGCAGCAGAAGGAAGGAAATAATATAGATCAGAGGGGAATTAAATACAATAGAGATTAACAAGGCCATAGAAAAAATCAACCAAACCAAAAGCTGGTTTTTTGAAAAAGTAAATAAAATCAACAAACCTCTGGCCAAACTCACAAAGAAGAAAAAAGAGAGAGCACAAATTAGCAAAATAAGAAAGGAAAATGAAGAAATTACAACAAACAAAATAGAAATACAGAATATCATACGAGAATATTATGAAAAATTATATGGAACCAAACTAGATAACCTAGAGGAGATGGACAAGTTTCTGGAAACATACTGTCCACCAAAACTGAATCAAGAAGAATCTGAACACTTGAACAATCCGATCACTAGAAAGGAAATAGAAATAGCAATTAAAAACCTCCCTACAAATAAAAGTCCAGGACCGGACGGCTTCACCGGGGAATTCTACCAAACATACAAAGAAGAACTCATACCAGTCCTTCTCAAACTCTTCCAGACGATTGAAAAGGAGGGAAAACTCCCAAACTCATTCTATGAAGCCACCATCACACTGATACCAAAACCAGGCAAAACACTACAAAAAAAAGAGAATTATAGGCCAATATCACTGATGATGATGAACATAGACGCCAAAATCCTCACCAAAATTCTAGCAAATAGAATCCAACAACACATAAAAAAGATTATACATCATGACCAAGTGGGGTTCATCCCAGGGACACAAGGCTGGTTCAACATATGCAAATCAATCAGTGTAATACATCACATCAACAAGAGAAAGGACAAAAACCACATGATCATCTCAATCGATGCAGAAAAAGCATTTGATAAAATTCAACACCCATTTATGATAAAAACTCTCGCCAAAGTGGGTATAGAGGGAACATATCTCAACATAATAAAAGCTATATATGACAAACCTACAGCCAGCATAGTACTCAACGGTGAAAAACTCAAAAGCTTCCCACTAAAATCTGGGACAAGGATGCCCACTATCACCACTCCTATACAACATAGTCCTGGAAGTCGTAGCCACAGCAGTCAGGCAAGAGAAAGAAATAAAAGGGATCCAAATTGGAAAAGAAGAGGTAAAAGTGTCATTATATGCTGATGACATGTTACTATATATAGAAAACCCTAAAAGGTCCACACAAAAGCTACTAGAGCTGATTGAAGAATTCAGCAAGGTAGCAGCTTACAAAATTAACGTTCAAAAATCAGTTGCATTTCTTTGCACTAACAATAAATCAACAGAAGAAGAAAGTAAAGAAACAATCCCCTTTAAAATATCACCAAAAGTAATAAAATATCTGGGAATAAATCTATCCAAGGAGGTGAAAGCATTATACACAGAAAACTATAAAGCATTGATGAAGGAAATTAAAGAAGACTTTAAAAAATGGAAAGATATTTCATGCTCTTGGATTGGAAGTATCAATATTGTTAAAATGGTCAAACTGCCCAAGGTAATCTACAGATTTAATGCAATCCCTATCCAATAACCCAGGACATATTTCACAGAAGTAGAACAAATCATAATAAAATTTATATGGAACCATCAAAGACCTAGAATTGCCAAAGCATTACTGAAGAGAAAGAAAGAGGCTGGAGGAATAACTCTCCCAGACTTCAGACAGTACTATAGAGCTACAGTCAAGACAGCATGGTATTGGTACCAAAAAAGACATATAGCCCAGAAATGAACCCACAAACTTTTGGTCAACTCATCTTTGAGAAAGGAGGCAAGAATATACAATGGAATAAAGACAGTCTCTTCAGCAAATGGTGTTGGGAAAACTGGACAGCAGCATGTAAAACAATGAAGCTAGAATACTCCCTTACACCATACACAAAAATAAACTCAAAATGGATTAAAGACTTAAACATAAGACAAGATACAATAAACCTCCTAGAGGAAAACATAGGCAAAACATTATCTGACATGCATTTCAAAAATTTTCTCCTAGAAAAAATAAAAGCAAGAATAAACAAATGGGACCTAATGAAACTTACAAGCTTCTGCACAGCAAAGGAAACCAGAAGTAAAACAAGAAGAAAACCTACGGAATGGGAGAAAATTTTTGCAAGTGAAACCGACAAAGGCTTGATCTCCAGAATATATAAGCAGCTCATACGACTCAATAAGAAAAAAATAAACAACCCAATCCAAAAATGGGCAGAAGACCTAAACAAGCAATTCTCCAAGGAAGACATACAAATGATCAAAAAGCACATGAAAAAATGCTCAATATCACTAATTATCAGAGAAATGCAAATCAAAACTACAATGAGGTATCACCTCACACCAGTCAGAATGGCCGTCATTCAAAAATCCACAAATGACAAATGCTGGAGAGGCTGTGGAGAAAGGGGAACCCTCCTACACTGCTGGTGGGTATGCAGTTTGGTGCAGCCACTATGGAAAACAGTGTGGAGATTCATCAAAAGACTAGGAATAGACTTACCATATGACACAGGAATCCCACTCCTGGGCTTGTATCCAGAAGGAAATCTACTTCAGGATGACACCTGCACCCCAATGTTCATAGCAGCACTATTTACAATAGCCAAAACATGGAAACAGCCTAAATGTCCATCAAGAGGTGACTGGATAAAGAAGAGGTGGTATATTTATACAATGGAATACTACTCAGCCATAAAAACTGACAACATAATGCCATTTGCAGCAACATGGATGCTCCTGGAGAATGTCATTCTAAGTGAAGTAAGCCAGAAAGGGAAAGAAAAATACAATATGAGATCACTCATATGTGGAATCTAAAAAACAAAAACAAAAACAAACAAACAAAAACAAAGCGTAAATAAAGGACAGAAATAGACTCAGAGACAGAGAATACAGACTTGTGGTTAACGGGGTGTGGAGGGTGGGAAGGGATAGCCTGGGATTTCAAAATTGTAGAATAGATAAACAAGATTACACTGTATAGCACAGGGAAATATACACAAATTGTTATGATAACTCACAGAGAAAAAAATGTGACAATGAGTGTGTATATGTCGATGAATGACCGAAAAATTGTGCTGAACACTGGAATTTGACACATTGTAAAATGATTATAAATCAATAAAAAAAGCTAAAAAAAAAAAAAGGAAAAGATAAATGCCATGAGTGTTGACAGGGGTTACATTGGATCTGTAGATTCCTTTGGGTAGATGGCCATTTTGATAATGTTGTTGCTTCCAACCCAAGAGCATAAGATATATTTCCATTTCTTTGTATCATCCTCAATTTCCTTCATCAGTGTTTTACAGTTTTCAGAATACACGTAACCTCCTTGGTTAAGTTTATTTCTAGGTATTTTGTTGGTTTTGATGCAATGGAAATGTTTATGCCAGTTCTAAAATTCTGGGTTTTGAAGTTAAAAATGAATGAAGGCCAAAAAAGGAAAAATACACTTCTCTCTTATGGGTGAATTGTATTCCATTACCTACATATGGTGAATCTCCTTTATCCATTCATCTGTTGATATGTACTTGGGATGCTTTCATGTCTTGGCAATTGTAAATAGTGTTGCTGTTAATAGTGGGATGCGTGTATCTTTTCGAATTTTTATTGTGTTTGGTTTTATTCCTTTAATAACTACATAAGTTTAAAAAGCTAAAGCTCTAAACAGTCTTAGAGACAATGAACAGTACATACATGTAAGTTTAAAAAATATGTGCAGTAAAGACAGCTGAAAGACTCATGAGGGATTTCCTTTTCTGTGACACTTTCCTTTTTCCTTGCTGCCTTTAGAATTCTATCATTGTCTTTAAATTTTGCTTTTTGAATGATGGTATGTCTTGATGTGAGTCTGTCTCAGCTGATCCTGTTTGAGACTCTCTGATTCCTATGCCTTGATACTCGTTTCTTTCTTCAGATTAGGGAAGTTTTCAGCCTTAATTTTATCCAATGTTTTCTCAGCCTTTTTCTCTCTCCCTGCAGGGACTCCTGTAATGTGAGTGTTACTATGCTTGCTGCTGTCTCGGAAGTGCTTTAAACTCATGTAGCAGGCCTTTTCTTCTTGCTTTTTTGATTGGGTGTTTTTCATTCTGTCTTCCGGATTGCTAATGGATCATCTGCATTGCCTAATCTTCTGTACAACTTGCAGTTCTTCTCTGATTGGTCTTTTTTATATTTTCTAGTTCTTTTGACAGTTCTCCCGGTGCTCATCTCTTCTTTTTCCCAGTTCAGTTATCATTCTTGTTGCTATTGCCTTGACCTCTTTGTCAGGTAAAGTATTTGTTTCTTTTCATTATGGTTATTTTGTTATTCTTTCATTTAAAATGTGTTCTTGTGTCTTCTCATTTTAACTTTCTGTATTTCTGTGAAATTAGGTGAAACAGTTGCCTGCCCAAGAATGAAAGGTGTCCTTGTGTGAGAGCATTCCTGTGCAGTCTTCTGTGCCCAGTGGGTTTGTTGGGAACAGCTGGACCTGAAGTGATCCTGGGCTTCCCTCTTCCCCCGGGACGTGCTGGCAGCCGCTGCAATGGGGGCGGCAGGGCTGGAGTCAGAGTGGCTGGAGCCAGTTCCAGGTTGAAGCAGAGGCTTCTCCTCTGCTCAGTGACTGTTCCAGCCCTATCAGGGTTGGCACGGGGTCCTGTGGGGCTGGAGCAGGATCTCTGTGGGAGTGGGGTTCTCCTGGGTGTGGTGGCAGTCTCTGGTTTGGGATGTGGCTGAGGCCTGAGGGCTTGCAGCAGCACTTCTGTACTGGTTTTACTTTTTCCCCAGTGTGCACACCTTGGCTAGAGGGTGGATTGGGGCCAGAGAAATTGGGGCTGCACCACTGAGCTGGCCCCACCCCGTCAGGCGTGCACAGGAAAGTGAGTTCTGGTGATGGCAGGCCCTGCCCTGGTGCTGGTGCTGTTCCCTGCAGAATGTGTGCGGGGATACTAGCTGGCCGTGACTGCCGGCCGTCTTTTCAGAGACAGGGCCACACCCACTCCAGCGCCACTTTCTCCCACGGTGTGCACTCTCACTGGCATTGGAGGCCTCCACCTGAGTGGGGAGCAGCACCAGAAAACAGAGGGAGGGAGCAGGAGCCTGGGGGAGTCCGGGGGTCCCCCTGAGCCACCCCTGCCAGCCGGCTGGAGCCCCAGGCAGTGTTCAGCCTGCTGTGTCCCTGCGTGACGGGGAGTCAGCGGGCCTCTGCACAGGCTGTTCAAGAGCAGTGGCTCCGCATCTTACAGCGCCCCAGCAAGCTCGCTGGTTTTCACTCCAACTGAGGGGACTGCTCGTCCTGGTTCTGAACCCAGTGCCTGGGTGCCTGACACGTGCTTCAGACCAGGACATAAGGCGTGGGTTGTTGTCAGGGCTGGAGCACCTCTGTGACATCATGCAGTCTGAGCATGGATGCCCACAGCTCCTACTGTCTGTGGCTGGTGGGGAGCCCTGCGGGAGTGGCTGTACATCTGTCTGGCACAGACAGATGGGGCTCGTTATGATCATTCTTTGTAAAGATAGTATAAGGACAGGATATGCCATCTGGTTTTCCAAGGGATTGAATATTATAATGTGTGATGTGCCCCAGCTGCCTCGTGTGAGCAGCATGACTGCAGGTGCTCTGGGTCCAGGAATGCAAACTCCAGTTAAGCCCTTGGGAACCAAAGGAGCAGGTCCTAAAGGAGTCTGCTTACTCTAAATGCTCTTACTCATGCCAGTCATAGGGAAACACCAGATTAAGAAATGGATGCTGCCTGAGTTTAGTGTTGAATTATTATAAAATGTAAGGAACCTACAAGATTCTGGGTAAAAATTAATGCAGTGACAAGTGAAAATGATCCAAGGAGTACATACAGTAAGAAACAGAGTCCTGAATTTAATCATCTTGTCTGATTTTCTCAGTGGGTAGTAAATAATTAGGGTTTTGACTAATTTTGTTTTGATTAAACTATAGAATGTGGTCAGTTGTGAAGTGTGAAAGTCTAAGGATGTTTGTAGTAAGGGTACTTGTGATGACACAGTTTTGGGGGTTAATGATTGCTGGGATGGATGAAATCGGCTGGCTGTGTATGCTGGTGGAAGAAGAGACATTGTTGATGCAAGTGGAGGCAGTAACAGAAAGGAGGCTAGTGAAAAGTGGAGGCTGTGTCAGTTGATTCAGGAGCAATAAGCTGATAAGGCTGGTTACTAGGCCATAAGGTTTAGTGTTAATTCAGAGGATATAATTTTGGTAATCGTGTTAATTGTATTACTATAATGTTTGGAATAATGAGTTTTAGCCTTGAAGAAGGTTAAGATTTTGGACACAATCAGTACCGCAGTCGCTGGATCCCACAGCTGTTAGTGACGGTCCCGGTGCGGCCACACAGGCGGGGAGCACTGATGGCAGGAGTTATGCCAGCTCACGTAGAATGGGTGCTGAGCGTGGTGACAGCGGCTGTAATGAAAAATGATGATATTGTGCCATCTAAGCATAGTAATTGGGGATGTTAAGTGTGATTTATATATTAGTATCCATATAGGGTACTGTAAATGCAAAAAGGATAGTAAAATAGACTAATGCCATTTGATAATTATGAAGTTAATTAGTTTTATTAGTCAAAATGTTTTTGTTTAAAGTAATTATCATACATTCATTCTAATCCTTTTAAATTCATTCATAGGCTAACTTTATGGCTACTAGTAATGTGATTACAGTTTGTGCCATGAAGAGTTTAGTTTTTAGGTTACTCTTCTGAAATGCTCAGGGTAGGGGTAGGAGGAGGGCAACTTCTAGGTCAAATATAGGAAAGTAGTGATGACTGAGAGTAAATAAATGGAGAAGGTGGGGGTGCTGGCCCTATAGAGTCACATCCACACGTGTGTGGGCTTGATTTTTCTGGACACTGACTAGAGGAGGTCAGAGTGCAGTCAGGACAAGCTGTGAGTCTGGTAGTGTAGTGGTGAGTGATGTCGGTATAAGCTTTATTGTTTCTCCAGTTACAGGAAAAGCTGTAGACTGGAAGTCATTTGTTCTATTTAATACTAAAAGAATAAAATGCTCATCAATAGATAGCGATCTGTAGGAACAATCAAACTATCTACAAAATGCACTATCAGGCCACTGACTGAAATCCAAAATAACGAGATGTATAGGGAAATTTTAGTTGGGACAGGAAGCACAGAACTAGAAAAGTAGAGCCAATAATTTTGTGTAGTCAGTGGAAACTTTTAACCATGAAAACTACTGAGCCAAAAACTCCATCTGAAATTGAATTTTATATTCTTCTGACACTTGCAATAATATAAGTTCTTAGAGGAACTGTAATGAAACAAACTTGAAGAATTGTTTATGACTTCTTTCTGTTAGATGATGGTGAGCGCAAGTGAGGGGAACTTCAGAGGCTCATAGAACTGAAGTATTAAGAAGTTATTATGGGAAATGTGTGTGTGGTCAGTGTGTTGTTAGGTGATGTGAGCACATATCTTTATCTTTTTTCTGATCAGAAGGTAGATGGTCATTTTAGGATCTATGTACATTTGCATGTGTGTGTGTGTTTGTGTGTGTGTGTGTGTGTGTGTGTGGTGAGAGTTTGGTCGTGGGGAGAAGCACTGTGAACTTACCCACCCTGTACTGAGAGCTGTAGGACATCCTTCCCTGCTAAAAATGACCCTGCTCTTGTCACCACATCCCCACCCATGACAGCACTTCTTTGTAATGAATGTACGTAATGTCCTGTTTGTCATGGACCAATGCAATGCATCCATTTATAGTTCATAAAGTTATTTATAATTTAAATTAAAAGTACTTATATGTATGATGGATTTTATGTTGTTACTCTTATTTACCTTGGTGCCCGAATTAATGGTAATAGAAGACCCATTTCCTGAGACAAAGTTGACTTGCCGTTAAGAGTCAGGATCCATAATGAACACATCCTCAACGTTTGTCCTGACTGATGCATGACTTAATGTCATTGCAAGAGGAATTTCCCAAGGAAAATCTAACGGTCTTCCTCAGAACCTCAGGGAGTAGGTCACAGGATGGGCTCCAGGTGGAATCACTTTCCAAGGTAGATCTTAGTTCAGGGTAAAGTTACAGCACTCACCGCCCCGAGACACTTAGGTGATTCACACCCCCTCTGTCTTCTCATCCATAAAATGGGTTATTGAGAATGTTATGTAGTTGGAACACTGCACTTTGAATTTGGTCAGTTGGCACAGTTTATTGCTTAGTGTGAGACCTCAATACCTTTGACCTGATGCTAATTGGTGATTTACAGGGTGTCCCGATTCCTGAGGGTTGGAAGGAATTCTGATTGACAGTAGGAGGAGACCCAGGATCCCTGAAGCCTGCTCACCCTGGATGGGACTCAGTCCCTCCAGGCCAGGGGATCCTGGAGCCAGCACAGCGCCTGAAGCCCGGCTGTGGGAGCAGGAAGGCCCAGCAGTGTGGTTGGAAACGCAGCCCCACTGGGCCTGTGAGCAGTCGGGGTCAACTCCCCACAGGGCAGGAGGGTCTCTCTGACTCCTGAGACTGGCAGGCCCCATGTGCTCAGTATTTCTTGATTGAGTGAACACAACCACCCCCCATATCTAGACACCAAGTCTTCCCACCACCCCAAAAGGTTTTCTCAGGCCCCCTCACAGCCAGTACTGCCCCAAAGCACAACTTTGCTTCTGTCCCACCCAGGTAGTTCCTGCCTCCTTGAACCTGTGTGTAAGTGAATCACCCAAGGGCAGTGTAGTGGGTGTGACAATATATAATAATTTTTTATAATTTTATATATTTTTGGCAAAAACCATAGGGCTTATTTTTATGCATGTGACATTCATACTTAAAATTAATGTGTCACCTACAAGTGTACTACAGATAAGGACAGCCACATGGGTGTGGCGATGTGATTAAGATGGTGTGCTGTTAAGATCTCCGTCTTGTGGACGTTCTCTCTGCATTTTGTGTGCAGTGCTGATCGAAGGGGAGAGAGGACCTCCCACCTTGCCTGTATATTTGATTCCTCCTGGTTCTGTCATTGTCTACCTAATATGTTTTTCAGCCACTGCCCAAGGGAAATCCTGGGAATTTGGAAAAGGAGGAGGGAGCACCCAAGAAGTAGGGGGCAGGGGACATCAGTTGGGCAGGACCAGAAAGCATAAGGTCAGAAAAGTTTGCAGAGAGGACCCAGGGTTAGATGGCAGTTGGTGGTGGGGGATCAGTTAGGCGGGGCACATTGTAAAAGTGACGTCACCCAGAATGTCCACTGTGAGGTCACAGGGGCAAAGGCAGGTGATTGGTCGAGAGAGGACATAAAGCATGGGGCGTTGCTAAGGCAGCGTTCAGACAGGAATAGGCTTGGAGGGAGGCGTCTGGTCCCCTCCAGCTGCTCCTGAGAGTCCGCTTGCCTGCTGTTTGTTTTCCTGACCTGCTGACCTCCTGACCTGACTGAACCCTCCTTCCTCCCCTCAAGAGCTTGATTGGCCCTCATACTTTCTGTGACCCCCTTCTCCTCCCAAGTGCCCAACCCCTCTTCCTGTCACACTCCCTCCCCACCCCATCCCCCACCCCTCCCCTCCCCTCCCCTCCCCAACCCTCCCCTCCCCTCCCCTGTCCCCTCCCCACCTGAGAGGACCAGGACATGTAGGTGATGGGGATGTTCTGGTCCCACGTGCTGGGGTGTACTGGATATGAATATATAACTGTGAGTAAACATCGGGCATCAGGTGTCCTCCTTTTTCCTGGGCTCTTTCACACTGTGGTTAAATAGATACTTTCTCATAGGGTCCTTGATGGGAATGCATCGTTGGTGAAGCCCGAGGCTCTCAGGACAGGATTTTTGACCAGCCTAGAGTGGCTCTGGCCACCAGCGTCCTCAAGATCTGAGTCCTATCAGGACCTCTTGGACCAAACAGCAGGTTGACAGGATGAAACCTGAATTAGTTACTTTATTGCATCAAAGAAGGAAGTGTGAACATCCTAAAAGCCATTGAGTTGTATGCCTAAAATGGGGGAGTGGGTGAATTATATCTCAGTAAAGCAGTTTTTTAAAAAGTGAGAAACTCCTATTTACTAGAAGTCATAGTGAGACTGGCTCCCGGAAAGCTTGTCAAGATCCTGCTTCAAGTTGTGCGTGTTCCGGTTCTGTCCCTGTGTGGTGTGCTCTCCTGTGTGTGCACCCTTCCTGGTGGTGACGTCTGGCAGTCCTGGGAGCAGTGGGGTCTCAGCACTGGGTTGGTGCTGGTCTGTTAAACAGGGAAATGTCATCTCTGCTCTGTGCTTTCTGGTTTGTTAACTTACAGCAACTTTGTTTTTTCTTTGAAGTGTATTCTTTTCAGAAATTTTAATGTAACAAAAATATTCAATAGCCCTATAAATTTTAAAATATTTTTATTGAAGTATAGTCAGTTTACCATGTTGTCCATTTCTCATGTACAACAGAATGCTTCAGTCATATAGGAAAATACATATATTCATTTTCATATTGTTTTTTTAACATAAATTACTACAAGATATTAAATAGAGTTCCCTGTGCTGTACAGTGTAAACTAGTTGTTGTCTACTTTATAGAGATTAGTATTCATGAATCTCAAACTTCCAATTTTTCCCTTCCCAATCCCTTTCCCTCTGGTAACCATAAGTTTGTTTTCTATGCTGTAAGTCTGTTTCTGTTTTGTAAATAAGTTTGTCTTTTTTTTTTTGATTCCAAATATAAGTGATATCATATGGTATTTTTCTTTTCCTTTATGACTACTTCACTTAGAATGACATTCTCCAGGTCCATCCATTCCCTGTTGCTGCAAATGGCATCATTTTATCATTTTTATGGCTGAGTAGTAGTCTATTGTGTAAAATATACCACAGCTTTTTTTTTTTATATTTTTATTGAGTTATAGTCATTTTACAATAGTGTGTCAAATTCTAGTGTAGAGCACAGTTTTTCAGTTATATATGAACATACATATTTTCATTGTCAGAATTTTTTTCTCTGTGAACTAGCATAAGATCTTGTATATATTTCCCTGTGATATACAGTATAATCTTGATTATCTATTCTGCATATGCCTGTCAGTATCTACAAATTTCAAACTCCCAATCTGTCCCTTCCCACCCCTCAGCCCCTTGGCAACAGCAAGTTTGTATTCTATGTCTGTGAGTCTGTTTCTGTTTTGTATTTATGCTCTTTTTTATTTATTTTTTTTGGATTCCACATGTGAGCAAACTCATATGGTATTTTTCTTTCTCTTTTTGGCTTACTTCACTTAGAATGACATTCTCTAGGGACATCCATGTTGCTGCAAATGGCATATTGGTTTTTTATGGCCAAATAGTATTTCATTGTATAAATATACCACCTCTTCTTTATCCAGTCATCTGTTGATGGACATTTAGGCTGTTTCCATGTCTTGGCTATTGTAAATAGTGCTGCTATGAACATTGGGGTGCAGTTGTATTTTTGAAGTAGGGTTCCTTCTGGACATATGCCCAGGAGTGGGATTATTAGGTCATATGGTAAGTCTATTCTTAGTCTTTTGAGGAATCTACAAACTTTTGCACAGTGGCTGCACCAACCTGCATTCCGACCAGCGGTGTAGGAGAGTTCCCTTTCCTCCACAGCCTCTCCAACATTTGTCATTTGTGGACTTTTGAATGATGGCCATTCTGACTTGTGTGAGGTGATACCTCATTGTAGTTTTGATTTGCAATTCTCTGATAATCAGTGATAATGTGCACTTTTTCATGTGCCTGTTAGCCATTTGTATGTCTTCACTGGACAATTGCTTGTTTAGGTCTTCTGCCCATTTTTGGATTGAGTTTATTTTTTTTTCTTATTTAGTTGTATGATTTGTTTCTATATTCTGGCAATTAAGCCCTTGTCAGTTTCATGTTTTGCAAAAATTTTCTCCCATTCTGTAGGTTGTCTTTTTGTTTTGCTTATGGTTTCCATTGCTATGCAAAAGCTTCCAAGTTTAATTAGGTCCCATTTGTTTATTTTTGCTTTTATTTTTATTGGACTTCTAGCAAATTCTTAGTTATCCCTTTCCTTTTTATCTTGGAGGCTGCCCCCAAGGACTCTGTGTCCAGCTAGGTTGATGGGGGAGCCCTGAGAGCCGAGCTGATGTGAAAATCATTGGCTGCAACCTCCTGTGATGTTTACAATGAGGAAATGCTCAGGAGGGATGTGACCAGGAGGTGGACGAGTTGTCTTTTTTTTTAGTGACGTGTCCTTGTGAAGAATGTTGATTTCCCCAAAGCAGAAAGTGTCCTTCATGTCTTTAGAATTGTCTAAATATAAAGAAAATTCAGATACATGCTGTGAAATTTTTACTGTGTCAGGATAAATCACCTCCACACCCTAAAAAAAAAGACTGAGAACACCTCATGGATTTAAGTGGTTTGTTCTGATACGCTTCCACCAGATTCTTATGGACCTGGAAAAACTGAGTGTCAGGAACAATCTTTGCACTGAAGCAGAATCAATGCCACATGAACACTCCACCCAAAGAAGAGTCTGTTCTGTTTCTTTTGAGCCTACTAAGGAGGGCGTTTCTAGGTCATCTTTGTTGGGATTATTTCCCTCAAAGGGAATGAGGCTGAGTTCTCACAGGTTAGTCAGCCCTCTTTCCCTACCACATCTTTGAGCATTTGGATAAACTAACTTGTCCTTCTCCACCATTGCTCATGGCCGCTGACAGAACCTGAGTCCATCGGCCCTGATGGATAGACTTTAGGTAGGAGGCAGCTGCTGACGTCAGCACTCAGACAGTGCCGTGTGTAACAAGCATGCCCATGGTGGAGGGGGTTTTACCAGTTAGCGACTAGATGGTGTTTGTTTTTGTGCCTTTTATCTGCATGTCTCTCCTTTGTGCTGAGATCCACTGCTCTCTCAGATGACAGCTATGCAAAGACAGTGCATGTTTTCCACCAGCACACATTTTACTGACCCCAACTGTGAGAGCTGACAATGACAGTGTTACTGATTTCAGAGGCTGCTTTCTAGAGGGGTTTTATTTGCACAAGACTGAAACTTGGTGTCTAGATAAAGTACAAATTACATTGTGCATTTATTCCCTCCTATAATACTTATAAATCTAGTTTTTACAAAACTATGTGTTTGGCTTTTGTTTTGGTGACTGAACATTCCAGAAATACAAATTAATTTTCTTGGTGGCTGTTAATGGACGTAGGTGCAGTACTGTGAAATATGCATGTAAATTATTTTTACTGATTATTTTGAGTTCTCTTTTTATGTAACTTCATTCTTTGTGTAATCTTGTATAATATGATTAAAACTCTATTATACAAATCCCTATTTATTTCAGAAGTCTGACATTACATGCTCTGGTTCAGAACCAAAGTGAATATTGAAGAAAACCTCCATGGTTTTTAGATAGTTGGGCTAAAATATATCATTAATTTTTGCTGGAATAGTAATTTTGACATTATCCTAAGAGCTGGTCTGCTTTCTCACTCATGTCCAGTCTATAAATGTAGAAATACATCTCTGTACATCTCTCTGTATTTTAACACATACCTTCATTGCTCTTTCCCCATGCATGTTGGGTGTATTTATGGAGACATTTCATAGGGGTTTGTCCAGGTACTTCATGAACATACAATAGAAGATGGAGGCGTCCCATGCCCTGTAGGTTTGTGTTTGCTTATTTTCAATTTCAAGTTGGCTTCTACATTCATAAGTTAAGTTCTGTTACCTATTTTAAAAATATTTGCAATGTGCCTGTCAGCAAAGTCAAATCTCTAACATTTTGTGTATCAGGTAATTGACGTATGTGTGCAGCAGTGAAACTATTACCAAATCAAGGCAGTAAACATGCCCACACTCCCAAGAGCTCCTTTGAACTCAAGTGTCCCTTCTCGCCTCTCTGTGGAGCTATCTGAGGATGTGGTTGAGGGTTTCTAAAGATGATTCTCTGTGACATATACACTGGGAATGTCTTTGAGGTTCCTCATTATATCTAATATCTTTTCAGATCCTCGACACTCTGATTCTCCTTTTCCATCCTGCGTCTGATGTTTATGAACTTCTGTGGAAGCTTATTCTTCTTGCTGCCTCCTGGGGAGTTTCTATTTTTCTCTTGTTCGTCTGGAGGACCGTCCTTGCTGTAAGTATTACTAAAGTACCTGACAGTGTCCTTTTAATCACACCTAATAGGAATTTATATAGTCACTGGACATTTTATTTGCCTGCCTGGGCCAGAATCCAGGAGTCTTTTCTTTGTTTCCTTTTAGATTATTAACTTGAACACAAATTAATTTTGAAATGGAAATTTGTTGCAAAATCTTTATAGTAAGAACTCATTGAGCAAGACAACAGTATATTCTCAATGAGACAATGGCTATTTATAAACTCTTCTCTTCAATAACAAAACAGGAAGGTTAAGTATTTGGCGAGCCCATCTATCTCTCCACCTGCCCCTGCCTGTGTGTTGGGTGACAGGGGACAGGGAAGCTCAGTGTTCCTGAGCAAGTGTGAAGTTAAGGGAACATCTGTGGTTTTCTGTTTGCCCTCCATGGATGCATTCTTCTATTGCCACATTATTGCCACTGGATCTTCGACACTGTGATGATTCTCCAATATCTTGGCAAGGTTAGGGGCTGGCCTCAGTCTCTGATCATCACTTAAAGTTTTGAATGAAGAAATATGTGTTAAGGGTCAGGGAAATGTGTCTTTACATGGTATTACAGTGGAGTCCTGCCTGGGTTTTTCTGGACTATTACTCTTCATACGATGACTTGTATCTGAGTCAAGAAGGACGTTCGCTTCTTGAAAATGGTCGCTGTCCGTCCTGCTGCTGTGTGTGGTTTCACTACAGCCATTACTCACTTTCATTCTCGTCTGATGTCTCATCTGATGTCCGTTTGTTTTTAGTGGTCTTCACAAATCTTACGACCTCATATGTTACAATTGCTTATCAATTCAACAGTCAACTCTGTATAAGATTTCAGAAAACCTTTCATTGAATGAAAGGGGTGCATCTTAATCTTAGTATAAAGATTTTGCCTTTATTTTTCTTTTAGTTTTCTCCTCTCTGTCTCTCTCTCTCTTTTGAAGGTTACACAATTATCCAGGTTCTGGACTTAAGTGTGGATGTTTGGTTTGACAAAAAAAATTAGATAAATGATGCATTAAAACAACATATCATGAAAATAATATAGTTCAGTGTTGTTAAATGTGAATATGCGTTATGAAAATTGAATAGAGTGATGTTTATTTAATAAAATGTAAGCAGATCTTTTGTTCTAAAATAAGTTATTTACCATTGTGCTATCAGAAATGGTGAGTGAAAGATCATGCCTTAAGTAGGAAATTCTGATTTTTCCTGATTTTTAATCATATTAATTGTTATGCTGTACCAAAGTGATAATTGTGATTTCAATGGATTACTGTTTTGATAGTATATTAGAAATTATAGATTTACTAATTGTATGTTTTGACTTCAAATTTAATGTTTCTTCCTCTCCTAGGTAAAGCCTCCGGTGTGTCAAGGTAAGGTATTAGGGTTTAGTTTCCTTTGTAATATTTTCTCAATACCAGGATTTGATGTGGATTTTAATTCAACTAAGAGTAAACACAATGACTTCTGATGTCTAACTGACTTCTCATCTCTTGAAAATTTTACTCCTGCAATGGTGTCTAAATGACATCGTAGAGGAAGTTGACATCTATTGAGCTAAGAGGCCAGGAGGGTCACAGGAGTAGGGAGACTAGGATGAGTTTAATTTTGCATAGCAAACTTGAGGAAGCAGGTGATGAGAAGAGTCTAATGTTCGGAGTGTGTCCCTAATATGAGCTGGCTCTTGGTGAAAAGTAAGATGCTGAAACACTACTTGAGCCTGTCAGGACTCTCCAGGCTGAGGGAGGGATGCAGATGTAGCCAGGCGGTGTGTGTCACAGCAGAGGGGCATCCATGGGCTGTGACTCATAAGTGAAAGGAGCCATTCATGGCAGTGGGGACTTAATGGAAGTGATTCAGCCTGAGGATTATGCTTTCTATGCAGGCTTCACACTCTGCTGACCGAGTGGGGCTGTGCATGATGGGCAGGGTGGCTGCCCGGCACTCAGTAGGCCCTCAAGGGCTGCTGTTGGTGACAGTTGATGCAGAAGGGCTGGTGCTGAGAAGAGGGATCTCAGCATCAGAGCATCACCACTGGGCAGACAGAAGACACGTGTGCACAGTGTGGTCAGATGAGGGACTTAGATGCCTGAGAGAGGAGTCTGGTTCTGAGGGCTGCGTTCTAGAGCTTCACACATGGAGTCGCCTGTGACTGGTTGTTTTACATGTGCTGCTTTCCTGAAGCAGTGATGGTAACATTCTCATCCTGGTGATAGAAAAGCTTGTCATTTAGGGCCTGTGTGTTATCCAGGTCCTCCAGTGACTAGGTGGAGAAGCCCACATGGTACCAAAGTGTTTAATTCCAGTGACCTTGTCCTTCAGGGCCCCCAACATGATTTTCATGAAAGACGATCTTCCAGGCAGCAGGAAGACACTGGAGGCCAGTGCAGGCCCAGTCAGGCAACGTTTTGAACTTGCCTTCTGTGGTGTTGCAGATAGGGCCTGGCTGTGGGGTGAACCTGCGTGGGATAAGGGTTCTATTTTTTTAAGCAGGGGCATGTTTACTTACCTTAGTAATTGGAGGAGAGAATGTTAAGGGGACAGGATGCTTGGTTTTTCTTTTTCATCTCTGGTGATGTCAGAAGTATTTGAATGATTGAATTTTCTAAGAATGGTGCTTATAGCTGGGAGAGAATTTAGGGGAAGACTTTTTATTGTGTTTCTGCATCTTTGAAAAAAATTAAACTAGGAATCTCAATGATCTCACATTTAGAATGCCACTAAGATTTGCTTCCTTTAGGCACAGTAGAAAAGCTAAAAGGTTAATTATACTCATAGTGCCAGCCAGATATGTCTCTACTGCTAATAAATCATGATAATTCTATTCTATTGGGTTTTCTTGCCAATATGAGAAATTGCTTCATCTCCTTTTAGTTACTTTAAAGCAGACGACTGAGCAGAGCAAGAATTTGGAGAATGAAAACAGAGAACTTGCAGAAAATATATCTGCTTGGGTGCAGAAGTTATCCTTGTCCTTTTGCTTTTTTTTTTTTTTGATTTTACCTTCAGTTCCTCCCCACTCTGGCAGTTCAGTTATTTGGCTCTCTTTTCCTTCATCCTACTGTCCTGTTCCATGTGTTCCATAAGAGGTCTAGGTTCAAAGCAAGTGTCCTAGATAAAAAAAAAAAAACAAAAAAAAAACCAAAAAACAAATTTCTTCTGTAGAGCACAGGGAACTCTACTTGATATCTTGTAATCTATAATGAAAATGAATGTGAAGACAAACATAGGTGTATATATATATGTAACTGAATCATGCTGTACACCAGAAAATTGACACATTGTATCTGACTATATATCAGTAAAAAAATAAACAAAGCAAGTGTTGTAGATGTAAAGCACCACTTTCTGTATTAGTGGAAGGGGTCACACACAAGATAGGTTCAGCTAGCAGTGTAATTAGTATTTGTAATTCTGTTTCCTTCATTACAATTTTGCATAGACCAACAACGCAAAGAAATGCTTAGAGGAGGCCATCAGGCAAAAGAAGCTGCCCTCTGAGAAAGCACTGAAGTTTAAGGTACGAACCTCTTGTTAGATTACATTCTGAAAATAAAAATGAAAGTAATGAGTAATTGTTACTAATTCAATGTTTCATTGAATGAGAGCTTGAAAGCCATTGAGAAGGTGAATGAAAATTTGAATGACATCATTCAGATTGTTTGAGCTAAGCTGCAGGCAGTGAGGGACCAGAACGCCAAGAACCCACACCTGGTAAGAGCTGCCACTTTGACCATAGCCGGGCTACTGAGGCTTTTTGTGCCCTGGGCGAGCTGCGTGCACCTGCTCCTCCTGCTTTTGACCACAACAGAGTGTGAGAGCCCAGGAGCGGAAATTCCCTGTGAACAATGACCCAGAATTTCATGGACTAAAACCTCTGTGACTTTTTCTATTTCAGAGACTAGGAAATATGTCTTATTTTCACAACCTAGAGAGTTTTCTCACCACTCACACTGCCCTCCAAGATACACAGAAGATGCCAGGAAATACCTGAGAGGTTAAGGAAGTTACTAGACTAGGTGCACAGTTCCTTGCCCTGTTGATGTTAAACAGAGAATTTTCCATGTGAATTTGGGTAAACTTTGTTTATATTTCACCAGCATCACTCATTTGTGAGCTCTTTGACATGAGCAGTTTCCCACCCTTGCTTCCTCTTGTCGTCCAGTCGTGCCCTCCATTGTCCAGGGAGGAGGAAGCCTGTGGAGGTGAGGAAAAATCTGTGCCTGGAGGTCTTTTTTCCACATTTCTTTATGGGCTTGACATTTGTCCTGGGCCCAGCCTGTATCAGCTGCCATCACAGGAAACTTAGGCGTAGTTGTGGGTACTGGCTGAGAAGGGACAGGATTCCAAAAGGGTTGAAGAGAAGCAACTGCCCATCAGAACAAACCAAGACTTTCTGGAAGAGATTGGCCGGCTGGCAGTGGAAGAGGACCAGCTGAAGAAGGAAATGCAAGATGCAAAGGGTCAGAATGAGCTGCTAGGATGACCGTTGCTAGAACTTGAAGGAAGAGGCCCTGTCTGCTGTAAACTCTCAAATGGAGCACTGTCTTCAGCCCCAAACCGAAATTCAGGGAAAGTCTCAGATGCTTTCAAGCATATGTAAGGGAACATATAACACTTGCTTTCCTTTCTTTATAAAATTTGTATGTTCAGAATCATTTCACTGCCTTAATATCTTCTGGAGAGAATGCTCACCAAAGTCTTTGGACATGTACCAGGGCTAATATATTTATTTTCTATGGTTTGTTTTGCAGTTAACAAAATACTTTGTTTCTGGAAAAAAAAATTACACTTTTTAAACATATGACCCTGAGTTTTCATTGAAATCATAGTACATACTTTATTTCTGTCCTGTGTGAAGATACTGGAAAAAGGAACATCTCCAGAGAACTTGAAAGGTGGTGTTTCAATGAACACTTCAGGAATTTGAGGTAAATGCCTCCAGTTGCAGCAGGATTTCCACTGTACACATTAGATTTTACAAGGAACAACAATCTCATGTCTTAGAAGATTAAATATTGATATCTACTCAAATTATTTTTCTTGGGAATTTAGTCACCAATGAGAATGTTTTAAGTTGAAATTGCTCTTAATAAATCTCATGTCTGTGAAGCCACAGTGAAATTTGAAGAAATGCATGTGCAGGAGGACGTTCAGCTCAGCATCAAGAAGAGAGTAAGGATTGTTACTCACCCCCAGAGATGCTTACCTCAGAGAACCGAGCATCACTGTGTCAGTGTTTAATTGTGCTGTAACGCATGGAAAGCAGATGGCCCATCTTAGCTGATTCCAAGCGTATGATTCCTCTCATGTTAAGTATGTGCACATTGCTGTGGATCAGTACTTCTTGAATGTCTTCTCATATCTATCTTACAGCCAGGTGTTTCGAAGACCAGATCTGAGGATTCGATGCAGCGAGCTGTGACAACAGGGGACTGCAGCCTGGAAGGTATGTTGCTTGTTGGGAAGAAAACCTTACATACAGGATTCCTGGGAGATGTTGTGGCTTCAGTTCTAGACCCCTAGAATAAAATAAATATAATAAAGAGAGTTAAATAACTTATTTTTCGGGGTTTTTTTTTTTTTTTGGTTTTCCAGTGCAAAGAACAGTTAAGTTTACACTATACTGTGGTCTATTAAGTGAGCAATACCACTGTGTCTAAAAACCCCAATGTTCATAACTTAATGAAAATACTCTTTATTACTAAAAACTTCTAGCCATCATTGGAGCCTTTAGTGAGGTTTAATCTTTTTGTTGGTGGATGGTTTTTTTTTTAACGTTTTTTATTGAGTTACAGTCATTTTGGTGGATGGCCTTGAATTAACATTGGTGGCTGCTGACTGGTCATTGTGGCAGTTGCTGAAGATCGGTGTGGCTTTTGCAATTTCTTAACATAAGACCACAATGAAGTTTGTGACAGGATTCTCTCTTCCTTTCAGGAACAAGTCCTCTGTCACAGGCAATTTGACACATTTTACACACAGTAGAAATTCTTTCCAAATTGGAGTCAGTCCTCTCAAACCCTGTGGTAATTTATCAGCTAAGTTCATACGCTCTTCTAAGTCCTTTGTTATTTCAACCTTCTTCACAGCATCTTCACCAGTTGATTCCATCTCAAGAAACCAATTTCTTTGCTTGTCCATAAGAAGCAGCTCCTCATTCATGCACATTTTATCATGAGGTTGCAGCCAATCAGTCATATCTTCAGGCTCCACTTGTAACTCTAGTTCTCCTGCTATTTTCAGCACATCTGCAGCTCCTTCCTGCACTGAATTCTTGAGCCCTTCAAAGTCACACATCAGGATTGGAATCAATTACTTCCAAACCCCAGTTCATGTTGATATTTTGACTTCTTCCCATGAATCACGAATGTTCTTAATGGCATGTAAAATGGTGAATCCTTTCCAGAAAATTTTCCATTCATTTGCCCAGACCCATCATTGGTGTCACTGTCTATGGCAGCTAAAGCCTTCCAAAATGTATTTCTTAAATAATAAGACTTGATAGTCATAATTACTCCTGATTCATGGGCTGCAGAATAGATGTCGTGTTAAGCATGGAAACAGCATTCATCTCATGCATCTCCATCAGAGCTCCTGGATGACTTGTGCATTGTCCATGAGCAGTAATATTTTGAAAGAATTTTTTTTGTGTGTTTTGTTTTGTTTTCTGAGCAGTAGGTCTCAACAATGGGCTAAAATATTCATGTTGTAAATAGATGTGCTGTCATTCAGGCTTTGTTCTATTTATAGAGCACAGAGTAGATTTCACCTGATTCTCATGGGACATAGGATTTTCATAATGTTAAATGAATATTGGCTTCGTTAGCCGCTAACGGGAAAATCAGCCTGTCCATTGAAGCCTTGATGCCAGGCGCTGACTTCTCTCCAGCTGTGATGGTGCTGGGTGGCCTCCCCTTGAAGTTCTCTGCATTGAAAACCTGTTGTTTAGTGCAGCCACCTTCATTAGCTGCCTTAGCTTCATCTCCTGGAGCACTTGCAGCAACCTCTGGGTCAGCTCTTCCCGTCTTACCTTGCACAGGTATGCATTGGAGATGGAATCTTGCCTTAAACTTCATGGGCCAACCCCTGCTGGCTTCACACTTTTCTTCTGAAGCCTCTTCACCTCTCTTAGGGTTTATAGAATTGCTGAGAACTAGGGACTTCCGCTGGATTAGGCTTTGCCTTAAAGGAATGTCATGCCTGTTTTAATTAAAATGATAAAGAACCAAATATTTCAGAAACTACAAAAATGTGACACAGAGATAAGAAATGAGCAAATGCTGCCAGAAAAAAATGTCACCAATGGAATTGCTGTACTCAGGGTTGTTATAAATCTTCAATTGTTTAAAAATATGCATTACCAGGGAGGGCAATAAAATGAAACATGCCTGTAATAGCAATGAATTTGCACTGGGAAGGTAAAAAGGGGATTCCTGCCTTCAGAATTCTCTCCTTTCTCCACTCCCCAGCACAGCCAAGCTCTTGAGTGCACATGTGCACACACAAAGCCAGTCGTTTTATGTTTATAGAGGGTAAAAAGAAAATGCAAGACCACCATGCTGCATCGGGATCTCTGAAAGAACGTGAGGAAGACGGTTTCCAAAGGCAGGTGAAGAAAGTAAGTGTCCTTGATGAAATCAGTGGACAGAGATCTATGGACACTGAAGGGTAAGACATTCCCGTGTTAATTATGACAATGTGTGAATGAATGTGTGGAGTTATGTGGATATTGTAATACATTTCAGAATACTTACCACCATATTTTCTTTACCATATTCAATCAGTACAGATGTGCATTTATTTTTCGACCTTGATTTCTGTAATCTGCTGCTTCTGTTCATTCTAACTGGTTACCAGAGTCTTGTTTGTATTTAGTTTGAGATTTTAGCGGGTTCTTGGACCAGATTTAGTCACTTCATTATCTGGATCCCCCTAGGTTCATTTTTATTGTCCTTAGGTTTCAACCACATCAAAGTGTCATGACCTGTCATGTGTCTATCATTTTTAATAAACTCTAGATATTGGGTAGAAAATAGAGAAAATTTGAGGCCTCGTGTGAGGTTAACTTGCTGCAGAGAAGGTGGGCATTACAGCTGGCAGGTGGTCAGGGCGCCAGCAGCGCTACATCCTGTTAACCCGGTTAGCAGCTGAGATCAGTCAGTGCAGCCAGCTTTCGTGAGGCCCATGTGTCTCCTGTCCACCTTTGTTTCTGGCATATAGCTCTTGTGGATCCCAGCTAAGTCCTGTGGGTCTCTCTAGGGATCACCTTCTCTGACAGACAGTGAGCTCCAGCTGCCTGACTGCGGTGCCTGTGCGTAGGGGGCACCGGCTGCCGGGCTGCTCTGCATCTCAGTGGTTTCCTCTGCAGTTACCGGGTGACCCCCGGGGAAGGTGGGCCCAGTCCTGGGCTTTCTTCTTCTCCATCTTGGCCTCATGTCCCTTTCTGGCTTGTTAGCAATTTGGTACATTTGATCATGGATTTCATAATTTGTCCAGAGTTTCCTGTCATTCTCAGGGAGAGGTCATGGACATCACACCCATTAACCCGCTTTCAAAAACAAACATTTCCTTATATTTCCTAAAGGATCAGGTTTTGCTCCAGGTTTTGACTGAAATCTGGGCTCTCTGTGGGAGAAATCAAACAAGTCATGAACGCTTGCTTTACCCTAATGTGTTTGGTTGTGATGACTTGGTCAGACCCTGATTCCCACGTTGAAACACAGTGAGCTCGTGCTGTCCCAGGCACAGGAACCTGAGCCTGGTGGGGGGGCGCAGAGCACACCTCACGTGGGCTTTTCCTGTGTGTTTACTTTATGCATAAATGATTAGGGGTGGGGACGCTGAAGGGAAGCCCAGATACCAAACACTTGCCAGAGGCCTGAGTGTAGCTTTTTCATATTTATTAGTGGGGGTACTTTAATTCTTTCCTGTGTATTTATCAGCCTGAGCATTTATGGGGAAGGGCGAAAGGAACCTGGAATTCTTCCCTTCCAGTTTCTGGGAGGGAAACTGGCAGAATTTCAGAGTTTCTTTCCCCTCTCAGGAAGGTGGACATGAACGGATGTGAGCTGGTGGGAAAGCAGCAGCTGTTGGCAGCAAAGGAGGAGGCAAAATTGGCTGAAGAGGAGACAAGATGGTACAAGTGAGTTCAGCTCCTCTGCACCTGCGGCTCTGAAAACACCTGTTGGATTTTTTGAAAACTTTTCTAAAATGTTTAGACACAATATCATAAACTGACCCAAACAAAAGGCATTTGTATACATGGCTTCACACAGGAGGAAAAGTGTTAAGTTTTACACATGTTAAGTTAAACGTTTAACTTTAAAAAGTATTAAGTTACTAAGAATTTCCTGGTCCCAGTGCTGGCCAGACTGAGAGGAGAGACGGTTCACAGAGATGTTTCTGAAGGTGCTATAAACCGTTCTCACCCTGAAGATAGCAGTTTAGTGTAGCGTCAGTCGGACCAATAAAAATTCCCGTGCTGCTGGGGAGACCCAGGTGTAAGAAGTAGGGTCAGGATGTAAGGAAAGGAAGAATCAAGCTTTGTGATGAAAGATGCTCAGCACAGGACACGTGAGGGAAATGCTGAGAACGGGAGGGGGAGTTGTGTCAGTGCAGAACCGGGCAGGCGTTCAGTAACAGTGACGGAAGGAGTGGCTGCAGCGACAGCTTTGCACCTGCTGTGCTTCTGCAGCCGTGTGCAGTGTGTCTTGAGTGGTGAGATGATGTGTGTGAGTGTGCAGTGCAGATAACATGGACTGGGGCAGATTATTTAACAGCATACCCAGCATTGTGTCTTCTCTGATGGAACAATTTGTAACTCATAGGATAAGACTTGAAGAATGTCACGGGCAAATGCGGGAAGCAGAGATCATTTGGAGACACCAGGTAACCTGCCTTCCTCCTGACACACCGAGTCCTCAGCACCTGATGCAGACAGTTATTGTGGCCCTGAGAACCCCTAGCCATGGGGTGTTTCTTGATGTGTTGACATTTTCAGGTCACTCTTGCCGAGAAGAAGGCCCAAGACAGCTCAGTAAGAATTTGTTTCCTTCCTTCCCTTTGTGCACAGTCGGCCACAACTGAACGTGGATGTGTTTTTCTCCCACAGCTCAGGGCTCAGGAGCTGGAGAGGGAAATCTCTGAATTGAGAAGGGAAAACTCTGACCTGAGAAGGGAAAACTCTGACCTGAGAAGGGAAAACTCCTCTGAGCTGAGAAGGGAAGTTGCCCACCTGAAACAGAGGTACAGAATTTTGACACATTTTTACGGGTGTTTTGAGATTTTTAAGGACTGGTTGTTTTGTGCCTAGTAGAGGAATTGGTGGTGTAATTTGTATTGAAGCCATTCTTTATCTTTAAGATTGGATGCAATCTGCAGACGGAGGCAGGCAGAGGAATACATGAGGCAGGATCCCACTCCAGGAGGACCGTACAGGCTGCACCCTCCCCTGAGAGGTAAGGAGCGCACTGTGAAGTGTGGCAGCTCCATTTCTGCAGCAGGAGCCGCCCAGTGGGCTGCTTGTCCCCATGGGTAGTTGTCGGGTTTCCTGGACACCACACCACACACTCACTGTGGGGAACAGGTTCACAGCTGAGTGACAAGATGCTGTTTTCTTTACATGCCACCAGCCAGCAGGGCTCTGTCCCCTGTGAGCAGTGGAGCTTATGCCCCTCCAGGGACTGTGGGCCGCCCCCCAGTCTCTTGGTTGCCTGGCGTGGCTGGCATGGCTGGTTTCTGTGCACTAGAAGACATGAGTGTCAGCCTTCTCTTCCCGCCTGGACACGGTTTTGAAGGCTGAATTTTCTTCTCATTTCAGGAAAATAACATGGATGACGTTTTAGAATGAAGGCAGTATGTCATAACGAGAAAAACATTTTTCTTCATTTGCCTTGGTGGATAAATATTCTATTCAAGATCTGCTTTAAGGCAGCAGGCATTTCTTCACTAATTTTGCAGGTCCCTTCGTTCTTATAATAAAGCTTGCACAGTGACCTAGAGTAGCCAGTTATTAAGTGACATGACAACGTAGCCTCACTCCCCCAGAGTTAACATGTAACTCTAAAGTCTCCCACCAGATACTCCATGTAACTCACCATTCTTTTGCCGATTATTACAACATGAGTCATTGAGGCTACTTCTTTCATAAATGATTACGTGACATCTGGTCACTTATACAAGACATGCGCTGTCAGAGAGAAGGCTTTTAACAGTTCACCAACAGGCTGAGGAGGAAGAGGTGGAGCTCACAGTCAGGGGTTGTTGATACTCTTCCTACAAAAGACCCTTCTTACTTTAATGTATAATCTGTATACAGACTGATTTGCCCTGAAGTGTGCTGTGAGTCCACTGTGTAAGTGTTGGTTGCCAGTGATCTGAGCCCTGAGACCCCATCCAGGGTGATTAGCTATGAAAACAACTAAATCTAGGCCCTGTGGTGTCCTCGTCATGGGACAGGGGTCCAGTCTCCCCTCGTCCTCGGGGTCAACTGAGGTGGAAGGGAGACCAGCGGCCTCTGTGAAGAGCCCGGGGCGTGGGCGGGAGTGAGAGTTCCTGTAGGAAGGCACAAAGAGCTCGGCTCGTGCTTTCCCCGCATGGCATCTGTCAGATAGAATCCGCCTTCAGCGCTGCTCTCACTTCACAGCTTCAGGGCCGGGTGGCACCCCTGTTAGGAATGGCACCGCCTTTCCGGCTCCGAAGGCAGAGGAAAAAAAGGAAGTAATTTTATTCACTTGTGTTCCAGTGGTCATTTTGTATTGAATAATCTCTGGAACTAGCATTTTCCTTTTGAAAAAACCATTCCTGCCTTTGCCTGTGGATTGGGAATTAGGGGATAAGTATGCCCAGTAATCACAGTGAAGTTTGGGGAAAGTATTTTATCGCCAAAGCCTCCTGAGCAGCCCAGGATGCAGGCAGGCCCAGCGCTGAAGGAGTGCAGTCAGAGTAGCTGCCAACTGGGCACCCAGTGCAGGGGAAGGTGCACGGTGACGACGATTGCTGCGTTGGGTTACGGCTCTTGTCGATGTTGGCGAATTGTCTGTCATTCAACAAAGCCATCCCTTATGTATGGCAGGTCACCCCGTGGGAAGGAGAGCCCCAATATTTCGGAGGAGCAGCCCACGAGGACTGCCCCGTGAGTGGCCAGTCGTCGTCCAGCTGGGAACCTGAAACTGGTCCCCCTTGGTGCCCTGTGCAACATCGCCCCATTCCGCCAGCTGCTCCGCTCGGTAAGAGGAAAGCGTAGTCCTCTGTTTCTTCCTTGAGTCACTGCAGAAGAAGGGAAGATCATTCTCCAGGGCTTCCCCTTGCACAGGCGGCCGTGACAGGGCTCACGGCCGTGTTCCTCTGGTCCGTTAGCAGACGCACTTGATGGACCGCGTCTTCCCCGTCCTGCCCTGGGGAGGGAGGTGTCTGTTGTAGAGGGAAAGAGAGTCCTCTGACGGAGGGCAGACGTGTCGGTTCTGCACACGGGCCTTCAAAAGACACCACGTTCCCGGCACCCTGGAGGACAAGCCCGCCCCTGTCACTGTCTGCAGCGAGTTGAGCCCTGGAATTCCACAGCAAATGATCGGTTATGGAAGACACACCCGAACCCGGGGCCTGTGGTCTCTTCAGTCAAGTTTCCTGAGACCTGTATCCCACTCGGTCTGATGTGAGACTTAGTGTGATACGGGGAAGAAGGCCTCAAAGATCTTTTGCGCTTCAGCAAACTAACATGTTTTGTAAGGCAGTGAACCGTGAAAGAGTGTTTTGTATTTTAATTAATCTATGCCGAGAAGCTAGTTGACTCGGGGAATTACATAGGTTAGTGGTAAATAGAATGCTTGCTTACCATGCCGAATTCCGTGTGCTCATTCCCGGTACCTCCATTTAAAAACAGAAGAAAAGAAAAAACAAAAACAAGAGCAAACTTCAAATGTTAGAAATACATAGTGCGCAAAACCAAATTCCATATCCATTTTTTTACGTGTATTCCTCTAACTACTTGGATTGAAATATATCCCAACCTTGACTTAAGCATTTTTTTCAGAAAATGCTCTAACTCTTTGAAAGTCTTTTCTGCCACTTTTGTTTTGACACATCCACGAACGGAGATAGACGCACATGGTGTTTTTAATATACATTCGTGAATATTCTCATTAATGTACCTGTAACTACATTTTACAGATGGTGTGTCAGTGCGCCACTTTACAGAAGAGAGAGGAAGAGAATCTTCCTGGGATGAGGTACAGTCTCTTGTGGTTAATGTCCTTGTGTGACTTTATAAGTACCAGGGGATTCTGAGACATAAACCGGGGGTTGGTGTGAGTGTGCATCTTCACGTTTGCATCTGCTGATAATTTTTGACTTATGCTTTTAACTTACAGTTTAGGATGTGATTCTGTGCTTAATGCCGTAGGACTGGATAATGCAGTTGTGTTCATTTCCAGACTCACCTAGTGAAGCCAGTGTCTGTATGGGCATTCTTGTTTTCAGGGTCTTTCCATTACAGTTCATTAGAGGATATTGAAAAGAAATACATCCCTGGGAATGTTAGGTGCATCTTGGTGTTGGTTCTTGTTTTAGCCGTCCTCACTTGAAATTAATTAAGTGATGTTTCATTTTCAAGGCAGCATGTTTGTCTACGCATTCCACCGCCAGTAACAGTGGTCTAGTTTCCTTAATGCCTTACGCTGTTTCCCACCTGCTTTTTACTCAGGCTGCCCTTCCACAAAGCCCCTCCACATCCAACCTCTGCGCTGGATCTCTCTTTTATGAAACAGTGCGGTCTTCCAGCATTCCCTGAGCTATCCACGTGCAGCGGAATCTCATGTCCTTTTTGGCATTACTGTACCCGTTCACATCAGTTGTAGAGCTGTTGAAACTTTTCTGTGCTGATTTATTTTCATGGATCCTGTGCCTCTGGCAGAACAGAGAGGAGAATCTGCCTTTTATTTGTACCGCCAGCTTCTCCCAGTATAGGGCTTATGTTCTGATAGCTTCGGTAAATCACTGTTGTCTACCTGAATGACTAAGCATAGGCAAATTATCTGAAGTTCGGTTCCTGATTTATCTTGTTTTGTGTTCCTAGGAAGGGGCGACTAAGCCCGAAATTACAAAACCGGAGTACGCTACTGGGACTGTAGAAGTGGCTCCGCAGGAGCTGACGGATCATAAAACACTGACCTCTGTTGGTGGAGCACACGGAGCTTATTATACACTGGGTAAGTTAGTGAACGTGGCTGGCATTTCTTGTTCTCTCTGCCTAGAAACTAGTGTGCTCTCGGGGGAAGGGTATATGTAGCTCAGCAGTAGAGAGAATGCGGGCTTAGCATGCAGGAGTTCCTGGGGTCAGTATCCAGTACCTCCAAGAAACGAGTGTGATACGGGGAAGGAAGGAAGGAAGGAAGGCGCAAAGATTTTTTATCGCTTCACCAGTGTCTTCGCAGGAAAGCCTAATCCTCCATCCTTTTCTGTGGTTTTTAGCCGATGCGGGACCTGGCGCGGCTCTGGTGTGGCCCGGCATTGCCCGCCCACATGCGGCGGCCCCGGAGTCCCAGGGAAGTGGGGTGGTCATGCTCTGTTGGGCCTCGTCCTGGGAAAGGTGATCTTCCCGTTCTCCCGGCAGCCGTTCCTGGCCTCGTCTGCAGACTGTGTGTCCTGTGACGGGTGTGGCGTGGCGTGTCGCTGCCTTTTTCAGACTCAAAACTCTTGCCCAGTAGCCAGTGGGCTGCTTCTCCCGGGAGCCCGTCGCCGTGGATGGTGCCTGCAGGAGCCATGATTGAGTGCTTAGGAGCCGGGGCCCGCAGACTTTGACTGTGGGTTTCTCGAAGCAGCGTGAGGAGAGTGGGCCCTCGCTCCACACTGACTTCTCCTGGCTCGGCTGACTCCTTCCTGACCTCCTGCACCTAGGTTTACTCCTGGGTCACTGAGACGGATTACTGTGTCTTCGTTCTTTTGACTGGTTTCCCGGCTCAGGCCAGGTGATTCTCCTGTTTAGAATGTCCATTAAGATCCTGGTAACTGGAAAAGGGGCAAAGCCCTCCCTCCAGCTTTGTACGGTGTGCTTTGTGCAACTTGGAGTCTTCCTGGGTATGGTAAACGTCACAGCCCGACACTGTCTTTTCTCGGGAGGAAAGTGTGTCTTTGCCGCTGCCTCCAGTTGTACTCTGGGCAGAAATGCCTGGCTCTCGGAGATGGTGCGTTTGTAGTAGGGAATAGAGGCTGGAAGGGAAAGAGTCCGCCGTTGAAATGCTTCCTTCCCTGCGGGGGAATTCCGATGCACACAAGAGTGCGTAAGTTGTGTTTTTCCCCCACCCTGCGCCGGGTCGGGCCTGCCCTGGAAGCTGTCAGAGCTGCTCGTCGGTCTCATGGCACACCGTGGGGTTTTGCGCACGAGCTGGTACAGTCCCTTTGGTGTCAGGTGTGGGGTTGAGACTCCCCACGTCACTCTACCGTAGCACGCATGTAGGGTGCATTCCGTAGCGAACGTAAAATCCAGACGTCCCTGAGGATAGGGATGATTGTAGCGGAGCCTGAGTCCCTTCTGAGGACTTCCTTGTCCCCTCGGTGGCCCTTGGCCAGCTCCGCCACAGAACTCCGGGTTGCCCAGCTCCCCAGGGCTCATTGCGCCCAGGGGCAGCCCCTGCGTGGAGGAGGAGGGCCCTTTGTGAGGAGGGGGCAGAGGGGGCCTGGCAGGGTCCTGCAGGCAGAGCCCTGCAGGCAGAGCCCTGCAGGCAGAGCGGTGACCCTGGTGCGGCTCTGCTTGCTCCTGTGGAGAATGAGCTCTTCACGTCCGTCCTGTGTCCGTGTTCCTGGTCCGCGCCGGGCAAGCTTGCGTGGAGCTGGGGAAGGTGGCGGGGAGGGCCGTCCCGCCCAGAGCGTCTGGCTGTTGGGAAGGCACTTGTTTGCCCGTGTGCTGGAAGCTCTTTGTGCAGCCTCTCGGGCAGGAGGACCCTTTGCTTCCTCCACTTGGAGAAAGTGGCGGCGGCGACGTGCGGCGTCAGGTTCGTATCCCCGTGTCCCCCTGTGCGGCCAAGCTGCAGGCAGGCCCCAGAGGGATGGGCAGAGCGTGTGGCACCGTGCTGCTCCCTGGGAACCCGGTGGAGGGGAGGGTGCCCGGTGCCGACGGCTGCTGCTTTGGGTTTCGGCTCTTGTCGGTGTTGGTGCTTTTTTCTGTCATCCAACCCAGCCCTCCCTTCTGTCCTGCAGGTCACCCCGTGGCCCGGAGTCCCCCAACCTTTCCGAGGACCTGCCTGCGTGGCCTGCCCCGGGTGCGGCCATTCGTCGCCCAGCAGGGCACCTGAACCTGGTCCCCATTGGTGCCCTGTGCAACATCGCCACCCGCCGCCAGTTGATCCGATCGGTAAGAGGAAAGCGTAGTCCTCTGTTTCTTCCTTGAGTCACTGCAGAAGAAGGGCAGATCGATCTCCGGGGCTACCCCGTGCACGGGCGGCCGTAACTGGGCTCTCGGCCGTGTCCCTCTGGTCCCTTAGCAGACGCACTTGATGGACCGCGTCTTCCCCGTCCTGCCCTGGGGAGGGAGGTGTCTGTTGTAGAGGGAAAGAGGGTCCTCTGACGGAGGGCAGACGTGTCGGTTCTGCACACGGGCCTTCTACAGACACCACGTTCCGGGCTCCCTGGAGGACAAGCCCTCCCCTGTTACTGTCTGCAGCGAGTGGAGCCCTGGATTCCACAGCCGATGATCGGTTATGGAAGACACACCCGAACCCGGGGCCTGTGGTTTCTTCAGTCAAGGGTCCTGAGACCTGCCTCCCACTCGGTCTGATGTGAGACTTAGTGTGATAAGGGGAAGAAGGCCTCAAAGATCTTTTGCGCTTCAGCAACCTAACATGTTTTGTAAGGCAGTGAACCGTGAAAGAGTGTTTTGTATTTTAATTTATCTATGCCGAGAAGCTAGTTGACTCGGGGAATTACATAGGTTAGTGGTAAATAGAATGCTTGCTTACCATGCCGAATTCCGTGTGCTCATTCCCGGTACCTCCATTTAAAAACAGAAGAAAAGAAAAAACAAAAACAAGAGCAAACTTCAAATGTTAGAAATAAATATTGCGCAAACCCAAATTCCATATCCATTTTTTTACGTGTATTCCTCTAACTACTTGGATTGAAATATATCCCAACCTTGACTTAAGCATTTTTTTCAGAAAATGCTCTAACTCTTTGAAAGTCTTTTCTGCCACTTTTGTTTTGACACATCCACGAACGGAGATAGACGCACATGGTGTTTTTAATATACATTCGTGAATATTCTCATTAATGTACCTGTAACTACATTTTACAGATGGTGTGTCAGTGCGCCACTTTACAGAAGAGAGAGGAAGAGAATCTTCCTGGGATGAGGTACAGTCTCTTGTGGTTAATGTCCTTGTGTGACTTTATAAGTACCAGGGGATTCTGAGACATAAACCGGGGGTTGGTGTGAGTGTGCATCTTCACGTTTGCATCTGCTGATAATTTTTGACTTATGCTTTTAACTTACAGTTTAGGATGTGATTCTGTGCTTAATGCCGTAGGACTGGATAATGCAGTTGTGTTCATTTCCAGACTCACCTAGTGAAGCCAGTGTCTGTATGGGCATTCTTGTTTTCAGGGTCTTTCCATTACAGTTCATTAGAGGATATTGAAAAGAAATACATCCCTGGGAATGTTAGGTGCATCTTGGTGTTGGTTCTTGTTTTAGCCGTCCTCACTTGAAATTAATTAAGTGATGTTTCATTTTCAAGGCAGCATGTTTGTCTACGCATTCCACCGCCAGTAACAGTGGTCTAGTTTCCTTAATGCCTTACGCTGTTTCCCACCTGCTTTTTACTCAGGCTGCCCTTCCACAAAGCCCCTCCACATCCAACTTCTGCGCTGGATCTCTCTTTTACGAAACAGTGCGGTCTTCCAGCATTCCCTGAGCTATCCACGTGCAGCGGAATCTCATGTCCTTTGTGGCATTACTGTACCCGTTCACATCAGTTGTAGAGCTGTTGAAACTTTTCTGTGCTGATTTATTTTCATGGATCCTGTGCCTCTGGCAGAACAGAGAGGAGAATCTGCCTTTTATTTGTACCGCCACCTTCTCCCAGAATAGGGCTTATGTTCTGATAGCTTCGGTAAATCACTGTTGTCTACCTGAATGACTAAGCATAGGCAAATTATCTGAAGTTCGGTTCTGATTTATCTTGTTTTGTGTTCCTAGGAAGGGGCGACTAAACCCGAAATTACAAAACCGGAGTACGCTACTGGGACTGTAGAAGTGGCTCCGCAGGAGCTGACGGATCATAAAACACTGACCTCTGTTGGTGGAGCACACGGAGCTTATTATACACTGGGTAAGTTAGTGAACGTGGCTGGCATTTCTTGTTCTCTCTGCCTAGAAACTAGTGTGCTCTCGGGGGAAGGGTATATATAGCTCAGCAGTAGAGAGAATGCGGGCTTAGCATGCAGGAGTTCCTGGGGTCAGTATCCAGTTCCTCCAAGAAACGAGTGTGATACGGGGAAGGAAGGAAGGAAGGAAGGCGCAAAGTTTTTTTATCCCTTCACCAGTGTCTTCGCAGGAAAGCCTAATCCTCCATCCTTTTTTGTGGTTTTTAGCCGACGCGGGACCTGGCGCGGCTCTGGTGTGGCCCGGCATTGCCCGCCCACATGTGGCGGCCCCGGAGTCCCAGGGAAGTGGGGTGGTCATGCTCTGTTGGGCCTCGTCCTGGGAAAGGTGATCTTCCCATTCTCCCGGCAGCCGTTTCTGGCCTCGTCTGCAGACTGTGTGTCCTGTGACGGGTGTGGCGTGGCATGTCGCTGCCTTTTTCAGACTCAAAACTCTTGCCCAGTACCCAGTGGGCTGCTTCTCCCGGGAGCCCGTCGCCGTGGATGGTGCCTGCAGGAGCCATGATTGAGTGCTTAGGAGCCGGTGCCCGCAGACTTTGTCTGTGGGTTTCTCGAAGCAGCGTGAGGAGAGTGGGCCCTCGCTCCACACTGACTTCTCCTGGCTCGGCTGACTCCTTCCTGACCTCCTGCACCTAGGTTTACTCCTGGGTCACTGAGACGGATTACTGTGTCTTCGTTCTTTTGACTGGTTTCCCGGCTCAGGCCAGGTGATTCTCCTGTTTAGAATGTCCATTAAGATCCTGGTAACTGGAAAAGGGGCAAAGCCCTCCCTCCAGCTTTGTACGGTGTGCTTTGTGCAACTTGGAGTCTTCCTGGGTATGGTAAACGTCACAGCCCGACACTGTCTTTTCTCGGGAGGAAAGTGTGTCTTTGCCGCTGCCTCCAGTTGTACTCTGGGCAGAAATGCCTGGCTCTCGGAGATGGTGCGTTTGTAGTAGGGAATAGAGGCTGGAAGGGAAAGAGTCCGCCGTTGAAATGCTTCCTTCCCTGCGGGGGAATTCCGATGCACACAAGAGTGCGTAAGTTGTGTTTTTCCCCCACCCTGCGCCGGGTCGGGCCTGCCCTGGAAGCTGTCAGAGCTGCTCGTCGGTCTCATGGCACACCGTGGGGTTTTGCGCACGAGCTGGTACAGTCCCTTTGGTGTCAGGTGTGGGGTTGAGACTCCCCACGTCACTCTACCGTAGCACGCATGTAGGGTGCATTCCGTAGCGAACGTAAAATCCAGACGTCCCTGAGGATAGGGATGATTGTAGCGGAGCCTGAGTCCCTTCTGAGGACTTCCTTGTCCCCTCGGTGGCCCTTGGCGAGCTCCGCCACAGAACTCCGGGTTGCCCAGCTCCCCAGGGCTCTTTGCTCCCAGGGGCAGCCCCTGCGTGGAGGAGGAGGGCCCTTTGTGAGGAGGGGGCAGAGGGGGCCTGGCAGGGTCCTGCAGGCAGAGCCCTGCAGGCAGAGCCCTGCAGGCAGAGCCCTGCAGGCAGAGCGGTGACCCTGGTGCGGCTCTGCTTGCTCCTGTGGAGAATGAGCTCTTCACGTCCGTCCTGTGTCCGTGTTCCTGGTCCGCGCCGGACAAGCTTGCGTGGAGCTGGGGAAGGTGGCGGGGAGGGCCGTCCCGCCCAGAGCGTCTGGCTGTTGGGAAGGCACTTGTTTGCCCGTGTGCTGGAAGCTCTTTGTGCAGCCTCTCGGGCAGGAGGACCCTTTGCTTCCTCCACTTGGAGAAAGTGGCGGCGGCGACGTGCGGCGTCAGGTTCGTATCCCCGTGTCCCCCTGTGCGGCCAAGCTGCAGGCAGGCCCCAGAGGGATGGGCAGAGCGTGTGGCACCGTGCTGCTCCCTGGGAACCCGGTGGAGGGGAGGGTGCCCGGTGCCGACGGCTGCTGCTTTGGGTTTCGGCTCTTGTCGGTGTTGGTGCTTTTTTCTGTCATCCAACCCAGCCCTCCCTTCTGTCCTGCAGGTCACCCCGTGGCCCGGAGTCCCCCAACCTTTCCGAGGACCTGCCTGCGTGGCCTGCCCCGGGTGCGGCCATTCGTCGCCCAGCAGGGCACCTGAACCTGGTCCCCATTGGTGCCCTGTGCAACATCGCCACCCGCCGCCAGTTGATCCGATCGGTAAGAGGAAAGCGTAGTCCTCTGTTTCTTCCTTGAGTCACTGCAGAAGAAGGGCAGATCGATCTCCGGGGCTACCCCGTGCACGGGCGGCCGTAAGTGGGCTCTCGGCCGTGTCCCTCTGGCCCCTTAGCAGACGCACTTGATGGACCGCGTCTTCCCCGTCCTGCCCTGGGGAGGGAGGTGTCTGTTGTAGAGGGAAAGAGGGTCCTCTGACGGAGGGCAGACGTGTCGGTTCTGCACACGGGCCTTCAACAGACACCACGTTCCGGGCTCCCTGGAGGACAAGCCCGCCCCTGTCACTGTCTGCAGCGAGTGGAGCCCTGACCATCCACAGCCGATAATCGGTTATGGAAGACACACCCGAACCCGGGGCCTGTGGTCTCTTCAGTCAAGGGTCCTGAGACCTGTCCCCCACTCGGTCTGATGTGAGACTTAGTGTGATACGGGGAAGAAGGCCTCAAAGATCTTTTGCGCTTCAGCTAACTAACATGTTTTGTAAGGCAGTGAACCGTGAAATAGTGTTTTGTATTTTATTTTATCTATGCCGCAAAGCTAGTTGACTCGGGGAATTACATAGGTTAGTGGTAAATAGAATGCTTGCTTAGCATGCCGAATTCCGTGTTCTCATTCCCGGTACCTCCATTTAAAAACAGAAGAAAAGAAAAAACAAAAACAAGAGCAAATTTCAAATGTTAGAAATACATAGTGCTCAAACACAACTTCCATATCCATTCTTTTTACGTGTTTTCCTCTTACTACTTGGTTTGAAATATATCCCAAACATGACTTAAGCATTTTTTTCAGAAAATTCTCTAACTCTTTGGAAGTCTTTTCTGCCACTTTTGTTTTGACACATCCACGAACGGAGATAGACGCACATGGTGTTCTAAATATACATTCGTGAATATTCTCATTAATGTACCTGTAACTACATTTTACAGATTGTGTGTCAGTGCGCCACTTTACAGAAGAGAGAGGAAGGGAATCTTCCTCGGATGAGGTACAGTCTCTTGTTGTTAATGTACTTGTGTGACTATATAAGTACCAGGGTATTCTGAGACATAAACCGGGGGTTGGTGTGAGTGTGCATCTTCACGTTTGCATCTGCTGATAATTTTTGACTTATGCTTTTAACTTACAGTTTAGGATGTGATTCTGTGCTTAATGCCGTAGGACTGGATAATGCAATTGTGTTCATTTCCAGACTCACATAGTGAAGCCAGTGTCTGTATGGGCATTCTTGTTTTCAGGGTCTTTCCCTTACAGTTCACTAGAGGACATTGAAAAGAAATTCATCCCTGGGAAAGTTAGGTGCATCTTGGTGTTGGTTCTTGTTTTAGCCGTCCTCACTTGAAATTAATTAAGTGATGTTTCATTTTCAAGGCAGCATGTTTTGTCTTCCCATTCCACCGCCAGTAACAGTGGTCTAGTTTCCTTAATGCCTTACGCTGTTTCCCACCTGCTCCTTTTACTCAGGCTGCCCTTCCCAAAGCCCCTCCACATCCCTCTTCTGCGCTGGATCTCTCTTTTACGAAACAGTGCGGTCTTCCCAGCATTCCCTGAGCTATCCACGTGCAGCGGACTCTCCTGTCCTTTGTGGCGTTACTGTACCCGTTCACCTCAGTTGTAGAGCTGTTGAAACTTTTCTGTGCTGATTTGTTTTCATGGATCCTGTGCCTCTGGCAGAACAGAGAGGAGAATCTGCCTTTTTTTTGTACCGCCAGCTTCTCCCAGGATAGGGTTTATGTTCTGATAGCTTCGGTAAATAACTGTTGTGTACCTGACTGACTAAGCGTAGGCACATGATCTGAAGTTCTGTTCCTGATTTATCTTGTTTTGTGTTCCTAGGAAGGGGCGACTAAGCCCGAAATTACAAAACCGGAGTACGCTACTGGGACTGTACAAGTGGCTCTGCAGGAGCTGACGGATCATAAAACACTGACCTCTGTTTGTGGAGCACACGGAGCTTATTATACGCTGGGTAAGTTAGTGAACATGGCTGGCATTTCTTGTTCTCTGTGCCTAGAAAATAGTGTGCTCTGGGGGAAAGGGTATATGTAGCTCAGCAGTAGAGACAATGCGGGCTTAGCATGCAGGAGTTCCTGGGGTCAGTATCCAGTTCCTCCAAGAAATGAGTGTGATACGGGGAAGGTAGGAAGGAAAGAAGGCGCAAAGTTTTTGTTTCGCTTCAGCAGTGTCTTCGCAGGAAAGCCTAATCCTCCATCCTTTTCTGTGGTTTTTAGCCGATGCGGGACCTGGCGCGGCCCCGGTGTGGCCCGGCAGCGCCCGCCCACCTGCGGCGGCCCCGGAGGCCCAGGGAATTGGGGTGGTCATGCTCTGTTGGGCCTCGTCCTGGGAAAGGTGATCTTCCCGTTCTCCCGGCAGCCATTCCTGGCCTCGTCTGCAGACTGTGTGTCCTGTGACGGGTGTGGCGTGGTGTGTCGCTGCCTTTTTCAGACTCAAAACTCTTGCCCAGGAACCAGTGGGCTGCTTCTCCCGGGAGCCCGTCGCCTTGGCTGGTGCCTGCAGAAGCCATGAGGGAGTGCTTAGGAGCCGGGGCCCGCAGACTTTGACTGTGGGTTTCTCGAAGCAGCGTGAGTAGAGTGAGCCCTCGCTCCACACTGACTTCTCCTGTCTCGGCTGACTCCTTCATGACCTCCTGCACCTAGGGTTGCTCCTGGGTCACTGAGACGGATTTCTGTGTCGTCGTTCTTTTGACTGGTTTCCCGGCTCAGGCCAGGTGATTCTCCTGTTTAGAATGTCCATTCAGTTCCTGGTAACTGGAAAAGGGGCAAAGCCCATCCTCCAGCTTTGTACGGTGTGCTTTGTGCAACTTGGAGTCTTCCTGTATTTGGTAAATGTCACAGCCCGACACTGTCTATTCTCGGGAGGAAAGTGTGTCTTGGACGCTGCCTCCAGTTGTACTCTGGGCAGAAAAGCTTGGCTCTCGGAGATGGTGCGTTTTTAGTAGGGAATAGAGGCTGGAAGGGAAAGAGCCCGCCGTGAAAATGCCTCCTTGCCTGCGGGGGAATTCCGATGCGCACCAGAGTGCGTACGTTGGGTTTGTCCCCCACCCTGCGCCGGGTCGGGCCTGCCCTGGAAGCTGTCAGAGCTGCTCGTCGGTCTCATGGCACACCGTGGTGTTTGCGCACGAGCTGGTACATTCCCTTTGGTGTCAGGTGTGGGGTTGATACTCCACACGTCACTCTCCCGTAGCACGCATGTAGGGTGCGTTCCGTAGCGAACGTAAAATCCAGACGTCCCTGAGGATAGGGATGATTGTAGCGGAGCCTGAGTCCCTTCTGAGGACAGCCTTGTCCCCTCGGGATCCCTTGGCCAGCTCCGCGGCAGGACTCGGGAATACCCAGCACCCCAGCGCTCTTTGCGCCCAGGGGCAGCCCCTGAATGGAGGAGGAGGGCCCTTTGTGTGGAGGGGTCAGAGAGGGCCTTGCAGGGTCCTGCAGGCAGAGCCCTGCAGGCAGAGCCCTGCAGGCAGAGCCCTGCAGGCAGAGCGGTGACCCTGGTGCGGCTCTGCTTGCACGTGTGGAGAATGAGCTCTTCACGTCCGTCCCGTGTCCGTGTTCCTTGTCCGCGCCGGGCAAGCTTGCGTGGAGCTGGGGAATGTGGCGGGGAGGGCCGTCCCGCCCAGAGCGGCTGGCTGTTGGGAAGACGCTAGTTTGCCCGTGTGCTGGAAGCTCTGTGTGCAGCCTCTCGGGCAGGAGGACTCTTGGCTTCCTCCCATTGGAGACAGCGGCGTTGGCGACGTGCTGCGTCAGCGTTGTATCCCCGTGTCCCCCTGTGCGGCCCAGGCTGCAGGCAGGCCCCAGAGTGCTGGGCGGAGCGTGTGGCACCTTTCTGCTCTCTGGGCACCCGGTGGAGGGGAGGGGGCCCGGTGACGACTGCTGCTTCGTTGGGTTACGACTCTTGTTGGTGTTGGCGCTTTTGTCTGTCATCCATCCCAGCCTTCCCTTCTGTCCTGCAGGTCACCCCGTAGGCCGGAGGGCCCCAACCTTTAAGAGGACCAGCCTGCGTGTCCTGCCCCGGGTGCGGCCCGTCGTCGCCCAGCTGGGAAACTGCACCAGGTCCACCTTGGTGCCCTGTGCAAACTCGCACCCCACCGCCAGCTGCTCCGCTCGGTAAGAGGAAAGCGTAGTCCTCTGTTTCTTCCTTGAGTCACTGCAGAAGAAGGGCAGATCTCTCTCCGGGGCTTCCCCGTGCACGGGCGGCCGTGACTGGGCTCACGGCCGTGTACCTCTGGTCCCTTAGCAGACGCATTTGATGGACCTCGTATTCCCCGTCCTGCCCTGGGGAGGGAGGTGTCTGTTGTAGAGGGAAAGAGGGTCCTCTGACGGAGGGCAGACGTGTCGGTTCTGCACACGGGCCTTCAACAGACACCACGTTCCGGGCTCCCTGGAGGACAAGCCCGCCCCTGTCACTGTCTGCAGCGAGTGGAGCCCTGACCATCCACAGCCGATAATCGGTTATGGAAGACACACCCGAACCCGGGGCCTGTGGTCTCTTCAGTCAAGGGTCCTGAGACCTGTCCCCCACTCGGTCTGATGTGAGACTTAGTGTGATACGGGGAAGAAGGCCTCAAAGATCTTTTGCGCTTCAGCTAACTAACATGTTTTGTAAGGCAGTGAACCGTGAAATAGTGTTTTGTATTTTATTTTATCTATGCCGCAAAGCTAGTTGACTCGGGGAATTACATAGGTTAGTGGTAAATAGAATGCTTGCTTAGCATGCCGAATTCCGTGTTCTCATTCCCGGTACCTCCATTTAAAAACAGAAGAAAAGAAAATACAAAAACAAGAGCAAATTTCAAATGTTAGAAATACATAGTGCTCAAACACAACTTCCATATCCATTCTTTTTACGTGTTTTCCTCTTACTACTTGGTTTGAAATATATCCCAAACATGACTTAAGCATTTTTTTCAGAAAATTCTCTAACTCTTTGGAAGTCTTTTCTGCCACTTTTGTTTTGACACATCCACGAACGGAGATAGACGCACATGGTGTTCTAAATATACATTCGTGAATATTCTCATTAATGTACCTGTAACTACATTTTACAGATTGTGTGTCAGTGCGCCACTTTACAGAAGAGAGAGGAAGGGAATCTTCCTCGGATGAGGTACAGTCTCTTGTTGTTAATGTACTTGTGTGACTATATAAGTACCAGGGTATTCTGAGACATAAACCGGGGGTTGGTGTGAGTGTGCATCTTCACGTTTGCATCTGCTGATAATTTTTGACTTATGCTTTTAACTTACAGTTTAGGATGTGATTCTGTGCTTAATGCCGTAGGACTGGATAATGCAGTTGTGTTCATTTCCAGACTCACCTAGTGAAGCCAGTGTCTGTATGGGCATTCTTGTTTTCAGGGTCTTTCCATTACAGTTCATTAGAGGATATTGAAAAGAAATACATCCCTGGGAATGTTAGGTGCATCTTGGTGTTGGTTCTTGTTTTAGCCGTCCTCACTTGAAATTAATTAAGTGATGTTTCATTTTCAAGGCAGCATGTTTGTCTACGCATTCCACCGCCAGTAACAGTGGTCTAGTTTCCTTAATGCCTTACGCTGTTTCCCACCTGCTTTTTACTCAGGCTGCCCTTCCACAAAGCCCCTCCACATCCAACCTCTGCGCTGGATCTCTCTTTTATGAAACAGTGCGGTCTTCCAGCATTCCCTGAGCTATCCACGTGCAGCGGAATCTCATGTCCTTTTTGGCATTACTGTACCCGTTCACATCAGTTGTAGAGCTGTTGAAACTTTTCTGTGCTGATTTATTTTCATGGATCCTGTGCCTCTGGCAGAACAGAGAGGAGAATCTGCCTTTTATTTGTACCGCCAGCTTCTCCCAGTATAGGGCTTATGTTCTGATAGCTTCGGTAAATCACTGTTGTCTACCTGAATGACTAAGCATAGGCAAATTATCTGAAGTTCGGTTCCTGATTTATCTTGTTTTGTGTTCCTAGGAAGGGGCGACTAAGCCCGAAATTACAAAACCGGAGTACGCTACTGGGACTGTAGAAGTGGCTCCGCAGGAGCTGACGGATCATAAAACACTGACCTCTGTTGGTGGAGCACACGGAGCTTATTATACACTGGGTAAGTTAGTGAACGTGGCTGGCATTTCTTGTTCTCTCTGCCTAGAAACTAGTGTGCTCTCGGGGGAAGGGTATATGTAGCTCAGCAGTAGAGAGAATGCGGGCTTAGCATGCAGGAGTTCCTGGGGTCAGTATCCAGTACCTCCAAGAAACGAGTGTGATACGGGGAAGGAAGGAAGGAAGGAAGGCGCAAAGATTTTTTATCGCTTCACCAGTGTCTTCGCAGGAAAGCCTAATCCTCCATCCTTTTCTGTGGTTTTTAGCCGACGCGGGACCTGGCGCGGCTCTGGTGTGGCCCGGCATTGCCCGCCCACATGCGGCGGCCCCGGAGTCCCAGGGAAGTGGGGTGGTCATGCTCTGTTGGGCCTCGTCCTGGGAAAGGTGATCTTCCCGTTCTCCCGGCAGCCGTTCCTGGCCTCGTCTGCAGACTGTGTGTCCTGTGACGGGTGTGGCGTGGCGTGTCGCTGCCTTTTTCAGACTCAAAACTCTTGCCCAGTAGCCAGTGGGCTGCTTCTCCCGGGAGCCCGTCGCCGTGGATGGTGCCTGCAGGAGCCATGATTGAGTGCTTAGGAGCCGGGGCCCGCAGACTTTGACTGTGGGTTTCTCGAAGCAGCGTGAGGAGAGTGGGCCCTCGCTCCACACTGACTTCTCCTGGCTCGGCTGACTCCTTCCTGACCTCCTGCACCTAGGTTTACTCCTGGGTCACTGAGACGGATTACTGTGTCTTCGTTCTTTTGACTGGTTTCCCGGCTCAGGCCAGGTGATTCTCCTGTTTAGAATGTCCATTAAGATCCTGGTAACTGGAAAAGGGGCAAAGCCCTCCCTCCAGCTTTGTACGGTGTGCTTTGTGCAACTTGGAGTCTTCCTGGGTATGGTAAACGTCACAGCCCGACACTGTCTTTTCTCGGGAGGAAAGTGTGTCTTTGCCGCTGCCTCCAGTTGTACTCTGGGCAGAAATGCCTGGCTCTCGGAGATGGTGCGTTTGTAGTAGGGAATAGAGGCTGGAAGGGAAAGAGTCCGCCGTTGAAATGCTTCCTTCCCTGCGGGGGAATTCCGATGCACACAAGAGTGCGTAAGTTGTGTTTTTCCCCCACCCTGCGCCGGGTCGGGCCTGCCCTGGAAGCTGTCAGAGCTGCTCGTCGGTCTCATGGCACACCGTGGGGTTTTGCGCACGAGCTGGTACAGTCCCTTTGGTGTCAGGTGTGGGGTTGAGACTCCCCACGTCACTCTACCGTAGCACGCATGTAGGGTGCATTCCGTAGCGAACGTAAAATCCAGACGTCCCTGAGGATAGGGATGATTGTAGCGGAGCCTGAGTCCCTTCTGAGGACTTCCTTGTCCCCTCGGTGGCCCTTGGCCAGCTCCGCCACAGAACTCCGGGTTGCCCAGCTCCCCAGGGCTCTTTGCTCCCAGGGGCAGCCCCTGCGTGGAGGAGGAGGGCCCTTTGTGAGGAGGGGGCAGAGGGGGCCTGGCAGGGTCCTGCAGGCAGAGCCCTGCAGGCAGAGCCCTGCAGGCAGAGCGGTGACCCTGGTGCGGCTCTGCTTGCTCCTGTGGAGAATGAGCTCTTCACGTCCGTCCTGTGTCCGTGTTCCTGGTCCGCGCCGGGCAAGCTTGCGTGGAGCTGGGGAAGGTGGCGGGGAGGGCCGTCCCGCCCAGAGCGTCTGGCTGTTGGGAAGGCACTTGTTTGCCCGTGTGCTGGAAGCTCTTTGTGCAGCCTCTCGGGCAGGAGGACCCTTTGCTTCCTCCACTTGGAGAAAGTGGCGGCGGCGACGTGCGGCGTCAGGTTCGTATCCCCGTGTCCCCCTGTGCGGCCAAGCTGCAGGCAGGCCCCAGAGGGATGGGCAGAGCGTGTGGCACCGTGCTGCTCCCTGGGAACCCGGTGGAGGGGAGGGTGCCCGGTGCCGACGGCTGCTGCTTTGGGTTTCGGCTCTTGTCGGTGTTGGTGCTTTTTTCTGTCATCCAACCCAGCCCTCCCTTCTGTCCTGCAGGTCACCCCGTGGCCCGGAGTCCCCCAACCTTTCCGAGGACCTGCCTGCGTGGCCTGCCCCGGGTGCGGCCATTCGTCGCCCAGCAGGGCACCTGAACCTGGTCCCCATTGGTGCCCTGTGCAACATCGCCACCCGCCGCCAGTTGATCCGATCGGTAAGAGGAAAGCGTAGTCCTCTGTTTCTTCCTTGAGTCACTGCAGAAGAAGGGCAGATCGATCTCCGGGGCTACCCCGTGCACGGGCGGCCGTGACTGGGCTCTCGGCCGTGTCCCTCTGGTCCCTTAGCAGACGCACTTGATGGACCGCGTATTCCCCGTCCTGCCCTGGGGAGGGAGGTGTCTGTTGTAGAGGGAAAGAGGGTCCTCTGACGGAGGGCAGACGTGTCGGTTCTGCACACGGGCCTTCAACAGACACCACGTTCCGGGCTCCCTGGAGGACAAGCCCGCCCCTGTCACTGTCTGCAGCGAGTGGAGCCCTGACCATCCACAGCCGATAATCGGTTATGGAAGACACACCCGAACCCGGGGCCTGTGGTCTCTTCAGTCAAGGGTCCTGAGACCTGTCCCCCACTCGGTCTGATGTGAGACTTAGTGTGATACGGGGAAGAAGGCCTCAAAGATCTTTTGCGCTTCAGCTAACTAACATGTTTTGTAAGGCAGTGAACCGTGAAATAGTGTTTTGTATTTTATTTTATCTACAGTCGAGCGCTGCGTGACTCGGGGAATTACATAGGTTAGTGGTAAATAGAATGCTTGCTTAGCATGCCGAATTCCGTGTTCTCATTCCCGGTACCTCCATTTAAAAACAGAAGAAAAGAAAATACAAAAACAAGAGCAAATTTCAAATGTTAGAAATACATAGTGCTCAAACACAACTTCCATATCCATTCTTTTTACGTGTTTTCCTCTTACTACTTGGTTTGAAATATATCCCAAACATGACTTAAGCATTTTTTTCAGAAAATTCTCTAACTCTTTGGAAGTCTTTTCTGCCACTTTTGTTTTGACACATCCACGAACGGAGATAGACGCACATGGTGTTCTAAATATACATTCGTGAATATTCTCATTAATGTACCTGTAACTACATTTTACAGATTGTGTGTCAGTGCGCCACTTTACAGAAGAGAGAGGAAGGGAATCTTCCTCGGATGAGGTACAGTCTCTTGTTGTTAATGTACTTGTGTGACTATATAAGTACCAGGGTATTCTGAGACATAAACCGGGGGTTGGTGTGAGTGTGCATCTTCACGTTTGCATCTGCTGATAATTTTTGACTTATGCTTTTAACTTACAGTTTAGGATGTGATTCTGTGCTTAATGCCGTAGGACTGGATAATGCAGTTGTGTTCATTTCCAGACTCACCTAGTGAAGCCAGTGTCTGTATGGGCATTCTTGTTTTCAGGGTCTTTCCATTACAGTTCATTAGAGGATATTGAAAAGAAATACATCCCTGGGAATGTTAGGTGCATCTTGGTGTTGGTTCTTGTTTTAGCCGTCCTCACTTGAAATTAATTAAGTGATGTTTCATTTTCAAGGCAGCATGTTTGTCTACGCATTCCACCGCCAGTAACAGTGGTCTAGTTTCCTTAATGCCTTACGCTGTTTCCCACCTGCTTTTTACTCAGGCTGCCCTTCCACAAAGCCCCTCCACATCCAACCTCTGCGCTGGATCTCTCTTTTATGAAACAGTGCGGTCTTCCAGCATTCCCTGAGCTATCCACGTGCAGCGGAATCTCATGTCCTTTTTGGCATTACTGTACCCGTTCACATCAGTTGTAGAGCTGTTGAAACTTTTCTGTGCTGATTTATTTTCATGGATCCTGTGCCTCTGGCAGAACAGAGAGGAGAATCTGCCTTTTATTTGTACCGCCAGCTTCTCCCAGTATAGGGCTTATGTTCTGATAGCTTCGGTAAATCACTGTTGTCTACGTGAATGACTAAGCATAGGCAAATTATCTGAAGTTCGGTTCCTGATTTATCTTGTTTTGTGTTCCTAGGAAGGGGCGACTAAGCCCGAAATTACAAAACCGGAGTACGCTACTGGGACTGTAGAAGTGGCTCCGCAGGAGCTGACGGATCATAAAACACTGACCTCTGTTGGTGGAGCACACGGAGCTTATTATACACTGGGTAAGTTAGTGAACGTGGCTGGCATTTCTTGTTCTCTCTGCCTAGAAACTAGTGTGCTCTCGGGGGAAGGGTATATGTAGCTCAGCAGTAGAGAGAATGCGGGCTTAGCATGCAGGAGTTCCTGGGGTCAGTATCCAGTACCTCCAAGAAACGAGTGTGATACGGGGAAGGAAGGAAGGAAGGAAGGCGCAAAGATTTTTTATCGCTTCACCAGTGTCTTCGCAGGAAAGCCTAATCCTCCATCCTTTTCTCTGGTTTTTAGCCGACGCGGGACCTGGCGCGGCTCTGGTGTGGCCCGGCATTGCCCGCCCACATGCGGCGGCCCCGGAGTCCCAGGGAAGTGGGGTGGTCATGCTCTGTTGGGCCTCGTCCTGGGAAAGGTGATCTTCCCGTTCTCCCGGCAGCCGTTCCTGGCCTCGTCTGCAGACTGTGTGTCCTGTGACGGGTGTGGCGTGGCGTGTCGCTGCCTTTTTCAGACTCAAAACTCTTGCCCAGTAGCCAGTGGGCTGCTTCTCCCGGGAGCCCGTCGCCGTGGATGGTGCCTGCAGGAGCCATGATTGAGTGCTTAGGAGCCGGGGCCCGCAGACTTTGACTGTGGGTTTCTCGAAGCAGCGTGAGGAGAGTGGGCCCTCGCTCCACACTGACTTCTCCTGGCTCGGCTGACTCCTTCCTGACCTCCTGCACCTAGGTTTACTCCTGGGTCACTGAGACGGATTACTGTGTCTTCGTTCTTTTGACTGGTTTCCCGGCTCAGGCCAGGTGATTCTCCTGTTTAGAATGTCCATTAAGATCCTGGTAACTGGAAAAGGGGCAAAGCCCTCCCTCCAGCTTTGTACGGTGTGCTTTGTGCAACTTGGAGTCTTCCTGGGTATGGTAAACGTCACAGCCCGACACTGTCTTTTCTCGGGAGGAAAGTGTGTCTTTGCCGCTGCCTCCAGTTGTACTCTGGGCAGAAATGCCTGGCTCTCGGAGATGGTGCGTTTGTAGTAGGGAATAGAGGCTGGAAGGGAAAGAGTCCGCCGTTGAAATGCTTCCTTCCCTGCGGGGGAATTCCGATGCACACAAGAGTGCGTAAGTTGTGTTTTTCCCCCACCCTGCGCCGGGTCGGGCCTGCCCTGGAAGCTGTCAGAGCTGCTCGTCGGTCTCATGGCACACCGTGGGGTTTTGCGCACGAGCTGGTACAGTCCCTTTGGTGTCAGGTGTGGGGTTGAGACTCCCCACGTCACTCTACCGTAGCACGCATGTAGGGTGCATTCCGTAGCGAACGTAAAATCCAGACGTCCCTGAGGATAGGGATGATTGTAGCGGAGCCTGAGTCCCTTCTGAGGACTTCCTTGTCCCCTCGGTGGCCCTTGGCCAGCTCCGCCACAGAACTCCGGGTTGCCCAGCTCCCCAGGGCTCTTTGCTCCCAGGGGCAGCCCCTGCGTGGAGGAGGAGGGCCCTTTGTGAGGAGGGGGCAGAGGGGGCCTGGCAGTGTCCTGCAGGCAGAGCCCTGCAGGCAGAGCCCTGCAGGCAGAGCGGTGACCCTGGTGCGGCTCTGCTTGCTCCTGTGGAGAATGAGCTCTTCACGTCCGTCCTGTGTCCGTGTTCCTGGTCCGCGCCGGGCAAGCTTGCGTGGAGCTGGGGAAGGTGGCGGGGAGGGCCGTCCCGCCCAGAGCGTCTGGCTGTTGGGAAGGCACTTGTTTGCCCGTGTGCTGGAAGCTCTTTGTGCAGCCTCTCGGGCAGGAGGACCCTTTGCTTCCTCCACTTGGAGAAAGTGGCGGCGGCGACGTGCGGCGTCAGGTTCGTATCCCCGTGTCCCCCTGTGCGGCCAAGCTGCAGGCAGGCCCCAGAGGGATGGGCAGAGCGTGTGGCACCGTGCTGCTCCCTGGGAACCCGGTGGAGGGGAGGGTGCCCGGTGCCGACGGCTGCTGCTTTGGGTTTCGGCTCTTGTCGGTGTTGGTGCTTTTTTCTGTCATCCAACCCAGCCCTCCCTTCTGTCCTGCAGGTCACCCCGTGGCCCGGAGTCCCCCAACCTTTCCGAGGACCTGCCTGCGTGGCCTGCCCCGGGTGCGGCCATTCGTCGCCCAGCAGGGCACCTGAACCTGGTCCCCATTGGTGCCCTGTGCAACATCGCCACCCGCCGCCAGTTGATCCGATCGGTAAGAGGAAAGCGTAGTCCTCTGTTTCTTCCTTGAGTCACTGCAGAAGAAGGGCAGATCGATCTCCGGGGCTACCCCGTGCACGGGCGGCCGTAACTGGGCTCTCGGCCGTGTCCCTCTGGTCCCTTAGCAGACGCACTTGATGGACCGCGTCTTCCCCGTCCTGCCCTGGGGAGGGAGGTGTCTGTTGTAGAGGGAAAGAGGGTCCTCTGACGGAGGGCAGACGTGTCGGTTCTGCACACGGGCCTTCTACAGACACCACGTTCCGGGCTCCCTGGAGGACAAGCCCTCCCCTGTTACTGTCTGCAGCGAGTGGAGCCCTGGATTCCACAGCCGATGATCGGTTATGGAAGACACACCCGAACCCGGGGCCTGTGGTTTCTTCAGTCAAGGGTCCTGAGACCTGCCTCCCACTCGGTCTGATGTGAGACTTAGTGTGATAAGGGGAAGAAGGCCTCAAAGATCTTTTGCGCTTCAGCAACCTAACATGTTTTGTAAGGCAGTGAACCGTGAAAGAGTGTTTTGTATTTTAATTTATCTATGCCGAGAAGCTAGTTGACTCGGGGAATTACATAGGTTAGTGGTAAATAGAATGCTTGCTTACCATGCCGAATTCCGTGTGCTCATTCCCGGTACCTCCATTTAAAAACAGAAGAAAAGAAAAAACAAAAACAAGAGCAAACTTCAAATGTTAGAAATAAATATTGCGCAAACCCAAATTCCATATCCATTTTTTTACGTGTATTCCTCTAACTACTTGGATTGAAATATATCCCAACCTTGACTTAAGCATTTTTTTCAGAAAATGCTCTAACTCTTTGAAAGTCTTTTCTGCCACTTTTGTTTTGACACATCCACGAACGGAGATAGACGCACATGGTGTTTTTAATATACATTCGTGAATATTCTCATTAATGTACCTGTAACTACATTTTACAGATGGTGTGTCAGTGCGCCACTTTACAGAAGAGAGAGGAAGAGAATCTTCCTGGGATGAGGTACAGTCTCTTGTGGTTAATGTCCTTGTGTGACTTTATAAGTACCAGGGGATTCTGAGACATAAACCGGGGGTTGGTGTGAGTGTGCATCTTCACGTTTGCATCTGCTGATAATTTTTGACTTATGCTTTTAACTTACAGTTTAGGATGTGATTCTGTGCTTAATGCCGTAGGACTGGATAATGCAGTTGTGTTCATTTCCAGACTCACCTAGTGAAGCCAGTGTCTGTATGGGCATTCTTGTTTTCAGGGTCTTTCCATTACAGTTCATTAGAGGATATTGAAAAGAAATACATCCCTGGGAATGTTAGGTGCATCTTGGTGTTGGTTCTTGTTTTAGCCGTCCTCACTTGAAATTAATTAAGTGATGTTTCATTTTCAAGGCAGCATGTTTGTCTACGCATTCCACCGCCAGTAACAGTGGTCTAGTTTCCTTAATGCCTTACGCTGTTTCCCACCTGCTTTTTACTCAGGCTGCCCTTCCACAAAGCCCCTCCACATCCAACTTCTGCGCTGGATCTCTCTTTTACGAAACAGTGCGGTCTTCCAGCATTCCCTGAGCTATCCACGTGCAGCGGAATCTCATGTCCTTTGTGGCATTACTGTACCCGTTCACATCAGTTGTAGAGCTGTTGAAACTTTTCTGTGCTGATTTATTTTCATGGATCCTGTGCCTCTGGCAGAACAGAGAGGAGAATCTGCCTTTTATTTGTACCGCCACCTTCTCCCAGAATAGGGCTTATGTTCTGATAGCTTCGGTAAATCACTGTTGTCTACCTGAATGACTAAGCATAGGCAAATTATCTGAAGTTCGGTTCTGATTTATCTTGTTTTGTGTTCCTAGGAAGGGGCGACTAAGCCCGAAATTACAAAACCGGAGTACGCTACTGGGACTGTAGAAGTGGCTCCGCAGGAGCTGACGGATCATAAAACACTGACCTCTGTTGGTGGAGCACACGGAGCTTATTATACACTGGGTAAGTTAGTGAACGTGGCTGGCATTTCTTGTTCTCTCTGCCTAGAAACTAGTGTGCTCTCGGGGGAAGGGTATATATAGCTCAGCAGTAGAGAGAATGCGGGCTTAGCATGCAGGAGTTCCTGGGGTCAGTATCCAGTTCCTCCAAGAAACGAGTGTGATACGGGGAAGGAAGGAAGGAAGGAAGGCGCAAAGTTTTTTTATCCCTTCACCAGTGTCTTCGCAGGAAAGCCTAATCCTCCATCCTTTTTTGTGGTTTTTAGCCGACGCGGGACCTGGCGCGGCTCTGGTGTGGCCCGGCATTGCCCGCCCACATGTGGCGGCCCCGGAGTCCCAGGGAAGTGGGGTGGTCATGCTCTGTTGGGCCTCGTCCTGGGAAAGGTGATCTTCCCATTCTCCCGGCAGCCGTTTCTGGCCTCGTCTGCAGACTGTGTGTCCTGTGACGGGTGTGGCGTGGCATGTCGCTGCCTTTTTCAGACTCAAAACTCTTGCCCAGTACCCAGTGGGCTGCTTCTCCCGGGAGCCCGTCGCCGTGGATGGTGCCTGCAGGAGCCATGATTGAGTGCTTAGGAGCCGGTGCCCGCAGACTTTGTCTGTGGGTTTCTCGAAGCAGCGTGAGGAGAGTGGGCCCTCGCTCCACACTGACTTCTCCTGGCTCGGCTGACTCCTTCCTGACCTCCTGCACCTAGGTTTACTCCTGGGTCACTGAGACGGATTACTGTGTCTTCGTTCTTTTGACTGGTTTCCCGGCTCAGGCCAGGTGATTCTCCTGTTTAGAATGTCCATTAAGATCCTGGTAACTGGAAAAGGGGCAAAGCCCTCCCTCCAGCTTTGTACGGTGTGCTTTGTGCAACTTGGAGTCTTCCTGGGTATGGTAAACGTCACAGCCCGACACTGTCTTTTCTCGGGAGGAAAGTGTGTCTTTGCCGCTGCCTCCAGTTGTACTCTGGGCAGAAATGCCTGGCTCTCGGAGATGGTGCGTTTGTAGTAGGGAATAGAGGCTGGAAGGGAAAGAGTCCGCCGTTGAAATGCTTCCTTCCCTGCGGGGGAATTCCGATGCACACAAGAGTGCGTAAGTTGTGTTTTTCCCCCACCCTGCGCCGGGTCGGGCCTGCCCTGGAAGCTGTCAGAGCTGCTCGTCGGTCTCATGGCACACCGTGGGGTTTTGCGCACGAGCTGGTACAGTCCCTTTGGTGTCAGGTGTGGGGTTGAGACTCCCCACGTCACTCTACCGTAGCACGCATGTAGGGTGCATTCCGTAGCGAACGTAAAATCCAGACGTCCCTGAGGATAGGGATGATTGTAGCGGAGCCTGAGTCCCTTCTGAGGACTTCCTTGTCCCCTCGGTGGCCCTTGGCCAGCTCCGCCACAGAACTCCGGGTTGCCCAGCTCCCCAGGGCTCTTTGCTCCCAGGGGCAGCCCCTGCGTGGAGGAGGAGGGCCCTTTGTGAGGAGGGGGCAGAGGGGGCCTGGCAGGGTCCTGCAGGCAGAGCCCTGCAGGCAGAGCCCTGCAGGCAGAGCCCTGCAGGCAGAGCGGTGACCCTGGTGCGGCTCTGCTTGCTCCTGTGGAGAATGAGCTCTTCACGTCCGTCCTGTGTCCGTGTTCCTGGTCCGCGCCGGACAAGCTTGCGTGGAGCTGGGGAAGGTGGCGGGGAGGGCCGTCCCGCCCAGAGCGTCTGGCTGTTGGGAAGGCACTTGTTTGCCCGTGTGCTGGAAGCTCTTTGTGCAGCCTCTCGGGCAGGAGGACCCTTTGCTTCCTCCACTTGGAGAAAGTGGCGGCGGCGACGTGCGGCGTCAGGTTCGTATCCCCGTGTCCCCCTGTGCGGCCAAGCTGCAGGCAGGCCCCAGAGGGATGGGCAGAGCGTGTGGCACCGTGCTGCTCCCTGGGAACCCGGTGGAGGGGAGGGTGCCCGGTGCCGACGGCTGCTGCTTTGGGTTTCGGCTCTTGTCGGTGTTGGTGCTTTTTTCTGTCATCCAACCCAGCCCTCCCTTCTGTCCTGCAGGTCACCCCGTGGCCCGGAGTCCCCCAACCTTTCCGAGGACCTGCCTGCGTGGCCTGCCCCGGGTGCGGCCATTCGTCGCCCAGCAGGGCACCTGAACCTGGTCCCCATTGGTGCCCTGTGCAACATCGCCACCCGCCGCCAGTTGATCCGATCGGTAAGAGGAAAGCGTAGTCCTCTGTTTCTTCCTTGAGTCACTGCAGAAGAAGGGCAGATCGATCTCCGGGGCTACCCCGTGCACGGGCGGCCGTAACTGGGCTCTCGGCCGTGTCCCTCTGGCCCCTTAGCAGACGCACTTGATGGACCGCGTCTTCCCCGTCCTGCCCTGGGGAGGGAGGTGTCTGTTGTAGAGGGAAAGAGGGTCCTCTGACGGAGGGCAGACGTGTCGGTTCTGCACACGGGCCTTCTACAGACACCACGTTCCGGGCTCCCTGGAGGACAAGCCCTCCCCTGTTACTGTCTGCAGCGAGTGGAGCCCTGGATTCCACAGCCGATGATCGGTTATGGAAGACACACCCGAACCCGGGGCCTGTGGTTTCTTCAGTCAAGGGTCCTGAGACCTGCCTCCCACTCGGTCTGATGTGAGACTTAGTGTGATAAGGGGAAGAAGGCCTCAAAGATCTTTTGCGCTTCAGCAACCTAACATGTTTTGTAAGGCAGTGAACCGTGAAAGAGTGTTTTGTATTTTAATTTATCTATGCCGAGAAGCTAGTTGACTCGGGGAATTACATAGGTTAGTGGTAAATAGAATGCTTGCTTACCATGCCGAATTCCGTGTGCTCATTCCCGGTACCTCCATTTAAAAACAGAAGAAAAGAAAAAACAAAAACAAGAGCAAACTTCAAATGTTAGAAATAAATATTGCGCAAACCCAAATTCCATATCCATTTTTTTACGTGTATTCCTCTAACTACTTGGATTGAAATATATCCCAACCTTGACTTAAGCATTTTTTTCAGAAAATGCTCTAACTCTTTGAAAGTCTTTTCTGCCACTTTTGTTTTGACACATCCACGAACGGAGATAGACGCACATGGTGTTTTTAATATACATTCGTGAATATTCTCATTAATGTACCTGTAACTACATTTTACAGATGGTGTGTCAGTGCGCCACTTTACAGAAGAGAGAGGAAGAGAATCTTCCTGGGATGAGGTACAGTCTCTTGTGGTTAATGTCCTTGTGTGACTTTATAAGTACCAGGGGATTCTGAGACATAAACCGGGGGTTGGTGTGAGTGTGCATCTTCACGTTTGCATCTGCTGATAATTTTTGACTTATGCTTTTAACTTACAGTTTAGGATGTGATTCTGTGCTTAATGCCGTAGGACTGGATAATGCAGTTGTGTTCATTTCCAGACTCACCTAGTGAAGCCAGTGTCTGTATGGGCATTCTTGTTTTCAGGGTCTTTCCATTACAGTTCATTAGAGGATATTGAAAAGAAATACATCCCTGGGAATGTTAGGTGCATCTTGGTGTTGGTTCTTGTTTTAGCCGTCCTCACTTGAAATTAATTAAGTGATGTTTCATTTTCAAGGCAGCATGTTTGTCTACGCATTCCACCGCCAGTAACAGTGGTCTAGTTTCCTTAATGCCTTACGCTGTTTCCCACCTGCTTTTTACTCAGGCTGCCCTTCCACAAAGCCCCTCCACATCCAACTTCTGCGCTGGATCTCTCTTTTACGAAACAGTGCGGTCTTCCAGCATTCCCTGAGCTATCCACGTGCAGCGGAATCTCATGTCCTTTGTGGCATTACTGTACCCGTTCACATCAGTTGTAGAGCTGTTGAAACTTTTCTGTGCTGATTTATTTTCATGGATCCTGTGCCTCTGGCAGAACAGAGAGGAGAATCTGCCTTTTATTTGTACCGCCACCTTCTCCCAGAATAGGGCTTATGTTCTGATAGCTTCGGTAAATCACTGTTGTCTACCTGAATGACTAAGCATAGGCAAATTATCTGAAGTTCGGTTCTGATTTATCTTGTTTTGTGTTCCTAGGAAGGGGCGACTAAGCCCGAAATTACAAAACCGGAGTACGCTACTGGGACTGTAGAAGTGGCTCCGCAGGAGCTGACGGATCATAAAACACTGACCTCTGTTGGTGGAGCACACGGAGCTTATTATACACTGGGTAAGTTAGTGAACGTGGCTGGCATTTCTTGTTCTCTCTGCCTAGAAACTAGTGTGCTCTCGGGGGAAGGGTATATATAGCTCAGCAGTAGAGAGAATGCGGGCTTAGCATGCAGGAGTTCCTGGGGTCAGTATCCAGTACCTCCAAGAAACGAGTGTGATACGGGGAAGGAAGGAAGGAAGGAAGGCGCAAAGTTTTTTTATCCCTTCACCAGTGTCTTCGCAGGAAAGCCTAATCCTCCATCCTTTTTTGTGGTTTTTAGCCGACGCGGGACCTGGCGCGGCTCTGGTGTGGCCCGGCATTGCCCGCCCACATGTGGCGGCCCCGGAGTCCCAGGGAAGTGGGGTGGTCATGCTCTGTTGGGCCTCGTCCTGGGAAAGGTGATCTTCCCATTCTCCCGGCAGCCGTTTCTGGCCTCGTCTGCAGACTGTGTGTCCTGTGACGGGTGTGGCGTGGCATGTCGCTGCCTTTTTCAGACTCAAAACTCTTGCCCAGTACCCAGTGGGCTGCTTCTCCCGGGAGCCCGTCGCCGTGGATGGTGCCTGCAGGAGCCATGATTGAGTGCTTAGGAGCCGGTGCCCGCAGACTTTGTCTGTGGGTTTCTCGAAGCAGCGTGAGGAGAGTGGGCCCTCGCTCCACACTGACTTCTCCTGGCTCGGCTGACTCCTTCCTGACCTCCTGCACCTAGGTTTACTCCTGGGTCACTGAGACGGATTACTGTGTCTTCGTTCTTTTGACTGGTTTCCCGGCTCAGGCCAGGTGATTCTCCTGTTTAGAATGTCCATTAAGATCCTGGTAACTGGAAAAGGGGCAAAGCCCTCCCTCCAGCTTTGTACGGTGTGCTTTGTGCAACTTGGAGTCTTCCTGGGTATGGTAAACGTCACAGCCCGACACTGTCTTTTCTCGGGAGGAAAGTGTGTCTTTGCCGCTGCCTCCAGTTGTACTCTGGGCAGAAATGCCTGGCTCTCGGAGATGGTGCGTTTGTAGTAGGGAATAGAGGCTGGAAGGGAAAGAGTCCGCCGTTGAAATGCTTCCTTCCCTGCGGGGGAATTCCGATGCACACAAGAGTGCGTAAGTTGTGTTTTTCCCCCACCCTGCGCCGGGTCGGGCCTGCCCTGGAAGCTGTCAGAGCTGCTCGTCGGTCTCATGGCACACCGTGGGGTTTTGCGCACGAGCTGGTACAGTCCCTTTGGTGTCAGGTGTGGGGTTGAGACTCCCCACGTCACTCTACCGTAGCACGCATGTAGGGTGCATTCCGTAGCGAACGTAAAATCCAGACGTCCCTGAGGATAGGGATGATTGTAGCGGAGCCTGAGTCCCTTCTGAGGACTTCCTTGTCCCCTCGGTGGCCCTTGGCCAGCTCCGCCACAGAACTCCGGGTTGCCCAGCTCCCCAGGGCTCTTTGCTCCCAGGGGCAGCCCCTGCGTGGAGGAGGAGGGCCCTTTGTGAGGAGGGGGCAGAGGGGGCCTGGCAGGGTCCTGCAGGCAGAGCCCTGCAGGCAGAGCCCTGCAGGCAGAGCCCTGCAGGCAGAGCGGTGACCCTGGTGCGGCTCTGCTTGCTCCTGTGGAGAATGAGCTCTTCACGTCCGTCCTGTGTCCGTGTTCCTGGTCCGCGCCGGGCAAGCTTGCGTGGAGCTGGGGAAGGTGGCGGGGAGGGCCGTCCCGCCCAGAGCGTCTGGCTGTTGGGAAGGCACTTGTTTGCCCGTGTGCTGGAAGCTCTTTGTGCAGCCTCTCGGGCAGGAGGACCCTTTGCTTCCTCCACTTGGAGAAAGTGGCAGCGGCGACGTGCGGCGTCAGGTTCGTATCCCCGTGTCCCCCTGTGCGGCCAAGCTGCAGGCAGGCCCCAGAGGGATGGGCAGAGCGTGTGGCACCGTGCTGCTCCCTGGGAACCCGGTGGAGGGGAGGGTGCCCGGTGCCGACGGCTGCTGCTTTGGGTTTCGGCTCTTGTCGGTGTTGGTGCTTTTTTCTGTCATCCAACCCAGCCCTCCCTTCTGTCCTGCAGGTCACCCAGTGGCCCGGAGTCCCCCAACCTTTCCGAGGACCTGCCTGCGTGGCCTGCCCCGGGTGCGGCCATTCGTCGCCCAGCTGGGCAGCTGAACCTGGTCCCCATTGGTGCCCTGTGCAACATCGCCACCCGCCGCCAGTTGATCCGATCGGTAAGAGGAAAGCGTAGTCCTCTGTTTCTTCCTTGAGTCACTGCAGAAGAAGGGCAGATCGCTCTCCGGGGCTACCCCGTGCACGGGCGGCCGTGACTGGGCTCTCGGCCGTGTCCCTCTGGTCCCATAGCAGACGCACTTGATGGACCGCGTCTTCCCCGTCCTGCCCTGGGGAGGGAGGTGTCTGTTGTAGAGGGAAAGAGGGTCCTCTGACGGAGGGCAGACGTGTCGGTTCTGCACACGGGCCTTCTACAGACACCACGTTCCGGGCTCCCTGGAGGACAAGCCCTCCCCTGTTACTGTCTGCAGCGAGTGGATCCCTGGATTCCACAGCCGTTGATCGGTTATGGAAGACACACCCGAACCCGGGGCCTGTGGTTTCTTCAGTCAAGGGTCCTGAGACCTGTCTCCCACTCGGTCTGATGTGAGACTTAGTGTGATAAGGGGAAGAAGGCCTCAAAGATCTTTTGCGCTTCAGCAACCTAACATGTTTTGTAAGGCAGTGAACCGTGAAAGAGTGTTTTGTATTTTAATTTATCTATGCCGAGAAGCTAGTTGACTCGGGGAATTACATAGGTTAGTGGTAAATAGAATGCTTGCTTACCATGCCGAATTCCGTGTGCTCATTCCCGGTACCTCCATTTAAAAACAGAAGAAAAGAAAAAACAAAAACAAGAGCAAACTTCAAATGTTAGAAATACATAGTGCGCAAACCCAAATTCCATATCCATTTTTTTACGTGTATTCCTCTAACTACTTGGATTGAAATATATCCCAACCTTGACTTAAGAATTTTTTTCAGAAAATGCTCTAACTCTTTGAAACTCTTTTCTGCCACTTTTGTTTTGACACATCCACGAACGGAGATAGACGCACATGGTGTTTTTAATATACATTCGTGAATATTCTCATTAATGTACCTGTAACTACATTTTACAGATGGTGTGTCAGTGCGCCACTTTACAGAAGAGAGAGGAAGAGAATCTTCCTGGGATGAGGTACAGTCTCTTGTGTTTAATGTCCTTGTGTGACTATATAAGTACCAGGGGATTCTGAGACATAAACCGGGGGTTGGTGTGAGTGTGCATCTTCACGTTTGCATCTGCTGATAATTTTTGACTTATGCTTTTAACTTACAGTTTAGGATGTGATTCTGTGCTTAATGCCGTAGGACTGGATAATGCAGTTGTGTTCATTTCCAGACTCACCTAGTGAAGCCAGTGTCTGTATGGGCATTCTTGTTTTCAGGGTCTTTCCATTACAGTTCATTAGAGGATATTGAAAAGAAATACATCCCTGGGAATGTTAGGTGCATCTTGGTGTTGGTTCTTGTTTTAGGCGTCCTCACTTGAAATTAATTAAGTGATGTTTCATTTTCAAGGCAGCATGTATGTCTACGCATTCCACCGCCAGTAACAGTGGTCTAGTTTCCTTAATGCCTTACGCTGTTTCCCACCTGCTCCTTTTACTCAGGCTGCCCTTCCCCAAAGCCCCTCCACATCCCACCTCTGCGCTGGATCTCTCTTTTACGAAACAGTGCGGTCTTCCCAGCATTCCCTGATCTATCCACGTGCAGTGGACTCTCCTATCTTTTGTGGCGTTACTGTACCCGTTTACCTCAGTTGTAGAGCTGTTGAAACTTTTCTGTGCTGATTTGTTTTCATGGATCCTGTGCCTCTGGCAGAACAGAGAGGAGAATCTGCCTTTTATTTGTACCGCCACCTTCTCCCAGAATAGGGCTTATGTTCTGATAGCTTCGGTAAATAACTGTTGTATAACTGACTGACTAAGCGTAGGCAAATGATCTGAAGTTCAGTTCCTGATTTATCTTGTTTTGTGTTCCTAGGAAGGGGCGACTAAGCCCGAAATTACAAAACCGGAGTACGCTACTGGGACTGTAGAATTGGCTCCGCAGGAGCTGATGGATCATAAAACACTGACCTCTGTTGGTGGAGCACACGGTGCTTATTATACACTGTGTAAGTTAGTGAACGTGGCTGGCATTTCTTGTTCTCTGTTCCTAGAAATTAGTGTGCTCTGGGGGGAAGGGTATATGTAGCTCAGCTCTAGAGAGATTGTGGGCTTAGCATGCAGGAGTTCCTGGGGTCAGTATCCAGTTCCTCAAGTAACGATTGTGATACGGGGAAGGAAGGAAGGAACGAAGGCGCAAAGGTTTTGTTTCGCTCCAGCACTGTTTTCGCAGGAAAGCTAATCCTCCATCCTTTTCTGTGGTTTTTAGCCGACACTGAACCTGGCGCAGCTCCGGTGTGGCCCGGCAGCGCCCGCCCAACTGCGGCGGCCCCGGTGGCCCAGGGAAGTGGTGTGGTCATGCTCTGTTGGGCCTCGTCCTGGGAAAGGTGATCTTCCCGTTCTCCCGGCAGCCGTTCCTGGCCTCGTCTGCAGAATGTGTGTCCTGTGACGGGTGTGGCGTGGCGTGTCACTGCCTTTTTCAGACTCAAAACTCTTGCCCAGGAGCCAGTGTTCTGCTTCTCCCGGGAGCCCGTCGCCTTGGCTGGTGCCTGCAGGAGCCATGAGGGAGTGCTTAGGAGCCGGGGCCCGCAGGCTTTGACTGTGGGTTTCTCGAAGCAGCGTGAGGAGTGTGAGCCCTCGCTCCACACTGACTTCTCCTGGCTCGGCTGACTGCTTCCTGACCTCCTGCACCTAGGGTTGCTCCTGGGTCACTGAGACGGATTTCTGTGTCATCGTTCTTTTGACTGGTTTCCCGGCTCAGGCCAGGTGATTCTCCAGTTTAGAATGTCCATTCAGATCCTGGTAACTGGAAAAGGGGCAAAGCCCTCCCTCCAACTATGTACGGTGTGCTTTGTGCAACTTGGAGTCTTCCTGGGTATGGTAAACGTCACAGCCCGACACTGTCTTTTCTCGGGAGGTAAGTGTGTCTTGGCCGCTGCCTCCAGTTGTACTCTGGGCAGAAAAGCCTGGCTCTCGGAGATGGTGCGTTTGTAGTAGGGAATAGAGGCTGGAAGGGAAAGATTCCGCCGTGAAAATCCCGCCTTCACTTCGGGGGAATTCCGATGCGCACCAGAGTGCGTACGTTGGGTTTGTCCCCCACCCTGCGCCGGGTCGGGCCTGCCCTGGAAGCTGTCAGAGCTGCTCGTCGGTCTCATGGCTCACCGTGGGGTTTTGCGCACGAGCTGGTACAGTCCCTTTGGTGTCAGGTGTGGGGTTTAGACTCCCCAAGTCACTCTCCCGTAGCACGCATGTGGGGTGCGTTCCGTTGCGAACGTAAAATCCAGACGTCCCTGAGGATAGGGATGATTGTAGCAGAGCCTGAGTCCCTATTGAGGACAGCCTTGTCCCCTTGGGAGCCCTTATCCAGCTCCGCCAAAGGACTCGGGGATGCCCAGCTCCCAAGTGCTCTTTGCGCCCAGGGGCAGCTCCTGCGTGGAGGAGGAGGGCCCTTTGTGTGGAGGGGGCAGAGAGGGCCTGGCAGGGTCCTGCAGGCAGAGCCCTGCATGCAGAGCCCTGCAGGCAGAGCCCTGCAGGCATATCCCTGCATTCAGAGCGGTGACCCTGGTGAGGCTCTGCTTGCTCGTGTGGAGAATGAGCTCTTCACGTCAGTCTCGTGTCTGTGTTCCTGGTTCACGCCGGGCAAGCTTGCGTGGAGCTGGGGAAGTTGGCGGGGAGGGCCGTCCCGCCCAGAGTGGCTGGCTGTTGGGAAGGCGCTGGTTTGCCCGTTTGCTGGAAGCTCTGTGTGCAGCCTCTCGTGCAGGAGGACCCTTGGTTTCCTCCAACTGGAGACAGCGGCGGCGGTGACGTGCGGCGTCAGGGTCGTATCACCGTGTCCCCCTGTACGGCCCAGGCTGCAGGCAGGCCACAGAAAGCTGGGTGGAGCGTGTGGCATCGTGCTGCTCTCTGGGCACCCGGTGGAGGGGAGGGTGCCCGGTGCAGACGGCTGATGCTTTGGGTTTCGGCTCTTGTCGTTGTTGGCGCTTTTGTCTGTCATCCAACCCAGCACTCCCTTCTGTCCTGCAGGTCACCCTGTGGGCCGGAGGGCACCAAACTTTCCGAGGACAAGCCTGCGTGTCCTGCCCCGAGTTCGGCCCGTCGTCGCCCGGCTGGGCACCTACACCTGGTCCCCCTTGGTGCCCTGTGCAACCTCGCCCCCCACCGCCAGCTTCTCCGCTCCGTAAGAGGAAAGCATAGTCCTCTGTTTCTTCCTGGAGTCACTGCAGAAGAAGCGCAGATCGCTCTCCGGGGTTTCCCCGTGCACGGGCGGCCTTGACTGGGCTCACGGCCCTGTCCCTCTTGTCCCTTAACAGACGCACTTGATGGATCGCGTCTTCCCCATCCTGCCCTGGATAGGAAGGTGTCTGTTGTAGAGGAAAGAGGGTCCTCTGACGGAGGGCAGACGTGTCGGTTCTGCACACGGGCCTTCAACAAACACCACGTTCCGGGCTCCCTGTAGACAAGCACGCCCCTGTCACTGTCTGCAGCGAGTGAAGCCCTGACCTTCCACAGCCGATGATGGGTTATGGAAGACACACCCGAACCCGGGGCCTGTGGTCTCTTCAGTCAAGGTTCCTGAGACCTGTCTCCCACTCGGTCTGATGTGAGACTTAGTGTGATACGGGGAAGAAGGCCTCAAAGGTCTTTTGCGCTTCAGCAAACTAACATGTTTTGTAAGGCAGTGAACCGTGAAAGAGTGTTTTGTATTTTATTTTATCTATGCCGAGAAGCTAGTTGACTCGGGGAGTTACATAGGTTAGTGGTAAATAGAATGCTTGCTTAGCATGCCGAATTCCGTTTGCTCATTCACGGTACCTCCATTTAAAAACAGAAGAAAAATAAAAAACAAAAACAAGAGCAAATTTCAAATGTTAGAATTACATAGTGCGCAAACGCAAATTCCATATCCATTCTTTTGACGTGTTTTCCTCTTACTACTTGGTTTGAAATATATCCCAACCGTGACTTAAGCATTTTTTTCAGAAAATGCTCTAACTCTTTGAAAGTCTTTTCTGCCACTTTTGTTTTGACACATCCACGAACGGAGATAGACGCACATGGTTGTTTTAATATAGATTCGTGAATATTCTCATTAATGTACCTGTAACTACATTTTACAGATGGTGTGTCAGTGCGCCTTTTACAGAAGAGAGAAGAAGAGAATCTTCCTGGGATGAGGTACAGTCTCTTTTTGTTAATGTCCTTGTGTGACTATATAAGTACCAGGGGATTCTGAGACATAAACCGGGGGTTGGTGTGAGTGTGCATGTTCACGTTTGCATCTGTTGATGAGAATTTTTGACTTATGCTTTTAACTTACAGTTTAGGATGTGATTCTGTGCTTAATGCCATAGGACTGGATAATGCACTTGTGTTCATTTTCCAGACTCAACTAGTGAAGCCAGTGTCTGTATGGGCATTCTTGTTTTCAGGGTCTTTCCCTTAGAGTTCATTAGAGGATATTGAAAAGAAATTCATCCCTGGGAAAGTTAGGCGCATCTTGGTGTTGGTTCTTGTTTTAGCCGTCCTCACTTGAAATTAATTAAGTGATGTTTCATTTTCAAGGCAGCATGTATGTCTACGCATTCCACCGCCAGTAACAGTGGTCTAGTTCCCTTAATGCCTTACGCTGTTTCCCACCTGCTCCTTTTACTCAGGCTGCCCTTCCCAAAGCCCCTCCACATCCCTCTTCTGCGCTGGATCTCTCTTTTACGAAACAGTGCGGTCTTCCCAGCATTCCCTGATCTATCCACGTGCAGCGGGCTCTCCTGTCCTTTGTGGCATTACTGTACCCGTTCACCTCAGTTGTAGAGCTATTGAAACTTTTCTGTGCTGATTTGTTTTCATGGATCCTGTGCCTCTGGCAGAACAGAGAGGAGAATCTGCCTTTTATTTGTACCGCCAGCTTCTCCCAGGATATGGTTTATGTTCTGATAGCTTCGGTAAATAACTGTTGTCTACCTGACTGACTAAGCGTTGGCACATGATCTGAAGTTCTGTTCCTGATTTATCTTGTTTTGTGTTCCTAGGAAGGGGCGACTAAGCCCGAAATTACAAAACCGGAGTACGCTACTGGGACTGTAGAAGTGGCTCCGCAGGAGCTGACGGATCATAAAACACTGACCTCTGTTGGTGGAGCACATGGAGCTTATTATACACTGGGTAAGTTAGTGAACATGGCTGGCATATCTTGGTTTCTGTGCCTAGAAAACAGTGTGCTCTGGGGGGAAGGGTATATGTAGCTCAGCAGTAGAGTGAATGCGGGCTTAGCATGCAGGAGTTTCTGGGGTCAGTATCCAGTTCCTCCAAGAAACGAGAGTGATATGGGGAAGGAAGGAAAGAAGGAAGGCGCAAAGCTTTTGTTTGGCTTCAGCAGTGTCTTCGCAGGAAAGCCTAATCCTCCATTCTTTTCTGTGGTTTTTAGCCGACGCGGGACCTGGCGCGGCTCCGGTGTGGCCCGGCAGCGCCCGCCCACCTGCGTCGGCACCGGAGGCCCAGGTAAGTGGTGTGGTCATGCTCTGTTGGGCCTCATCCTGGGAAAGGTGATCTTCCCGTTCACCCGGCAGCCGTTCCTGGCCTCGTCTGCAGACTGTGTGTCCTGGGACGGGTGTGGCCTGGTGTGTCGCTGCCTTTTTCAGACTCAAAACTGTTGCCCAGGAACCAGTGGGCTGCTTCTCCCGGGAGCCCGTCGCCTTGGCTGGTGCCTGCAGAAGCCATGAGGGAGTGCTTAGGAGCCGGGGCCCGCAGACTTTGACTGTGGGTTTCTCGAAGCAGCGTGAGTAGAGTGAGCCCTCGCTCCACACTGACTTCTCCTGTCTCGGCTGACTCCTTCATGACCTCCTGCACCTAGGGTTGCTCCTGGTTCACTGAGACGGATTTCTGTGTCGTCGTTCTTTTGACTGGTTTCCCGGCTCAGGCCAGGTGATTCTCCTGTTTAGAATGTCCATTCAGTTCCTGGTAACTGGAAAAGGGGCAAAGCCCATCCTCCAGCTTTGTACGGTGTGCTTTGTGCAACTTGGAGTCTTCCTGTATTTGGTAAATGTCACAGCCCGACACTGTCTATTCTCGGGAGGAAAGTGTGTCTTGGACGCTGCCTCCAGTTGTACTCTGGGCAGAAAAGCTTGGCTCTCGGAGATGGTGCGTTTTTAGTAGGGAATAGAGGCTGGAAGGGAAAGAGCCCGCCGTGAAAATGCCTCCTTGCCTGCGGGGGAATTCCGATGCGCACCAGAGTGCGTACGTTGGGTTTGTCCCCCACCCTGCGCCGGGTCGGGCCTGCCCTGGAAGCTGTCAGAGCTGCTCGTCGGTCTCATGGCACACCGTGGTGTTTGCGCACGAGCTGGTACATTCCCTTTGGTGTCAGGTGTGGGGTTGATACTCCACACGTCACTCTCCCGTAGCACGCATGTAGGGTGCGTTCCGTAGCGAACGTAAAATCCAGACGTCCCTGAGGATAGGGATGATTGTAGCGGAGCCTGAGTCCCTTCTGAGGACAGCCTTGTCCCCTCGGGATCCCTTGGCCAGCTCCGCGGCAGGACTCGGGAATACCCAGCACCCCAGCGCTCTTTGCGCCCAGGGGCAGCCCCTGAATGGAGGAGGAATGCCCTTTGTGTGGAGGGGTCAGAGAGGGCCTTGCAGGGTCCTGCAGGCAGAGCCCTGCAGGCAGAGCCCTGCAGGCAGAGCCCTGCAGGCAGACCGGTGACCCTGGTGCGGCTCTGCTTGCACGTGTGGAGAATGAGCTCTTCACGTCCGTCCCGTGTCCGTGTTCCTTGTCCGCGCCGGGCAAGCTTGCGTGGAGCTGGGGAATGTGGCGGGGAGGGCCGTCCCGCCCAGAGCGGCTGGCTGTTGGGAAGACGCTAGTTTGCCCGTGTGCTGGAAGCTCTGTGTGCAGCCTCTCGGGCAGGAGGACTCTTGGCTTCTTCCCATTGGAGACAGCGGCGTTGGCGACGTGCTGCGTCTGCGTTGTATCCCCGTGTCCCCCTGTGCGGCCCAGGCTGCAGGCAGGCCCCAGAGTGCTGGGCGGAGCGTGTGGCACCTTTCTGCTCTCTGGGCACCCGGTGGAGGGGAGGGGGCCCGGTGACGACTGCTGCTTCGTTGGGTTACGACTCTTGTTGGTGTTGGCGCTTTTGTCTGTCATCCATCCCAGCCTTCCCTTCTGTCCTGCAGGTCACCCCGTAGGCCGGAGGGCCCCAACCTTTAAGAGGACCAGCCTGCGTGTCCTGCCCCGGGTGCGGCCCGTCGTCGCCCAGCTGGGAAACTGCACCAGGTCCACCTTGGTGCCCTGTGCAAACTCGCACCCCACCGCCAGCTGCTCCGCTCGGTAAGAGGAAAGCGTAGTCCTCTGTTTCTTCCTTGAGTCACTGCAGAAGAAGGGCAGATCTCTCTCCGGGGCTTCCCCGTGCACGGGCGGCCGTGACTGGGCTCACGGCCGTGTACCTCTGGTCCCTTAGCAGACGCATTTGATGGACCTCGTATTCCCCGTCCTGCCCTGGGGAGGGAGGTGTCTGTTGTAGAGGGAAAGAGGGTCCTCTGACGGAGGGCAGACGTGTCGGTTCTGCACACGGGCCTTCAACAGACACCACGTTCCGGGCTCCCTGGAGGACAAGCCCGCCCCTGTCACTGTCTGCAGCGAGTGGAGCCCTGACCATCCACAGCCGATAATCGGTTATGGAAGACACACCCGAACCCGGGGCCTGTGGTCTCTTCAGTCAAGGGTCCTGAGACCTGTCCCCCACTCGGTCTGATGTGAGACTTAGTGTGATACGGGGAAGAAGGCCTCAAAGATCTTTTGCGCTTCAGCTAACTAACATGTTTTGTAAGGCAGTGAACCGTGAAATAGTGTTTTGTATTTTATTTTATCTATGCCGCAAAGCTAGTTGACTCGGGGAATTACATAGGTTAGTGGTAAATAGAATGCTTGCTTAGCATGCCGAATTCCGTGTTCTCATTCCCGGTACCTCCATTTAAAAACAGAAGAAAAGAAAAAACAAAAACAAGAGCAAATTTCAAATGTTAGAAATACATAGTGCTCAAACACAACTTCCATATCCATTCTTTTTACGTGTTTTCCTCTTACTACTTGGTTTGAAATATATCCCAAACATGACTTAAGCATTTTTTTCAGAAAATTCTCTAACTCTTTGGAAGTCTTTTCTGCCACTTTTGTTTTGACACATCCACGAACGGAGATAGACGCACATGGTGTTCTAAATATACATTCGTGAATATTCTCATTAATGTACCTGTAACTACATTTTACAGATTGTGTGTCAGTGCGCCACTTTACAGAAGAGAGAGGAAGGGAATCTTCCTCGGATGAGGTACAGTCTCTTGTTGTTAATGTACTTGTGTGACTATATAAGTACCAGGGTATTCTGAGACATAAACCGGGGGTTGGTGTGAGTGTGCATCTTCACGTTTGCATCTGCTGATAATTTTTGACTTATGCTTTTAACTTACAGTTTAGGATGTGATTCTGTGCTTAATGCCGTAGGACTGGATAATGCAATTGTGTTCATTTCCAGACTCACATAGTGAAGCCAGTGTCTGTATGGGCATTCTTGTTTTCAGGGTCTTTCCCTTACAGTTCACTAGAGGACATTGAAAAGAAATTCATCCCTGGGAAAGTTAGGTGCATCTTGGTGTTGGTTCTTGTTTTAGCCGTCCTCACTTGAAATTAATTAAGTGATGTTTCATTTTCAAGGCAGCATGTTTTGTCTTCCCATTCCACCGCCAGTAACAGTGGTCTAGTTTCCTTAATGCCTTACGCTGTTTCCCACCTGCTCCTTTTACTCAGGCTGCCCTTCCCAAAGCCCCTCCACATCCCTCTTCTGCGCTGGATCTCTCTTTTACGAAACAGTGCGGTCTTCCCAGCATTCCCTGAGCTATCCACGTGCAGCGGACTCTCCTGTCCTTTGTGGCGTTACTGTACCCGTTCACCTCAGTTGTAGAGCTGTTGAAACTTTTCTGTGCTGATTTGTTTTCATGGATCCTGTGCCTCTGGCAGAACAGAGAGGAGAATCTGCCTTTTTTTTGTACCGCCAGCTTCTCCCAGGATAGGGTTTATGTTCTGATAGCTTCGGTAAATAACTGTTGTGTACCTGACTGACTAAGCGTAGGCACATGATCTGAAGTTCTGTTCCTGATTTATCTTGTTTTGTGTTCCTAGGAAGGGGCGACTAAGCCCGAAATTACAAAACCGGAGTACGCTACTGGGACTGTACAAGTGGCTCTGCAGGAGCTGACGGATCATAAAACACTGACCTCTGTTTGTGGAGCACACGGAGCTTATTATACGCTGGGTAAGTTAGTGAACATGGCTGGCATTTCTTGTTCTCTGTGCCTAGAAAATAGTGTGCTCTGGGGGAAAGGGTATATGTAGCTCAGCAGTAGAGACAATGCGGGCTTAGCATGCAGGAGTTCCTGGGGTCAGTATCCAGTTCCTCCAAGAAATGTGTGTGATACGGGGAAGGTAGGAAGGAAAGAAGGCGCAAAGTTTTTGTTTCGCTTCAGCAGTGTCTTCGCAGGAAAGCCTAATCCTCCATCCTTTTCTGTGGTTTTTAGCCGATGCGGGACCTGGCGCGGCCCCGGTGTGGCCCGGCAGCGCCCGCCCACCTGCGGCGGCCCCGGAGGCCCAGGGAATTGGGGTGGTCATGCTCTGTTGGGCCTCGTCCTGGGAAAGGTGATCTTCCCGTTCTCCCGGCAGCCATTCCTGGCCTCGTCTGCAGACTGTGTGTCCTGTGACGGGTGTGGCGTGGTGTGTCGCTGCCTTTTTCAGACTCAAAACTCTTGCCCAGGAACCAGTGGGCTGCTTCTCCCGGGAGCCCGTCGCCTTGGCTGGTGCCTGCAGAAGCCATGAGGGAGTGCTTAGGAGCCGGGGCCCGCAGACTTTGACTGTGGGTTTCTCGAAGCAGCGTGAGTAGAGTGAGCCCTCGCTCCACACTGACTTCTCCTGTCTCGGCTGACTCCTTCATGACCTCCTGCACCTAGGGTTGCTCCTGGGTCACTGAGACGGATTTCTGTGTCGTCGTTCTTTTGACTGGTTTCCCGGCTCAGGCCAGGTGATTCTCCTGTTTAGAATGTCCATTCAGTTCCTGGTAACTGGAAAAGGGGCAAAGCCCATCCTCCAGCTTTGTACGGTGTGCTTTGTGCAACTTGGAGTCTTCCTGTATTTGGTAAATGTCACAGCCCGACACTGTCTATTCTCGGGAGGAAAGTGTGTCTTGGACGCTGCCTCCAGTTGTACTCTGGGCAGAAAAGCTTGGCTCTCGGAGATGGTGCGTTTTTAGTAGGGAATAGAGGCTGGAAGGGAAAGAGCCCGCCGTGAAAATGCCTCCTTGCCTGCGGGGGAATTCCGATGCGCACCAGAGTGCGTACGTTGGGTTTGTCCCCCACCCTGCGCCGGGTCGGGCCTGCCCTGGAAGCTGTCAGAGCTGCTCGTCGGTCTCATGGCACACCGTGGTGTTTGCACACGAGCTGGTACATTCCCTTTGGTGTCAGGTGTGGGGTTGATACTCCACACGTCACTCTCCCGTAGCACGCATGTAGGGTGCGTTCCGTAGCGAACGTAAAATCCAGACGTCCCTGAGGATAGGGATGATTGTAGCGGAGCCTGAGTCCCTTCTGAGGACAGCCTTGTCCCCTCGGGATCCCTTGGCCAGCTCCGCGGCAGGACTCGGGAATACCCAGCACCCCAGCGCTCTTTGCGCCCAGGGGCAGCCCCTGAATGGAGGAGGAGGGCCCTTTGTGTGGAGGGGTCAGAGAGGGCCTTGCAGGGTCCTGCAGGCAGAGCCCTGCAGGCAGAGCCCTGCAGGCAGAGCCCTGCAGGCAGAGCGGTGACCCTGGTGCGGCTCTGCTTGCACGTGTGGAGAATGAGCTCTTCACGTCCGTCCCGTGTCCGTGTTCCTTGTCCGCGCCGGGCAAGCTTGCGTGGAGCTGGGGAATGTGGCGGGGAGGGCCGTCCCGCCCAGAGCGGCTGGCTGTTGGGAAGACGCTAGTTTGCCCGTGTGCTGGAAGCTCTGTGTGCAGCCTCTCGGGCAGGAGGACTCTTGGCTTCCTCCCATTGGAGACAGCGGCGTTGGCGACGTGCTGCGTCAGCGTTGTATCCCCGTGTCCCCCTGTGCGGCCCAGGCTGCAGGCAGGCCCCAGAGTGCTGGGCGGAGCGTGTGGCACCTTTCTGCTCTCTGGGCACCCGGTGGAGGGGAGGGGGCCCGGTGACGACTGCTGCTTCGTTGGGTTACGACTCTTGTTGGTGTTGGCGCTTTTGTCTGTCATCCATCCCAGCCTTCCCTTCTGTCCTGCAGGTCACCCCGTAGGCCGGAGGGCCCCAACCTTTAAGAGGACCAGCCTGCGTGTCCTGCCCCGGGTGCGGCCCGTCGTCGCCCAGCTGGGAAACTGCACCAGGTCCACCTTGGTGCCCTGTGCAAACTCGCACCCCACCGCCAGCTGCTCCGCTCGGTAAGAGGAAAGCGTAGTCCTCTGTTTCTTCCTTGAGTCACTGCAGAAGAAGGGCAGATCTCTCTCCGGGGCTTCCCCGTGCACGGGCGGCCGTGACTGGGCTCACGGCCGTGTACCTCTGGTCCCTTAGCAGACGCATTTGATGGACCTCGTATTCCCCGTCCTGCCCTGGGGAGGGAGGTGTCTGTTGTAGAGGGAAAGAGGGTCCTCTGACGGAGGGCAGACGTGTCGGTTCTGCACACGGGCCTTCAACAGACACCACGTTCCGGGCTCCCTGGAGGACAAGCCCGCCCCTGTCACTGTCTGCAGCGAGTGGAGCCCTGACCATCCACAGCCGATAATCGGTTATGGAAGACACACCCGAACCCGGGGCCTGTGGTCTCTTCAGTCAAGGGTCCTGAGACCTGTCCCCCACTCGGTCTGATGTGAGACTTAGTGTGATACGGGGAAGAAGGCCTCAAAGATCTTTTGCGCTTCAGCTAACTAACATGTTTTGTAAGGCAGTGAACCGTGAAATAGTGTTTTGTATTTTATTTTATCTATGCCGCAAAGCTAGTTGACTCGGGGAATTACATAGGTTAGTGGTAAATAGAATGCTTGCTTAGCATGCCGAATTCCGTGTTCTCATTCCCGGTACCTCCATTTAAAAACAGAAGAAAAGAAAATACAAAAACAAGAGCAAATTTCAAATGTTAGAAATACATAGTGCTCAAACACAACTTCCATATCCATTCTTTTTACGTGTTTTCCTCTTACTACTTGGTTTGAAATATATCCCAAACATGACTTAAGCATTTTTTTCAGAAAATTCTCTAACTCTTTGGAAGTCTTTTCTGCCACTTTTGTTTTGACACATCCACGAACGGAGATAGACGCACATGGTGTTCTAAATATACATTCGTGAATATTCTCATTAATGTACCTGTAACTACATTTTACAGATTGTGTGTCAGTGCGCCACTTTACAGAAGAGAGAGGAAGGGAATCTTCCTCGGATGAGGTACAGTCTCTTGTTGTTAATGTACTTGTGTGACTATATAAGTACCAGGGTATTCTGAGACATAAACCGGGGGTTGGTGTGAGTGTGCATCTTCACGTTTGCATCTGCTGATAATTTTTGACTTATGCTTTTAACTTACAGTTTAGGATGTGATTCTGTGCTTAATGCCGTAGGACTGGATAATGCAATTGTGTTCATTTCCAGACTCACATAGTGAAGCCAGTGTCTGTATGGGCATTCTTGTTTTCAGGGTCTTTCCCTTACAGTTCACTAGAGGACATTGAAAAGAAATTCATCCCTGGGAAAGTTAGGTGCATCTTGGTGTTGGTTCTTGTTTTAGCCGTCCTCACTTGAAATTAATTAAGTGATGTTTCATTTTCAAGGCAGCATGTTTTGTCTTCCCATTCCACCGCCAGTAACAGTGGTCTAGTTTCCTTAATGCCTTACGCTGTTTCCCACCTGCTCCTTTTACTCAGGCTGCCCTTCCCAAAGCCCCTCCACATCCCTCTTCTGCGCTGGATCTCTCTTTTACGAAACAGTGCGGTCTTCCCAGCATTCCCTGAGCTATCCACGTGCAGCGGACTCTCCTGTCCTTTGTGGCATTACTGTACCCGTTCACCTCAGTTGTAGAGCTGTTGAAACTTTTCTGTGCTGATTTGTTTTCATGGATCCTGTGCCTCTGGCAGAACAGAGAGGAGAATCTGCCTTTTTTTTGTACCACCAGCTTCTCCCAGGATAGGGTTTATGTTCTGATAGCTTCGGTAAATAACTGTTGTGTACCTGACTGACTAAGCGTAGGCACATGATCTGAAGTTCTGTTCCTGATTTATCTTGTTTTGTGTTCCTAGGAAGGGGCGACTAAGCCCGAAATTACAAAACCGGAGTACGCTACTGGGACTGTACAAGTGGCTCTGCAGGAGCTGACGGATCATAAAACACTGACCTCTGTTTGTGGAGCACACGGAGCTTATTATACACTGGGTAAGTTAGTGAACATGGCTGGCATTTCTTGTTCTCTGTGCCTAGAAAATAGTGTGCTCTGGGGGGAAGGGTATATGTAGCTCAGCAGTAGAGTGAATGCGGGCTTAGCATGCAGGAGTTTCTGGGGTCAGTATCCAGTTCCTCCAAGAAACGAGAGTGATATGGGGAAGGAAGGAAAGAAGGAAGGCGCAAAGCTTTTGTTTGGCTTCAGCAGTGTCTTCGCAGGAAAGCCTAATCCTCCATTCTTTTCTGTGGTTTTTAGCCGACGCGGGACCTGGCGCGGCTCCGGTGTGGCCCGGCAGCGCCCGCCCACCTGCGTCGGCACCGGAGGCCCAGGTAAGTGGTGTGGTCATGCTCTGTTGGGCCTCATCCTGGGAAAGGTGATCTTCCCGTTCACCCGGCAGCCGTTCCTGGCCTCGTCTGCAGACTGTGTGTCCTGGGACGGGTGTGGCCTGGTGTGTCGCTGCCTTTTTCAGACTCAAAACTGTTGCCCAGGAACCAGTGGGCTGCTTCTCCCGGGAGCCCGTCGCCTTGGCTGGTGCCTGCAGAAGCCATGAGGGAGTGCTTAGGAGCCGGGGCCCGCAGACTTTGACTGTGGGTTTCTCGAAGCAGCGTGAGTAGAGTGAGCCCTCGCTCCACACTGACTTCTCCTGTCTCGGCTGACTCCTTCATGACCTCCTGCACCTAGGGTTGCTCCTGGTTCACTGAGACGGATTTCTGTGTCGTCGTTCTTTTGACTGGTTTCCCGGCTCAGGCCAGGTGATTCTCCTGTTTAGAATGTCCATTCAGTTCCTGGTAACTGGAAAAGGGGCAAAGCCCATCCTCCAGCTTTGTACGGTGTGCTTTGTGCAACTTGGAGTCTTCCTGTATTTGGTAAATGTCACAGCCCGACACTGTCTATTCTCGGGAGGAAAGTGTGTCTTGGACGCTGCCTCCAGTTGTACTCTGGGCAGAAAAGCTTGGCTCTCGGAGATGGTGCGTTTTTAGTAGGGAATAGAGGCTGGAAGGGAAAGAGCCCGCCGTGAAAATGCCTCCTTGCCTGCGGGGGAATTCCGATGCGCACCAGAGTGCGTACGTTGGGTTTGTCCCCCACCCTGCGCCGGGTCGGGCCTGCCCTGGAAGCTGTCAGAGCTGCTCGTCGGTCTCATGGCACACCGTGGTGTTTGCGCACGAGCTGGTACATTCCCTTTGGTGTCAGGTGTGGGGTTGATACTCCACACGTCACTCTCCCGTAGCACGCATGTAGGGTGCGTTCCGTAGCGAACGTAAAATCCAGACGTCCCTGAGGATAGGGATGATTGTAGCGGAGCCTGAGTCCCTTCTGAGGACAGCCTTGTCCCCTCGGGATCCCTTGGCCAGCTCCGCGGCAGGACTCGGGAATACCCAGCACCCCAGCGCTCTTTGCGCCCAGGGGCAGCCCCTGAATGGAGGAGGAATGCCCTTTGTGTGGAGGGGTCAGAGAGGGCCTTGCAGGGTCCTGCAGGCAGAGCCCTGCAGGCAGAGCCCTGCAGGCAGAGCCCTGCAGGCAGACCGGTGACCCTGGTGCGGCTCTGCTTGCACGTGTGGAGAATGAGCTCTTCACGTCCGTCCCGTGTCCGTGTTCCTTGTCCGCGCCGGGCAAGCTTGCGTGGAGCTGGGGAATGTGGCGGGGAGGGCCGTCCCGCCCAGAGCGGCTGGCTGTTGGGAAGACGCTAGTTTGCCCGTGTGCTGGAAGCTCTGTGTGCAGCCTCTCGGGCAGGAGGACTCTTGGCTTCTTCCCATTGGAGACAGCGGCGTTGGCGACGTGCTGCGTCTGCGTTGTATCCCCGTGTCCCCCTGTGCGGCCCAGGCTGCAGGCAGGCCCCAGAGTGCTGGGCGGAGCGTGTGGCACCTTTCTGCTCTCTGGGCACCCGGTGGAGGGGAGGGGGCCCGGTGACGACTGCTGCTTCGTTGGGTTACGACTCTTGTTGGTGTTGGCGCTTTTGTCTGTCATCCATCCCAGCCTTCCCTTCTGTCCTGCAGGTCACCCCGTAGGCCGGAGGGCCCCAACCTTTAAGAGGACCAGCCTGCGTGTCCTGCCCCGGGTGCGGCCCGTCGTCGCCCAGCTGGGAAACTGCACCAGGTCCACCTTGGTGCCCTGTGCAAACTCGCACCCCACCGCCAGCTGCTCCGCTCGGTAAGAGGAAAGCGTAGTCCTCTGTTTCTTCCTTGAGTCACTGCAGAAGAAGGGCAGATCTCTCTCCGGGGCTTCCCCGTGCACGGGCGGCCGTGACTGGGCTCACGGCCGTGTACCTCTGGTCCCTTAGCAGACGCATTTGATGGACCTCGTATTCCCCGTCCTGCCCTGGGGAGGGAGGTGTCTGTTGTAGAGGGAAAGAGGGTCCTCTGACGGAGGGCAGACGTGTCGGTTCTGCACACGGGCCTTCAACAGACACCACGTTCCGGGCTCCCTGGAGGACAAGCCCGCCCCTGTCACTGTCTGCAGCGAGTGGAGCCCTGACCATCCACAGCCGATAATCGGTTATGGAAGACACACCCGAACCCGGGGCCTGTGGTCTCTTCAGTCAAGGGTCCTGAGACCTGTCCCCCACTCGGTCTGATGTGAGACTTAGTGTGATACGGGGAAGAAGGCCTCAAAGATCTTTTGCGCTTCAGCTAACTAACATGTTTTGTAAGGCAGTGAACCGTGAAATAGTGTTTTGTATTTTATTTTATCTATGCCGCAAAGCTAGTTGACTCGGGGAATTACATAGGTTAGTGGTAAATAGAATGCTTGCTTAGCATGCCGAATTCCGTGTTCTCATTCCCGGTACCTCCATTTAAAAACAGAAGAAAAGAAAAAACAAAAACAAGAGCAAATTTCAAATGTTAGAAATACATAGTGCTCAAACACAACTTCCATATCCATTCTTTTTACGTGTTTTCCTCTTACTACTTGGTTTGAAATATATCCCAAACATGACTTAAGCATTTTTTTCAGAAAATTCTCTAACTCTTTGGAAGTCTTTTCTGCCACTTTTGTTTTGACACATCCACGAACGGAGATAGACGCACATGGTGTTCTAAATATACATTCGTGAATATTCTCATTAATGTACCTGTAACTACATTTTACAGATTGTGTGTCAGTGCGCCACTTTACAGAAGAGAGAGGAAGGGAATCTTCCTCGGATGAGGTACAGTCTCTTGTTGTTAATGTACTTGTGTGACTATATAAGTACCAGGGTATTCTGAGACATAAACCGGGGGTTGGTGTGAGTGTGCATCTTCACGTTTGCATCTGCTGATAATTTTTGACTTATGCTTTTAACTTACAGTTTAGGATGTGATTCTGTGCTTAATGCCGTAGGACTGGATAATGCAATTGTGTTCATTTCCAGACTCACATAGTGAAGCCAGTGTCTGTATGGGCATTCTTGTTTTCAGGGTCTTTCCCTTACAGTTCACTAGAGGACATTGAAAAGAAATTCATCCCTGGGAAAGTTAGGTGCATCTTGGTGTTGGTTCTTGTTTTAGCCGTCCTCACTTGAAATTAATTAAGTGATGTTTCATTTTCAAGGCAGCATGTTTTGTCTTCCCATTCCACCGCCAGTAACAGTGGTCTAGTTTCCTTAATGCCTTACGCTGTTTCCCACCTGCTCCTTTTACTCAGGCTGCCCTTCCCAAAGCCCCTCCACATCCCTCTTCTGCGCTGGATCTCTCTTTTACGAAACAGTGCGGTCTTCCCAGCATTCCCTGAGCTATCCACGTGCAGCGGACTCTCCTGTCCTTTGTGGCGTTACTGTACCCGTTCACCTCAGTTGTAGAGCTGTTGAAACTTTTCTGTGCTGATTTGTTTTCATGGATCCTGTGCCTCTGGCAGAACAGAGAGGAGAATCTGCCTTTTTTTTGTACCGCCAGCTTCTCCCAGGATAGGGTTTATGTTCTGATAGCTTCGGTAAATAACTGTTGTGTACCTGACTGACTAAGCGTAGGCACATGATCTGAAGTTCTGTTCCTGATTTATCTTGTTTTGTGTTCCTAGGAAGGGGCGACTAAGCCCGAAATTACAAAACCGGAGTACGCTACTGGGACTGTACAAGTGGCTCTGCAGGAGCTGACGGATCATAAAACACTGACCTCTGTTTGTGGAGCACACGGAGCTTATTATACGCTGGGTAAGTTAGTGAACATGGCTGGCATTTCTTGTTCTCTGTGCCTAGAAAATAGTGTGCTCTGGGGGAAAGGGTATATGTAGCTCAGCAGTAGAGACAATGCGGGCTTAGCATGCAGGAGTTCCTGGGGTCAGTATCCAGTTCCTCCAAGAAATGTGTGTGATACGGGGAAGGTAGGAAGGAAAGAAGGCGCAAAGTTTTTGTTTCGCTTCAGCAGTGTCTTCGCAGGAAAGCCTAATCCTCCATCCTTTTCTGTGGTTTTTAGCCGATGCGGGACCTGGCGCGGCCCCGGTGTGGCCCGGCAGCGCCCGCCCACCTGCGGCGGCCCCGGAGGCCCAGGGAATTGGGGTGGTCATGCTCTGTTGGGCCTCGTCCTGGGAAAGGTGATCTTCCCGTTCTCCCGGCAGCCATTCCTGGCCTCGTCTGCAGACTGTGTGTCCTGTGACGGGTGTGGCGTGGTGTGTCGCTGCCTTTTTCAGACTCAAAACTCTTGCCCAGGAACCAGTGGGCTGCTTCTCCCGGGAGCCCGTCGCCTTGGCTGGTGCCTGCAGAAGCCATGAGGGAGTGCTTAGGAGCCGGGGCCCGCAGACTTTGACTGTGGGTTTCTCGAAGCAGCGTGAGTAGAGTGAGCCCTCGCTCCACACTGACTTCTCCTGTCTCGGCTGACTCCTTCATGACCTCCTGCACCTAGGGTTGCTCCTGGGTCACTGAGACGGATTTCTGTGTCGTCGTTCTTTTGACTGGTTTCCCGGCTCAGGCCAGGTGATTCTCCTGTTTAGAATGTCCATTCAGTTCCTGGTAACTGGAAAAGGGGCAAAGCCCATCCTCCAGCTTTGTACGGTGTGCTTTGTGCAACTTGGAGTCTTCCTGTATTTGGTAAATGTCACAGCCCGACACTGTCTATTCTCGGGAGGAAAGTGTGTCTTGGACGCTGCCTCCAGTTGTACTCTGGGCAGAAAAGCTTGGCTCTCGGAGATGGTGCGTTTTTAGTAGGGAATAGAGGCTGGAAGGGAAAGAGCCCGCCGTGAAAATGCCTCCTTGCCTGCGGGGGAATTCCGATGCGCACCAGAGTGCGTACGTTGGGTTTGTCCCCCACCCTGCGCCGGGTCGGGCCTGCCCTGGAAGCTGTCAGAGCTGCTCGTCGGTCTCATGGCACACCGTGGTGTTTGCACACGAGCTGGTACATTCCCTTTGGTGTCAGGTGTGGGGTTGATACTCCACACGTCACTCTCCCGTAGCACGCATGTAGGGTGCGTTCCGTAGCGAACGTAAAATCCAGACGTCCCTGAGGATAGGGATGATTGTAGCGGAGCCTGAGTCCCTTCTGAGGACAGCCTTGTCCCCTCGGGATCCCTTGGCCAGCTCCGCGGCAGGACTCGGGAATACCCAGCACCCCAGCGCTCTTTGCGCCCAGGGGCAGCCCCTGAATGGAGGAGGAGGGCCCTTTGTGTGGAGGGGTCAGAGAGGGCCTTGCAGGGTCCTGCAGGCAGAGCCCTGCAGGCAGAGCCCTGCAGGCAGAGCCCTGCAGGCAGAGCGGTGACCCTGGTGCGGCTCTGCTTGCACGTGTGGAGAATGAGCTCTTCACGTCCGTCCCGTGTCCGTGTTCCTTGTCCGCGCCGGGCAAGCTTGCGTGGAGCTGGGGAATGTGGCGGGGAGGGCCGTCCCGCCCAGAGCGGCTGGCTGTTGGGAAGACGCTAGTTTGCCCGTGTGCTGGAAGCTCTGTGTGCAGCCTCTCGGGCAGGAGGACTCTTGGCTTCCTCCCATTGGAGACAGCGGCGTTGGCGACGTGCTGCGTCAGCGTTGTATCCCCGTGTCCCCCTGTGCGGCCCAGGCTGCAGGCAGGCCCCAGAGTGCTGGGCGGAGCGTGTGGCACCTTTCTGCTCTCTGGGCACCCGGTGGAGGGGAGGGGGCCCGGTGACGACTGCTGCTTCGTTGGGTTACGACTCTTGTTGGTGTTGGCGCTTTTGTCTGTCATCCATCCCAGCCTTCCCTTCTGTCCTGCAGGTCACCCCGTAGGCCGGAGGGCCCCAACCTTTAAGAGGACCAGCCTGCGTGTCCTGCCCCGGGTGCGGCCCGTCGTCGCCCAGCTGGGAAACTGCACCAGGTCCACCTTGGTGCCCTGTGCAAACTCGCACCCCACCGCCAGCTGCTCCGCTCGGTAAGAGGAAAGCGTAGTCCTCTGTTTCTTCCTTGAGTCACTGCAGAAGAAGGGCAGATCTCTCTCCGGGGCTTCCCCGTGCACGGGCGGCCGTGACTGGGCTCACGGCCGTGTACCTCTGGTCCCTTAGCAGACGCATTTGATGGACCTCGTATTCCCCGTCCTGCCCTGGGGAGGGAGGTGTCTGTTGTAGAGGGAAAGAGGGTCCTCTGACGGAGGGCAGACGTGTCGGTTCTGCACACGGGCCTTCAACAGACACCACGTTCCGGGCTCCCTGGAGGACAAGCCCGCCCCTGTCACTGTCTGCAGCGAGTGGAGCCCTGACCATCCACAGCCGATAATCGGTTATGGAAGACACACCCGAACCCGGGGCCTGTGGTCTCTTCAGTCAAGGGTCCTGAGACCTGTCCCCCACTCGGTCTGATGTGAGACTTAGTGTGATACGGGGAAGAAGGCCTCAAAGATCTTTTGCGCTTCAGCTAACTAACATGTTTTGTAAGGCAGTGAACCGTGAAATAGTGTTTTGTATTTTATTTTATCTATGCCGCAAAGCTAGTTGACTCGGGGAATTACATAGGTTAGTGGTAAATAGAATGCTTGCTTAGCATGCCGAATTCCGTGTTCTCATTCCCGGTACCTCCATTTAAAAACAGAAGAAAAGAAAATACAAAAACAAGAGCAAATTTCAAATGTTAGAAATACATAGTGCTCAAACACAACTTCCATATCCATTCTTTTTACGTGTTTTCCTCTTACTACTTGGTTTGAAATATATCCCAAACATGACTTAAGCATTTTTTTCAGAAAATTCTCTAACTCTTTGGAAGTCTTTTCTGCCACTTTTGTTTTGACACATCCACGAACGGAGATAGACGCACATGGTGTTCTAAATATACATTCGTGAATATTCTCATTAATGTACCTGTAACTACATTTTACAGATTGTGTGTCAGTGCGCCACTTTACAGAAGAGAGAGGAAGGGAATCTTCCTCGGATGAGGTACAGTCTCTTGTTGTTAATGTACTTGTGTGACTATATAAGTACCAGGGTATTCTGAGACATAAACCGGGGGTTGGTGTGAGTGTGCATCTTCACGTTTGCATCTGCTGATAATTTTTGACTTATGCTTTTAACTTACAGTTTAGGATGTGATTCTGTGCTTAATGCCGTAGGACTGGATAATGCAATTGTGTTCATTTCCAGACTCACATAGTGAAGCCAGTGTCTGTATGGGCATTCTTGTTTTCAGGGTCTTTCCCTTACAGTTCACTAGAGGACATTGAAAAGAAATTCATCCCTGGGAAAGTTAGGTGCATCTTGGTGTTGGTTCTTGTTTTAGCCGTCCTCACTTGAAATTAATTAAGTGATGTTTCATTTTCAAGGCAGCATGTTTTGTCTTCCCATTCCACCGCCAGTAACAGTGGTCTAGTTTCCTTAATGCCTTACGCTGTTTCCCACCTGCTCCTTTTACTCAGGCTGCCCTTCCCAAAGCCCCTCCACATCCCTCTTCTGCGCTGGATCTCTCTTTTACGAAACAGTGCGGTCTTCCCAGCATTCCCTGAGCTATCCACGTGCAGCGGACTCTCCTGTCCTTTGTGGCATTACTGTACCCGTTCACCTCAGTTGTAGAGCTGTTGAAACTTTTCTGTGCTGATTTGTTTTCATGGATCCTGTGCCTCTGGCAGAACAGAGAGGAGAATCTGCCTTTTTTTTGTACCACCAGCTTCTCCCAGGATAGGGTTTATGTTCTGATAGCTTCGGTAAATAACTGTTGTGTACCTGACTGACTAAGCGTAGGCACATGATCTGAAGTTCTGTTCCTGATTTATCTTGTTTTGTGTTCCTAGGAAGGGGCGACTAAGCCCGAAATTACAAAACCGGAGTACGCTACTGGGACTGTACAAGTGGCTCTGCAGGAGCTGACGGATCATAAAACACTGACCTCTGTTTGTGGAGCACACGGAGCTTATTATACACTGGGTAAGTTAGTGAACATGGCTGGCATTTCTTGTTCTCTGTGCCTAGAAAATAGTGTGCTCTGGGGGAAAGGGTATATGTAGCTCAGCAGTAGAGACAATGCGGGCTTAGCATGCAGGAGTTCCTGGGGTCAGTATCCAGTTCCTCCAAGAAATGAGTGTGATACGGGGAAGGTAGGAAGGAAAGAAGGCGCAAAGTTTTTGTTTCGCTTCAGCAGTGTCTTCGCAGGAAAGCCTAATCCTCCATCCTTTTCTGTGGTTTTTAGCCGACGCGGGACCTGGCGCGGCCCCGGTGTGGCCCGGCAGCGCCCGCCCACCTGCGGCGGCCCCGGAGGCCCAGGGAATTGGGGTGGTCATGCTCTGTTGGGCCTCGTCCTGGGAAAGGTGATCTTCCCGTTCTCCCGGCAGCCATTCCTGGCCTCGTCTGCAGACTGTGTGTCCTGTGACGGGTGTGGCGTGGTGTGTCGCTGCCTTTTTCAGACTCAAAACTCTTGCCCAGGAACCAGTGGGCTGCTTCTCCCGGGAGCCCGTCGCCTTGGCTGGTGCCTGCAGAAGCCATGAGGGAGTGCTTAGGAGCCGGGGCCCGCAGACTTTGACTGTGGGTTTCTCGAAGCAGCGTGAGTAGAGTGAGCCCTCGCTCCACACTGACTTCTCCTGTCTCGGCTGACTCCTTCATGACCTCCTGCACCTAGGGTTGCTCCTGGGTCACTGAGACGGATTTCTGTGTCGTCGTTCTTTTGACTGGTTTCCCGGCTCAGGCCAGGTGATTCTCCTGTTTAGAATGTCCATTCAGTTCCTGGTAACTGGAAAAGGGGCAAAGCCCATCCTCCAGCTTTGTACGGTGTGCTTTGTGCAACTTGGAGTCTTCCTGTATTTGGTAAATGTCACAGCCCGACACTGTCTATTCTCGGGAGGAAAGTGTGTCTTGGACGCTGCCTCCAGTTGTACTCTGGGCAGAAAAGCTTGGCTCTCGGAGATGGTGCGTTTTTAGTAGGGAATAGAGGCTGGAAGGGAAAGAGCCCGCCGTGAAAATGCCTCCTTGCCTGCGGGGGAATTCCGATGCGCACCAGAGTGCGTACGTTGGGTTTGTCCCCCACCCTGCGCCGGGTCGGGCCTGCCCTGGAAGCTGTCAGAGCTGCTCGTCGGTCTCATGGCACACCGTGGTGTTTGCGCACGAGCTGGTACATTCCCTTTGGTGTCAGGTGTGGGGTTGATACTCCACACGTCACTCTCCCGTAGCACGCATGTAGGGTGCGTTCCGTAGCGAACGTAAAATCCAGACGTCCCTGAGGATAGGGATGATTGTAGCGGAGCCTGAGTCCCTTCTGAGGACAGCCTTGTCCCCTCGGGATCCCTTGGCCAGCTCCGCGGCAGGACTCGGGAATACCCAGCACCCCAGCGCTCTTTGCGCCCAGGGGCAGCCCCTGAATGGAGGAGGAGGGCCCTTTGTGTGGAGGGGTCAGAGAGGGCCTTGCAGGGTCCTGCAGGCAGAGCCCTGCAGGCAGAGCCCTGCAGGCAGAGCCCTGCAGGCAGAGCGGTGACCCTGGTGCGGCTCTGCTTGCACGTGTGGAGAATGAGCTCTTCACGTCCGTCCCGTGTCCGTGTTCCTTGTCCGCGCCGGGCAAGCTTGCGTGGAGCTGGGGAATGTGGCGGGGAGGGCCGTCCCGCCCAGAGCGGCTGGCTGTTGGGAAGACGCTAGTTTGCCCGTGTGCTGGAAGCTCTGTGTGCAGCCTCTCGGGCAGGAGGACTCTTGGCTTCCTCCCATTGGAGACAGCGGCGTTGGCGACGTGCTGCGTCAGCGTTGTATCCCCGTGTCCCCCTGTGCGGCCCAGGCTGCAGGCAGGCCCCAGAGTGCTGGGCGGAGCGTGTGGCACCTTTCTGCTCTCTGGGCACCCGGTGGAGGGGAGGGGGCCCGGTGACGACTGCTGCTTCGTTGGGTTACGACTCTTGTTGGTGTTGGCGCTTTTGTCTGTCATCCATCCCAGCCTTCCCTTCTGTCCTGCAGGTCACCCCGTAGGCCGGAGGGCCCCAACCTTTAAGAGGACCAGCCTGCGTGTCCTGCCCCGGGTGCGGCCCATCGTCGCCCAGCTGGGAAACTGCACCAGGTCCACCTTGGTGCCCTGTGCAAACTCGCACCCCACCGCCAGCTGCTCCGCTCGGTAAGAGGAAAGCGTAGTCCTCTGTTTCTTCCTTGAGTCACTGCAGAAGAAGGGCAGATCTCTCTCCGGGGCTTCCCCGTGCACGGGCGGCCGTGACTGGGCTCACGGCCGTGTACCTCTGGTCCCTTAGCAGACGCATTTGATGGACCTCGTATTCCCCGTCCTGCCCTGGGGAGGGAGGTGTCTGTTGTAGAGGGAAAGAGGGTCCTCTGACGGAGGGCAGACGTGTCGGTTCTGCACACGGGCCTTCAACAGACACCACGTTCCGGGCTCCCTGGAGGACAAGCCCGCCCCTGTCACTGTCTGCAGCGAGTGGAGCCCTGACCATCCACAGCCGATAATCGGTTATGGAAGACACACCCGAACCCGGGGCCTGTGGTCTCTTCAGTCAAGGGTCCTGAGACCTGTCCCCCACTCGGTCTGATGTGAGACTTAGTGTGATACGGGGAAGAAGGCCTCAAAGATCTTTTGCGCTTCAGCTAACTAACATGTTTTGTAAGGCAGTGAACCGTGAAATAGTGTTTTGTATTTTATTTTATCTATGCCGCAAAGCTAGTTGACTCGGGGAATTACATAGGTTAGTGGTAAATAGAATGCTTGCTTAGCATGCCGAATTCCGTGTTCTCATTCCCGGTACCTCCATTTAAAAACAGAAGAAAAGAAAATACAAAAACAAGAGCAAATTTCAAATGTTAGAAATACATAGTGCTCAAACACAACTTCCATATCCATTCTTTTTACGTGTTTTCCTCTTACTACTTGGTTTGAAATATATCCCAAACATGACTTAAGCATTTTTTTCAGAAAATTCTCTAACTCTTTGGAAGTCTTTTCTGCCACTTTTGTTTTGACACATCCACGAACGGAGATAGACGCACATGGTGTTCTAAATATACATTCGTGAATATTCTCATTAATGTACCTGTAACTACATTTTACAGATTGTGTGTCAGTGCGCCACTTTACAGAAGAGAGAGGAAGGGAATCTTCCTCGGATGAGGTACAGTCTCTTGTTGTTAATGTACTTGTGTGACTATATAAGTACCAGGGTATTCTGAGACATAAACCGGGGGTTGGTGTGAGTGTGCATCTTCACGTTTGCATCTGCTGATAATTTTTGACTTATGCTTTTAACTTACAGTTTAGGATGTGATTCTGTGCTTAATGCCGTAGGACTGGATAATGCAATTGTGTTCATTTCCAGACTCACATAGTGAAGCCAGTGTCTGTATGGGCATTCTTGTTTTCAGGGTCTTTCCCTTACAGTTCACTAGAGGACATTGAAAAGAAATTCATCCCTGGGAAAGTTAGGTGCATCTTGGTGTTGGTTCTTGTTTTAGCCGTCCTCACTTGAAATTAATTAAGTGATGTTTCATTTTCAAGGCAGCATGTTTTGTCTTCCCATTCCACCGCCAGTAACAGTGGTCTAGTTTCCTTAATGCCTTACGCTGTTTCCCACCTGCTCCTTTTACTCAGGCTGCCCTTCCCAAAGCCCCTCCACATCCCTCTTCTGCGCTGGATCTCTCTTTTACGAAACAGTGCGGTCTTCCCAGCATTCCCTGAGCTATCCACGTGCAGCGGACTCTCCTGTCCTTTGTGGCGTTACTGTACCCGTTCACCTCAGTTGTAGAGCTGTTGAAACTTTTCTGTGCTGATTTGTTTTCATGGATCCTGTGCCTCTGGCAGAACAGAGAGGAGAATCTGCCTTTTTTTTGTACCACCAGCTTCTCCCAGGATAGGGTTTATGTTCTGATAGCTTCGGTAAATAACTGTTGTGTACCTGACTGACTAAGCGTAGGCACATGATCTGAAGTTCTGTTCCTGATTTATCTTGTTTTGTGTTCCTAGGAAGGGGCGACTAAGCCCGAAATTACAAAACCGGAGTACGCTACTGGGACTGTACAAGTGGCTCTGCAGGAGCTGACGGATCATAAAACACTGACCTCTGTTTGTGGAGCACACGGAGCTTATTATACACTGGGTAAGTTAGTGAACATGGCTGGCATTTCTTGTTCTCTGTGCCTAGAAAATAGTGTGCTCTGGGGGAAAGGGTATATGTAGCTCAGCAGTAGAGACAATGCGGGCTTAGCATGCAGGAGTTCCTGGGGTCAGTATCCAGTTCCTCCAAGAAATGAGTGTGATACGGGGAAGGTAGGAAGGAAAGAAGGCGCAAAGTTTTTGTTTCGCTTCAGCAGTGTCTTCGCAGGAAAGCCTAATCCTCCATCCTTTTCTGTGGTTTTTAGCCGACGCGGGACCTGGCGCGGCCCCGGTGTGGCCCGGCAGCGCCCGCCCACCTGCGGCGGCCCCGGAGGCCCAGGGAAGTGGGGTGGTCATGCTCTGTTGGGCCTCGTCCTGGGAAAGGTGATCTTCCTGTTCTCCCGGCAGCCATTCCTGGCCTCGTCTGCAGACTGTGTGTCCTGTGACGGGTGTGGCGTGGTGTGTCGCTGCCTTTTTCAGACTCAAAACTCTTGCCCAGGAACCAGTGGGCTGCTTCTCCCGGGAGCCCGTCGCCTTGGCTGGTGCCTGCAGAAGCCATGAGGGAGTGCTTAGGAGCCGGGGCCCGCAGACTTTGACTGTGGGTTTCTCGAAGCAGCGTGAGTAGAGTGAGCCCTCGCTCCACACTGACTTCTCCTGTCTCGGCTGACTCCTTCATGACCTCCTGCACCTAGGGTTGCTCCTGGGTCACTGAGACGGATTTCTGTGTCGTCGTTCTTTTGACTGGTTTCCCGGCTCAGGCCAGGTGATTCTCCTGTTTAGAATGTCCATTCAGTTCCTGGTAACTGGAAAAGGGGCAAAGCCCATCCTCCAGCTTTGTACGGTGTGCTTTGTGCAACTTGGAGTCTTCCTGTATTTGGTAAATGTCACAGCCCGACACTGTCTATTCTCGGGAGGAAAGTGTGTCTTGGACGCTGCCTCCAGTTGTACTCTGGGCAGAAAAGCTTGGCTCTCGGAGATGGTGCGTTTTTAGTAGGGAATAGAGGCTGGAAGGGAAAGAGCCCGCCGTGAAAATGCCTCCTTGCCTGCGGGGGAATTCCGATGCGCACCAGAGTGCGTACGTTGGGTTTGTCCCCCACCCTGCGCCGGGTCGGGCCTGCCCTGGAAGCTGTCAGAGCTGCTCGTCGGTCTCATGGCACACCGTGGTGTTTGCGCACGAGCTGGTACATTCCCTTTGGTGTCAGGTGTGGGGTTGATACTCCACACGTCACTCTCCCGTAGCACGCATGTAGGGTGCGTTCCGTAGCGAACGTAAAATCCAGACGTCCCTGAGGATAGGGATGATTGTAGCGGAGCCTGAGTCCCTTCTGAGGACAGCCTTGTCCCCTCGGGATCCCTTGGCCAGCTCCGCGGCAGGACTCGGGAATACCCAGCACCCCAGCGCTCTTTGCGCCCAGGGGCAGCCCCTGAATGGAGGAGGAGGGCCCTTTGTGTGGAGGGGTCAGAGAGGGCCTTGCAGGGTCCTGCAGGCAGAGCCCTGCAGGCAGAGCCCTGCAGGCAGAGCCCTGCAGGCAGAGCGGTGACCCTGGTGCGGCTCTGCTTGCACGTGTGGAGAATGAGCTCTTCACGTCCGTCCCGTGTCCGTGTTCCTTGTCCGCGCCGGGCAAGCTTGCATGGAGCTGGGGAATGTGGCGGGGAGGGCCGTCCCGCCCAGAGCGGCTGGCTGTTGGGAAGACGCTAGTTTGCCCGTGTGCTGGAAGCTCTGTGTGCAGCCTCTCGGGCAGGAGGACTCTTGGCTTCCTCCCATTGGAGACAGCGGCGTAGGCGACGTGCTGCATCAGCGTTGTATCCCCGTGTCCCCCTGTGCGGCCCAGGCTGCAGGCAGGCCCCAGAGTGCTGGGCGGATCGTGTGGCACCGCTCTGATCTCTGGGCACCCAGTGGAGGGGAGCGGGCCCGGTGCCAACGGCTGCTGCGTTGGGTTTCGTCTCTTGTTGGAGTTGGCGCTTTTGTCTGTCATCCATCCCAGCCTTCCCTTCTGTCCTGCAGGTCACCCCGTGGGCTGGAGTGCCCCAACCTTTCCGAGGACCAGCCTGCGTGGCCTGCCCCGGGTGCGGCCCGTCGTCACCTAGCTGGGAACCTGCACCAGGTCCACCTTGGTGCCCTGTGCAAACTCGCACCCCACCGCCAGCTGCTCCGCTCGGTAAGAGGAAAGCATAGTCCTCTGTTTCTTCCTTGAGTCACTGCAGAATAAGTGCAGATCGCTCTCCGGGGCTTCCCCGTTCACGGGCGGCCGTGACTGGGCTCACGGCCGTGTACCTCTGGTCCCTTAGCAGACGCACTTGATGGACCTCGTATTCCCCATCCTGCCCTGGGGAGGGAGGTGTCTGTTGTAGAGGCAAAGAGGGTCCTATGACGGAGGGCAGACGTGTCGGTTCTGCACACGGGCCTTCAACAGACAACACGTTCCGGGCTCCCTGGAGGACAAGCCCGCCCCTGTCAATGCAGCGAGTGTAGCCCTGACCATCCACAGCCGATAATCGGTTTTGGAAGACACACCTGAACCCGGGGCCTGTGGTCTCATCAGTCAAGGGTACTGAGGCCTGTCTCCCACTCGGTCTGATGTGAGACTTAGTGTGATACGCGGAATAAGGCCTCAAAGATCTTTTGCGCTTCAGAAATCTAACAAGTTTTGTAAGGCAGTGAACCGTGAAAGAGTGTTTTTTATTTTATTTTATCTATGCCGAAAAGCTAGTTGACTCGGGGAATTACATAGGTTAGTGGTAAATAGAATGCTTGCTTAGCATGCCGAATTCCGTGTGCTCATTCCCGGTACCTCCATTTAAAACAGAAGAAAAGAAAAAACAAAAACAAGAGCAAATTTCAAATGTTAGAAATACATAATGCTCAAACACAACTTCCATATCCATTCTTTTTACGTGTTTTCCTCTTACTACTTGGTTTGAAATATATCCCAACCGTGACTTAAACATTTTTTTCAGAAAATGCTCTAACTCTTTGGAAGTATTTTCTGCCACTTTTGTTTTGACACATCCACGAACGGAGATAGACGCACATGGTGGTTTTAATATACATTCGTGTATATTCTCATTAATGTACCTGTAACAACATTTTACAGACGGTGTGTCAGTGCGCCACTTTACAGAAGAGAGAGGAAGAGAATCTTCCTGGGATGAGGCACAGTCTGTTGTTGTTAATTTTCCTTGTGTGACTATATAAGTACCAGGGGATTCTGAGACATAAACCGGGGGTTGGTGTGAGTGTGCATCTTCACGTTTGCATCTGCTGATGAGAATTTTTGACTTATGCTTTTAACTTACAGTTTAGGATGTGATTCTGTGCTTAATGCCGTAGGACTGGATAATGCACTTGTATTCATTTTCCAGACTCAACTAGTGAAGCCAGTGTCTGTATGGGCATTCTTGTTTCAGGGTCTTTCCCTTACAGTTCATTAGAGGATATTGAAAAGACATTCATCCCTGGGAAAGTTAGGTGCATCTTGTTGTTGGTTCTTGTTTTAGCCGTCCTCCCTTGAAATTAATTAAGTGATGTTTCATTTTCAATGCAGCATGAATTGTCTTCACATTCCACCGCCAGTAACAGTGGTCTAGTTTCCTTAATGCCTTACGCTGTTTCCCACCTGCTCCTTTTACTCAGGCTTCCCTTCCCAAAGCCCCTCCACATCCCTCTTCTGCGCTGGATCTCTCTTTTATGAAACAGTGCGGTCTTCCCAGCATTCCCTGAGCTATCCACGTGCAGCGGACTCTCTTGTCCTTTGTGGCGTTACTGTACCCGTTCACCTCAGTTGTAGAGCTGTTGAAACTTTTCTGTGCTGATTTGTTTTCATGGATCCTGTGCCTCTGGCAGAACAGAGAGGAGAATCTGCCTTTTATTTTTACCGCCAGCTTCTCCCAGGACAGGGCTTATGTTCTGATAGCTTTGGTAAATAACTGTTGTGTACCTGACTGACTAAGCGTAGGCACATGATCTGAAGTTCGGTTCCTGATTTATCTTGTTTTGTGTTCCTAGGTAGGGGCGACTAACCCCTAAATTACAAAACCGGAGTACGCTACTGGGACTGTAGAAGTGGCTCCGCAGGAGCTGACGGATCATAAAACACTGACCTCTGTTGGTGGAGCACACGGAGCTTATTATACACTGGGTAAGTTAGTGAACGTGGCTGGCATTTCTTGTTCTCTGTGCCTAGAAACTAGTGTGCTCTGGGGGGAAGGGTATATGTAGCTCAGCAGTAGAGAGAATGCGGGCTTAGCATGCAGGAGTTCCTGGGGTCAGTATCCAGTTCCTCCAAGAAACGAGTGTGATACGGGGAAGGAAGGAATTAAGGAAGGCGCAAAGGTTTTGTTTCGCTTCAGCAGTGTCTTCGCAGGAAAGCCTACTCCTCCATTCTTTTCTGTGGTTTTTAGCCAACGCTGTACCTGGCGCTGCTCCGGTGTGGCCCGGCAGCGCCCGCCCACTTGCGGCGGCCCCGGAGGCCCAGGGAAGTGGGGTGGTCATGCTCTGTTGGGCCTCGTCCTGGGAATGGTGATCTTTCCGTTCTCCCGGCAGCCATTCCTGGCCTCGTCTGCAGACTGTTTGTCCTGTGACGGGTGTGGGGTGGCGTGTCGCTGCCTTTTTCAGACTCAAAACTCTTGCCCAGGAGCCAGTGGGCTGCTTTTCCCGGGAGCCCGTCGCCTTGGCTGGTGCCTGCAGGAGCCATGAGGGAGTGCTTAGGAGCCGGGGCCCGCAGACTTTGACAGTAGGTTTCTCGAAGCAGCGTGAGGAGAGTGAGCCCTCGCTCCACATTGACTTCTCCTGGCTCAGCTGACTCCTTCCTGACCTCCTGCACTTAGGGTTGCTCCTGGGTCACTGAGACGGATTTCTGTGTCATCGTTCTTTTGACTGGTTTCGCGGCTCAGGCCAGGTGATTCTCCTGTTTAGAATGTCCATTCAGATCCTGGTAACTGGAAAAGGGGCAAAGCCCTCCCTCCAGCTTTGTACGGTGTGCTTTGTGCAACTTGGAGTCTTCCTGGGTTTGGTAAACGTCACAGCCCGACACTGTCTTTTCTCGGGTGGTAAGTTTGTCTTGGACGCTGCCTCCAGTTGTATTCTGGGCAGAAAATCCTGGCTCTCAGAGATGGTGCGTTTGTAGTAGGGAATAGAGGCTGGAAGAGAAAGAGCCCGCAGTGAAAATGCCTCCTTCCCTGCGGGGGAATTCCGATGCGCACCAGAATGCGTACGTTGTGTTTGTCCCCCACACTGCGCCGGGTCGGGCCTGCCCTGGAAGCTGTCAGAGCTGCTCGTCGGTCTCATGGCACACTGAGGGGTTTTGCGCACGAGCTGGTACAGTCCCTTTGGTGTCAGTTGTGGGGTTGAGACTCCCCACGTCACTCTCCCATAGTATGCATGTAAGCTGCGTTCCATAGCGAACGTAAAATCCAGACGTCCCTGAGGATAGGGATGATTGTAGCGGAGCCTGAGTCCCTTCTGAGGACAGCCTTGCCCCTCGGGAGCCCTTGGCCAGCTCCGCCGCAGGATCCGGAATGCCCAGCTCCCCAAGGCCCTTTGCGCCCAGGGGAAGCCCCTGCGTTGAGGAGGAGGGCTCTTTGTGAGGAGGGGGCAGAGAGGGCATGGCAGGGTCCTGCAGGTAGAGCCCTGCAGGCAGAGCGGTGACCATGGTGCGGCACTGCTTCCTCGTGTGGTGAATGAGCTCTTCACTTCCGTCCCGTTTCTGTGTTACTGGTCTGCGCCGGGCAAGCTTGCGTGGAGCTGGGGTAGGTGGCGGGGAGGGCCGTCCCGCCCAGAGCGGCTGGCTGTTGGGAAGGCGCTAGTTTGCCCGTGTGCTGGAAGCTCTGTGTGCAGCCTCTCGGGCAGGAGGACCCTTGGGTTCCTCCACTTGGAGACAGCAGTGGTGGCGACGCGCAGCGTCAGGGTCGTATCCCCATGTACCCCTGAGCGGCCCACGCTGCAGGCAGGCCCCAGAGGGCTTGGCAGAGCATGTGGCACCGTGCTGCTCTCTGGGCACCCGGTGGAGGGGAGGTTGCCCGGTGCCGACGGCTGCTGCGTTGGGTTTCGGCTCTTGTCGGTGTTGGCGCTGTGGTCTGTCATCCAACCCAGCCCTCCCTTCTGTCCTGCACGTCAACCCATGGGCTGGAGGGCCCCAACCTTTCCGAGGACCAGCCTGCGTGGCCTGCACCGGGTGCGGCCAGTCGTCACCCAGTTGATCACCTGCACCTGGTCCCCTTTGGTGCCCTTTGCAACCTCGCCCCCCAACGCCAGCTGGTCCGCTCGGTAAGAGGAAAGCATAGTCCTTTGTTTCTTCCTGGAGTCACTGCAGAAGAAGGGCAGATCGCTCTCCGGGGCTTCCCTGTGCACGGGCGGCCGTGACTGGGCTCAAGGAAGTGTCCCTATGGTCCCTTAGCAGACGCACATGAAGGACCGCGTCTTCCCCGTCCTGCCCTGGGGAGGGAGGTGTCTGTTGTAGAGGGAAAGATGGTCCTCTGACGGAGGGCAGACGTGTCGGTTCTGCACACGGGCCTTCAACAGACACCACGTTCCGGGCTCCCTGGAGGACAAGCCCGCCCCTGTCACTGTCTGCAGTGAGTGGAGCCCTGGCCTTCCACAGCCGATGATCGGTTATGGAAGACACACCCGAACCCGGGGCCTGTGGTGTCTTCAGTCAAGGGTCCTGAGAACTGTCTCCCACTCGGTCTGATGTGAGACTTAGTGTGATATGGGGAAGAAGGCCTCAAAGATCTTTTGCTCTTCAGCAAACTAACATGTTTTGTAAGGCAGTGAACCGTGAAAGAGTGTTTTGTATTTTATTTTATCTATGCCGTGAAGCTAGTTGACTCGGGGAATTACATAGGTTAGTGGTAAATAGAATGCTTGCTTAGCATGCCGAATTCCATGTGCTCATACCCGGTACCTCCATTTAAAAACAGAAGAAAAGAAAAAACAAAAACAAAAGCAAACTTCAAATGTTAGAAATACATAGTGCGCAAACCCAAATTCCATATCCATTCTTTTTACGTGTTTTCTTCTAACTACTTGGTTTGAAATATATCCCAACCGTGACTTAAGCATTTTTTTCAGAAAATGCTCTAACTCTTTGAAAGTCTTTTCTGCCACTTTTGTTTTGACACATCCACGAACGGAGATAGACGCACATGGTGGTTTTAATATACATTCGTGAATATTCTCATTAATGTACCTGTAACTACATTTTACAGATGGTGTGTCATTGCGCCACTTTACAGAATAGAGAGGAAGAGAAACTTCCTGGGATGAGGTACAGTCTCTTGTTGTTAATGTCCTTGTGTGACTATATAAGTACCAGGGTATTCTGAGACATAACCCGGGGGTTGGTGTGAGTGTGCATCTTCACGTTTGCATCTGCTGATGAGAATTTTTGACTTATGCTTTTAACTTACAGTTTAGGATGTGATTCTGTGCTTAATGCCGTAGGACTGGATAATGCTCTTGTGTTCATTTTCCGGACTCACTTAGTGAAGCCAGTGTCTGTATGGGCATTCTGGTTTTCAGGGTCTTTCCCTTACAGTTCATTAGAGGATATTGAAAAGAAACTCATCCCTGGGAAAGTTAGGTGCAACTTGGTGTTGGTTCTTGTTTTAGCCGTCCTCACTTGAAATTAATTAAGTGATGTTTAATTTTCAAGGCAGCATATTTTGTCTTCCCATTCCACCGCCAGTAACAGTGGTCTAGTTTCCTTAATGCCTTACGCTGTTTCCCACCTGCTCCTTTTACTCAGGCTGCCCATCCCCAAAGCCCCTCCACATCCCACCTTTGTGCTGGATCTCTCTTTTACGAAACAGTGCGGTCTTCCCAGCATTCCCTGAGCTATCCACGTGCAGCGGACTCTCCTGTCCTTTGTGGCGTTACTGTACCCGTTCACCTCAGTTGTAGAGCTGTTGAAACTTTTCTGTGCTGATTTGTTTTCATGGATCCTGTGCCTCTGGCAGAACAGAGAGGAGAATCTGCCTTTTATTTGTACCGCCAGCTTCTCCCAGGATAGGGCTTATGTTCTGATAGCTTCGGTAAATAACTGTTGTGTACCTGACTGATTAAGCGTAGGCACATGATCTGAAGTTCGGTTCCTGAATTATCTTGTTTTGTGTTCCTAGGAAGGGGCGACTAAGCCCGAAATTACAAAACCGGAGTACGCTACTGGGACTGTAGAAGTGGCTCCGCAGGAGCTGACGGATCATAAAACAGTGACCTCTGTTGGTGGAGCACACGGAGCTTATTATACACTGGGTAAGTTAGTGAACGTGGCTGGCATTTCTTGTTCTCTGTGCCTATAAACTAGTGTGCTCTGGGGGGAAGGGTATATGTAGCTCAGCAGTAGAGAGAATGCGGGCTTAGGATGCAGGAATTCCTGGGGTCAGTATCCAGTTCCTCCAAGAAACGAGTGTGATACGGGGAAGGAAGAAGGAAGGAAGGCGCAAAGACTTTGTTTCGCTTCAGCAGTGTCTTCCCAGGAAAGCCTAATCCTCCATCCTTTTCTCTGGTTTTTAGCCGACGCGGGACCCGGCGCGGCTCCGGTGTGGCCCGGCAGCGCCCGCCCACCTGCGGTGGCCCCGGAGGCCCAGGGAAGTGGGGTGGTCATGCTCTGTTGGGCCTCGTCCTGGGAAAGGTGATCTTCCCGTTCTCCCGGCAGCCGTTCCTGGCCTCGTCTGCAGACTGTGTGTCCTGTGACGGGTGTGGCATGGCGTGTCACTGCCGTTTTCAGACTCAAAACTCTTGCCCAGGAGCCAGCGGGCTGCTTCTCCCGGGAGCCCTTCGCCTTGGCTGGTGCCTGCAGGAGCCATGAGGGAGTGCTTAGGAGACGGGGCCCGCAGACTTTGTCTGTGGGTTTCTCGAAACAGCGTGAGGAGAGTGAGCCCTCGCTCAACACTGACTTCTCCTGTCTCGGCTGACTCCTTCCTGACCTCCTGCACCTAGGGTTGCTCCTGGGTCACTGAGACGGATTTCTGTGTCGTCGTTCTTTTGACTGGTTTCCCGGCTCAGGCCAGGTGATTCTCCTGTTTAGAATGTCCATTCAGATCCTGGTAACTGGAAAAGGGGCAAAGCCCTCCCTCCAGATTTGTACGGTGTGCTTTGTGCAACTTGGAGTCTTCCTGGGTGTGGTAAACGTCACAGCCAGACACTGTCTTTTCTCGGGAGGTAAGTGTGTCTTGGCCGCTGCCTCCAGTTTTACTCTGGGCAGAAAAGCCTGGCTCATGGAGATGGTGCGTTTGTAGTAGGGAATAGAGGCTGGAATGGAAAGAGCCCGCAGTGAAAATGCCTCATTTCCTGCGGGGGAATTCCGATGCCCACCAGAGTGCGTACGTTGTGTTCGTCCCCCACCCTGCGCCGGGTCGGGCCTGCCCTGGAAGCTGTCAGAGCTTCTCGTCGGTCTCATGGCACACTGAGGGGTTTTGCGCAAGAGCTGTTACATTCCCTTTGGTGTCAGGTGTGGGGTTGAGACTCCACACGTCACTCTCCCTTAGCAAGAATGTAGGGTGTGTTCCGTAGTGAATGAAAAATCCAGACGTCCCTGAGGATAGGGATGATTGTAGCGGAGCCTGAGTCCCTTCTGAGGACAGCCTTGTCCCCTCGGGAGCCCTTGGCCAGCTCCGCCGCATGACTCCGGGATGCCCAGCTCTCCAGGGCTTTTTGCGCCCAGGGGAAGCCCCTGCGTTGAGGAGGAGGGCCCTTTGTGAGGAGGGGGCAGAGAGGGCCTGGCAGGGTCCTGCAGGCAGAGCCCTGCAGGCAGAGCCCTGCAGGCAGAGCGGTGACCCTGTTGCGGCTCTGCTTGCTCGTGTGGTGAATGAGCTCTTCACTTACGTCCCGTCTCCGTGTTCCTGGTCTGCGCCGGACAAGCTAGCGTGGAGCTTGGGAAGGTGGCGGGGAAGGCCGTCCCGCCCAGAGTGGCTGGCTGTTGGGAAGGCGCTAGTTTGCCCGTGTGCTGGAAGCTCTGTGTTCAGCCTCTGGGGCAGGAGGACCCTTGGCTTCCTCCACTTGGAGACAGCAGTGGTGGCGACGTGCGGCGTCAGGGTCGTATCCCCATGTACCCCTGTGCGGCCCACGCTGCAGTCAGGCCCCAGAGGGCTGGGCGGAGCGTGTGGCACCGTGCTGCTCTCTGGGCACCCGGTGGAGTGGAGGTTGCCCGGTGCCAACGGCTGCTGCGTTGGGTTTTGGCCTTTGTCGGTGTTGGCGCTGTTGTCTGTCATCCAACCCAGGCCTCCCTTCTGTCCTGCACGTCAACCCATGGGCTGGAGGGCCCCAACCTTTCCAAGGACCAGACTGCGTGGCCTGCCTCGGGTGCGGCCGGTCTTCGCCCACCTGGGAACCTGCACCTGGTCCCCCTTGGTGCCCTTTGCAACCTCGCCCCCCAACACCAGCTGCTCCGCTCGGTAAGAGGAAAGCATAGTCCTCTGTTTCTTCCTGGAGTCACTGCAGAAGAAGGGCAGATCGCTCTCCGGGGCTTCCCCGTGCACGGGCGGCCGTGACTGGGCTCACGGCCGTGTCCCTCTGGTCCCTCAGCAGACGCATTTGATGGACCGCGTTTTCCCCGTCCTGCCCTGGGGAGGGAGGTGTCTGTTGTAGAGGGAAAGAGGGTCCTCTGACGGAGGGCAGACGTGTCGGTTCTGCACACGGGCCTTCAACAGACACCACGTTCCGGGCTCCCTGGAGGACAAGACTGCCCCTGTCACTGTCTGCAGCGAGTGGAGCCCTGGCCTTCCACACACGATGATCGGTTGTGGAAGACACACCCGAACCCGAGGCCTGTGGTCTCTTCAGTCAAGGGTCCTGAGACCTGTCTCCCACTCGGTCTGATGTGAGACTTAGTGTGATACGGGGTAGAAGGCCTCAAAGATCTTTTGGGCTTAAGCAAACTAACATGTTTTTTAAGGCAGTGAACCGTGAAAGAGTGTTTTGTATTTTATTATATCTATGCCGAGAAGCTAGTTGACTCGGGGAATTACATAGGTTAGTGGTAAATAGAATGCTTGCTTAGCATGCCGAATTCCGTGTGCTCATTCCCAGTACCTCCATTTAAATACAGAAGAAAAAAAAACAAAAACAAGAGCAAACTTCAAATGTTAGAAATACATAGTGCGCAAACCCAAATTCCATATCCATTCTTTTTACGGGTTTTCTTCTTACTACTTGGTTTGAAATATATCCCAACCGTGACTTAAGCATTTTTTTCAGAAAATGCTCTTACACTTTAAAAGTCTTTTCTGCCACTTTTGTTTTGACACATCCACGAACGGAGATAGACGCACATGGTGGTTTTAATATACATTTGTGAATATTCTCATTAATGTACCTGTAACTACATTTTACAGATGGTGTGTCAGTGCGCCACTTTACAGGAGAGAGAGGAAGAGAATCTTCCTGGGATGAGGTACAGTCTCTTGTTGTTAATGTCCTTGTGTGACTATATATCTACCAGGGGATTCTGAGACATAAACCGGGGGTTGGTGTGAGTGTGCATCTTCACGTTTACATCTGCTGATGAGAATTTTTGACTTATACTTTTAACTTACAGTTTAGGACGTGATTCTGTGCTTAATGCCGTAGAACTGGATAATGCATTTGTGTTCATTTTCCAGACTCACCTAGTGAAGCCAGTGTCTGTATGGGCATTCTTGTTTTCAGGGTCTTTCCCTTACAGTTCATTAGAGGATATAGAAAAGAAATTCATCCCTGGGAAAGTTAGTTGCATCTTGGTGTTGTTTCTTGTTTTAGCCGTCCTCATTTGAAATTAATTAAGTGATGTTTCATTTTCAAGGCAGCGTGTTTTGTCTTCCCATTCCACCGCCAGTAACAGTGGTCTAGTTTCCTTAATGCCTTACGCTGTTTCCCACCTGCTCCTTTTACTCATGCTGCCCTTCCAGAAAGCCCCTACACATCCCACCTCTGTGCTTAATCTCTCTTTTACGAAACAGTGCGGTCTTCCCAGCATTCCCTGAGCTATCCACGTGCAGCGGACTCTCCTGTCCTTTGTGGCGTTACTGTACCCGTTCACCTCAGTTGTAGAGCTGTTGAAACTTTTCTGTGCTGATTTGTTTTCATGGATCCTGTGCCTCTGGCAGAACAGAGAGGAGAATCTGCCTTTTATTTGTACCGCCAGCTTCTCCCAGGATAGGGCTTATGTTCTGATAGCTTCGGTAAATAACTGTTGTGTACCTGACTGACTAAGCGTAGGCTCATGATCTGAAGTTCGGTTCCTGATTTATCTTGTTTTGTGTTCCTAGGAAGGGGCGACTTAGCCCGAAATTACAAAACCGGAGTTCGCTAATGGGACTGTAGAAGTGGCTCCGCAGGAGCTGACGGATCATAAAACACTGACCTCTGTTGGTGGAGCACACGGAGCTTATTATACACTGGGTAAGTTAGTGAACGTGGCTGGCATTTCTTGTTATCTGTGCCTAGAAACTAGTGTGCTTTGGGGGGAAGGTATATGTAGCTCAGAGGTAGAGAGAATGCGGGCTTAGCATGCAGGAGTTCCTGGGGTCAGTATCCAGTTCCTCCAAGAAACGAGTGTGATACGGGGAAGGAAGGAAGGAAGGAATGCGCAAAGGTTTTGTTTGGCTTCAGCAGTGTCTTCGCAGGAAAGCCTAATCCTCCATCCTTTTCTGTGGTTTTTACCCGACGCGGGACCTGGCGCGGCTCCGGTGTGGCCCGGCAGCGCCCACCCACCTGCGGCGGCCCCGGAGGCCCAGGGAAGTGGGTGGTTATGCTCTGTTATGCCTCGTCCTGGGAAAGGTGAACTTCCCGTTCTCCCGGCAGCCGTTCCTGGCCTCGTCTGCAGACTGTGTGTCCTGTGACGGGTGTGGCATGGCGTGTCACTGCCTTTTTCAGACTCAAAACTCTTGCCCAGGAGCCAGTGGGCTGCTTCTCCCGGGAGCCCGACGCCTTGGCTGGTGCCTGCAGGAGCCATGAGGGAGTGCTTAGGAGACGGGGCCCGCAGACTTTGTCTGTGGGTTTCTCGAAACAGCGTGAGGAGAGTGAGCCCTCGCTCCACACTGACTTCCCCAGGCTCGGCTGACTCCTTCCTGACCTCCTGCACATAGGGTTGCTCCTGGGTCACTGAGACGAATTTCTGTGTCGTCGTTCTTTTGACTGGTTTCCCGGCTCAGGCCAGGTGATTCTCCTGTTTAGAATGTCCATTCAGATCCTGGTAACTGGAAAAGGGGCAAAGCCCTCCCTCCAGATTTGTACGGTGTGCTTTTTGCAACTTGGAGTCTTCCTGGGTGTGGTAAACCTCACAGCCAGACACTGTCTTTTCTCGGGAGGTAAGTGTGTCTTGGCCGCTGCCTCCAGTTTTACTCTGGGCAGAAAAGCCTGGCTCATGGAGATGGTGCGTTTGTAGTAGGGAATAGAGGCTGGAATGGAAAGAGCCCGCAGTGAAAATGCCTCATTTCCTGCGGGGGAATTCCGATGCCCACCAGAGTGCGTACGTTTTGTTTGTCCCCCACCCTGCGCCTGGTCGGGCCTGCACTGGAATTGTCAGAGCTGTTCGTCGGTCTCATGGCACACCGTGGGGTTTGCGCACGAGCTGGTACAGTCCCTTTGGTGTCAGCTGTGGGGTTGAGACTCCCCAAGTCACTCTCCCATAGCACGCATGTATGGTGCGTCCGTAGCAAACGTAAAATCCAGACATCCCTGAGGATAGGGATGATTTTAGCGGAGCCTGAGTCCCTTCTGAGGACAGCCTTGTCCCCTCGGGAGCCCTTGGCCAGCTCCGCGGCAGGACTCGGGGATGCCCAGCTCCCAAGTGCTCTTTTCCCCTAAGGGCAGCCCCTGTGTGGAGGAAGAGGGCCCTTTGTGAGGAGGGGGATGAGAGGGCCTGGCAGGGTCCTGCAGGCCGAGCCCTGCAGGCAGAGCACTGCAGGCAGAGCCCTGCAGGCAGAGCGGTGACCCTGGTGCGGCTCAGCTTGCTCGTGTGGAGGATGAGCTCTTCACGTCTGTCCCGTGTCCGTGTTCCTGGTCCGTGCCGGGCAAGCATGCGTGGAGCTGGGGAAGGTGGCGGGGAGGGCCGTCCCGCCCAGAGCGGCTGGCTGTTGGGAAGGCGCTAGTTTGCCCGTGTGCTGGAAGCTCTGTGTGCAGCCTCTCGGGCAGGAGGACCCTTGGCTTCCTCCACATGGAGACAGCGGCGTCGGTGACGTGCGGCATCAGGGTCGTATCCCCGTGTCCCCCTGTGCGGCCCAGGCTGCAGGCAGGCCCCAGAGGCCTGGGCGGAGCGTGTGGCACCGTGCTGCTCCCTGGGCACCCGGTGGAGGGGCGGGTGCCCGGTGCCGACGGATGCCGCATTGGGTTTCGGCTCTTGTCGGTGTTGGTGCTTTTGTCTGTCATCCAACCCAGCCCTCCCTTCTGTCCTGCAGGTCACCCCGTGGGACAGAGGGCCCCAACCTTTCCGAGGACCATTCTGCATGTCCTGCCCCGGGTGCGGCCCGTCGTCGCCCACCTGGGCACCTTAACCTGGTCCCCCTTGGTGCCCTGTGCAACCTCGCCCACAACCGCCTGCTGATCTGCTCGGTAAGAGGAAAGCATAGTCCTCTGTTTCTTCCTGGAATCACTGCAGAAGAAGGGCAGATCGCTCTCCAGGGCTACCCCTTGCACAGGCGGCAGTAACTGGGCTCACGGCCGTGTCACTCTGGTCCCTTAGCAGACGCACTTGATGGACCGCGTCTTCCCTGTCCTGCCCTGGGGAGGGAGGTGTCTGTTGTAGAGGGAAAGAGGGTCCTCTGACGGAGGGCAGACGTGTCGGTTCTGCACACGGGCCTTCAACAGACACCACGTTCCGGGCTCCCTGGAGGACAAGACCGCCCTTGTCACTGTCTGCATCGAGTGGAGCCCTGACTTTCCACAGCCGATGATCGGTCATAGAAGACACACCCGAACCCGGGGCCTGTGGTCTCTTAAGTCAAGGGTCCTGAGACCTGTCTCCCACTCGATCTGATGTGAGACTTAGTTTGATAAGGGGAAGAAGGCCTCAAAGATCTTTTGCGCTTCAGCAAACTAACATGTTTTGTAAGGCAGTGTACCGTGAAAGAGTGTTTTGTATTTTTTTTATCTATGCCGAGAAGCTAGTTGACTCGGGGAATTACATAGGTTAGTGGTAAATAGAATGCTTGCTTTGCATGCCGAATTCCGTGTGCTCATTCCCGGTACCTCCATTTAAAAACAGAAGAAAAGAAAAAACCAAAACAAGAGCAAACTTCAAATGTTAGAAATACATAGTGCGCAAACCCAAATTCCATATCCATTCTTTTTACTTGTTTTCCTCTTACTACTTGGTTTGATATATATCCCAACCGTGACTTAAGCATTTTTTTCAGAAAATGCTCTAATTCTTTGAAAGTCTTTTCTGCCACTTTTTTTTTGACACATCCACGAACGGTGATATACGCAAATGGTGGTTTTAATATACATTCGTGAATATTCTCATTAATGTACCTGTAACTACATTTTACAGATGATGTGTCAGTGCGCCACTTTACAGAAGAGAGAGGAAGAGAATCTTCCTGGGATGAGGTACAGACTCTTGTTAATGTCCTTGTGTGACTATATAAGTACCAGGGGTTTCTGAGACATAAACCGGGGGTTGGTGTGAGTGTGCATCTTCACGTTTGCATCTGCTGATGAGAATTTTTGACTTATGCTTTTAACTTACAGTTTAGGATGTGATTCTGTGCTTAATGCCGTAGGACTGGATAATGCACTTGTGTTCATTTTCCAGACTCACCTAGTGAAGTCAGTGTCTGTATGGGCATTCTTGTTTTCAGGGTCTTTCCCTTACAGTTCATTAGAGGATATTGAAAAGAAATTCATCCCTGGGAAATTTAGGTGCATCTTGGTGTTGGTTCTTGTTTTAGCCGTCCTCCCTTGAAATTAATTAAGTGATGTTTCATTTTCAATGCAGCATGAATTGTCTTCCCATTCCACCGCCAGTAACAGTGGTCTAGTTTCCTTAATGCCTTACGCTGTTTCCCACCTGCTCCTTTTTCTCAGGCTGCCCTTCCCCAAAGCCCCTCCACATCCCCCCTCTGCGCTGGATCTCTCTTTTACGAAACAGTGCGGTCTTCCCAGCATTCCCTGAGCTATCCACGTGCAGCGGACTCTCCTGTCCTTTGTGGCGTTACTGTACCCGTTCACCTCAGTTGTAGAGCTGTTGAAACTTTTCTGTGCTGATTTGTTTTCATGGATCCTGTGCCTCTGGCAGAACAGAGAGGAGAATCTGCCTTTTATTTGTACCGCCAGCTTCTCCCAGGATAGGGCTTATGTTCTGATAGCTTCGGTAAATAACTGTTGTGTACCTGACTGACTAAGCGTAGGCACATGATCTGAATTTCGGTTCCTGATTTATCTTGTTTTGTGTTCCTAGGAAGGGGCGACTTAGCCCGAAATTACAAAACCGGAGTACGCTACTGGGACTGTAGAAGTGGCTCCGCAGGAGCTGACGGATCATAAAACACTGACCTCTGTTGGTGGAGCACACGGAGCTTATTATACACTGGGTAAGTTAGTGAACGTGGCTGGCATTTCTTGTTCTCTGTGCCTAGAAACTAGTGTGCACTGGGGGGAAGGGTATATGTAGCTCAGCAGTAGAGAGAATGCGGGCTTAGCATGCAGGAATTCCTGGGGTCAGTATCCAGTTCCTCCAAGAAACGTGTGTGATACGGGGAAGGAAGGAAGGAAGGAAGGCGCAAAGATTTTGTTTGGCTTCAGCAGTGTCTTCGCAGGAAAGCCTAATCCTCCATCCTTTTCTGTGGTTTTTACCCGACGCGGGACCTGGCGCGGCTCCGGTGTGGCCCGGCAGCGCCCGCCCACCTGCGGCGGCCCCGGAGGCCCAGGGAATTGGGGTGGTCATGCTCTGTTGGGCCTCGTCCTGGGAAAGGTGATCTTCCCGTTCTCCCGGCAGCCGTTCCTGGCCTCGTCTGCAGACTGTGTGTCCTGTGACGGGTGTGGCATGGCGTGTCACTGCCTTTTTCAGAATCAAAACTCTTGCCCAGGAGCCAGTGGGCTGCTTCTCCCGGGAGCCCGACGCCTTGGCTGGTGCCTGCAGGAGCCATGAGGGAGTGCTTAGGAGACAGGGCCCGCAGACTTTGTCTGTGGGTTTCTCGAAACAGCGTGAGGAGAGTGAGCCCTCGCTCCACACTGACTTCTCCAGGCTCGGCTGACTCCTTCCTGACCTCCTGCACTTAGGGTTGCTCCTGGGTCACTGAGACGAATTTCTGTGTCGTCGTTCTTTTGACTGGTTTCCCGGCTCAGGCCAGGTGATTCTCCTGTTTAGAATGTCCATTCAGATCCTGGTAACTGGAAAAGGGGCAAAGCCCTCCCTCCAGATTTGTACGGTGTGCTTTGTGCAACTTGGAGTCTTCCTGGGTGTGGTAAACGTCACAGCCAGACACTGTCTTTTCTCGGGAGGTAAGTGTGTCTTGGCCGCTGCCTCCAGTTGTACTCTGGGCAGAAAAGCCTGGCTCATGGAGATGGTGCGTTTGTAGTAGGGAATAGAGGCTGGAAGGGAAAGAGCCCGCAGTGAAAATGCCTCCTTTTCTGCGGGGGAATTCCGATGCCTACCAGTGTGCGTACGTTGTGTACGTCCCCCACCCTGCGCCGGGTCGGGCCTGCCCTGGAAGCTGTCAGAGCTGCTCGTCGGTCTCATGGCACACTGAGGGGTTTTGCGCAAGAGCTGTTACATTCCCTTTGGTGTCAGGTGTGGGGTTGAGACTCCCCACATCACTCTCCCTTAGCAAGAATGTAGGGTGCGTTCCGAAGCGAACGTAAAATCATGACGCCCCTGAGGGTAGGGATGATTGTAGCGGAGCCTGAGTCCCTTCTGAGGACAGCCTTGTCCCCTCGGGATCCCTTGGCCAGCTCCGCGGCAGGACTCGGGAATACCCAGCACCCCAGCGCTCTTTGCGCCCAGGGGCAGCCCTTGAATGGAGGAGGAGGGCCCTTTGTGTGGAGGGGTCAGAGAGGGCCTTGCAGGGTCCTGCAGGCAGAGCCCTGCAGGCAGAGCCCTGCAGGCAGAGCCCTGCAGGCAGAGCGGTGTCCCTGGTGCGGCTCAGCTTGCTCGTGTGGTGAATGAGCTCTACACTTCCATCCCGTTTCCGTGTTCCTGGTCTGCGCCGGGCAAGCTTGCGTGGAGTTGGGGAAAGTGGCAGGGAGGGCCGTCCCGCCCAGAGCGGCTGGCTGTTGGGAAGGCGCTAGTTTGCCCGTGTGCTGGAAGCTCTGTGTGCAGCCTCTCGGGCAGGAGGACCCTTGGCTTCCTCCAATTGGAGACAACAGTGGTGGCGTCGTGCGGCGTCAGGGTCGTATCCCCGTGTCCCCCTGTGCGGCCCAGGCTGCAGGCAGGCCCCAGAGAGCTGGGCGGAGCGTGTGGCGCCTTGCTGCTCTCTGGGCATCCGGTGGAGGGGAGGTTGCCCGGTGCCGACGGCTGCTGCGTTGGGTTTCGGCTCTTGTCGGTGTTGGTGCTTTTGTCTGTCATCCAACCCAGCCCTCCCTTCTATCCTGCAGATCACCCCGTGGGCCGGAGGGCCCCAACGTTTCCGAGGACCAGCCTGCGTGGCCTGCCCTGGGTGCGGCCCGTCATCGCCCAGCTGGGTACCTGAACCTGGTCACCCTTGGTGCCCTGTGCAACCTCGCCCCACTCCGCCAGATGCTCCGCTCTGTAAGAGGAAAGCATAGTCCTCTGTTTCTTCATGGAGTCACTGCAGAAGAAGGGCAGATCACTCTCCGGGGCTTCCCCGTGCACGGGCGGCCGTGACTGGGCTCACGGCCGTGTCCCTCTGGTCCCTTAGCAGACGCACTTGATGGAACGTGTCTTCCCCGTCCTGCTCTGGGGAGGGAGATGTCTGTTGTAGAGGGAAAGAGGGTCCTCCGACGGTGGGCAGACGTGTCGGTTCTGCACACGGGCCTTCAACAGACACCACGTTCCGGGCTCCCTGGAGGACAAGCCCGTCCCTGTCACTGTCTGCAGCGAGTGGAGCCCTGACCTTCCACAGCCGATGATCGGTTATGGAAGACACACCCGAACCCGGGGTTTGTGGTCTCTTCAGTCAAGGGTCCTGAGTCCTGACTCCCACTCGGTCTGATGTGAGACTTAGTGTGATACGGGGAAGAAGGCCTCAGAGATCTTTTGCGCTTCAGCAAACTAACATGTTTTGTAAGGCAGTGAACCGTGAAAAAGTGTTTTTTATTTTATTTTATCTATGTCGAGAAGCTAGATGACTCGGGGAATTACATAGGTTAGTGGTAAATAGAATGCTTGCTTAGCATGCCGAATTCAGTGTGCTCATTCCCGGTACCTCCATTTAAAAACAGAAGAAAAGAAAAAACAAAAACAAGAGCAAACTTCAAATGTTAGAAATACATAGTGCGCAAACCCAACTTCCATATCCATTCTTTTTGCGTGTTTTCCTCTTACTACTTGGATTGAAATATTTCCCAAACGTGACTTAAGGATTTTTTTCAGAAAATGCTCTAACTCTTTGAAAGTCTTTTCTGCCACTTTTGTTTTGATACATAAACGAATGGAGATAGACGAACATGGTGGTTTTAATATACATTCGTGTCTATTCTCATTAATGTACCTGTAACAACATTTTACGGATGGTGTGTCAGTGCGCCACTTTACAAAAGAGAGAGGAAGAGAATCTTCCTGGGATGAAGTGCAGTCTCTTGTTTTTAATGTCCTTGTGTGACTATATAAGTACCAGGGGATTCTGAGACATAAACCGGGGGTTGGTGTGAGTGTGCATCTTCACGTTTGCATCTGCTGATGAGAATTTTTGACTTATGCTTTTAACTTACAGTTTAGGATGTGATTCTGTGCTTAATGCCGTAGGACTGGATAATGCACTTGTGTTCATTTTCCAGACTCACCTAGTGAAGCCAGTGTCTGTATGGGCATTCTTGTTTTCAGGGTCTTTCCCTTACAGTTCATTAGAGGATATTGAAAAGAAATTCATCCCTGGGAAAGTTAGGTGCATCTTGGTGTTGGTTCTTGTTTTAGCCGTCCTCACTTGAAATTAATTAAGTGATGTTTCATTTTCAAGGCAGCATGTTTTGTCTTCCCATTCCACCGCCAGTAACAGTGGTCTAGTTTCCTTAATGCCTTACGCTGTTTCCCACCTGCTCCTTTTTCTCAGGCTGCCCTTCCCCAAAGCCCCTCCACATCCCCCCTCTGCGCTGGATCTCTCTTTTACGAAACAGTGCGGTCTTCCCAGCATTCCCTGAGCTATCCACGTGCAGCGGACTCTCCTGTCCTTTGTGGCGTTACTGTACCCGTTCACCTCAGTTGTAGAGCTGTTGAAACTTTTCTGTGCTGATTTGTTTTCATGGATCCTGTGCCTCTGGCAGAACAGAGAGGAGAATCTGCCTTTTATTTGTACTGCCAGCTTCTCCCAGGATAGGGCTTATGTTCTGATAGCTTCGGTAAATAACTGTTGTGTACCTGACTGACTAAGCGTAGGCACATGATCTGAATTTCGGTTCCTGATTTATCTTGTTTTGTGTTCCTAGGAAGGGGCGACTTAGCCCGAAATTACAAAACCGGAGTACGCTACTGGGACTGTAGAAGTGGCTCCGCAGGAGCTGACGGATCATAAAACACTGACCTCTGTTGGTGGAGCACACGGAGCTTATTATACACTGGGTAAGTTAGTGAACGTGGCTGGCATTTCTTGTTCTCTGTGCCTAGAAACTAGTGTGCACTGGGGGGAAGGGTATATGTAGCTCAGCAGTAGAGAGAATGCGGGCTTAGCATGCAGGAATTCCTGGGGTCAGTATCCAGTTCCTCCAAGAAACGTGTGTGATACGGGGAAGGAAGGAAGGAAGGAAGGCGCAAAGATTTTGTTTGGCTTCAGCAGTGTCTTCGCAGGAAAGCCTAATCCTCCATCCTTTTCTGTGGTTTTTACCCGACGCGGGACCTGGCGCGGCTCCGGTGTGGCCCGGCAGCGCCCGCCCACCTGCGGCGGCCCCGGAGGCCCAGGGAATTGGGGTGGTCATGCTCTGTTGGGCCTCGTCCTGGGAAAGGTGATCTTCCCGTTCTCCCGGCAGCCGTTCCTGGCCTCGTCTGCAGACTGTGTGTCCTGTGACGGGTGTGGCATGGCGTGTCACTGCCTTTTTCAGAATCAAAACTCTTGCCCAGGAGCCAGTGGGCTGCTTCTCCCGGGAGCCCGACGCCTTGGCTGGTGCCTGCAGGAGCCATGAGGGAGTGCTTAGGAGACAGGGCCCGCAGACTTTGTCTGTGGGTTTCTCGAAACAGCGTGAGGAGAGTGAGCCCTCGCTCCACACTGACTTCTCCAGGCTCGGCTGACTCCTTCCTGACCTCCTGCACATAGGGTTGCTCCTGGGTCACTGAGACGAATTTCTGTGTCGTCGTTCTTTTGACTGGTTTCCCGGCTCAGGCCAGGTGATTCTCCTGTTTAGAATGTCCATTCAGATCCTGGTAACTGGAAAAGGGGCAAAGCCCTCCCTCCAGATTTGTACGGTGTGCTTTGTGCAACTTGGAGTCTTCCTGGGTGTGGTAAACGTCACAGCCAGACACTGTCTTTTCTCGGGAGGAAAGTGTGTCTTGGCCGCTGCCTCCAGTTGTACTCTGGGCAGAAAAGCCTGGCTCATGGAGATGGTGCGTTTGTAGTAGGGAATAGAGGCTGGAAGGGAAAGAGCCCGCAGTGAAAATGCCTCCTTTTCTGCGGGGGAATTCCGATGCCTACCAGTGTGCGTACGTTGTGTACGTCCCCCACCCTGCGCCGGGTCGGGCCTGCCCTGGAAGCTGTCAGAGCTGCTCGTCGGTCTCATGGCACACTGAGGGGTTTTGCGCAAGAGCTGTTACATTCCCTTTGGTGTCAGGTGTGGGGTTGAGACTCCCCACATCACTCTCCCTTAGCAAGAATGTAGGGTGCGTTCCGAAGCGAACGTAAAATCAAGACGCCCCTGAGGGTAGGGATGATTGTAGCGGAGCCTGAGTCCCTTCTGAGGACAGCCTTGTCCCCTCGGGATCCCTTGGCCAGCTCCGCGGCAGGACTCGGGAATACCCAGCACCCCAGCGCTCTTTGCGCCCAGGGGCAGCCCCTGAATGGAGGAGGAGGGCCCTTTGTGTGGAGGGGTCAGAGAGGGCCTTGCAGGGTCCTGCAGGCAGAGCCCTGCAGGCAGAGCCCTGCAGGCAGAGTGGTGACCCTGGTGCGGCTCTGCTTGCTCGTGTGGTGAATGAGCTCTACACTTTCGTCCCGTATCCGTGTTCCTTGTCTGCGCCGGGCAAGCTTGCGTGGAGTTGGGGAAGGTGGCAGGGAGGGCCGTCCCGCCCAGAGCGGATGGCTGTTGGGAAGGCGCTAGTTTGCCCGTGTGCTGGAAGCTCTGTGTGCAGCCTCTCGGGCAGGAGGACCCTTGGCTTCCTCCAATTGGAGACAGCAGTGGTGGCGTCGTGCGGCGTCAGGGTCGCATCCCCGTGTCCCCCTGTGCGGCCCATGCTTCAGGCAGGCCCCAGAGAGCTGGGCGGAGCGTGTGGCGCCATGCTGCACTCTGGGCATCCGGTGGATGGGAGGGTGCCGGTGCCGACGGCTGCTGCGTTGGGTTTCGGCTCTTGTCGTTGTTGGCGCTTTTGTCTGTCATCCAACCCAGCCCTCCCTTCTGTCCTGCAGGTCACCCCCTGGGCCGGAGGGCCCCAACCTTTCCGAGGACCAGCCTGCGTGGCCTGCCCCGGGTGCGGCCCGTCATCGCCCAGCTGGGTACCTGAACCTGGTCACCCTTGGTGCCCTGTGCAACCTCGCCCCACTCCGCCAGCTGCTCCGCTCTGTAAGAGGAAAGCATAGTCCTCTGTTTCTTCATGGAGTCACTGCAGAAGAAGGGCAGATCACTCTCCGGGGCTTCCCCGTGCACGGGCGGCCATGACTGGGCTCACGGCCGTGTCCCTCTGGTCCCTTAGCAGACGCACTTGATGGAACGTGTCTTCCCCGTCCTGCCCTGGGGAGGGAGATGTCTGTTGTAGAGGGAAAGAGGGTCCTCCGACGGTGGGCAGACGTGTCGGTTCTGCACACGGGCCTTCAACAGACACCACGTTCCGGGCTCCCTGGAGGACAAGCCTGTCCCTGTCACTGTCTGCAGTGAGTGGAGCCCTGACCTTCCACAGCCGATGATCGGTTATGGAAGACACACCCGAACCCGGGGCCTGTGGTCTCTTCAGTCAAGGGTCCTGAGTCCTGACTCCCACTCGGTCTGATGTGAGACTTAGTGTGATACGGGGAAGAAGGCCTCAGAGATCTTTTGCGCTTCAGCAAACTAACATGTTTTGTAAGGCAGTGAACCGTGAAAAAGTGTTTTTTATTTTATTTTATCTATGTCGAGAAGCTAGATGACTCGGGGAATTACATAAGTTAGTGGTAAATAGAATGCTTGATTAGCATGCCGAATTCAGTGTGCTCATTCCAGGTACCTCCATTTAAAAACAGAAGAAAAGAAAAAACAAAAACAAGAGCAAACTTCAAATGTTAGAAATACATAGTGCGCAAACCCAAATTCCATATCCATTCTTTTTGCGTGTTTTCCTCTTACTACTTGGATTGAAATATTTCCCAAACGTGACTTAAGGATTTTTTTCAGAAAATGCTCTAACTCTTTGAAAGTCTTTTCTGCCACTTTTGTTTTGATACATCCACGAACGTAGATAGACGCACATATTGGTTTTAATATACATTCGTTTATATTCTCATAAATGTACCTGTAACTACATTTTACAGATGGTGTGTCAGTGCGCCACTTTACAGAATAGAGTGGAATAGAATCTTCCTGGGATGAGGTACAGTCTCTTGTTGTTAATGTCCTTGTGTGACTATATAAGTACCAGGGGATTCTGAGACATATACCGGGGGTTGGTGTGAGTGTGCATCTTCACGTTTGAATCTGCTGATGAGAATTTTTGACTTATGCTTTTAACTTACAGTTTAGGATGTGATTCTGTGCTTAATGCCGTAGGACTGGATAATGCACTTGTGTTCATTTTCCAGACTCACCTAGTGAAGCCAATGTCTGTATGGGCATTCTTGTTTTCAGGGTCAATCCATTACTATTAATTAGAGGATATTGAAAGTAATTCATCCCTGGGAAAGTTAGGTGCATCTTGGTGTTGGTTCTTGTTTTAGCCGTCCTCACTTGAAATTAATTAAGTGATGTTTCATTTTCAAGGCAGCATGTTTTGTCTTCCCATTCCACCGCCACTAACAGTGGTCTAGTTCCCTTAACGCCTTACGCTGTTTCCCACCTGCTCCTTTTACTCAGACTGCCCTTCTCCAAAGCCCCTCCACATCCCACTTCTGCGCTGCATCTCTCTTTTACGAAACAGTGCGGTCTTCCCAGCATTCCCTGAGCTATCCTCTTGCAGCGGAATCTCCTGTCCTTTGTGGCGTTACTGTACCCGTTCACCTCAGTTGTAGAGCTGTTGAAACTTTTCTGTGCTGATTTGTTTTCATGGATCCTGTGCCTCTGGCAGAACAGAGAGGAGAATCTGCCTTTTATTTGTACCGCCAGCTTCTCCCAGGATAGGGCTTATGTTCTGATAGCTTCGGTAAATAACTGTGGTGTACCTGACTGACTAATCGTAGGCTCATGATCTGCAGTTCGGTTCATGATTTATCTTGTTTCGAGGTCCTAGGAAGGGGCGACTAAGCCGGAAATTAAAAAACCGGAGTACGCTACTGGGACAGTAGAATTGGCTCTGCAGGAGCTGACGGATCATAAAACACTGACCTCTGTTCGTGGAGCACACGGAATTTATTTTACACTGTGTAAGTTAATGAACGTGGCTGGTATTTCTTGTTCTCTGTGCCTAGAAACTAGTGTGATCTGGGTTGAAGGGTATATGTAGCTCAGCAGTAGAGAGAATGCGGGCTTAGCATGCAGGAGTTCCTGGGGTCAGTATCCAATTCCTCCAAGAAACTACTGTGATATGGGGAAGGAAATAAGGAAGGAAGGCGCAAAGATTTTGTATCGCTTCAGCAGTGTCTTCGCAGGAAAGCCTAATCCTCCATTCTTTTCTGTGGTTTTTAGCCGACGCGGGACCTGGCGTGGCTCCGGTGTGTCCCGACAGCGCCCGCCCATCTGCCGCGGACCCGGAGGCCCAGGGAAGTGGGGTGGTCATGCTCTGTTGGGAAAGGTGATCTTCCCGTTCTCCCGGCAGCCGTTCCTGGCCTCGTCTGCAGACTGTGTGTCCTGTGACGGGTCTGGCGTGGCGTGTCGCTTCCTTTTTCAGACTCAAAACTCTTGCCCAGGAGCAAGAGGGCTGCTTCACCCGGGAGCCTGTCGCCTTGACTGGTGCCTGCAGGAGCCATGAGGGAGTGCTTAGGAGCCAGGGCCTGCAGACTTTGTGGGTTTCTCGAAACAACGTGAGGAGGGTGAGACCTCGATCCACACTGACTTCTCCTGGCTCGGCGGACTCCTTCCTGACCTCCTGCACCTAGGGTTGCTCCTGGGTCACTGAGACGGATTTCTGTGTCGTCGTTCTTTTGACTGGTTTCCCGGCTCAGGCCAGGTGATTCTCCTGTTTAGAATGTCCATTCAGATCCTGGTAACTGGAAAAGGGGCAAAGCCGTCCCTCTAGCATTTTACAGTGTGCTTTGTGCAACTTGGAGTCTTCCTGGGTGTGGTAAACGTCACAGCCCGTCACTGTCTTTTCTCGGGAAGTAAGTGTGTCTTGGCCGCTGCCTCCATTTGTACTCTGGGCAGAAAAGCCTGGCTCTCGGAGATAGTTGGTTTGTAGTAGGGAATAGAGGCTGGAAGGGAAAGAGCCCGCCGTGAAACTGCCTCCTTCCCTGCGGGGGAACTCTGATGCTCACCAGTGTGCATACGTTGTGTTTCTCCCCCAACCTACGCCTGGTTCGCGCCGGCCCTGGAAGCTGTCAGAGCTGCTCGTCGTTCTGAAGGCACACCGTGGGGTTTTGCGCACTAGCTTTTACAGTCACTTTGGTGTCAGGTGTGGGGTTGAGACTCCCCACGTCACTCTCCCGTAGCAAGCTGGTAGGTCGCATTCAGTAGCGAACGTAAATTCCAGACTTCCCTGAGGATAGGGATGATTGTAGCGGAGCCTGAGTCCCTTCTGAGGACAGCCTTGTCCCCTCAGGAACCCTTGGTCAGCTCCGCCGCAAGACACCAGGATGCCCAACCCCCCAGCGCTATTTGCGCCCAGGGGCAGCCCCTGCGGTGCGGAGGAGGGCCCTTTGTGAGGAGGGTGCAGGGAGGGCCTGGCAGTGTCCTGCAGGCCGAGCCCTGCAGGCAGAGAGCTAGCCCTAGTGCGGCTCTGCTTGCTCGTGTGAAGAATGAGCTCTTCACATCCGTCCCGTGTCCCTGTTCCTGGTCCGCGCAGGGCAAGCTTGCGTGGAGCTGGGGAAAGTGGCGGGGAGGGCCGTCCCACCCATAGCGGCTGGCTGTTGGGAAGGCGCTAGTTTACCCGTGTGCTGGAAGCTCTGTGTGCAGCCTCTCGGGCAGGAGGGCCCTTGGCTTCCTCCAGTTGGAAACAGCGGCGGCGGCAACGTGCGGCATCAGGGTCATATCCCCGTGTCCCCCTGTGCGGCCCAGGCTGCAGGCAGGCCCCAGAGGGCTGGGCGGAGCGTGTGGCGCCGTGCTGCTCTCTGGGCACCCGGTGGACGGGAGGGTGCCCGGTGCCGACAGTTGCTGCGTTGGGTTTAGGCTCTTGTCGGTATTGGCGCTTTTGTCTTTCATCCAACCCAGCCCTCCCTTCTGTCCTGCAGGTCACCCCTTGGGCCAGAGGGCCCCAACCTATCCGAGGACCTGCCTGCGTGGCCTGCCCCGGGTTCGGCCCATCGTCGCCCAGCTGGGCACCTGCACCTGGTCCCCCTTGGTGCCCTGTGCCACCTCGCCCCCCACCGCCAGCTGCTCCGCTCGGTAAGAGGAAAGCATAGTCCTCTGTTTCTTCCTTGAGTCACTGCAGAATAAGTGCAGATCGCTCTCCGGGGCTTCCCCGTGCATGGGTGGCCGTGACTGGGCTCACGGCCGTGTCCCTCTGGTCCCTTAGCAGACGCACTTGATGGACCGCTTCTTCCCCGTCCTTCCCAGGGGAGGGAGGTGTCTGTTGTAGAGGGAAAGAAGGTACTCTGACGGAGGGCAGACCGGTCGGTTCTGCACACGGGCCTTCAACAGACACCACGTTCCCGGCTCCCTGGAGGACAAGCCCATCCCTGTCACTCTCTGCAGCGAATGGAGCCCTGTCCTTCCACAGCCGATGATCGGTTATGGAAGAAACACCGGAACCCGGGGCCTGTGGTCTCTTCAGTCAAGGGTCCTGAGACCTGTCTCCCACTCGGTGTGATATGAGAGCGATTGTCATATGGGAAAGAAGGCTCAAATTTTTGTTTTCCTTTAATATTGTCTGCTCTGATTAGCCTAATCCTCCATCCTTTCTGTGTTATTTTTCCGATTCAGAACCTCGTGTGTCTCCTGTGTTCAACGGTAACTCCCACCCTCCTGAGGTGACCACGGAGGCCTAGATATATTGGGAGGTCTTTTTCGGTGAATTTGTTTCTGGGATATTTATTTTTTTTGTTTTTGCAGCAGCCTCTTGTGGCCTCGTCTGCAGACTGTTTGTTCTGTTATGAGTCTGTCATTTCTTTTTGTTTTCAAATTCAAACTCTTGCCCAGTTTCCATTGGCTTTTCCTCTCTCCCTATCACCTTGAGTGTTACTTGCAGAAGCCATCAGCGAGGGAGTGCATGAGGGCTGAAGACCTCAGGTTTTGACTGTGTTTTTCTTAAAATAGCATAAGAATGGTGAGCCCTTGCTCCATACTGACTTCTCCTTGCTTGGTTAACTCCTTTTTTCCTTCTTCTCTTGGAATTGCTCCTGTTTCACTGAGACCGGTTCCTGTTGTCATTCTTTGAATGGTTTCCTGGCTCAATCTGTGGGATTCTCCTTTTTATAATGCCCATTCAATTCCTTGTAACTGAAAACTGATCTAAGCCACCCCTCCAGCCTTACACCGTGGTGTTTGTGCAACTTTGAGTCTTCCTGGTTGTGGTAATATCACAGGCCATCACTGTCTCTTCTGGGGTGGTAAAGGTGCCTTCCCCTCTGCCTCCAGTTGTACTCTTGGGCAGAAAAGCCTGACTCTCAGAGATGGTGCATTTGTAGTAGGGAATTGAGGCTAGAAGGGCAAGTGCCCGCCATGAAAATGCCTACTTCCTTGCAGGACCAATTTGCACCACAGTCCTGGCATCATGTTCTCCATCCCGCGGTGGGTCGGTTCTGCCCTGGAAGCTGTCACAGCTTCTTCTCTGTCTCATCACACACCGTGGGATTTTCCACATGAGCTAAAATCCCGTTGGTGTTATTTGCAGGATTGAGACTTCCCCCTTCCCTTTCCCATATGACAAACGTAGTGTGCTTTTCCTAGCAAACTTAAAATCCAGACATCCCTGCGAATAAGGATGATTGTAGCGGAGACTGACTCCCTTCTGAGGACAGCCTTGTCCCCTCAGAAGCACTTTGCCAGATCCCCCACAGGACTGCGGGATGCCCAGCTCCTCAGAGCTCACTGCACCCAGGGGAAGCTCCTGCTGGCAGAGGAGGGCCCTTTGTGATCAGGGAGTAGAGAGGGTCTGGCAGGGTCCTGCAGATAGAGCAAGTACCCAGGTGCGGCTCTGATTCTATGTGGAAAACCAGGCCTTCACTTCCTTTCTTTCTCTGTGTTTCTGGTTCATGCAGACCATGCTTCTGTGGAGCTGGGGAAGGTGTCAGGGTGGGTTGTCCTGCACAGAGAGGCTTCCTGTTTGGGAGGTCCTACTTTATCAATTTGCTGGAACCTCTGTACATCATCTCAGGCAGGACTCTCGCCTTCCTCCACTTACAGACACCGGCGGTGTCATGTGGCAACAGTGTTTTATCCCCAAGGTCGAGTGTGTGGCCCTGTGCTGCTGTCTGGGCACCCGGTGGAGGGGAGGGTGCCCGGTGCTGACAGCTGCTGCATTGGGTTTCAGGTTCTGTAGGTGTTGTTCCTTTTGTCTGTCATCCAACACAGCTCTTTCTTCTGCTCTGCAGGTCACTGTGGATTCCCGATGTCCTGGTACTTGTGCAGGACCACTTGGTGTGCCTCACCCGATGGGACACCCAGCGTCACTTCTCAGAGGCTATTCATCACCGCCACCCCCACCTCTGTTGTGGCCTATGCAGTCTCACCCACCACCACCACCACCACCACCAGTTACAGCACTCGGTAAGATGAGAGCATGTGCTTCTGCTCCCTTTTCGAGTCTTTGCAGAATGGGAGATGGCACTCCAGGGCCTTGCGATGCCTGAGGAAATCTGACTTGGGACATTGTGACGTCTGTCTAGCTTCCCAGCACACACATCTGATGGACTGTGTCATTTCCCCATCCTGACCTGGGAAGCAGATGTCTCTTGTATAGAACAGAAGAGACTTTTGACAGAATATCAAATGAATTTGAAGTCCCAGTTTGGCAGATGTGCCTCTTGCATGGACCATGTGATGTGCTCTGTGAGGGGTGAAGCACACCCCTAACTTCAGGGGCTCATGGGGTTGCCTCGAGGGGTAAGGGAGCGAGCGAAGGAGAGAGACATTCACAGCAGACAGCTTGTCACCATAGCAGATGTGCCCGTGCAGGGCCTCAGAGTGCAGAAGAGGGACACGTGAGCCACACAAGAGTGAATAAGTGGGTGTGGAGGGGAAGAAAGAAATTGAAGGGCTGCCCAGTGGGCGTTTGTTGGGTTCACTCAGATGGAGCTGGAAGGTCACTCCTGGCAGGGCGGGCAGCTCAGGCGGGCCGTGTGAATGCAGCGTGAGGTCCACTCAGAGCCACGTGTGTGTGCAGGGGACTCAGTGCAGCCATGCACGTATCCCCTTCAGAACCCAGTGCCTCCAGAAAGCCCTCAGTTCACAACCTCATATACAGATGATTGTTCTCTAGGGTTTCTGAAAGTTCTGGGTCTGGATGAAATCTCTGGATATCAGAGAAACTGAAATTTAGCTTGTTTTTTTCAGGGTAATTTGTGTGGCTGAAGTTTTCTTTTGCCCCAGTGATTTGAAAAGTGCAGGCAGGATTTAGATCAGCTGAGCAGGTGCCTTGCCCTTCAGCATGAGGCAGGTTCTTTGGGGGAAGTCAGGGGTGATCAGGAGACACCCTGTAGGACCCCTGTCCCTACACCCCTGCTCCCTCCTGTCACCATGCCCACTGTCAGCTTGGCATCTCCACATTTATGTCACAAGATCCAATTTCTGATTCTTTGAGTTCTTGCAGTTCATCCCCTAACACCAAGACTCAGTGGGGCCCCCACAGGGTCTCAGCTTTGTTCTCTGTGAGCCGGGGGTAACGCTGGTCCCTGACGTCATTGTGAGGAGGGTTGGGTCAAGCACACACATTGTTTTGCAAAATGACTGGGACATATTTCTCACTCAGCATTCTCATAGTTTAAAAGAAAGTGTCTGCACACAGAATCATCAAAAGAGACCTTAGGAAGTACATTAAATTAAACTGAAGATATAAGAGCTCAGGCCCAGAGCTTACCATTCTCTGCTTTAAACATAAGGCAAAAGGTCCCTTTCTTCTATTAAATATTAGGTCTTACTAGTTAAAGAAGGAAATAAAATAATGAGAATGTGCACATTTTGAGATCTGTGTCTGAGATGTGAAAATAATTATTTTCATTCTGTATAGACGGAGATGCACACACAGACTACAGTGTCCGTCAGAGGCCATACATACATTAGAGAAGACAAAATCAGGAAAAAATAAGATCCTTTTAAAATAAATAACTCTTTTTGCCTTACAGCACAGTCCATTTGCCACATGAAGGGGCCCCTCAGCTGTGGCAATGATGTGTTTAGAGAAGATGTCAGAGGTGCATTACGGCCCGAATGTTTCCCTGCTCCAACCTGCCCACTCTGCTATTCTCTCCTATTGTCACCCCTAATTAAATTGTCACAGTTCTCTCTGTGTCAGTGTCTGCTTCCTGGAGGACTAGTGGTCACACCCTCTTGAGGGCACGCAGTGATTCACGGGCACACAACTCACAAACCAGCAGGAACTAAGATGACAGGGTAGATGCAAGGTTACCCCTTCAGGGCAGCAGTGACCACAGGGGCCCTGGGGCTCCTCCTTGGTGGTGGGTACAGCCTGTGTCTAGATCTAGTGATGGCTGTGCTGCTTCAGTCAGTAAACACTCACTGGGCATGTGGGGCCTGTCAGTCACAGGGGTGTCCGGTCATGAGCTAGATGACCAGAATGAAGTGGCCGTGTCTCATGGTGAGGAATGGATGAGGTGCAGGGAGGCCATGGGCGTCCAGCAAGAGGCCCTGCATTGACCAGACCCGTGCCCCCGCCCCGCGTCAGCTGCCCGGCAGCCCCGGCTCCAGGCAGACCCTGAGGGGGGCTGAGGGCGGCAGTGCTCTCAGTGGGCCCCATGAGAGCTCTTCATCCTCCCACAGCCTCCTGACTCTGAGGTGGGCCGGGCAGGGTCAGTGGTTGGGGTGCCACCACTGCCAGGGAGAAGGTGTTGGGCATAAAAATAGTCCACTCCACTCTGCGCCAGCTGTCCCTGGAGCCCACGGGGCCCTCCCTCCTTCCAGGTGGGGGAGGCAGCCAGCCCTGCAGCAGCTCTGGGGTCCAGGCTGGGCCACAAACAGGTCAAGGTGAGACTGCTGCACTGCCCGGGAAGTGGGGGGGATCAGCGATGCAGCAGCAAATGCCAGCAGGAGCAGCTCTGTAACCAGGCTCCTCCACTGTGAGCAGAGCTGGGGCTGGAACATCGCTGTGAGGGTGGGAGTGCTGGGAGTGATGTGGCCCTGTGGCTCTGTGGCCCTGGACAGGGCTAGACCTGAGCTCAGGGCCTGAGGGCCTGGGGGAGAGGCAGAGAAAGACACACGCAGGGAGAGACAGTGTGTTAGTGAGAGAGAGAAAGGTGGGGGTCAAGTCCTAGAGAGGGACAGGATGTGACAAGAGAGGGACACCAAGTGGGGGGAAGCAGAGACAAGAGGAGGCAGGAAGGAAAGAGGGAGCCAGCCCAGGGTGCGTGGTGGGGGACGATGGGCCAAGGTGCCTGGGAAGGGGAGTTGGCCCATCCTTCACCAAGCCGTGTAGCTGCCACTGTCAGGGCCGCAGGGACCAGCAGCCCGCCCAGCTAGACAGGCACCATCAGCCCTCAGGAAGGGTCCTCTGGCCACTTCCAAGGTAAGGAGGACCAGGAGGGCTCTCCCCAGCACCACAGCAGCAACATCTCTAGCTTCACAGAGACCCTGTTAGCAGGCGCCTTCCCGTCCCCTGTTCCACAGAGGGGAAACTGAGGCTCGGCCAGCCAGCCAACTTGGCCCTGTCTGTAGGGTTATTCACTTACCCGATGCTTCTTTCCCAGGCAGGCCTGTGCCCCTTTCCTAAGAAGGGGTCCTATGACAAGCCCGAAGTCCTGGGTTCCACCCGACTGCCCTCCTGTGCTGGGTGACATGGGCAGGTCTCTTCCCCTCCTTGGGCCTCGACTCTATGACAAGCGGCCCTTCTCCCCATCTTCCTGGGTAGTGGGACCCCAGCAGGGCCATCACTCCAGGCCTCCCAGTCCCCTGGGTGGGTGTGGGGTGAGCTCTGGCTCTCGGGGGAATTCCTTCCTGGGCGAGGCGGTGGCTCACGTGCACTCACCACTTTTTATGGGGTCACATCCTGCTATTTCCGTCTGGAATGGGACTTATCTACCATGGAGCCTGAAACTTGGTTTTCCACATTTTTCAAAATTGGCCCTTGTGCAGAAGAGTGGCTCCCTTGGCCAGGGTGACAAACTCAGTCCTGGTGAGGAGGCCCTTCTTACTCCCCTCACCTCACTGCTGATGGTCACCCCCAAACTCCAGAGCCATGCTCACTCCCTTGGATTCCCTGCTCCCCCCTCCCCATGCCAAGCCCAGCCACCTCCTCCTGCCCCAGAGACCCCTCCTCCTGAGGGAAGTTGTGGGGCCCTTAGGGTCAGGACTCCAAGCCCTGTGTCACGGCAGGGGACACCCCAGCTGATTGGTGACAGGCCTGGAAGCAAGGGTGGGGCCCTGGGCCCCAAGATGGGCTGTGTGGCCTTGGTCAGGTCACAGCCTCTCAGCCCAGCATCACAGCCTCGCACACCCCTCCAGGCCCACGTGCCTGAGATGTCAGTCACACACACAGGCTCCAGCCCCACTCCCCTCCCCCATGCAGGCACATGGAGGGCACACATGTACACACAGGGACATGTACACACATACAGGAACATACACACATGCACAGGGACACACACACAGGCTCATCCCCCAGCCACCAGGATGCCACTTTTTCATTCTTACATGTTGCTGCTGCAATAAAATAATTAAAGCATGAATATTCAAATGGTAAATGCTAGAGAGGGTGTGGAAAACAGTGAACCCTTGTACACTGTCGGTGGGAATGTAGTTTGGTACAGCAGTTATGGAAAATGGTATGGAGAGTCCTCAAAAAACTAAAAATACCCTTACTATATGATACAATAATCCCACTCCTGGGCATATATCCAAAGGAAGCATTAATACAGAAAGACACCAGCACCCCAATATTCATAGCACTATTTACAATAGCCAAGACATGGAGACAGCTTAAATGTCCAGCAACAGATGACTGGATACAGAAGCCATGTCATGTATACAATGGAATACTACTCAGCCATAAAAAATAATATCATGCCATTTGGAGCAACATGGATGGCCCTGGAAAACATCATTCTAAATGAAGTAAGCCAGAAAGAAAGAAAAACACCATATGACAACACTCATGTGGAATCTAAAATTAAACAGACTTAGAAAACAAACTCATGGTTATCAGAGGGGAACAGGGTGGGAAAGGATAGACTGGGAGTTCGAGATTTGCAGATAGTGAATGGTAAATATAAAATAAAGCAACAAGTTTATACCACACAGCACAGGGAACCATAGTCAAAATCTTGTAGTAGCTCATGGTGAGAAAGGACATGAAAATGAATATACGAATGTTATTGTATGACTGAAGCATTGAGCTGTACACCAGAAATTGACACAAAATTGTAAACTGAATATAATTCAATAAAATAAAAATTTAAAAATCTGCATATTTAAAACGACCCTTGAGAGAAATGGCCCCATCTCACCAAAGGCAGGAAAACGTTGAAACACTATGGGGAGAAAGAGGGGAGATGGTGCTGAGAGGCCGGGAGAGCGGGAGGGCAGATATAGAGGGGCACCAGGCAGGGGGCAAATGCGGAGAAGAGGGGATAGATGCTCTACCCCAAGGAACGCTTGCCAGCCAGATGTATGAAAGGGCCATGTGGCATTTGGACAGGCCAGGGTGGAGCAGGGTGGAAAATGGGCCACGGGCTGAACTGGGCATCTTTCAGGCTTCCAGCTGGGCTGGGGATGGAGGGAAACATGTGACCCAGCCTCCCCTAGCCTCAAAGCAGGAGTCTTCGGACAAAACCTCGGACCATGGCTGTATAGAAAATGGAGCTAAACAAACATCAAATTTCTGTGAATTATATGTGGAAAGTGTTGATTTATCGATGCCCAGTAGGCAGAGAAATAGTGCAAACTGCTCTAACTCGCTCCCATACACACAGCATTGTAAACATGCACTCACCCAGACCTTGGCGCAGGACACTTGCATAAGAGTGGTCTGTTATTCCAAAGACAGGATGAGGACTCAGAAAACCTGGGAGAAGGAGAAGGCAAAGTAGAGAATGGAAACCAGTGCAGGATCTGACCTCTGGTAATGGAGCATCAAAGGTGAAACACTGTTTACCTTGGAAGCACACTCTCAAGAAGGCAGCAAGCATGGGATTGAAGGTGATGCGCTGAGTGTTAGAAGAGTGCACCGCAGATGCTTGGCTGACAGAACTCAAAAAATTAGCACAAAATATCCCCACAATTGAATCTGAGACCAAGACCCGAGTTGCCAAATCTGAGCTAGCAGAGGCAGCGAAAAAGAGGGATAGGGGTACGGATGATGGCCCACGCAGAACTCAGGGATCTAGAGTGCGTTGTGGGTTATGGTGGGTACTTTCAAGAGAGCAAAGAGAAATGTGACTTCAGTGAGACAGCAATCGCACTGGCGCGTGAGGTTCAGTTTATCGATATGTCCTATGGCCACATCCACTGCATCTGCAGGACCAGAGACCACTTTGATATTTTGCCAAAACAGCACGTGTGGGGATCAATCAGAGATATCATGCATCTGGTCTGAGGGTTCCAGGGGGCGTTGGGTTTGAAATCAGTATTAAAAGTTTTAGGATCCGCTATATTCGTAACCTAGACTTGGATAACGGTCTGGTTTGAGGCAGAGGATAAGGAAAAGTTCTGTGTTTGCTTTCGTGAACCCATGACTCAAGGATGAGAGGACAAGGAAGAGTGGTCAAAGTCCACAGCATGAGAAGATGAAGCATTTCTTACAGCATTATCTCCCAAATGCAGATGCTACATTTTGGACAGCACTGACAGGGTACTGCACCAAGGACACATAGGTCGGTCTGCGGGATCATCCCAGCAGGCCCTGAAGTATGACATCCATACATATGCTTCCACTGGTGTTTCTGCAGACAGAGAAGTTCTGGGAAGAACAGGTAACATTGGGACATTCCCATGGCAGTAGAAAGATCAAGCGCACTCTAAGTTGGCTCCTTTGAAGACACTCCAAAATGACGTACAGAGGAATGAAGACCTGAAAACATATAGAAGCTTCATTTCAAGTAGAGGAAGTGCCTTGTGCCCTTTCAGAACTGTGAGATTAGCGTAATAAAAATGAAATTCTACTAACTGAAATAGTATGGTGTGTTCATCACAACAAAGGGAACACCAGCAATTAGAGATATAACAGACCACACACACAGGAACAGGGCATGGCATCAAGGTCTAGGGAAAATTGTCCTCTCAGAAATGCCATGAAATTGCTTACACCAAATACTCTAAAGTTTTCATAAATCCAAGCCCTATAAGTCTATACTACATACCTGATAGTACTTGAAGTGTAGAGAAAAAGAAGTATAGTAAAAAAAACAGGAAGTGCCATTTTCTGTTCCAAAGTGATTAAAGGCACAAAAAATAAGCTTTCAAACAAATAGACGGCAAAACGCTACCAGAGAAAGCACTGAAGATGGAAGTGAGGAAAACACTGAAGAACAGCAGGGCCTCTGAAAAACAAAAGGCAGAATATCAGAAAAGGGGAAGAGAAAGTCTAAAGAAGAAACCAATAATGACAGAAAATTCAATGGGTGAGATAATAACTGGGCTAAAGTCAGTCCTATGCAGACTACATAATGCAGAGGGACTCGTGAATGACTGTGATGACAGGGGAACAGAAATCAATCGATCAGAAGAAGACACAGAAAAGCAAGTGCAAACCAACGCAAACATCGCTGTTGAATCATGGGTTAAGACAAAGCAGGAAAAATAGGACTCATAGAATTCCCAAATGGAAAAGCAAGAGAAAAAATAAAAATTCTGAAAAGGAATTTGTACAAAAATCAGAATGAAAATTGCTGAAAGCCAAGAAAGGATCATCTATACGAATTCAGGAAGTACACAGCGTCCAAATGAGGTGGAATCCCAATAGACCAACAAGGAGCTGTAGAATTCAAATAAACAAATTTCATGATCATCCCAGTGATGTAAAATGCACCTCGAGGAAAGCAACTTAGTTCCAACAGAACCTCCAGAGGGGTTTCAGCTGATATCTCGGCAGAAATTTTGCTGCACGGGTAGAAGTGCGAGGACATAGACCATATCCTGAATGAGAAAAAGCTGCAATCTAGGGTAGCCTATGCCAAATGTCCGCCGTTTATAACAACGGCAGATCTAGGGAATTTCACTGACAGGCAAACCTTAAAAGAATTCAGCAGTTTGAGACTGATCCTAAAACAAAAACTGAGAATCCTACCCTGAGTAGAAAAGTAGCATGATGAAATGGAAATAACAAAACCATTATTGCAAATGCAAGAAGAGCCTGAGTTGCAAAGAAGTAAGAAGAAGAAGGCAAGGAGGACATCAAAATCCTAAAGATGGGAGAGGGTAGCAGGAAATCATAGGTGATTTTAAGCACTATCTTTAGTGATTCACATATATGACTCTGTGATTGAAGCAAATGGAGTGATGCATGGCCTAATGTGTTTGCAAACAAACAAACAATCAGACAAACAAACAACAAAAGTTTACAGTTGGCTGACATATACCAAACAACCATGATTATTTAAAACAAATTCTCAAAGTGATGTCAAAGATCATTCATCACGCAATGACACAGTATTGCGGCTAGCATGTACTCAAAACACTTGTATTCAGAACACAGACGAGTGCATTAGTATTCATAGATACTGATCCAGCAGTGCATATCTTGACCCAAACAAAATGACGGTTTTCAACAACAGTGGGCCATAGAAAGGGATATAGACTTACAAGAATTCCAAAAGGATGAATGAATGCCATATTCTAACCTAGGTAGAGAAGAAATGGCATAACCATATAACAAAGACATTTAGCTCTGCAAAACTGTACTAAGAGCAAAAGAGACATACAGGAATGTGCATGTTGGGATTGGTTTCATTTCTAGGAATTTCAGCCCCCATGAAAAAAACGGATCCATATTCTGAGAGTGTGGGTGTTTCAGCAGAAAGCAACAGACGGATATGTATTCTGGGTGAATGGATATTACACAAACATGAGTTTCCTGGAGTGGGTCTCTGTGTACTGTGAATTGTTAGAAAGTTTAAAGAGCTGTCAATCGATAAACTGAACATGGACACACTTCCCTCCGTTTTTACTGTGTATACAGATCTGAAATAAAGGAAAGAGGGAAGAGAAAAGACCATGGGACCCTTGTTGATATAATCAAATTTCCCTTAGTGACCTCTCGTCTAAAGCAGCCTCTCCCCCAACATTGACTTAATGCATCAACCACTGTCAATGTCACTTACCGGTTGGATTCCAGGTGGAATGTTGGTGTGTACCATGAGGCTTGTTGCGGCTGGTGGGTAAAAGGTAACTGGGCAGAGTTCTGTTGGTGGATCAGTGTGATGGAGGGGCTGACGCCCTATGTGTAGATTGGCTTAAGTCTTTCGCACGGGAATCTGTGTAAGTTGGAGATACTGCTGCTGCCCAAAGACCTGAGTTCACGGGTCAGTTTCCGGAATCTGAAAGGGCATGAAGTGGAAGAACTACCTGTCATCAGCTTAAAGCTGAGGCTCCAAGGTACGTTCAGACTTTCCCATTTTTGTTGACGTCGACTTTATGGGAGACACGAAGAGAAGCTGGCAGAAAAACTGGCTGCATGGATTGAGGAGATGTGTGAACACATTGATGAAAGTTGTTCTGCTACAGTGGAGAATATCGGCATGGAGACATCTCTAGAGCATACCAGGCTCGAAAGACATTCATGAGACCTACTGAACCTTGGTGATACTGGCAGAAACATACGGAGAGTCAACGTGCCCTTGAGAAAGTTACTCGATTCTCAGCTCCAAGAACGGGTCCAAGATTCCTGACGTCTAAAAGAGAAGAGATGGCAGAGATGATAAAAGCACTCATGTTCTAGGAAGAGGTCGTGAGAATCCACATATCCCAAGGGGCATTTACGAATCATTCAGACCGAAATGCACCAAGCCCAGGTAAGCCTATTCCCAGGTTTGTGCCTAGCTATCAATCACATGATCTTCCTTCAACTCCACTCAGGCATCCATTTCAAAGGATCAGAACCTGAGCTGCAATGAATCCAGTAGGAGGAGAGCAAGCCCCTACTAGAATCAGAGTTCCACTTACTTCACACTCGGTGAACAACAGTGAAATCGTTAAAGGTCAAATACTCTCAACTGAAATAAATAGGAATTGAACACTTAGCTCACACAAAGAAATGATGACCTTCCCCTAGATTCAGCAAATGCTGGGGTTATGTATTCTTTGGCCTGAAAGGAGTGTGGGAAGTGTGGGGAATCTTTGACTGAAATTGAATATATATTAGGCCTCAGTTTCTCAAGAGAGTACAGGAAAATATTAGAAGTCAGATAGTGAACTGAACTGTAAAAGTCGCCAAACACATTAAAGACACAGGTTATGTGGACCATCGTTCCCTTCAGTCAAGCCCCGGGTTCACTATATCTAGGAGGTGCAGACTTGGTTGTGTTAAATTGCTTTACCTAACATGATCGGATTATTAAGTCTTCTCAGCACTGATAGAAGAACACCTGGTTCTCAATACCCTAGCATAGCTGCAGCAGGTTTCTCATAGTTAAATGCCTCTAGGTGCTTTTGGAATCAAGCCTAAATGTGTATATTCTATTTAGATAGTCTTGTATATTCCTACAGAGGAATGTTACCCCTTGAAATGCCAACATTGCCTAATATGTGTCATTGGGAGCAAAGGGCACCACATGCACAAGGGAAACACAGGTTGGGGGTTAATACATGGCTCCAATAGGTATTTCATTGTTCCTTTTGTTGTTGGAGGCTTCAAGAGAAAAGAGTTGGCATGTCCCCTTCAAACATTTGGACTGCTACTTTACATTGAGTCTGACTGTTTTTTCCTTAGAGATGACAAAATGTTAAATAAATTTTCAAGTCTGGCTTCTAGGTTGATTTGGTAATTTTCAAATACTAACTTCAATTTCATATAAATACCAAAACACGTAAATCGATACTATAAACCTTCTTAAAGCCTGCAACTGCCTTATCAACATAATGTCAAAGCTGGAGTCTTCGGACAAAATTTCCGTCCATGGCTGTAAAGAAAACGGAGCGAAACAAATATCAAATTTCAGTGAATTATTTGTGGAAAGTGTTGATTTATCAATGCCCAGTAGGCAGAGAACCACTGCAAACTTTTCTCACTAGCTACCATACACAAAACATTGTAAACATACAATCAAACAGCCCTTGTCACAGGACACTTGCCTAAGAGTGGTCTGTTACTTCCAAAGACAGGATGAGGCGTCAGACATCCTGGTAGCAGGAAAAGGCAAAGTAGAGAATGGAATCCAGTGCAGGATCTGACCTCTGGTAATGGAGCATCAAAGGTGAAACTCTGTTATCCTTGGAAGCACACTCTCAAGCAGGCAGCAGGATTGAAGGTGATGCACTGAGAGTTAGAAGAGTGCACAGCAGATGCTTGGCTGACAGAACTCAAAGAAATCAGCTCAAAATATCCCCACAATTGAATCTGAGACCAAGATCCGAGCTGCCAAATCTGAGCTAGCAGAGGCAGCGAAAAAGAGGGATAGGGGTACGGATGATGCCTCTCGCAGAACTCAGGGATCTAGAGTGCGTTGTGGGTTTTGGTGGGTACTTTCAAGAGAGCAAAGAGAACTGTGAACTCAGGGAGACAGCCTCAGAACTGGCGCGTGAGGTTGAGTTTATCGATATGTCCAATGGCCACATCCACTGCATCTGCAGGACCTGGGTCCAATTTGACATTTTGCCAATAGAGCAAGTGTGGGGCTCAATCAGAGGTATCATGCATCTGGACTGAGGGTTCCAGTGGGCGTTGGGTTTGAAATCAGTACTAAAATATTTAGGATCCGCTACATTCATAACCTGGATTGGGATTACACTCTGGTTTTAGGCAGACGATGCAGAACAGCTCTGTGGTTGCCTTCGTGAACCCATAACTCAAGAATGAGAGAACTAGGAAGAGTGGTCAAAGTCCACAACATGAGAAGATGAAGCATTTCTTACAGCATTATCACCCAAATGCAGATGCTACATTTTGGACCGCACTGACAGGTTACTGCACCAAGGATATGTAGGTCGGTCTGCGGGATCTTCCCAGCAGGCCCTGAAGTATGACATCCATACATATGCATCCACTGGTGTTTCTGTAGACAGAGAAGCTCTGGGAAGAACTGGTAACATTGGGACATTCCCATGGCAGTAGAAACAACAAACGCACTCTAAGCAGGCTGATTTAGAGACACATCAAAATGACATACAGTAGAATGCAGAGCTGAAAACCTATAGAAGCTTCATTTCACCTAGAAGAAGAGCCCTATGCCCTTTCAGAATTGTGAGATTAGTGTAATAATTATGACATTCTACTAACTGAAACAGTATGGTTTGTTCATCACAACAAAGGCAACACCAGGATTTAGAGATATATCGGACAACACACACAGGAAAATGGCATGGCATCAAGGTCTAGGGAAAATTGTCCTCACAGCAATACCATGGAATTGCATACACCAAAGTGTCTAAAGTTTGCACATAACCAAGCCCTATGGGTCTATATTAGACACATGATATTACCTGAACTGTAGAGTAAAAGAAGTATAGTAAAAGAAACAGGAAGTACCATTTTTAGTTCCAAAGAGATTGAAGGCCCAAACAATAAGCTTTCAAACAATTAGAAGGAAAAACGATACCAGAGCAAGCTCTGAAAATGGAGGTGAGGAAAACACTGATAAACCACAGTGCCTCAGAATCACAAAAGACAGAATACCAGAAAAGGGGAAGAGAAACTCGAAACATGAACCCAATAGTATCTGAAAACTCAATGGATGAGATAAAAACTGGGCTAAAATCAATCCTAAGGAGACTATTTAATGCAGAGGGACTCGTGAATAACTGTGAGGACAGGGGAACAGAAATCCCTCCATCAAATAAGACACAGAAAAGCAAGTGCAAACCAACGCTAACATCACTGTTGAATCCTGGGTTAAGACAAAGCATGTAAGAGTAGAATATAGGATTCCCAAATGGAAAAGCAAGAGATAAAATAATAAATTCTGAAAAGGAATTTGTAGAAAAATCAGAATGAAACTTGCTGAAAGCCAAGAAAATATCATCTATACGAATTCAGAATGTACACATCATCCAAAAGAGGTGGAATACCAATAGACCAACAAGCAGCTGTAGAATTCAAATAAACAAATTTCATGATCATCCCAGTGATGTAAAATGCACCTCGAGGAAAAAACTTAGTCACAACAGAACCTCCAGAGGGGCTTCAGCTGATATCTCGGCAGAAAGTTTGCAGCACGGGGAGGAGTGCCAGGACATAGACCATATCCTGAATGAGAAAAAGCTGCAATCTAGGGTAGCCTATGCCAAATGACCGCCGTTTATAACAACGGCAGAGCTAGGGAATTTCACTGACAGGCAAACCTTAAAAGAATTCAGCAGTTTGAGACTGATCCTAAAACAAAAATTGAGAATCCTACCCTGAGTAGAAAAGTAGCAAGATGAAATGGAAATAACAAAACCATTATTGCAAAAGCAAGGAGAGCCTGAGTTGCAAAGAAGTAAGAAGAAGAAGGCAAGGAGGACATCAAAATCCTAAAGATGGGAGAGGGTAGCAGGAAATCATAGGTGATTTTAAGCACTATCTTAAGTGAATCAGCTTACATGACAGTCTGTATGAAGCAAAAGGAGAGTTGCATGGCCTAATGTGATTGCAAATAAAACAATCAGACAAACAAGGAAACAGCAAAAGTTTACAGTTGCCTGACATATATCAAACAACCATGATTTTTCAAGACAAAATACTCAAAGTGATGTCAATGATCATTCAGCACGCATCGACCTATTATCGCTGTTAGCATATACTCAATAGAGTTGTATTCAGAAAACAGACGCGTGCATTACTATTCATAGATACTGATCCAGAAATGCATATCGTGAGCCAACCCAAATGACGGTTTTGAATAAGAGTGTGTCATAGAACGGGATATAGTCTTACAAGACTTCAAACAGAAAGAATGAATGCCATATACTACGCTTCGTAGGGAAGAAATGGCATAAGAGTATAACAAAGACAATTAGCTCTGCGAAATAGTACTAAGTGCAAAAGAGACAGACAGGAAAGTGCACGTTGGGATTGGTTTCATTTCTAGGAATTTCAGCCCCCATGAAACAAATGGATCCATTTTCTGAGAGTGTGGGTGTTACAGCAGAAAGCAACAGACGGATATGTAATCTGGGTGAATGGATATGACACAAACATAAGTTTCCTTGAGTGGGTCTCTGTGTACTGTGAACTGTTAGAAAGTTTAAATAGGTGTGAATCCATAAACTGAACATGGACACACTTCCCTCGCTTTGTACTGTGTATACAGATCTGAACAAAAGGAAAGAGGGAAGAGAAAATGACCATGGGACCATTCTGGATAGAATCACATTTTCCTTAGGAAACTCTCGTCTAATGCAGCATCATCCCCATCACTGACTTGTTGCATCAACAACTGGGGATGGCAGTTACCGGTTGGATTCCAGGTGGAATGTTGCTGTATACCACGAGGCTTGTTGAGGCTGGTGGATCCAATGTAACTGGGCAGAATTCTGTGGGTGGATCAGTTTGATGGTGGGTCTGCTGACCTATGTGGAGATTGGCTTTGGTCTTTTGTTCGGGAAGCTGAGTAAGTTGGAGATACTGCTGCTGCCCAAAGACCTGAGTTCACGGGTCAGTTTCCAGAATCTGAAATGGCAGACGGTGGAAGACCTGCCTGTCATCATCTTCCTGGTGAGGCTCCGAGGTATTTACAGACTTGCCCACTCCTGTTCAGGTCGACTTTATGGGAGACACGAAGAGAAGCTGGCAGAAAAACTGGCTGCATGGATTGAGGAGTTGTGTGAACACATTGATGAAAGTTGTTCTGCTACAGTGGAGAATATCGGCATGGAGACATCTCTAGAGCATACCAGGCTCGAAAGACATTCATGAGACCTACTGAACCTTGGTGATACTGGCAGAAACATACGGAGAGTCAACGTGCCCTTGAGAAAGTTACTCGATTTTCAGCTCCAAGAACGGGTCCAAGATTCCTGACGTGTAAAAGAGAAGAGATGGCAGAGATGATAAAAGCACTCATGTTCTTGGAAGAGGTCGTGAGAATCCACACATCCCAAGGGGCATTTAAGAATCATTCAGACCGAAATGCACCAAGCCCAGGTAAGCCTATTCCCAGGTTTGTGCCTAGCTATCAATCACATGATCTTCCTTCAACTCCACTCAGGCATACATTTCAAAGGATCAGAACCTGAGCTGCAATGAATCCAGTAGGAGGAGAGCAAGCCCCTACTAGAATCAGAGTTCCTCTTCCTTCACACTCGGTGAACAACAGTGAAATCGTTAAAGGTCAAATACTCTCAACTGAAATAAATAGGAATTGAACACTTAGCTCACACAAAGAAATGATGACCTTCCCCTAGATTCAGCAAATGCTGGGGTTACGTATTTTTTGGCCTGAAAGGAGTGTGGGAAGTGTGGGGAATCTTTGACTGAAATTGAATATATATTAGGCCTCAGTTTCTCAAGAGAGTACAGGAAAATATTAGAAGTCAGATAGTGAACTGAACTGTAAAAGTCGCCAAACACATTAAAGACACAGGTTATGTGGACCATCGTTCCCTTCAGTCAAGCCCCGGGTTCACTATATCTAGGAGGTGCAGACTTGGTTGTGTTAAATTGCTTTACCTAACATGATCGGATGATTAAGACTTCTCAGCACTGATAGAAGAACATCTGGTTCTCAATACCCTAGCATAGCTTCAGCAGGTTTCTCATAGTTAAATGCCTCTAGGTGCTTTTGGAATCAAGCCTAAATGTGTATATTCTATTTAGATAGTCTTGTATATTCCTACAGAAGAATGTTACCCCTTGAAATGCCAACATTGCCTAGTATGTGTCATTGGGAGCAAAGGGCACCACATGCACAAGGGAAACCCAGTTTGGGGGTTAATACATGGTTCCAATAGGTATTTCATTGTTCCTTTTGTTGTTGGAGGCTTCAAGAGAAAAGAGTTGGCATGTCCCCTTCAAACATTTGGACTGCTATTTTACATTGAGTCTGACTGTTTTTTCCTTAGAGATGACAAAATGTTAAATAAATTGTCAAGTCTGGCTTCTAGGTTGATTTGATAATTTTCAAATACTAACTTCAACTTCATATGAATACCAAAACACGTAAATCAATACTATAAACCTTCTTAAAGCCTGCAACTGCCTTATCAACATAATGTCAAAGCTGGAGTCTTCGGACTAAATTTCCGACAATGGCTGCAAAGAAAACGGAGTGAAACAAATATCAAATTTCTGTGAATTATTTGTGGAAAGTGTTGATTTATCAATGCCCAGTAGGCAGAGAACCACTGCAAACTTTTCTCACTAGCTACCATACACAAAACATTGTAAACATCCAATCAACCAGCCCTTGGCACAGGACACTTGCCTAAGAGTGGTCTGTTACTTCCAAAGACAGGATGAGGCGTCAGACATCCTGGTAGCAGGAAAAGGCAAAGTAGAGAATGGAATCCAGTGCAGGATCTGACCTCTGGTAATGGAGCAACAAAGGTGAAACTCTGTTTTCCTTGGAAGCACACTCTCAAGCAGGCAGCAGGATTGAAGGTGATGCGCTGAGAGTTAGAAGAGTGCACAGCAGATGCTTGGCTGACAGAACTCAAAGAAATCAGCTCAAAATATCCCCACAATTGAATCTGAGACCAAGATCCGAGCTGCCATATCTGAGCTAGCAGAGGCAGCGGAAAAATTGGGATAGGGGTACGGATGATGCCTCTCGCAGAACTCAGGGATCTAGAGTGCGTTGTGGGTTTTGGTGGGTACTTTCAAGAGAGCAAAGAGAACTGTGACCTCAGTGAGACAGCAACCGCACTGGCGCGTGAGGTTGAGTTTATCGATATGTCCAATGGCCACATCCACTGCATCTGCAGGACCTGGGTCCAATTTGACATTTTGCCAATAGAGCAAGTGTGGGGCTCAATCAGAGGTATCATGCATCTGGACTGAGGGTTCCAGTGGGCGTTGGGTTTGAAATCAGTACTAAAATATTTAGGATCTGCTACATTCATAACCTGGATTGGGATTACACTCTGGTTTTAGGCAGACGATGCAGAACAGCTCTGTGGTTGCCTTCGTGAACACATAACTCAAGAATGAGAGAACTAGGAGGAGTGGTCAAAGTTCACAACATGAGATGATGAAGCATTTCTTACAGCATTATCACCCAAATGCAGATGCTATATTTTGGACGGCACTGACAGGTTACTCCACCAAGGACAGATAGGTCGGTCTGCGTGATCATCCCAGCAGGCCCTGAAGTATGACTTCCATACATATGCTTCCACTGGTGTTTCTGTAGACATAGAAGCTCTGGGAAGAACTGGTAACATTGGGACATTCCCATGGCATTAGAAACAACAAACGCACTCTAAGCAGGCTGATTTGGAGACACATCAAAATGACATACAGTAGAATGCAGAGCTGAAAACCGATAGAAGCTCCATTTCCACTAGAGGAAGAGTTCTATGCCCTTTCAGAATTGTGAGATTAGTGTAATAATTTTGAGGTTCTACTAACTGAAACAGTATGGTGTGTTCATCACAACAAAGGCAACACCAGGATATAGAGATATACAAGACAACAAACACAGGAACAGGGCATGGCATCAAGGTCTAGGGAAAATTGTCCTCACAGAAACACCATGGAATTGCGTACACCAAAGTGTCTAAAGTTTGCACTTAAGCAAGCCCTATGATACTATATTAGATAAAAGAAAGTACCTGACATGTAGAATAAAAGAAGTATAGTAAAAGAAACAGGAAATACAATTTTCAGTTCCAAAGATATTGAAGGCCCAAAAAATAAGCTTTCAAACATCTAGACGGCAAAACGTTACCAGAGCAAGCTCTGAAAATTTAGGTGAGTAATACACTGATGAACAACAGTGCCTCAGAATCACAAAAGGCAGAATACCAGAAAAGGGGAAGAGAAACTCTAAACATGAACCCAATAGTATCAGATAACTCAACGGATGAGATAAAAACTTGGCTAAATTCAATCCTAAGCAGGCTATTTAATGCAGAGGGACTCGTGAATAGCTGTGAGGACAGGGGAACAGAAATCCCTCCATCAAATAAGACACAGAAAAGCAAGTGCAAACCAACGCTAACATCAATTTTGAATCCTGGGTTAAGACAAAACATGTAAGAATATGATATATGATTGCAAAATGGAAAAGCAAGAGATAAAATAATAAATTCTGAAAAGGAATTTGTAGAAAAATCAGAATGAAACTTACTGAAAGCCAAGAAAGTTTCATCTAAACGAAAACAGTATGTACACATCGTCCAAAAGTGGTGGAATACCAATAGACAAACAAGCAGCTCTAGAATTCAAATAAACACATTTCATGATCATCCCAGTGATGTCAAATGCACCTCGAGGAAAGAAACATAGTCACAACAGAACCTCCAGAGGGATTTCAGCTGATATCTCGGCAGAAATATTGCAGCATGTGGAAGAGTGCCAAGACATAGACAATATCCTGAATGAGAAAAAGCTGCAATCTAGGGTAGCGTATACCAAATGATCGCAGTTTATAACAACGGCAGAGCTAGGGAATTTCACTGACAGGCAAACCTTAAAAGAATTCAGCAGTTTGAGACGGTTCCTAAAACAAAAATTGAGAATCCTACCCTTAGTAGAAAAGTAGCAAGATAAAATGGAAATAACAAAACCATTATTGCAAATGCAAGAAGAGCCTGAGTTGCAAAGAAGTAAGAAGAAGAAGGCAAGGAGGAAATCAAAATCCTAAAGATGGGAGAGGGTAGCAGGAAATCAAAGGTGATTTTAAGCACTATCTTAAGTGAATCAGCTTACATGACTGTCTGTCTGAAGCAAAAGGAGAGATGCATGGCTTTATGTGTTTGCAAAACAAACAATCAGACAAACAAACAATCACCAAAAGGTTACAGTTGGTTAACATATACCAAACATCCATGATTATTCAAGACAAAATACTCAAAATGATGTCAAGGTTCATTCAGCACGCATCGACCTATTATAGCTGTTAGCATGTACTCAAAATACTTTTATTCCGAAAACAGACGCGTGCATTACTATTCATAGATACTGATCCAAAGTGCATATCGTGAGCCATCACAAATGACGGTTTTGAATTAGGGTGGGTCATAGAGCTGGATATAGACTTACAAGTCTTCCAAAAGGATGAACGAATGCCTAATTTACCCTACGTAGAGAAGAAATGGCATAAGCCTATAACAAAGAAAAGTAGCTCTGCAAAAGTGAACTAAGTGCAAAAGAGACAGACAGGAAAGTGCACGTTAGGATTCGTTTCATTTCTAGGAATTTCAGCCCCCATGAAACAAATGGATCCATGTTCTGAGAGTATGGGTATTTCAGCAGAAAGCAACAGACGGATATGTAATCTGGGTGAATAATATGACACAAACATGAGTTTCCTTGAGTGGGTCTCTGTGAACAGTGAACTGTTAGATAGTTTAAATAGGTGTGAATCCATAAACTGATCATGGACACTCTTCCTCCGTTTTTACTGTGTATACAATTATGAACAAAAGGAAAGTGAAGAGAAAATGACAATGGGACCCTTCTGGATAGAATCACATTTCCCTTAGGAAACTCTCGTCTAATGAAGCATCACCCCCAACAATGACTTGATGCATCAACCACTGGGGATGGCAGTTACCGGTTGGATTCCAGGTGGAATGTTGCTGTATACCACGAGGCTTGTTGCGGCTTGTGGATCCAATGTAACTGGGCAGAATTCTGTTGGTGGATCAGTTTGATGGTGGCTCTGCTGACCTATGTGGGGATTGGGTTAGTTCTTTTTTTCGGGAAACTGAGTAAGTTCGAGATACTGCTGCTGCCCAAAGTCCTGAGTTCACGGGTCAGCTTCCAGAATCTGGAAGGGCAGACAGTGGAAGATCTGCCTGTCATCATCTTACTGGTGAGGTTCCGAAATATTTTCAGACTTGCCCAGTCTTGTGACGTCGACTGTATGGGAGACAAGAAGAGAAGCTGGCAGAAAAATTGGCTGCAAGAATTGAGGGGATGTGTGAACACATTGATGAAAGTTGTTCTGCTACAGTGGAGAATATCGGCATGGAGACATCTCTAGAGCATACCAGGCTCGAAAGACATTCATGAGACCTACTGAACCTCGGTGATACTGCAGAAACTTACGGAGAGTCAACGTGCCCTTGAGAAAGTTACTCGATTCTCAGCTCCAAGAACGGGTCCAAGATTCCTGACATCTAAAACAGAAGAGATGGCAGAGGTGATAAAAGCGCTCATGTTCTTGGAAGAGGTCGTGAGAATCCTCACATCCCAAGGGGCATTTAAGTATCATTCAGACCAAAATGCACCAAGCCCAGGTAAGCTTATTCCCAGGTTTGTGCCTAGCTATCAATCACATGCTCTTCCCTCCACTCCACTCAGGCATCCATTTCAAAGGATCAGAACTGAGCTGAAATGAATCAAGTAAGAGTAGAGCAAGCCCCTACAAGAATCAGAGTTCCTCCTTCTTCACACACGGTGAACAACCGTGAACTCCTTAAAGGTCAAATACTCTCGAATAAAATAGATAGGATTTGAATACTTAGCTAACACAATGAAATGATGACCTTCCCCTAGATTCAGGAAATGCTGAGGTTATGTATTTTTTGGGCTGAAAACAGTGTGGGAAGTGAGGGGACTTTTGAATGAACTTTTATATGAATTAGGCCTCAGTTTTTCAAGAAAGTAAAGGAAAATATTAGAATTCAGATAGTGAACTGAACTGTAAAAGTCGCCAAACACATTAAAGACACTGGTTATGTGGACAGTCATTCACTTCCTTCAAGCCCCGGGTGCACTATATCTTGGAGGTGCAGGCTTGGTTTTGTTAAATTGCTTTCCCCAACATGATCAGATGATTAAGCCTTCTCAGCACTGATAGAAGAGCACCTGGTTCTCAATAGCCTAGCATAGCTGCAGCAGGTTTCTCATAGTTAAATGCCTCTAGGTGCTTTTGGAATCAAGCCAAAATATATATATTCTGTTTAGTTTTTCTTGCATATTCCTAGAGAGGTATGTTACCCCTTGAAATGCCAACATTGCCTAGTATGTGTCATTGGGAGTAAAGGGCACCAGGTGCACAAGGGAAAACCAGAATGGGGGTTATTTCATGGTTCCAATTGGTATTTCATTCTTCCTTTTGTTGTTGGATGCTTCAAGAGAAAAGAGTTGGCATGTCCCCTTCAAAATTTTGGACTGATATTTTACATTGAGACTGTCTGTTTTTCCTTAGAGGTGACAAAATCTTACAGAAATTGTCAAGTCTGGATTCTAGGTTGATTAGGTAATTTTCAAAAACTAACTTCACTTTCATATAAATCCCAAAACATGTAAATTGATACTGTTAAATTTCTTAAGGACTGCAAATGCCTTGTCAACATAAGTCCAAAGCTGGAGTCTTTGGAAAAACACTCCGACGATGGCTGTAAAAAAAATGGAGCGAAACAAATATCCAATTTCTGTGAATTATTTGTGAAAAGTGTTGATTTGTCGATGCCCAGTAGGAAGAGAACCAGTGCAAACTGCTCTCACTAGCTACCATACACAAAACATTGTAAAAAAACACTCACCCAACCCTTGGCAAGGACACTTTCCGAAGAGTGGTCTGTTACTTCCAAAGACAGGATGAGGCCTCAGAAAAACCGGAAGCAAGAAAAGGCAAAGTACAGAATGGAAACCAGTGCACGATCTGACCTCTGGTAATGGAGCATCAAAGGTGAAACTCTGTTTTACTTGGAAGCACACTCTCAAACTGGCAGCAGGCATGGGATTGAAGGTGATGCGCTGAGTATTAGCAGAGTGCACAGCAGAAGCTTGGCTGACAGATCTCAAAGAAATCAGCTCAAAATATCCCCACAATTGAATCTGAGACCAAGAACCGAGCTGCCAAATCTGAGCTAGCAGAGGCAGCGGAAAAAGCGGGGTAGGTCTATGGATGATGGCTCTCGCACAACTCAGGGATCCAGAGTATGTTGTGCGTTTTGGTGGGTACTTTCAAGAGAGCAAAGAGAACTGTGACCTCAGTGAGACAGCAACCGCACTGGCGCGTGAGGTTGACTTTACCGATATGTCCTATTGCCACATCCACTGCATCTGCAGGACCAGGGTCCAATTTGACATTTTGCCAATACAGCACGTGTGGGGCTCAATCAGAGGTATCATGCATCTGGACTGAGGGTTCCTGGGGGCGTTGGGTTTGAAATCAGTATTAAAAGATTTAGGATCTGCTACATTCATAACCTGGATTGGGATTACGGTCTGGTTTGTGGCAGAGGATGCGGAACAGCTCTGTGGTTGCCTTCTTGAACCCATAACTCAAGAATGAGAGAATTAGGAAGAGTGGTCAAAGTCCACAGCATGAGAAGATGAAGCATTTTTCCAGCATTATCACCCAATTGCAGATGCTACATTTTGGACAGCACTGACAGGGTACTGCACCGAGGACACATAGGTCGGTCTGTGGGATCATCCCAGCAGGCCCTGAAGTATGACATCCATACATATGCTTCCACTGGTGTTTCTGTAGACAGAGAAGCTCTGGGAAGAACTGGTAACATTGGGACATTCCCATGGCAGTAGAAAGTACAAGCGCACTCTATGTTGGCTGTTTTGCAGACACTTCAAAATGACATACAGAAGAATGCAGAGCTGAAAACCTACAGAAGCTTCATTTCCAATAGAGGAAGTGCCCTGTGCACTTTCAGAATTGTGAGATTAGTGTAATAAAAATGAGGTCCTACTAACTGAAACAGTGTGTTGTGTTCATCACAACAAATGCAACACCAGGATTTAGAGATATACCAGACAACATACACAGGAACAGGGCATGGCATCAAGGTCTAGGGAAAATTGACCTCACAAAAATACCATGGAATTGCGTACACCAAAGTGTCTAAAGTTTGCACTTAACCAAGCCCTATAACTCTATATTAAATACATGATAGTACCTGACCTGTAGAGTAAAGAAGTATAGTAAAAGAAACAGGAAGTACCATTTTCAGTTCCAAAGAGATTGAAGGCCCAAAAAATAAGCTTTCAAACAACTAGAAGGCAAAACGATACCAGAGCAAGCTCTGAAAATGGAGGTGAGGAAAACACTGATGAACCACAGTGCCTCAGAATCACAAAAGGCAGAAAATCAGAAAAGGGAAAGAGAAACTCTTAAGAAGAAACAAATAGTATCAGAAAACACAATGGATGAGATAAAAACTGGGGTAAAGTCAATCCTAAGGAGACTATATAATGCAGAGGGACTCGTGAATAACTGTGAGGACAGGGGAACAGAAATCCCTCTATCAGAAGAAGACACAGAAAAGCAAGGGCAAACCAACGATAACATCAATGTTGAATCCTGGGTAAGACAAAGCAGGTAAGAATAGGAATCATAGGATTCACAAATGGAAAAGCAAGAGATAAAATAATAAATTCTGAAAAGGTATTTGTAGAAAAATCAGAATGAAACTTGCTGAAAGACAAGAAATTGTCATCTATAAAAAGTCAGGAAGTACACAGCATCCAAAAGAGGTGGAATACCAATAGACCAACAAGCAGCTGTAGAATTCAAATAAACAAATTTCATGATCATCCCAGTGATGTAAAATGCACCTCGAGGAAAGCAACTTAGTCACAACAAAACCTCCAGAGGGGTTTCAGCTGATATCTCGGCAGAAATTTTGCTGCACGGGAGGAGTGTCAGGACATAGACCGTATCCTGACTGAGAAAAAGCTGCAATCTAGGGTAGCCTATGCCAAATGACCGCCGTTTATAACAACGGCAGATCTAGGGAATTTCACTGACAGGCAAACCTTAAAAGAATTCAGCAGTTTGAGACTGATCCTAAAACAAAAATTGAGAATCCTATCCTGAGTAGAAAAGTAGCAAGTTGAAATGGAAATAACAAATTGATTATTGCAAATACAAAAAGAGCCTGAGTTGCAAAGAAGTAAGAAGAAGAAGGCAAGGAGGACATCAAGATCCTAAAGATGGGAGAGGGTAGCAGGAAATCATAGGTGATTTTAAGCACTACCTTAAGTGAATCAGTTTACATGACTGTCTGACCCAAAACGAGAGATGCATGGCCTAATGTGTTTGCGAAACAAACAATCAGACAAACAAATAAACACCAAAAGGTTACAGTTGGCTGACATATACCAAACAACCATGATTATTCAAGACAAAATACTCAAAATGATGTCAAGGATCATTCAGCACGCATCGAACTATTATCGCAGTTACAATGTACTCAACAAACTTGTATTCCGAAAACAGACGCGTGCATTACTATTCATAGATACTGATCCAGAAGTGCATATCGTGAGCCAACCCAAATGACGGTTTTGAATAAGAGTGGGTCATAGAAAGGGATATAGACTTAGAAGTCTTCCAACAGGATGAATGAATGACTAATTCTACCCTACGTAGAGAAGAAATGGCATAAGCTTATAACAAACACAATTAGCTCTGCAAAACTGAACTAAGAGCAAAAGAGACAGACAGGAAAGTGCACGTTGGGATTGGTTTCATTTCTAGGAATTTCAGCCCCCATGAAACAAATGGATCCATGTCCTGAAAGTGTGGGTGTTTCAGCAGAAAGCAACAGACGGATATGTAATCTGGGTGAATGGATATTACACAAACATGAGTTTCCTTGAGTGGGTCTCCGTGTACTGTGAACTGTTAGAAAGTTTAAATAGGTGTGAATCCATAAACTGATCATGGACACTATTCCCTCCGTTTGTACTGTGTATACAGATCTGAACAAAGGAAAGAGGGAAGAGAAAAGGACAATGGGACCCTTCTGGATAGAATCACATTTCCCTTAGGAAACTCTCATCTAATGCAGCATCACCCCCAACACTGACTTGATGCATCAACCACAGGAGATGGCAGTTACCGGTTGGATTCCAGGTGGAATGTTGGTGTGTACCACGAGGCTTGTTGCGGCTGGTGGATCCAAGGTAACTGGGCAGAATTCTGTGGGTGGATCTGTTTGATGGTGGGTCTGCTGCCCTATGTGGAGGTTGGCTTAGGTCTTTTGTTCGGGAAGCTGTCTAAGTTCGAGATACTGCTGCTGCCCAAAACCTGAGTTCACGGGTCAGTTTCCAGAATCTGAAAGGGCAGACAGTGGAAGATCTGCCTGTCATCAGCTTACTGGTGAGGCTCCGAGGTATTTTCAGACTTGCCCAGTCCTGTTGACGTCGACTTTATGGGAGACACGAAGAGAAGCTTGCAGAAAAACTGGCTGCATGGATTGAGGAGATGTGCGAACACATTGATGAAAGTTGTTCTGCTACAGTGGAGAATATCGGCATGGAGATATCTCTAGAGCATACCAGGCTTGAAAGACAGTCATGAGACCTACTGAACCTCGCTGATACTGGCAGAAACATAAGGAGAGTCAACGTGCCCTTTAGAAAGAAACTCGATTCTCAGCTCCAAGAACGGGTCCAAGATTCCTGACGTCTAAAGGAGAAGAGATGGCAGAGATGATAAAACGCTCATGTTCTAGGAAGAGGTCGTGAGAATCCACACATCCCAAGGGGCATTTACGAATCATTCAGACCGAAATGCACCAAGCCCAGGTAAGCCTATTCCCATGTTTGTGCCTAGCTATCAATCACATGCTCTTCCCTCCACTCCACTCAGGCATCCATTTCAAAGGATCAGAACCTGAGCTGCAGTGAATCCAGTAGGAGGAGAGCCAGCTCCTACTAGACTCATAGTTCCTCCTCCTTCACACTCGGTGAACAACAGTGAACTACTTAAAGGTCAAATACTTTCGACTGAAATAGATAGGAATTGAATACTTAGCTCACACAAAGAAATGATGACCTTCCCTGAGATTATGGAAATGCTGGGGTTATGTATTCTTTGGGCTGAAGGCTGAAAGGAGTGTGGGAATTGAGGGGAATCATTGAATGAACTTGAATATGTATTAGGCCTCAGTTTTTCAAGACAGTACAGGAAAATATTAGAAGTCAGATAGTGAACTGAACTGTAAAAGTCGCCAAACACATTAAAGACACAGGTTATGTGGACAGTCATTCACTTCCGTCAAGCCCCGGGTGCACTATATCTTGGAGGTTCAGACTTGGTTGTGTTAAATTCTTTTACCCAATATGATCAGATGATTAAGCCTTCTCAGCACTGATAGAAGAGCACCTGGTTCTCAATAGCCTAGCATAGCTGCAGCAGGTTTCTCATACTTAAATGCCTCTAGGTGCTTTTGGAATGAAGCCAAAATATATATATTCTGTTTAGATTTTCTTGTATATTCCTAGAGAGGAATGTTACCCCTTGAAAAGCCAACATTGCCTAGAATGTGTCATTGGGAGTAAAGGGCACCAGGTGCACAAGGGAAACCCAGAATGGGGGTTATTTCATGGTTCCAATAGGTATTTCATTCTTCCTTTTGTTGTTGGAGGCTTCAAAAGAAAAGAGTTGGCATGTCCCCTTCAAACTTTGGGACTGCTATTTTACATTCAGACTGTCTGTTTTTCCTTAGAGCTGACAAAATCTTACAGAAATTTTCAACTCTGGCTTCTAGGTTGATTTGGTAATTTTCAAAAACTAAATTCACTTTCATATAAATCCCAAAACATGTAAATTGATACTGTTAACTTCCTTAAAGACTGCAACTGCCTTGTCAACATAAGGTCAAACATGCAGTCTTCGGAAAATCCCTCCGACGATGGCTGTAAAAAAACGGAGCGAAACAAATATCCTATTTCTGTGAATTATTTGTGAGAAATGTTGATTTGTCGATGCCCAGTAGGAAGAGAACCAGTGCAAACTGCTCTCACTAGCTCCCTTACACAAAATATTGTAAACACACACTCACCCAGCCCTTGGCAAGAACACTTTCCTAAGAGTGGTCTGTTACTTCCAAAGACAGGATGAGGCCTCAGAAAAACCGGAAGCAGGAAAAGGCAAAGTAGAGAATGGAAACCAGTGCAGGATCTGACCTCTGGCAATGGAGCATCAAAGGTGAATTTCTGTTTTCCTTAGAAGCACATTCTCAAGCGGGCAGCAGGCATGGGATTGAAGGTGATGCACGGAGTGTTAGTAGAGTGCACAGCAGATGCTTGGCTGACAGATCTCAAGGAAATCAGCTCAAAATATCCCCACAATTGAATCTGAGACCAAGATCCGAGCTGCCAAATCTGAGCTAGCAGAGGCAGCGGAAAAACTGGGATAGGGCTACAGATGATGCCTCTCGCAGAACTCAGGGATCTAGAGTGCGTTGTGGGTTTTGGTGGGTACTTTCAAGGGAGCAAATAGAACTGTGACCTCATGAAGACAGCAAGAGCACTGGTGCGTGAGGTTGAGTTTCTCGATATGTCCTATGGCCACATCCACTGAATCTGCAGGACCAGGGTCCAATTTGACATTTTGCAAATAGAGCACGTGTGGGGCTCAATCAGAGGTATCATGCATCTGGACTGAGGGTTCCAGTGGGCGTTGGGTTTGAAATCAGTACTAAAATATTTAGGATCTGCTACATTCAAAACCTGGTTTGGGATTACACTCTGGTTTGAGGCAGACGATGAAGAACAGCTCTGTTGTTGCCTTCGTGTACCCATAAATCAAGAATGAGAGAACTAGGAAGAGTGGCCAAAGTCCACAGCATGAGAAGATGAAGCATTTCTTACAGCAATATCACCCAAATGCAGATGCTACATTTTGGACTGCACTGACAGGTTACTGCATCGAGGACAAATAGGTCGGTCTGCAGGTTCATCCCAGCAGGCCCTGAAGTATGACATCCATACATATGCTTCCACTGGTATTTCTGTAGACAGAGAAGCTCTGGGAAGAACTGGTAACATTGGGACATTCCCATGGCAGTAGAAACTACAAGCGACCTCTATGTTGGCAGTTTTGGAGACACATCAAAATGACATACAGTAGAATGTAGAGCTGAAAACGTATAGAAGTTTCATTATCACTAGTGGAACTGCCATGTGCAATTTCAGAATTGTGAGATTAGTGTAATTAAAATGAGGTTCTACTAACTGAAATAGTAAGGTGTGTTCATCACAACAAAGGCAACACCAGGATTTAGAGATATACCAGACAAAACACACAGGAACAGGGCATGGCATCAAGGTCTAGGGAAAATTGTCCTCACAGCAATACCATGGAATTGCACACACCAAAATGTCTAAAGTTTGCACATAACAAAGCCCTATGGGTCTATATTAGATACATGATAGTACCTGACCTGTAGAGTAAAAGAAGTATAGTAAAAGAAACAGGAAATAACATTTTCAGTTCCAAAGAGATTGAAGGCCCAAAAAATAAGCTTTCAAACAACTAGAATGCAAAACGATACCAGAGCAAGCTCTGAAAATGGAGGTGAGGAAATCACTGATGAACCACAGTGCCTCAGAATCACAAAAGGCAGAATACCAGAAAAGGGGAAGAGAAACTCTAAACATGAACCCAATAGTATCTGAAAACTCAATGGATGAGATAAAAACTGGGCTAAAGTCAATCCTAAGGAGACTATTTAATGCATAGGGACTCGTGAATATCTGTGAGGACAGGAGAACATAAATCCCTCCATCAAATAAGACACAGAAAAGCAAGTGCAAACCAACGCTAACATCAATGTTGAATCCGGGGTTAAGACAAAGCATGTAAGAATAGGATATAGGATTCCCAAATGGAAAAGCAAGAGATAAAATAATAAATTCTGAAAAGGAATTTGTAGAAAAATCAGAATGAAACTTCCTGAAAGCCAAGAAAGTATCATCTATACGAATTCAGGATGTACACAGCGTCCAAAAGAGGTGGAATACCAATAGACCGACAAGCAGCTGTAGAATTCAAATAAACAAATTTCATGAGCATCCCATTCATGTAAAATTCACCTCGAGGAAAGAAACTTAGTCACAACAGAACCTCCAGAGGGGCTTCAGCTGATATCTCGGCAGAAAGTTTGCAGCACGGAGAGGAGTGCCAAGACATAGACCATACCCTGAATGAGAAAAAGCTGCAATCTAGGGTAGCCTATGCCAAATGACCGCCGTTTATAACAATGGCAGAGCTAGGGAATTTCACTGACATGCAAACCTTAAAAGAATTCAGCAGTTTGAGACTGATCCTAAAACAAAAATTGAGAATCCTACCCTGAGTAGAAAAGTAGAAAGATGAAATGGAAATAATAAAACCATTATTGCAAATGCAAGAAGAGCCTGAGTTGCAAAGAAGTAAGAAGAAGAAGGCAAGGAGGTCATCAAAATCCTAAAGATGGGAGAGAGTAGCAGGAAATCATAGGTGATTTTAAGCACTATCTTAAGTGAATCAGCTTACATGACAGTCTGTATGAAGCAAAAGGAGAGTTGCATGGCCTAATGTGATTGCAAATATAACAATCAGACAAACAAGGAAACACCAAAAGTTTACAGTTGCCTGACATACATCAAACAACCATGATTTTTCAAGACAAAATACTCAAAGTGATGTCAAGAATCATTCAGCACGCATCGACCTATTATCGCTGTTAGCATATACTCAACACAGTTGTATTCAGAAAACAGACGCGTGCATTACTATTCATAGATACTGATCCAGAAATGCATATCGTGAGCCAACCCAAATGACGGTTTTGAATAAGAGTGTTTCAGAGAACGGGATATAGACTTACAAGTCTTCAAACAGAAAGAATGAATGCCATATACTACGCTTCGTAAGGAAGAAATGGCATAAGACTATAACAAAGACAAGTAGCTTTGCGAAATAGTACTAAGTGCAAAAGAGACAGACAGGAAAGAGCACGTTGGGATTGGTTTCATTTCTCGGAATTTCAGCCCCATGAAAAAAATGGATCCATGTTCTGAGAGTGTGGGTGTTTCAGCAGAAAGCAACAGACGGATATGTAAACTGGGTGAATGGATATGACACAAACATAAGTTTCCTTGAGTGGGTCTCTGTGTACTGTGAACTGTTAGAAAGTTTAAATAGGTGTGAATCCATAAACTGAACATGGACACACTTCCCTCGCTTTGTACTGTGTATACAGATCTGAACAAAAGGAAAGAGGGAAGAGAAAAGGACAATGAGACCCTTCTGGATAGAATCACAATTCCCTTAGGAAACTCTCGTCTAATGCAGCATCACCCCCAACACTGACTTGATGCATCAACCACTGGTGATGGCAGTTACTGGTTGGATTCCAGGTGGACTGATGTTGTGTACCACGAGGCTTGTTGCGGCTGGTGGATCCAAGGTAACTGGGCAGAATTCTGTGGGTGGATCTGTTTGATGGTTGGTCTGCTGACCTATGTGGAGATTGGGTTAGTTCTTTTTTTCGGGAAGCTGACTAAGCTCGAGATACTGCTGCTGCCCAAAGACCTGAGTTCACGGGTCAGTTTCCAGAATCTGAAAGGGCAGACAGTGGAAGATCTGCCTGTCATCAGCTTACTGGTGTGGCTCCGAGGTATTTTCAGACTTGCCCAGTCCTGTTGACGTCGACTTTATTGGAGACACGAAGTGAAGCTGGCAGAAACACTGGCTGCATGGATTGAGGAGATGTGTGAACACATTGATGAAAGCTGTTCTGCTACAGTGGAGAATATCGGCATGGAGACATCTCTAGAGAATACCAGGCTCGAAAGACAGTCATGAGACCTACTGAACCTCGCTGATTCTGGCAGAAACATAAGGAGAGTCAACGTGCCCTTGAGAAAGAAACACGATTCTCAGCTCCAAGAACGGGTCAAAGATTCCTGAAGTCTAAAAGAGAAGAGATGGCAGAGATGATAAAAGCAATCATGTTCTAGGAAGAGGTCGTGAGAATCCACATATCCCAAGGGGCATTTACGAATCATTCAGGCCAAAATGCACCAAGCCCAGGTAAGCCTATTCCCACGTATGTGCCTAGGTAACAATCACATGCTCTTCCCTCCACTCCACTCAGGCATCCATTTCAAAGGATCAGAACCTGAGCTGCAATGAATCCAGTAGGAGAAGAGCAAGCCCCTACTATATTCAGAGTTCCTCCTCCTTCACACTCGGTGAACAACAGTGAATTCCTTAAAGGTCAAATACTCTCGAATGAAATAAATAGGAATTGAATACTTAGCTCACACAAAGAAATGATGACCTTCCCTTAGATTAAGGAAATGCTGGGGTTATGTATTCTTTGGGCTGAAAGGAGTGTGGGAAGTGAGGGGAATCTTTGAATGAACTTGAATATGTATTAGGCCTCAGTTTTTCAAGACAGTACAGGAAAGTATTAGAAGTCAGATAGTGAACTGAACTGTAAATTTCGCCAAACACATTAAAGACACAGGTTATGTGGACAGTCATTCACTTCCGTCAAGCCCCGGGTGCACTATATCTTGGAGGTGCAGACTTGGTTGTGTTAAATTGTTTTACCCAACATGATCGGATGATTAAGCCTTCTCAGAACTGATAGAAGATCACCTGGTTCTCAATAGCCTAGCATAGCTGCAGCAGGTTTCTCATAGTTAAATGCCTCTAGGTGCTTTTGGAATCAAGCCTAAATATATATATTCTGTTTAGATTTTCTTGTATATTGCTAGAGAGGAATGTTACCCCTTGAAAAGCCAACAGTGCCTAGAATGTGTCATTGGGAATATAGGGCACCAGGTGCACAAGGGAAACCCAGAATTGGGGTTATTTCATGGTTCCAATAGGTATTTCATTCTTCCTTTTTTTGTTGGAGGCTTCAAGAGAAAAGTGTTGGCATGTCCCCTTCAAACTTTTGGACTGATATTTTACATTTAGACTGTCAGTTTTTCCTTAGAGCTGACAAAATCTTACAGACATTGTCAAGTCTGGTTCTAGGTTGATTTGGTAATTTTCAAAAACTAAATTCACTTTCATATAAATCCCAAAACATGTAAATTGATACTGTTAACTTTCTTAAAGTCTGCAACTGCCTTGTCAACATAAGGTCAAATTTGGAGTCTTCGGAAATGCCCTCCGACGATGGCTGTAAAATAACGGAGCAAAACAAATATCCAATTTCTGTGAATTATGTGTGAAATGTGTTGATTTGTAGATGCCCAGTAGGAAGAGAACCAGTGCAAAATGTTCTAACTAGCTACTATACCCTAAATATTTTAAACACCCACTTACCCAGCTCTTGGCAAGGACACTTTCCGAAGAGTGGTCTGTTACTTCCAAAGACAGGATGAGGCCTCAGAAAAACCGGAAGCAGGAAAAGGCAAAGTAGAGAATGGAAACCAGTGCAGGATCTGACCTCTGGTAATGGAGCAACAAAGGTGAAACTCTGTTTTATTTGGAAGCACACTCTCAAGATGGCAGCAGGCATGGGATTGAAGGTGATGCGCTGAGTATTAGCAGAGTGCACAGCAGATGCTTGGCTGACAGAACTCAAAGAAATCAGCTCAAAATATCCCCACGATTTAATCTGAGACCAAGATCCGATCTGCCAAATCTGAGCTAGCAGAGGCAGCGGAAAGAGCGGGGTAGGGCTACGGATGATGGCTCTCGCACAACTCAGGGATCTAGAGTGCGTTGTGGGATTTGGTGGGTACTTTCAAGAGAGCAAAGAGAACTGTGACCTCAGTGAGACAGCAACCGCACTGACGCGTGAGGTTGAGTTTATTGATATGTCCTATTGCCACATCCACTGCATCTGCAGGACCAGGGTCCAATTTGACAATTTGCCAATAGAGTACGTGTGGGGCTCAATCAGAGATATCATGCATCTGGACTGAGGGTTCCTGGGGTGTTGGGTTTGAAATCAGTATTAAAAGATTTAGGATCTGCTACATTCATAACCTCGATTGGGATTAAAGTCTGGTTTGTGGCAGAGGAGGCGGAACAGCTCTGTGGTTGCCTTCGTGAACACATAACTCAAGAATGAGAGAATTAGGAAGAGTGGTCAAAGTCCACAGCATGAGAAGATTAAGCATTTTTACAGCATTATCACCCAAATGCAGATGCTACATTTTGGACGGCACTGACAGGGTACTGCACCGAGGAGACATAGGTCGGTCTGCGGGATCATCCCAGCAGGCCCTGAAGTATGACATCCATACATGTGCTTCCACTGGTGTTTCTGTAGACAGAGAAGCTCTGAGAAGAACTGGTAACATTGGGATATTCCCATGGCAGTAGAAAGTACAAGCGCACTCTACGTTGGCTGTTTTGCAGACACTTCAAAATGACATACAGAAGAATGCAAAGCTGAAAACCTATAGAAGCTTCATTTCCACTAGAGGAAGTGCACTGTGCACTTTCAGAACTGTGAGATTAGTGTAATATAAATGAGGATCTATTAACTGAAGCAGTATGGTGTGTTCATCACATCAAAGGCAACACCAAGATTTAGAGATATACCAGACAACATACACAGGAACAGGGCATGGCATCAAGGTCTAGGGAAAATTGTCCTCACAGAAATACCATGGAATTGTGTACACCAAGAGTCTAAAATTTGCACTTAACGAAGCCCTATTAATCTATATTTAATACATGATTGTACCTGACCTGTAGAGTAAAAGAAGTATAGTAAAAGAAACAGGAAGTACCATTTTCAGTTCCAAAGAGATTGAAGGCCCAAAAAATAAGCTTTCAAACAACTAGACGGCAAAACGATACCAGAGCAAGCTCTGAAATTGGAGGTGAGGAAAACACTGATGAACCACAGTGTCTCAGAATCACAAAAGGCAGAATACCAGAGAAGGGGAAGAGAAACTCTAAACATGAACCCAATAGTACCTGAATACTCAATGGATGAGATAAAAACTGGGCTAAAGTCAATCCTAAGCAGACTACATAATGCAGAGGGACTCGTGAATGACAGTGAGGACAGGGGTACAGATATCCCTCGATCAAAAGAAGACACAGAAAAGCAAGTGCAAACCAACGCTAACATCACTGTTGAATCCTGGGTGAAGACAAGGCAGGTAAGATTAGGAATCATAGGATTCCCAAATGGAAAAGCAAGAGGTAAAATTATAAATTCTGAAAAGGAATTTGTAGAAAAATCAGAATGAAACTTGCTGAAAGCCAAGAAAGTATCATCTATACGAATTCAGGAAGTACACAGCATCCAAAAGTGGTGGAATACCAATAGACCAACAAGCAGCTGTAGAATTCAAATAAATTTCATGATGTAAAATGCACCTCGAGGAAAGCAACATAGTCACAACCAAACCTCCAGAGAGCTTACAACTGATATCTCGGCAGAAATTTTGCAGCACGGGGTAGAGTTCCAAGACATAGATAATATCCTGAATGAGAAAAAGCTGCAATCTAGGGTAGCCTATGCCAAATGACCACCGTTTATAACGACGGCAGATCTAGGGAATTTCACTGACCGGCAAACCTTAAAAGAATTCAGCAGTTTGATACTGATTCTAAAACAATAATTGAGAATCCTACCCTGAGTATGAAAGTAGCAAGATGAAATGGAAATAACAAAACCATTATTGTAAATGAAAGAAGAGCCTGAATTGCAAAGAAGTAAGATGAAGAAGGCAAGGAGGACATCAAAATCCTACAGATGGGAGAGGGTAGCAGGAAATCATAGTTGATTTTAAGCACTATCTTAAGTGAATCAGCTTACATGACTGTCTGACACAAAACGAGAGATGCATGGCCTAATGTGTTTGCAAAAGAAACAATCAGACAAACAAACAAAAACCAAAAGGTTACAGTTGGCTGACATATACCAAACAACCATGATTATTCAAGACAAAATACTCAAAATGATGTCAAGGATCATTCAGCACGCATCGACCTAGTATCGCTGTTACCATGTACTCAACAATCTTGTATTCCGAAAACAGACGCGTGCATTACTATTCATAGATACTGTTCCAGATGTGCATATCGTGAGCCAACCCAAATGACGGTTTTGAATAAGAGTGGGTCATAGAAAGTGATATAGTCTTAGAAGTCTTCCAACAGGATGAATGAATGACTAATTCTATACTACGTAGAGAAGAAATGGCATAAGCCTATAACAAAGAAAAGTAGCTCTGCAAAACTGGTCTAAGAGCAAAAGAGACAGACCGGAAAGTGCACGTTGGGATTGGTTTAATTTCTAGGAATTTCAGCCCCCATGAAAAAAATGGATCCATGTTCTGAAAGTGTGGGTGTTTCAGCAGAAAACAACAGACGGTTATGTAATCTGGGTGAATGGATATTACACAAATATGAGTTTCCTTGAGTGGGTCTCCGTGTACTGTGAAATGTTAGAAAGTTTAAATAGGTGTGAATCCATAAACTGATCATGGACAGTATTCCCTCCGTTTGTAATGTGTTTACAGATCTTAACAAAAGGAAAGAGCGAAGAGAAAATTACAATGGGACCCTTCTGGATAGAATCACAATTCCCTTAGGAAACTCTCGTCTAATGTAGCATCACCCCCAACACTGACTTAATGCATCCACCACAGGAGATGGCAGTTACCGGTTGGAATCTAGGTGGAATGTTGGTGTGTACCACGAGGCTTGTTGCGGCTGGTGGATCCAAGGTAACTGGGCAGAATTCTGTGGGTGGATCTGTTTGATGGTGGGTCTGCTGCCCTATGTGGAGATTGGCTTAGGTCTTTTTTTCGGGAAGCTAAGTAAGTTCGAGATACTGCTGCTGCCCAAAGACCTGAGTTCACGGGTCAGTTTCCAGAATCTGAAAGGGCAGACAGTGGAAGATCTGCCTATCATCAGCTTACTGGTGATGCTCCGAGGTATTTTCAGACTTGCCCAGTCCTGTTGACGTCGACTTTATGGGAGACACGAAGAGAAGATGGCAGAAACACTGGCTGCATGGATAGAGGAGATGTGCGAACACATTGATGAAAATTGTTCTGCTACAGTGGAGAATATCGGCATGGAGACATCTCTAGAGAATACCAGGCTCGAAAGACAGTCATGAGACCTACTGAACCTCGCTGAATCTGGCACAAACATAAGGAGAGTCAACGTGCCCTTGAGAAAGAAACTCGATTCTCAGCTCCAAGAACGGGTCAAAGATTCCTGAAGTCTAAAAGAGAAGAGAAGGCAGAGATGATAATATCACTCATGTTCTAGGAAGAATTCGTGAGAATCCACATATCCCAAGGGGCATTTACGAATCATTCAGAACGAAATGCACCAAGCCCAGGTTAGCCTATTCCCACGCTTGTTCCTAGCTATCAATCACATGCTCTTCCCTCCACTCCACTCAGGCATCCATTTCAAAGGATCAGAACCTCAGCTGCAATGAATCCAGTAGGAGGAGAGCAAGCCCCTACTATATTCAGAGTTCCTCCTCCTTCACACTCTGTGAACAACTGTCAAATCCTTAAAGGTCAAATACTCTCGACTGAAATAGATAGGAATTGAATACTTAGCTCACACAAAGAAATGATAACCTCCCCTTAGATTAAGGAAATTCTGGGTTATGTACAATTTGGGCTGAAAGGAGTGTGGGAAGTGAGGGGAATTTTTGACTGAACTTGAATATGTATTAGGCCTCAGTTTTTCAAGAAAGTACAGAAAAATATTAGAAGTCAGATAGTGAACTGAACTGTAAAATTCGCCAAACACATTAAAGACACAGGTTATGTGGACAGTCATTCACTTCCTTCAAGCCCCGGGTGCACTATATCTTGGAGGTGCAGACTTGGTTGTGTTAAATTGTTGTAACCAACATGATCGGATCATTATGCCTTCTCAGTACTGATAGATGAGCACCTGGTTCTCAATAGCCTAGCATAGCTGCAGCAGGTTTCTCATAGTTAAATGACTCTAGGTGCTTTTGGAATCAAGCCTAAATGCATATATTCTGTTTAGATTTTCTTGTGTATTCCTAGAGAGGAATGTTACCCCTTGAAATGCCAACAGTGCCTAGTATGTGTCATTGGGAGTAAAGGGCACCAGGTGCACAAGGGAAACCCTGAATGGGGGTTATTTCATGGTTCCAATAGGTATTTCATTCTTCCTTTTTTTGTTGGAGGCTTCAAGAGAAAAGTGTTGGCATGTCCCCTTCAAACTTTTGGACTGATATTTTACATTGAGTCTGTCTGTATTTCCTTAGAGCTGACAATATCTTACAGACATTTCCAAGTCTGGCTTCTAGGTCGATTTGGTAATATTCAAAAACTAAATTCACTTTCATATAAATCCCAAAACACGTAAATTAATACTGTTAACTTTCTTAAAGACTGCAAATGCCTTGTCAACATAAGGTCAAACCTGGACCCTTCGGAAAATCCCTCCGACGATGTCTGTAAAAAAACGGAGCGAAACAAATATCCAATTTCTGTGAATTATTTGTTAAAAGTGTTGATTTGTCGATGCCCAGTAGGAAGAGAACCAGTGCAAACTGCTCTCAGTAGCTACCATACACAAAACATTGTAAACACACACTCACCCAGCCCTTGGCAAGGACACTTTCCGAAGAGTGGTCTGTTACTTCCAAAGACAGGATGAGGCCTCAGAAAAACCGGAAGCAGGAAAAGGCAAAGTAGAGAATGGAAACCAGTGCAGGATCTGACCCCTGGAAATGGAGCAACAAAGGTGAAACTCTGTTTTACTTGGAAGCACACTCTCAAGCTGGCAGCAGGCAGGGGATTGAAAGTGATGCGCTGAGTAGTAGCACAGTGCACAGCAGATGCTTGGCTGACAGAACTCAAAGAAATCAGCTCAAAATATCCCCACGATTGATTCAGAGACCAAGATCCGATTGCCAAATCTGAGATAGCAGAGGCAGTGGAAAAAGCGGGGTAGGGCTACGGATGATGGCTCTCGCACAACTCAGGTATCTAGAGTGCGTTGTGGGTTTTGGTGGGTACTTTCAAGAGAGCAAAGAGGACTGTGACCTCAGTGAGACAGCAACCGCACTGGCGCGTGAGGTTGAGTTTATCGATATGTCCTATGGCCACATCCTCTGCATCTGCAGGATCAGGGTCCAATTTGAAATTTTGCCAATACAGAACATGTGGGACTCAATAAGAGGTATCATGCATATGGACTGAGGGTTCCAGGGGGCGTTGGGTTTGAAATCAGTATTAAAAGATTTAGGATCTTCTACATTCATAACCTGGATTGGGATTACAGTCTGGTTTGTGGCCGAGGATGCGAAACAGCTCTGTGGTTGCCTTCGTGAACCCATAACTCAAGAATGAGAGAATTAGGAAGAGTGGTCAAAGTCCACAGCATGAGAAGATGAAGCATTTTTACAGCATTATCACCCAAATGCAGATGCTACATTTTGGACGGCACTGACAGGGAACTGCACAGAGGACACATAGGTCTGTCTGCGGGATAAACCCAGCAGGCCCTGAATTATGACATCCATACATATGCTTCCACAGGTGTTTCTGTAGACAGAGAAGTTCTGGGAAGGACTGGTAACATTGGGACATTCCGTGGCAGTAGAAAGTACAAGCGCACTCTACGTTGGCTGTTTTGCAGACACTTCAAAATGACATACAGAAGAATGCAAAGCTGAAAACCTATAGAAGCTTCATTTCCACTAGAGGAAGTGCCCTGTGCACTTTCAGAATTGTGAGATTAGTGTAATAAAAATGAGGTTCTTTTAACTGAAGCACTATGGTGTGTTCATCACAACAAAGCAACACCAGGATTTAGAGATATACCAGACAACACACACAGGAACAGGGCATGGCATCAAGGTCTAGGGAGAATTATCCTCACAGAAATACCATGGAATTGTGTACACTAAAGAGTCTAAAGTTTGCACTTAACCAATCCCTATAAGTCTATATTAAATACAAGATATTACCTGACCTGTAGAGTAAAAGAAGTATAGTAAAAGAAACAGGAAGTACCATTTTCAGTTCCAAAGAGATTGAAGGCCCAAAAAATAAGCTTTCAGACAACTAGACGGCAAAACGATACCAGAGCAAGCTCTGAAAATGGATGTGAGGAAAACACTGATGATCCACAGTGCCTCAGAATTACAAAAGGCAGAATACCAGAAAAGGGGAAGAGAAACTCTAAACATGAACGCAATAGTATTTGAAAACTAAATGTATGAGATAAAAACTGGGCTAAAGTCAATCATAAGCAGACTATATAATGCAGAGTGACTCGTGAACGACTGTGAGGACAAGGGAACAGAAATCCCTCGATCAGAAAAAGACACAGAAAAGCAAGTGCAAACCAACGCTAACATCACTTTTGAATCCTGGGTGAAGAAAAGGCAGGTAAGAATAGGACTCATATAAATCCCAAATGGAAAAGCAAGAGATAAAATAATAAATTCTGAAAAGGAATTAGTAGAAAAATCAGAATGAAACTTGCTGAAAGCCAAGAAATTATCATCTATACGAATTCAGGAAGTACACAGCGTCCAAAAGAAGTGGAATACCAATAGACCAACAAGCAGCTGTAGAATTCAAATAAACAAATTTCATGATCATCCCAGGGATGTAAAATGCACATCGAGGAAAGCAGCTTAGTCACAACAGAACCTTCAGAGGGGTTTCAGCTGATATATCGGCAGAAATTTTGCAGAACGGGCAGGTGTGCCAGGACATAGACCATACCCTGAATGAGAAAAAGCTGCAATATTGGGTAGCCTATGCCAAATGACCGCCGTTTATAACAACGGCAGATCTAGGGAATTTCACTGACAGGCAAACCTTAAAAGAATTCAGCAGTTTGAGACTGATCCTAAAACAAAAATTGAGAATCCTACCCTGAGTAGAAAAGTAGCAAGATGAAATGGAAATAAAAAAACCTTAATTGCAAATGAAAGAAGAGCCTGAGTTGCAAAGAAGTAAGAAGAAGAAGGCAAGGAGGACATCAAAATCCTAAAGATGGTAGAGGGTAGCAGGAAATCATAGGTGAATTTAAACTCTATCTTAAGTGAATCAGCTTACATGACTGTCTGACGCATAACGAGAGATGCATGGCCTAATGTGTTTGCAAAACAAACAATCAGACAAACAAACAAACACCAAAAGGATACAGTTGTCTGACATATACCAAACAACCATGATTATTCAAGACAAAATTCTCAAAGTGATGTCAAGCATCATTCAGCACGCATCAAAATATTTTCGCTGTTACCATGTTCTCAACACACTTGTATTCAGAAAACAGACGCGTGCATTACTATTCATAGATACTGATCCATAAGTGCATATCGTGAGCCAACCCAAAGTACTCTTTTGAATAAGAGTGGGTCATAGAAAGTTATATAGCCTTACAAGTCTTCCAACAGGATGAATGAATGCCTAATTCTACCCTACGTAGAGAAGAAAGAGCATAAGCCTATAACAAAGACAATTAGCTCTGGAAAAGTTAACTAAGTGCAAAAGTGACAGACAGGAAAGTGCACGTTGGGATTGGTTTCATTTCTAGGATTTTCAGCCCCCATGAAAAAAATGGATCCATGTTCTGAAAGTGTGGGTGTTTCAGCAGAAAACAACAGACGGATATGTAATCTGGGTGAATGGATATTACACAAACATGAGTTTCCTTGAGTGGGTCTCCGTGTACTGTGAACTGTTAGAAAGTTTAAATAGGTGTGAATCCATAAACTGATCATGGACACTATTCCCTCCATTTGTACTGTGTATACAGACCTGAAGAAAAGGAAAGAGGGAAGAGGAAAGTACCATGGGACCCTTCTGGATAGAATCACATTTCCCTTAGGAAACTCTCGTCTCATGCAGCATTACCCCCAACATTGACTTGATGCATCAACCACTGAAGATGGCAGTTACCGGTTGGATTCCAGGTGGAATGTTGGTGTGTACCACGAGGCTTGTTGTGGCTGGTGGATCCAAGGTAACTGGGCAGAATTCTGTGGGTGGATCAGTTTGATGGTGGGTCTGCTGCCCTATGTGGAAATTGGCTTAGGTCTCTTTTTCGTGAAGCTGTGTAAGTTCAAGATACTGCTGCTGCACAAAGACCTGAGTTCACGGGTCATTTTCCAGAATCTGAAAGGGCAGAAAGTGGAAGATCTGCCTGTCATCAGCTTACTGGTGAGGCTCCGAGGTATTTTCAGACTTGCCCAGTCCTGTTGACGTCGACTTTATGGGAGACATGAATAGAAGCTGGTAGAAAAACTGGCTGCATGTATTTAAGAGATGTGCGAACACATTGATAAAAGTTGTTCTGCTACAGTGGAGAATATCGGCATGGAGACATCTCTAGAGCATTCCTGGCTCGAAAGACAGTCATGAGACCTACTGAACCTCGCTGATACTGGCAGAAACATAAGGAGAGTCAACGTGCCCTTGAGAAAGTAACTCGATTCTCAGCTCCAAGAACGGGTCCAAGATTCCTCACGTCTAAAAGAGAAGAGATGGCAGAGATGATTAAAGCGCTCATTATCTTGGAAGAGATCGTGAGAATCCACACATCCCAAGGGGCATTTACGAATCATTCAGACCAAAATGCACCAAGCCCAGGTAAGCCTATTCCCACATATGTGCCTAGCTATCAATCACATGCTCTTCCCTCCACTCCACTCAGGCATCCATTTCAAAGGATCAGAACCTGAGCTGCAATGAGTCCATTAGGAGGAGAGCAAGCCCCTTCTAGAATCTGAGTTCCTCCTCCTTCACCTTCGGTGAACAGTGAACTCCTAAAAAGTCAAATACTCTCGAATAAAATAGATAGGAATTCAATACTTAGATCACACAAAGAAATGATGACCTTCCCCTAGATTCAGGAAATGCTGGGGTTATGTATTCTTTGGGCTGAAAGGAGTGTGGGAAGTGAAGGGAATATTCGAATGAACTTGTATATGTATTAGTCCTCAGTTTTTCAAGACAATATAGGAAAATATTACAAATCAGATAGTGAACTCAACAGTAAAACTCACCAAACACGTTAAAGACACTGGTTATGTGGACAGTCATTCACTTCAGTCAAGCCCCGGTGCAATATATCTTGGAGGTGCAGACTTGGTTGTGTTAAATTGCTTTCCCCAACATGATCGGATGATTAAGCCTTCTTAGCACTGATAGAAGAGCACCTGGTTCTCAATAGCCTAGCATAGCTGCAGCAGGTTTCTCATAGTTAAATTCCTCTAGGTGCTTTTGGAATCAAGCCAAAATATATATATTCTGTTTAGATTTTCTTGTATATTCCTAGAGAGGAATGTTACCCCTTGAAATGCCAACATTGCCTAGTATGTGTCATTGGGAGTAAAGGGCACCAGGTGCACAAGGGAAACCCAGAATGGGGGTTATTTCATGGTTCCAATAGTTATTTCATTCTTCCTTTTGTTGTTGGAGGCTTCAAGAGAAAAGAGTTGCCATGTCCCCTTCAAATATTGGACTGCTATATTACATTGAGACTCTCTGTTTTTCTTTAGAGCTGACAAAATCTTACAGAAATTTTCAAGTCTGGATTCTAGGTTGATTTGGTAATTTTCAAAAACTAAATTCACTTTCATATAAATCCCAAAACATGTAAATTGATACTGTTAACTTTCTTAAAGCCTGCAACTGCCTTGTCAACATAAGGTCAAAAATGGACTCTTCGGAAAAACCCTCCAACGATGGCTGTAAAAAAACGGAGCAACACAAATATCCAATTTCTGTGAATTATTTGTGAAAAGTGTTGATTTGTCGATGCCCAGTAGGAAGAGAACCAGTGCAAACTGCTCTCTCTAGCTACCATACACAAAACATTGTAAACACACACTCACCCAGCCCTTGGCAAGGACACTTTCCGAAGAGTGGTCTGTTACTTCCAAAGACAGGATGAGGCCTCAGAAAAACCGGAAGCAGGAAAAGGCAAAGTAGAGAATGGAAACCAGTGCAGGATCTGACCTCTGGTAATGGAGAAACAAAGGTGAAACTCTGTTTTACTTGGAAGCCCACTCTCAAGCTGGCAGTAGGCATGGGATTGAAGGTGATGCGCTGAGTATTAGCAGAATGCACAGCAGATGCTTGGCTGACAGAACTCAAAGAAATCAGCTCAAAATATCCCCACAATTGAATCTGAGACCAAGATCCGAGCTGCCAATTCTGAGCTAGCAGAGGCAGCGGAAAAAGCGGGGTAAGGCTACGGATGATGGCTCTCGCACAACTCAGGGATCTAGAGTGCGTTGTGGGTTTTGGTGGGTACTTTCAAGAGAGCAAAGAGAACTGTGACCTCAGTGAGACAGCAACCGCACTGGCGCGTGAGGTTGAGATTATCGATATGTCCTATGGCCACATCCACTACATCTGCAGGACCAGGGTCCAATTTGACATTTTGCAAATAGAGCACGTGTGGGGCTCAATCAGAGGTATCATGCATCTGGACTGAGGGTTCCAGGTGGTGTTCAGTTTGAAATCAGTATTAAAAGATTTAGGATCTGCTACATTCATAACCTGGGTTGGGATTACAACCTGTTTTGTGGCAGAGGATGCGGCACAGCTCTGTGGTTGCCTTCGTGAACCCATAACTCAAGAATGAGAGAATTAAGAAGAGAGGTCAAAGTCCACAGCATGAGAAGATGAAGCATTTTTACAGCATTATCACCCAAATGCAGATGCTACATTTTGGACGGCATTGACAGGGTACTGAACCGAGGACACATAGGTCTGTCTGCGGGATAATCCAAGCAGGCCCTGAAGTATGACATCCATACTTATGCTTCCACTGGTGTTTCTGTAGACAGAGAAGCTCTGGGAAGAACTGATAACATTGGGACATTCCCGTGGCAGTAGAACGTACAAGCGCACTCTACGTTGGCTGTTTTGCAGACACTTCAAAATGACATACAGAAGAATGCAGAGCTGAAAACCTATAGAAGCTTCATTTCCACTAGGGGAAGTGCCCTGTGCACTTTCAGAATTGTGAGATTAATGTAATAAAAATGAGGTTCTAATAACTGAAGCTGTATGGTGTGTTCATCACAACAAAGGCAACACCAGGATTTAGAGATATACCAGACAACACACACAGGAAGAGGGAATGGCATCAAGATCTAGGGAAAATTATCCTCACAGAAATACCATGGAATTGTGTACACCAAAGAGTCTAAAGTTTGCACTTAACCAAGCCTTATAAGTCTATAATAAATACCTGATTGTACTTGACCAAGATAGTAAAAGAAATATAGTAAAAGGAACAGGAAATACCATTTTCAGTTCCAAAGAGATTGAAGGCCCAAAAAATAAGCTTTCAAACAGCTAGAAGGCAAAACGACAACAGAGCAAGCTCTGAAAATGGAGGTGAAGAAAACACTGATGAAACACAGTGCCTCAGAATTACAAAAGGCAGAATACCAGAAAAGGGGAAGAGAAACTGTAAACATGAAACCAATAGTAACTGAAAACCCAATGGATGAGATAAAAACTGGGCTAAAGTCAATCCTAAGCAGACTACATAATGCAGAGGGACTCGTGAATGACTGTGAGGACAGGGGAACAGAAATCCCTCGATCAGAAGAAGACACAGAAAAGCAAGTGCAAACCAACGCTAACATCACTGTTGAATCCTGGGTGAAGACAAGGCAGGTAAGAATAAGACTCATAGGATTCCCAAATGGAAAAGCATGTGATAAAATAATAAATTCTGAAAAGGATTTTGTAGAAAAATCAGAATGAAACTTGCTGAAAGCCAAGAAACTATCATCTATACGAATTCAGGATGTACACAGTGTCCAAAAGAGGTGGAATACCAATAGACAAACAATCAGCTGTAGAATTCAAATAAACAAATTTCGTGATCATCCCAGTGATGTAAAATGCACCTCGAGGAAAGCAACTTAGTCACAACAGAACCTCCAGAGTGGTTTCAGCTGATACCTCGGGAGAAATTTTGCAGCACGGGGAGGAGTGCCAGGACATAGACCATACCCTGAATGAGAAACAGCTGCAGTCTAGGGTAGCCTATGCCAAATGACCGCCGTTTATAACAACGGCAGATCTAGGGAATTTCACTGACAGGCAAACCTTAAAAGAATTCAGCAGTTTGAGACTGATCCTAAAACAAAAATTGAGAATCCTACCCTAAGTAGAAAAGTAGCAAGATGAAATGGAAATAAAAAAACCATTATTGCAAATGCAAGAAGAGCCTGAGTTGCAAAGAAGTAAGAAGAAGAAGGCAAGGAGGACATCAAAAACCTAAAGATGGTAGAGGGTAGCAGGAAATCATAGGTGATTTTAAGCACTATCTTAAGTGAATCAGCTTACATGACTGTCTGAAGCAAAAGGAGAGATGCATGGCCTAATGTGTTTGCGAAACAAACAATCAGACAAACAAACAAACACCAAATGGTTACAGTTGGCTGACATATACCAAACAACCATGATTATTCAAGACAAAATACTGAAAATGATGTCAAGGATCCTTCAGCACGCATCGAACTATTTTCGTTTTTAGCATGTAATCAACACACTTGTATTCCAAAAACAGACGCGTGCATTACTATTCATAGATACTGATCCAGAAGTGCATATCTTGAGCCAACCCAAATGACGGTTTTGAATAAGAGTGGGTCAGAGAACGGGATATAGACTTACAAGTCTTCCAACAGGATGAACGAATGCCTTATTCTACCCTACGAAGAGAAGAAAAGGCATAAGCCTATAACAAAGACAAGTAGCTCTGCAAAACTGATCTAAGAGCAAAAGAGACAGATAGGAAAGTGCACGTAGGGATTGGTTTCATTTCTAGGAATTTCAGCCCCCATGAAACAAATGGATCCATGTTCTGAGAGTGTGGGTGTTTCAGCAGAAAGCAGCAGACGGATATGTAATCTGGGTGGATGGATATTACACAAACATGATTTTCCTTGAGTGGGTCTCCGTGTACTGTGAACTGTTAGAAAGTATAATAGGTGTGAATCCATAAACTGATCATGGACACACTTCCCTCCGTTTGTACTGTGTACACAGATCTGAAGAAAAGGAAAGAGGGAAGAGGAAAGTACCATGGGACCCTTCTGGATAGAATCACATTTCCCTTAGGAAACTCTCGTCTAATGCAGCATCACCCCCAACACGGACTTGATGCATCAACCACTGGGGATGGCAATTACCGGTTGAATTCCAGGTGGAATAATGGTGTGTATCACGAGGCGTGTTGTGGCTGGTGGATCCAAGGTAAATATGCAGAATCCTGTGGGTGGATCAGTTTGATGGTGTGTCTGCTGCCCTATGTGGAGATTGGCTTAGGTCTTTTGTACGGGAAGCTGTTTAAGTTCGAGATACTGCTGCTGCCCAGAGACCTGAGTTCACGGGTCAGTTTCCAGAATCTGAAAGGGCAGACAGTGGAAGATCTGCCTGTCATCAGCTTAATGGTGAGGCTCCGAGGTATTTTCAGACTTGCCCAGTCCTGTTGACGTCGACTTTATGGTAGACACGAAGAGAAGCTTGCAGAAAAACTGGCTGCATGGATTGAGGAGATGTGAGAATACATTGATGAAAGTTGTTCTGCTACAGTGGAGAATATCTGCATGGAGACATTTCTAGAGCATACCAGGCTCGAAAGACAGTCATGAGACCTACTGAACCTCGCTGATACTGGCAGAAACATACGGAGAGTCAACGTGCCCTTGAGAAAGTTACTCGATTATCTGCTCCAAGAACGAGTCCAAGATTCCTGACGTCTAAAAGAGAAGAGATGGCAGAGATGATAAAAGCGCTCATTTTCTTGGAAGAGGTCGTGAGAATCCACACATCCCAAGGGGCATTTACGAATCATTCAGACCAAAATGCACCAAGCCCAGGTAAGCCTATTCCCACATATGTGCCTAGCTATCAATCACATGCTCTTCCCTCCACTCCACTCAGGCATCCATTTCAATGGATCAGAACCTGAGCTGCAATGAATCCAGTAGGAGTAGAGCAAGCCCCTACTAGAATCAGAGTACCACCTGCTTCACACTCGGTGAACAACTGTGAACTCCTTAAAGTTCAAATACTCTCGAGTGAAATAGATAGGAATTGAATAATTAGCTCACACAAAGAAATGATGACCTTCCCTTAGATTAAGGAAATGCTGGGGTTATCTATACTTTGGGCTGAAAAGAGTGTGGGAAGTGAGGGGAATCTTTGAATGAACTTGAATATGTATTAGGCCTCAGTTTTTCAAGACAGTACAGGAAAATATTAGAAGTCAGATAGTGAACTGAACTGTAAAATCGCCAAACACATTAAAGACACATGTTATGTGGACAGTCATTCACTTCCGTCAAGCCCCGGGTGCACGATATCTTGGAGGTGCAGACTTGGTTGTGTTAAATTTCTTTGCCCAACATGATCGGATGATTAAGATTTCTCAGCACTGATAGAATAGCACCTGGTCCTTAATAGCCTAGCATAGCTGCAGCAGGCTTCTCATAGTTAAATGCCTCTAGGTGCTTTTGAAATCAACCTTAAATATATATATTCTGTTTAGATTTTCTTGTATATTCCTAGAGAGGAATGTTACCCCTTGAAATGCCAACATTGCTTAGTATGTGTCATTGGGATTAAAGGGCACCAGGTGCACAAGTGAAACAGAGGATGGGGGTTATTTCATGGTTCCAATAGTTATTTCATTGTTTCCTGTGTTGTTGGAGGCTTCAAGAGAAAAGAGTTGGCATGTCCCCTTCAAAGTTTTGGGCTGTTATTTTACTTTGAGAATGTCTGTTTATCCCTTATATCTGACAAAATCTTACAGAAACTGTCGTGTGGCTTCTAGGTTGATTTGGTAATTTTCAAAATCTAACTTCACCTTCATATAAATCCCAAAACATGTTAATAGATACTGTTAACTTTCTGAAAGGCTGCACCTGCCTTATCAACATAAGGTCAAAGCTGGAGTCTTCAGAAAATCCCACCGACGATGGCTGTAAAGAAATCGGAGCGAATCAAATATCCTATTTCTGTGAATTATTTGTGAAAAGTGTTGATTTGTCGATGCCCAGTAGGAAGAGAACCAGTGCAAACTGCTCTCACTACCTACCATACACAAAACATTGTAAACACACACTCACCCAGCCCTTGGCACAGGACACTTGCCTAAGAGTGTTCTGTTACTTCCAAAGACAGGATGAGGCCTCAGAAAAACCGGAAGCAGGAAAAGGCAAAGTAGAGAATGGAAACCAGTGCAGGATCTGACCTCTGGTATTGGAGCATCAAAGGTGAAACTCTGTTTTCCTTGGAAGCACACTCTCAAGCGGGCAGCAGGCATGGGATTGAATGTGATGCACTGAGTGTTAGAAGAGTGCACAGCAGATGCTTGGCTGACAGAACTCGAAGAAATAAGCTCAAAATATCCCCAAAATTGAATCTGAGACCAAGATCCGAGCTGCCAAATCTGACCTAGCAGAGGCAGTAGAAATAGAGGGATAGGGATATGGATGATGGCTCTCGCAGAACTCAGGGATCTAGAGTGCGTTGTGGGTTTTGGTGGGTACTTTCAAGAGAGCAAAGAGAACTGTGACCTCAGTGAGACAGCAACCGCACTGGCGCATGAGGTTGAGTTTTTTGATATGTCATATGGCCACATCCACTGCATCTGCAGGACCAGCGTCCAATTTGACATTTTGCCAATAGAGCACGTGTGGAGCTCAATCAGAGTTATCATGCATCTGGACAGAGGGTTCCAGGGGGCGTTGGGTTTGAAATCAGTATTAAAAGATTTAGGATCTGCTACATTCATAACCTGGATTTGGATTACAGTCTGGTTTGAGGCAGACGATGAGGAACAGCTCTGTGGTTGCCTTCATGAACACATTACTCAAGGATTGGGGAAATAGGAAGAGTGGTCAAAGTCCACAGCATGAGAAGATGAAGCATTTCTTACAGCATTATCACCCAAATGCAGATGCTACATTTTGGACGGCACTGACAGGGTACTGCACCGAGGACACATAGGCTGGTCTGCGGGATCAGCCCAGCAGGCCCTGATGTGTGACATCCATACATATGCTTCCACTGGTGTTTCTGTAGACAGAGAAGCTCTGGGAAGAACTGGTAACATTGGGACATTCCCATGGCAGTAGAAAGTACAAGCGCACTCTATGTTGGCTGTTTTGGAGACACTTCAAAATGACATACAGAAGAATGCAGAGCTGAAAACCTATAGAAGCTTCATTTCCACTAGAGGAAGTGCCCTGTGCCCTTTCAGAATTGTGAGATTAGTGTAATAAAAATGAAGTTCTACTAACTGAAACAGTATGGTGTGTTCATCACAACAAATGCATCACCATCAATAAGAGATATACAAGAAAACACACACAGGAACAGGGCATGGCCTCAATGTCTAGGGAAATTTGTCCTCACAGAAATATTATGGAATTGCATACACCAAAGAGTCTAAATTTTTCACTTAACCAATCCTTATAAGTCTATATTAAATACCTGATTGTAGTTGACCAAGATAGTAAAAGAAATATAGTAAAAGAAACAGGAAGTACCATTTCAGTTCCAAAGAGATTGAAGGCCCAAACAATAATCTTTCAAGCAACTAGATGCAAAACTCTACCAGAGCAAGCTTTGAAAACGGAGGTGAGAAAAACACTGTAGTACAACAGATTCTCAGAATCACAAAAGTCAGAATACCAGAAAAGGGGAAGGGAAACTCTAGAGAAGAACCAAATAATATCAGAAAACTCAATGGATGAGATAATAACTGGGCTAAAGTCAGTCCTAAGCAGACTAGATAATGCAGAGGGACTCGTGAATGACTGTGAAGACAGGGGAACAGAAATCCCTCGATCAGATAAAGACATAGAAAAGCAAGTGCAAACCAACGCAAACATCACTGTTGAATCCTGGTGTAAGACAAAGCATGAAAGAATAGGATTCATAAGAGTCCCAAAATGAAAAGCAAGAGATAAAATAAAAAATTCTGAAAAGGTGTTTGTAGAAGAATCACAATGAAACATGCTGAAAGCCAAGAAAGGATCATCTATATGAATTCAGGAAGTACACAGCATCCAAAGGAGGTGAAATCCCAATACACCAACAAGCAGCTGTAGAATTCAAATAAACAAAGTTCATGATCATCCCAGTGATCTAAAATGCACCTCGAGGAAAGCAACTTAGTCACAATAGAACCTCCAGTGGGGTTTCAGCTCATATCTCGGCAGAAATTTTGCTGGACAGGGAGGAGTGCCAGGACATAGGCCATACCTTCAATGAGAAAAAGCTGCAATCTATGGTAACCAATGACAAATGACCGCCGTTTCTAAGAACGGCAGAGCTAGGGAATTTCACTGACCAGCAAATCTTAAAAGAATTCAGCAGTTTGAAACTGATCCTAAAACACAAGTTGAGAATCCTTCCCTTAGTAGAAATGTAGCAAGATGAAATGGCAATAAGAAAACCACTATTGGAAATGCAAGAAGAGCATGAGTTGCAAAGAAGAAACAAGAAGAAGGCAAGGAGGACATCAAAATCCTAAAGATGGGAGAGGGTAGCAGGAAATCATAGTTGATTTTAAGCACTATCTTAAGTGAATCAGCTTATATTATTGTCTGTCTGAAGCAAAAGGAGAGATGCATGGCCTAATGTGTTTGCAAAACAAACAATCAAACAAACAAACACCAAAAGGTTACAGTTGGCTGACATATACCAAAGAACCATGATTATTCGATACAAAATACTCAAAGTGATGTCAAGGATCATTCAGCACGCATCGACCCAGTATGGCGGCTAGCATGTACTCAACACACTTGTATTCGGAAAACAGATGCGTGCATTCATATTCATAAATATTGATTCAAAAGTGCATATCGTGACCCAAACCAAATGACGGTTTTGAATATGATTGGTTCATAGAACGTGATATACACTTACAAGTCTTCCAACAGGATGAACAAATGTCATATTCTACCCTACGTAGAGAAGAAACGGCATAAGCCTATAGCAAAGACAAGTAGCTCTGCCAAACTGTACTAAGAGCAAAAGAGACAGACTACAAAGGGCACATTGGGATTGGTTTCACTTCGAGGAATTTCAGCCCCCATGAAACAAATGGATCCATGTTCTGAGAGTGTGGATATTTCAGCAGAAAGCAACAGACGGATATGTATTCTGGGTGAATGGATATTACACAAACATGACTTTACTTTAGTGGGTCTCCGTGTAATGTGAACTGTTATAAAGTATCAAGACGTGTGAAAACATAAACTAAAAATGGACACACTTCCCTCCGTTTGTACTCTGTATACAGTCTGGACCAAAGGAAAGCGGGAAGAAAAAAGGACGATTGGACGCCAGTGGATTGAATCACATTTCCCTTAGGAAATTCTAGTCTAATGCAGCCCCTCCCCCAACACTGAAATAATGCAGCAACCATTGGGGATGGCAGTTACCAGATGGAATTCCAGAAGAAATGTTGCTGTGTACTGCAAGGCTTGTTGTGGCTGATGGAACCAGGGTACCTGGGCAGAATTCTGTGGGTGGATAAGTGTGATGGACGGTCTGCCGCCCTCTGTGGAGCTTGGCTTTGGTCTTTTGCTCGGGAAGCTGTGCAAGTTCGAGTTACTGCTGCTGCCCAAAGACCTGAGTTCACGGGTGAGTTTCCAGAATCTGAAAGGGCAGACAGTGGAAGATCTGCCTGTCATCAGCATAATAGTGAGGCTCAGAGTTACTTCCAGACTTGCCCAGTCCTGTTGAAGTCGACTTTATGGGAGACACGAAGAGAACCTGGCAGAAAAGTTGGCTGGATGGATTGAGCTGAGATGCGAACATATTGATGAGAGTTGTTCTGCTACAATGGAGAATGCCGGCATGGAGGCTTCTCTAGAGAATTCTAGGCTCGAAATTCTTTCATGAGACCTACTGAACCTCGGTGATACTGGTAGAAATATACGGAGTGTCAACGTGCACTTGAGAAAGTTACTCAATTCCCTGCTTCAAGAACGGGTCCAAGATTCCTGACGTCTATAAGAGAAGAGATGGCGGAGATGATAAAAAGCGCTCATGTTCTTGGAAGAGGTCACGAGAATCCACAGGTCCCAAGGGGCATTTACAAACCATTCAGACCAAAATGCACCAAGCCCAGGTAAGCCTTTTCCCAGGTTTGGGCATAGCTATCAGGCACTTGCACTTCCCACCCCTCCACTCAGTCATCCATTTTAAAGAATCAGATCATGAGCTGCAATGAAGCCAGTAGGAGAAGAGCAAGCCCCTCCTAGAATCAGAGTTCCTCCAACTTCACACTCTGTGAAGAATGGTGAATTCCTTAAAGGTCAAATACTCTCGACTAAAATAGATAGGAATTTAATACTCAGCTCACACAAAGAAATGATGACCTTCCCGTAGATTCAGCAAATGCTGTGGTTAAGTCTTTTTCGGGTGAAGGGAGTGTGGTAGGTGAGGGGAATATTTGACTGAACTTAAATATGTATTAGGCCTCAGTATTTCAAGACAGTATAGTCAAATATTATAAGTCAGATAGTGAACTGAACTGTAAAAGTCGTGAAAGACATTAAAGACACAGGTTATGTGGGGCGTCTTTCCCTTCAGACAAGCCCCGGGTGCACGATATCATGGGGGTGCACACTTGGTTGTGTGAAATTTATTTGCCCAATATGATCGGATGATTAAGCGTTCTCATCAATGATAGAAGAACAATTGGTTCTCAATTGCCTAGCAGAGCTGCAGCAGGGTTCTCATAGCTAAAATGCCTCTAGGTGCTTTGGAATCAAGCCTAAATGTATAATTTTGTTTGGTTTTTCTTGTATAATCCTAAAGAGGAATGTTACCCCTTGAAATGCCAACATTGGCCAGTATGTGTCATTGTGAGTAAAGGGAACCACATGCACAAGGGAAACCCAGGTTCTCGGTTATTTCGTGGTTCCAATAGGTACTTCATGGTTCCGGTTGGTGTTGGAGGCTTCAACAGTAAAGAGTTGACATATCCCCTTCAAATTATTGGACAGTGATTTTACTTTATAACTGTCTATATTTTTCTTATAGTTGACACAATGTTACAAAATTGACAGGTCTGGCATCTAGGTGGATTTAGTATGTTTCAAAATCTACCTTCATTTTCTTATAAATCCCAAAACATGTAAATCAATTCTATTAACCTTCTTAAAAACTGCAACTGAGTTATCAACACAATGTGAAAATTGGAGGCTACGGACAAACCCTCCCACCATGGCTGCATATTAAACAGAGCTAAACAAACATCACAATTCTGTGAATTATATCTGTAAAGTGTTGATTTACCGATGCCCAGTTGGCAGAGAACCAGTGCAACCTGCGCTCACTCCCACCCATGTACACAGCAATGTAAACATCCACTCACCCAGCCCTTGGCACAGGACACTTTCCGAAGTGTGGTCTGTTACTTCCAAAGACAGGATGAGGCCTCAGAAAACCTGGAAGCAGGAGAAGGCAAAGTAGAGAATGGAAATCTGTGCAGGATCTGACCTCTGCTGATGGAGCAGCAAAGGTGAAACTCTGTTTTACTTGGACGCACACTCTCAAGCGGACAGCACAAATGGGATTGTAGGTAATGCGCTGAGTGTTAGAAGAGTGCACAACAGGTGCTTGGCTGACATAACTCATAGAAATCAGCACAAAATATCCCCACAATTGATTCTGGGACAAAGATCCGATCTGCCAAATTTGAGCAAGCAGAGGCAGCGGAAAATGAGGTATAGAGCTACAGATAATGGCACACGCTGAGTCTCAGGGATCTGGAGTGCATTGTGGGTTGTGGTGGGTTCTATCAAAAGAGCAAACCGACCTGTTACCCCATTAAGAAAGCAACCACATTGGCGTGTGAGGTTGAGATTTTCGATATGTGCCATGGCCACATCCACTGCATTTTGCAGGCCCAGGATCAATTTGGCATTTTGCCAATAGAGCATGTGTGGGGCTCAATCAGAGATGTCGTGCAACTGGTCTGAGCGATTCAGTGGCCCTTGGGCTTGAAATCAGTATTAAAACCTTTAGGATCTGCTACAGTCATAACCTGGACAGGGATAATGGATTGGTTTGAGGAAGAGAATTCGGTACAGCTCTGTGGTTGCATTCATGCACCCATGACCCAAGGATGAGGGATCAAGGAAGAGTGGTCAAAGTCCACAACGTGAGAAGTTGAAGCATTTCCTTCAGCATTATCTCCCAAATGCAGATGCTACATTTTGTATGGCACTGATATGGTACTGCACAGAGGACAGAAAGATCGGTCTGCGGGATCATTCAAGCAAGCCCTGATTTATGGCATCCATACATATGTTTCCACTGGTGTTTCTGTAGACAGAGGAGCTCTGGGAAGAACTGGTAACGTTGGGACATTCCCATGGCAATAGAAAGCACAAGCACACTCTCAGTTTGCTGTTTTGGAAAGACTCCAATATGACATACAGCAGAATGCCGTGCTGAAAACCTTTAAGCTTCATTTCCAGAACAGGAAGTGTACTCTGCACTTTCAGAATTGTGAGGTAAGTGCAATAAAACGAAGTTTTACTAATTGAAAAAATATGGTGTGTTCATCACAACAAAGGCAACACCAGCAATTAGAGATATACCAGACAACACACACAGGAACAGGACATGGCTTCAATGCCTAGGGAAAATTGCCCTCACAGAAATATCATGGAACTTTGTACACACAATGGTCTAAAATTTTCACTTAACAAAGCCCTATAAATCTATATTAGATATATGATATTACTTGACCAGTAGAGATAAAGAAGTATAGTAAAAGAAACAGGAAGTACCATTTTCAGTTCCAAAGAGTTTGAAGGCCCAAAAAATAAGCTTTCAAACATCTAGACTGCAAAACGCTACCAGAGCATGTATTGAAAACTGAGGTGAGGAAAACATGAAGTACAACAGTGTCTCAGAATCACAAAAGGCAGTTATCCAGGAAAGGGGAAGAGAAACTCTAAAAACGAGCCAAATAATATCAGAAAACTCAAGGATGAGATAATATCAGGGCTAAAGTCAGTCCAAAGCAGACTTGATAATGCAGACGGACTCGTGAAAGACTGTGAAGACAGGGGAACAGAAATCCCTCGATCAGAAGAAGACATAGAAAAAGAAGTGCAACCCAATGCAAACATTGCTGTTGAAGCCTGGGGTAAGACAAAGCATGAAAGAGTAAGATTCGTAAGAGTCCCAGATGGAAAAGCAAGATTAACAAAAAAAAGTCTGAAAAGATATTTGTAGAAAAATCAGACTGTAACTTGCTGAAAGACAAGAAAGAATGAGGTATACGAAATCAGAAAGTACACATACCAAAGGAGTTGGAAACCCAATACACCTACATTCAGCAGTATTATTCAAATCAACAAAGTTCATGATCAACCGAGTGATTTTAAATGCATCTAGAGGAAAACAACTTAGTCACAACACTACCTCCAGAGGGGTTTCAGCTTATATTTCGAGAGGAATATTGCAGGATAGAAGGAGTGACAGGACATAGACCAAATCCTGAATAAGAAAAAGCTGCAATCTATGGTAGCCTATGCTACAAGACTGCCATTCCTATTAAAGGCAGATCTAGATAATTTCACAGACCGGCAAAACTTAGAAGAATTCAGCAGTTAGGAACTTATCCTTAAAGGAAGATTGAGAATTCCACCCTGAATCGAAAAGTAGCAAGTAGAAATGTAAATAAGAAAACCATTATTGGAAATGCAAGAAGAGAAATGAGTTTCAAAGAATAAACAAAAAGGCAATGAGGAAATCAAAATCCTGAAGATGGAAGTGGGGAGCAGGAAATCATAGGTGATTTTCAGCACTATACTAAGTAAATCAGCTTACATAACTCTCTGAAGCAAACGGAGAGATTCATGGCGTAATGTGTTTGCAAAACAAACAACAAGCAAACAAACAATCAAACAAATAAACACAAAAAGTGTACAGTTGGCTGACATCTATCCAAAGGAAACATGATAATTCAAAATAAATTACTCAAAGTGATGTCAAGGATGATTCAGCCTGCATTGACCCAGTATCGAGGCTTGCATGTAATCAACACACATGTATTCAGAACACAGACGTGTGCATTAATATTCATAAATATTGATTCAAAAGAGCATAACGTGACCTAACCCAAATGCCGATTTTGAATAAGATGGAGTCATAGTCCGTGATATAGGTTTACAAGTCTTCCAACAGGATCAATAAATGGCATATTCAACCCTACGTAGAGAATAAATGGCATACACCTATAACAAAGACAAGTAGCTCTGCAAAACTGTACTAAGAGCAAAAGAGACAGACAGGAAAGTGCACATTGGGATTGGTTTCACTTCTAGGAATTTCAGCCCCCATGAAACAAATGGATCCATGTTCTGAGAGAGTGTGTATTTCAGCAGAAAAGCAACAGACGGATATGCATTGTGGGTGAATGGATATTACACAAACAAAAGATTCTTATAGTGGGTCTTTGTGTAATGTTAACAGTTAGAAAGTTTAAAGACGTGTGAAACCATAAACAACATGGACAGAATTCCCTCCGTTTGTACTGTGTATACAGATCTGTACAAAAGGATAGAGGGAAGAAAAAACTGATCATGGGACGCTAATGGAGAGAATCACATTTAACTTTGGAACCTCTCGTCTGATGCAGCCCCTCCCCCAACACTGACAAGATGCAGCAACCATTGGGGATGGCAGTTACCGGTTGGATTCCAGGTGGAATCTTGGTGTGTTCTGCCAGGATTGTTATGGCTGGTGGATCCAAGGTAACTGGGCAGAATTCTGTGGGTGGATCAGTGTCATGGAGGCGGTACCGCCCTCTATGGAGCTTGGCTTAAGTCTCTTTTTCTGGAATCTGTGTAAGTTCGAGATACTCGTGCTGCGCAATGGCCTGAGTTCACAGGTCAGTTTCCAGAATCTGAAAGGGCAGATAGTGGTAGATCTGCCTGTCATCAGCTTACAGGTGAGGCTCCGAGGTACTTTCAGACTTGCCCTGTCCTTTAGAATTTGACTTTATAGGAGACATGAAGGAAGTTGGCAGAAAAGCTGGCTGCACAAATTGAGGTGAGATGCGAACACATTGATGAGAGTTGTTCTGCTACAATGGAGAATACTGGCATGGAGACTTCTGTTGAGAATACCAGGCTCAAAAGACATTCATGAGACATATTGAACCTCGCTGATACTGGCAGAAACATATGGAGTGTCAACGTGCACTTTAGGAAGGTACTCAATTCTCTGCTCCAAGAACGGGTCCAAGATTACTGACGTCTAAAAGAGAAGAGATGGCAGAGATGATAAAAGCGCTCATGTTCTTGGAAGAGGTCGTGAGAATCCACACGTCCCAAGGGGCATTTATAAACCACTCAGACGACCAAGCACGAAGCACAGGTAAGCCTTTTCCCAGGGTTGGCCCTTGGTACCAAGCACTTGCTCTTCCCTCCCCTCCCCTCATGTATCCATTTTAAAGAATCAGCACTTGAGTTGCAATGAAGCCAGTAGGAGCTGAGCAAGCCCCTCCTTGTATCAGAGTTTCTCCTCCTTCACATTCTGTGCACAACAGTGAACTCCTCCATTGTCAACTACTCTCGACTAAAATAGATTGGTATTGAATTCTTCGCTCACACCTTGAAATGATGATCTTCCCCTAGATTCAGCAAATGCTGGGCTTATGTCTACTTTGGTGTGAAGGGAGTTTTGTAAGTGAGTGAATTTTTTGCCTGAATTTGGATATTTATTTATCCTCATTTTTTCAAAACAGTATTTGTAACTATTATAATTCAGTTATTGAAATGAAGTGTAATTGTTGGGATAGATATGTAGTGACACTTCTTTTGTGGACCGTCTTTTCCCTTTTGTCAAGTCCCAGGAGCAGGATATAATGTGATTGCTGTATTTTTTGGGTTAAATTGCTTTTCTCAACATAATTAGTCGATTAAACATTCTCATCTTTGATAGAAGAGCACATGATTGTCAATAGCCTAGCAAAGCTGCGGCAGTGTTCTCATATCTATAATATCTCTAAGTGCTATTGAAACCAAGCCTATGTAAAAATACATTGTTTGGGTTTCTTTGTGGTTTCCTAAATAATAATTTTTCCCCTTGAATCGCCAACATTGACCAGTATGTGTCATTATTAGGAAAGGGCACCACATGCACAATGGAAACCTAGGGTTGTGGTTGTTAATGGTTCTAAGAATTATTTCATTGTTTCTGTTAGTGCTGGAAGCACCAAGAGAAAACTGTTGACCTGCCTCCTTCATGACTTTTGGCTGCTAATTTATATTTTCTGTGCATTTTTCTTATTTGGATATTTCAAGCTGGTACCTAAATTTGGCAACTCTGTCTTATAGTTAGATATAGTATGTTTCTAAAACTGTATTTATTTTGATACATTTCCCATGTATGTAATTTAATTCTGTTTATTATTTGAAAGTCTGCAATGAGGTATGAACACATTGTCAGACCTGGAGTTTTCGGACACATCCTCCCACAACTGATATACAGAAAAATAGCTAAACAAGAATCAAGTGTCTGTGAGTTATGACTAAATTGTGTTAATTTATCCATGCCAAACTGGCAGAGTACCAGTGCAAACTTCGCTCACTCTCTCCCAAGTATAAAGCAAGATAAACATACACTCTCCCAGCCCTTGACTCAGGAACCCTGCTGAAAAATGCCCAAACATCTCTTACTTCAAAAGTCAGAAAATTCTCACATAACCTGGAAAGAGTAGAAGGCAAATTAGAGAATGGAAATCAGTGCAGGACCTGACCTTTGGTGAGGGAGCAGTAAAGGGGAAACTGTGTTTTACTGGAATGCACACTCTAAAGTGGACAGGTCATTTGAGCTGGAAGACAAAGTGCTGAGGGTTAAAAGAGTGCATAGTGGACGTTTGGTTGACATATCTGAAAGCAATAATCACAAAATTTCTCTGCAATTCATTCCCAGACCAATACTCCACCTGTTAATTTTGAGCTAGGAGTGCCTGTGGAATCTGTGTGTTAGGGCTGTGGCTGATGTCACAAATTTATTCCCAGGGGTTTGGAGATTGTTTTGGGCTGTGGTTGGTACTATCTAGAGAACAGATCTGCCTGGGTCCTCTCTTAATATTAAATCTGCTGGCATATGTGTTGTGGATTAGCATAGTAACCCAGGGCCTTAGTCACAGTCTTTCCACATCCACGGTATAATTGCTCATTTTCTCCATAAAGGAGAAATGGGTCTCATTCAGAGGCATCTTCATCTAGTTTCTAGAATCCAGGGCAATTTATTGTTGAAATCAGATTCTATAGCCCAAGGATCTGCAACTTTCATAGGCAGGATTGAAATTTCTTATTGTCCAAAGCAGAGGTTTTTGAAATGCCCCATGCTTGCCTTTGAGTTCCAATGCCTTATTGCAAGAGTTCTTGGAGCAGAGATCTGCTGAACAATATGTGAATTTGAAGCCTTTCCGTCAGACTTGACTACCACATGCTAATGCAACAATAGTTGTGGTGCTGACCCAGTACTACACTAAGGACCCAACTGTGGCACTGCACGCTTCAACAGGTTCTAATGTGTGACATCATTAGATTTGTTTCCACTTTTGTTTTTGTTTGCAGAGAACCTGAGGGAACCCATTATAAATTTTGACTTTTCCGTGGCAATAGTAAGGACGAATGCACTTTCATGAGAGTGTATTGGAACCATTCCCTATCCACATATCCAGCCGGCAGCCAGAAACCATTTGGAAGCCTGTATTCCAGCAAAAATTACTAGTCCCAGCACTGTCAGAGCTATGATAAGCATTTAACCAAAATGACACTCTGCTAACTTTACTAGAATAGGTTGTATTCACCACAACAAAAACCACACTAGCAATCATAGATATAACAGGCAACAGACACAGAAGGAATGCATGGCATCATTACATACCAAAAACAATCCTCACAGCATTAATACTAAATGTGCACAGAAATGATTTCACTTACAAAAGCTGTTCAAGTCTATAATAGATAACTGATAATCCTTAACCCATAGTGATAGAGAGATATAATAAAATTAAAAGAACCATTCAAAATTTTCAAAAGACAGGAGTCTCCTGAAAGAACATGCAATGTTTTAGACCACCAAAATTTACTAGAACATGACTTGAAAACGGAGGACATAAAAACACTGAAGGAAATCTTGAGTCTATGAATACAAATGCAGGCTAGTATAAATGGAAAGAGAAACACTTTAGATGAGCCAAATAGAATCAGAAAACTCAATGGTGAGAATAGCTAAGCTAAAAACAGTCCAAATCGGACTAGATAATGCAGAGGAACAAATAAGTGACTTCGAAAGCAGGATAACCGCAATCACTCAGTCAGAACACGACATAGAATAGCAAGTGGAAACCAATGCAAGCTATGCAACTGAAACCTGGGATAAGAGAAAACATACCAGTCTATGACTCATAGGGAACCCACATGGAAAAGAAGAAAGGCAAATGGTTTGAAAAGATATTTGAAGAAATCAGACTGAAATTTTCTTAAACCAAAGATAGAACCAGCTATCTCAACACAGGAAGCACAGAGGGTCCAATCATAATGAACCCTAGTAGGCCTACAACAATATATATTCTAATTTAAATGGCCAAAGTTGATAATAAAGAAATGATTCTAAATGCACCAAAATAGAATCAAGTGCATTGCAAGAGAACTTTCTAATGTCTTCAGCTGATTTCTTAATAGATAGATTGGTAATTTTTTCTTCCCTCTTTCATTTTGTGTTGATCTCTATTCCAAGAACTGATGAAAGGCAGATTCCTTCAGTCTAAACAAGATGAGTTGGCAGAGATTCTAAAAGTGTTCAAGTTCTTGGAAGAGGTCATCAGAATCAACACATCTCAAGGGGCTTTTTTCAGACAATACAAGAGACCATGCACCAAGCCCTGTTTATACTTTTACCAGGAGTGGGCCAATGTATTAAGACTTGCTGTTCCTTCACACTAAACCAGCCATGCAGGTATACCTTTAGTCTGCTAATGCAGTTGAATTGGAGCCAGGTCCAATTTTACCAACACTGTAGGGAGAACCTGAGCCTGCTACTGCAGGAGACACAGCACTGTGTCCCATTTCACCAATCTTTCAAGGAGGCCCTGAGCCTACTCCTGCAGGAGACTCAGAGCCAAATCACATTCCACCAGCTGTGTAGGAAGAACCCCAAGCCTTCACTTGCAATGGATCCAGGAATGTGTCCAATTCCACTAGCCTTGTAGGGAGACCTTGAGCCTATTCCTGCAGGAGAACCAGATCTCTGTCATATTCCACCATCCCTCCAGGAAGATGCAGGGCCTCCTCCTGCAGGAGACTCAGGAATGGGTCCAATTTCACCAGTCCTGCAGGGAGACTCTGAGCCAATTCCTGCAGGAGACCCAGGACTGGGTCCCATTCCATCAACTCTGCACTAAGACCTTGAATTGGGTCCAATTCCACTAGCCTTGCTGGGTGACCAACAAGCCTGATCCTGCAGGAAAATTAGAGATATGTCATATTCCAGAAGCCCTGCAGGAAGACTGAAAACCTGCTCCTGCAGGAGACCCAGGAATAGGTCCAAATCCACCAGCCTTGCTGGGAGAGCACAAACCTGATCCTGCAGGTGATACAGAGCGAGGTACAATTCCAACAGCCCTGCAGGGATATCCTGAGGCCACTTCAGCAGGAAACACATGACTAGGTCACATTCCAATATCCCAGAAGGGAGACTGTAAGCCTGTTACTCCAGGAAACCCATGACTTCGTCCCATTCCACCAAACCTGCAGTCAAACACGGAGACTGCATCTGCAGAAAACAGAGTGGGTCACATAACACCAGCCCTGTAGTGAGACTACAAACCTGCTCCTGGGGGAGACCAAGCCCTTCACAGAGAACATGAGCCAGCTTCTGCAGAAGAACAAGAGTTGTGTGACATTCTACCAGCTCTGCAGGTAATCCCTAGGCTTGCTCCTGCAGGAGACAGACATCCCAGTCCAATTCCATCAGCCTTTCCAGGGAGAATCCCAGCTTCCTCTTGTAGGAGAGCCAGAACTAGATCTCATTCCACCAACCCTGCATGGAAACACTGAGCTTGCTCCTGCAGGATACCCACAGCCAAGTCATATTCCACAAACCCTGCAGGGAGACACTGAGTCTGCAATTGCAAGAGACTGAGGACTGGGATGAATTCCACCAGCTCTGCAGGGAATCCCTCACCTGCTCCCATAGGAGACTAAGAGCCATCAGTTCTGGTGAGGTCCCTAAGCCTGCATCTGCAAAAAATACTACAGAGTGGAGTCACATTCCACCAGCCCTGCAAAGAGAACAGAACCTGCTGCTGCAGGAGACACAGGACTAGGTCCCATTCCACCAACCTTACAGGGATACCCTGAGCCTTGGACCAAGGAATGGGACAAATTCTGCTAACCTTCTAGGGAGACCATGAGCCTCTCCTGCAAGAGAACCAGAGATGGGTCATATTACAGTATTCTTCCAGGAAGACCCAAGGCCTGTTCCTGCAGGAAATGCAAGAACAGGCCCAATTCCTCCAGCCTGAAGGTAGTGTCCAAATCTGTTCTGGCAGGTGACCCAGAGATGGGTCACATTCCACCAGCCCTGCAGGGAGACTCTGAGCCTACTTCTACAGGAGACCCAGGAATGGGTCCCATTAAACCAACCCTGAAGGGAGACACAGAACCTACACTTGCAGGAGCCACAGAGCCAGGTCACATTCCATCAGCCCTGTAGTGACCCCTGAGCTGGGTCCAATTACACTATCCTTGCAAGGTGACCCTGTGCCTACTCCTGAAGCAGAACCAGTGATGGGATCATGTTCCAACAGCCCTGCAGGAAGACCTGGAGCCTGCTTCTGCAGAAGACCCAGGACAGGGTCTGATTCCACCATCCCAGCAGGGAGAAAACTAGCCTGCTCCTGCAAGTGACCAAGGTCTGAGTCATATTCCACTAGCCCTGTAGGAAGAACATAAGACTGCTGTTACAGTAAACTCAGAGCCATGTGCCATTCCAGCAACACTGCAAGGAGACTCTGAACCTGCCCCTGCAGGAAACAGAAACCCAGTCACATTCCACAAGCCCTGCAGGGATACCTGAGCCTTCATATGCAGGAGACCCAGGCCTGGGACCAATTCTACCAGCCCTGTGGAAAGACCCTGAATCAGCTCTGGCAGGAGACTAAGAGCCATGTCACATTCCACCAGCCCTACAGGTAATTTATCAGCCTGCTCCTGCAGAAGAACCAGAGCCAGGTCACATTCCATGAGCAATGCAGGGAAATTTAGAACCTACACCTTCAAAAGATCCAAGATTTGGACCAATTCCAATGGCACTGCACGGAGACCATGAGCCGTGTCCAATTCCACTAGCCCTGCAGGAAGGCCCCGAGCCTACTCCTACAGGAGAGCCTGAGATTGGTCATATTGCAACAGCTCTAGAATGACCCAGAGCCTGCTCCTCCAGGAGACCCAGGACTATGTCCCATCCACCAGCCCTGCAGGGAAACCCTGAGACTGTTCCTTTAGGAGAACCACAACTGGGTCACATTTCACCAGCAATGCAGGGAGACTTAGAGCCTGCACCTTCAAGACACCCAAGAATTGGACCAATTCCAACAGCACTGCAGGGAGACCATTAGCCAGGTCCAATTCCACTAGCCCTGGATAGAGACCCCGAGCATGCTCCTGTAGGAGACCCAGCACTGGGTCTCATTCCACAAGGCTTGCAGGGAGAAACTCTGCCTGTTTCTGCAGGAGACCAACAGCTGAGTCACATTTCACCAGCCCTGAAAGAAGACCCCAATCCTGCACCTGCAAGGGACCTAGGACTGGAACAAAATTGACTAGCCCTGTAGAGGTACCCTGAGCCTGCTTCTGCAAGAGAATCAGAGATGGGTCATATTCCAACAACCCAGCAGGGACAGTCTGAGCCTGCTCCTGCAGGTGATACAGAGTAGGGTGAAATTGCAAAACCTTGCAGGGACACCATGAATCTGCTGCTGCAGGAGAAAAAGGATGGGGTCTCATTCCACAAGCCTTACAAGGAGACCCTGAGCCTGGTCTTGCATGAGATCCTGAGCTGGATCCTGCAGGAGACACAGGACTGGGTCCCATTCTACCAACCCTGCAGGGGAACACGAACCTGAACCTGCAAAAAACACAGAACCGTGTCACATCCCACCAGCTCTGCAGGGAGACTGTAAGACTAGCCCTACAGGAGACCTAGAGCCAGGTTACATTACCAGTCCTGCAGGGAGACCCTGAGCCTGATCTTTTAGCTCCTCCTGCACTTACACACACACTTCTATGAGACCCAGAGCCAATTCAGGCATCACCACCACTACGGGCTGAGATGCCTCTGCAAACACCAACACTGTCATCTAATTCTCAGAATCAACCCACTCCCAGACCCGAACTTTACTTCCCTTCTCCTGGAATCATTTTTGTTTGTTTTTTTCTGTAATTTCCTTGTTTTCTTTCATGTCATTTAGAGTATCATCTATTTTTATGTTTTAAGTTTACAATAATAAAATTTAGATGTTTTTCCATTTTAAATTGTGCAATTCAGGAGTATTAAGTGCATTCACAATGCTGTGTAACCATCATCACTGTCTAGTTTCAGACTGTTTCTTTCCTCATAATAAAACCCTGTATCCAAAGCACACATTCTCTTTTCTCCCTCCCCTAGCCCCTGACAAGCCCTAATCCTCTTTCTCTCTGTGTGTCTTTCCCTACCCTGGATGTTCCCTATCAATGAAATCATACAAAAGTTGGCTGTTTGTGTCTGCTCTCATATTTTAACAAGGGACTGGTGTTTTTTTTTTTTTAACTTGAAGTAGTATTTTGGTTATTTGAAAGGGAAACCCAGGTGGATTAAACATGAGATGTACAAAATGAAAATTTTTAGTAACTATGTGCATAATCTCGGGATAGGCACTGCTATTCTATGTGTGATACCAGAGCCAGAAGGGAGATGCTTAGCTCTTCCTGTGGCAAAACATAACCTACAAAATAAAAAATAATAATATTCAAAAGCCATGAAAGTCAAACCACAACCTGGAAAAATCATTTTTCATAACCTAAAGTCAGAGAAAGGTTTCACATCCCTGTGGTCCAAAAACTTCTTGAAACACTGTGTTCTAAACAGAAACAGAACAAACACATGCAATTCCACCAAGAGGAAATGCAGGTGGCCAGTGTATATTAGAGGTGCTTGACCTCTCAAGTGAGGATGCACACAGATGTACACACTTTGGAGACAGCATTGGTCACCATCACACTGGCAGGACTTTAGCCTGGTTACAACCAGCTCTAGTGACAACATGAGGAGGCAGAGGCCACAGTAGATCCCCTGGAGGGAAGAGTGAGCAGACACTCCTCTCTGGGAGAACAGTATGCAGGATAAATTACAGTTCCACAAGTTCATCCCTTTCCGAGTAGTGCTGATGCTTATTGTTGATCATACTAAAATTCTTGCACAATTTTTCAAAGATGTCTTTTCAAGGATGTTCATCACAGTTCTGGTTTAACTAGTAGGAGATTGGAAGCAACACTAATGTTCATGGAGAGGGGGTGGGATTCATCAGTTCTGGTTCACATGGAGGAATGATTGTTGTGCAGCTGGAAAAATGACTGCTAGGTCTTTACCTGATGTCAAGGAAGCCCTCAGTTTGGATGCTTGTTAATCCATCATCTACATCCCAGATGCCATCTATGACCACATATGTGTCAAATCATCATAGATGTAAATGAATCTTGTGGTGTGTGAGAGACAGAGGCAGAGAGAATAAGAGAGATAGAGACTGAGAGATGTTCACCAAGCCATTCATGACGGTCACTTCTGGGGGTGGGATTTGCAAATCTCTGCACTTTTCCTTTAGGCAACAATTCAAGTGTTCATAATGTATCTATATTGCTTTACTAATTCTAAGGTATTTAAAGCATATGTTACTTGAGATTCATTCATATTGAATCCACAGCATAAAGTTTATTATTTTTATTTTAAAGTATTTGTTACAAGTACAATCAGAATTTATGAGAGTAAAATGATAAATTCTAAAGAATTAAGAATCAGATAAAGAACAAAACCTTTTGGTGACTCAGACACAGGCTAGCTAGTTGGCAGCAAATGGCAGGGTGGGACAGGTTTCTTTAGAAGGTTGTGTATGTTCTGAATCGGCATCCAATAGAGGCAAGGAAAAATTACAAAACATGTACGCTGGAAACTACAACAGCTTGTTGAGAGTAATTAAGAAAGACCTAGCCCTATTTTAAAATTTGAAGGAGTCAAAGTGACAGAGTAGAAAGACTCACAGCTTGACCTCTCCCACAAATACACAAAGAATTACATCTACAAAAACATTGAATTGCACAGAAACCTCCTGAACTCTGGCACAGTGTCTCTCATTTTGAAATACAGGAAGATTCTCACAAAATATGGTAAGGAATAAAAAGAAAAAAGACAAATTCAGTGCAGGACTGATCCTGCAGGGAAAAAGTAGCATAGGAAGAAAGGCACCCTCACACTGGGACACAACCTCTCTAGCTGGGAGATCAGCTAGGAAAGAAGCAGAGCTTCCAAGGTTTGGAGGACACAGTGGCAACTGCATGGCAGGCAGAACTGGGGAATACTGACACAGAGGGTCCCTGTGATGACCAGCCCTAGACATGAACTAGCAGGGATGAGCCAGGACTGGCTACTGGATTCAGTGAAGAGCCCAGGCAGAGGGCTGGGTCACACTGCAGAGAGGCAGCATCAGGAAACTAGAGGGCAGTGTGAGCTCTGGCTGTGTGTGTGTGTGTGTGTGTGTGTGGAACAGAACAGACTGAAACTCTCATAAAAAAGCACCAATGTTGGTATAATGGGGGAGGAATGATGCATGGCTGTGCCAAAGTCACTTTCTCCACTTGGCTCCATTGTTGGTGTGTTCTCATGAGAAGAGAAATGGGGCTTGGTCATAGTCAACACTGCTGCACAAAGGCAGAGCTGAATGTTGAATCTATATCCTGTGCCATTGCAACTTCACAGGCGGGACTGAGATTTGTTTACAGCCCCAGGCAGAGAGGGTGGATTTGCTCTCTCTGGTCACTTTGTGGATCCACACCTCTGGGACTTACAGGCAGTGAGTGGAGTTCTGACTCAAGAAGGGTGGCCAGTGAGGGTATTTAAAACAGGGTGGTGTATGGTTCCATATGTGGATGCAGGATTGGGGTTTGAGCTGAACCTGTAGTGGACCACAAATTCATGTGTGTGACTACACACTTGCTAAGGCAGGTCCAAGGGACTGACACTGCTGGATCTGGACTGATGTTTCCTGGGGCTCAGAACCTGAGGGGAACCAGAGTAGGTAGCTGACATTCCCATAGCTAAAGCAGGGATAAAGCCAACATCAACAAATAGTACTTTGTAAGTCTGCATAACAAGTGACAGACAACACCACAGAGGGAACTCCCCAGTGGAAATCTCCTGCCTATTTTTCTTCACAACTGAAGTGCTCCCACCCTGCCTACTACACACCACAGCTCAGAAACGGGTCTAGAAAAATACATAGAGCCAGAGAAATATAAGTAAATAAAGAAGCCGAGGAACCACTTTCAATTAAAAGAACAAGAGAAATCCCCTGAAAGAACAAACAGTAAAATAGATTGATAGTCTACTAGACTTCAAAAAGGGAATGATCAACACACTGAAAGAACTAAAAGAGACTATCAATAGAGACAGAAAACTTTGAAAAGAAAATTTAAACTATAAAGAAGAGCTAGTTAAAAATAGAAAATTCAACTACAGGCAATCAAAAACAGACTAGTTAATGCAGAGGAATGAATAAATGACTTAGGAGACAAGATAAATAAATAACCCAATACAGCAGACAGAAAAGCCAATAAAAACCAATTAAAGCAAGATAATATAAAGTGCGCCAGCCTATGCATAATAGTGGGTCCCAGAAGGAGAAGAAAGAGAAAAGGGGATTGAAAAGATAGTTAAAGAAATCATGACTGAAAACTTTCCAAACCTTAAGAAGGAAAGAATTATCCAAGTACAGGAGGCACAGAGGGTCCCAAACAAGAAGAAACCAAACAGACCTACACCAAGATATATTACAATTGAAATGGTTAAAGTTAAAGATAAAGAAAATATTCTAAAGGCAGTGAGAGAAAAACAAAATGTTAGTTACAAGGGAGCCCCATAAGCATTCAGCAGATTTCTCTACATAAAAACTTCTGGCCAGAAGGGAGTGGCAAGATATATTCAAAGTCCTGAATGAGAAAAGGCTGCAAACTAGGATATTCTATCTAGAAAGACTCACCTTTAGAACAGAAAGAGAGAGAAAGAATTTCACAGACAAGCAAAACTAAAAGAATTCAGCAGTAATAAATCTATGCTAAAAAAAAATTGAAAGTTCTAATCTAAATAAAACATAAACAGGAAGCTATAAAAATTAGGAAACCATAATTGGAAATGCAATAAATACAGTGAATTGCAAGGGAAAACATGAAGATATAAATAAGTCAGTAAGTCAATAAAGAAAGCAAGAAAGAAAGAGAGAATAGCAAAATCATAAAAGGTGAAAGAGGAGAGCAAGAGAATATAGATTTTGTTCCCTTTTTTTTTTTTCTTCTTTCTTTTTGTCTTCTTTCTTTTTAGGATGCACTTGAGCCTACATGACTATCAACTAAAACCAAACAGATGAAGTAAGGGGTTACCATACTTGAAAGACAAGATAACCACAAATCAGAAGTATATAAAGAGTCATAAAACCCAAAAAGAAACCAAGCTTATAGAAAAGAAATTTATCATATGACAAAAATGAAAAAAAAAAAATTAAAATAAAGAAACAAATAAGAAATACCAAATCAACTGGAAAACAAATTTCAAAATGACAATAAAACCACATCTATAAAATAACTACTATAAATGTCAATGGACTAAGTGTTCCAATCAAAAGAAAAAGTGAAGGAGGAGGAAAGATGGTGGAGTAAAAAAGATGCTCAGAGCTCACCCTCTCCCACAAATTCACCAAGAGTGACATCCACAGACACACCCACCACCCAGAACACCTGCTGAACTTTGACAGAATATTGCCTTCTTCAAAAGATAAAATTTTCCACAAATCTGGTAGGAGAAAAGAAGAAAAAGGAACATAGTTCAGGACCATTCCAATGAGGAGGGAGCTGCAAAGGAGTAATAGCATTAATACACTGGGTCTACCCAACTCCAATGGCGAGTTCAGCAAGATGGAGAGGGAACATCTGCGGCTCGGATCTGTACAGAATAGCCTTTGACTGACAGAACTAAGTTAATTGGGCACAAAGAGTCCCAATGATCCCCAGCCCTAGACGTGAACCAGCAGAGGTGGGATGGGACAGGCTGTCTGAGTCGAGCAGAGGATTCGGGCTGACTGTACAGAGGAAACCTTGGGGGACTGCAATGTTCTGTGTGCCATGGCTGGGAGAGTATACAGATTAGAACAGCCTGGGTCCCCCATAAAATCCAAAAAAAAAAAAAAAAAAGGCAAAGCAACACTGCTGGTGTGCCCTGGGGGGAAGGGGATACGTAGCCTTTGTTTCCACAGACCCACAGTGCCATTATTTGAGACTTCTTGGGAGAAGAGAGTCAAGGCTCAGCCATAGCCACCATATTTTCTGGTTCATGGTTCCCAGGTGAAGGAGGGGTCAAAAGCCGAATCCCTACCTAGGGGCTCCACAACCTCATAGGTGGGACTGAGATTTGTTTACAGTCCCAAGCAGAGGGGACCATTACACACTGATGCCTCTCTGAATTGGCTTTTCTAAGACAAATGGACAAGAAGCAGTGTTCTGGAACAGAGCAGGGATGAGGGCTAGTGCAGCTGTTTTCTCTGAGTCCACCTATGAAGCATGGACCTAATGCGGCAGGGGAGCTACCTGCCAACTACCTTGCACAAGTGTGGTGCTGGGACCAGGCATCTGGTGGGGGTGCAGACCACCCACAAACTGATGCTGGGACACAGACCAGGAGCACGACTGGAGGGCCTCTGGAACCAGCAAGTGGAGTTTTCACAGCAGGATATGGGCAGGAGTGTGACAACCACAGGAAAAAAAGGAGCTCCTGCTCAATAGCCAGGGCAGACTCAGGCCACCAGAACACCAGCCACACCACCAACAAAGGGGATAACAGGCAATAGGCATGGAAGGAAGACTTGGCAACCACCCATAATTAAAAACAACCTTATGACAAAATTATTAAGAGTGCATATTCTTGGAGAAAGGCCAAGATAGTGGAGTAGAAGGATACTTGTATCTTATCCTCTCCAATAAATACACCAAGACTGATATTCACAGACACACCCATCCACTCAGAACATCTGCTGAACTTTGATAAAACATTGCCATCTTCAAAAGACGAAATGTGCCACCAATCTGGTAGGAGAAACGGAAAAAAGAAGGAAGAAAATGCAAAATGGCTTGGGGTTGGTCCTTTGAAGAGGGAGCAGCAAAGGAGGGATAGTACTGGTTGACTGGGTCTCCCCCTTTCCAACGGAGAGGTCAGCAGGATGGACAGGGAACCTCTGAGGCTCAGATGTGTACAGAACCGCCCTTGACTGACAGAATTAAGTTATATGGGCACAAAGTGTGTCAACAACCCCCAAACCTAGAAGTGAATCAGGGATGGGAAGGGACAGGCTGCTGGATACAAGCAGACTCTGGTTGACTGTACAGAGGTAACCCTGGGGGACTACAGTGTGCTGTGGACAACTGCTTGGATTGTATACAGATCAGAACAGCCTGGGCCCCCCATAAAATAAGAAAAAAAAATAAAGCAAAGCAACTTTGCTGGCTTGCCTGAGGGAAGGGGAGGTTTGTCCTTTGTCTCTGCTGACCCACAGCAACATAACTGGTGATTTCTCAGAAGAAGAGTGATGAGGCTCAGCCACAGCCATCATACCCACCCAGGCAGAGGCAGGGTTGAAACCTGAATATGTACCTGGCAGTTCTGCAGCCTCATAGGTGGGACTCAGACTTGTTTACATCCCCAGACATATAGGAAGGTTCTGTCCTGGTGCGTCTATGAACTCGCACCTCTAAGACAAATGAACAAGGAGCAGAGTTCTGGCAAAGAGCAGGGACTAGGGCTGGTGTGGCCATTTGCCTCAAGCCCACCTACAAAGTGTGGAAAAGATGTGGAGTGGGGAGTAGCACTGAACAGGGGAGCAACCAACCCAACTACTGTGCAGGACTGCTGCACCTGGACACGGCATTGGGAAGGGGCACACCCTGCCCACCTACCATGCAGGAGAGCAGCACCAAGATGCAGCATTGGGAGGAGACGTGACATGTCTACCTACAGGCACTGGGAGCAGCACAGACCAAGGGTGTGACCAGAGGGTCTCTGGAACCAATGAGCTGAGTTCATGAAACAAGGCAGGGGCAGGAGCTGTGACAACCACAAAACAAATAGGAGTCCCCATTCAATAGTCAGGGTAGGCTCTGGTTAACAGGTTAACGGCCACATCCGTAACCAAAGGGATAACAGACAAAAGGCACAGAAGTAAGACTTGGCAACCACACTTATTTAAGAAAGACCTCTTGATAAAATTATTAAGGGCACACAATCTCCACGGGAACATCCTCTCTTCTTTTTCTGTTCCATTTTCTTTTACTTTTTAAATGTTACTTCTTAAATAATTTTTATATTTCTATTTTTAATCACTTTTAAATTTTTCTTTTAAAATACTAATATTATTATCTTTCAATTTGTCCAATTTCATTTTTATCTTTGTTTTGTGCTTCTGTTATGATGATACTCTGTTCTCAAATATTTTTCTTCCTTTAATGTTTTAAAAATTCATCCCAACTCAATTGTTATCTTGTTTCAATATGTTCTTCTGTTATTGATTATACTGCTTTTAAAACTAATTTCTTTGTGCTTAGTTTTATTTCTGCATCCACTTTATATAAATAAATAAACTCCTAAAGGACGACAGTAGATAACTGATACTCCATAAGCCATAGTGCCAGAGAGATATAAGCAAGATGAAGAAGCAGAGCCACCTCTCTCAATTAAAAGAACAAGATAAATCCCCTGAAAGAACAATCAATGAAATAGACATTGATAGTCTACTAGATGATTTCAAGAAAGGAGTGATCAAAGTACTGAAGAAACTAAAAGAGATTGTCTATAGAGACAGAGAATATGTCAAAAAATGAAATTGAAACTCTAAAGAGGAGCCAGTGAAAATTGGAAAACTCATTTGCTGAGATGAGAGTTGAGCTAAAGGCTGTAAAATGTAGGCTAGATAATTGAGAGGAATGAATATGTGACTTAGAAGACAGGACAACAGAACAGCTGAGAGAAAACAAATAAAAACCAATGAAAGCAATATAAGGGACCTATGGAATAACATAAAGCATGCCAACCTACTCATAATGGGGGTCCCAGAAGGAGAAGAAAGAACAAATGGGATTGAAAAGGTATTTGAAGAAATCATGACTGAAAACTTCCCAAACCTAAAGAAGGAATCAGATATCCAAGTACAGGAAGCACAGAGCGTCCCAAACAAGGAGGTCCCAAACAGACCCACACCAAGACATATTACAATTAGGATGACCAGTTTTGAGAATAGGAAATGATTCTAAAGGCAGAAAGAGAAAAACAAAGAATGAGATACAAGGGAACCCCCATAAGATTTTCAGCTGATTTCTCTACACAAACAGTACAGGCCAGAAGGGAGGGGCAAGGAATATTCAAAGTCCTGAATGAAAAAATGATGCAGCCTACGATACTTTATCCAGCAAGGCTATCCTTTAGAATAGAAGGAGAGATAACTTCACAGACAAGCAAAAACTAAAAGAATTTAGCAACACTAAACCTATGCTAAAGGAAATATTGAAAGACCTACTCTAAACAGAAAAGAAGCAGGATGCAACAAAAAGGAGAAAACCATGATTGGAAAGGTGATTGCTACAATGAATTACAACAGAATAAACATGAAATCATAAAAGAGGACATCTAAATCATTAAGGGTGGGGGAGGCGAACAAGAAAATGTACAGGTTTCTCTCTCTCTCTCTCTCTCTCTCTTTTGTTCTTGGTAGGATGAGTTTGAGCTTATATTACTATCTGTTTAAAACAAACAGATATAGTAATGGGTTAATATATGTACAAAGTAGGGTAACCACAAGCCAAAAAGTTACAATAGAGTCACAAAACTAAGAAGACACCAAGATAATAAAAAGGAAAATTACCAAACCACAAAAAGAAAATGAAAGGAACAAAGAGGAAATACAAAATCAACTGCAAAACAAAGTTCAAAATATAATAAACACATATCTATCAATAATTATTATAAATGTCAATGGACTAAATGCTTTAATCAAAGGATATAGAGTGCAGAGTGGATAATAAAGCAAGTATCTACAATACACTGTATACAAGAGACCCACGTTAGGGAGAAGGACACACATAGATTGAAAGTGAGAGGATTGAAAAAGATATTCCACAAAAATGGAAATGACAAGAAAGCAGGAATATCAACAGTGATTTCAAATAAAATAGACTTTAAAACAAAGATTATAAAGAAAGATTAAGAAGGACATTTTATAATGATTAAAGGAGTCATAGATGAAGATGTTACACTCATTAACATATATGAACCCAACATAGGAGCACCTAAATACATAACAGATAAAAAGGGAATATTTGATCGGAATACAGTCATGGTAGAAGACTTTAACTATCCATTAACATCACTGGACAGATCTTCCTTACATAAAATTAATAAGACAACATAGAAATTAAATGATAAAATAGAACAATTTGTCTTGGTTAATATTTTCAGAACATTATATTTCCCTAAAATAGAATATACATTCTTCCCAAGCGCACGTACCACATTTTCTAGGATAGATCATATACTTTGGCACAAAAGAAGCATTAACAATTTGAAGAAGATAGAAAATATTTGAAGCAACTTTTTCTGAACCCAATACCATAAAACTAGAAATTAACTACAGAAAAATAAAGGAGAAATAAATGACAGCATGGAGATTAAACAGCATACTATTTTAAAAAAAAATGGGTGGATAATGAAATCAAAGAAGAAATAAAAAAACACAGTGAGACAAATGATGATGAAAACACAACCACACAGAACCTGTGGGATCCAGAAAAGGCAGTGCTTAGAGGGAAGTTTATAGCGAATCAGTTCTACCTCAAAAAAGAGGAAAAACTGCAATAAACAATCAAACTTACCACCTAAAAGAATTAGAAAAAGAAGAGCAAAAAATAACAAAAGTAAGCAGAAGGAAGGAAATAATAAAGATCAGGGAGGAAATAAATAAAATAGAGATATTAGAAACATTTGAAAAAATCAAGCCAAGAGATGGTTTCTTGAAAGAGTAAACACAATTGACATAATTATGCTCTATGCTGGAAATTGACACAACAGTGCAAACTGACTATAACTCAATAAAATAAAAATTAAAAAATAAATATATTAACAAAAGAAAAAAGAAAAGGTAGTTTCTACTCACCAGACTGGAGGAGGGGACTGCACCCCATGCGGGGTCACACCCCATGGGAAAGCCTGGGGTAAGGATCGGAGGAGCAGGGTGCTGTGGACAGGATCTGTCACAGGGTTTCTGCAGGAGGGGAGGGTGAGGCATGTGAGCAGGCTGAGGACTGGCCATTTGAGTAAGTTCATGGGCTCTGGGGTGGAGGGGCTCCCCCAAGTGTCTGGACTTGATTCTGGGTGAGTTGGGCAGGTGGACAGTGGCTCAGTGTGAGTCCAAGTCCAGTGGAGGGGGTAGTGTGTTAGATCTAGAAGGACTCCTTCTGGGGTTGGAAGGCCCATAATGGAGGCAGGAGGCCAAGCCCAGGTGACTGAGAACAGTGTGTGTCCTGCATAGGCCTGCAGGGCAGACGAAAGCATCCAGTCTACAGAAGGTGGAAACATGGTCCATACAAGGGCACAGCTCAGATGTCACCCCCTCAGAGGAGCCTTCCTTGCCTGCACAGTCTACAGGGACAGCCTCTTCCACGCACATCTCCAAAGCAGACACCTGCTCCATCTCCTGCATAGCATTCAGGAACCGGGCCCCTGCTCCACGCCCAGCCATGGTTCTGCTGCCCTGAGGAAAAGCCCTCACAGGAGCCATCAAGCCCTGCACGACCTGGGCCCCACCTCTCTGTCTCTTCTGCCACCACTGTCTCCACCTGACCCTCTTCTCCTCCACTCCTGCACTCCCCCAGCCCTGTGTGCTCTCCAGAGCACGTGTCCCTCCTAACATGCTGTGTGTGCTCACTGTGTCTCATCCACTGCATGCCTCCCACCCAGGTCAGTATCCAGTGCACAGTAGGGCTCAGTAAGTAGAGAATGAATGACTCTTACCATCACTGCTGGGAAGACCTTTGTCTGTGGCCTACAGTGATCACACACACGTCACACATTCACTGAGGTCCTACTGTGTGTTGGGCGGGTTCCATATACCGGGCACAGCAGGGAGTGAAGCAGGCAGGTCTCCATTCTCATGCAGCAGACAGCCTGGTGGGGGACACAGAGAAAATTAAGTATAATATACACAATGTCCGGAGGCGATATGTTCCATGGAGAAAAATAAGGTCAGGGAGGACATTTGAGCAGATTCCTGAAGGTGTTCAAGAAGCAGGCGGAGAGAGATCCTGGCTGAAAGAGCAGCCAGCGCAAAGGCCCTGAGGCCACAGTGGGATGCGCGTGGAGGGTCTTAGTTATCCATGCGAGTTCTTAGTCCTGCCTTGAGTACGTATGTTGCTTTTATTTGTAAACCTTGATTTCACCTTTAAAGCAAATTAAACTGCATCATCAATCTGCATAATTTAGCCAATTCTGTTTCAGGTGTTGTGGGCACAATGGCGGGCTAGTTACTTGGGTTGGTAAAGAATTACCAGCGTCTGAGAAGGGTCTAGGAAAGTTTAATAGGGACACTGCTATAGGCATCATCAGGCCACACAGGCAAGAGGTGCCTACACGAGCGCCAAGGTTGAGTGTGTGGGGTCTGTTATTGGGGGGGTGCTATTCACACAAGGAGGAGGGGGCTGCATGATCAATTCATGCACAGGTACCTGGTTGGTTGTGAAATCTGTCAGGGGCTTCTCTGAACAACAGGCTTTACCACTTTAATAAGGGCAGGATGTGAGGCCTCTCTTCCTGGGGCAATGAGTTTTCATAGGGTAAACACACAGCAAGAGAAGATGTTTTATAGCTTGTGGAAATGCAGGTGTGCAAAGGGTCCTGCAGTGGGGAGTGGGAGGTAAGGTGCCACTGGGCTCTAGGCACACAGAGAGCCCAGGGGTGAGGGTGTATGACTCTAAAGAGTGCCACCTGGCTTCACACCAGGGACTTTATGTGAAAACAGGAGAATCTAGGTTGTCAGCACGTGTCTACTCAGTGACCTCCCTAAGCCTAGCTCTGTCAGGCACCAGGTGGCTGTGAAATGAACATGAAGGTCCCCACCCTGAGGACCCCAATGAATGAACATCTTGACATCCTCAAGCCCCTTCCCCTGCACCGCCACCCCACCTCATCTGGGTCTCAGGCTCTGACACTGATATCAGTGGCACCTTTGTTCCCTATATCCAGCTCTTCTGGACGTCTCTGTGATGAGCTGTTCCATGTCAGCGAGCCCCAAACTGAGCTCTGCCTTTACCCCATGAATGCTTCCTCCCTGTGAAGCCCCTTGTGAAGGAGCCACCACTAGCAGGATCCTTCAGCCCTGAGTCTCTGCCTTCCCCACCCCTCCGATTTCCCCCAGCCCATGATCCCCTCTGGAGGTCCCTATTATCCTCTCCCTCCCACTTCAGTCTTGGGCTGCACACCAAATCCCTCTTCACAATCTCCCACAAGACAGGTCCAGGTCCACTTGGGGACACTGAGGTGACACAGGTGGGTGTTGCTGGGAATGAAGAGCAGGATCCTGGAGCAGAGGAGAGGCAAGGGCTCCCAATCCACCAGAACACAGGCTAAAGTGGGGGCAAGACACCCATAAAGGGTGAGGCAGGCATCACACTGCAGACCCGCCCTCTGCTCCCCCAGGGTGCCCTGTGTTTCCTGCTTTGGCCTGGGGGACTTCCCCCTCACTCTCTGTTAGAGGGGTGCCCATTCATTCATTCACACCCTCATTCACCATGTACATGGGTCCTGCTCAGTGCCAGGCCTCAGCTGGATGACAGCTCATCCTTGGGGACACAGCTCAGATCTCACCTCCTCCATGAAGCACTTCTGGATTCCCACCCCTCCTGAAGTTCCTCTGGCCTCAGTTGGGACCACTAGGGCTGAGACCACACTCTGATTACCCCCCAAGTCTGTGATCTCTGTGAAAGCCCTGGGCCCAATGTGGAAAGAGACTCAGAAAAATGGGGCCAAAAGGGGCTAAGAAAAATGTTATTAGTTCTCTATTACAGAGAAGGGCACTGAGCTGAGAGAGGGCAGTGTCCAACCAAAGCTACAGAGGAGGGTCTCATTGAGCCCTCCCTTGGCCCTGTTACTAGTTCTCTGTTACAGATGAGGACACTGAGCCACAGAGAGGGAGCAGAGCCCTGCTATAGCCTTGGCCCCACGGCCTGTGTCCTTTATTACTAGCTCAATGCTGCCAGCAGGGGTGTGGGCCTGGAATGGAGGTTGAAAGCAGCCTGACCCCCAGGACGCCTTCATACACAAATTCAGTCTCAGGAAACACCCCTCAAGACCTACCCTACACCCCTGGGATTGGGACCTGATTGCTGTTCCTGGAAGCTGGCTGGGCTTCCCTGTGAATTGGCCCAGGAGATGCTTGGGACAGACACAGGGCCCCTGAGTCTCCCTGTCCCCAGATGAGCAGCTCTGGTCCCCTTGACTGTCCCAGGCAGAGGCCTGATGACATAAGGTGTTGGCCGGGTAGCCAGCTGTGGAGATGAGGAAATGGGAGCAACATGCAGGTACATGCAGAGTTCCAGGTATTCACTCAACAATCATTGATTCAGGCCTTGCAGTGTGGCTGGCCTGGGCCCATGCCTTGGTGTCCATTAGTGAATACAGTCAACCCCTTGAGCCTTCTGGGAAAGCAGTGCTCAGAGAAACGGGCCCTCAGAGCCCCCATCCTGCTCCCCATGAGCAATCACACTGAGATGAGGCTGCAGCCATGGGTCCCAGTGGAGGGTGAAGGGAGGAAGGAAACCCAGAGTGGGCACTGACCATGAGCCTGGACACTGGAACCAGATGGCCTGGGCTCTGTAATCTGGAGTGGTCACCTCCCCTGTTCTCTCTGTGCCTCAGTTGCTTCTGCAGAAATGGGTGATAACGCCTGTCCCTGCCCCACAGATTTTCATGAGGAGTCAGTGATCTCTTATGCATGTAGGACAGTGCCTGGCTATGTGTAAGGATCCTGCTCACCTCAAAATAGTCTGTCCCACTTTAAAGATGAGAAAGCCAAGGCTAAGGTGGTTATGAGACCAGCCTGGGCTAGCCCCCTTCTCATGCTCTGCTGTCCAGGTCTCTTGCTTTTACATCATCCCTCTGCCCCCATATCCACCCAGCAAAGTAGATGCTGAGAATCTGAGCAAATCAGAGTATGAATGGAGGCACACCCTCTCCCCAACTTGGGCTCTTGGGGCGGTGGGCAGGATGGGGATATCAGGCTCCCCCAGACTGTCCAGGAAGCCCAGCATGTCCATCACCTCATTTCCACTCAACACGGAGGTGTGTGTCCAAGGGCCAGAGGGCGATGGAGTAACCCAGGGTGGGTGGATGCTAGGTAGGTGTGGGAGGCACAGAGCGGCCCCTGGAAGACAGTGTCCAGGCAGCCAAGGTGTGGGGAATGAGGGTGCTCAGAAGGGGCAGAGGACAGAGTCCAGCCTGGACACCACCCCCTGCTGGACCCTGATCTGGGGTGAGAATTGGGACAAGCCAGGGCCCCGCTAGGGCTCCTCATCCAGCAAAGAGGTGAGGAAATTTAAGGAGACAATGGAGGCTGACCCCACCGTGCTCCCTGTGTGAGGGTGCTGCTTCCAGTATCTTGGAGGTTCCTTAGACCCTTGTGAAGTGGCTGCTGTTTCCAGCCCCATGTGGGCAGAAGAACTGAGGCAGGGAGGACAGAGTGACTCAGGACAGAGCTAGGATTCATCCAAGAGTGTGTGCTGGGCCTCTCGCTGAGAGCAGCCTCTGGGCATCATGGACTCAGGAAGTGTCTTGTCCTCCCTCTTAAGGCTCCTGGCATGTTAGGCAGGAAAGGTCCCAGTGCCCATACCTGGGCCTCTCTGGGTGATGCTGACATGTGGGATCATGATGGTCCTGGGAAAGGAGAGAGAATGTAGGCTGGGCGTCAGGTCTGCATCAGACCCTAATGATGCCCCTAATGTTGTGTGACCTGGAAACTCCCTGACCTCTCTGTGCCTGGCTTTCCAGCTCTGACTCACAGGACTGCTGTGCTTGGCAGACAGTAGGACCTCAATCAGAGGAAAAAGCCAGCCCTTCCCCAGGAACCTCTCCTCTTTCATGCCCAAAGCTAAGCCCATGTGCCACACATCACCAGAGCTGATACTTGACAAACAGGGCAAGTGAAATCCAGCAACCCCTCCCTCCTGCCTGAGGCCCTTCCCTCCTCAGTGACAGTGGCTCAGAGCAGGTCTCTGCATCCCAGAAGCCTGAACTGAGCCTTGTGACCTGGAGGAGTCCCTGTTCCACACAACATTTTTTCCAGGTGCTTCCAACAAGACACAAGAACACCTGGTCAGTCTCTTAGCTGCAAGGTCCTCCCTTTGCAAATTCCCCCATCACATCCGGGCTAGAAGATGTGAGTTCCAGGGCACATGACCATCCAAATGATGACTTCAGGGAAACATCCCTGCCCACACTGCACTCTTCAGAGCCCACCTTCTAAAAGAAGGGGTAGTGACCCACGGTTGTGCACAGTTTTATCAGAACACAGCCCTCACCCACCCACCATTGGAAACATGTGAGAAGCAGAGATTCCCAAGTGCCTGGACCCCTGTCATCCAGAAAGCAGAGGTTAGGGTAACAGACAGAAGGGGAGAAATTACTTTCATACTATGTATCTGATAAGGGGTTAACACCCAAAACATATAAATAATTCTTACAATTCAATAGCAAAAAAACAAGCAATCTGATTTAAAAAGTGGGCAGAGGAACTGAATAGACATTTTTCCAAAGAAGGCACACAGATGTCTAACAGGTACATGAAAAGGTGCTCAACATCACTCACCATCAGGGAAATTCAAATCAAAACCACAATGAGATATCCCCTCACACCTGTCAGGGTGGGTGTCATCAAAATACAAGAGATAACAAGTGATGGTGGTAGTGTGAAGAAAAGGAAACTTCTGCAATTTTGGTGGGAATGTAAATTGGTGCCATCACTCTGGAAAAGAGTAAGAAGACTCCCCCAAAGTTTAAAATTAGAACTTCTGAATGATCCAGCAAGGCCACTGCTGGGAATATATCCAAAGGAAATGAAATCACTATGTCAATGAGACAACTGCACCCTCACGTTCACTGTATCATTATTTACAATAACCAAGATATGTAAACAACCTAAGTGTCCATCAACAGATGAATGGATACAGAAAACGTGACGCATATATATGTATATATAATGGAATCTTATTCAGACATTAAAAAAATGAAATCCTGACATTTGTGACAACTTGGATGGACCTTCAGGGTATTATGCTAAGTGAAATAAATAAGACAGAGAAAGACAAATACTTATGATCTCATTTACATGTGGAATCTATAAAATAAACTGAAACCCATAGAAACAGAGATCAGGTTGGTGGTTGCCAGAGGTGAGTCAGGGGGTGATTGAAATACGGGAAGATAATCAAAATGTACAAACTTCCAGTTAGAAGATAAACAAGTCCTGGGGACATAATGTACTGCAAGGTGACTGTAGTTAACAACACTGCACTGTGCATATGATAGTTGTTAAGAGAGTACCTCTTAAAATTTCTGATCACAAGGAAAATAGTGTGTGACTATGGGTAATGACAGACGTCAAGTAAATTTAATGCAGTGATCATTTCACAATATGCACATGTAACAAGAATTATGCTGCACACCTAAAGCCAACAAAGTTATGTGACAATTGTATCTCAGGAATACTTATCCCAGGAAGCGGGGGTGCGAGCCTGGACTACCTACTGCAGGAGCTGCCTTTGCCCTCCAACAGCAGAGGGTGGTAGTTGTGACAGGGACTGTAGGTCCCTCAAAGCCTAGAATGTTTACTGTCTGGACCTTCACAGGGAGAGTGTGCAGACCCTGCCCTGGAAGACGGTGGTCATGGCAGCAACAACGGCCTGCCTGTGTGCAGGCTCAGCCCAGACAGCTCCTGTGCTCTGCTGTCACCGCATTTACTTCCCTCCACACCCTCAGAGGGAGAGGCTTCAATGTTCCGATTTTACACATGAGAAAACTGAGGCTCATTTGCTTTGAATTATTGACCAAGTGGTGGGGGAAGATTTGAACTCCAGTGTTCTGATTTCAAAGCCACATCTCAGTCCTGATTTTTACAAGGTGGAGGTCCAGGCACTGGGGACCCTCCACCTTCCTCACTTGTAGTCTTACTCCAGGGCTGCCATCCCCGAGGCGTCTGGGTGAACACATTTAATCCGCTTACTCTGCACCAGCTGAGCCCTTGGCTGCCAGTCTGTTGTCGCTGCCTGACACCAGCTGAGTTTTACAAGTGAACCATCACCCCCTGCCAGGCCACCTGCCCTGCCATGTGGGGCAGACCACTCCTAGCCTGGTCATTCTAAACCCTTAGCTCACACATTTGCACAACTGCATCGAAAGGGCCCTACTCCCTGTGTGGAGGTATCGACAAGGGGAAGGGAGGGGAGTTTTGGGTGGCCCCTTACTCTGAAGGTGACACATGACAGGGACATGTTCATGTCCATAATGGCACTCAATTTGAAGCTAAGAACATGGTCACAGCGAGAGGTAAAAGCTGAGAGGCTACAAGGCTGCTGAGAAAGGGGCTTGACTATTGAATTGTAAATGTGTAATTTAATTTAAAAATTAGCCTCCTGGGTGATAAGAATTTGCCCCTAAGGCCAGAATTGGCCACCTGACCCCTGGGAACCCCTCAATTCCAGGATGTAATCATCTGAGCATGGAGGGGGCTTAAATTGGGGTGCTGTCCTCTCAGTCATGGTGCACCTGCCCACATGTGCACCCATGAACTGCAGTTCTCACACATCAAGGCACCTCTCATGCCCTGCCAAGGAGTTCCAGGTCATAAGGAAGGGATGACAGACTGTGAGGTCACACGTGTGCCCCTGCAGGGGTGAATGTTGTATAGGGCAGAGCCCCCCCACTCTCACCTCCAGGAGGGGTGCTGGAGGGAGCAGGACTCCTGAGCCCCTAGGCTTAGCAAGCATCCTGGCTGAGGGTGGGGAGGCTGTCCACTCTGAATTCATAGGTCAGATGGTAGATTTGGGTCCCACCCCCACAGCTCACCAGTGAGACCGTTTAGTCTGTTTTCTCTGTAAACTGGAACCCAGTCACCCTCACCCTCAGAAGTAGGGGCAGCCTGTGTAAATTACAACACAAAGCCCTGGGCTGTTTCAGGTGCCTGGGGGTGTCCAGGCCCCTAGGCCAGGCAGGTGGGAGAGGAGATGTATGGGTTAGCAGGTGTGAGAGCAGGGCTGAGACTTGGCTGAGTGCATGCACTCTAATATCCAGGAACTGCGAGCTACCACTAGCAAGTCTGTTCACAGAGGCCATGTGTACTCTCCCTTGTCATTTACAATCCCCTGTTTGAACAGAGGCCTCTGGAGTCTATTAGCCACATTGTTGCCTGTCACCACACTGTTGCAGTTCCAGGGTCTCCATTTAGCCAGCTTGAAGGAATAGTCAAACTTTTTCTTAAAACCAGTGACAGAAAACCAAAGTGGCTTAAAGAAGCAAACAGGGCAGGAGAGAATGACTTACCTAACTGAGACATCCACAGGGAGATAGCTTCAGGCAGGGCTGTACCTGGTGCTCAGTGACATCAGCAGAAGTCATCTTTCCCCACCTCTGGGCTCTGCCACTGGTGTCATCTTCACATGGCTCTGCCTTTACGAGAGCAAGATAGTCACCAACTGCCACAGGCTGACATCACCACCCCTCAACTCCCAACTGAAATAGAACTTCTCTGCTCCCAGGATTCCAGCAACTAGGCCTGACCTCCGTGGAGCCTGATTGGGCTGGTGCCCAGCCCTGAGCCAATCACAGTGGCCAGGGAGGATGGAAAATGCTGATTGGCCAGATCAAGGCCATGTGACCATCCTCTCCAGGAAACCTGTGAGCTGTTCACCTGTTTTCAGGTTGGGAGAGTGTGAAGTCTCCCAGAGGATCCTGCTACTAGCACAAACTGCAGGTGGCACAATGAGCTGAAATGAGCCTGTCTGCTTGGTGACAAGTGACAGGTCACTTAGTGGTTCCCTGCTCCAGGGAGGGAGACATGTCCAAACAATATTGGGGCTTCAGAGCCAGAATGCAGTAGAAAAGCCTCCCAGTCTCCCAAAAGGTGGGAAAGTGAGCAGTGACACTGGAAAGGCACTCCTCTCTGTGGCCCTTGGCTTTCTCCTTGTTACAGTGGAGAGTGCAGTGTTGCCCCTGACAGCCCCCTTCCCTGCTGGGAGGCCTTTGCAACAGGTGGAGAGTGCTTGGAAAAGCCCACTTATTCTGAGCAACTCTTATTGCTCCTGGTGGCATTATTATTTTCATGTCACTTGTGAGGTGGGCCCTGAGGGGTCCCTGATCTGGGGGCACAGACACCCACAGAAACTTGGCCCAGTATTGCTGTTCATTCAACAATGACTTACCGAGCACCTACTGTGTGTCAGATTCCCAGGGTAGAGCAGTGGTGTTGACAGCACAAGCCCCTGCCTCACCTCATCTCTGCATCCCAGGTGCGGTCACCAGAATGGGAGTTCAGGAAGCAGAGGACGTGGCCGAAGCCTTGTGGGAACCCCTGGGTTTTTCTCTGTGCTGAGGGCACTAGCAGCACACCGATTGTGGGACTCAGTACCCGCAGGACCCAGCATTGATGGGTAAAGGAGAGGGGCATTTCTACAAGCCCATCCTCACTAACCCCAGGCTCCAGAGGGCAGCTCCACTCTGCTCAACCCAAGGGGGCATCTTCCACCATCCTGATCACCCTCTGGTATTACTCCCCGCTCAGATGCACTTTTTCCTGTGGCAGCTACACTCAGAATATGTGTTTGTTTTTCTCCCATGTGGTTAAGCGGACTTCAGATACATGATAGTGATGGAGTAGCTAAGCCTCTGGGCAGATTGCTGGGTGACCCGCGGAAATTGCTGCACATGGTGAGCTCCCTTCTGCCAACCAATGGGCCAGGCCCCACCACTGTTATGTCTGTTCTACCTCACTTAATCTGCACAGACACTCCGTGCAGGACATCCTGTTATCCCCCATCTCTGATGACCTTGGGTGGACAAAGCTTGGGTTTGAGAAAGTTGCCCAGGTCACATTGTTGACAAGTGGGGAGCTGGGGATTTGCACCCTGGTCCCAGGAGTCTGGATCATAGAAAGGCCTGGGTGGGGCAGCTTATTGCCAAGGGAAGTCCTGCTCAAGCCTCTCCCATGAGAGCCCACCCAACAGCACATCTAGCAGAGTCAGCATTTCCTGGACCAGATGGACAGAACCTCAAAACATCTTTGCAAACAGATTGTTTCCATGTTCTTTTGCAAACACAGAAAGGCCACAGGCCAGGGAAGGATAAGGCCAAGAGTGTTTTCATTGGGGAGAGTGAAGGACAAGTGTGAAGACACACAGCACTCCCAGCAGCCCTCTCGGCAGAGCCTGCCACTGGGTGAGCAGCTACCATGACTACCTACCATAATCCTGTGAGGTTCATGCCTGTACAAGCCTGCCTGTGAGAAGAGCAAAGTGAAGCTCAGAGAGGTGTGGGGACACTCCAAAGACAAACAGATAAGGTGGGATCATCACCACCATGCTGTGCTGGGACAGGCAGTCACCTGTCACATTGCTCATGCATGGCCTGCTGGGAGTAGTGAAGGCCTGATAGGAGCACAGGAACACTGTGGTGAAGGTGATGTTTCTACCTGGGACAGCTGGTACCGGGAACTCTAGCTGATTCTTCATTGTGCCTGCTTTGAGTGTCAGCATGTTGCAGCCTCATGTAGGGGAAGGGCTGCCTCCTTTCCACACCGGTGCACAAGGAAGAGCATGTACACACTGGCATCACCATAGACCACCGGCAGGATCAGGATCTGGAGCTCAGAGCAGAAACTGCCAACACCAGGAACTGGTGCAAGAGGAGGACCTGAGTGCCCCCTGAAACATTTCTAGTTTTAAAAACATACTTAATTAGGGGGAAGTGATAAACAGTTGATCCCTTCAAAATATTCGGTTATCCAAGGAACAACAGCACCTCAGCATTGTAAGAGGATTAACTCAGTCATTAATAAACATCACTATAGGTATAAGAAAACAGTGTTAGGAGTTACAAAATGGTCTCAAGATCATGCAGGTCAGAACTGAGAACCGTCCAAAGCATGTGCTGCATGATAGTCTCTCTAAGCTACCTGAGGCTTGGTCTGCTCCTGACACAGGGCAGATGGTCTGAGAAAACCACACTCCTCAGGGGACCCCAGGGAGTTGACAGAGTTGAGTTTGCGTTTCTGATCATCTTCTAAGTTTGGAATTTTGAGATTCTTCTGCACCTGTCCTTCCTCCAGAACAGAATCTGATTCAGGAGGGATTCCAAGGACTGAGGCATGTGTCAGGCAAGAGAGCAGGCATGGCTGGATGAGAGCATCGCCAGTGCCATCAACAAAGAGGCCAGGGCACTGAGATTTCCAGTGATTTAGCATCCTGGCTGGGAGGGGTCATGTGTTCTACAGTGAGTTCTGAGTATCCTGCACCGCCCCCGAGGACCTGCAGGGGGCGCGCGAAGCCAGCGTGTCTTAGGTGGCGGTGCGCATGCGCAGTTCGCATCAGCAGCCAGCGTCTTCCCTGGGGGCGGAGCTTGTTTTCCTCAGTACTGAGCGGGCGGCGCCATGGAGGCTCCAGGACAGCGCTGCCTGCGTGTCCGCGGGAGGAGGACGCTCCCCGCCCGCTGTCTGAACTTATGCCGGTTTCCCACGGCCTGAGCCCGATTCCTGCCGGGGTGTGTGTGGACCTGACCGAGCTGGGGTCCCGGCCGGCCGGGCAGGAGGGGACGGGTGCGCTGGCGGGCCCGCTTCGACTATTCTCCTTGCCCGCCGGGAGCGGGTGAGTGTCCGTGCCCCTGGTCCTCACTGCCCGGGCCACCGCTCCCCCGTGTGATCGGGGGTGTGTACACTAAGGGTCAGGAGCCGGGATGCGGGCGTAAGTGTCCGCGCCCCTGGTCCTCACCGCCCGGGTCCCCCTTCCCCCGTGTGATTGGAGGTGTGTACACCGCGCCGGTCAGGAGCGGGGACGCAGGTGTAATGGGAAAGGGGCTGAGAAAGTACTGAAAGAGTTAAAGACAAGTGTGTAAAATCACATTATGTTAATTTTTATATTTTAAGTGTGTCAAAGTCAGAGTTTATCATGCTTTTACTTTCTTGTCTTTAAAGGCATGCAATCATTTATACTTAAAATATGCTTCTCATCTTATCTCGTTTTCAAGTCAAAATACTGCCATGGTTGACATTTTCTCATAATATAGTGACAATCTTCAACATGTGTGAATATAAACTCATTGAAAAAATCTTGCAGCATTCCATGGTGAGTAGTCTTGTTAAAAATAATATCTGGGCCGTTACTAAATTATTACAAAAATATAAATTTTTTTGAATCACTTTTAGAAGTTCCACACACACTGGTATTTTTAAAACACCAACCAGTGCATAGTGCTTAAGACCATTTAAGATGAAATATATTCAAACCTAAAACTTTAGAATACTCAAAAGGCAGGATAATGGCTGCTTTTTCATTGCAAATACATTTTTTCTTCATAAGTGCAAAATACGAAAGTATTCAGCTAAATTTTGTATATCTTTATTCAAAAAGTGAAATTAGAATATAATCTCATTATTTTTTATATTAAGGCTATTTCCCATAAAAATTGGTATTTTTATCTGTAGGATCTTAATTGTCCATTCATTTGTTTTTTCTTTTGGTTTCTTTAACAGAGAGTGCATTCTTGTGTCTTTTTAGAGTTTTTAATTCTGCTAACTTATTCCAAGAGACTTTCTGACACTGATAGTAAATAAGGGGAGAGCCCTTATAGTAACTGTGCATCTTTTCATGTAGTCAGGATTTTTTTTTTTTTTTTGGATAACATTTTTTTACAATTTCCACTTGGTTCACAATATTATCCCATTATGAAAACTCAATGAAAAATTGTAATCTGTTTACACCAAGACACTTATGTCAGCACAGTGTGCTTGCTGATATGATTTTACATTAGATTATAATATAATTATTTTATTTGATTTACATATATACTAATACACATTTTATATATGTACACACATATATGAATATCTACTAAATGCCATTAATTTGCATGGGGTGGTAGCTGATAACATGTGATCTTTCTGACCATTGGCTATTATGTGTGTCTAACGTACTTCTTAGAACAGATACTAGAACATCACACCTCTCATTATACAGTATTTTAACGGTTATATTTTATTTTATTTATTTTTAAACATTTTTTATTGAGTAATAGTCATTTTACAATGTTATGACAAATTCCAGTGTAGAGCACAATTTTTCAGTTATACATGAACGTACATATATTCATTGTCACTTTTTTTTTTTGCTGTGAGTTACCACAAGATCTTGCATATATTTAAGATTCCACACATGAGTGATCTCATATGTTATTCCTCTTTCTCTTTCTGTTCTGCTCCACCTAGAATAACATTCTCCATGAGCATCCATGTCTCTGCAAATGGCGTTATGTTGTCAGTTTTTGTGGCTGAATAGTATCCCATCATATAAATATCCCACATCTTTATCTAGTCATCTGTTGATGGACATTTTAGGCTGTTTCCATGTCTTAGCTGTTGTAAACAGTGTAGAGAAATCAGCTGAAAACCTTATGGGGGTTCCCTTGTAACTCACTCTGTTTTTCTCTTGCTTCCTTTAGGATCATTTCTTTATCCTTGACTTTGGCTATCTTGATTAGGATGTGCCTTGGTGTGGGTCTGTTTGGGTTCTTCCTGTTTGGGACCCTCTGAGCCTCCTGTGCTTGGATATGATTCCTTCTTTAGGTTTGGGAAGTTTTCAGTCATGAGTCCTTCCCATACCTTTTCAATCCCCTTTGTTCTTTTTCCCCTTCTGGAACTCCTATTATGCATAGATTGGCACACTTTATATTACCCCATATGTCCCATATATTGTTTTCATTGTTTTTTATTTGTTTTTCTCTCAGCTGTTCTGATTGGGTGCTTCCTGTTGTCCTGTCTTCTAGATCACATATTTGTTCTTCTGTATTTTCTAGTCTGCTTTGCACAGCCTTTAGGTCAGCTCTCATCTCAGCCAATGAGTTTACTAATTCTACTTGGTTCTTCTCTATAGTTTCTATTTCATTTTTGACATATTTTATATCCCTAAACCCTATTTCTTTTAGTTCCTTCAGTACTTTGATCACTATTTTCTTGAAATCTTGATCTAGTAGGCCATCAATGTCTATTTCCTTGATCACGCTTTCAGGGGATTTCTCTTGATGTTTTCATTGGGAGTGGTTTCTCTGTTTATTCACATTGCTCATATCTCTCTGGCACCGTGGCTTAAGGAGTATCAGTTACCTACTTAACCTGGAGATGGTGTGCCCTTAATGATTTGATCGAGAAGTCTTTGTGTCTTCGTCCTGCTTCGCGAACTCAGCTTGCTGTTTCATAGGCCTTCGGTTGGCGCCCTCATCTGTGCTGCTCTCAGTGGCTGTTGGCTAGCAGATTGTGCCCCCTCCTAACACTAGGTCAGAAGCTGAGCTCTTACCCAGTGGGCGGGCAGGTCACTCCCCCTCCTGATGCCACAGTCAGATGCTGTGCTCAGGGGGAGGCAGGTGGGCAGATCACACCCCATCCCAGCACCGTGGTCAGGTGCTGTGCCCTCTCCTGGTGCTGGTCACTCCGCTGCTCTGTGCAGCTGCCTGCTCTGCCTCGGGTAGGCGGTCTGTAGGTGGGCTCGGGGAAGACCGCGGAACAGCCCCGCCTACGCTCTGTGCCAAATCTGAGCTCCTTGTTTCTCTTGGCAGCACAAGTTCTCTGAGGTGTCAGGGTAGAAAGATCCTCCCTGCCTCAGGCTATAAACAAGTCTCAGTCCTGCCTAGGAGGTTGTGGAGCCCCCACGTGCAGATTCAGGCCTCAGCCCCGCCCCCGCCCGGGCACTATGCACAGGAGGAGATGGTAGCTGTGGCTGAGCCCTGCCTCTCTTCTTGCGGGATGTGCCAGTAATGGCACAGGTCTGAGGAGACAAAGGCTAAAGCACCCCTCCCCCCAGGGCACATGCCTGTTTACAGTTTTGTTTACCTTCTGAGTTAAAATTTACCTGACAATGAGATGTATAAATTAGGCTTTTGAGGTTCATCCTTGTATCAGTAGTTGATTCTTTTTTATTGTTGAATAGTATTCCATTATTTGAATATACTATCATTTGTTTTATTCATCCTCCTACTAATAAATACTTAGGCTTTGGATATCTTTTTTTGCAAGCAAATATTTTTTTAAAAAATGCAAATATAAAATACATGCTTAAATGTGAACACATCTTAAGTATGCAGCTCAGTGATTTTTCACAAAGTAAACACATCTATGTAACCTTCATCCAGTCAAGAAACAGAACATTGCTGTTCCACTTTGGGTTTCTTCCCAGATACTACGGCACCCCTTTGATGGACTCACCATCCTAAATTCAGCCACCATGGATTGGCTTTTTTGCTTTTGAAATTTTTGGTCCCATACTTTCCTCTCAAAATTATGTAAGATTCATCCACTAGTGTTTTCTGTAAACTAGTATATTTATTTTTATTGCTTTAAAGTACACAACTTGTATGCATGTGCCACCACTTATGGTCATGTATTGTTGAAAAGTGTTTGGGTCATTTTCTATTTGGGGGTATAACAAATAGTGATTATGAGAATTTTCTGGATGTCCTTTGGTGCTCAGATGTAGAAGTTTCTGAAGGGTACACACATGGGTTACCCTTGGTAATAGGGTGTGTGTGTGTGTGTGTGTGTACACATATACACACACACATATACATATATAACTTTCATTCAAAAAGCCTATTTCCAAAGTATTTGTAAGAATTTATATTCCCACTGGCCATGTGTAAGAGTCCCCATTGCTTGTTGCCCTCACCAATGCTTCGTATCACTTAACAACTAACTATTCTAGTGGATGCCTAATGGTGTTCCAAGTGTGGGTTTAGTACGTATTTCCATTATTACTAAAGAGGTCAGCCCCTTTTCATAGCTTATGTGGATTTTTTTGTGTGTGTGAGAAGCACCTGTTCAATTTTTTTGCACATTTTAATATTAAGGTTCTGCCTTTTTCTCCACTGGTTTTTGTTCTTTATATGCCCTAGATACAAGTCTTTTGTTGGATATAGGTATAGCAAATATATTTTCCCACCGTGTGGCTTAGCTTTTCACTTTCTTAATGGTATCTCTTGATAAAAATAATTCTTAATTTTACTGAAGTCCAACTTAAAACTCTTCTTTTATGTTTAGTGCTGTGTCCTGTTTAAGAACTCTTTGCCACTTCAAAGTCATTAAAATATCTCCTACACTATTTTCTAGATGCTTTATTTTGGTGGGGGATTAGGTTATTTATTTTAATGGAGGTACTGGGAGTTGAACCCAAGACCTTATGCATGCTAAGCACACATTCCACCGGAGCTTTACCCTCCCCCAGATGCTTTGCTTTATGTTTCAAATTTATTAGGTTTATAATCTATCTAAAATTACTGTTCATGTATGGTACAGGGTTTAATTCAATACTGTTCCATTGGTCTATATGTCTAACTTTAGGTAGTTATCACATAGACTTAATATTGTTTTATAATAAGTCCTTTAATATTGTTCTTTAATATCATCTTGGCTATTGGCCCTTCACGCTTCTCTATGTATTTAGAATCAGCTTGTCAAGTTCTACAAAAAAACAGTAACAACAATTAACTTTTGGGGATTTTGATGTGCACATGTAAACCTTTGAATCAGTTGAAGGGGAACTGACATCTTTAAAATGTTGAGCCCTCCAATCCATAAATTTGGATTATCTCCCCTATACTTATATTTATCACTGCTGTAACAAATTATCACAAATTTTGCAGCTTAAAGCAACACAAACTTATTGTTTTATGGTTCTGTAGGTCGTCAGGAACAGGTATCACTTGGCTAAAAATCAAGATGTCAGCAGCACTATGCCCTTCTGTAGGTCAAAGGAAGAATGTATTTCCTTGTCTTTTTCAGCTTCTAGAGTTCACACACACTTCTTTACCCATGGCCCTTCCTCTATCTTCAAAGCTAAAAGCTTTACAGCTTTCTAATCCCTCTTCCAAAGTCATATCTTTCTGACCACAGCTGGGAAAGATTTTCAATTTTTAAGGACTCCTGTTGTTAGACTAGGCCCATGTAGATAATCCAGGCTAATCTCCCTGTCTCAGAGTCCTTAACCTGATACATCTGCAAAATCCCCTTTGCCATGTAAAATAACATATTCACAGATTTCAGGATTAGAGCATGGATATAGGTAGGGGTCAGTGTGGTGCACTATTCTGTTTATCAAACTGTTTAACATTTGACGCTTTCTAACGTACAAGATAGAAGACCCTGATCATGTTTAGAATGCTTCCTCTGCAAAATATTGGGCACTGAGTTTATTTGAAAGGACTGAAAATAATATTACCACAGGAATGGTTTCCTAATTCTACTGACATTTACTTACTTTATACTTAAATACCCAAAATGGTCAGCCAGGAGTGGAATCTTGGCAAATAAAATAAAAGTATAATTCAAGCTTTTATCACTGAATTTACTAGCTAATTCTATTTTAGAAACAGACAGAAAATAAAACAATTTAGATTAAGTCTTCTTACTTATATATTAAGTGAACATAAAGTTTTAAAAACATGTCTGAATATGGGATAAAGTGAGCATCATAAAATGTAATGTTAATATTTAGTACCTGCAAATCAAACTCCCAATTTATAAACAAGTTCATACTGTATAGCACAGGGAACTATATCCAATACTGTTTTGTAGTAACTTATGGTGAAAAAGAGTATGAAAATGAATATATGTATGTTCATGTATGAATGAAGCATTGTGCTGTACACCAGAAATTGACACAACAGTGTAAACTGACTACATATATATATATATTTGAAAGGACTATATATACCAAGAAAAAAATTAGATTGATAACCAACAAAAAATCTGTCAGTAATATAATGCTAGAGACACTGAGACACAAAAGAAAATCTCAGGCATACATCTGTTTATAGAGTCATAGTAAAAATAGTGCCTATGCAAGTCCCTGATAAGCATGAGAAAATAGGAAAGGCAATATAAAAGTTCAAAATGCTTTGCTATGTAAGAGCTGCAAGATGACTCAGACACAAACTTAAGTGGTCAAAATGTTTATATAATTAATGATAACTTAAAGTAATTGAGGACATCATTTTAAATGAGATTAAAATAGCTGCACCATTTTCATATTACTAAGCAAGTCATTTCTGTTTACAGTAGGTTTATATTATTTTTATATGTATTTATGTTTTATAAAGACATCAACTTAGATCCTGGCTGATAACTGACAGTAGAGCAACTGATTGATTTAAATGGGTATCATAGGCTTATCAGATTTCATATGCTTTAAATATACATTAGTTATTAGCTGTCAGGAAGAGTTCAATTTTCATTTATTCTAACATAGCTGTGTCACAGGCAGGTTAATCTGTATTTACAATGGAGGATCATGATAGATATAAAGATATCAAGTCTTATTGATCTTCATAGGGGTGCTTTTATAAGAAAAGGAAATAAAATAAGAAAAATCTAAAATACTACTTTTTTTATAGTGTTCTAAAAGTTTTATCTTTATTTTTATTTTTTTACTGAGTTATAGTCCGTTTACAATGTTGTGTCAATTTCCGGTGTACAGCACAATTTTTCAGTCCTTTATGAATACACGTATATTTGTTTTCATATTTTTTCACCATGAGCTACTACAAAATCTTGAATATATTTCCCTGTGCTATACAGTATAAACTTGTTTATCTATTCTATATATACTGTCAGTATTTACAAATCTTGAACTTCCAGTCTGTCCCTACTCACACCCTGTAAAATACTATTAAATCAACATATATTTATGAAGAACTATGAAAAATGGGAAACTGTAAGTTGTTTCTTTAAATTGGAGCAAAGAGAACTACTTTAACTTGGAAAATAGTTAAAATCTGGCAAGTTTTATGATTTCATGTTCACCCCTGACAGTTTTTCTTTCCTCCTTTCTCCTTCAACCTTTTTTGGGCCTTCTAAAGAATTAAATTAAAAAAAAGAAAAAAAAAGAAAGAAAGAAAGAAAAAAAAGAAAATTAAGAAACAGCTTTGCATCTAATATAACCTCCTAACTGGAAAGATTGTATACTTTGTGAAAAATTTACAGCTGCCAACTTATGATCTATGTCTCTGTCCACACTGCGTTACTTGTTAGGAAGGGTCTTAAAAAAAAAAAAAAAAGTAAAGAAAAATAGCAAATTATAATGGCTTTTACATTTTAAATTCTTTTCTATGAGTTTATAATCTGCTCTATCATGAGTTATTAAGATAAACATTATCAGCTATACTCTACTTTCCTATCATGCACATTGTGACTCTGAGAAGCACGCACGCTCTAACTTACCATCTGCAGGTGGTGTACAGGTCAATGCAGTTCTTTTGACAATATATGGTTTGTAGTCTAGTTGTCTAACTACTACATAATGGAAAAGATGTAGAACTACTGGTACCACTGCCCTCGGTCTCTGTCATTTACCTTAAACATACCTGGAAAAGTAGATTCAAAAACTCATTGGCAAGAACATTTTTCACACTCCAGATCTGATATTCTTCTAGAGTTAAGATGGCCATTCTGAAAGAGAAACAATATTTAAGAACATCTTAAATCTTCATTTTCTTATATTATTTGAATAAAATCTGTTTTATTAAACTTGCAATGGTCATTTGCCTGAAAGAAAACTAATGATTTAATGTAGATGCTATATGTTCATCTAAAAGTAGGCCAGCAAAAATAAGTTCAAAAGTAACCAAACTCTGAAGTAGTGAGTCATAACGTGGGCAATTTATCACCAAAAATCTTCCTCCAGTAAGACCTGGGAAATAACTCACAGTATCTTCTGGTTCAAGGTGAAGTTTACTAACAGAACCCACAAAAGGTTCTGGGTAGAGAAAAAGGATTATTTACTAACTTTGAAAGCATTTTTCCAAACTCTCTGGATTATGCCCTTTGACCCTAACAATTTTCTAAGATCTTCTTTAAAACATCTGGCATTATTAGACTTCTTAAGAGATTTAAAAGAACTAAATATATATAATAAATGAGTATCTATATTAACATTTCCTCAAAATAAAATTTAACATTACTTTCACAAGTTGAGTAAAGCAGTATTTTTTTATTTTTTGGTGTCAAAGTGTACCAAAAATTACATTTATATACAGTAGACAATATTTCTTGGGAGGCAAAAATATAACCAAATGCCTCTTACTTCATGTTTTGAACAATCACCTTAACAATCCTAGATGAATAATAATGTTCTTAGCTTTTATTACTTAATTATATTTTTATTATTTAATGATTTATTATTTAATGATACTTAATATTATTTATTATTAATGATATTCATGTATTCATTCAATATATAATACCATTCATTATAAGAAAAGATTTTAAAGCACTGTGATGGTACTTATTGGCTTTCATGATGCAACTTCCATTAAAGTATATTAATACCAATGTAATGGTACAAAATAATGGGTAATATTGTCACAGTCTAGTCACCAGTGAATATGGGTAATAGGTTTGGTTGAAAGGTCCAAATTCTATTCTAAATTTTTACCATTTCATTATTATGGTTACACGGAGATGGAGCAGCTAAATGATCTTTTTTTTTAATGTTCAAAAGTACAGTCATAAGAAGAAACTCGGTCTTACACAAAAATAGACAGCAATGATAACCTCCATACTTATAAAACACCCAGAAAAAAGGCGATGGAAATTGTATCTCTACATAAGTTATTTCCTAAAAGAAACTTTCCTATGTTTCTGTTTTCATATATACCAAATAGAAATGGCTACCTTAGTTTTGGGCAGAAAAGTAAATGAAGATGGTTATCTGAATTGCCAAACAAAGATCAAGCCCTGAAAAATTCATTTCTATTATTTATTTCTATTGAGTGTCAGTTAATAAGACTATGATGATTTCTTCTGGATTTGTGATTAAAAAAAATGTTACTTATTTTTCTAAGCCTGTATAAGACCACTATGGTCTACATCCTACCATCTGCTACTTGGTACATGTCAACATTTGAATAGAAAGGGTCAAATTAACTCATATGTGTAGCACATATATGGATTATCTTCAGTTTCACAGGGATACATAGACATTAAGGCAAACCTATTATAATATCTTTAATAAATGTTGTGAAACTAAATAAATTCAAGGCTTTATTCTTTGTAAAGTACATGCTCGTTTCTGCTATTATACAATTATTCTGGCTGCTATTAAAGAACTTAGGACAGACCCTCACCAATATTATTGAAAAAAAAATTTTTTTAAACAATATACACCACCCAGATTGAGATAAAAAATAATTTCCATCATCCCAGATATCCTATGGTCCTTCCCAGTTAAATGACCCATCTCCAAAATCACTATTGTAACACTTATTAACATTAGTTCTGTCTCTGTTCTAGAATTTCATATAAATTGAATTGTACAATGTGTTCTTTTATTCTGTGGCTTCTTTTGCTCAATATAAGTTTTGTCTTACCATAATGTATTAAAATGGGAGAAGTAAAGATTATAAACTACAAATGGCAAGGGCTGTCTCTACTTAATTTTTATAAAATGCCTAGCTTATAAAATATAATGTTTTTATGTAAATAACACTTAATGGAGTTGTTTAAAGGTGGAATGGGCTTTCCTTAGGGACAACTTGGAGGTATTGTAACGACAGGTCCAAATAATCATTTAGCAGGTATGATGTAGAAGAGATTCAAGTATATATATATAAGGTATGTACACCAATTCAGAATATAATGTATTTTTAGAAAAGAATAAATTAGTCTCTGCTAGACTCACCTTTGTGGTATCATGCGCATTCTATGGGTCTTCTACAATGTTGGATACATCCACGTGTAATTACTTTAAAACCAGAAACCCAAATCAGTAGTTAGGAAGGAGAAGGTATCATTTTTATTAGCCAGTAGCTGAAGTATAAAGTATTTTCGGTCAAGGTTTTTCTTTTTTTTTTTTTTAATTACAGAAATAGATTGCTTGTTTACCTTAAAAATTTATGACAATTTTCCAGTGGTTTCATTTTTTTTTACATAATACATTCAGTTTATTAAATTTTCTAAGGCAAATTCTCTTCCCAATTTTGCATCTTTGGCTATGAATATTTTGAGTAGCATAATATAGAACCTAGAAGTAGTAAGAAATCTTTTTCTCAACCTCCTTTAAAAAATTCTTCACTCTATGTTCCTGTTGGAAGTTTACATGCAAGAAGATGTATGCAATCAGACTTTACCAGGATATCATCGGTGCAGTTGTCCTTCCAGACCTCTAAATGTGCAACCACGTGTCTCTCAGTTCAACCCTAGAAAGAACTCCGTCACCGTCAACATCAAATACCTTGAAGCAAACTAAAGAAAAGAAACTCTTATGGAGGGAAATTACTTTCATATTCTGAAGTATAATACATTTTATTACAAGCTGCCCTAGTAAAATTACTTAGTTCCTCAAACAACTACATTCTGGATTAAGTTCTTATTTGGAGGACACTGTGTCCTTAAAGTCCTTTGAACTTGTAGGAATTCCTGTAAACTTCACAAGTCTCTCTCCTTATATCATTAGCCAGCTTAGAGAACTCTATCCTTCACCTAAATCTAAAGTTAAATTTCTTGCAAACTGAAAAAGGGCCAAGTTACTATACAATATCTCACAGATTTTGAGAAGGTAATTCAAGCTTTTAAATTAATTTCTAATATTTAAAACTGATCACTTCAGAGTTGATTCTTACAATGCTGAAAATATTCCATCTACATTAAGAATCAACAAAAAGCTGGTACAGTAAGCCCCCTGTATCCATTGGTTCTGCATTCACAGGTATAAACAATAGATCAAAAAAATATATATATATATATAAAATATATATATATATATATATAACTTTCCCAGAAAGTTCTCAAATGCAAAACTTGAATTTGCTATGCACTGACAACTATTTACATATCATTTACATTGTATTTACAAATAATTACATTATATTAGGTATTACAAGTAACCTAGAGATGATTTAAAGTATACAGGATGATGTTCATAGGTTATATGCAAATACTATGCCATTTTACATAAGGACTTAAGCATCCATGGATTTGGTATCTGAGGGGGTCTCAGAACCAATCCTCAGCAGATAATGAGAGATGACTGTATAAAGATTTTGCGTCTCCAATGTAATTAATGTGCACCCAATATTTTTGCCTAAGAACAATTTCAAATCTTCAATGAAGTTTATATACAACAAGCTAAAAATCCGAAATATCAGCACTTTGCTAATTAACATCAATATCAGCAAAATTGCTAGTTAGTCTAGTTGGTTAACTTCCACTAGTCCACTGGCAAAAAATAAATTAAAAAAAATTTAAGACAATAATTAACCTCAATTGAGAAAAAAAGACTTCAGCCTCTTTAATACCAGAAATTTAATGTGAACAAATAATCTATCACAAAGCTAGGTTAGAGTAATGGTATACTATCAGGGAAGATAAAAGAAATCTAAAGTTTTAAGATTTAATAATTATCTACTTCACACACCCGTGTAACAATTATGCTATTAAATTGAGTGCATCACAGTACAACATTACTAAAGAATATTGAACTATTAAGTATCATACCCAAAATATGCAGTATTCGTGAAGCTGTATTTTACAAAGATGCAGAGATAATGACCCTAGTGAATATATAAGAATTAGGTTCCAATTAAATGTAAACTGCTGCATTTTCCTAACCAAATATGTTTAAGATTTATTAATGTAATATGCTTATAAATTATGCTATAATATTTTAGCTAGGTTTAAAAGATAAATTTAGTATTTAATAAAATTGTTTTATCATAAATTTAATTTTGCTAATAAAATATCAATATACACAGTGCTAGAAAATAAGTTGGAATTCAAGTTAAGCAAGACAAATTTTCTATATAGACTACCAGAAAATATTTTCTATATGCTTAACATTTTCAAACACATCATGAATGATGTAGTTCATTTATCATGAATTGTACATTCATCTGGAAAATCAACCATTATTAATAACAAAGATCTTAAATTACTCCACAGTAAAAAAGAACAGATGATTGAACTTTACACTGACCTCAGTAAAACCTCAGCAAGAGATTGCTATTTGCCAAAGGGATGAAAATTCAAGCTTTAATCAGATGATTTTTTACATGAATGGATGCTAATTTTTTTCTCTGTATAGATTCCAAATTTTGTGATGTTTAACACACTTACATTTCTGTCTTTCAGCCAGAGGTCCTCTGCAACAAGCTGATAACCCACAGGATATCTCCTTAAAATCTATGTGGCTGTCATGATTTTCACCAAAAGCGTTAAATAACCCTGTAAAATAGGAACACAGAATAAATCACAGCCAACAAACTTCCTGTTAATAATGACATGCTTATGAAAGGAGGCATGACTCGCATAAACTGACTTAGTTTTTAAAAGTTATCAGTAGTTTCCACTGTCTTAGGAAGTTTTTTTTCCCCCCCTGGCATAATTATAACCAAAATTTAACTTCCTAGAAGAAAATACTATCATTTAGTGTTTGGTTTTGTCTGCCTACCTGTCTCTAACTTATATTAATTCCAAAAGTCTAAAGTGATTGTAGAATGTAAAAAATAAAAGTATATTTTAAAAATGTAACTGGAAAAAAGTCAGAGACCACAATTATCCTAATTTGGAAAGACTAAGAAGAAAAAGGAAAAAAGAAGAAGAAAAGTTGAACTCTATCAAAGATATACTGTGTTGTTATTAACAAGCTTCATACAGCTCCTTCATGAAGCAAAGAAAACTAACACACTATATTATAAGAGAAAGAAATTCTGTACTGCAGTCTTCATTGTACCACTTAATCTGTATACATAAATATATTAAATTTCAGAAATAAAGGGCAATTTATAATCTAATCCTGTGGATTTTAAACTTTTCATAAAAAATAAATGGAATCATTTTGTTTTCAAATGAAATGATTTCTCAATCTCTAATTCTAAAAAGGTAAAAACATAACTGCACTGCTGAAGTGGAAGCCCTGTCTGTTCTAGCTCCCCTAACAAATATTTCTAAAACACACTAGAAACCTGAAGAATACAGACTATTTCAAGAATCTAATTCTGTGCCCTCAAAGAGCAGAAAATTGAAGCTAAGAAGTAGTTAAATGACTTGCTAAAAGTAAGAAATTTTTTTTAAAAAGGTCTGAATCAGAAGCAGAACCCAAGCTTTCCGATTTCAAATACAGTTTTTGTGATTATCAGCCACAACTACTCCTTGTAAACCTCATTTAATATATATATATACTATATATATATATAGTAGTGAAAAGTTTAGAGCTAAGTGGAGACCTTAGAGATGGTCTAGTCCAGTGGTTTCTTAATTTTTTAAGGGTGGGAGAGTGATACAGCAGTGGAACCTTCTTCTATATAAAAGAAATACAATAGACACTACTCAGCTGAGGAAGAGGTGAGGTCATGTGTGGAAGCTAGAGCTTTGCCTATTCAGTGTCCACCACCCTGACCTTGCACCAGATGCTGAGGCACCGCACTGGAGCACAGTTTCATAATGATTGTCTTGGTCAAACTGATTTTATATATGAGAATATTCAGGTGCAGAAAGGTAAACCGACTTACACAAGGCTCCAAAGGTGGAACAAGGCTCACGTGTTTACCAAAGAACATTTGTAGAAAATAGAAGGATTCCCATCTTCACTCAGAGATGGACAAATTGGTGGTGAAGCCAATGGGCCAAATGTCTCTAAATCAAATCATCCAGTTCGGGATTGAGCACTCAGCAACCAACAGCATTTCTCCAGATGAATGATGTCTGATTCCTCCACTGACAATCAAATCAAAAAAGATTATAAAATCTCACTCTTCTCTTCTGGACAATTAATTAGTTCATCCTGATAATGTAACTTCTAAAGATACATTTTAATTTCCCAGTTAAACTGTTAAAAAACTACCTAAAACAAAAACTCTGAAAGACAAATATATTGTATATAAAGTGGCATGAAAATTAAATTCAAATTAACATAAAAGAGGCTTTAAAATGGGAAAAAAACTTGCAATTTCCCATTAAGCAGGCTGTTTAGTTCCAACATGTAAAATAATAAACTAAGATATTTATTTTTTGCTTCCCACACTTTTATCTGTATTCACTTTGGTGATATTAATCTCTATCTTGGATTTGAAAATTCTTGATCATAGTCTCTCCTGGCTACACAGGTAACACACTAATAGCAGAATCTCTGTTTGATTTATCCTGTCATTATGGTAACCACTTACACATTTAATACTTATTAAATAAATGTACAAAGGGGATAGACCTAAGCTTCTCCTTCTTGGTCCTAAAATTCTTACTACCCCTCCTATAAAGGCAGGAGCCTCCTCTGTAGGACAGAGTGTAAGTGTATCTCCTGAGAAGGATTCCCCAACAAGGGCTGTCTTTACAGCGTGCTTTTAGATAAGATGTTTTTATGGGACATTTCAATAAAAGGATCAAGGACCTAAGCTTCCCAGTATGGTGGGAGTTGTGATGGGCATGGGAGAATGCTCACTTGGGAGGATGAGATGTTAAAGACACTAACAGTGAAAAGGACAGGGCAAGATGAAGGGCGATTGGGAAACAGGACCACAGAGATGTGACATCTACTTCCCACTGTCATCTAAGTGATACCTACTTGAAAGAAATATTTTTACAGTTAAATTCTATAATGGGGGTTATTTAAATGAAGCACACATATACTCAATGAGTAGATCACATAATTTTTAGAGATTCAGAGTGCATTAGCATTTTCAGAGTACTTTTTACATCAATAACTAGTATTTATAAATTCCTGTGCGCTAAATAATTATGTGGAATTATTTCCATTTTGCTTTTAGACTTACTACAGCTTAACCTATTCAATGCACTGATACAGAGTAATTTTTCTAATGAATAAAAATGATAATATACAACCTTGTTAAAGATTCTTTAATTTCTCCATCACCAGATTTATGAACACTTAGGCCTATGTGTCAGGCCCCATTTCTTGCCAGCTTTTTCACCAACACCTTACATTTAGGTTATATTGCATTACCCAGAGGTCGGGAAATGTTCTTTCACACATCCATGTCTTTATTAGGTCCTGTGTCCTCTGAGGAGAAACCTTCTCCCCACTTTCACATCCTTCCATTTTACAGCCTAACCACTAATCCTTCTGTAAACACCTTCTAATGCTTTCCAACCTCACCAGCTACCCCAGGGTTTTAACTTCTCTCCTCCACAACTGTCCTCCACTGTATATAGTATCCAATATTCAAGTGAAGTATAAGTCCTCATTTACAGGTCTGTGGCCTCTCTAGATTATAAAGTGTTTGGATTCAGAAACCTTGTGCTTTTATCACTGTAGCTGCTAGAATTCATTTCATAGGACCTGATACATAGTAACCACACAATAAATACTTGCTGAATGAATGAATGAATGAATGAATAGCCAAGGCAATCTTCACATCCAAGGCTTCCCCATCCCAGCTCAGTATTCTTTCTGTTATATCAAAGAGACTCTGCCCCATGAAACAATAGACCCTGCACATTTTAACAAATGTATACAATTATTAGGAACTATTATTAGAACAGAGACTAGCACTACTGTTCTCATAGTTATGTCACATAAGTAGTGTATTAAAGCTCATTCTGACTTGTTATTTATACAAATCAGCTATGTCTGTCACCAGTTTAAATATTAGTAATTTAGAAAACAAAAGTTATTGATTTATCCACTCATCAAAAAACATTATGACAGATCTACTTACATACCTCTTTTGTCAGTTTATATACCAACTGTAAAAGAAGGGGTATACAGTCAACTCTGAGAGTATAATTGCCTGCAAAATAAATAAGAGAGTATTTTAATACCTCCAAATGGACTTAAAACCTGTATTTAATTCTAACTTTATTTTCTAATTATAAACAAGATATAACAGATTTCAAATTGAAGGCATCATTCCTGGAGAATTAAAAATAGGGTGGACCCTACAGATTATCATATTCAGTGAAGTATGTCAGACAGAGAAAGGCAAATATCAAATTATATCACTTATATGTGGAATGTAAACAAACAAAAAAATGATACAAATGAACTTATTTACAAACCAGAAATACATTCACGACATAGAAAAGAAACTATGGTTACCCAAGGGGAAAGGGGGAAGGGAAGAGAGATGTTAGGAGTTCAGGACTAACAGATATACACTATTATATATGAAACAGATAAACAACAAGGACCTACTGTATAGCACAGGGAATTATATTCAGTATCTTATAATAACCTATAATGGAAAAGAATCTAAAAACAATGTATATGTATATGTATATGTATATGTATATGTATATAACTGTGTAACTTCGCTGTACACCTGAAACTAATATTACAAATCAAATGTACTTCAGTAAAAATAAATAAATAAAATTTTAGAATAGATAGATAGGTAGGTAGATAAATAGACAGACAGACAGTCTGGCTAAAACTAAAACACAAGGTGGAAATAACTCTTCAGGAGCCAGAGAGGCTGCAGCAAACACTCAGGATAGGAGACTGCAGAGGCAGACTCTGCTGCTAAGGCCGCAGCTCCTGCAGTAACAGTAAGGGCCATTGCTCATTACGGCAGCAGTACCTAGGGGTCTTTGGCAAAGGAAGTGGTAAGGCCATAATGTTCACGTTTTTATTCATTCATTCAATTCAATATCAAGACGTTAGACTAGAGTGTGTCAGTAACTAACATGTATCCTGTGACACTTACCTAGAAATGACCATAACACGATGAAAGCCTACAGATGCACATGCCACATGTCAGGGTCAAAAGGAAGTCTGTAGTGGGTGCTTATTTCAGAGTTGTTCCAATACATACAGGAACTATTTCTGTATGAAATACTTTAGCCCAACTTTTAAAAATAGCTCCACAGGAAGAATGTCAAAAGTACTAAAGTTTTAAGTAGTAATCCAAGATAGGCCAATGGTAAATATACTAAAGAAATTAGGATCAATAGCTTAGTTATGAATCATATTGATTCATTTGAATCACAATAATGTTCTCTCTGGTAAAATGGAGAAATGGAGGTATTATTGAGGCATCTCATAGAAAGAGGATAATCCTAGTTTATGAGTTGGAGTTGACAGACTTTAATACTGGTATACTATTTAATGACAATCTGAAATAAAATTTACCTTCTGTGTATGAGTCTGCATTGATATATGCAACCTCTCTCTCCTAGAGTGTTTTCACATTCTCCTGTAGTTGAAGCAAAGCAGTCACTTAAATCACAGCATTTACAATTGTGGAAATACAAGCAAAACAAATTAACTCATTAAAAGAGTGGTTTGCAGATACCATTATAAATCAAATGCCTATGCCTTTGACCATAATTTTAAGAAAATGCCATTAACTGGTTGATAATACTAATGCAATTAAAACAAGAAAGAAAAATATTAGTGATGCTGTAGCCACTGTTCATAGCAACAGCAGGGAGACCCAGAGGAAAACTGTCCCTGATTCCCTGCACCATAATATGAAGGGGTAAGGCTCGGAGATGCTCAGCCTCACCCTGGATCTACTGGAAGAGAACTGCTCAAAGTAAGGCCTGGAAATCTGTATTTTTAAAAGGTGTCCCTGGCAATCCTTACAGACATTAAAGTATGAGACCCCTTGACGTTGGGGATCCAAGTAACTTTACCATATTAAAAATGAGGAAGTTGGAAATTTGATTTATCAAGAATTTTTTGAAAGAGAAGATATTGATGAAAAAGAAGAAGGAGGGGAGGATAGAGAAAAAACTAGAGGGAGAGAAGAGTGGCTATTAGGACAAAGACAAGACATTTCTATCTCACACATACATGCACACACGCACACACATTCTAGAAAAATACAGCAGAAGAAGACTAATGCCATCATACACATGGGAATATGCGGAGAGAGCTCTTTTCTTCTCTCTGTTTCTCTCTCTCTCTCTAGCTTGCTACCTTATAAGAGCAGTTACAGTAAAAACATTTAAAGCTGTGACTGGTCATCCCACAAATGAGAATTCTCACCTCTGCACTTGGCCACACGGGATAGATGACAGCTGATTCTGCTGCAGAGTTTCCATTATGACAGAGCTACAGTAGAAATAAAAAAGATTCCTTAACTATATGTAAAGGTAAATGTGCTGCTGAATATGATCAAGAAGCTAGTAGAAAATGGGAAACAATATTCAAATTGTCTTTTAATTCAAATGAATTTAAATTAATGCAAGGCATATTATCTTGTATCTTGGATTTATTTTATCTGTATTCTAAGCTGCTTAAATTATAGAAAGACACATGTATTTCTATATACATGTATTCACAAGAAATTACATATTTCTAAAAGTAAGTGACCTTAATGAATAAGATCTGATTCATGTAAATAAGTGTATTATGAAATGCATGTTCATAACACCAACATAATAATAAGACTTTGCAATATACATGGAATCAAATATGATACAAGTAACTGTGATTTTATTCCCATACTTATTTGATTCATATTATTATTTTAAAGTATGCGGAAATGAGTCAGAAGGAAAGCATTTTAAAAACCAGACACAATGATAAGAAAGATATGATATTCTTTAAACCAATTCTATAAAATTTGGACTCATAAATGATGAACAAAACAGAGGATAGTCACAGGAAAGTGCTTTTTGGTGCACCTGCCTTTAAAAAAATACACAAGCCTACCTTGAACATGTAAGAACTTAGAGTTACTGGACAGAGAGCCTAAGGGAAGAAGATGAAAGAAGGGGGCCTATGAGAGACACTTTAAAATAAAGCATTAAGAGCCAGTGACAAATGAAAATTAAATCATAATTGAATTAAAAATAAATCCTTGAAATTTTAGAGTAATTCAATTTACAAAATCAATGTATTATACTTCCCAATCAGGCACTTTTGTAAATGGTAAAATATACGTATGGTTACAATTTAGTATGGAATCCATAAAGGAGAGACTATAATCAGAGTATACTCATCTTAAAAGAGCATGTTGTTTTCCTAGATAGAAGAAATCCAAGGAAAATGTAAAAACTTGAAAATTAATGCCAAGGATCTATATCAGATTTTCAATAAGATAATTCACTTGTCAGAAGCAGCTTCCTAGGTTTGACTATTTTCTGAGCTTACAGATTTTACTTATCACAAAACAAATATAAACAGAAACTAAAATATTTTAAAAATAATGAAAAAATTGGTTTGTACTTAGTAATTAAGAGGTTGTTTTGTTTTGCCAAACTGATGTAAAAGCAAAAACAAACTCTATTTCTTAAATTTTCTTGAGTATTTATCCAAATTAAAACAATATCAGGTAATGGAACACATCTGTGATTACCCTGAGTTACATGTTGACCAAGAAGATACATTTTCTGTCTTAGTTACCTCAGCCCATTTGTGGAACCCAGAAGTCCGATTTTTTCTTCATCCCAGCCGGCAAAAATGGTAGTTCTTCTCGGTCTCCAGCCTGTAATCATTGTTAACATACATGGTTAGGTACATCTGCCTAAAAACAAAGGAAAATTCACTTAAGTCACTTTCTGTCATCACTTGCCAAGGAAACATTATTTACCTCTACTAATCAGTTTTCCAAAATTCTGGACAACTTCTTATAAATCAGCAGTTCCACTGGTTAGGTCAATACCTCCAAATACCCAGAAGTCCTGATGATCTCCCAGAATAACACACCTGTTTGGAAAGGAAGGCATTCAAAGAATGACAACTTAGAATGTACTACAAAGAGCAGTAATTTATGTTTTTAAATTAAACTTCCTCCTGCTTGAGTTTCCACCATAGAAAACCATCAAAGTAGTGTCTCCTTTTAGAATTTACCTTTTTTTCCCCACATTTAATTATATCACATCAACCAGGAAAAAAATATTAAGAGTTGATTAAAATTTATCTTCTCTTACTCCTGTAATCTTTGTAAAAACAAAATATTTTAAGACATTTTAAAAAATTCACCAACTCAACAAGTTTCACAGATCCTCAGGTAGTTCTGATTATATCGTAAATGCTTGTGATTTTCTTGATGTTATTTTAACCTTCCTAGAATTTCACAAAGGGAACAAATTACTTCACATACAGCATTATGTCTAACAGGTTCCTTTCAATGTTTTGTTATAAGTCTCAGAAGTACAGAAAACTATTTAATAGGATGATAAATACCCATATGCCCACCACCTAAATTCAATCATCGTTAATACTGTTGAACTATTTGCAAGCGAGTTGCGCAAATCATGACAGTTCTCTCCTATGTATTTAAGAATGCACCTTATGGTGAAGTTAAAAAAAAAAATCAGTATTTTATATTTTTCCTCCCTCATAGCTCTATTGTTGGTATTTATTTAAACTTCAAAATTATTATTCAACGTGAAAAAGAATCTTGTTCTTAGCAATTTTTTTTTAAAAAAAATGTGTATTTGTCAATTTAGAGCTCAAATCAATTAAGGGATATAAGACCCAGGTGCTTTTTTTGATATTTTGACCAGGGAAAATTTCTGTTTCTGACTTTTCTCTTAAACTGTTACTGAAGCTACATGCTCTGTTTTCCTTGTGTCTGTATGTGTCTGTTTATAAATCACATTTGTCATTGTGTGCCTCTAGCAGGTATTAATACATGAGATAATAAAGTCTCCTATGTTAAAGGAACTCCATTCTAGTTGAGTTAAATACAGACTTTTTAAAAAAAATTCTTCTAAAATAAAACTGAACTTCTAATATCTTAAGGGTTCTGAAATTTTAAAACAAGCTTCTTACAGAACTTATAAAATACTTGCAGAATCCAAATTCACATTGCTAGGGCAAATCATTAACCAACAAGGCTCATTTAACCATTTTAGTTTAATAAAAACAGCTATCTCCTCTCTGATTCATCAGTGTGAAGTTTCCCTTTCCCTCTACATTTCAAGCCAGTCAAACTAAAGTTCTGATCATGCCATGCTGTTTCCCAACCCTGCACAAGCTGTCCTCTGCAGCTGGCGTTTACTGCCTGTCTTGATTCCTTGGAAATCTTACTGTTTGTGTAAAATTAAGCTCAATGAGCACCTGTTCCGTGGTCATGCCTCCTTAACACCAGTGCTGTCTGGGGTTAGTAACAGTAACGACTATGATGGTAAGCGCACGGGGCCATGTAGCAGTTAAGCGTTCACCACTGTGACCATCTAACCCACCCCCACAGAAGTGACCGGTGAACTTCGCTCCTTTCCCCCTTCTCTCCTACTCCTTCCCTTAAGTTAACCTAGGGTTTTGCATGCATAGTGTTTTGACAGTTATCTGAAACACTGTTTTAAACCGTCAGTTGAAAAGGGAAGACAAAATGTTACACCTGGCCCGGAGGAGGAGAGGGGTGGGAGTGGCCCAGAAGAAGCCGAACGGGACGCGCGGCCTCGGATCACAACACAGCCCCGTTCCTTCCCGAGTTTCGCACCCGGGAAAGCAGAGGCCTGGGGCCCGGACCACCTCGGGGCCTTCAGGGGAGGCCGAGGGAGGGACAGAGACCCGCGCAGGGCTGGGGAGGGGCCCGCAGGGACTCACCGTCTGTGCAGCGGCTCCTGACCCACGGCTGGGCGGGCGGTGGTGGCGGTTGAGGGTGCGGTGCCGGCTGAGGCGGCGGTACCGTCTGAGGGGGCTGAGGCGGTGGCGGTACCGGCTGAGAGGGCTGAGGCGGCGGCGGTACCGGCTGAGAGGGCTGAGGCGGCGGCGATACCGCCTGAGGGGGCTGAGGCTGCGGCGGCGGCGGTGCCGGCTGAGGGGGCTGCGGCGGCTGCGGTACCGGCTGAGGCGGCGGCGGCTGAGACGGCTGAGGTGGCGGCGGTACCGGCTGAGGCGGCGGTACCGGCTGAGAGGGCTGAGGCTGCGGCGGCTGCGGTGCCGGCTGAAGGGGCTGAGGCGGCGGCGGTACCGGCTGAAGCTGCGGTACCGGCTGAGAGGGCTGAGGCGGCTGCGGTACCGGCTGAGGCGGCGTTACCGGCTGAGAGGGCTGCGGCGGCGGCGGTACCGGCTGAGGCGGCGACGGCTGCGGTGCCGGCTGAGGGGGCTGGGCGGGCGGCTGTGGCGGTTGAGGCCGCGGTGCCGGCTGCGGGGCCTGAGGCGGCGGCGGCGGTGGTACCGGCTGAGGCGGCGTCGGCTGCGGTGCCGGCTGAGGGGGCTGGGCGGGCGGCTGTGGCGGTTGAGGCCGCGGGTCCGGCTGAGAAGGCTGAGGCGGCGGCAGTTGCGGTGCCGGCTGAGGCAGCGGCGGCGGCGGTGGCGGCCTCTGGAAGGACTTGAGGGACTCGAAGGCCTTCGCCAGCTTTTCCAGGGTCGCCATGGCGGCCTCCCGCCCCGCGGGGTCAGCCCCCGGAGTCGCCAGGCCGACCGGCGGCTCTGGTCAGCAGCGGTGGCAGTGAACGGGGCTCGGGGCTGCCAGCAGGTGCGGACCCCAAGCGCGCGGCCATCTTGGAGCCGTCCCGACAGCCCCCGCGGCCCTGCGTCCTGCCACGCTCCGCCGGTGGGGCGGGGCCGGGCCGCGGGATTGACAGCCGGAGGCAGCGGCCTCCGCCAATGGCTGCCGCGCCCGCCCCTTGGGCCCAAAGAGCCGACAGGGCTGCTGGAGTCACTGCGTTCTTCCCGGCGAGGGGCGAGGGGTACTGCACGGAGATCGGGAGGGCGGTTCGGGGGCGGGGTTTCGTGGCACGGCGAGGACGGTGGGGAGGGCGGGGTGACTTGTGATTGAGGGTCTCTCTCGGCGAGGGGCGTCCCCGGACGACGCCTAGCGGGTGGCAGGGAGGCGTGGCAGTGGGCTGGGAGCCCGAGACCCCCGCGGGGCGCTTGCCCACCCCGCGGCGCGGGCGGAGGGCCGGCTGGCCGGACAGCCTGCTGTAATATGCTGACTGTTATATATTTGGCCTTACCCTTGTTAGTTGCCTCAAATCACTCCTTGTTCACCTTCATGATCATTACCATAGATATACTTCTTACAAGCCTCGTACTTACTATGTTCCCTCATGCTACAGGGCCATACACATGCTATTCTCACTCTCAGGAATAATCTTTTACACATCAATGCCCTACTCCCCTCAAGAGATTTGCCTATCTAATTCCAATCCCTCTCAGTGCTCAGCTAATTTGTGAATTCATAAAGCCCATTACATTAACATAATTTCTTAACACCATGTCATTCTCCTTTATCACATTATTAAAGTATGCTTTATAATAACATAAAAACTATTCCATGCATGAAGGTAGATATTAAACAATTAAGTTCACAGTATAAAGTTGTAAGTACATATACTGTATATTATGAAAAATGTTAAGGAATAACATACTATCGTTAAATTCATTCACAATTTTTCATAGAAATATGGAAATATTTATTCCAAGTTGGATCATCACTATATGTGTGTGTGTATATATGTATATATTTTTCATCCTTCATTCACAATATAAGTTCTGATAAAATATTGCCAACAATTAACTTTTATACCCCAAATTACCAATAAAGGAATAGGAAAGAAGGGAGAAAAAAGAAAGGAAAGAAGGATATTGAGGGGTTTTAGAACTCTTGAGATTGAGACATATTAGATAAAGACTCAGATCTGTACATTTATGTATGATAATTATTTTCCTGAAATTATATAAAAACATAAAGAAAACTGAAAGCTAAATATAAAATTATTTACAACCCAAATTTGAGGTTAATTTATATCTTCAATTGATATGCATTTTTCAAATTTAATATTACACTGTTCCATTGCTATAATATAATCAAATTCATAAACAGAAAACTATATATGATATATACATCCTCTCACCATTGATAACATCTCTGAAAGCATTTTTGAAGTAGAATACTTTATATTTAAAGTTTTTATCATTAGAAAGGCTTTGAATATTTTAACACTATTAGATTTAATTTGCTTCATAGTATTATTTTTTCCATTACATGAGAAATAATATCTTATATGGTTTTGATTCATTCTTTAAGTAGTTTGTTAATATTGTGTAATAAGTGAATTCATGGAATTGAGGAAAGAATGTATTTTAGGTCCTGACATGTAACAGTTTGACTACAAATCCTTCCTTCCTTCCTTCCCTCCTTTTTCTCTTTCACTCCCTCTCATCTTCCTCTCTCCCTCTCTTCCCTACTTTCTTCTTATTTCTTCCTGATTTTAATAATCAGATTTACTAGCTAGCAGGACCATTTTACTACCTCTGTAGATCTAGTCTCCCACAATTATAGCCATCTTATTCTACATTATATTAGTGTGATAAGCACACATATAGATTACTTTTATCAAATATGTAACTTATAGTTTTGATTTTAAGTTAATTAGCTATTTAATTCAGATTGTCCATCATTTCTTAGAAGTCATGGAGTATTCTTTCCAACACTTAAATGAGATATGTAACCAATGGAATTTTTTCAACAGAATAGTGAAACTGAATTTTAGCAGTGACATGCAATAGTTTTGTGGATATTTATTGATAGAATTTTGTAAGATCTCTTCTGTAATGTATACAGTATGTACATTTTTTGCACCTGTCAAAGAACTCCAGGCTTTGAAAAGAGAGGTTCTAATGGATCATGTGTTAAACTGCATTGGTTGATTGATCCTTATAAAAGCATGTTTAGTCATTGCTGTTTTTGGTAGTGGTTTCACCAAAAAAAACCTGACAAATTTAATTGTGATAGTTAACAAATAATTCATAGATTATGTGTTATCACATAAAATAGAATGAATAATTGAATGCAAAAAATTCAACATGACTACTACTACTCTATTGAAGTGTTCATATTGACAACTACCGTCCCCTTACACAATAGTTGCATTTAGTTAAATGTCTTGAAAAACATAATTTGGAAAACTCAAGGTCCTCGGGTGCCAGAACCTTTAATGTGCAATTCATTTTCACAATTTATGATTCTAAGAGAGTTGCTCCAAGTCAAGAAGAGGGAATCTGTTAACCAAAATTGGCAGAGAGGTACAGAGACGATTGCTTCCAGGTAGTTTTCTTTTTTCAAAGACACACAGGCATTGTGTGAACAAGACACTTCTGTTGTTTTTGTTTTTGAGTTAAGATTTTATTGTTGAATTCTGATCAAAATAATTTATACATTTTAAATTTGCACTGAATGAAGGGAAAATCTGCACAACATGGATCAGTTAGATTGAACTTTGTATTCTCTTTTGAAAAGTGTGTGTCCCTATACTTTTGCATATAGATCAAAAACAATACTTCAAGGCATTCTCACCAACAGCAAGCAGATCTCCAATTTAGAGTGTCTTGTCTTGCTTTTAATTTGCATTTAGAGTGTACCTTATTCTAGTTGGGAAGTTGTAGTCTCACTTCTGTAAGTGGAATAGTGAAGCTGTTTATATGTGAACTTGTTACATGTTGGTAATATTGTGTCTGTTGGGGGCTGGGAAATAAGTAAGCTTAATAAATTGATTCAATTTTGAGTGTGTTTGAATTTAATGAAACAAATTGTACTGATTGATTCTCAACACTTTAATTACAGGTTAATTTCAGATCACTGAATTATTTTATTTACATCAGGGCATCACAGATAGGATAGAATGATATGTTGTAATATTTTGGATACAGTTATTTTGGTTTTCACACTAATTAAAAGTTTTACCTCCATCTCCACCAAGGACAAAGGGACAAGAATACAGTTGTTTAGAAAATGATACATTTGTAGGCCATCTGCTCTTTGCATAGAACTGCATGAGCATTTGCTTATAAAAAGGAATTACGCTCCTCTTTTTAGTGTGCAGATTAAAGACAAGCCAGGAGAGAAAATATTAATGCAGACAATGAGAGGGCAAAAGCGATATGATTTGTTAATTACTACAGGAATGTAAAATGCAGGTGGAAAGGTACATCAGTGAAGGTTAACCTAAATCTTGAATTGTGAAACAAGCTATAACCGTGTAATTAAGCTGAACTATTTACAATTGTTCAAATGCTTTGAATTTTTTAATCTCAAATCCTTTGCTCAGAATGTTCTTCCCTGTGTCCTATTAGCTTGTTTTTTATTTTGAAGATTTTTCAGAATTGCTCCATATTATCCTTCTGTAAGTCCTCTGAACTATCCTCAGTAGAATTAAATGTTTCCTCCATTGTGCTCCATTAGTAGCTAGTACATACCTTTATCATATAACTATTCAGATACTTGTATATCTCTTCAGCTTGACCTTAATCCCCTAGAAGTCAAAGCTTTGTTCTATTTTTTCTGTATCTCCATTTCCTAGTGCATGCTCCCAGATTTTATTCCTCTACTCAAACCTTACTATTGAATCTATACTGGAAGTATCTTCTCTAGACACTCTTTGGGGAACCTGTTTTTATGACTTATAATTGCAGCCCAAGATATCTCTCATTATACCTCTAACTTCAATCTGATCACCTCCTCTGAAGTTTGACCTATACTCAGCTTTCCACCTGACATCTCTGCTTTAGTGCCAGAAAGGGTGTCTCTAACACATTTTGCAAACTCATCTCACTCCTTCCATAAACTATGTCCCCTATTTTGCTGCTTAAGCTCAGATTTTAGGGGCCATCCTTGATACTTCTGTATTCCTTAGTCCTCACATACAAAAAATCACCAATTCCTGATAATTATATTTCCAAAAAACACCTTCTTGATCTTCAGCATCAGGGCCACCACCCAGCATCTTCTAATATCTTTCTCTCCTTTTATTCACTGAATTTCAGTTGCACTGGACTCTGGTGTACTGAAGACTGTGACTTTTACCCATCTCAGTACTTAAATGTGATGATATTCTATCAGAAAAACATGAATTTGAATTCTTGGGCATGGCTATTTCCTTCTCTTCACTCAGCTCTCAGGTTGATTTACTTCTTTAAGGACAATATTGGGCTGCATATTCTATACAAGAATCTGCTACCCAGATTGTTTTCTTACAAAGCACTTGTCTCTTTCTTAGTACTTAAAATGTCATTATTTTGTATTCATGTCTGCCTTTATTATATAATATTCATTTCCCCATTCTAATTTAAAAACCACGAAGATAGTAATCATCTCACCATTATGTACCAAACATGTAGAACAAAGCCAAGCACATAAGAACACCATAAATATTTGTTAAAAAGATGAATGCATAGATTGAGAAAGAATCAAGAGAAACACCATAATCAGAAGGATAGAGGATGCTATAATGCAAGTTTCGTGGAGGCAGGCATATTTTGTTTTAATCATTATATCCCTTTGTCTAAGGACAGTCTGATGTGTTATATGTATTCAATATTTGTTGAATAAATGTAAGAATTTAGAAAGCAATGCTTAAAGCAGTTTTGAATGACAACATCAATGTCAGGATATAGATTCAAGAAAAATAAAATTAAATACTTCCACATGCATGACACACTTCAGTTTTTACAAAATTTCTGCTAACTATATTCACTGCCTTATAAATCAGTAAATAAAAGGGGTAAGAGCAGTTTTTTGGATCACTGTATAAGATAATGTAATCAAGGTAATGAAGAAGCAGAAATAACTTAAAATCAAGGAACACAGTAATAAACTGACTAATTATCAAAATGACTTTCATGGAGAAGAAAAAATAACAAAAAGCACTCATTATAAATTTTGATCTGTAAGTAACAAAGGGAAAAACAAGAATTTAAAAAAAAATTAAGTATACATTTAATGGTATAAAACTTCTATAAAAATTGGTTTTCTGTCACTTTTTACAATAGTTATCCAACTGCAAAACTGTACAATAACAGCTTTCACATTTATTTCTTCTAAAGTCAATGCGTTAGGCTAATTTCTCCTATCCCATTTCTGTTTCTTTTCACTCTCTCCAGGAGACAATGGAAAAGAGTTCTAAATAACTACAGCATTTGGCCAGTTCACAATGGAGGGAAAAATGAATGGCGTAAGGAGCTAAAAATCATCTATAGTTTGAGTGTTAACTTTCAGATGATAAACAACCCTCAATCTATTTTAGATTCTATTTTAGAAAGAATGAGAGGAGTAAATATGATATAACTAAATATCCATCCAAATAAATTTCAGAAATACACATAAATAAATTTTTAAAAAAGTTGACATAAAAGCATAATTTAAATTACAACTTAAACAAGGCTTAAATTTAATCCTAATTAAGCTACACATATCTTTGTATAATGTTCAGTGTGAGGATCTCATTAAATAAGTGTTTTCTTCTAAGTCTTCTCAAAAAGCAAGGGCATTATATTGTTTTTCATATGCTTAATGATATCTGTTTTGTAGTGTACTCTGATAGACACTAAAAAAATTCCTTTTATGGGCCCCAAGATCCCTGACATCACAAGGAAATGATTCATTTACAACTTCGGTAACAGATGAGTTTTTTAAGCAGTGATTTGGGGCTATTGTTAATAACAAGGTACATGAAAGCTTCTTTATAAAACTAAAATTGTATAATAAGTGAGGGTTTATTATATTAAATGGTAAATGTATTATGTAAATTGTTTCATGGAATCCCACACTGGGGACCTGGGCCTATTGTTTCCCTTTGAATAACAGATTCTTCCCTAAATCATTTGAAATCTGTTCCCTGTAAATTTTAAATAGGATAACATTATTTCGTTATAATAGAGTAGTTTAAATTTAAGCACAACCATTCTGTTTCAATTATAGAAGTGTCATTGGGATTTAATTACACAATTTGAAAGACTGAGAGCAAAAACTACCTGTGTGCTCCTGATCTGGGAAGGAAGGTCTATCTCCTCCAGACCAGGGTTTCTGGATTTTGGCATTATTGCCATTTTGGACGGAATTGTGCTTGTGTGTGTGTCTGTGGTAGGGGGGAGTGAGGAGGGATGCTGACTTGTACATTTTATGACATTTAGCAGCATCTTAGACGAGATCGCAATAGCATTGCACTCCTAGTATGACAATCAAAAATCTTTGCAGATCTTACCAAATGTCCCAGGGATGAATTACTCCAGGTGGAGACCTACTGCTTAAAAAAATAAATAAATAAATAAAAAAAATCTGAGCAACCCACCTGGCCACTTAAAAGCATAATCCTTCAGCCTCTCTTCCTTTGATACCTGGTGGAATCAGTGCTGCAGCTGTCAGCCATTCCCTACGAAAATCACTGCCTTTGTCTGAAGTAGTAAAGCTGAGATACTGCACTCAAGAACTCACTACCAAGCAGTGAGCAATCTCCTCTCTACAAACATCATGGACTCAAGTCAGGAGCCCTTTATCCTTTACCCTCTTCCTCCACCCTCTAAGGTAGATGGAGGTAGTAACCAGATGTGCTTTATTCAATCTATGGTTTCTGCTAATAGCCACATTAGAGAAATGAAGCTGCTCTTGTTGTTTCAAAAACTGACCCCATGCATGGAGGGCAAAGAGAGCCTGAAGAAAGAGGCAAACCACTCCAGACTGGTAGGTGGCAGGTTTAATAAGCATGGGAAGTTACATATGAGGTTTGTCTTGGGTGGCTGTGGGACAAATAGACTTCTGAACCTGCCCACCAGAATCTTAAAAGTTTATTTGCAGGCCTTTACTGGATTCAGTCACATGTACTTTCCAGATGGTCTGCATCATACATTGCTCTCTCAAGTCTGTGTCCTTGAAAACAGCTCCAGCTGTAGGAAAGGTGGTCAGAAGTTACATGGCAAGGGCAGGGGAGGGGTTGAGGAGCCTCTGATTGGTGGGTCCAGCTCATGAGTCAGCTGAAGTCACATCCTCTCATTGATGACCTCCAATAGCTCTTTGTTTCATTTTTGAAGCTCAAAGATCGATCTTTACCTAAGCCTTTATTAAGGACATGTATGTGTTAATAAGCCAGGGCTGTTGACATTTTATATCTATTTAAAAGACCATGGTGATATGTCCTTCCATGGATTGTGATCACATATAACCATAGGTCCACAGTTTCTGCTCTGGAGAAAATAATAAATAGGAACAGTGCAGAATCCCACCTTTAGATGAGCAGCTACATTCAGATGTGGCTAACAGAGGACAAGGCCAATAAGCAGGCTAGTCCACTCTCATCCATCCTTTCTAAGAAAGAAGCAACCACAGCTCAGGGTCTCTAGAATTTCTAGACAGGTGAAGAAAGCCACATTCTGGCAGGGGGCATGAATAGTGAACTTAATATCTAGATATCACTTGATATTTAATTTGTCAGGGAAAATTTATTGAAATAATTTTGTCCAATTCCTGTTGGTCAGTGTTGTATCAGTTATTTTGTGTTGAATGAAAGAAACACCTGGAAACTTAACAACTTAAAAAGATAACCATTACTTCTGTCAGGTTCTCTGGGTCAAAGCAAGTCATAGACAAGCCCAGATTCACAGAACTGAGATGCAGATTCCATCTCTTGAATAGGAGGTGCTATAAAATATGTTAGTCATTTGTTTTGTAATTTTTCTTAGATGTTCTGAATTTCATTAATTTTGCAGTTAAAACAATTAAATGAGGTGTTTTTCAAAGAAAATATCCTTAATTTTGGCAGGAGCTATGAAATTTATAATATAGATTTGCACAATGTTTATAAATGATTCTATTTGAAGAGCAGGCATAGACAATTGTATTTTATAAAGTGCCAAGCCCAGGAAAAATGTACTGCTTCTAGGAAAATTGACTGCAAGCCTTTTTTCTACTTATTTCTTTTTCTTCCTTTGTTCTTTCCACTCAAATTCTTGATACTTGGATGTCCTCACGTGGTAGAACAGAAGTAGTATTTTTTTTTAAATAACATTGAATAAATATTTTACTATATCCTCTTACACAGTTTCCTGTAATATTAATCTATAGGTTTATTTACTTTTAGGGGAAATCATGATTCCATTAATGTGCCCAGGATCTTTTAAAGAGTGTTTTTGGTTCATATTCAGATAACAGATGCTCTGAGGCTATGTAAACTACATAACTTTCTCTCTGCCATGACAACAATTATAAGCACTTTGCTTCTGGCTTATTTCCATAGCTTTTAATATATAAAAATTCCAAATTATATCATTTTATATTTGGTGTCTGTGTATTTGCAAACATACTATTCACATGGAGATTTTGCTTATAAGCTTAAAAATGACAAAAATATTTGTATAAAATTATAGATTTAGGAGTCCTATAAAGTTTGCTATTCTATGGTCATATATATATTATATATTTTTCTCTTAAAAAATAAGATATATTCACAAATGTACTTTAAGACTGTAGATCTAAGAATAAAGGCTTATGCCACAAAGAAACAAAGCACAGTATGAAAAAGGACATGAAGAAGGGACATAAGAAAGTTTGAAGCCATTAAGTAAGAAAGGGCAATAGAAAAGAGGATGAGGAGGACAATGATATAGAGTAGTTTAAAAAAATTACAAAAAAGCAATGTATGTTTTCTTTCCTCTTTTTCATAATTTTATGTGCTTTTACTGTTTTCAGAGTAAGCCACACAGTAAAAGAAACCCACATTCTACTGCTGAATACTCAAGCATGCTTTGAAAGAAGCCATGGTTTAAACTGTGTGGGACAGCAGAATAATTCGGTGGACCTGAGCTCAGATCAGGTCCTACCCCGACATTTGCCATCTGAAATGAGCTGGGGGAGACTCCCTGAAACTCATTTTCTTCAACAGGAAATTGAACATGATAATAGTTCCCTGTTAGTGTCAATGTAAATTTTGAATTTTTTTTTAACACAATCTTTTTTTGAGGTGAGTGGGGACCAAGGTAATTTGGTCTGTTTGTTTGTTTGTATAATGGAGGTCCGGGATTGAACGTAGGACCTCGTGCATGCTAGGCATGCACTCTACCACTGAACTCTACCCTCCTCCTCAAATCTGAATTCTTGAAAAATTAAAATATGTGCAGAACAGTGTAATAGTCCAATAAATGGTAGATATTTTACAAATATACACCAACATATTTTTGAGGAACCACTTTCTATTCTGTTTCTATTATACAAGAAATTTTTATATTTGTAGTAAATAAAATATATGCAGATACTTGAGAAGTCAACCTCTCAACCTTTGCTCAACCTTTAAGCAAACACGTCTAGACTGTTTAAAACTTCAGGGATGTCAAAAAATTTCAGTTGCATCTTGCTGATATTTATGTTTTTTGACAAAATCAAGGGTTTAAAAAATGTTAGTGTAAAGTTGATTCACCAATACTTAAATACTTAAAAAGTGCTTTATTCCTCTTGTTCATCTGGACTGGAACTCAAAGCTTTCACAATTCAGTTCTCACATTGATTCCTTTGGACATCTTTCAGTACATGGTGTCCTATCTCTGTGTCTAGACAACTTCTTCATAAGACAAAAGATGTTTGAGTAGTGTGTGTGTGTGTAAATTTTTTAAGAAATTATCTAATAGATAATATCACTGCCTTAGGGAAAATGCTCCACTGAAGATCAATTGAAATTAGAAGAATATCTAAGACTTTTTCATGGCCAAATTGAGCCCATATTATTCCTTCACATCCACCCCATAAAACTTGTCATGGTTTTCTTCAATCCCACTAACATTTTCTCATCTTTTTCTTTCTTTCTCTCTCTCTCTCCCTCTTCCTTCCTTCCCTTTCTTCTTCAATTCTTTGGAAACCTCAAGCCACTATCCTCCTTGGAAATTAAGCCTGACATTCTCTTCTCCCAATATCCTGTTGTGGCTGAGTGTCCATTTGTCACACCCCAGCTTGAAATGTAACTCCCTAAGAGAAGACATTCAGAACACTAGCTCTAAAATAGCCATGAAAACATCCTCACTCTATACCTCTGCCCCCTTATTTCTTCTTTACATTTTTATTTTTTGCATTCTGAAATTACTTTACTTATTTTTTTTTTCATTTACAGTGTCTCTCTCCCAGTTAGAATGTAAGTTCTTGGAATGCAAAAATTCCACAGCCCTTTAGTATAGAGAAAATGTGTGATGAATGCATAGTATATATATTTGAATGACTAACCTTTTGAATCAATAGATGTATGAATATATTAATAAGGGCTGGAGAGGGGACAGGGAGACACACTTTGACTTACTCCATTCATAATTATTTCCTAAAGAATGGGTGAGTGGTTTATCTCCTGGAACACATGTAAGTCAGTGTTACACTCCTATGTGTGCGTGGGGAGGAAGTTTATTATGACATCACTGAGTGGCTCACTTGAATCTCCTTTTATCCTGAAAATGTTTAGATATATCTGCTGTGCTACACACAGAAAAAGTGATAGAGAAAGCTGGCCACCACTTGGTTTATTCCCTTCCAAGTCCATTATAGTTTTCAATTTAAATATGAGAGATAATCAATACACTGGGTGCATTCCAGATGTGTTTTTAAGACAGTCAACTGTAAATGTGATATGACCTGAGGTTGAAAAAAGAAAACTGTGTGCAGAGGCATCAGTGAATTTCAGTGCCATCACTGAGCAGAAGTAGCAAGAAGGATTTTGAAAGCAGGGAATGCAGCTTGTTCCTAGGAGCATTCTAAGTTTTAGGCAGTTTCTGCTTTTTTTCTCTTCCAAAAATATTAAATGATCTTACCAATGTTATTCATCTTTCTTACAGTAATTTTATTTTACATATTTACCATGGCTGATTCTACTAGAACCTGAGTTAACCTATCACAAGAAAATCATTCTGAACAGAGACACAGTAAATTATCACAAGGTATGGGTTAAAGCCGTTTATGAAAAAAACTATCTTACTCAGGAAACAACTTAAAGGAAAATTGGATTAATTCTCTTCAGGAAGCAAAAAGTGTTTGTTTATTTAGTTATCTGCTTAGACATCAGGCATATAATGAAATTATAGATAGATATGCAAGTATATGTATATAAAGTCCTGCTCTTCTTTTCTTCAAAATTCCTAGATTTTCTATGAAGTCTTTTCTATTAGCTTCATTACATTCACCCTTTTATTCATTTATCTATAAGTAAAGTTGTATTATAAAATTACCAAATGCCAGGCACTAATCTATAGTAGTGAATTCACAGGTCCCTAGCCTCACAGAGTTTACACTGTATTGGAAATTATTAGCTGGCGTTTAAGAGCACTCCTGATACTCCAGCAGTCTTAGTTCTTTGGTGGGCATTATGTTAATATCATTTCTCATTCAAAGGACAAGGAGATGAAGTCTCAGAGCATGCAAATCACTTCTTCAAGATCATCAAGCTAGTAAGCATTAAATATGAGATTTAACCCCATCCAGTTTGCCCATGCCCACGAGTCCAGCTGCCATGCTATTTCACCTTTTTAACACATATTCTTCTAATACGTATTATCTATGCTACTCACAAGTTTCCTTGCGTTTTTAAGTAAATTTAATATTTTAATGGTGAAAATAGAAAACAACACAGAAATTTGGAAAATGGAGAAAATATTCATATTGACACCATGTTATAACTATTATTCTCTAAATATTCTCATGTTTCAATCTGTTAACACTTGGAATCATAGTTCATGAGCAATTTCACCTCCTGTCTTTTCCATTTTATTATAATGTTTCTATTATGTTACATGCAATTCACATACATTTTATTATAATGTTTCCACAATGCTACACAGAGTTCATAATCATTATTTTTAGAGGCCACTTAAATGTATATTGAGTTGATATAGTATAATATAATTAATAATCTCATTGGTAGCTATTTTAATTCACTGGAGGGAAGAACCCCATGATTTTATCACATAAAAAAGGTCTTTAGAATTTCAATTCAAGTTAAATTGAACATGTGCAATTGTTTGACAACTTTATGATAGCTAGCCTTCCAGGTACAGATATGTCTCCAAAAATGCACTTCAACAAATATTTCTTGTAGCCTAACATTCACCACTCACTGTGATAGGTCTTAAGGATGTTTAATTGGTGGGAAACAGTCTCTAAACTGAAGAAGCTTCTAAATCAGTCACAGGTGACAGAAATCCAAAACAGTATTAGCTAGAACATATAAAAATGCAGCAAGTCTAGTAATGTGGTGTTGATGAAAATGGATGTGATAGCAAGGGCTTTGGAAAAGGTGATATTTACACAGAAATCTGAAAGGGTGGTAGAAATTGGTTGCTTAGGTTGAGACTGCTCAGGCTGCTATAACAAGATACCACAGACTGGGTGGATTAAACAACAGGCACACTTATTTCCATACCATTCTGGAGGCTGGCAGTCTGATATCTAGTTGCCAACAGGTTGGTCTCTGGGAGACCTCTCTTTCTGCCTTGTAGATGATGATCTGCTCTCTGTGTCTTCATATGTCCCCTTTTTTGTATGTACATGGAGAGAGAACCGGTATCTTTTCCTCTTTTGATAAAGACAGATGTCCTGTGGGATTAGGGTCCTACCCTAATGACTTAATTTAACTAATTACCTCATAAGTGTCCTATGTATGGCCACAATCACATTGGGGGTTAGGACATCATATGACATCATATGAATTTTAGAAAGACATAATTCAGTCCACAACAGATAAGCAGAAGGGTGGAGATGAGAAATGAGTTAAATCCTGAGGAAGGGAAGGGATAGATGGATAGATAGGTAGGTAAAGTTCATCAATAATTCATTTAGAAAATTGTTTTAAAAACTTATGATGGGGAGAGAAGAAACTAGTAAAATAACTTCATGCTATCTTAGAGGAGATTAAATTGAAATTTCCAGCAAAACTAACAATCACAGTTTGAACAGGTCGCTTAAAACAAGACAGGAAATCAATTATTTAATAGCATTTTTAGTTTATAGATTTGCTTCTAGTTAGGGTCAAGTATGAATAATTAACTTACTTGATTACAAAATCATTCTGAATAATCTGCTTATAATTTTAAAGATAATATGAAAACTATAATCATAAAACGTGAGAGAAGAAAATATATAGAGAGATGAAAGAAGGTTGTTAACAAGAAATATGTACCTCCAACAGAGGTCTCTAAAGAAACTAAACTAAACCTTTGTCAGGGCAGGAGACAGGAATAAGATTATAGACTCAGATTCTTCTTTTGACCAATATTTGGACAAACTTGATCAGATTGATAAAGATGAAAAGATGACACCTGCCTTAAACTTATTATCTAATAATGATGTACAAATGTTTTCAAAGGCTGTCTGTATTTCAATATATGAAATCTCTTTCTGTATTATGGGAGTTAGAGTTCAAAAAATCTTCCTTTGTGGACTCACAATATATGTTAATATGACAGCTAAATTTTTTACATATTTTTAGAAAATGAAAATGATTTATTAAATACAATTTTAATAATTTGATTTATAAAAGAGCTGGAGGTGGCAACCCACAATAAATTAATCTATTGTGAATTATGAAAATATTAATCAGCTTGATGTAAACATCTGTGGTTCACAGAAATGGCCTGGAATTATTTATCAGTGTCATTTCTCCTTTCTGCCTCACCTAACTCCACTTAATGACTGGGACTCGCATATCTTTGTCATTACATAGGGAATAGAATATGTGCCAAAACATACAGCTCAGGGTTTAAAAGTTAAATTGCATGAATATTTATGAATACACTGTCTAGTATACAAAAATTCTAAAATACCTCAATGATTGAGATTTAGCATTCAACTTGACAGAGTGAGAAAATGTTCCCTTTAAATTTAAAACAAAATTACTACCATTTCTTAATCTGTTAGACTGTACTAACAGCTTTACCTCCCCTATTTAATTTAACTGTTCAAAACAATTTTATTTAAAAAATACTGAAGAATGCATGGGAATGCAAATTGATGGTAAGTTATAAAGCCAGAATTTGAAATCAAGTATATCTGATTCAAGATGCCATACTCATTTTTCTCATCTGCAAAAATTGAAAAAATATATACCATGTCCTCCTTAACTCACATTATATTGAGGTTCAAATGTAAGAGTGAGAATATTGTAAATTGTGACATCAAAATAGTTGTACAATTATTTATTCAGCTATGGGTGATGGTTGCTAGTACAAGCTAATAACAACATAAAACTCATATATATGTGGATAGTTGAGTTAGAATGAAGTTCTTCAGTGGATTAACAGGAATTACTGAAAACTTGTCTTGTGGTTGTTAAGTTCATCAAATCATTGAAGAAGAAATGTTTGAAAAGTCCTTTAAATCACATAAAGAAGGTAGATGTTTGATCCAATTCCAAATCAATATCCCTTCCTCCTTTAAAAATATATGTCTAATTTCCAGCTCACTTTACAAATTTTTTCCAAATCTTTCAAACCTCTATGGCATTCTTCTCTGGTGTTTCTATATGAAAAGCTTCCTGGATGTCTGTTTTATATTGTTCTAGTACTTATCCAAATATTCATTTTTAATTAACATTCCCTATCTCTATTTCCTAAGGCTGTTATGTAACTGTGTCTATGATACCAGAGAGATCACGGACTTTGCTTCTGTAAGTCACAAAACCCTTCGACTAATTATCCTGCAATTAGCAATGCACAATGAAGAAGTAAGTTCTTAATATTTGCTTGTGGTTGACAAGTATTATGACAATGCAATTTTCTGAAAAGGTTACCAGATCACTGGGAGTGTTTAACAACCTGGGGCCTGACATAATAGACCATATTGCATTCATATCTAACATCATGAGGCCCACTATAATATAAATGAAGAAACTAAGCAAATAGCTAAACTGATAGAGACTTTATGCATGGATTAATGTCTTTGAAAAATGTTTATTAGTGTATTTGTATCTCCAGTATGTCTGAAAAATGTAGGTAATAATCTACCTTCTGGAACAGCACTGAATATATATATGTAAATGTGTGTATATAAATATATATGTATATGTGTATATATATGTATGTGTATATATATAAATGTGTATATGAATACATTTACTTAGTTTCACATCCACACACCCAGAAGCAAACATACAAAATATCCATTATATATATTTGTAAACTTATATAGAGGACTTCCTTTTTATGTGTGAACTATGCACGTGGTATCTTATTTTTAAAACACATTATGCGTATATGAAAGACTGCATTACACATATCCATATGTAGGAGCCTAAGCGATTGTTGATCTTTTTTTTAAATAGGACTATTACTCCATGATCTCTTATTTCTAAATCCAGAACTCTCTTCCATACTGTCCTATGAAGGGGAAAGTGGCATGTGTGTTGAAGAGCAGAAGTAGATGAGAGGCCTTTGTAAATCAAAGAATGAAAACTCATCATTTTGTCCTAAGATATGTGACATAAAATTTAACGACATTCGTCAAAGGAAAAACATTCAGGAAAAACTTTAAGTCCCCTAGTTCTATTTGTTAAAGGTGATATAAGTTGATCTTTTTTATTGCTTTATGCTTTTTTTTTTTTGAAAAATGAATTTTCCTCATTGAAGAAGTTTGCCCTGCCTTGGAAAACAACTGGCCATCAACAAGTTCACAAGATATTTACAAGCTTGATGCATTAAAGGGAAGAATTTTTGTATACAAGTCTTTGCAAATTTTCTTGGATGAATTGCAAGAAGGGTTTGATTTCTATGAGATTCTACTTGATGGCAAACAGGGCAGAGCTATCACATGGTTCCCAGGAGGCTTACACCCAACAGCATGAAAACTTGGAAGTCTGGCTGTATTACTATGTGATGACTGCAGAGCTCAATCGCATTTAAGATTTAATATCATTGGCAATATGCCTCCAGCAGCCACTGAATAATATGGAGTAAAAATGTCTTAATCTCCAAAAGATTGCTGCCTTGTGAAGTAAATTACTCTAGTTACATTAACAAGTTAACTAGGTACAAGGTGAGAATATAAAATCTTAGAACTAAACTCTGGTTCATATATATTCAAAAGGTAGCAGGATAAAAGCAATGTATAGACTAAGAAGAAGCAGGGAGAAATTTGTGATGTTTGGACACCAAAGATGTCTGAAATTTATGAGAAAGAAGTATCAACCTAGTGTAAAAAGCCGGGTCTCCTTTGGCTCTAATACTAAGTTTGTCATTTATAAGTAGTGTGATCTTGGACAAGTAACTTAAATTCTTAATATCTGTTTTCTTGATTGTAAAATTGGACTAATAATGAAACTTAGCTCATGGAATTATCAGGGAGGCTTTAAAGGATAAAATACATTAAATTATTAGAACATCTAGACTTTTATACTATAGTTTTATGTTATTATCATTATCAAAGTCATTAAAATTAGGAATTAAAAGTGATCATTTTCTTCACTTTTCTATATGTAACTTCTATTGTTACCACAATTTCTTTATTTCTTAATGCCTACATTCAGTTCAAGCTCTAAAGAGAAAAGACTGAAATTTTTCTATTATTTTAAAGGGTTAATAACACATTCTTTAGAATGGAACAAAGTCTCTTATTCTTTATCCTAAAATGACCCACTAAAATAGTAACCTGTAAGTTACAGAGAATTTGGTAAATCTAAAAACTCACCTTGCTATTTATTTTAACATTAAATTAAGATGAATGCAAAGATTCTTTAATCTGGAAATAAAGATTAGAGATGCATCAGTACATATTTGGTGATTGAAGCCAAAAAATTAGTAATTTTGGACATTAGGAAATTTAAATCCTAGGACATTATTTAAGAATGTACAACTGCTAGACTGGCACTAAAACACAACCACTGGAGTGGAGGCTACCAATTGTAAAGCTAGTATTCATAAACACTAAGGACTTCTCTCACAATACTTTGATATTTTTTTCCCAAAGTGTGACCAAGGATAGAGCATTTATCGAGACTTAATTGTGATAAGTATCAGGATTATATGTTTGTCTGAAATCCATCAATGAAACATAATGAAATAGTCTATAACCACGGATTTAATATTTCCCCCGTCATTTGATTGTGAATATGGGGGGTGGAGAATAAAGTTTAATAAAATTTCAATCACATTGATGCAATAGCATTCAATCTCAATATCCCAAACAAGTGGTTCAAAACAGAATGTCATATATCAAATCACTGATATGCTCAACCAGGACAATGACATTAGCATTTGTAATCTTGTCACTCGTAAAAACCCTGAAGACCTCAAGAGGCTGAAATATCCATTTTCCTGCCCCCAAAGGCCAGTCTCAGATAGGTTGATGTAAATTCTCATGTGTTTAGAATCAATTGGAGACTTTTCAATAAAACTAAAATTATATAGCAGTTTTAAAAAGAATTTTACTCTCAGAGGAAACACAGCAGTAATGAGAGAGAGAAAAAATAAAAAAAAAAAAAAACCCTTGCATTTACTTGGCATTAGTTTTGGCTATTTAGATTCTGCTTTCAAAGGATGTCCGTGATAATTATTTTTCTTTATTTTCCTTCGGATTGGTCCTTCATTTGACAATGACTGTGTAAGCTCTATGTTTTGAATATGTGGCTGATTGACAACAGCAAAAGAGGAAGAAATGGTCACTTAACTTGAAACTCCACAGGAAAACAGGACACTCATATAAAGATGATTTTAAGAGCTGAATATATGTTATTCTGTTTGAAAATCATTGTACTGAGAGAATTTTAATAATAATATTTTAATTAATGTGTGATGAGAAGGAACTCTGCATTTATGGTACTTGTACAATATTCACTTTGATTTCATGTCTTTTAAAAATATATTTTCTACAGTAACATATCTGGTTCATTGACAGTCATTTATACTACTCATTAGATGATAATACATGAATGAAATTGTAGTTAAATGCATAAACTATCACTACAGGAGGCAAAGATTCTAAAACAAATGCATTAAAGCTGTCTGTCATTCTGCCTGATGCTCCAGTTGATCGCTGATATTTAGGTTGCCATGACAACATGAAATGTGTGTACTACTTAGCATTTAAGAATTTATTTTAATTTTTATCCTTATTTGATTTTTTAATATATTAAATGATAATTTCACACATATTTCTGTTATATATCAAAATAATAAAACATTTGAGCACCTTAAACTTTTCTAATGTTATTATAAATATTATTGTAATAAATTATATAGTTAATGTTTATGAAGTTACAATAAATTATATAATTAATAAAAATATATAGCTATATAGTTTTCTGACAAATTATTAAAATACTATAATAAAGGACACAAAAAGTTATGGCAAATGCTTTGCCCTTATGGAATACTTCTTTATTCCTAGTAATACAAATAATTCTAAGAATTAACAGCAGCCCTGATATTTAATAATTTAGTCCATACACACACATGCAGACACACATACACTGACACTAACACACAAAATTCATATACTGGCCAATGTTAAGGGCTCCTTCTTAAGAAGAAAGTGTCATATCTAACACTTGTTTTGTTGTTTTGGTGGTTGAAACTCTCCCAGTAGGGACTTTGCTTTATTGGTAACCCTCTTTTCCCAAAATGCCATCACAAGGAAATGACTGATTCAACTGTGGCTAAAGAGTTTATCAGTGATTTGTTCACAACTTATTTCTATTTTTCATTTTGTGAAGATCAATGGAAGTCAGCAGTTATGATACTTAAAAATCTAAAAAGCATTAAGTGCACCACCACATAGTAGGTCCAGGAATGTTCCCATGTGTGTTTATCAGCTTTACTTATACAAAAGCCTACAGCAAAACTCCAAAGAAGGACTCCATCTTTTCACCTCCTGCTCCTGGGAAGGCGGTGGGGATATTCAGCCTGAGGGGCCAATCATATTAAAATAAAAGGTAAAGAAATGGAGCACAACCTTATGCAAGGCCAAATATAATATAGACCTTGTTTAGAACTATTACCTATTAAAGGACATGTGAAAAGCAAGAACAACTACAAATAAACAAACACCCTTTGATCCCAAAAGCCTGTCTTTCCTTCCCACTTCTCTGTTAAAAACCACAAATAAAATTAATAAGGTTATCAGTGTTTTCATATGACACCTTAAACTCAGGAAATGACCAATATTCAGCCCAATTGGCTTAGTTTGTCAGGGATTGTCTTCAAAGAGAACATAAGAGAAAATACTTGGTGTTTCAGGAAACATTATTTCTTCCTGATGAAAAGGGAGAGTAGTAAGAAAGATCTCCTCTACACATTTCTTCCTTGCTGCTTTCAGATGTTGTTAACTGAGGATTTGATACTGAAACCCCAGCACCATCTGATGAATGGGGGAGTAGCCCAAATACTCAGCAGAATGCTTGAAAATGATTCCATCATTCCATCACTGGAACACCGTTTTTGATATTCTCTTTTTCTAGAATTTCTATTAAAGGAAAACACACAAGTGCCTACAGTAGAAGCCAAAATTATTCAGATTTTCTGCGACTTGAAGACAACACATCCTCACTGAATCAGATGCCCACTTGGAAATCAGATTCAGGATTACACATATTTGTTGATTTTCTCCATTCTCTTATTCCACTAGGAAGCAGTTTTGGTTAATTTGTGAAACCAGAAAGAATTTGAAGCCATAGGAAATATATAAATTATGATGGCTATAGAATCTGCTTGCCCTCATTTTGTCCACTTGTAATTTTATCTGGTACCCTTCTTTTCTCTTTTTCACTTACTTTTACTGCTTCATTTTCATGTGCTTTATCCTATCAATTGACATCAATTCATATTACCATATTTGGTTGGGCAAGATAAGAAATTATTACCCATGCTAATCCAAATAGCATAACATTCAACTATCAGTGAGTACACATGTATATCATATAATTTTGTGCCTTATGTTTATCTTTGCAATTATGCTCTGTTTACCATGATATCCAATTGAGGACAGAGAGAGGGCAAAGATAGAAAACATTCAGGAAAAAGTCAGAGCATACCACAAAAATGCAACAAATTAGAAAGCTAGAAGGTTAATAGTAACTACTTAATCCAGTTCCATTCATGATAAAACTAAGATGAGAGACACAAAGCAGTATCAATCCCTGTGGTGGTATAGTCAAGAAATGAATCCAGGTTCCTATTTACTGACATGGTCCTCTCTTAACTGCATTACATGGCATGCTTTCAAATGGAGCATCTTGGATGTCACATGATTTGCCCTGCTGATAAGCCAAGGCAAGTTAGCCTTACCTATGTAAAATATTAAATGAAGGATGGATGCAGAAATGAGCTAACAAGAGTGAAGCTAAAAGAACAATTTAATTTAATTCAAAACAGTACAGATAGATTTTCTTTTTAATCCTCTCTTCTCCCAATTCCCCTGTTTGAATATTTCTTCTGGGCATTATCTTATTTAATTATAATTATTTGTTGATATCTTCTTACATCTGTATGTATATTTTTTAACTCTGGTCTTTCTATTCATGTATAGGCCAGGCATTTTTCCTAGGATCTAGGAAGATTGTGTAAATAAACTGACAAATTGCCCTTTCTCATGTATCTTTCACTCTAATGTGAGAAATAAATAATAACAAATAAATATATAACCTAACATTGGGTATTTTCCATGTGCCAGGCACTGTTTATAGCCCCTTAGATAAAGTAACATTATCACTATCAAGGTACTATTATTAGCCTCGTTTTTAGGGTTATGGAAACCAGAGCACAGAGTGGTAGGTAAAATTGCTCAAGGTCACATAACTACTTAAAAGTAAAACTGAGGAAATATGGCTCCAAAATCTGTACTCTTAATCACTATGCTATGACAGTTCTCCATGTAAGAAGAGTTCTGAAAACAAATTAGAGTGTAACTTGTTAAGAGAAAATAGCATGAATGTGTGAAAGGTGAGAGAGTTTTTAGTTAAGGAAATAGATACATGCACCCCAATGTACATAGCAGCAATATATACAACAGCCAAGACATGGAAGCAACCTAAATGTCCATTGATAGATGACTAGATAAAGAAGTTGTGGTATATTTACACAATGGAATGCTACTCAGTGATTAAAAAAAAAAAGAATAAAATAATACCATTTGCAGCAACATGGATGGATCTGGAGGTTTTCATTCTAAGTGAAGTAAGCCAGAAAGAGAAAGAAAAATACCATATGATATTACTCATATGAGGAATCTAAAAAAAACAAAAAAAAAAAGAAAAGAAAAGAAAAGAAAAGGAAAAGAGGGCACTAATGGACTCATCTACAAAACAGAAACAGATTCTCAGACATAGTAAACAATCTTATGATTACTGGGGGAAATGGGTTAGGAAGGGATATATTTGGAAGTTTGAGATTTGCAAATGTTAACAATTATATATAAAGATAGATTAAAAACAAATTTCTTCTATATAGCACAAGGAACTATAGTCAATATTTTGCAATAACCTTTAATGGAAAAGAATATGAAAATGAATATAGGTATGTATATATGCATGACTGGGACATGATGCTGTACACCAGAAACTGATACATTCTAACTGACTATACTTCAATTAAAAAAATGAAATAAAATAAAAAAATAATAGGATAGCCTAAATGAGAAGATAAGGGAGTTAGCCAAGTAACTAGATGAGAAGGAACTTCAAAGGGGTCTGCAAAGGTAAAGCCTTACTGTGGGATGTGCTTCCTGTGGTCAGGGCATAATCAAGAAAACACCTTGAATGGTCTGCAGATGGCGGATGAGTCAACAGAGGGAGAAATGACCAGATCATGTCAGACTTTTGATTGCAGTATGTTTTTTATGAGTAATGAAAACATTTTGAGGAACTCTGAGCAACTAAGTAGCACATTCAGATGAAAAGGATTAGTTAGCCTTGGAAATACCATATAGGCACTAAAAGTGAAAGAAGAAGAATCAATAAATATTTGAGCTTTAACAGCAGAGGTGGTGAATGGTGGTCAGTTGTTTTTTTTTTTTTTTACATTTGTATCACAATTTCCTGGACACTGGATATGAGGGGTGGAAATAGCCTAGAGTTAAGTCTGACTTCAAGTTTTTTGACCTTAGCCCACAGGCAAATGACAGTGCCAGGTACTGTAGTCGGGAAGCCTAGGAGAGAAGCAGATTTGAGGGTAGGGTAAACATGCAATTTGTGAATCTGTAACTTTGAGACACCTGTTTTTCCTACATTGTTTTATGTGGTAGCCTCTGGTACTTAGAAGAGACCAAATTTTACATTTTATTTAATCTACTGAAGTTAAATTTAAAGCTGCTACTCAACTCACTGAAAAATTTTCCTTGTATTTGGATCAACTTAGCTTGTGACTCTACTTTCTGAATTGCAAATTTTATAAAATCCAAATACAGATCAAGTAATTGATGAAAATCTAGTATCTGAATTGGGATATCTTTTAAGTGTAAAATACATGCTAGTTTTCAAAGATTTGTGTTGAGTACCCCATTAAATATATTGTCTTCCATTCATTAGAGATATTGAGATTGGAGATACGCATTTTGAAAGCATCAGTAAAAACATGGTGTTGAAGCTTTGGAAATTAATGATTTGATTAAAGAGTGGTTATCAAGGAGTAACATCTTCCTATGGGTAGACAATGTGACCATGGTGAGCACCTGGCTTCTTCAGAGGAGGTTTGGTTTGCTTATTTGTGTTCAGGAGTTGGAGGATGGGTGGGGAAGGAAGGGAGAGGAAGGAGAGCTTTTATCCTCTTTGTTTTCATACAATCTTAGAAAAATAGCTAGATGCTTAGTTTACAGTCCTTTTCACCCACCATTCTTCAGTACATCTAGACCAATTTTGGCAAGATAAAACTAACCATCAAATAATTTAGCTAATTTTCAAAAATTTTCCCAGAAAAGTAGTGATTAATTAAGATTAGGATTTAAATACATTTCAATGTATAATTCAGCAATGATTCCATTATCCTCAGGGTGACAAGATGCCCAGGTTTTCACAGCCTGCTTTAGTTAGAAGTTTCTTGTTTGATTTAATTATCAATAGTGCTCCTTTTCACCCTAAACTCTTTCCTGATTCAGAAGATAAATTATATATTCACCCAAATTATTCTACTGTTTTTCTTTAGTCTGATGAATCAAGGGTTTTTTTTTTATTAGTTTATTTCATCTGGTTTTCTGTTTTTGCTTTTATTTTGTTTTTTGGTTTTGTGCTTTACTTTGTTTAATTTCATATTTTTATTTTATATTTCCTAATACCTGTCTTATTGTTTTCCGTTCATCTCCACCACATTATTTTATATCAGGTCAGCATCAATTCTTACTTGGATTATGCAATCAGATTTTTAACTAGTGTTCCTGCCTCCTCATCTCATTACTCTAATCCTATCAACACTGCAGGACTGATCTTTCTAAACTACTATAAAGGAAGTAAATGTGAAGGATTCAGAATGGCAGAAAAGGAAGAGATTGATAAAAGAAAGACAGAACTGGAGGTGAGACCATCCTAACAATGTGCTGACATTTAAATTTGACCTTGATAAAGAGACAGACATTTCCCCATGGGGGTAAAAAATGAAAAGAAAAGGCAGAGACTTTGATAAAGAAGAAAAGAAGGTAAAACCAGGAGAAGGTTGTAGACCTCCCTGACATAGGACTGTTCAGTTTATGCTTTCCTGCTACAAAGCTCTTAAACTTTTTTTATCTCTTCTCAGAAAACATTTTTTGCAGAATAATGTTTATTTTTTACATAAATGCATACTGAATGCACTATAAAATGTGATAACTCAACAATATGATTCCAAACAAAGACACACCCAAAAATGAAAAGAGGTTTCTAGTGACAAATTGTCTAGCTTGTACAATGTCACATGGGGCATTTTGAGTCACCTGCCATGTTTTGATGGACCCCAAGCAATTTACATTCCCCTACCTATGCCAATCAAGACAAGTAAAAATGTAGCATTTTCTGCAACTCCTCTATCTGTTTTGCACATGCAATATTTCCAAGTATTTTTAAATCCTCTCTAATATAGCCTTTACCTTTTCCTAAGCATGTTTTCTGTGTTGTAACAATATTTAAGGGCTGTTTGTTTGCCAGAATAACTGGCACACTAAAAGCCTGGAAACATAAACAAAGAATAAAGTAACTTTCTAAGAATGATCCCTTTGCTGCTTTTATCTACCAACCACAAGTCATTTATTCTTTTTTTAGTGAGGCCAGCACACATTCAGTAGAATACATGTTATGGAAATAATTTTCTAATTAATAATTTGGTGTTTTAAATAATTACTTTTAGGACCAGAGATTCTTAGCATGTTAAAATGCTAAATGTAGCCACTTCTTCCAAAAATACACACCAGGCTCATGGCATCAGTGAGGTCACTTTCATTAGGGCATGGGTGAAATGAGGTAGGCAGAGTAATTAGGAATTGGGAAATCAGAACAAGAACCTTAATTCTGCTAAGAAAATCCCCAGACTTTCTTTTATTTACTGCGGTGTTCTAGCATCTAGACCAAAGCCTGACTTTCATTAGCACTAAATAAACACTGATGAATGAACTCAAGGATACCAAGCACAGCAGTTCTTCAGTTTTCTCATCTGATGTTAAAGGGTCATATCAAAGAATTCTGATGTTTCTGTTGCATCCTATATTCTATAGTTTAGCTAACAAAACAATGTTAAATGTTATTTTTGTTGCCTATCATTTTCCATATATCATTCTTCCTTCCTTCCTTTCCTTTCCTTTCCTTCCTTTTCTTCTCTTTGCTTATTTCTCTTTTGTCCTCTCCATCTTTGTCTTTTTTCTTTTTTTTTCTTTCTTATTAACATCTTAAAGATAGTAGAACTGAATATTTTCAAGTTTAAATAGCATGAGTTATCTTTGCTTAGAAGCAGATGATAAGTAGTGGTCCAGAAAAAAGGAAACAAGAAGCCCTTCTCTGCCTTTCAGAGAATGCACAGAACATAGGAAACACTTCTTTTCACATAGAAAAGGAAAAGCTCTCAGCCCTGAGACACAGGGAGGTGCTGAGGTACAGGTAGAAATCACTGATTATTAACTCAAATTTTGGCCTATCTCTCCTCCCTGGAGAACAGGGGATGAGGCTGAAAGTTCCAAACTTCTGATAATGGCTTGGCCTGGTGACCAGCTCTGATGCTGAAGCTATCCAAAAGCCCACCAAGAATTTACTCATTAGAACAAAAGATATTCTCATCATCCAGGAAGTTACAAGAGATTTAGAAGCTCTGTGTCAGAAATTGGTGGCAGAGACCAAATATATATCCTATGTTTCACATATATTCATATATTCAAGATAAGAAAATATATTTAATAATTAAAATAATATGCCTTCAATGAGCATTTTAATTATATTGTAGTATCAATTGCCACAATCACTCATTTGGAAAGTACTATTTTAATCCTTAGTTTTACAGATAAGGAAACTAAAGCACAAAGGCTTTAAGTTACTTGATTATATCTAGAACATGCCTGAGCCAGAATTCCAATCCACGCAGTTTACTCTAGAGTTTACTATTTTAAACATTTGTACATTTATGTAGTGATAGCTGCAATTGTTTGGATAAAATAATTTAGAAATATTTTAAATAAGATTCTTTATATAAGTGGCTGTTCATGGTTCTACTACACATAATCATATAGTGATGTCCGAGTTTACCATATTGAATGGAAAATGATATTGTTTTTTAAAATCATAAGTAGAAGGTTTGCCAGAAGTGTTAATAATTTCCTGGAAGTGCTATAACACTTGAGTAAAGAAATTGTTTTGATCTATGTGCTATGATTATTACTTTACAAGAAAGAACAATTCTGAGAATATCAGAGAGTGACAATTTAATTTGGATATATCACAAAACCATAAATGAGTTTGTAGATTGAAACAAATTTATGTCTGGGAGACTCATTAAACTAATTTGTTATCTTTTCCTGTTAATGAATTATATGAATAGCAATAATTACCTATCCTATAGTACTGCCATCAATGACAGTTCATTTTTTTCTATAATGTAATTTAAGATAAAACATCTGATCAAAATTTTCATAATGATGCAAAAATATTTTTAATGTATTAATGTCCATATGCATAAAATAGAAACGCTCACATGGTATCATGTAAAGATTAAAACATATTGAAATCAGATGTGTTTTCCCCCCACAAGATTAGTCTCCAACTTTTTAATGAAATCATCAAGACATATAAAATAAGTAAAATTTTCTATCAGCAAAATAGATTAAAATTTACTCACAGATTTGACATTTGAAAAATTACTCCCAGATAAAAACAAGTAAAGCCAGCTTCAAAAATTTGCCAACCAAAAAATCTGTAAAGCAGAATTGAACACATAGGGATCAAAGAATGACCACACTCATGGCCTCCAGTATCACACTAGATGAGAAAGCTTATTATTCTTATTCAGATTTGTTAAGAAAATTCTCAATTCTGTAGGAATCCCTGCTGGGGAAAAAAAAATTCATCCATTCAGGACACAAATCTCATTGAAATTCTTAGTCTAGCCCAGTCTTTCATATGCTTATTTGGCTGTGAAATGCACTATGGGATAATTTTCATGAGTTTTTGATAATGCAGGCCACTGGGCTATTAATCCCAGCTTGTGGACATTGTTCTAGATAAATTCATTGACTTTGTCTTCAGAAAAAGAAATTCTTACTGCAGGATGAATTTACCCACCTTGGCTACATCAGTATGCAGCAACTTCCTTCCTGTTCATCAGCCATTAGCCTCATCTGAGGGCTGGACAAATCAAACACTCTGAGAATGGCAGAGAAGAAAGATGAGAAGAACTGGGTCTTTGTTGATGTCACTGCATGTCAACAAATACAGTTTCATGATGTCCTGTCTCTAAATGTCTTGTATACAAATAATATACATACAGTTAAATGCAAATTGTTTTGGAGTCTTCTGTTATTTGAAATCTAACAATATGCACCGACCTGTTGTGCTTGTTTCTCTAGAAAATTTCCTGATCAAATTTATTGCCTTACAATGTTGTTTCTAGGATGTAGAAGGTTTGTATCTAACACTTGAATTTTATAAACTATGGCCTAAGGCTTAAAATCTGTACCTTAATATATTCTAACTTTTATTTTCAAATAGCAAAATTTGCAGTACTGAGATATGCTCCTCTAATTTTTGTACCTTCTTTATTTATTAAATACTTAGTGAAAGGAACAAAACAAGCTGAGTTAGTGATTTTCATGTTACACGTTGCAGCATCAAGTAAAATATTCACTTGCAGCTTAGACTAATCATGAAAAAAAATCCAAGTTTCCTTGGATGAAATATAATCCTTGCCATTCAGTGGTCAGAGATAAATTTATTATGGTTATTTATGTTGTTATGTTTTATTTTATCTAAACAATCTTTCAATCCCCCAAATGTGAGGTTTTTTGCTTGTGTTTTTTCTGCAATCTGACACCTATAGGTGAGAGAGAAAAGCCCTACACTCATTTCTTTCTTTATACACATTCTCTGAAAGCATTCTCAAATATATATCATGCCTCTAAAGAAAAGCATAGTACATCCTCTGAAATTTTCCTGGCTCCCTCACTAGGCACATTTCCAGCATCATGTTGATGGGCCTTTTCAGACTGTCAGCATCTGTGATTTTATGCTTGCACTGTAGGGAAAACTGAATGTGTAGTTAGATGATGCAACCAACCTATATCCTTTAGATGACCATGATAATTTCAGTTAGACTTCATCGAACTATACGCACTTGGTTTTGTTCGTCTAAAGCTAAAGAATAACAAAGAAATACAACATTGAATATCTGTGTAGGACAATTTTTTTTTCAGGAAAATATATGTGCTGCTTCTTCTTTTTTTGCCTTTTACAGCAGAGCCTCTAAATACTCTACAAACAATATGAACAAATGAAACCAATGGATTTGTTAATATCTGAAGTGTTGTCATAAGGAGAAGCCAAGAACTTAGATATATTGGGAAAGTCTTTAAAAACATGAGGAAAACAGATTAAATGGAGACATACATCTTGAATAATCCTTTATAATAAGAAAAAAAAGAAAAAAAAAGACTCTAGAGGGAATGCATGGAACTACTGTGTATTCATTTTAAAGGTTCTATTTGTTGGTTCTTTACTTAAGACTCACTCCCTAGAATTCTAACTAGAGCACTCAGTTTTTCTTTTGTGAAATGGCATTCCCATTCCACTCTCTCCTTGAGTTCGATGGGAATGATTTATCTTAATCTCCGTGAAGGACTCCTATTCTCCTAGCCACAGAATTCAGTTCTGAGATGACCACAAGACCTAATCCATGTCATGTGACATTGAGAACAATTAGCTAAGGCAGTAAGGAAAGAAGCTTTGTCTAACTCCTTGAGAACAACAGAATATTGGACTGGTTGGAGTAGCATAGGGATTTTAGGAACTCCTATATATATTTTACTCATCAGATGAGCTGTCCTAATGGTGAAAGTGACTCACAGAGGAAAAAAATGCCCAAAACATCACAGAATACACAGAAATAAAGCAAAATTTCTGAGGATGTGTGAATGTGGAAATTAACATTCAAAAGAATCCAGGGCTCTTTTTAAGTTTTCTGCTCTGTGATCTAAACAGTTACCTTTTTATTTAAATGAGTATATATACATTTATTTACAAATATTTAATATATTAAATATATTATGTATATAGTTATATTTAACTATAAAACTCTTAAATTTTTCAAAGACCAAGTTCAAAATTGAGACTACCAATAAGCCTTAGAAGTAAGTGAAACAATGCTGAATTCAGATTTCTAATCACTTAATAATGAAGAAATAACATTGCAATATCATTTATTCTAAAAATTGTACATATTATAGCATACATAAATTTTTATTCATTTTAAAATTTTTTTATATATATATAAACAATCAAATATTTCAAGAAGGCAATTTTGCTGAGCATCTAATATGTCTCAAACATTGTTCTAAATATTTTCACATATTAAATCATGAAATCTTTAAAACAACACCATGAATTAAGTTTCTGTATTATCTTGATATTATAGGAAAACACATCCAAGATATTGGGCATCAGCATCCAGGAACTTAACATTTATTTATTATATAAATAATAGGTTGATTGTGAAAAGAGATTGTAGGAGGTAAAGTATAAAACCAGTGTATCACAGGTTAAGATTTAAGTTTCACCCATTAGGTTAGAATAGCTCTATTTTTGTTTTTCCTCTCACTATTGCAGACTTGTAGTACAAGAATTAAGTACATATTTCCCCATTCTACTTTCTACATGCTTTCAATATCCCCAGTTCCCCCAACAGAGATATTCTAATGCTTTGGGCATGAATAATTGAATATATGTGTCTACACACATATGTTGAATATATATGTATCCTTTTAAGTATAATGTATTTTTCTTGCATATCTTCATTGTTTACATGCATAAATGTGATTGAGAAATGATAATACAATGACATTTTATTTTTCTTCTTGTTTGTGCTCAACTTCATGATTTAAGATCCATCAAAATGCTCTGAGGGCCTCTAGTTTATACATATTTGTTTTGCTACCTATTATGGCATTGTATGTATTACACATATCCTATATTTACATTGTTATTTTTAGTAATCAGTAACAAGGATGGTTCCAATTGTTTGCTTCCACATAGAATGCTGTAATAAACGTCTTGAAAATATACACTAAAGGACATATCATGTATAGAGGCCCCTCTTTCCTTTGCTTATTAGTGAGCTTTGTCCTCTTCGCATTTGGTCTCTACTCTTTTTTATTATGATGATATAAACTTGTATAGTGTAGATGTGAAATATTTTTCAGATACTAATTTTGCAAATTCCTTCATTTCTCTGTTATCTCAGCTTATTTTTCAGTTGTGCCTTTGATTGAACAACAATATTAAATTTGCCAATACTGAACCAGAATTTTTAATTTTTGTCCTTGTATATGTGCTTTCAAATGCTTTATTAAAATCCCTTACTGAACACAATGGTGAATATAGTTTCCTTGGTTTTATTCTATTACCTTTACAATTTTACTATTCCCATATAATTCTTTGTGTATATTGATATGTAGAGATCCAAAGTTATAATCTTCTCCATGATTCAGTTTTTCCAATACCTTCCCTTAAACAAGCTGCACTTTGTCCAATTTTTGTGATACTTTTACCACAGAATAGATTCATTCATATGTGTTTTATTTCTATTTTAAAAATTTCCAGTTTATTCCAAGAAGCTGATTTGTTTACTGTGATGTTTATACTACATTGTTTTGTTTCTTTAAAATATGACATCTTCTCAGGTAGGAAAAGTCTTCCAGGTTCTTTTTTCTTTTTTTGAAATGATTGAACTATTATTAAATAGATGCTCTTGTGTATGTATGTTGAGTATTTACTAAAAATAATTTGTCAGGAATTATAATTTAAACTTCACTGAAGTTATGATGGTTTGGGTAGTGATAGTGGGTGACCTGGTTTTATTGTCAATCTTAAGAAAATATGGAATGAGCAAATGCAAATTACAATATATAAAATAGATGAGCAATAAGGATTTACTGTATAACATGGAGAATTATACCTAATATCTTGTAATAACACATACTGGAATAAAATCTGCAAAAATACTGAATCACTATGCTGCATACCTGAAACTAATACCAAAAAAAACCCATATAAATTTTTCTAGTACATTTAACTTTTACAGAAAGTTATATATCATTTACAATCTTAAAATAGCTACCCTCTGTTCATTGCATTAATAGGATAATATTCTTTAAGTACTTTTATGTATCTATTTAAATATAAACAAATATAAAGCACTTCCTGAAGTTGATGTCCCAATAGGGTAGAATAGATTTGGACTACCCCATAGAGCCTTATTCCTACAGATAACTTTTATTATTATTTGGCATGGCAGCCCCCTGTAAACACAAATTCAACAGCTGCTTTTTATTTGATACGAGTCAGCATGTAGAGTGGAAATTTTTACCCCAGGACACGTGTTAAAAACCATCAGCCATAATTGTTTAGTACCACAACTGCTTGAGCCAATAACAACACCTGGAGCAAATGGGAAGATGACCAAAAGACTTAAAAGGAAAAATTGGAAAATAGGACATCCATAGGGGGTTTTAAATAGCTCTGATATATTCCTGAGAATGTGGAAGGTCATGTATAGGGCAGTTTTTAAGCCCAGGAGGAACTAAGAAGGTCTTAATATCTCACTTCTGGCTGATATTGAAACTTCAAAGTGAGAGATGAAGCATAGTGTAAACTGAAGTAGCATTAAAGATGTGTCTAACATGCACATAAAACCCCTCAACAATATCCAGGAGACTTATTGGAACATCGCATTTAAGTAAAATATGTGCACTTATTAGGTGACCGCTAAGATAATAAAAAAGGTAGTTCTGGTGACAAGAGATATAGAACACAGACTTTAAAGATTTGTTCAGGAAATGTACCAAAAAAAAAAAAAAAGCAGTAAGAACAAAAATCATATTTCCACAATTGCCACATTATATTACTTTAAATGTTCAGTTTTCAAAAAAAAAAAAACAAATTTATGAGACATGCAAAGAATCACGAAACTATGCTACACAATAGGGAAAAAAGAGTAAAGAAACTGTCCCTGAGAAAACTTAGATGTGGGATACACTTTACAAAGACTTTATATCAACTTCTACAAATATCTCCCAAGAATCAAATTAAATCATGTTTAATGAACTAAAGGAAAACATGAGAGTTTTGCCTTCCTAAATATAAAAATATTTCCATATACTTACAGATGACATGTGAGTGGATACAGAAATTACAAAGTATTTCACACACACTCAAACACAATTAGAAGTAACAAATGAGTTTAGCAAGATTGTTGGATATCAAATCAGTATAAAATATTAGTTGTTATTCTATACAATAGCAGTGGACAAATTTCATACATTTATGATCTTGCATATAAAAGAATAAAATGTTTAAAATCTATTTATCAAAAGAATTATAAGACTTGTACACTGAAAACTGTAAAACCTTTTTTAAAGAAATTAAGGTAAACTTACATAAGTGGAAAGGAATCTTGTATTCATACATTGGCAAACAATATTTTGGGGGGATCAGTAGTTCCCAGACTGATTTAGATTCAGTGAATTCCCTATTGAAATTCTACCTAACTTTTTCACAGAAATTGATAAGCTGACTGTAAAATTTATATGGAAATTCAAGGGTCCAAGATACCACAAAAATGGAAAAGAAAAACAAAGGTAGAAGACTCACATTTCCCAATTTCAAAACTTTCTATAAATTACATTATTCAAGATGGTGTGGCACTGTCAGAAGGATAGAGATCAAGTTAACATAACCCACCTCTTGATAAACAATGTTGGAGGGATTACAATTCAAATGATATTAAAAGAAAAACATAGTTACTAACAACTTGTGAGCCATGAAAGTATAGTGCAGAATCAAATATATTGAACAAAATACAAAACACTTAAAGGAGGGTATTAATTCTGAAAATGATCTGTTCCATAATTTGGAAAATGTTTGGGAAATTGTTTTGAATTCTCAGAAGAATGTTATTGATTAAGTGACATGGGGAACAATTTGAAAAGGTTTCCCTGAATTCACAGGACAAGATGAAAATTAACAGAAAAAATATGCAAGTATCTATAGAAGCTGTAAACTGGTGATTCTAAAATGCAGATTACTGGTGATTACTGATAGAACAGAACAAAAAGGGTAGAAGTGGTAGCCAAAAGTGTAGTGTGGATATGTTTTCTAGACAAGTAAAAATGTTTAAAAATCATTGCATGTGCAATGAAATGCTCCCTATGTTACATGTAATATAATTCTTAAGACACCTACATGTAAACACAGAGGAGAGAGGAAGGAAATTCATCCCATAAAATATATAACAGAAAAGTCAAAGATAAAGGTTAGCTTCATACTAAAAATAGCAAATAAACAAACTCATATTCCTCACATTTTCTTTTGAAACAGAAAATGATAGAAGAAAAAATAAACTCACAGCATCATCCATAGTTTAATATTGAAAATAAAAGCTCATGATCAGATATTCCTTTTCAAGATAAAATCCACTTAAATTAAACAGGACTCAAGAAGAATTTAAACCTGTTTACTTTGCCTAAAATAAATAAATAAATAAATAAAGATCTATTTTAACCAATTGATAGAAAAAGGAAAATTAATACTCTTAAATAGAAAGATTGATTAAAATGTCTAACAATGAACAAGGCTTAATGATAATTCAGAGATGATATAAATAATTGTTAACTTTATTACAACTGTAATAGCAAATTATAATTAATAAGAAAATATCTATAGCATATTGGACCATTAAAACTAAAACTGATTGTGATTATTATGTATTTATTTCTTACATGGTTGTAACAAACACATACACCCCCTTTTTTTGGTTATCTATTCTTCTACTTTGTGGAAATTTCTACCAAAATGTGTCATTTACCATTCCCAAAATTAGGCACATTGAGGATGTTTCAAACATGTTCTCAAATTCTCACGAGATATATGAGTCTTTGGAATATGGACTGGTTTATTGACTCATTTCTAATGAATATAATGTGTCAGAAGTTACATTGTATAACTTGTAACTCTAAGAAAAAGGAAACACAACTTCCTTCCACCTGGATCTCTTGTTCTGGAACTTTTGAGCTGACACATTAAAAGCCTGATTACCCTAAGCTTCATACTGAGGTCAGGTGATGAGACCACATGGAGTAAGGAAGAGATGCCGTAGGATTCCTGTCTATTCTGTCCCTAAGCTGTCCAACTCCCTCTAACTTCAACCTGCAGACATATGAGTGAGAGAGACTTCAGATTACTTCAGACCCCTGCCTCTGAGATGCCCTGGCAGATGTCAAGTGAAGCAGACAAGGCTTCCCCTCCATTCCCTGTCTGGAACACTGACCCACAGAACCAACCAGCAAAATGAATTTTCACAACAAAAGTTTTGATAATTTGTCAAGAAGCAGTCACTGCAAAACACAGAGACCAACATTTCAGTTCGAATGTATCTTCCACAGATTGCAATTGGTTTAAGGATGATTATGTGGTTTAAGCTAAGCAAGACAGAATTGGGATTGCTTGCTTGCCTGATTGCTTGATTAATTTGATTTATCTTGATTGATTCTTTTTTCTGGGTGGTAGAAGTAGACATATGTGGAGTTTTCAACGTGGAATTTGGAAAGGAGGATATCTCTGCATGTGAGGTCCTGAAAAATAAGTTCCTTGTTAAACTGGAACTCTGAGCAGCATTCATAATGATGAAGAGAGGGTGTCACAGAAAGAAGTCAGAAATGAGATGCAGAAAATGATACAGTTTGCTAGTTACATATTTGAAGCCTGGAATCCATTCTCACCTGAAATAAGCATTTTTCCCCTTGGGTGGCCTGCTCCCGATACTCAGGAGTACTCTCTTTTAGTACCTTTTTACTTTACTAACAAAAACCTTGCTTATATCACACTTTCTGTCTCTCATTAATTTTTTTTTCAGTTCACTAAGAACCATGATAATTCTTATTTCCCTTATCACAGTATCTATCCTTCTCAATGTATGGACTGATAAGTAAGTTTTTATGGCTTAAACTAGTTTGAATCAATGTCACTTTAAACCAAACGGTTACTGAATAATGCAGTAGTAAAACATGTTTTATTGTCCTCTTACAAATCTGATTCTCACAGATTTCTTCCAAACAGTATTCAATTTCTATCAGTGTTGTTCCTCAGTAATTCTCCAAAGGGACATAATACCCTCTGAGAGCTGCCCTACATCAAAGAAAATAAAAAAAGTCAGTTTAATTTATTTGGTTATAATACAAATTTGGGAACACTTTTTTCTAAGGAAGTTGCTTTTTAAAAAATTTGGATCTGTTACAATTTTGATTTATTACAAGTCAAAAAAAACCCCAGAAAATGTGAAAATTTTGAGCAATTGACAATGGATATTTGAAAATAGATAATTGAAAAGAGATATTTGACAGTATCTCATTTCCATACTCATAAAGGGAGACAAGAAGGGTTGCTGATGATCTTTCTCATCTATTGATATTATGCTGTCTATCAGATCCTAATAACACATCTGATATATATATAGTTTCAGATGCACTTAAAAGCTATTTTTAGGACATTCAAAAATTAATTGTTGTAAGATTATTAAAGGAATAAACTCAAAATGTTTTCTTCTTTAAAATATTAAAATACTGTTTGAGAATTAATATTTTAAGAGACTAGTTATATTCTCCATTTCAAACTTGGGGATGGTAAATAAATAGAAGCAAGTATGAAACTCAGTTTTAGAAAAAAAAATATGGATAACCATACATTTTGTTCTACCATTTTCTTTTCTTTCTTGTTTTAAACCTGAAGCTGCCAATCATGTTTTTCCATAGGACATATATTCTTCTGATTTTATTCCTTTCAAAGTCTAGTTTTTCCCTTAGGGAAAAATGTTTATATTTTAAAAAAGGATCTGGAATTTCTCAACAGAGTCAAGGAACCATGCTGTATGAGTCAAGGGTACAAATGGTGTCTTTTTCCCTGCACTGCTCCCACCCAATCAATCTACATGAAACACTGATGCATGGCAAATTCCAGAATAAAAAAATATAGTGTCAAAAGGAATAAAGCATGACAACAAGAGTGATACAAGATTCACTTTTCTGATTGTGTGCACATTCTCCATTTCCCCATTGTATTGTCATTAAGTTCTCACACTATGTAACATTGCAGAGTGGGCAGAAGTTGGTGAACTATCCTTTCCATCAGAAATCATACATGCATAAACAAACAAACAAACAAATACAATTGTAAAACACAAACCCCAAAAAATAAGGAAAGAGAAGAGGAGTAGAGGGGAGGGGAAGATCATAAGAGAGAATGGTGTCAAAAACCCATTAGCATAAATATTAAACACACAGGAAACAGAAGCAATGTAGCAGGTGTGACCCAGAAAGAGAGCAATTGACTTAAGATACAGGAGAAATTAAGCCTTGGAAGGATAACACAGAAAGAAGATTTTCCTGTCACAGATTTGACAGGATTGTTTAATACATGTTAATTCCTGTTTTATTCTTACAACTGTATCCTACACAGCAAAGAGTGAGAGACCAAGGTAACCCTCCTCCTCAAAGTCAGAGAAGCATTGTGTCCTGGGAATTGTGGCTATTCTGGACTTAAACGGACAATGGTGAGAAACTAATTTGAATATTCAAATTTTAGAATTAGAGTATTCCAAAATGTGTAAACGCAAAAAGAGTATAACTGAAAGACAGCTGCATGGCCCCAAATGATGATTTTCATAGAGTATTTTCCTAAGATCTGGCTCTATTACTACATGCTGCATTTGTTGCTGTGCACCATCTCTGGGTCTTGCCCAGAGCCTGCTGAGCTAAAGAGAGATAAGCTGTCAGATGTTGAAGTAGTTGATCAAGACAAAAGGCCAGATGAATGTAACAGTCAAGCCTTCTATCACTTGTTGAGATGACACAGTTAGAGGTTAAACAGGAGAAAGTGCCAGCTCCCATGGTGGTTCACTTTCCCCCAGGATATTGCCCAAGACAATGGTCAGGTGGATCAATGAAAATATTTGTCTTACTTTCCCGGGAGCCTCCAAACCAAATGCTCCTGTCACGTTGGATCTGAGGTCTGTGGGGAGCCAAAGGGTAAGGGCTAGGATAGCACAGAGGAAAATAGTTTCAAGGGTCCCTGATAAGGTTATCTGGGCAGAGGTGCCTGAGAGCCTCCTCTGCAGTGAGACACTGATGATGAAGCCTCCAAGAGGAGGGCCTGGGCCAGGAAATGAGGTAAGTGTAAAGACATGCATGACTAGGGGCCCTGGGTTCTGAGACTGCAATTCATTTGCTGGGCACTGAGTCTGGGTGGGCTGAGCAGCTTTCCCCTGTGAATTTCCTCAAGTAAATCCTTTGCAATTGCCTATGGTTGGACTTAAATTAGACATAGGCTTTTGGCCTGGAGCCTGACAAACTCAATTCTGTCTATGTGAATGATAGTAGTGATAGGATATTAGCCAACTAGTTTGGATGCTTTCAAAAAGAGCAGAGACCTAAGATTGATGTGCTGAATAGATCATGTCAGGGAGGGAGTCTGTGTATAGGGGAGTGCATTGTCTAACTTACCAGCCAGTGAAAGTCCCCAAGGGTCAAATATAAAAATGCCAGTGAGGAGGAAACAGCTCCCTATTGTAACTTGGCTGAATAGAATAAATACTTCTCACCACATAAGGAAGAGGTGTTAATATACAAGTGATTTGATTTAAGGAAATTAAAGCAACATAATATTTCTTAACCTGAAAGATATTCAGCAAAATTATACCCATTATACAACTATAAAAATATACCAGTGAGGATTGTATTCAGCAGAATGTTACAACCTCATGTTCACCACAAACACAGGACTTTTTTTTAAATTATTTAACAACATGCCAAGTGATAGATTTTACAAAGGGAACCTAATTTATGTTATCCCAGAAGAGACTTAATGTCTCAAGGATATGTAGGAGATATTCTGAAAAGTGTATCCCAGGTGACAAATATGTGGACAAGGTACCAAGGATCCTGGGCTGCTGGAGGGTCTGGATGAGGCCTCCCTGGGCCAAGTCTGATGGCAGGAGATAAAATAGGAGAGGCAATAAGATATTCTTTTTGATATAAAATTTAAAACTCTCAGAAAATAAACCACTCATGACATTTTCTTTTATTGTACCATATGTCTCCCCCCTTATAACTGTTAACCTAAGATATGAAATATTTTTTAGTGATATGTACTAATGATTTCCTAGAAAGGCATTATAATATATTCAGTCTAGAAACCCATTAGAATTGCTCTTTTAAGATTTATAGTCATGACTTTTTACTGTATGATTTTTCATGATTTTAGAAATGTGTATAAATTTTGCAAATTGTGAAAATAGCTTGATTTCCAGTTATTCTTTTCCTTCCTATTTTTCTCTGAATGTGAAGCTATCATCTGAACAATGAAGCTGTCTGATCCCTCACAGCCAAAATGAAAGAGACCCTTAGAAAAGTAGTCCTTCCCTGAGAAAGCAAGAATATGCAGCTTCACTTATAAGGGAACCCAGAACATCTTAAATTTACCAACCTCACAAAGAATACAGGGATGTGATATTGGAATGAATGGCTAGAAGTAATTATAAAACTTTCATCCTTACAACCCTAACAGGTTTACTCCCATTTAGAAATCTCCAGTGCATGAGAAGTCAAATATGTCAATTTATGAACTTTTAATTCCTTATCATTAAGAGAATATGCTTCACGTTTCACTGTAATTTACTAAGTTCTTTCTGAAACTGCATTTCATGTTCTCCTTACACCTATCTGTGAGATAAAGTGAGCAAATGTTTTAATTCCAATTTTGTACATATGGAAATCAAACAGAGAGAAAGGAAATAATTTTCTCCAATTTCTTGAAACCAGTCAGTGACCAAATTGGGTTTCAAATCTAAGTCTTCATTTTTCAAACACTTAATGGCCTAAATAAATAATTGGACCTGAAGTGCTGTAAAGTTAACCCAAGCAACAATAGATTTTCTCTAAGAAGCTTAATTTTCATGGGAAAATTATTGCACATATGTGGGTAGATAATATCATCCAATGTAGCTCAAAGAAGCAGAAAGGATAGGTCAAAAGAAAAAAACATTTAGAGATGATAAATAATCATCATCCAAGAATACTGTAAGTATCTTCTTAGCTATATAAACAAACATAAAATTGGAGAGTTGAAATTATTTAAGATTAGAAGTAGAATAAGAATCAGATGGCTTTTTTCAAGTCCTCAACATCAATTATATCTTTTTCTTTGTGATTAGTTAAAAGGAAACTATTTCTTCCCATTCAACTTCTGAAAGGAGAGTTAGGCTGTCTTTGCCTGTGACTCATAGTAGCTGGTAAAGATGAGGTGCTCAATAAACATTTCTCAAAAAAATAGTCTTACAGAATGTTTTTAGTGCTCTTCATTTTAAAAATTCTTGTTTATTCTTGTCTCCAAAACAGATAGACAACATAAAAATAATAATAAAAAAAAAGAGTCATTGTTTTGGAATATGATGTATGTTTTAGCTGTGGTGTGTGCAATTAGCAGAGCAACGCTCCCCATTCTCTCTTGACTCATGAATCACAGCTGAGACCAAACGTGGCATCACCTAGTGACACACACACAAATCTTCATAAAATAGAGCAATACATTTCTCTCATAAATTTTATTTACTGTCTATTCGTCAAGTCACAGGTTCTTTCCCTTAGCTTTCACAATGATTCAGGACTTGGGACAGTTTGGTTTTGGCAGCTGTTCTCATAATTGCCTGATTGTCAGTCATTAAATTTGCCCTTTGTTTTAATAACATATGGGTTCACGCACACTTGGTGTAACAATGATTAAGCCTACACTTATTCAATTATCACTTTTTTATTGTAAAATATTTCTAAATAATTTTGAAAAGAAATTCACTTAACTCTTGCAACATCTCTTAATGAGGGAATCGGATCACCAGTATTGTCTTTTTTGTTTTATTTTTGTTTGTTTGTTTTTGTTTTGCCAATGACGAGCACCAAGAGGTTGTTGGCTTTATTTATTTTTTTAAATTAAAGTATAGTTGATTTACAATGTTGTGTTAATTTCAGCTGTACAGCATAGTGATTTAGTATATATATATTATTTTTCAGACTCCTTCCCATTATTGGTTATTACAAGAGATTGAATATAGTTCCCTGTGCTATACCTTGTGTGTCTGTTGATCCCAGACTCCTAATTTATCCCTCCACTGCCTCTTCCCCTTTTGTAACCATAGTTTGTTTTCTATGTCTGTAAGTCTGGTTTAGTTTTGTAAATATGTCCATTTGTATCATTTTTAGATTCAGCATGTAAGTAATATGATATTTGATTTTCTCTGACTTCAGATAATATGATAATCTCTAGATCCAAAAATAATTAATAAAAGCCATTCTTAGTTTCTAATCAATTCTCTCATTTGGTGGACTCAACACTTGTAGATTTTAACTTTAAACTTTTAACTCTTCCCAAGGAACCCTACAAGTTCATAGTATGTAATATTTTGTATCTTAGTTATAGTGAAATTTAGATTCACAATTTCTCTTGCTGGGATGAAGAAAAATGTTTTTGAACTATAATAAATTCACATGACCATCTCATATAAGAATATCAGTGCTTTTTCTGGTTCTTAATTCCTTGTCAATGCATAAAACTCGAGAGGAGTTCTATGAATAATATTTCCTAAGGAAACACAAAACATTGTTTTTAAATTTTAAAACATTGAGTGAGAGAGAAAACTTCTGCCAGAAGTGAAAAGTTATGCCATGTAGATATTTTCCCATGACATATCAAAATATAGTGACTTAAAATCACATCTAACTGTTTTTTTTTTTTTTTGCAAGGTTTTGACTCAGTTTGGAGGTCTTGCTAATCTGAATTGAGTTGGACTGACATTGCTGAAGGTTCTTTCTCCTGTATAATAAGCTTATGAGTTAGTAGTGAACTGACCAGACTTGGCTGGCTTCAGCTGGGGTGACTTAACCCTGCTTGATGGGGTCTCTTAGCTGCCAGGAAGCTAGTCTCAGCTCATTCTCAGGTTGATGGTGAGGATTCAAGAGAGAGTAGGTCATGTCATGAACAGGACAATCAAAAGTGCACTCTTCTATCTTCAATTAATTTTCAGCTTATATCACAATTGTTAACATTGCTTTGACCAGAGCTTGCAACGTAGAAAAGTCCATTGTCAAAGGGAAGAGCAGAAAATTACAAAGTAAATGACAGGATTTAGAAAAGAATTAATGAGACCATGAATGAAATTAGCCTACCACAAAAGGTGACTCGCTTGTTAATAACACTGTTGAAGACCTGTCTTCTAAGACAGGGACTGATTCTCCATTGAAGGGTGAAGACAGTAATAATAATAATAATAATAATAATAATAATAATAATAATAAATAATAATAATAATTAATAATAATTAGAACAGATATAACAAAGCAGAAACAGACTCACAGATAGAGAATGGACTGTTGGTTGTCAGGACACAGGGGTGTGGGGTGGGGCAAAGCTATTATAGAGGATTATGGAATACAAGCTACTGTGCATAAAACAAGATACAAAAAGACCTAATGGATAGCACAAGGAAAATAGTCACTATTTTATAATAGCTTTGTATGCAGTATAATCTATAAAAATATAAAATTTCCATGCTGTACACCAGGACTAATATATTGTAAGTCAAAAATACTTCAGTTTAAAATAAAAGAACTTAGTGAATGAAATGAGGGTCATTTGGCTTTTTACTATAAAATAATTACCATACAATAATTACTAGCTTCCTGATGGCATTTATAATGACTATAACTTTCAGTTAGAGGCAAACTAGAAGCCTCTAAGAAGTCAAAAAAATACATATTTTGCATGATTGACAAGTCTTTCCTTCCAAAATACACTCATACTTCAATTTAAAAAAAAAAATCTTTATTGAGAGCCTGGAAATACAATTATGTTCAATTCAGAGTCCTTGCAATTGAATTGGCAATTGAAATATAAAGAAATCCATGTGCCAATAGAGCTAAATACATGAATTCTATGGAGTGCTACATAATCAAAAACTAAACTTTGCCACATATATGCTTTACTCTAAAAGTCTTTATTGAAATATATAAATGATAAGACAAGTGCATAAAACTTAACTTTAAAGCTTGATGAGATTTCACAAATTGAAAACACTGACATAACCAGCTCTGGGATGCTTTTGAATGTTTTCTCTGTGTTGTCTCTTTCTTTCCCCTTATTATTGGCAAATACTTAGAATAGCAAGTGCGTGTAGTGCAAAATGTGTGGCTCACACTAGACCAGATAGCTGACCATGTTTTTTTTCCAGATGCATTTTTCTTGAGAGACATTAAAATGTAATATACTTGTTATCAGTACATTGCCTCTCTGCTGCAAACCACCCTTAAATGACTGCTCTGAAATAATATATTTGGACCCTGTAGATGTTTCTCCTGTGGCAGATGGCATGCTTTGTTAGTAGAGTAACAGAGAGACACTAGAGTAAGAAAGGGGTTTCTCTTCCAAGTCTGCTGTGTTTTCCTAGGCAGGCTCCTGCACCATGTCAACTTCCAAGCTCAGCAGAGGGCATAGCTCCTCCAGTCCCTTGACTCCAGAAGTACCTGACTTATAAGCAGCTCAGGATTTTCCTGGGGGGTAGATTTCTCCACCAACTCCACAGTGGCTTCTTAGTGGGGATTTTCCAGGAGGGTACCTCCTATTAAAAATTTCTTCCTGTACTCCCTGGGAGGCTTGTGGCCTCGGTGAACTTCTCCACTCTCTCATGAGCCATAGATATACCCACCCTCTAAAAAGAAGTCTGGGTGTTCTCCACACTTCAGGAAATGAGTCTCTCCCTGTGGTTCATGATCTCATCTCTAGGAGATCTGGTTGTTATTTTATCTGTTATTTCTAGATTTTTTATAGGACCCTTTACATTTTAGTAGATGTTTCCCTGTTATAGTTAATACTTTTAATTAAAATGTCCACATTCAAGGTACCACATGGTTCCTGCCTCTGGATTAGTGCTTGACTGATGTGCTTGCTTCCTTCAGGGTCCCAGAGCTCTTCTGATTCAAGACATGATTCACAGTAGTAAAGTTGAGTGCATTTTGCATAGTATTATTTGTCAGTTTAATCTATGAAATTTAAAATGTCTGTCAATGAATATTAAGCTCAACTTAGTAGAATATTAAAATCAACCTGAGATATTGGAAAGGTAATTATTGAAATTACATTGAAAGAAAGAAGCAAATGTTATTGAAAAGCAAGTCAAAAGGGAGTGGGAAGGAATAAATTGGGAGTTTGAGATTTGCTGACACTACTATGTATAAGATAGATAAACAACAAGCTTATACTGTTTAGCACAGGGAACTATGTTCAATATTTTTCAGTGACCTATAATAAAAAGAATATGAAAAGGGATATATGTATGTATATGTCTGATTGAAATATTATGCTGTACACCAGAAATTGATACATTGTAAACTGACTATACTTACATCAAAAAAAATCATCAGAAATGTATATTATTTGAGTACAAATCCCGAGACATATTTTGTTTTATCATTTGAATATATAATAGCATCAGAATATAATTTTAAATTGTCTTTATTCATTATTTATATATGTTCATACAGTTAATTAATTGATTCATTGGTTTGTACACTATATATGACTGGGTGATCCAACTTCTAGCCAGGAAAAGCATACTTTAAACGGGATAACTGACCTTGTTACCTCCCTTCTCTGATTTCTCTTAATGCCTTTAGCGGATCATTCACTCCTCTAAATTATACATCATTTTTTTAGGCACGTTGATAACTTTATTCTGGTTCCACCTGGTCTCAAACACCTGGGAGACACCCCATTTCCTAAAGATGATCATGTACTTTTCTCTGACAGAGTTTAATGCTTCCCTTCATCTTTGGCCTTTAGCATTATGAATTTATTTCTAGGTTGTTTTTTAATTCATTATTTGTTGAAAATTCTTGACCATTCATTTTGCATTTTTTTTTCCTCATTCTTTTACTTTCTTTTCCTTCTGGAACTTCAATTAAATATATTTCAGACTGATTGGCCTACATCTCTTGGATACTCTGTTCTTTTAAATTTAAATTATTAAAATTTTCCAAGAATTTCCTCTTTTGTTTTCATTTGAGTAATGTCTGTTGACCTATATTCAAGTCCACCAAGGCTTTCCTTGAATTTGTCAGGCCTACTGATGAGCCTGTCAAAGACATTCTTCATCCCCTTTGCTGGGCATGTGTTTAAATTTATTCCTAGCCTGCTCTTTGACATTTTCTTATTGTTTCCATTTCTCTGCTGAAATGACACATCTATTCATGAATGTCTTCAAGTCTTTTCACTGGAGCTTGTGATGTATTAATCATAGTGATTTTATATCCCCTGTCTGATTTTCACTTCTATTATTTGTTTTATCTCTCAACAGTGGATTCTTTTTTCTTTCCATTTCATAGGTCTCATAACTTTTAGTTGAAATCTACATATTCCATGTAGGGGGTAAGACCCTAAGTAAATAATGTTTAAGGCTGGAAATAGGCATGCCTCTTTTCCTGCTAGGCTTTCATTGAGGAGCTGAGCTGTGTTTCTGTTTTGCTGGTAGTTTCAATTACCTGCCATATGTGGCCAACCTCAGGTTCCTTCAGTGTCACCTTGTGGTTAGGGTGGGAGCTAGACTGATAGACTATCTGAGTTTTATTCTGGAATGTGCTTGGTCCACCTTCAGTTGTAGATGTTCCCTGTGACCCAGTATCTTTGTCCCTGTGTGCTCTTATCCCTCTGCTGGGGGTTGGTCTTCTGTTGCTTTTTCTTGGTCCTGGTTACTCCAGGTGGTGAGGAACAAAGAGGCTTTCCACATTTTCCTCATTTAGCATCAGTCTTAGGTATCTCACGTGTCTCTGAGTTTTTGGATCCAAGTTTCCTTGGTGATCCTGCCCTGCCCTCCATGGTAAAAAGAAATCTTTAATTTTCTGAAACTAGGAGGATTTCTGCCTGTATCCATTAACCAAACTCTGAGCTTTCGACCGCTGAATGTGACAGGATTTACTGCCCTTTATTTTCAGCATCTTAAGACATTATTCCACTGGGGAAATCATCCAGGTAAGAATTGTTTTCTCCCTCAGCAGTGCCATCCCAGGGCGACAGGAACACACCAACTGTGGGAGGCTTTCTCAACTCTTTCCTGCCCCCAGGCTTTTTCACAAGCAAAAAGTGAGGTCCATGGAGAAGGGGCTGCGACCATCTGTGATCCCAGGACTCCATACTCTCCCAACTGGGAGTGCTCAGCTTTGAGCAGTTCATTAAGGAGTTAGTTGATACTTTTGTATCTGTTTGCATCGCCACCTTGTCTCTTTCTGTTACCCTAAAAGGAGGAAGGAAAAGGCCACAGTTCTTGACTTACTCAAAAGATAAGTATTCACATGGGAGATGAAAGAATTGTGCAGTGAAAGATTTTATTAGGAAAGTTGAAGTACCCCTCCAAGAACAGGAGGCAGGCTGATCCAAGAGCAGACAGCAATGGTCTTTGCTCCTTCCTCTTGTACCCTCACTTAGAGGTGGTCTTTTGATTGATTGATGGCTCTTGACCCCTGGAGTGCTCAGTCATGTTTGTCCCCTTTTGTGAATGCCCTTATCCATGATGAACACAGAAAAACCCATGGAGGGGCCAGAACCTCAATGCTAATTATATTAGAATGAGAACTGGGTCATGTCCGGTTAGGTCCTTGTCACTACCATGAAGTTCCAGCCTTTTAGTTCTAACTGGTTTCTTGCTGGCACTCACATAAAAGAAGTAAAGCCCCTTTATGCTGGAGGCAGGCATACCACCATCATACACACCATCCTCTCTCTCCTCCAACTCTCTGCCTGGTGCCCCCCTTATCTAACTACCTAACACTTCCAGTGCTCTGGGATAGGTGAGGGATTGCCAGTGTCTTGTCTGTCTGGAGGCTCATGCCAGCTTTCCTCAAATTTTACCCTGATGGTAGCCGTTCAAAGTCAGCACTCTGATGGGTTCAGCAGCAGTGTGATTTTGCAGATTTCCCAGCTTCTTCTTATGGTTTGATAAGTATGACACTCTTTCCATGTGTCTATCCTTAGATGGAACCAGGTCTCTGTAATACATGTGATTAAATCACTAATTATTCATGGTTACCAAGATTCCAGGTATTTTTATTATTATGTTATTAATATTTCATGATGAAAACAAAACAAAGATGTGTTCTCCTTTGAAATATGCCAAAATATAGCTTAAAATCTAAATGTTTTATTTTTATTCCATTAAATTAAAAAATACAGTTCCTGTCTATTTAAAGCAATAAGAAAGAGATTTGGGATTTTCTACGTATATTTAGGGGAACCTATGTAGTTTGAAATATGTGACAATTTTTATTGAATTTTTTATACGTATTGCACACATGAGGGTATCTATAAGCTACATACGACTTAAAGTAAAATAATACTCTGATAACTGTAGAATTAATAATCATTTAAAAATATACGATGTCATTTGTGGATTTTTGAATGACAGCCATTCTGACTGGTGTGAGGTGATACCTCATTGTAGTTTTGATTTGCATTTCTCTGATAATTACCGATATTGAGCATTTTTTCATGTGCTTTTTGATCATTTGTATGTCTTCCTTGGAGAATTGCTTGTTTAGGTATTCTGCCCATTTTTGGATTGGGTTGTTTATTTTTTTCTTATTGAGTCGTATGAGCTGCTTATATATTCTGGAGATCAAGCCTTTGTCGGTTTCACTTGCAAAAATTTTCTCCCATTCCGTAGGTTTTCTTCTTGTTTTATTTCTGGTTTCCTTTGCTGTGCAGAAGCTTGTAAGTTTCATTAGGTCCCATTTGTTTATTGTTGCTTTGATTTCTTCTAGGAGAAAGTTTTTAAATGTATATAAGATAGTGTTTTCCCTATGTTTTCCTCTAGGAGGTTTATTGTATCTTGTCTCATGATTAAGTCTTTAATCCATTTTGAGTTGATTTTTGTATATGGTGTAAGGGAGTGTTCTAGCTTCATTGTTTTACATGCTGCTGTCCAGTTTTCCCAACACCATTTGCTGAAGAGACTGTCTTTATTCCAATGTATATTCTTGCCTCCTTTGTCAAAGATGAGTTGACCAAAAGTTTGTGGGTTCATTTCTGGGCTCTCTATTCTGTTCCATTGGTCTATATGTCTGTTTTGGTACCAATACCATGCTGTCTTGATGACTGTAGCTCTATAGTATTGTCTGAAGTCTGGGAGAGTTATTCCTCCAGCCTCTTTCTTTCTCTTCAGTAATGCTTTGGCAATTCTAGGTCTCTGATGGTTCCATATGAATTTTATGATGATTTTTTCTAGTTCTGTGAAATATGCCCTGGGTAATTGGATAGGGATTGCATTAAATCTGTAGATTGCTTTGGGCAGTGTGACCATTTTAACAATATTGACTCTTCCAATCCAAGAGCATGGAATATCTTTCCATTTTTTAAAGTCTTCTTTAATTTCCTTCATCAATGGTTTATAGTTTTCAGTGTATAATTCTTTCACCTCCTTGGTTAGATTTATTCCCAGATATTTTATTACTTTGGGTGCTATTTTAAAGGGGATTGTTTCTTTACTTTCTTCTTCTGTTGATTTATCGTTAGTGCAAAGAAATGCAACTGATTTTTGAACGTTAATTTTGTAACCTGCTACCTTGCTGAATTCTTCAATCAGCTCTAGTAGCTTTTGTGTGGACCTTTTAGGGTTTTCTATATATAGTAACATGTCATCAGCATATAATGACACTTTTACCTCTTCTTTTCCAATTTGGATCCCTTTTATTTCTTTCTCTTGCCTGACTGCTGTGACTAGGACTTCCAGGAATATGTTGAATAGGAGTGGTGATAGTGGGCATCCTTGTCTTGTCCCAGATTTTAGTGGGAAGCTTTTGAGTTTTTCACCATTGAGTACTATGCTGGCTGTAGGTTTGTCATATATAGCTTTTATTATGTTGAGATATGTTCCCTCTATACCCACTTTGGCGAGAGCTTTTATCATAAATGGGTGTTGAATTTTATCAAATGCTTTTTCTGCATCGATTGTGATGATCATGTGGTTTTTGTCCTTTCTCTTGTTGATGTGATGTATTACACTGATTGATTTGCGTATGTTGAACCAGCCTTGTGTCCCTGGGATGAACCCCACTTGGTCATGATGCATAATCTTTTTTATGTGTTGTTGGATTATATTTGCTAAAATTTTGGTGAGTATTTTGGCGTCTATGTTCATCAGTGATATTGGGCTATAATTCTCTTTTTTTTGTAGTGTCTTTGCCTGGTTTTGGTATCAGGGTGATGGTGGCTTCATAGAATGAGTTTGGGAGTATTCCCTCCTTTTCAATCGTCTGGAAGAGTTTGAGAAGGACTGGTATAAGTTCTTCTTTGTATGTTTGGTAGAATTTCCCAGTGAAGCCATCGAGTCCTGGACTTTTATTTGTAGGGAGGTTTTTAATTGCTATTTCTATTTCCTTTCTAGTGATCGTATTGTTCAAGTGTTCAGATTCTTCTTGATTCAGTTTTGGTGGACAGTATGTTTCCAGAAACTTGTCCATCTCCTCTAGGTTATCCAGTTTGGTTCCATATAGTTTTTCATAATATTCTCATATGATATTCTGTAATTCTATTTTGTTTGTTGTAATTTCTCCATTTTCCTTTCTTATTTTGCTAATTTGTGCTCTCTCTTTTTTCTTCTTTGTGACTTTGGCCAGAGTTTTGTCGATTTTATTTACTTTTTCAAAAAACCAGCTTTTGGTTTGGTTGATTTTTTCTATGGTCTTGTTAATCTCTATTGTATTTAATTCCTCTCTGATCTTTATTATTTCCTTCCTTCTGCTGCTTTTTGGGGCTTTTTGTTCTTCTTTTTCTATTTCATTCAGGTGGTGGGTTAAATTGTTTATTTGAGATTGTTCTTTTTTGAGGAAGGCCTATATCGCTATAAACTTCCCTCTTATCACTGCCTTCACTGTGTCCCATAGGTATTGACTGGTTGTGCTTTCATTATCATTTGTCTCAAGGTATTTTTTAGTTTCAGCTTTGATTTCCTCATTGATCCATTGTTTTTTCAATAACATATTGTTTAATCTCCATGCTTTCCTTTTTTTCTCCTTTGTTTCTCTGTTGTTGATTTCCAGTTTCATGGCACTGTCGTCAGTAAAGATGCTAGAGATAATTTCTATCTTCTTAAAATTGTTGAGATTTCTTTTGTGCCCAAGTACATGATCGATCCTGGAAAATGTTCCATGTGCACTTGAAAAGAATGTATATCCTATTTTTGGGGGGTGTAATGCTCTGAAAATATCCACCAAATCTAGTTTTTCTATTGTAGTATTTAATTTCTCTGTTGACTTGTTTATTTTCTGTCTGGAAGATCTGTCTAGTGATGTTAATGCAGTGTTAAAATCTCCAACTATGATTGTATTCCCATCAATATCCCCCTTTATCTCTGTTAGTAGTTCTTGTATGTACTTAGGTGCTCATATATTGGGTGCATATATATTAACGAGTGTAATATCCTCATCTTGTATCACTCCTTTAATCATTATAAAATGTCCTTCTTTATCTTTATGGCCTTTGTTTTAAAGTCTATTTTGTCTGAAATCAGTACTGCAACACCTGCTTTTTTGGCTTTTCAATTTGCATGCAATATCATTTCCATCCTTTCACTCTCAATCTATATGCGTCCTTCTCCCTAAAGTGGGTCTCTTGTATGCAGCATATTGAAGGTTCTTGCTTTATTATCCAGTCTGCCACTCTGTGTCTTTTGACTGGAGCATTTAGTCCATTAACATTTACAGTAATTAATGACATATTTGTGTTTATTGCCATTTTGAACTTATCTTTGCAGTTGAATTGTTATATCCTCTTTGTTCCTTTCTTCTTCCTTTTGTGGTTTGGTAATTTTCCTTTGTATTATCATGGATTTTATTTAATTTTTGTGACTCCTTTGTAAATTTTTGGCTTGTGGTTACCCTATTTTGTAAATCTATCAACCCATTACTATAACTGTTTTTATTAAACTGATAGTAACATGATCTCAAACCCATCCTACTGTTAAAAATTTTTAAAAAAGAAAGAAAAATTCTATATTTCCCTGCCTCCCTCTCCCACTCTCAGTGATTTGTATGTCTTCTTTTATAATTTCATGTTTACTTTACTTGTAATTCATGAGTTATCACCTTTCCAGTTGTGTGTTTCTCATTTCTGTAGCATCCTGCTGCTTTTCTATTTGGAATAGCCCTTTCAATATTTCTTTTAGCATGGGTTTAGTGTTGCTAAACTCCTGCAGCTTTCTTTTTGTCTGTGAAACTCTTTATTTCTCCTTCTATCCTCAAGGATAGCCTTGCTGGCTAAAGGATCCTAGGCTGCATCTTTTTTTCATTCAGGGCTTTGAATATATATTACCACTCCCTTCTGGCCTGTAGTGTTTGTGTAGAGAAATCAGCTGAGAGCCTTAAGGGGGTTCCCTTGTAACTTACTCTTTGCTTTTCTCTTGCTGCCTTTAGAATCATTTCTTTATCCTTGACTCTGGCCATCTTGATTATGATATGTCTTGGTGTGGGTCTATTTAGTTTCTTCCTGTTTGGGACCCTCTGAGCTTCCTGTACTTGGATATCTGATTCCTTCTTTAAGTTTGGGAAGTTTTCAGTCATGATTTCTTCAAAAACCTTTTCAATCCCCTTTGATCTTTCTTCTCCTTTTGGGACCCCTATTATGCGAAGATTGGGATGCTTTATATTATCCCATAGGTCCCTTATGCTATTTTCATTATTTTTTATTTGCTTCTCTTGTAGTTCTTCTGAATGGGTGCTTTCTATTGCCCTGTCTTCTAGATCACTTATTCGTTCCTCTGCATTATCTAGTCGGCTTTGCACAGCTATTAGATCATTCCTCATCTCTGTCAATGAGTTTACCCATTCTACTTGGCTCTTCTTTATAGCTTCAATTTCATTTTTGACATATTTTATATCTCTAAACACTATCTCTTTTAATTCCTTCAGCAATTCGATCACTCCTTTTTTGAAATCTTGATCTAGTAGGCTATCGATGTCTATTTTGTTGATCTTTCTTTCAGGGGATTTCTCTTGTTCTTTTAATTGGGAAAGGTGTTTCTGCTTCTTCATCTTGCTCATACCTCCTTGGCAGTGTTGTTTTTGGAGTATCAGTTGTTTATTTTGGTCCTTAAAGATTTTATCTATCTGATGCCTATTTAGGAATAGAACTTAGGAAATAAAAGAAAAAAATAAGAGAGAGAAAGAAAGAATTTTAAAAGAAGGGAGAAAGAGGGTTTGAAAACAGTGTATAATGAAAGAAGAGTGAGTTGAAGCAGAGTATTAATCGGGTTGAGAGGTCCTTTTAAACCTTTACAAAAAAGGGGGGGAGATGAATAGATGTATTTGAAACCTGTGTCTAATCAATAGCAGGACATCAAAACCCAAGAGAAATAGAAATGAATTAAGAAGTAAAGATTAAGAGAGTAATAGAAAATAGAAAAGGTAAAAACAGATTAAAAAAAAAAAGGGGGGGTTTGTCGGTGTTCTCCTGGAATCTGTGTGCTTTTAATGTGAAGTCTTTCTGTCTTGGTCCTGTTTTGGAAGCTCAGCTTGCTGCTTTCAGAGGCCCTCCATTGGCGCCCTCTTCTGTGCTGCTCCCAGCACCTGTCGGCAAGCAGATCGTGCCTCCTCCTAACACTGGGTAAGGTGCAGCTCTCTGCTGTGGGCAGGCGGGTCGCTGCCCTTCTGGATGCTGCAGTCAAATGTTGCAGACTGGCCGGGTAGGAGGGCGGGTCGTGCCCCCTCCCAGCACCTCGGTCAGGGGCTGTGTTCCTGCCCTAAAGGCTGGGGGGCCGCTCTCCCTCTACCTGCACCGCCGGTAGTTCCGCTCTCTGTGCGGCTGCACTCTCTGCCCTGGTTGTTGCTCCGCCCTGGTCGGCGCTCCGCTGGTGGGCTCGGGGAAGACCGAGGGACAGCCCTGTCCCTGCTCCAAGCCAAAACCCAGATCCTTGTTTGCCTTTGTGGAGCAAGTTCTCTGAGGGACCAGGATGGAAGGATCCTATCTGCCCCGGGCTGCAGGCCAGTCTCAGTCTGGCCTTTGAGGCTGCTAAGCCCTTCGGTGAGGATGCAGGTTTCGCCCCCGCCCCCGCCTGAGTGCTCAGCTCGGAGGATATGGCGATATGGCGGCTGTGCCTGAGCCCCGCCTCTCTTCCCCCGAAAACTTTCCGCGGGTTTTCAGAGATGGGGGTGTGCACCCTTCCCCTGAGAGCACATCAACCTTGCTGTTTTATGGAGGCCCAGGTTGTTCTGCCCTGTGCACCAACATCCACGGCGTGCAGCCCCTTGCATTCCCCCGGGGCTGCCTCCGTGCAGCCACTTCCATTCTCCGCCTGGCTTGTGCAGCCTGGCCCTGCCCGTGGCTGCCGGCCCGCGTCTCAGGCTGGGTGTTGGGGGGACGATCTGTGCCCGTTTAACTTAGTTCTGTTAGTCAAGGGCTGCTCTGTACAGATCCGAGCCTCGGAGGCTCCCCCTCCATCCTGCTGGCCTCTCAGTTGGAGAGGGGAGACCCAGCAAGCGACTGCCAGACCTCCTTTGCTGCTCCCTCCCCGTGGGACACATCCCGCATTGCTTTGCCTTTTGTTCTTTCTTTTTTCCTTTTCTCCTACCAGATTTTTGGCGTCTTTATCTTTTGAAGAGGGCGATGTTCTGTCGGAGTTCCACAGGTGCTCTGGTTGGCTGAGTGGGTCTGTAGATGTGTGTCTTGGTGTATTTGTGGGAGAGGGTGACCTGCGTGCATCCTTCTACTCCGCTATCTTCTCCGTCTCCTAGAAATTTTTTTTAATGTGAAAGAGAAACAAACACCACTTTGTTTATGCCACTGTTCTTTGCAGTCTCTGTAACTGGCAGCTAATTTTAACTAATCCAGAAACTTATCCAAAGTGATCATGTAAGGTTCAAACCCAGACCCACCAGTCTGCAAAGTCCACACTCTTAGGCAGAAGCCTGAAGAACTCCTGCTTATAATCTGCAAAAGATTGGTGATGGGGTATGTGTGTGTGTGTGTGTGTGTGTGTGTGTGTGTGTGTGTGTGTAAAACTGCTGACAAGAATTTGACAGAAGGAAAGAAGGAAAGTTTGGATATGCTCACAATTCTGCTTACCTAAGAGACAATCAAAGGGTATATGCTACTGGACAGTAAAGAATGTAGTCTCCATCAGAGGTGGACAGAGAAAGATCTGTCACCTGCATGGATCTGGAAAGAGAAAGGAAACAGAAGCTGTGTCTCTGAAAGATGCTGCTGTATTTTATTTCCCATCTATATTTTATAAATTTCCTATATACATTTATTATTCTGTTCATAGAAAATTCTAAAAGACTCAGTCACTATTTCCACAGCCAAATTTGTCAAAGTGTAAAATTGTGTTTAGAAGTCTCATCATAACTATTAAGCACTCATTTGGTGCCCATCAGCATGCTAGATATCAAGCACAATATCAAAAAAGCATCAATCTTGGTTTCTGACCTCAAGCAGCTCAGAACTTAGGTGAACACATAGAAAACAACCAAGTACTACTTACATGAAGAGATGGATCAGTGCAGGTGATAATAATCAGAAAGAGACTCATGAAAGAGAAGTAAAATTTAGAAAGACCTAAATTCTATATGTTTGCCTTATCTGCCCCAAATATTGTCTTAAAATGACCAATCCACCCTCAGGGCTCAGTCAATCTCTTTCTGGTAACCTGAGAATATCCAGAAGAAAAAGACATAGAAATACTCTGTTTTCTACAGCATCCCATTGGTTTGGGGAAATATCTAGTGGTAGGCTCCTCACATTCATATGATAAAGGAGATGACTGTGAGCAGCAATGTGGCCGGTTCCTCTGCCCAATGGCACAAGCAGAGTCACAAATAACAGAAATGAAAGGATCACTACAAATTGTGTTATTGAACTGCATGACCTACATGGAACAATCAACTCACTCCTAGGTTTGGCAGGGCCTTTCTGAGTTGATTCCCTGAAAAACAAAACAAAACAATAAAACCCAAACCAAACCAAAAAATTAAAAATTAAAAAAAAATTAAAAAATGAGAGACTCTGAGTTTCATCAGCTTTGCTCCATGTGGCTGCCTTGATAAGAGTTCAGTTTTCTCTGTGTCATGAGAAAATTTTTATGATGAATGGAAGACAGAATATTATCCATTATTAACAGTTATTTTCCAATTCTGTATTATAAAATTATTTCTGATAATGGAAAATTCTCTATTTCTTTAAATTAATTAAGACATTGAAAGTCTACAGTGTATAAAAGAAAGCACTGGAGTTCTGGAGAAGTGAGGCAGAACACGAAGGTAAACAGGAATCATTATTCCTTTTCTGAGAGGTATGTAATCTACAGGGGAAGCAGGCAGCACCTGAAAGGGGAGGAGAGGTTGGTGGGCCACGCAGTGTTGAAGGAGGAGCATAGGAACATGGGTCTGGGAAAGTTTGGCTAGCTTTACAGTGCTCAATTGAAATACCACTTTGGAATATTTTCTCAACACCAGGGTTCAAGTTTGTTAGTCCTACTGAGACATCAGTTCAGAAGAAAAGAACAAAAGTGAGAAGGCATTCATGGCTTTGCATTCTCAGAAAGTCATCCTGCTGGTTCAACTGTGTATGATTGAGCATATTGTCATTGATGAAGAATTTTTATTTATTTTTGATCAAAGACTTCACCATGTTTTCCTGAACTTTTCAATCTCCTGTTTGCAGAGTTTTAATGTGAGCTCTCCTCGGGCCTGGGAGAAATTCTGAGAATGACCCCTGAGAATGAGCTCAGTGGTGAGAAGTCCAAGGACAGGATGAGGTCAACATTGCAAGTGTTTTTGGAATAAGGTAGCTTGACTAGAAACTGTAATTGTGCAAGGCCAGCTGTGCACTTCTGTGTGAGCTGATCCTGTATCATGGTCCCAGTCTTAAATATTCACGACCAATTACTCTGTGTTCTCACCCCACTGTGCTGATTGACCCTCTCCCTTAACTATATGACATCCCTTCTTTTTATGACAAGTGTTAGGAAGGTGATCTTCCAGGCTCTTCTTCAAAGGAAAAACACGATTTCCTGCAGCAGGATGCCCGCCATCTCCAGCTAATCGGTCTTCTGGGAAGATGTCCAAATATTTGTCTGAAAGTTTCCCATGCATCCCATTTAAAGAATATGTACTGTCATCTGGGTCCCATATTGGAATCTGCCACACAGGGGCCAGCCAGTTATTGACTATTGTCTCTTTCCCATCCATAAAATGAAGACTTCTAAGAAAATATTTGCAAGTGAATCCAGGCTGAAAGCTTACAATTAATGCAGAATTGGTGCTCCTTAGCTCCTGTGAAGTGATATAAAAAACACCCTGATGGGTTCTGCTAGTGACTGAGATAGTGCTTGCTGGGATCCTTGTAAGAATTCAATCTGTGTTCCCTGGACCATGTTGAAATCTGGGCAAAAGTTTTCCTGATATTTTGAAAGCAGCTGGTTTCTGAGGTTACTCATAGTCAACTTTTTCATTTCTTTGATTTGAAGTAACCCAGGTCTAATACCAGCTAGGCCTTGATTCCATGCCCCTCCCATCTTTTTTTCCTCAAAGACTGTGTGTGTATGTATTTGTGCATATGTATTTCTTGGCCTAATATTAGGCTGTTAATTGTAATACACATTTAATACTGAACTTCAATTCTAACCATAACTGATTCTCTAAGACTAGGACATAATATGTATGTACATGTATGTGTGTGTGTGTGTGTGTGTGTGTGTGTGTGTATGTATATATACACACATATATATAGTTTGTTAAGAATTTTTAAGAATCAATATAAATTGTAAAAAACAAGATTCAGAACATTTTAGAAATAGAGAAAAAGAGATATGAGTCAGAAAGTGTATGAGAATTGGTATCGGGTTCTGCTTGTGGCTCTTCTGTCAGTGAGATCTGGGGCAAGCCACTAACAGTCTAGGCAGGAGTTTCTGTTTTCTATGTGTTTAATGTAACTATCCTGGACTATATCAGAAAAGAAGATAGGAATATTTCATGTTCCAGATATCTCAGACTTCGTTTCATTTTACCACTCATTTATCATCCAACAAATATTTATTCTATGCCTACTGTGTGCAAAACACTGGACTGGTTTCTGAGGATACATTGGCCCATTTGATGGATGTGGCCTTTGCCCTCCTGGGGTCCACAAGTCTCCAAGCATTCCTCCAGGGACCGTTAGGCTGGACATGATAAATCAGTGAGGACTAATTAACCAAACCCCAGTGTGTCCCCACTCCACAGTTCTCTTTGGCTTTGTCTCCTGAATCCTATGTATCCAAATGCAGGCACACCTTCCAATTATCCACTTATTCTACTAATGTATCTCTGCTAACTTCTTTATCTCCAATTCAGTCTCTCAACCAAATTGTTTTGGAGGATATAAAAACAAATAAACATGTGCCCTCAAGAAACTTAGAGTTTAAATAAAAAATAGAGGCAAATATGTAGCTGGATATATGAGCAAATTCAGGGCTGAGTAAAATCTCCGAGTACAGGATATTGACATGGTTCAGAGCCTATGACTCAAATATGCTTTATAATAGCTGAATGTAACCAGGTCACCTTATGAAAAAGAGCAGTATGATAATAAATCAGGCGTCCTTTATCTCATTACAAAATTGAAGGGCAAAAGTAGTTGGGTCTTACATTGGTAGATGAAAGAGTGGGCTAAAGTGGAGAGGACTTTCCAGATTTCTCAGAGAAATTGAGACCTAAAGGGCAAATTAAAAAGAAAACAACTTAAGGCTTAAGGAAGCCTGTTGTTTTTGTGAGCAGAAAAGCTTTTGGTGTCTGGTAAAGGCCTCTGTGTAACTGGGGGAGTTAAAGACAGATTGATTACAAGTAAAAATGAGGGGGGAAGCATACTAAAGAATGAAACAAATATGTAAGTGGGTGTAAATTGTATAATTTTACCTTCGTCTTTGAGTGAACTTATCAAATAAAATGCCTGGATTTGATTAATTTACTTAACCAATTCAATAATCAGATATAAAATTTTGTTTTTCAGGGTCCTCAAGGACACACACACACAAAAAAATGATGTGTGCATTCTGACAAAACATAATCATAATGCAAATAATTTCTATTTATAAACTATTTTATAGTTCATGCATATCACTCAAACAGTGTATTACTGCCATTTCAAAATAACATGCTCTCTCCTCTGTAGTCGGCACACCTGAGAGTGACAGCATCTATTAGCAGTCCCCAGTCTTGCTGAGTCATTCTGTTCATCCTCCTGTAGCTCAGCCATCATTCAGAGGCCCAACAGGTTGAGAATTGACAAGTGCTTAACTATGGATCCCTAACTTACTCTGGAGGAATGCTGTAAGACTGTGGACCTCAGGAGAGTAAAGGTCACATCCATCCCATAGACTAGCACATCCCCAGAACCCAGTGCATTGTTGTGCATATGGCAGGCACCAAATAAATATTTGTTAGATAATAAATGAATGGGTGAAATGAAGTCTGAGGCTTCTGAAATGCACATCTTCTCTATCTTGTATAGTGCAGGGTCCTCTCAAGATTTAATCCCTAGCTCTGTCTACATTAACATGTACTTATTTGATTGAAGAATCAACACACTTAAAGACTGGGATTTGGAAGTGAGAAGGAGTACATGGAAGTGATTCAGGAAAACAAGGAAATGAGACACAAGTGGCAACATTTGTCAAAGTAAGATAAAAGAATACTTATTACAAGATTACTTATTATATTTCTCATGTCTGTGCATGTCTTCATCTTCACCTTCTGGTAACATATACATCCACATTGAATTGAGCCATTTTCCCCAAATCGAGGATCTTGTGACTTTGAAGTACCATAATATCTTGATATTTCTTTGATAATTTTTGACCAATGGGTTCTAGAGATGCTGGAAACCCTGACAGTATAAAATAACAAGACAGTGTAAAAACATGAGTCAGAAAATCATGACTGCCTTTAGACATAGCTACTTAAATATAGCATGGTGACTAAAAGTATGGATTCTGGAGCAAGACTACTTAGATTCAAATCCTGACTTTGCCCTTGTGAGCTGTTTGATTTTTGTTGTTAATTAATTTCTCTGTGCCTTAGTTTTGTATTTCAAAAATGAATTGTGGTGAGGATTAAATAAACAATACTGTTAGAGCAGTTCTAGACATATAGGAAGTGCCATATTTATCTTAGTTCTTGTCGTGATCCTGGGTAAGTCACTTATCCACTCTGGGTTTAGTTTCCAGGTATAAAATGAGAGATTTTGACTAGATTTTCTCTAAGGCCCTCCTGAACCTACTGTTTTCAAATGCTTACAGTCCATGTGCTTTTCTACATATATGTATGTAGTTTGTGATAGGAAAGTGCATGATTAGTTAGTAAATGCTTTCCTTGATTGTTGGAAGGAGATATCATTAGGGGATTGAGACAGTCTTCTTCACTAGGCCAAATTCCTTGAGGGTAAGAGTGTATCTTTTCCTCCTCAGGATCCCAAGGCCTAATGTGGTGCCTGGGGACAGTGGGTGCTCTGTAAACTGTTAATGGATATGGAATAAATGCCTATGTCTTGTGTACCCAGATATATGGGAATGGCAAAGGGTTGTAAGTCCTTCCTAAGCCTTATCTCAATTAAAGCTACTTACACCGAATATTCAAAAAACATTAGTGCTCTCTACTGGAGACATTCCTAGTACAGGAATTCAAGTTTGAGTTTTTGATGGCAAATTCTGATTTGAGTTCATAAGTCCTGGATTTGAGAAGTAGGGTATAGCAGATACACATAGTTTACTGTGTTGCAAGCACAGATTTGGTGTTATGGCATTGAGGATGGCATGATCAGCATTAAAATGCCAAGTCTCATTTCTTTGCCATGTATTTATGCGTTTTTTTCCAGAGCAGCTTTATCTATAGATTTGTACACATGTTGCATTTGCTTTGATTCATTTTAAGCAAAAAAAAAAAAAAAAAAAAAAAAGAGAGAGACATAGCATTAATTAAAAAAGTAATGTTAAGAAAATGAAAAGACAACCCACAAAATGGTAGAAAATATTCACAAATAATATATCTGATAAGGGACTTGTATCCAGAGTTCATAAAAACAAAACTAAGCAAAACAATAGGATTTACATTTCTCATTTAAGTTATTATTTTCTCTACACCTCAAGTCTTTTTTTGGCATTACTGTTTTCTTTTTCATTAATTGAATATTTTCTAATATTACTTTTTAACTTTTTTAATGATTTTCTTGCTATATATTTTTAGTTATTTACTTAGTGATTGCTTTAGGCCTTACCATATATGTCTTATCAAAAACAGTTTCACAATTACATCAGCAATTTCAGAGAATGTAGAAACAGCATTCCCATATAGCTCTACTCTCTTTTCTTTCTTACTGTGGTATTCTTGTCATAGGTATTTCCTCTATGCATGTTATAAGCCCGACAGTACATCATTATAATTATTATTCCTTTATGTAATTTTATGTCTTTTAAAGAAGCTGAGAGCAGAAAAGAGAGCAAGTTTATACGTATAACTTTTTTCTTTTTTTTTAATTGAGTTATAGTCAGTTTACAGTGTTGTGTCAGTTTCCAGTGTAGAACAAAATTTTTATGTTATATGTATAATTTTTCTCATATTAGCCTTCTTTCCATTTCAGGTTCTATGCATTTTTTCCTTTGGATTCAAGTGAAACATCTGGAGTCAATTCTTAACCCAATGTTGGTTTGTTGTCACCAAACTCTTTGCCCTGCTATTGGTAAATATATTACATTTCTGTATGTTATATGCCCACAAATACAATTAAATGTATACTGCTTTATGATTTTTAAACAAGATAAGAAAGGATAAGAAATAGGCAATTATACTCCTTTATAATTGCATAATTACCTTTATCAGTGTTGTTTGTTTTGTGTGTGTGTGTATTCAAATTACTGTCTTGGGTCACTTGCTTTCAGCCTGAAGAACTAACTTTAGTATGTCTTGTAAGGTAGGTCTACTGGCAGCAGATTCTTTCAGATTTTGTTTTCCAAATGTCTTTTTATTTCATCTTCATTTTTAAATGATAATTTTGCTGGATATATGATTCTTGATTAAGAGTTTTTAAAATTTGAGGGCTGAGAATAGGTTATCCTATTGCCTTCAGCCCTCTATTGTTTCTGATGATAAGTCAACTCTTAATCTTATAGGAGTTTCCTTAAACAAGGAGTCATTTTCCTCTTGCTGCCTTCAAGATTTTCTTTGGCATGTTTATTATGTGTCTATTAATGGGTCTTTTTGAGTTTATCCTACTTGCAGTTTGTTGAACTTCCTGGATATGTAGATTTAAATTTTTTAGGAAATGGGAAGTTTTTAGCCACTAATTTTTCAAATATTTTTCTGCTCCTTTCCTTCTCTGTTCTTCTGGTGCTGCCTTTACATGTCTGTTGGTATACATTAGTGTCCCACATTTCTCTGAGGCTTTGCTCATTTTTTCTTCATTCATTTTTCACTCTGTTCTTGGATTGCATAATTTCTATTGATCTATTCTTAAGTACTTTTACTTTCTGCCCGTTTAAGTGTATTATTGATTCCATCTAGTGAATTTTTAAATTTCAGTTATTGCTCTTTTCAGCTCCAAAATTTCCATTTGGTTATTTTTAATAATTTCTGACTCTTTATTAATGTTCTCTATGTAATGTGACACTGTCATCATGCTTTACTTCTAAAATCATGGTTTTCTTTGTTTCTTTGAACATATTTATAATGGCTTCTTTTCTCACATCAGGTCTCTCCTGCAGGTGGCTTTATTGACTGCTATTCTTCTGGTATCTAGGCCATAATTTCCTGCTTATTTTGCATGTCTCATATTTTTTGGAAAATGAACATTTTAGATATTGCAGCAACTTTGGGTACTGGCTTCATCTCTCCCCTCTTTCAGTGCTTGTCATTGTTATTAGCTTGTTTACTTGTTTAAAGACTAACTGGATTATTTTAGTGATGTCCATTCCCTTCTCTTCCTCCTCTATCCCCTAAACAGACACAGGGTAAAGCCTCTGATGTTTTTCCTCAGGGATTAATCCTTGGAATTGCCCAGCCACTCTGGGATAACAAGGTTTTAGCAGGACTTTGGTGGTGTTAGTCTAGTTACCTGACCACAGTAACCTATGAAACTCCACTAACTGCTGGTTAAAAGCTCTATTGTTCATAACAATGCCCTGGAGAATAAACTATTTACACCCTAATCCAGTCAAATTCAGGCTGCTATGAAGGGACAGTTCCTGACTGTCAATGTTTGAAATTTATTCAGACTCTAGTTCTTGCAGCTGGTTTCTTATTTTTCTCCAGCAACTAGTTGGCTTATCATTTAGCCTGTACCTTCAATGAATTTATCAGTCTACTCAACATTGCCTCTTACCAACACTTCTACTGCTTTTGAAAGCACCCTTAGATTTGAACTTCATATGCTGTTGCAAATAATGTTGGCTCCTTTGGGGAGATAATTTGAGCTCTCTGTTCTATGGTCTACCTTTCCTCCGAGAGAAAATCTCTGAGCCACAACTCTGGTGCTGGAGTAAGGAACAATAGGTCAATTCTAAGTGACAGCCCAGTTTGAAGAAGTAAGTGCTCAGTGGATATATGGGCAAGAGCCCCAGGTGTCCTTGGCTTGTCTCCATCGGCACAAGCCCCTGTCCTATGAGCTGAGTCAATAGCAATTGGGACCTCAATGTCCTACCATGCCCAAGGTAGAACCTTTGTCTCATGAGAGGAAATGTGGTGGAAGAATGGGGCCCCCACCTGTTGGCTGCAGTAGTACAGAACTTTGCCTCAGCAACAAGTATCTAGGGGCAGTATGAGAAATGTTAATGTCATGTCCTTCCCAGGAAGATAACCCTCTAACCAGGACCTGGGGGGAGTCAAAAACTTGTGTTCTTGGTTGTACAAGTCTGGGTGGAGTTCCCAGCTCAATGAGTGGAGAGGGGAAAAGTACGGATCTTCAAATACTAAAGACTCATCATTTTATGGAGCTTTAGTAAATATTCTTGAGTAAATGTGTCCTCATTTGCTGTATATCTGTAGTGGCATTTCCATTTGTGTATGTTCATAAAGCCAACTATTTTATAATGTGTTTTAAAAATAATTTTCATCAGTTTTTTGAGGAGTGATTCTGAGTTGCACACCGTCGTGCCAGAAGTGGAGCCAGGAAGGGGAAACTGATACAGTATAGATTAGCATTCTCTTTAACTGACGGCTTGCTGTATCTTTGGTTGCTAGTGGAAGGCCTAAGATATATTTGTAGTATTAAAAATAAAAATTAAAAAAATAATTTTCTAATGTTAGTATGTTAGAAGCAAAGCATAAGATGGCAATTCCTGTAGATGATTTGTTGCTTGAATCCTCTGAGAAGAAATCTTTAGAGAAGTGGAGACATAGGAGGATGCAGGTTCCCAGGCATTTCTCAAGGGAGATCATGTGAGCCTTTCTAGCAGCCAGCACTCAAAGCATCTTGGGATGGATACTCTGTTGTAAAGAGACTAAGAGAGTTCAATATCAGCTATCAAAATCAACCTCATAAAAATAATCATAGTAAAGAGTATGTAGAGTAAAGAAATTCAGTGTAGAGTTTATTAACAGCTGCTCCAAGAACCCAAATCAACCACATAAACAAAATTGTAGCAACAGTAATAAAAACAATATAACAGCCACTCTTATTGGAAACTTTCTACCTTTAAGGAAGTACACTTACTATCTCTAATCCTCATGATCACACAGTAAATTAGATATTATTCCTACATTTATGCAAGTGAAGAGATTAGACTTAACATCTTCTAGGTCACTTAGCTTGGTTCTAGAGCTTAGTCTCAGATGCAAGCTCTCTGATTCCAAGGCCTGTCCTCTGTCCATTCCTTACACAAAACTGTCCAAAAAGGGGTGAAGAAATGAGAAAAGAAAGAAAAACAAAGGGTAAAAACAGATAAGAGAATAAAATTGTAAGGAAAAATGTATAAAAGTATAGTCATGCATGGGAGTGCCAGGGCAGGATCAACAGGTTCCCCTGTAGATTTTCATTAGCACAAATACCCTACAATTTGTTCTAAGCCTTCTGAGGTGAGCTTCATCAAGGCTCAACAATGCTGAACCCACAAATCCTTTCAATGTAGCCCTATCTCTACCTTGGGTTTTTGCTGAGAAGGCAGAGGAAAAACTCCCTTAAACTTTCCAGAAGCCCAATTGTTTGAGAGCATCTATGATACATACTATATCTCCTCAGAGAGTCTTTTTCTGATTATGTCATACTCCAAGGATGCAACCATAATGATTCTGAGGTTTAAGCAAAAGACTCTTCAGTCACGTCCTTCGTTTCATATTTGACCCCCCAATCTTTTTTCTTTTCTTTTCTGGCAACACCCTGGATTTGTTCTTTGCTTGGGAAACATTTATGAATTTAATTTTAGGATCATTTCCCTTCCTGGGAACTGCTGCTTTGTGTCTTCCTATTCCCCTTCCCAAAATTGAGTTTATGGTCTCCATAAGATTATATATCATGACAAAAGTATCTTACAAGTCTCCTTCAACTTTCACTGCATTTTGCAAATTTTGATGAGTTGTATTATTATTTTTATTTCATTGAATACATTTTAAAATCCCTCTTGAGACTTATTTGACCTATGTATAATGTAGAAGTGTGTTGTTTACTATCCAGGTATTTTAGGACTTTCCAGCTATCTTTCCATTGTTGATTTCTAGTTTAATTTCACTCTAGTCTGAGACATACATTATAACATTTATGTTCCTTTCAATTTTTAAGGTGTGTTTAATGATACATAATGAGGTTTATCTTGGTGAATGTTTCATGTTAGCTTGAGGAAATTGTGTATTCTGATGTTTTTGGTATTCTATAAATGTTGATTACATCCTGTAGATTCCAATTAGAAAAATCAATCAATATAATATACCACATTAAGAGAGCAAAGAAAAAAATGGTCATCCAATTGATTCACAAAAATCCTTTGACCAAATTTAATAATTTTTCTGTTAAAAAAATACTCAAAAATTAGGAATAGAAGAAAACTTCCTCAACATGATAAAAACCATGCATGAAAAATCCACAGCTACATCCTACTCAATGATGAAAGACTGAAATCTTCTCCCCTAAGATAACAAAAAAGACAGTAATGCCCACTTTTCCCTCCTCTATTTAACATAGAATTAGAGGTACTAGCCAGTGTAATAAAACAAGGGAAAGAAGTAAAGAGATTTAAAATTGGAAATGAAGAAATAAATTCTCTCTTAACACACGACATGATATTAAATATAGAAACATCAAAGATTTCACCAAAAAAATAGAAAAAAATAAACAAATTCAGCAAATTTGGAGGATACAAATTCAACAATTAAGAATTAGTTGCATTTCTATACACTAACATGACAATTCAAAAAATTAAGGAAGCAATCCCATTTAAAATAGGATCAAAGTGATTAATTAAAAATAAATTTAGCCTAGAAGAAGAAAGATTTACATACTGAAAACATTGCCAAAAGACATTAAATAAGACATAAAGAAATAGACATCCATGTTCATAGGTGGGAAGTTTTAATATTGTTAAGCTGTCAGTACTACTCAACAGATTCTACAGATCTCATGCAATTCTTATCATCATTCCAATATTTTTCCAGAAAATAAAAAAGTTCTAAAATTCATAGGGAATTTCAAGAGATCCCAAATAAACAAATAAAAAATCTTGAAACAGAAGAACAAAGCGGGAGATATCATACTTCCTGATTTCAAAACTTAGTACAAACTATTGTAACCCAAATAGACATATAGACGAATAGAGTAAATAAATCTTCTCATTTGCGGTCAAATGATTTGGTAAAGGTGTCAAGACCATTCAGTGGGAAAAGCACAATATTTTCAACAAGTGATACTGAAGAAATTCGATATTCACATGCAAAAGAATGAAGTTATACCCTTACCTTCCTCCATATTCAAAAATTTACTCAAAATAGAACAAAGATCTAAATGTAAAAGCTAAACAAAATCTCTTAGAAGAAAACATAGGGGAAACTCTTCATTCTATTGGGTTTGGCAATGATTTCTTGGATATACACCAAAGGTGTGTGTAGACAACAAATGAAAAAATAAATTGGTTTTTACAAAAATTTAAAACTTTTGTGCATATCAAAGGACAATATCAAAAGAATAAAGGGTAACTCACAGGATGGGAGAAAATGTTAACAAATCATACATTTGATAAGAAATTAATATTCAGAATATATAAAGAACCCTTTAACTCAGCAACAACAACAACAAAAAAACAAAGAACTCATGTCAAAAATAGTCGAGGACTTGAAGACACCTTCCCCAAATAACAGAGATAAATGGCCAATAAGTACCTGAAAAGGTGCTCATCATCATTATTCATTAAGGAAATGAGATACATTTCACACACATTAATATGGTTGCCATTTCTTTAGAAACAGAAAACAAATTTTGGTGAGGATGTAGAGAAATTGAGAATCCTGTACATCATTGGTAGGAACAAATTGAACAGCTAATGTAGAAAACAGTATAACTATTCCTCAGAAAATTAAACATAAAATTACTGTTTGATTCAACAGTTCAACTTCTAGTTACATATCTCAAAAGAACTGAAAGTAAGAACTCAAGTATATAGTTGTACACCAATGTTTATAATAGCATTATTCAAAACAATACAAAAAAATGGAAACAATCTAGTTATCCACTAACATATGAATGGGTAAATAAATTGTAGTGTATTTGCTGGTCAGAATGGCTGTCATCAAAAGAACACAAGCAACAAATATTGGCAATGATGTGGAGAAAAGAAACCCTTGGTGGGCTCTTGGTTGGAAAGTAAATTCATGCAGCCACTGTGGAAAATAGTATGGAGATTTCTCCAAAAATCTCAAAATATAATTACTATATGACCCAGAAATTCCACTCCTGGGTATATAAAACCAAAACCAAAACCAAAACCAAAAACACTAATTTGAAAAGATACATGCATGTCAATGTTCATAGCATCATTATCTACAATTGCCAAGGTATGGAAGCAACCTAAGTGTCCATGAACAGATGAATGGATAAAGAAGATATGATATACACACACACAGAGATAGATAGATATAGATAGATAAGTATGTATAGATATTTATTGTATACTACACACACAAACACACACACACACACAAACAGGAATACTACTCAGCCATAAAAAATGAAATTTTGCCATTAACAGCAACATGGATGGACTTGGATGGCATTGTGTTAAGTGAAATAAGTCACAGAGAAAGACAAATACTATATGATATCAATTATATATAGAATGTATAAAATACAACAAACTATTGAATATAACAAAAACAACAACAAAAAAAGAAGCAGGCTCACAGATATAGAGAACAAACCAGTGGTTACCAGTGGGAAGTAGGGTGGGCAATAAAGGTGTGGAGGAGTGGGAGAAGTGGGAGTAACACACTATTGAGTATAAGACAGGCTACAAAGATGTACTGCACAACACAGGGAACATAGCCAGTATTTTGTAATAACTGCAAATTAAGTGGAAATGTAAAAGTTCTATAATAATTAAAAATTAAAAAAATAAAATAGAGTGTAGTACATTCTTACCATGGAATGTTATTCAGCCTTAAAAAGAAGGATATTCTAACACATGTTACAGTCTAAATAAACCTGAGGACATTATGCTAACTGAAATAAGACAGTCACAAAAAGAAAAATACTATATTATGTCATTTTTATGAGGTATTCAGGGTAGTTAAATTCATAGAAACAGAAAGTTTACTCACACTTACCAGGAGCTTGGGGAGAGGGAAATGGAGACTTGTTTATTGGATACAGAGTTTCAGCTGAGCATGATGCAAAGGGTTGGAGGTAGATAGTGATGATGATTGTAACATCTATGTGAATATACTAAATTCCACTATATTGTACACTTTAAATAGTTAAAATAGTAAATAGTTGTGCATATTTCATCAAAATAAAATAATTAGGTACTTTAAGTTGGAGGGAAATAGAACTTGATTGTCTGCATTTTCTATATTAATGGACAGTCAGCAGGGGCAGAGAGAGATTGGGGCCTTAGACCAAATATATCAGGGGAGGAATTCATTACTCATGTTTGATCAGGGACTGTTTCCTGGACTAAGAGTGGGCACCATATTCAATGCAGCCTGGGACCACTGTCCACAAAACAGTGGTCAGGGAATAAAATCACATTATCTGAAGTAAAAGGAATTCCATCCAAATAACACTGTTGAGTGGCACAACCACACTTCCATGGAAAAAGAGACACAAGGAAGAATATTCCAGAGTTGTCATATCAGTCCTAGTACAGTCATAGAAACTGAATCCACTTTAGTTTGTTTAAACATAATAAATTTGTACAGGTGATAAAGGAATAGAGATCAAAAAACACAAAATTCTAAACCAAAGCCTTTCCTTTTTTGCCTATAGTTAATGAGAGGGATATTTGTTACCCTTTGAAATAATAAACAAATGTCACACTTATTCATACATCCAACCATTAATCTTTTTATTCATTGTTTCAATCACCATGCACTCTAGGTTTTACCTTACTTAAAAGTTACCATATTTGGTCCTTAGGGCTCTATAATACACAATTATATCTCCAGGCAAGATGCACTAGGTTGAAACCAAACTTAAAAAATGACTATTTGGTTGCTACTTAGATTCTTGATCACTACACATAAAATATTTATATATATACACACATATACACATACATACACATACACATATCTATATACACACACACATATATATACACACACATATATATATATACATGTATATAATTACAATATTTATTTCTGCCTAAATAACATTATGTAAGGCCCATACACTGTGTAAGCTGCATGAGGACAAGATCTTTGCTTTTCTCTCTTTACATAATCCAGAACAATGGCAGGGAGGACATAAGAATTTAACAATGTAAATAATTAGAACCAAGCATTCCTTAATGAGGATTAGAATAGATGTGTGAATAAATTGTTAACTACTTTTTAAGCCTTTTTATTTTTCTAAGTGACCATTGTCAGTTTTATTATTTTTATTAAAAGAAAATAGAAACAGTATTTCAAAGAGATATCTGCACTCATGTTTATTGCAGCATTAACTACAGTAGCCAAGAAATGAAAGCAACATAAATGCCCAACACATGAATGGATACAAAAGATGTGGCACATATACATATACACAAGGGAATATTATTCAGTCACAAGGAAGGAGGATATCCTGCCATTTGCAACATCAATGGACCTTGAGCACATTATGCTAAGTGAGATAGGTCAGAGAAAGACAAGTACAGTGTGATATCACTTACATGTCGAATCTAAAAAAGACAAGGCTTCTCTTTGCTCTTCAATGCAGGGTGTGTCTAGTCCAAGGGATTAGAACATATGCTTAAGTCAAGCTCTCAGTGGGAACAGATATACAGATATTTCTGTAGAATAGTTTACTTTTCCATTAAACCCCATGATACATTGGTCACATATTCATTACTATATGGTTTCTTCTTTAAAAGGCAAAGCCATTCATTCTTCCTTCTGAACACTTGAAGCCACGGCTAGATGGAGTCATTTAAAGTCTCCAGTGAAGATGAGTTAACATCCTCACAGAGATACAGAGACTGTGGTGAATAAGGTCACAGAGGGGGAAACAGTACCTGAAAGAGTTTCTTCTGCTCCTCTGGTACTTAAGTCAACTTAGAGACCTTAATCTAATATCTAAAATCCAAACAATCTATTATCTCAGAGGTTTGGTGTGATCATGGAATTCTGGCAATTGAAAACAATCATACATTTGTCAGCTTTTTGTTTTTACAGAAGTTTCTTACTAAGTACCCTCTGTGACTAAACATACACTATGAAGATGTAAAGAAAATATATATATATATATATATATAAAATGGTGTCTGTCTTCAGACGAACTATACTTTTATTTGAAAAAAATACTAGACCAAGTTAGTTGCACCTGGGCCAAGACTGTGTTCATACCAGGATGTCATGTACCTCTAACAGGGAGACTGTGATGTCTTTTCAGGATCTGAGCATCACTCCTAGCTTGGATCCTGATTCTGAGAGTCCTTGAAGTGTTTGGGCATTCTCATTTCCCAGCATATGGATCCAAGTACATTTCCAGAGGTCCCCTAGGAGAGGCACTGTGAAAATCATTATCATTTATCCTCATCCCAGAGTTGCAAGGTCCTCTCTCCTGGGATCCTGCCCTCCCCTCCAGGTGATAGTTCCATCATCTGAAATTGGTTTAGACCAAAGCTAGGGATTATAACCTTTTATCAATGTTACCTCTCAGCTTCCTATAAATATCCTTGATTCCAATTGTTTCCTCCCCATTCTTTTTTTCTCTAAAGACACCTTGTTTTATTTGCAATATTCAGAATTTTCTCTGGTCAGGTCTGCTGGCTGCCACTCCAACCAAATTATAGACTGAATGTTTGAATGTGTTCTCCAAAATCCATTTGAGGAAACCCCAACTACCAATGTCCCAATGTGCTTGGAAATGGGGTTTGGGAGGGATTAGATAATGAGTGTGGGGCCTTCATGAATCTAATTAGTGCCTGTATAACAAAGAATCATGAGATTCATTCTCTCTGTCTCTCTCTCTCTCTGTCTCTCTCTCTTCACCATGCTAGGACACAGTCAGAACCTTGTCATCTGTAAAGCTGTAAGAGGACCCTTACCAAGAAAATAACAGTGCTGGCACAGTGCTTTTGGACTTACAGCCTCCAGAACTGGGAGAAATAAATGTTTGTTTTGTATGCCACACAGTCTATGGTAATTTGTTATAGCAGCCTGAGCTAAGACAAACCACGATGCTCATTACTCTCATTGTATGTACTTGAATTCTGATGTTTAAATGCCAACACCTGGCCTCTGTGTGTCTGGGTTTTCATTCCCCATTACTATCAAGGCATCCATTTCTGCAGTGGTGCATCACCCCTTCTGTACTTGCCTACAGCAGAGACGCCACCACTGAACTTAAGGATGATGGGAATTCCTCTCACCAGTGAATATTCTTAGTGTTTAGTAATTTGTTTCTAAACACTGTAAAAGTGTAATTGAAACCTATGAAGTAAAGGTTACTGTTGTTGAGATTTCAAGGGGTAACAGGAAAGTTCATACCTTATTTTTGAAGCAAATATAAGGGGTTAAAAAACAAGGCCAAAGCAAAAACAAGATTAGGATGCAAATGTTATTTTCTAGTATTCTGATCTTAGTCTTAGACCCCTTATTGAGCAGGCTAATGTCATTTCTGGAAGCAATGAGCAATTCCATTTATTCACATTCCGTTTACTATTTTATTATTAGTATTGTAGTTTGTTTTCTTTGTTATTCGAGAAATAACACAAGCTATCTTTGCAAAATTGAAAAGATAGAGTATATAATGAAAAGCATGTGTCCTTTCCATCCCTGATACCAAGCTGTCCTCTCCAGGAAGAACCAATGATACCAATTTCTAATGAATATTCCAGAAATGTACTATACATACATGTGTATGAGTGCCCAAAATAATTGCCTTTTTTTTTTTTACGGTGAACACATTATACAAACTCTTTTGTGCCTCATTTTTTCACTCTACATTCTATCTTCCAGATTGTTCTATATTTATACAAATAGAGCTCCCCTATCTATTTACTAGCAACCTAGTATTCTAGTATAAATGCATGCAAAATATATATTACCAAATTACATAAATGAGCATTAAGTGGTTTCCAATCTTTTGCCATTAGAAGTGAAGCCTCAGTGAAACTCTTGTATATATGTACATACACATATATATGATTTTGCACACATATATATTTCCTAAAACTGAACACACTATATCAAAGTGTCCATGCACTTATTCTATCTAATGTGGGCCAAGCATCAGTATTCTCTAGAAATCACTTTTTATATTTAAAGCATTGCTGGATGAAAGTGAAAAGCATGCACATCAGAAATAGGCCAGAGAACATACATATATATTGTATTATATATCTGATTTCTTTACAAGGAGAGCTACTTCTTTTTAAATAATGAGCTCACTACTGTCATAACATTACCAAGAATGTTAGCTGGGGCAGGCAATAATGAAGTGATTCTTTTGCCAAGGTTGTCCAAGGCTTGTGCAAGCAAGCAACTATCATCATTTTTAATATCAACAATCCTCTCTCCAAAATGATTTATCTCTGTACTCATCTCCTCACATTTATTTCTAAATCCTTCAGTACACAGATCTTCTTGGACCTAAAAAAAATAAAAATGTGGAAGGAAGTAAAACTTTTAAATCCCCCAGTTTTACAAGGATTACATTTTGTCAAACTTTAAAACTTTGTCAGACTATCTTTGTTTTATTCCTAAAATTATTCTCTCTTAATCATGAAAGGAGACTCTTGTAACAAGGAATATTTCCTAGTTTGGACCTAAATATTAAGAGGAAGTGTAGTTTACAGCCTTAATAATATTCATATACCTTAGGGTTTTCCAGGTGGCTAAGCCTGGCATGAGGACAAATGTAATATTTTCCAGTCAAAAAATGCGAATGAGAGGTAGCCTTGGTCTGTCTGCACTAATTCTCAGTCCCACTCAGGATGGCACTGTCACCCATATTGTAGAAATCTGTTATAAACACATGGCCCCTAAATTATAGAAATCTCTTATAAATCATGTTCAGATGAACAATGAGAGAAATCCCCCCAAGCCACATGATAGCTTGGGGATCTGTCCACACCTGGAGGCAATGCAGCAAGTGTAAAATCTATCATTTCCATGTGTTTTTAAGTCTGGACATTTCTGGTAGTTTTATGTCAGCACAGATCTACCTCAGGGCCTTGGGCTGAGCAGGTCTCCTGGTAAAAGTTAGTGATCTTGGTAGAGCATATTAGTTGTTGTTCATATTAAACACACATAGTTGGAATATCTGTTCAATCAAGCCCTGTGAGATCATTTTAAAATTCTCTAAATGGTTATTCAACCCTATTTATATTCTCTGAGGACTTGGAGTAGGGGGGGAATACTCATCCTGAACTCTCCAAAGTCTACTTACAGAGCCGAATTTAAAGGTTTTGGAAGGATTCAAAGGCTTCAGGGTTTTAATAAATCACAGGCAGGAGATGCACTTGTGATCTCTGCATGACCATGCTGTAACCTTCACCCATTCCTTCCTGGGGTACCAGGGCAAAGCTACCAAGCTCTACTACTGCCACAGCCTGATTCACCTTCAGCTGATGCTCCAATATCTTGTTTGGCTCTCTCAGCAGGTTTTCTCTTTCTCTCACCAGCTTCTCCATCATCTGGACTATGTGTTTCTGGAGACTTCTCTTCTGAGCCTCCACCTGCTGCTGCTGCTCCTGCAGTTTCTGTTTCAGCAGTTCCTGTTCCTTCTCAGCTGTCTCTTTCCTGGTCCACTCTTCTGCCCCAGGGAGGTATTAGAGAGGGAAAAAATAGGCAAGGATTGACCTCCACCCTCCTGAGCTCAGAGGCCAAACCAAATTGAAGAGAGTGGTAGGAAATCTCTTAAGTCCTCCCCCCACACCCTGTGTCCACACCATCGAGAGTACACTTCAGAATGTGAGAGAAAAGGCTCTGTCTGTCTGGCGTCCAATCACAGTTCCCTTTGCTGTTTCCAGGTGCAGCAGGGTTGTTCCACAGAAAGGAAGGAAGCTCCGGTATTGGGAAGGTTTTGCTCTCACAACTATCAGAGGGCACTGCAAGAACATACCCATCCCACTGTGAGCCCAGCCCTACCCCATACCTGCTATGGCCTTCTCCCCATCAGTAAGGGCTTTATCTGCCTGCGGGATTTCTCTAGTGCCACCTGGGACTTCAGAAATCTCTGGAGGAACTCATTTGCCTGAGGAACCAAGGAGGAGCACAGAAATTAGATTTCCAATAGGGAAATTAGTGCTGCAAAGACAACTAAGTCCATGTAACTTTTGCTTCATGTTTAAAGTTCCACAGTGGTTCCTTACAATGAGTCCAAGCTCCTTAGAGTGACCTGTCTCTCTCCAGTCTCTTGCCCAGTGCTACTTCCTTCTCCCCACTCTAGAATCCAGCCAGTCAGAATCATGTTCAGTTCTACAAACCCCAAATCTCTGGTGCTTTTACATATCTGCTTTCCCAGTGTGAAATAGTGCCTCTAAATTGTGCTGCTGTTCTCCTCTGCCACTAGCTGGTTATAACTTTAGACAACTTATTTTAACCTGCCTATGATTCTCAGTTCAGATCTTTAAAATGTTGATAATGTAGATGCTTCTTAATGCTATTTGAAAGATTAAGTTAAAGAGTCTAGGGAAAGAGCTTAACATTTTGGCTATAGGAAACAACAGTTCAATATATAATAGTTGCTTATTATTGTTGTTTTTTATTGTTATTATTATATTTGTTTCTAACACCTAAGTAGCTCTTTCCTGAGTGTTATAACTTGTCTATGTAGTTGACTTCCTTTCTCACTTGTGATCATCCTTGTGTACAAAGACTGAATTGTAAATTATCAGTGCTCAACACGTCAAATACGTTGTTGCATAAAAAAAAGAATAAATTCTGTTCTGTCTCTTGTGGATTTAAGAAATCTGTACTCATGTTTGGGAGTTGACATTTGTACTCTCTTCAGCAATAAATAGCATGCAGTGAACCTTAAGAGCCAAAGCTGTTTGAATGGCCCCATACTCTCTCTTTATGCATGCATGGAGCTGCATTCTCAATTTTCAGGAGACCTCTTTGACTATTCTGTAGGTTCCCCATTTTTCCCTTATTCCTCACCTTCACTCCTTTCATGGGCACTGGGTGATATTCCTTTTCAATAATTTCCTTTGCTTTCCTGTAGAGTTCATGACCTCCAGGAACAGAGAAAGTTCCTGCTGAGATACTTTTTATTAGTGTCTTTGAAAGCTGATCAAGTTTAGTCTGGCAGTATTTGATTGATGTCTCTTCATTCTGCATCAAGAAATCCTCTTTCTTCTTCTTTATGATTTCCTAGAGGGAAGAAAGATAGAGGGCTGTCACCAGAAGCAAGGAACAGAGGAAGTAAATTTCCAAAGGATCTGGTAGAAAAATTGGTCTAATTGGTCATGAGAAAAGTATTCTGTTGGAGGACATGTAATAAAACAGCAGTCACAAGATTTGATTTATTCACAGCTCTGAAAACTCTGGAAGACCATGGGGAAGTTCCCTAACCTCCTTTGGGTATTTCATCTGAGCTGTTGGAGTTGCATTACCTAATCTCTGTGGTTCCTTGAAGCTGCCACATTCAGTGATTCTGTCTGTCTTCAATGAAAGATACAACAAGGAGCAACCTAAGCTGAAAGTGGCCAGAGATGTGGATCTGAAAAGATAAATTTTGGTTCCCAGCCATAGGAGTGTGTTCACAGAAAAAGAAGCCAGCTAAAGAATGTCTTGGGTGTTCTGGACAGGCTTGGAATCCACAGAAGTATTTATTTTAAGAGGATATCCATACTAATTTTTCACTGAAGGTCAAAGAGAGTTCCAGATATACTGCCTGAGTTCTAGCAGTCAAAAAAGAAGGAAATGTAGTCCTTTGAAACTCTGTCCCTCATGAGAACATGGACTACTTTATCCCTGAGTAAGAGATGAGCCGTGGGACCAGTAACAACACTTCTAGGCTTCATTCTTCAAGGGGAGGGGACATATGATAAATATGAAGACAGATTACCACAAGGTTCTTCTGGAACTCCTGCTTGTCATCCTTGAAAGAGTGCTCCATGAAGACTGCAGGGGCTTCCCTCTCACAGGCAGCATGCTCCTCCAGCAGCTCCTGCAGCATGTCTGTGGGGAAGCTCACTCACTGGGCCATCTGCTCACTGTAGTGGTTGTCTGCCTTCTGAATGGCAGCTGAGTTCTCCAGCTGGGCCAGAGTTGTCACTGCGTTCTCCAAGTGAGGAACTGCTCCACTATTGCTAGTATCCATGTAGGTCACAACCAGAGTCCTCAGCCCTGAAGAAGCCAGGAAATTTAGGGGCTAAATATCAAGTTATCAGTCAATGGCTCCAGGATTCTGAGACTATGCTTCTAGGGTCATATACACAAGCACACACACAAACACACACACACACCCCTACCTCCTTCTACTATTATCACCTTCATTTTCCTACTGACTCTTCATTTTTATGGTTTTCCAGGCCACAGGGCTAAAAAAGTTAATATCTACTTCTATCTAACATACTAGGGGCTACCTGGAAAATACAGTTTCTCATTTTAAAAATTGAAAGCAATATAGATTACATAGATAGACAGATGAGACAAAGTGTACCATGTTTAATTTATTCCTAATTCTGAGCCTTTGAATGGATTTTCAGTGATTTATGGGCTAATATTTATTTCTGGACCACTATAAATTCTCAAAATATCTTTTGAATTCTCCTTGTGAAGAACACTTATTGTATAGGACTTCCTTTGAAAACATGCAGTATTCTGTTTTTACACCAAAAGAATGATTATATTCTAAGTGGAGGATGTTTTCAGATAAGTGGGAGCCACCGATATCATTGACAAAAATTGCAATTTGGAGGAGGAATTTGTAAAGCCCCCAAAGTGAGATAATTATAAAGTATACATATTTCTTCATGGAGTATAAATGTCTGTAAAAGCAGAATTCTTTATAGAATCAAACAAAAATTGTAGAAAGCACATTATATAAAATATTCAACACATAGCAGTCCCCATGGAAATGGGAAAATGGGACTCACCTTTCCCAGTGACCATGATTCCTTCTGTGAGGGTCTTGGTCCTTGCATCAGTGAAGATGTAAGAACAGAAATTTTTTGTTTGCTCCTGGAATTTAGGATCCAGTTGGTCTTCAGATACCATCCCAATATTGGCTAGAATTTTTTTTTTCCTATGTTGGCCAGTCAAAGACAAAACACTTCCATCTTGGAAATAAATGCCTGATGCAGTCTCTGGGTAGATTGCATGTTTGGGCTTTGGGATTCTTCCCTGAGGGACAGAAAAACAGCGATTAGAGTGTGTAGAGTCTTCAGGCGAGGGGATTACAGGTGTTCATGGCAGGGATTTGTGTGTCTTTGCCATTTCTACACATAGAAATCTTTTAACATAGACATTCAATACTTCTTTGCACATCAGACTTATACCAATGATATAACTGCAGAGAAATTTAGGGAGACATCTGATCCAGTAAAGGAAACCTATGGCTGGTCTCTCCAGACATGCACATAGTAGAGTGGTTGTCTATGATGTGTTTGCTTAACTAGCAGCTAAAAGAATGAAAGGTCACATGAAACTTTCTGCTCAACTCAACCTCATGTAGGAATTGAGCTGTGGAACCAAAAACAGAGCTACAGACAAGGGATCATGGACAGTAATTGGAATATTAGGAATGACATCCTCATTATTTAAGGAAAACTGTTTTGATGCTAAAAATAATTGATGCAGTGTTATCTATTTTTTAGTAAAAACCTCTGAAGTATAAATGTACATGAAATGTAATTTTAAGGTATCACCACTAATCTATAAACTCTTTGAGGTAAATGATTATATCTGGTCCTCTCCTGCCAGCCAATTTCTTAATATCTGTTTTGAGAAATCATAAATAGAAACGTGAAAGGAAGAATGAATAAATTGGGATTGATATTTCTCTCAAGGTTTCAATAGACACACATCCTTGGAAATGTAACCCATGAAAATAATTTATTACCTTGTAATTAAATCATGGGTAAACATGTGGGAATTAGGAGAAAGCTATGATGTGGAAGGTAAAATGAATGTTCTAATAATTGTCAATATTATTGAAAAGGCATAGATTGTAAAGACAGTCACTTCAGGTTTATTTACAACATAGAATCATTTTGTAGATGATATAATTATACAGGATTAGAAAGTTTTATATCCCTGTTTGAAAAGAATAATATGTGAAATCTACATTTTGTTCATTAGATAAGCTTTTCACTGCAGTTTCATGTCTAACAATTAGCTGATTAGTTGTTTTCTTCAACAGAGACAAATTGAAGGAATAGGAAACACAGCATCCAGTCTTTAGAATGTTTCAGCACCCATTTAAATCTGGATGCTAAATTTAAAGATGTATAAAAAACAAATTGGTTTTGAGTAATTTCACTTTACACTTTACTTTTCTTGAGTAAACTTCAACTGTAGCCCCTAGATCTTTGCAACCCACTTTCCAGCCACCATTTCCACAGACTTTGATTTAGTCTCAAATACAAATGCAATCACAGAGATGAGGGATATTGTTTAGTAGATCCCACACTCTATTGGACCGTACACTGCCCAGGCCATACTCTGATACATGGAATCAGCTTCAGGGCATTCTCCAATTACTCATCTTCTCTGATAGGCTGACCACATAACTGCAACTCCAGGGTGAAATCCCATACATTCCAGATAAAGTCTGGAAAGAAATTCACAAATTCTGTGGAATCTTCTACTCTATCAGGTGTTTGAGAGGACTTTGCCCTCCCTGATGTTTTGCAAGCTCTGTCGCATAACTAAGATTTGGTTAGGGAAAAGAAACTCACTACCAACATTTCCCAAATTTCTCTAGTATAAAAATATTATAAACACACTCTTTTGCCATGGGTCCCCTCTGCTCCACCCAAGAAAACTAAATGACAGGAAAGGAGAGACTGACTCTATCCTCATTCCCATGAATTCAGTGAAACATGGTGGTTCAGGACCTGGAAGGATACTGCAGATGCTCCAGGGCCTGGTGGTTGATGGTGCTCATGCTGTTCTAGACAAAGCTGCTGCACAGAACCACGGCCAGGGCAAAGATCCATGAATCCTTCTTAGACTCATCCTAGAAAGCACATTAGAACAAGAGAGTTAGAAGTTTACCCCTACATTAGAAATTCTTCTGTACACTTCTTCAATCATGGTTTCATTTATTATTTCAGCTAACATACTCACCACGCAAAGAAATTGCTTGAAGACAGATGCAAATGCAGATATCAACTTTGACAATTACAGAGACACTTCTTGTGTTTGCAAATTTTTCATATATAAAAGGATTCTAATGTTCACAGTGCTTTCTTTTTCCTCAATTGGATAAAGTAAAATAACATACACAGAAAAACTAATACAGTACCTGTTGTGTAATTAGGAATTCAGTGATGAGTGTGGGCACTTATTCATTCTGCATATATTTATTAATCAGAGTCCATGTAAAATATACCATAGTTGGCATAACTGGGTATTTAAATTATATCCAATCAATAAATACTTGCAGGAAGCTACTAAATATCCCCCACTGTTCTTAGATTTTAAAAAAGCAATGCTAAAAATGAAGATTATTTCTTTCAACATGACTATTTCAAAGCAGTGGACAAACATCCATAACAGTATTGCAAAAAAGATAGAAGTATCTGTAAAAGGCTTACTCTCAGTAATGTATATAAGCAGTGAAACCTATAGCTATAACACTAAACTAAAATTTAGAAGTCTATCAAGGAAGAACAGAGCTATGAAATTTGGAGAAAGAATATATAATCTGAAAGCTTCCTCAAAGTCTTGAGCTGAATATTAAAGAACTGGTATATGTGGAACTGAAGAAATGAAGGTGATCCCATAGACAGGAAAATCCAGAGAAACAAAATTAGAGATGGGAGAAGACAGGGGTCTTGTCGTTAGAGTCACTTGAGGGCAGAGGGCAAGTGGAGAATTTAAGGTGAGCTTTCATACAGCCTAATTAAGGGCCTTAAAGCCCAGGCTAATTTGTATAAATCATAGCATTGTCTAAATAATGGCATAAACTGGAAATTGTTTTTTATTATAAATGGTATGTAAAGTTGCTCCCAGTGCAAATGCAAAAACTGTGGTTTATGTTGAGAAGATTCTAAATGGGAGTATGGGGGGGATAAGAGTTTATTCATTACTTTCTTTCCCAAAAACCTACTTTTTAAAAATAATCAATTAGGATAAGAAGCAGTAACAGTTATGACAAACAATTATTTCAACAAGAAGATTATATCATTTTTTGATATAATAAGCTTTAAAAATAAGCACAGACTTTCTAACTCCCGTTGAGGAAAAAGAGAGAGCTATAAAAATGTAGGTATTATTTCCAAATAAATCTCAAAAGGGGGAAAGGAGGGATAGTTCATTTCACCCATTAGCAGAAAGCTAAAACACCAAAAATCCATTTTAAAATGTTTCTTGTAGGACAAAAATTTACTTTTATAGAACTTGCACATTCAGAGGTGTCTCACAGATTTCCAGAACACTCTGTGAGTAGTTGATGAACTACATCATGGAAAATGTATACCCGTCCCTTAAATCCAACCCTCAAATACACTCTTCACCTTGTAGCTAAGAAGGTGAATCAGAAATTTTTCCTCACTCACAGATTGATACTTCTCCTCTTTCTTAGTTATGCTTAACTGTAAGCTCTCAAAACCAGTCAGGTGCTGCCTGGATTGCCTTTCAAAACTGAAGGACTTATTCCCCCAGCTGTTGGGAGTTCTGGTGGAAGACAGTCTTCAGGTGTCAGCCCTCTTAATTAGAAAGGCTTCTGGAGAAGCTCTTCAAAAATGTATCAGCAACCTTGTCCCAAACTCAGGATAACTCAAAAAAGCCATTCCAGCCATGGAGCTCCCATGAAATTCCCAGAAATTGGGGATTGCAATGCAATGTAATTTCTTCTTCTATCCAGCCTGCTTCTTTCCCAATTACATGGTACTAAATCTGACTGCAGGTAATGTCTTGTCAATTGAACTAAAGACTCTTTTAGGGCAGGACCTTAACTTTGGTCACTGATATCTACAATGCTAAGTCCAAAGGCCTGGATCTCAGCTGTTCAATAATGACTTACTAAATGTAATCAAGTCATCCACACAGTGCCAAGAAATAAAAGAATTTATCTAAGACACCATGATATCTTACCTAGAAGTGAGATTCAAACAAATCATAGTTTGCCTTATTTACTATAATTGATTTCTAGATTTTACAGATTAAAGCAGTAAAATTTCTAGGACCATGGAGAGATAAGGGGAAAATCCAGAAGAAAAAGTATTTAACTGACTTTCTGCTTTACCATTCACACATCCCCCAGGCTCTAAGTGTCCAGAAGGACCACCAGAGTATGATTGGGCTTGCGTGGGTGAGGCACACACCACATACAGATGCCCTTGGTTTCAGATTGCATTGTAGAGCCTAGAGGAAAGCCTGTGAGGAGAGGGGAGAAAGCAGCATTCAGTTAGAGCAGATAATCTAAACCACCAAGGGGCTACAGAGTCAGATCTATTGGAATGTCAGTATCCCAGCATACGAGTTGGTGCTTTCTCCATTTCCTCAGGAATGTCCTACTTTGTGTGTCATCTGTTTCAAGGAGGAAGGAATATTAATTGTGATAAAGATACCAAGCAAGGGCTCAACATAGAGGCAAAGGGGAATCCATGAATCAGACAAAATGGAAGTCACTGATAACCATAACAAGAGTATCTTGAAAGAATGGTGAGGTTCAAAGCCAGAGAGAAATGGACTGAAGACAGACATGGGAAGAGAAAAAAGTGTAAAAAAGAAAATCAAGATTATATTGTTTGTCAGACAAATTTTTCAAAAGTGGGGAGAGGTGTTAGCCACAGTAGTATATGACATACAGGAAATATTTTTAAGATTATAGACATTTGAACACATTTATATGTTGATGAGAATAGTCCATAAAATAGCCAAATGTGTTTCAAGAGAGAGTAGACACAATTGCAAGAGTCCAGTGCTTAAGCATGTAAAATAAGGTAGGATTGTGAGAATTGGTAGGAGAAATTTTGCTTTACAGGAATAAAACATACAATATGATAATGAATTACAGTAAGACAGTGATTTAGCAGTGAGAAATAAGAGTGGAAAGTTGACTTGTTAAGAGAAGTTTGGTTCTCCCTACACATGATCAGGACAAAACTTAAGAAGCTGAGGTATTAGCTAGAATCAAGCAATTGGTCCTTGACCCAGTACAACACTCACCATGATTCTGACCTGCAAGATGGTTCATCAAGTAGGATTTGCCTGTATGATATGGTCCTACAATGGCCACCACCAGCTCTGGCAAAGAAATCTCACCAAGAATCTGCAGAGATTTTTGGTTCACTGACAGCACCTTGACACTTTCCAGCAGACAAATTGGGTCCATCATTTTGGGTCTGGATGCCATGGCAACCTGCCAACCTAGAAGAGCTTCTTAGTGGAAATCAGATTATAAAGCCATTCTCTAACTCAGACTTATAAAAAGCATCTATCAACTTAGGATAAGGTAAGAGTTCTGTGCTTTCCATTAGACAAAATGTAACCTAGAATTAGCATACTGCAGAGGTTTTCCCCCATCATTCCCTCAAGTCTCTCATGATATTGGTAGTGAAATAATATAATATCACTTTCTAAACTGTTATTTCAAAATAATAATATAATTAAAGTTATTGTTATGATGCACTGAAGGCCTACAATATACCAAGCCCTTTGATAATAACTTACATATCCAGCTAAACTGATATTCACAAGAGACTGAAAGTTAGAAATTAATATAACTACTTTGGAAATGAGGTAAATGGTTCTCACAAAGGCTGAGTGAATGTCATTGAGAAAGGATTGAAAATCTACATACTTGAGCAAAATGACAGACTAGCAAACTCTAGGCTCTTGTTTCCCCAAGGAGACATAAACAATAACCAAAATACTGGCTAGAATAACCTTACAGTAGTTCCATAAAACAGTCAAAGGTCCAAAGCAACCAACCAAATACCATATCAAGAAACAGACTCATTCAAAATGGTAGGAAATTCTGTGGTTTTTCTGTTGCCCTCGGTCCCCATTGTGGTAAGGTCTTTAAGGAAGTGGCAAATCATTTCCAAATTCCCTCCCCTGATTCAGAGAGAGGGAATTTTATGTTCTAATCTGTCAGGGCTGCCTCTTCAGGTCTCTGTTTCACCTCACATGAAACTCAGGGAAGGGTGGCAGAGGGGTAGGTGGTGGTAAAACTTGGATATCAGGTGGAAAGAAGCAGCAGGTATTTCTCAAGGAAAAATGTGGAGAGACAGCTCCACAGATGCCTAGAGCAAGAGGTTACCAGTGAATATATAAAATAGAATATCTAAGGCATCAATTGAATTTCCAATTCCCTTTTTCAAAATAAACAGAGCAGAACAGACTGCATTTACAATGTTCTGACATCTCATGGGCTGCCTGAAGGACTGTTATCTTTTCCCTTATTTGGATCTTAGGCAAGGAGAAGCAGTGGGCATTGCTTGGGAAAGCTGCAGGGAGAATGACCTACAGACACCTATGACAAGATATTATGGGTGTGTGATATTGAGATGTATAATAAGAAATACAAATTTGATCATTGTCCTTATTCCTGGTATATAGCTCTTAAAACCCTATGTGATGAGAGAGATGAAATTATTTTTCTTGTAACTTTTGGTCTTTTGTCCTCAATTCCTAAAATAGCTCCAGACTGATAAAGATGAAAGGAGAGTCTTTTGTTATTTATAACAAGCACCTTTCAACCACAACTGAGTTTATGTTAATGAGGTGATTTTTTAAAGCCCCTAGATCACTACAGAATGGAGTTGGTTGCTAGAGGAATCAATGTTATTAGAAAGTTGCAACATTTATCCTGATGCTCCAACCACTGGGGAGCAGAGAAGAGTTGAAAGTTGAGTTAATCACCAATGACCAATAGTTTACTCAACCATATCTATCTAAGAAGTCCTCTATTAAAAAAATAAATAAAACCTAACTGAAGGGGCTCAGAGAGTTTCTGGCTTGATGAATATGTGGAGGTTGTTAGAAGGTGGCACATCCAAAGGGGTCATGGAAGCTCCACACGCTTTTCTCGATATCTTTCCCTTTGCATCTCCTATTTTGCTGTTTATAGGCTGTATCCTTTTTAAAAATAAACCAGTAATCTAGTAAGCAAACTATCCTTCCTGAGTTCTTAAGCCATCCTAGCAAATCATTGAACCTGGGGAAGAGATGGGAAACTCCAATGTACAGCCAGTTAGTCAGAAACACAGGTGACAACCTGGACTTGTAATTGCATCTGAACTGAGGAGAAGTCTTGTGGGACTGAGCCCTTAATCTGTAGGGTATGAACTAACTCTTGGAAGTTAGTGTCAGAATTGCTTATTGTGAAAAAATGCTCACGTATGTGCTGACCAGAAATAAGTATAGAGAATAGAAAGTTGAGAAGAGAAACTGAATTTTTCTTTTTCTTTTCAGGGTGGAGACACAATAGACAATCAAAAGTTCAAAGGAGACATCCTTTGGGAAATTAATATACTTAAAAGGAGCACATATATGGGAAAACTGAAAAAGCAACACACAGGCCCAGGGAAGATGCATGCTCAAAAAAGCCTAAAAAGACGTTACAACTTCTCCTAAGCTTAATCCCAAGTTTCAAAATCAAGAGCCAGCTTAGGAAAAGACTTCCTTGTCAAAAGGCCAGTATGCAAAGAATGGGAAATGTGACTGCTTTCATAAATGCTCAACTTTCAGGGGGTGGGAAGGTAATAACTCAGTAGTAGAGCATGTACTTAACATGTCCAAGATCCTGGGTTAAATACTGAGTACCTCCACTTACAATAAATAAATAGATAAATAAATATCCAATTTTTCAACAACAACAACAAAAATCACAAGGCATACAAAATAAATGAAAATGTGGCCCTTCCAAATGAAGAAACTAAAGTGGTTAAAAAAAAAAAAAAAAACCCGAGGAAACATATGCATTAGATGTTTTAGGCAAAGACTTTAAAATAACTTTTTTAAAAATATGCTTAAAAAGCTAAAGGAAAACTCAGAAAAATAACTAAAGAAAATCAGAAATACAATATGTGAACAAAATTAGAAAATGAACAAGGAGATAAAAATAATAAAAAAAGGAACAAAACTGAAATTCTGAGGCTGGAAAATAGAATAAATGAATTTACACATTTTCTACAGGGAATTAGCCTTGGGGGTAAAGCTCAGGGGAAGAGCATTTGAATACATATAAAGGGGATTAGACTTGCACAGGCAAAAAGACTCAGCAAACTTGAAGACAGGACATGTGAAATTATCAAGTCTCAGGAGTAGAAGGATGAAATAATTTTTTTTAAAGTGAATACAGCCTAAGAAACTTATGGGATACTGTCACATAGACAGTTATATGCATTATGAAAGTCCCTAAAGCAGAAGGGAGAGGCAGGGCAGAGAGATTATTTGAGGAAATAATGGCTAAAAAATTCCCAATGCAATGAAATATATAAATCTACAAATGCAAGATATTCAACAAACTCCAGTAGGATAAATAATCAGAGACCAATGCTGAGGTATATTATAATCAAACTGTCAAAAGACAAAGAGAGAATCTTGAAAGCAACAAAAAGCAGTAACTCATCACATCCAATAAGATTGTCAGTCAATTTATCAACAAAATATTTGGAGGCCAGAAGGCAGTGGAATGATATATTTAAATTGCTAAAAACTGAGTGATGGGGTAGGGGGGAACCTACCAATGAAGAATACTGTTTCCAGAGGAGGGGGGTCAAGATGAGGGATAATAACTTCTCACAGAAAAGTGACTGAAAACTGGCAGAACTCCTATACAAACAAGATTTCAAGAGATATTTCCACATAATTAGGGAGGAGTAAAAACTTCAGGTTGGGACCTGTGCACCTAGGGAAGGACTAAGAAGAAAAGGAAGACTGTGCAAACAGACCCTAACCCTGAGGAGTGAGTAGGTCAAGCCACAGACTTGGCATCCCAGTCCTGGGATCCTACACAGAGGAGACAATTCCCCTTGGCTACTTGGAGAAAGACTGAAACAGATAGAAAGCCTGGAGAAGCCTAGACTAGAAGGAGTGAATGGGTGCTGGTTTGCCACCAGACAGGTTGGAGACAGGTCAGCCTGAGCAACTACCACCTTACTGTACACCCCAGGAAGATTTTCTATTCAAATAACAACAAAAAGAGTACTGTTGTGGTTATATCTATATGAGATAAAAAAATGTATTCGAAGCACTGTTAAAAGAGACAAAGAAGGACATTATGTTAAAAGAGTCAATTTTATCTAGAAGATAAACAATTCTTAATATGTATACCTGAACATTAGAGTTCCAAAATATATGAAATAAACATTGACAGAATTGAGCAACAGATCACTCAACAATAATAGAATAGTTTAATACCTTACTTGCAATAATAGGTAGAAATAACAGAGTACTTGGATAACACTATAGATTAATTGAACCTAACAGACATATACAGAACACTCCCATCCAACAACAAGAGAAAACACGTTTTCCCAGATGGGCATGGAATATTTCCAAGAATAGACCATATTTTAGGCCACAAAACAAGTCTTAACAAGTTTTAAATGTTAAACTCATACAAAGTATCTTTTCTGAACCCAATGAAATGAAACTGGAAATTAATAGATGGAATAAAACTGCAAAGTCTACAAATATGTGGAAACTAAACAAAATACAATTAAGAATAAAAATAAACTACCTGAACATAATGAAGTCTATATATGGAAAAATGCACAGGTAACACCATCCTCATAGGTAAACTACTGAAAACTATTCCCACCCTCCTGCCTCCACTTTTTGAGAAGGAGACTGCACACTTTAGGTCAATGTTCCCACACAGTTGCTTCTTCTTCCACTTGCCACTCTTCTTCTGTTTCAAGAGGATGTCCTGAATCTTGAGAGATTTAGGCCAAGGTACTTAGCTGAGAAGGGTCAGGATTTTTGCAACTTAATCCCATAAATGAAAATAAGAATGAAAATGCAAATATTGTTTTATATTATATTCAGAGACATATACATATATTTAGAGAGAGGAAGCAAATCTAGGAAAATGCCACCAGTGGGTAAATCTAGGTGAAAAGGATATGAGATTCCCTTGTAATTGTTTTCCAAGGCAAATTTGATTTTAAAAATTAAGTATTAAAAACAATTGTACCATGGTTCTTCTGGCATATTTCCGATTGGCATTATATTAAAATTTCCCTATAATATCTATGCATATTTCATAATCAGACTATATAAACATGATATTATATTCAAATGTCTCAACTATTCAGTTCCATATTTATAGGTCAAGTATTCAAGATGCCTCAAATACTATCAAAAATATTTTTTAAAAATACCAGCTTAATCAGTTACTACTTGTGTGGCCTTAAACAAGAAGCCTCACCTAGTTAAACCTAAGTTTTTAAAAATAATTATAGGGGTAATTTGAAACAAATGGTAAGTCCAGTCTGGAGGATGTTTTGATAATAAAATCAGATAAGTCAAAGCTTATATATGAGCATAGAATGCAGCACAAAATGGGATTTCAGTGCATGCTTACTGAATTAGATGGAGATTTATCCACAACATCTACACTAAACAAATTGGGTTACATATTTGAACACAATCTGCAAACTTCAGGTTACTAAGAAACAAGGTCTATAATTTTTTTTTTTTCAGAGAAAAGCAGCAAGAAAATTCAAACACTGCTCCTGCACCATCTCCTTTTGTCTGATTCTTCATTGTGGGAGAAAAGAATACAAAGGTAAAACAGGATCCTCTAACAGCTACATTATAATGACTAGAGTTGTCCAGTCCCCCTCTTTAAATGGAAAACTTAAAGGAAGCTGCAGGAAAATGTGAGAGAAACAACTTTATAAAAACCAGGTCTGCGGAATAGAATAGAAAGCCCAGAAATGAACCCACAGGCTTTTGGTCAACTAATCTTTGACAAAGTAGGCAAGAATATACAATGGAATAAAGATAATCTATTCAGCAAATGATTTTGGGAAAACTGGACAGCAGCATGTAAATCAATGAAGCTAGAACATTCTCTTACACCATACACAAAAATAAACTCAAAATGGATCAAATGTTTAAACATAACACAAGATACAATAAACCTCCTAGAAGAAAACATAGGTAAAACATTATCTGACATACAGCTCAAAAATGTTCTCCTAGGGCAGTCTACCCAAGCAGTATAAATAAAAGCAAGAATAAACAAATGGGGCCTAACTAAGCTTACAAGCTTCTGCACAGCAAAGGAAACCATAAGTAAAACAAAACAAAAATATAAGGAATGGGAAAAAATTTTTGCAAATGATGAAATCAACAAAGGCTTGATCTCCAGAATATATAAGTAGATCATACGACATAATAAGAAAAAACCAACAGCCCAATTCAAAAATGGGCAGAAGATCTAAACAAGCAATTCTCCAAGGAAGAAATACAAATGATCAATAGGAACAAGAAAAAATGCTCAATATCACTAATTATCAGAGAAATGCAAAACAAAACTATAGTGAGGTATCACCTCACAACAGCCAGAATGGCCATCATTCAAATGTCCACAAATGACAAAAGCTGGAGAGGCTGTGGAAAAAATGGAACCCTCTTACACTGCTGGTGGGAATGCAGTTTGGTGCAGCCACTGTGGGAAACAGTATGGAGATTCCTCAAAAGACTAGGAATAGACATAACATATGACCCACTGATCCCACTCCTGGGCATATATCAAGAAGGAACCCTACTTCAAAAAGACACCTGCACCCCAATGTTCATAGCAGCACTATTTACAATAGCCAAGAGATGTCAACAGCCTAAATGTCCATCAACAGATGACTTGATGAAGAAGAAGTGGTATATTTGTACAATGGAATACTATTCAGCCATAAAAACTGACAACATAACGCCATTTGCAGCAATATGGATGCTCCTGGAGAATGTCATTCTAAGTGAAGTAAGCCAGAAAGAGAAAGAAAAATACCATATGAGATCTCTCATATGTGGAATCTCAAAAAATTTTAAAACGAATATAAATACAAAACAGAAACTGACTCATAGACATAGAATACAAACTTGTGGTTGCCAAGGGGGCAGGGCAGGGGGAGGGACAGACTGGGAGTTCAAAACTTGTAGATACTGACTGGCATATGCAGAATACATAAACAAGATTATACTGTATAGCACAGGGAAATATATACAAGATCTTGTGGTACCTCACAGTGAAATGTGTGACAATGAATATATGTATGTTCATACATAATTGAAAAATTGTGCTTTACAATGGAATTTGACACAAAATTGCAAAATGACTATAACTCAATAAAAAATGTTTTAAAGAAACAGACCTGTGATTTCTTAGCTGTGAATAAGCCACATAATTTTTAACATCAAATTAACAAACTGCAGCTATTCAATCCTGTTCCAGGTTGGTTTTCAAAATGTCATCTACAGAAAAAAAATCACCCAGAGGGATTGTTAAACCTAGGTTGTGTATGTATAAAACATGCTACAAATGATTCCAATGTTCTTATGAAAAACAAACCCACAAATGTGGGGGCGGGGGTTGGGGGACAGGGGAAGAGAGAGAAAAAGAGGGAGGAAGAGGGATCCAGAGAGACAGAAAGAGAAAGATAGTTTTGATGTGATCGTAATGTTTAACTAATAAAGGTCAGGGGTGAGGGGACTAAATTTATCTCTACATAGAGATTTACAGAGCTCTCACTGTGAGCTTTCTTAAATTGACTAATAGAAACATTAAAAAGAAACAATTTCTATGGTTGACAGTTCCCTATAACCTCCTTGCCAGGGACGGTCTTATTCTCTGAATTCTAATGCCAGCCCACAGAACTTGACAGAGGAAGACAGGCAGGCCCCCAGGAGGACTCTCTCAAGGAGAAGAACATCGAGGGGGACACAGTGTGTCTGGCTGTCACTTTGCAGCTGCTACTGGTACATACAGAGAAGCTGAGCTTCCTTTGAACTAAAGCCAGCCACAGACCACTGCATGCCAGACAGCAGGCCACTTGCCCTTCCTCAGGTGTCACTTTGAATCTGAAATCAATCTTGCTAACTACTACATACAGAATAGATAAGCAACAAAGTCCTATTGAACTATATTCAGCATCTTGTAATAACCTATAATGAGAAAGAATATATGTATATCAATCACTGTTTTGTACACAAGAAACTAACACAGCATTGTAAATCGAATCTATTTCAATAAAAACAGAAAAGACATCAATTTTGCACTGCATGTAAAAGACAAGGACATACCTGCTCCACACACTGGGGATAAAAGAACGGTTCTCAGTGCCTCTCACACCTTGCTCACTAGCTCCTCCTACCAGTCTGACTCTCCTTCATGAAAGCTAAAAAAGAGCGAGGAGGTTCATCTTTTCTTGGTCCATCTAGTATGATGGTAATAAAACTGAAGCTGAAAGCAAAAGTAATTCATGCTGTTTTTCAGTTAGCAGAGTCATGCTAGATCCACTGATTCCATTTCGAATATGGGTGTGTAGTTCATGGTGAGAGGAGATTAGAAAAAGCTATTTAATAGTCACATCTTAACACATGCCACCGCTTTCTGTGGGCTGCCCTGCACTGGAAGGCCTTCATAGCCCCCTTCTTGATACATCTCTCCCCCCGTGTAAAGTTGCCAAAGGCGGCTTAAGTTTCCTTAGCAAACAAGAAAAATAGAAAATCCATGGCACAAATGTAAGCAAGGCTGTATACAACAAGTATATTTCAAGCATTTTCCTCTTGGCGGGGATTCCTGGGTATTTTTGTTAGTAAAGGGCTTTTAACATTTTACATCTGTTCCTTAATATATATGTTTAGTTAAATGAAAATCTTTTATCATAATTAGAAAATAAAGATTAAAGATGGAAATGAACAACCCTTCATTGTATTATCTGGAGATGCTCACTATTGGCATTTTGCTCAGCATGCCTGTACTTCCCTAACACATGGACCCTCTCTTAACATAGATACCCTCTTTCCACAGGAATTTAGCCAATTGGACCAGTTCCAAAGGGATGTATTTGGTCAGATAAGAAAGTGACTGGGTGCACACATTTGTGAGAAAGAAAATGGAGCAGCGTATAAGGGAAAGATGAGAAGTGCAACAAGGAGATGTCCAAGGAAGCCAGACTGTGAGGGTATAGGGAGTACTTCTCCTTCCTCCTCTTCTCCACCTTCCTCAGCATTCTCCGTGTCTATGGGAACTTCTTCATAAAAGGCCAGATAGTAAATATTTTAGGCTTTTTGAGATATAGGGTCTCTGTCACAACTATTCAGTGAAAGCATCCATGCAATAGGTAAACAAATGGGCATAACTATGTTCCAGTAAGACATTGTTTACAAAGGTGGACAATGGGAAGTCATCCTGGTTTAAGTAAATGTGGTGCTATGATATACCAGGGGTTGTCATCAGCTGATATATGTATCATTGTCTTACAAGCCAAGTAAAATGGTCCAAGTCCAGAATCTCAGGCTCAGTGTCTGCTTCTAGTGCCATTTGGGTTAAACAGTGTCTAACTATCCTCATTGTCTTGGAGCAGAGATGCAGAAAAGGAATCTGTGTACTGTCCATGTGTCTATGCATCATCCACATGGGTTCCTGCCTGGTCCCCAAGCCATGCATCCACACATCTATGCCAGTAACTGTCTCACTCCCAACAACATAGCACTGCCAGTAACTCCTAGATCAGCCAAAGAGAAACAAAACGTGATGGAATACACTCAGTGATAGTGAGGAAGAGGCTGGCTTGGTGTGTGACATCTGCCCGGGTCTGCAGGCCTCTGTGAGTGTGGGAGGAAGCCTGACATCTGGATAAGTGTCAAGGTGACTGTAAACTCAATTTTGGAATGGGGAATAGGAAGAAACCAAGCAGCTATCTGGGTATTTTTCAAATTCATTTGAGTTGGTAAAATATCCACTCTGTTTTCAATTAGTCTTTTCCACATGTGCTAGTTGCTTTTAGGGTCCCTACATTTCCAAAAATCCACAGAAGGGCAAAAGAAGCCTAAGGCTGAGTGATTATAGAGAGTTTAAGGGCTAGGGTGGGAAGGGGAAATTCTGATAAGTGTGGATTGAGGGTTGAAGTATATAGTTATGGGAACATTTAAATAGACCTCAGGATAGAGTTCTATTAGATTTGAAGGGGAACATGTTAGCATCTCCAGTCTTGGAATAGCCAGTATCCTTTCCATTTGGCTTTTAAACAGCCAGAATGAAAGTGTTGCATGGGATACAAGTAGGAACCAGGAGTACCTTATCTAATAATTCTTGAACTATTAGCACCCATCAAGTTTCTCTTGTGTTATATTATATTGGGGGATCTTGGGGGGGGTGGGCATGGACAGAAATACTTCTACTTAACATAGCATTCTATTATGGGGTTCTCCACCTCATACATGCCCAATTTCAGTTAAATTCCTTGTCTAGAAAGAAGAGAACTCCTGTCCACTAATTGACTTAAGTCCACAGTAAGATTGGTACTAGGTTGAAGAGGACAGAGAAGCTTAAGGAAGTCAGGTAAAGCCATTAGAGGTAACAAAAGTGAAAGAAATGAATAGGAGACCTTTGAAAGGAGTCCTGCAGTATCACAATGAAGTATAATACCCCAATCCATGAAGTTATTGGAGTAGTTGGTCTAAGAGGAAATTTGTGTTGACACAGAAGGAATCTTATAGATATACTAAGGGACTGGGAGGCAAACTATGAGGGAAATTATCAAAACCCACCACTGGCAGTTTGGAGACTTTGAAGAAGGTGCCAGGAAAGGAAGCAGTGTTAAAAGTGAAACATGTCACTCCAAAATTAAAGAGAAATGTGTTAGGGTGCCCTTCAACTCATAAGGGTAACCTCACCCTGTGAATTTAGTGGGAACTGTGGTCAAAGAATGCTTGCTTCCTCAGAGCTAAGTTAGTATTCCTCCTGTGTGTTTTGGGGGCTTTTCTTTCTATTTGGAGTCTAGACAGTCCAAAATCCAGTGAAATTTTCTTTGTAATGCCAGCAAAAATTCTGTTCAATGGAAGCCCATATTTTGGGGTCCTGTCTTTGTTCAGATTTTTGTAATTGTTTTAATTGTAAAGCCATGTGATTTGATAGTGAATTTTCTATTTTTTAGAAACGTTACCCTCACAATGCTGAGCTGATGTCTGAAATTCAGGCTTCTCAGCATTTTAACAGTAGACTTTTTTTCTGTCATAAATCTCAAGTCTTATATCATTCAGAAAGCTGCGGCTAGAGCAAAGGCTACTTTAGTAATTCAGTTCAATCCTTGACTGATCTTTCCAAATAGTTTCTAATTGCTGGTGTTAATTTGCCACATTTCATCCTTCAGTTGTTTACAATTTTGAACACAGGACCAAACGATTTTAACAAGATAAAACATAGAATGGCTTGTAACCCTTTTTCTCTAACTCTTACTTTCTGACTGAACTCAGCAGTAATTTGAGACCCCTCCAGGTCTTCCAAGATAGTGGTCCATTTAGCTTTCTGAAACCAAAGAAAAGTATCACCACAAATAAGTTTATAAGTTGATATAAGTTTGGGGAATCTCAGAGAGTAAGCAGCCAAGGCTTCTTGACTTTTTGCATAGTTTCCCTCTTTCCTTTTGGGACTTGGGGAAATCATTCGCCATGCAATTTAATTGAAGACAAAGGTTTAAATGCTACTTTCTCAGTTTTTTTATGGTTGGGAGTAGGTCGCAGGAGTGGTTTGAGCATTGTCTACATAAGGTGGAGATCCAACAGATTTATTCTCCACAGTAAGCTGAAAAGCAGGAGATCATTTTGAGGGGGGAACTAAAAGAGAGGGTGAAGAGGGAAGAATGGAGGCCCTGGAGGATAGGGCATATGGGATTGTGTTTGAGCAAGCAAACTCCTCTGCTGCCCTCTTGTGGATATCTGTGGCTGAGCAGCCAATCATCAGGCTCCCACTAACGAGCAACTGGTAGGTTGCTTTCCTCCTTGGCAGTAACCAGGATGCTGAATCAGTCATAGCCACACTTTAAAAAGATTAACCAGGGAGGCCGAGGGTGGGAAGGGATAGACTGGGATTTCAAAATTGTACAATAGATAAACAAGATTATACTGTATAGCACAGGGTAATATACACAAAATGTTATGGTAGCTCACAGAGAAAAAAATGTGACAATGAGTGTGTGTATGTCCATGTATGACTGAAAAATTGTGCTGAACATTGGAATTTGAGACAACATTGTAAAATGATTATAAATCAATAAAAAATGTTAAAAATTAATTAATTGCTTTGTTTGTTTGTTTGTTTAGGCTCAGCTAGTCTTCTGTTGTTGGTAGCTTATGAGAAGTTTCCCCTATTTTCTGTCCTAGTCCCAAGGTTTAGAGTCAAGGAAGAAAGCAAAGCATTTCACAAATGTATGAAGCTGTTCCCTGCAAAGAGCTCCTGGATTGTGACTAGGTGGGATCAGAATGGTCCTTCTCAAGTGTCCAGATTGAACTTCATTCAGGGTGCCAGGGAGTTACTGAGCTATTTCTGCTGTTTTTTTTTCCCTCCAGGAGTGTGCTAAGCATTTAAAATATCTATATCTATATCTATGTCTATATCTGTATCTATATCTATATTTATATCTATATCTATATCTATATAAAAGTCACATGTTCATTTGTACTTTGGGAAAAACAGATAGTGAGAGAAAGAGAAAGGTCTCCTGTGATGTCAACACAGTGACAAGCTGTTGGTGGTTTCCATTGTATCATCCTGTGTGTACATGTATCTTTGAAGAGTTGTATCGTATTAGAGAAGATGTTCTAGACCCCTCTTCTCACACAGCACCATAATTGCAAACATGTTCCTCAGCCATGCTCATCTTTTTCACCTGTGTAGCCGTCCTCATGCTCACATCAGTGCCTTTACACTCTGCTATCACTTGTGAGGATGGGAAGATTTAAGAGGTGTCCCCCGTGGCAGCTCCTTGTTGTCACTCAAGCCTCAGCTCCAATACTGCCACCCCAATGTAACCTTCCCTCTCCCTCAATCTAGGGAAACTCCTCTGTCATTTATTATTTCCTTCATGCCATTCACCAGTCCTATTGGTAATGAATTTGTTCATTTATTTGTTGGCTTGTTTTTGGCTCTCCCATGAGAGCAGAAGCCTTCTCTATTTTCTTTATCACTCTGTCCTCAGGGCTTAGGGTAGTATTGATGCCAAGAATTTGCCTGGGTGGTAACTGTTCACTGATTGGCTGAATTCATTCTGTGGCTGGACCAACTGTACTAAATGTGTTTAAGTGACTTATTTTTGCAGTGCATTCAGGTTGTACCCTGAGTTATAATATTTTTAACAGCATTGCAAGAATGCCTTTCTACACTTGGACAGTTCTTTTCTCTCTCCAAACATTAAATTGATACATTTTAAACATACAGAAAAGTAGAAAACATAGTGCAATGAACACCCATATACCTTCCATTAAGATTTAAAATTTGTTAATATTTTGTCACGTTTACTTTCTCTCTCTACATACTTTTTTCGATGAACCATTTAAAACTTGTTTCATGACAATTCACAATACCCCTAAGTATTTCAGCATGCATCTCCCAAGAATAAGTATCTTTTCCTAAATAAACATTTGTTATTAGTGTAACTGGGAAAGAATGGTAATTAATAATTCTCTAATATAACCTGATAGCCAATATTTGATTTTCCCCAATTGCGTCTAACATACTTTTTTAGCTGTATCATTTATTTATATCTTTGAATCAGGGTCAAACCAAGTATCATGTCCTATATTTATTTGTTATATCTGTTTATATAAACCTAGAAGTATCATTTTGTGTTTTTAATGTGTTATTCATTTTAAAAACAGCGTTCAATTTTAAAAGAAACTAGTTTTCATATAGAATATCCCACCTGTTTATTTTCTCATGGTGTCTTTTATCTTGTTTTTCTTTCCCTATGTTTCCTATTACTGAAGTTATATCTGGATACCGGCTTAGGTTATGTGAATATAATCACTTATAGTCATGAGTCTTTTTGATATTAAAATTATCTCAAACTTGCCCATGATATGTCCATTTGGCATATTTGATATGATCTATTTGATATGACCTCATTAATCTTTGAGTGTACTTTTGTTTTCTGGCACCAAACTATATCATAGCCAAATGTTGTGTTTTTCCCCTACACCTGCAATCAATCTGTGATTTCTCTAAGGAACATTGTTTGCTACATTTTTTTAAGTGAACAAAAATTTGAAAACAAAAATCTGGGTGTTGCATTTATTCATTATTTCTGCAGTACTGTTGCTTCAAAAACATTTTAGTGGGCCAAACTGCTATATATATATATTATATATATTTATATATATTTATATATATATAATATGTATACACATACACACACACTTTTTAATTTAATTTTTATTAAAGTTTAGTCAGTTTACAATGTTGCATCCATTTCTGATACACAGAATAATGTTTCAGTCATATACACATACATATATTCATTTTCATATCTTTTTCTTTATATGTTACTACAAGATACTGAATATAGTTTCCTGTGTTATAGTATAAACTTGTTTATCTATTTTATATATCTTAACAAGTTTTTAAGTGTGTAGTGCAATATTGTTAACTGTAGGCATAGTACCATACTGCAGCTCTCAAGAACATACACATCTTGTGCAACTGACAACCTAATGAGCAACCAATCTCCCTTTCATCCTCTTCATAGCTCCTGACAACCGGCATTTTATTCACTACATCTATGACTTTGACAATATTTAGGCACCTCATGTAAGTAGAATCATGCAGTATTTGTCCTCTGTGACCAACTTAATTCGCTTATATAACGTCTTCCGGTTTCATTCATGTTGTGTTAAATGGTGGGAATTCCTTACCTTTTTAAAGCCAAGTAATATTCCATTGTATGATTAGACCACATTTTCTTAATCTACTCTTTTGTTGCTGGACATTAACTGTTTATAGCTTTGTCTATCTTATAGTTCTTTGTTCCTCTTTTCCTTTCTTGCTGTCTTCCTTTCTGTTTTGTTGATTTTTGTTACTTTTTGATTGTTTTCTCTTTTTCTTCTGTCTTTTCTGTTGGTATTTTCATGTCATTTTGTTACCATGAGGCTTGCATAAAATATCTTAGAGTTATGTCTCTTTTTAAACTGACAATAACTTGATTTCAATCACATACAAATACTCTACTCTTTTACTTCTCCAACTTTATATTTGTTGTCACATTTTACATATTTTTATATTGTGCATCCATTCATAACTTTTTATACTTATGTTTATTTTTAACACTTTTGTCTTTTAACTCTTATACCAAAATAAGCTGTGATTTACACACTACTATCACAGTGTACAATATTCCATATTTGTTTATATATTTATATTTATCAGTGAGTTTTATACTTTGGTATACTTTCCTGTTGCTATTTAGTGTCTTTTCTTTTCAAATTGAATAACTCCCTTTAATATTTCTTGGTGATGAACTCCTTCAGCTTTTGTTTGTCTGAGAATGTCTTTATCTCTCCTTCACTTTTGAATACCAATTTTGTGGATTATAGTAGTCTTATTTTACAGTTTTTCTTCTATCAGCATTTTGAGTATATCATTCTACTCCTTTCTAGCCTATAAGATTTATGCTGAGAAATTCTCTCATTTCTGGGCTCACTATCCTGTTCCATTGGTCCATATGTCTGTTTTTGTACCAATACAATGCTGTCTTGATGACTGTAGCTCTGTAGTATTGTCTGAAGTCTGGGAGAGTTATTTCTCCAGCCTCTTTCTTTCTCTTCAGTAATGCTTTGGTAATTCTAGGTCTTTGATGGTTCCATATAATTTTATAATGATTTGTTCTAGTTCTGTTAAATATGTCCTGGGTAATTTGATAGGGATTGCATGAAATCTGTACACTGCCTTGGGTAGTGTGACCATTTTAACAATATTGATTCTTCCAATCCAAGAACATGGGATATCTTTCCATTTTTTAAAGTCTTCTTTAATTTCCTTCAGCAGTGTTTTATAGTTTTCTGTATAATTCTTTCACCTCCTTGGTTAGATTTATTACTAGGTATTTTATTATTTTGGGTGCTATTTTAAAGGGGATTTTTTCTTAACTTTCTTTTTCTGTTGATTCATCATTAGTGTAAAGGAATGCAACTGATTTTTGAACATTAACCTTGTGACCTGCTACCTTGCTGAATTCTTTAAACAGATCTAGTAGTTTTTGTGTGGACCTTTTAGGGTCTTCTATATATAGTAACATGTCGTTGGCATATAGTGACACTTTTACCTCTTCTCTTCCAATTTGGATCCCTTTTCTCTCTCTTGCTTGATTGCTGTGTCTAGGACTTCCAAGACGATGTTGAATATGAGTGGTGATATTGGGCATCCTTGTCTTCTCCCAGATTTTAGTGGGAAGCTGCTGAGTTTTTCACCATTGAGTACTATGCTGGCTGTAGGTTTGTCATATATAGCTTTTATTATGTTGAGATATGTTCCATCTATATCCACTTTGGTAAGAATTTTTATCACAAATGGGTGTTGAATTTTATCAAATGCTTTTTCCACATCTATTGAGATGAGCATGTGGTTTTTGTCCTTTCTCTTGTTGATGTGATGTATTACATTGATTGATTTGCATATGTTGAACCATCCTTGTGTCCCTGGGATGAACGCCACTTGGTCATGATGTATAATCTTTTTTATGTGTTGTTGGATTCTATTTGCTAATATTTTGGTGAGGACTTTGGCATGTATGTTCATCAGTGATACTGGTATATAATTTTCTTTTTTGGTAGTGTCTTTGCCTGGTTTTGGTATCAGGATGATGATGGCTTCATAGAATGAGTTTGGGAGTATTCCCTCCTGTTCAGTCTTCTGGAAGAGTTTGAGAATGACTGGTATGAGTGAACCCACAAACTTTTGGTCAACTCATCTTCAACAAAGGAGGCAAGAGTATACAATGGAATAAAGACAGTCTCTTCAGCAAATGGTATGGAGGAAACTGGACAGAACATGTAAAGCAATGAAGCTAGAACACTCCCTTACACCATACACAAAAATAAACTCAAAATGGATCAAAGACTTAAACATAAGACAAGATACAATAAACCTCCTGGAAGAAAATATAGGCAAAATATTATCTGACATACATCTCAAGAATGTTCTCCTAGAATAGTCTACTCAAGCAATAGAAGTAAAAGCAAGAATAAATAAATGGGACCTAATGAAACTTACAAGCTTCTGCACAGAAGAGGAAACCATAAGTAAAACAAAAAGACAACCTATGGAATGGGAGAAAATTTCTGCAAATGAAACTGACAAAGGCTTGATCTCCAGAATATATAAGCAGCTCATATGACTTAATAAAAGAAAAAACCCAATCCAAAAATGGGCAGAAGAGCTAAACAAGCAATTCTCCAAGGAAGACATACAAATGAGCAATAGGAAGATGAAAAAGTGCTCAATATCACTAATTATCAGAGAAATGCAAATCAAAACTACAATGAGGTATCACCTCACACCAGTCAGAATGGCCATAAATTAAAAAACCACAAATGACAAGTGCTGGAGAGGCTGTCGAGAAAAGGGAACCCTCCTTCACTGCTGGTGGGAATGCAGTTTGGTGCAGCCACTGTGGAAAACAGTATGGAGATTCCTCAAAAGACTAGGAACAGACTTAATATATGACCCAGGAATCCCACTCCTGGGCATATATAGAGAAAGAACCCTAATTCAGGATGACACCTTCACCCCAATGTTCAAAGCAGCACTATTTACAATAGCCAAGACATGGAAACAGCCTAAATGTCCATCAACAGATGACTGGATAAAGAAGAAGTGGTATAGTTATACAATGGAATACTATTCAGCCATAAAACCCAACAACATAACGCCATTTGCAGCAACATGGATGTTCCTGGAGAATGTCATGGTAAGTGAAGTAAGCTAGAAAGAGAAAGAAAAATACCATATGAGTTCACTCATATGTGGAATCTAAAAATAAAAACAAACAAACAAACAAAGCATAAATACAAAACAGAAATAGACTTATAGACATAGAATACAAGCTTGTGGTTGCCAAGGGGGTGGAGGGTGGGAAGGGATAGACTGGGATTTCAAAATTGTAGAACTGATAAACAAGATTATACTGTATAGCACAGAGAAATATATACAAGATCTTATGGTAGCTCCCAGAAAAAAATATGTGACAATGAGTATATATATGTTTATGTATAACTGAAAAATTATGATCTACACTAGAATTTGACACAACATTGTAAAGTGATTATAAATTAATAAAAACGTTAAAAAAAAGGAAATTCTCTCATAGTTATGGGTTCTCTTGTATGTGACAAGTTATTTTTTTTAATGACACTTTGTAAAGTCTGTCTTCATCTTTTATTTGACAATTGCTTATAATGTGTCTCAGTGTCGACTTTGAATCCATTCCCTTTGGCTTCTTTATGCTGTATGAATATGGATATTTATTTCCATCCATAAATTTGGGAAATTTTCAACCATTATTTCTTTCTAATAAACTTTCTGTCCCTTCTCTCTCTCTCCTCCTCCCCTCATACTGTTCTAGTATTTCCTTCCTTCTACTCACTTTGGGCTTTCTTTGTTTATTTGTTTGTTTGCTTTAGTTTCTTTTTGTGTAAGGTTAGATTGTTTATTTGCTTTCTTGTTTCCCAAGATAGGCCTTTATAACTATATATTTTTGTCTTAGAATGATTTTTGCTGTGTCCTATAGATTTTGGAATGCTGTATTTCTATTTTAATTTGTTTCAAGGTATTTTTTAATTTCCTCTTTGATTTCTTTGTTGACCCATTTACTTTTTTAGAACCTTGATCTTTAGCCTCCATGTGTTTGTGGCTTTTTTTTTTCCAGTTTTCTTATTATAATTGATTTCTAATTTTATACCTTTTTGGTCAGAAAAGATGGTTAATATAATTTCACTCTTCTTAAATTTATTGAGTTTTGTTTTGTGGCCTCACATGTGATCTATCTTGTATAACACTTTATGTGCATTTGAAAGGAATATGTATCTGCTGCTTCTGGATGGAATGTTCTGTGTTTATCTATTATGTTCATCTGGTCTGAAGTATTGTTTAAGGTCATTGTTTCCTTTCTGCTTTTCTGTGATCTAGCCATTGATGTAAGTGAGGTGTTAAAGTCCTTAAATATTATTGTATTATTGTCATTACTATTATTATCTTACTGTCTCCCTTTGTGTCTGTTAATATTTGCTTTGTGTATTTAGGTAATCCTATGTTGGATGCATAGATATTTACAAGTCTTGTGTACTCTTTTAAAAAATATTTTATTTATTATTGTATGATTTAATTATTTAATTTTGGGGGCAGGGTAATTAGGTTTGTCTATTTTTAGAGGAGCTACTGGGGATTGAACCCAGGACCTCATGCATGCTAAGCAAGAACTCTACCACTTGAACTATACCTTCCCCCCATAAAATTGTTATATCCTCTTGTTAAATTGATCCCTTTATCATTATGTAATGCTCTTCTTTGTCTCTTTTTACAGTCTCTGTTTTAAATCTATTTTGTCTGATGTAAGTATTTCTACCCCACCTTTCTTTTTGTCTCCCTTTGCATAGGATATATTTTGCCATTCCTTCACTTTCAGTTAGTGTGTATCTTGATCCATAGTGAGTCTTTTGTAGGCAACATATACATCGACCTTGTTTTTCATATGTTCAGTCACTCTATGTCTTCTGTTTGGAGACTTTAGTCCATCTACATTTAGAGTAATTATTGATAGGTATGCAATTATTGCCATTTTGTTAATTTCTTTCTGGTTGTTGACAGTTCTTTAAAACTGATTCTGCATTAATCTCAATTTGGTTCTGGAACACCCATTTCATATAGTTTAGATTTTCTTGCCTTATCCTCTAAGATGCCTCAGTTCTCTTCCATATCTTCTTCTCCTTCTCCTCCTACTTCCTCTTCTGTGTTGCACTCAGGATATTGGATTCTGATTTGTCTCCCAGAACAGCAGTTCTCTTGTCAGATGGCTCTAATCTGCTTTTAATAATATATTTTGGGTTTTTAATTTCAGCTATTCCATTTTTCATTTAAAGACTTTTCCATTCCTTTTGAAATTTGCTGTCACTATATAATTTTCTATTACTTGCAAATATTTTAAAGTTTGTCTTTTATTTGTTTAAACAGAGAAAGCTTATGAGTTTGTAATCTGTATTCAATAATTTTCAACATTTAAATTTTGTTAGTCACTTTATTCTTTTTTTTTTTTTTTGGAAGGGTGTTTGCTCATTGTTTCCTTTTGAGCTTGGCAATTTTTAAATTGTTATTGCTATTTAATTTCTTTTAAAATTTCTTGTTGGAATTGTAAGATGAATAGGGTAAAATTATCTTCCATTGTGAAGGATTCATATTTAATTCTTTAAGGTGCCTGTGGATATTACCAGTCCAGAGTCATCCTAAACCAAAATTTTGGCTTGAGTTCCTGGACCATCCAAGAGATGCAACCCTGTAGTAACTATATTTACTAGCTTCTGTATTTAATGGTTTGGCATCTTGGGACTTTGCAGTCCCTGAACAGACTGATCAATCTGGGGTTAGCCAATTCTTAGAAATAGTAAAGGACTCCCTTGCAAGTGTGCCTTTTGTGAAAAACCAACCAATCAATAGGCTATATTCCAGCCACCTCCTCTATCAGCCTTCACACTCTGGGCCACTATCCAACTGCTCTAATCACCTGAGGATCAGATATCAGTCAACTATGGACACCCCCATACCATACAGCCTGCTGAAATTATTCAAACTAACCAATCTTAACCTGACTACTTTGCTTCACCCCTTCCCTTTCCCCTTCCAGCAGCAGCCACAATAAAGCTCTTGCCCAGGTTTCACCTTGCTCACTCTGCTCCTTACTGACCCTGGTACTTTCTTGTGTTGCCCCACATTGTCATGGCATGCCCTCTCCTCTTGGGAGCTGTGAATAACAAACCATCTTTTCCATGACAATCATCTCCTTATCTGTTGGCCTCACCATATTTGAATAATAAAAAAACATACACTTAAAAACAAACCCCTGGCTGCAAATAAATATGATAGCCATGAATCTTTTTTTGCTTCTCTTCTCACTCCTATCCATACTGTATCAAATCAACATTGAATATAATGCATTGGGAGTGAGGGAAGGCAGATTCCCTTCAAGTTCACACTTTCTTTGTAGGTGTACTCCAGTTATTTTCATCCTTGGCTTGCAATTAAAATCACTTGGGGAGGAGGCCTTAAAAAAACACTCATGCTTAGCTCCAAGTCCAGCTCTGTTAAATCAGACACTCTGGTGATGGTCCAAAGGTCAAGTGTGAGCATTTTTAAGAGCATCCCTGTTGATGTTTATGTACAGAAAATGTTAAGAATAACTAGTTTATTCTTTCAATATCTAAAGAAGGTCTCCCACTAGACCATGTCTGTCCTCTTAACACCTTCTACTGACAAAGCTGAACTTTGCCATTTTGCCAAGGAAAAATACTTGAGGAGTTAAGCTCTATTTTTTCAGAATAGAGAATAAAGAGTAGACTTGGAGTTGGGAAGTCAATGAATTGACAAATAGCACAATCACATTGAGAATCACACAAGGTGTATAGTTATCACATTTAATTTATTAACATTGAGCAAGTTTAGCACAGTTCCAGGAATACAATAAGTGATTAATATATATTATACTGTTATTATATTTTCTAATATAACATATAGTTTTATGTATAATAAAACCCATTCTAGTTTTATTATCAAATAATGCTGGAATTCTAATTAATGACTCTAGGAGGTGTGAAATAATGGATAATTTTCAGGAGAGATGAGATAGCATCTATTCCCTTTAAGCTGAAAAAAACCAAACAATGCACAGTTATTCATTTGCCTCATATAGTTTAGGGAGTATTCCGATCTGAAGTTATTTTTTGAAGTGAAAGTTTAAGCCCCTCAAACTGCAGCAAGAATTCTTAACTAGGGCTCTACTATGGGAATTTCAAGCTTGGAATTTTTAATGATCAAGGAAAACATATTTCTTCATTAATAAAGACACTTTGCCATTGAAGCTTCATCACATTTTGTGTTGAATGGAACTGTGTTGTCATTGCATTAATCTTCAGTGTTCTTGAGAGGCAAGAATATAGAATTATACATCCCATTTTATATTGCTTTTATTTCTCATAATTGGTTAATATCAAGTTATTAAAACCTAAGTCATTTACCTTTATTTTTCTTCTTTTCTCCTTTGATATTTTAGTTCATGCATTTTTACATTATTTTTAAATTGGGATATAACTGGCATATAATATTATATTACTTTCAGGTGCACAAAATCATGGATTTGAAATAGATGTATTATATATATATATGTATATATATATACATATATATATATCATATTTATGTATTTGATACAAATGATCACAATAAGTCTAGTTAACATCCATTGCCACAAATAGCTATATATATTTTTTCCTATGATGAGAACGTTTAATATCTACTCTCTTAGCAACTTTCAAATATATGATACAGTATTATTAACTATGGTCATCAAGTACAATGCATCCCCATAGACTCTTTGGGTGAGCTCTGGCTTTGAACTCTGTCCCCTTATCTCACACCTTCAAAATTGATGGCACATTCCTTTGTTTGACAACAGCTTCCATGCTCCACTTACCTCACTGAGTTCCCACTTTCCCTTGAAATTTGGCGTAATGATGTCATTCAGTACTAGTTTAACATTTTTATTGCTTTTGAAAAGACACATTTCCTTAATCCAGAAGCTTAAATTATTTTCAGTACAAGGCTTTGTCTGAAAGTATTATTCAGATTTGGTCACTCTATTTCCCAATTCTTAGGCTTCAGTTATTTCCAATTCTCATTGCTCATCCTCTTGCCTCTTTTCTCAAATGTACTGTAGCAGAGCATTCCTGGTACCAGTAAGCTTACGTCTATGTCCTGCCTCGAGTGCCTTTCATCTATTCTGTCTCAGGCTTTTCTTTAAACTGTGAAAGGCAGCTCATTTTGCACAAGCACAGCCTGAACGTTTAGGGGTGTTAAAGACATCTACAAAAACTCTCAATGAATTGGAAATGTGAGTTGTTGGATAAATCTCCACATTGCCCTTCAAAGGGATACTTCTGAAGTGCATTCTATGTAGTTCTTCAGAATATCCATTTTGGGATTGACCTCATTTCCCAGAAGGGGAACCAGTCCCATAACTCGCCTTTCTTGACTTTTCCATTTTCCCTGTCTTACTGTCCCTTTTTGCCATCTACACCTCTCTGGATTCCTTTCATCACTTCCCAAATAAGCCACATACATCCAAAAATCTTTTGCTGTGAAATTGTCTCTCTATAGGAGCTTAAGATCTTACTACTTCTCTCTTCATTTCAATTAACCTTTAAAGAAACTACATTATAGCTGTTTATGTTAGGAAACATATGATGGCAAAATTATTATTGCATACATGGGATATATTTGTATATGTGGATTTCTACTTCACTATAATTGAATTTCTATAAAATCTACATTGAATTTATATTGAATTCTGTAAAGCACTTTTCTCAGGGAAAATTCACACATTACTGGATGGATGATGGTTTTGAGTTACCACATGATGGCAGGGTCAGTAAGCTGTTACACTTTAGGTTTGGCCTTGTGCAGCACCTGTGGGAACTGTGTTGTTCTCTAATCTGTGCTGGGGATGAACAGACCATGTTGCACAAGTGTAGGCAGAAGTACCCCTGAAAAGTCTGTTATAACCTTCACCAATGCCCCACACTCTCAGCCCAGCTGAGGTCACCTTGACATGTACCCAGATATCAGGCTTCCTCACTCACTCAGAGGCCTGCAAACCTAGGAAGATGCCACACGGCCAAACCAGCCTCTTCCAAACCACTACCACTGACTATATCCCATCACTTTCTGTTTCTCTTTGTCTGGTCTAGGAGCTACTGGCAGTGCTATGTTGGGAGTGAGACAGTTACTTGCATAGACATGTGGATTCATCGCTTGGGGACCCAGGCAGGAACTCACATGGATGATGCTTAGACAGAATGACAGTACATCTGCACCTCTGATGCAAGACAATAAGGATGTTTAGATATTGTTTAACCTTGATGGCTACTTGTATACTCCTCCGACAGTACCTCTTAATAGCAAGTGGATTTCTACAAGGGCAATTATCATCACAACTTTAGATGACCTTGGTCTGGATAAGTATTGGCCTCTATATCAACGTTTGATATCTGTCTTATCCACTTTTCTGCCATGGTATTGATATGGTTGCTTTGAAAATACTGGACTTCCCAATAAATTTTGTAATGATAAAAAGTCCTCATAGTTGGCACTTTGCACCAAATACTGTAGTCTGCTTTCCCCAAAGCAGGGACACTCTCCTGAAGAACCACCATATAATGTGCAAATGAGGAAGTGATATGCTTTCCACATTATTATTTAATCCGTAGGCTCACTTCAACTTTCACCAGTAGGTCTAACTGCTTGTTTTCTTTTTTTTTTTCTTTTTCTAGAATTGTTACTGAGATTCTCTCCTTTTTACAACCTTGATGGGTTTAAAGCATACACGATAATCACTTCATCTGGGAGAACTTTTCTTTATGGCTTTTTTCACTAGGGATCTTTTTAGTGTGTATTACTATCATGCATTGTATCAGTACTACATTCCTGATTATTTTGATTGTGATTAAAAATACATAATATGACACTTAAATCATTTTAAATCATAACATTTAAATCATTATAAGTACACACTTTTGTGGTATTAGCTGTCTATAGATAATTGTATAAACAAACTTAGTAACATGCGTACCTCCTTTAAGCATGGGAGATACCAAGAAAATTGAGTAATTCCCTGAAATGGCCCAAGACATCACTTGAAATACCATCTTCATCTAAAACCAAAAGAAACGAAGGGTATGTTCATTGTACAGATTTAAATCTTAGCCTTCTCCATTAATAACAGTGTTTTGTTGTTGTTGTTGTTGTTGTTGTTGTTGTTGTTTGAGATTTAGTCATTTTTCTATTCCTGGCACAGAGGGGGACACAACCTTTCAAATGGAGATTTCCATTATAAATATAAAATTGCCTCAAAAAGGCAAAATTGACTTGGGTTTCAGAGAACCTCATGGTTCTTTTTTAAGAAATCTGTCCATTGTAATCTTCAAGCTAAAGAGATCTATGTTAGAGTGTAATTTGCCATCCTTCACATGGATTCATGCATGGAAGGATATCCTCATATTTTAAAGATTTTAGGCATTATGAGTAGAGTTGTTGTGCATAATTGCAGGCTAGGTTTTGTTTGGACACTTTCAAAGCAGTTGTCTAAATACTAAAGACATACTGTTGGGTCCTCAGGTGAACTTTGACTAGCTTTGGAAAAAACTGCCAAACTGTCTTTCAAAGTAGCAACACATGGATTCCTCCAGCAGTGAGGGAGAGTTCCTGTTTTTCTTCATTCTCTATAAATCACAGGTAATGTCATTTCTTTGGAGTTTAGTGGTTCTAATAAGTGTGCATTTCTATATCATCATTTTAGTTTGTAATTCCTTAATGGTATATGATTTTCTTTGGAAAGGTGTTTGTTAAGATCTTTGCCAGTTTTTATTTGGGTTGTTTGTTATAGAATTTTTGATGTAATTGTGTCCAAATCCTTAATCAGTTATGTGTTGTGTAGATTTATTTTTCTCAGTGTGTGGTTTGTCTTTAGGTTTTCTGAATAAGATCATAAACACTGTTTAAATTTTTATTTTTTTTTAATTCCATGATACAAATTTTACTTTTGTGGATAGATTTGGGGATTTTTTTAAAAAAGTTCATCACTTAGACAAGGTTATGTAGATTTTCTTAGATGTTTTCCTTTAGAATATTTATAGATGTGCATTTTTATAATTGTATGGACAATTTAGAGTACACTTGGTAAACACTGAGTGGTTGCACCTGCAGTTCCCAGCTGGTCAGAAGGTGGCTCCATGCCCACTCTCTGACCCTTGAGGTGCACGTTTCTCACTGAGGGGCTTGGCTCCTCGTGGAGCTAGTGGAGGCTGGGCCTCTTCAGGACCCGTCGTGGTTTCAACTTCGGGACAATGCTCAGGTAAGTACACACAGGCAGGAGCCAGACTTCTTCAGGAACCAACAGGAGGCAACATCATGAGAGTAAAAGATGTGGAAAAAGTGGGCAGAAACTTTCTCCAAGTGGTTACAGCCAAGGGTTTCCATTTTCAGAGGATCCAGCAGAGAAGTGGCTTTATATGGGAACTTGTGGAGTTTACTCTTAATTTTGTGTGTGATGTTGACAGTGTCTCGTGTCATTTTGGGGGGATATGGTTTCCGGTGTTCTTGGCACCATTTATTGAGGATACTGTCTTTCCCCATTGTATATCCTTAGCTTTTTTGTCGTGAATTAACTAACAACATAAACTGGGTTTATTCCTGTGCTCTCTATTCTATCACTCTGGTTCATGTGCCTGTTTTTGTGCCAATACCACACTGCTTAGGTGACTGTAGCTTCATCATGTACTGTGAAGTCAGTGAGAAAGATGCCTCTAGCTCTTATCTCCTTTCTTAGGATCATTTAGGTTATTCTGGGTTCTTTGTTCTACACAAATGCTAGGATTTCTTGGTTTTTGTGTCCATGAAAAAAAAGCTATTTGAATTTGATAGAGTTTGCAATTAATGTGTACACTGCCTTGGCTTGATGAATGTTATACCAATGTTCTTCAAATGAATGAGCACAAATTTTGTGGATGTGTGTCCTGTATCAATTTCTTTATCAGCGTTTTATATAAGTTTCCATGTGCAGGCCTTTCACATCCTTTATAATTTATTTCTAGATATTTTGGTTATTTTTTGGTACAATTTTGAAATAAGGTTGTTTTAGTAATTTATCTTTATGGAACTTCTTTATTAGCATATAGAAAGTCAACTCATTTTTCTTTTTTAAATATTTTTTATTGCTTTATAATCATTTTACAATGTTGTGTCAAATTCCAGTGAAGAGCACAATTTTTCAGTTATACATGTACATATATATATATATTCATTGTCAAATTTTTCTCTCTGTGAGCTACCATAAGATCTTGTATTTATTTCCCTGTGCTATACAGTATAATCTTGTTTATCTATTCTACAATTTTGAAATCCCAGTCTATCTCTTCCCACCCTCCACCCCCTTGGCAACCACAAGTTTGTATTCTATGTCTATGTGTCTATTTCTGATTTGTATTTATGCTTTTTGTTTGCTTGTTTGTTTGTTTTAGGTTCCACATATAAGTGATCTCATATGGTATTTTTCTTTCTCTTTCTGGCTTACTCCACTTAGAATGACATTCTCCAGGAGCATCCATGTTGCTGCAAATGACATTATTTTGTCAATTTATATGGCTGAATAGTATTCAGTTGTATAAATATACCACTTCTTATTTATCCAGTCATCTGTTGATGGACATTTAGGCTGTTTCCATGTCTTGGCTACTGTAAATATTGCTGCTATAAACATTGGGACACAAGTGTCTTTTTGAAGTAGGGTTCCTTCTGGATAGAGGACCAGGAGTGGGATTCCTGGGTCATATGGTAAGTCTATTCCTAGTATTTTGAGGAATCTCCATACTGTTTTCCACAGTTTCTGCACCAAACTGCATTCCCACCAACAGTGTAGGAGAGTTCCCTTTTCTCCACAGCCTCTCCAGCATTTGTCATTTTTGTATTTTTGAATGATGGCCATTCTGACTGGTGTGAAGTGATACCTCATTGTAGTTTTGATTTGCATTTCTCTGATAATTAGTGATATTGTGTATATTTTAACAACTGATTTTTCTGTATTGATATTTTATCATACAACTTTTCTAAACTCATTTATATTATCAGTTTTTTTTTTTTTGGTGGTTTGTCTCTGTACCAGCATCTTCAGTATACCCCCAAAAGGAGCAGTCATAATCATAATGATCAGATATAAAAATGTCAGGTCTAAGTGTAAACTATTGGATGGTAAGTCAAGGGCCAACTTGAGTACAAAATTATATATACAAAACTGTTAAGAAATACCAAAGGAGAACATAGTTGTAAATTAAGAAGGGTGAGAAATACAATCAGGACACGAAGCAGGCACACTCATCCCATCACCCTACTCAAATAGTGATAACTTTTTATAGCCCATTAGCAAGTACAAGTTATTAAAGAGGAGGTGATTCATGACAAGGTGAGCACACCAGAGAGTGTGCTTTGATGCACTAAAGTGTAGTTGAAAGAAAAGCACCTGGTTTACACCCAGTAGATCCCATACTTCATGAAAAATTTGAACTAAAGCCAGCCCAGGCTTCCTACCATATTCAACTATCATAAGTAAATTAGAGATTTGTTTAACACTTAATATATTGAAGATAGAAAATTAAATCTCGTAGTAGGATAAAGTACCATTAAGGAAAGATGAAATATGTTAAATACCTTGAAACCAGATGATGTATTTATGAACATTTTACTGGAACAAATTCATCTATATGGTATAATAGAAGATTTATGAGTAGAGGTAATAAGCCCAACAAGTCTGATGATAGCAGGTTGTTCATAAAAGAATTTTAGTTCAATTTTAATTATTAATTAAAAACAAAACTGTTAATATAATTTAATGTAATTTTAAAAGGTACAGGTTGTAGATGCAGGATATAAGCTTCTCTAGAGAATAAGCCTAAACAATGCTGTAGTTTGCTTAAAAGAAGCCACCAATTAAGAAAGCATTCAAGGTTAAGAACACATTCATCTCAATATCAATAGCAAAATAATAAACCTCATAATTTAATACTGGACTAATCTATTAGTTAGTAAAAGCAATACTATTCATATTGGTAGCAAGAAATATTTATCCTTGCATAAGCTTATATCAGGATGAATCACTTATTGATGGTTAGCAGTAAAATAAAACCTAACCAATACTTAATTATAAAAAAAAACTGTTAGTCCAACACAGGTTTGCATTTAAGGAATGACTTTCTAAAAGGAAAAGGAACTTTGTAATCACATGTCCTGCATGTTTACCAGGAAGGTTACATCTAGCACTTCTAATCTTAGAGGAATTGACTAACAAAGGACATATTTAATGGCCATGGTTTCCTGACACTGAAAATGTAGCATAATTACTTGTTTTCTAAATAAGCAGCTAGAATGGCACAAGGTTTTTACTATCTCTTTTCATCAGTGAAATTGACCTTCCCAATAAGAGGTGGGAGCCATATAAAATGAGAAGTTCCTTTGGTGCTTTATGTGTTTAATCTATAAAATAAATAACTGAATCTTAAGGGATAGCATAGCTTTTAATGGGTTAATAATTATGGTTGTGGTGGCCCCAATGAATATAACAAACTCCAAGTGATTAAAATTTAGACCAGCTTTTCAAAATGCTGTAGAATGTATTGATCCAATACATTGATTAACAGAAAAAAGTACTCTAAGAATAATAGCTCAATTCAAATTTAGAATTCATTTCAGCAATAGGTTTTATACCCTCAGAATTGGATCAGAAGATCCCAGTGTTGTAACTGCTGAAAATGCTTCATTTAATGATTAAAGTTCTGTGAGATATGAGTTCAGACTGGAATGATCCCAGTAAGCTTGTATCTATTATATACTTGTCCCAGTATGAGAGGGCAAAAGAATTAAGGGTCACTTTATAAAAGCACCATCAAATTAATTGGTGATACAGTAAAATTTTAATAATTTATACATACCCTAGTGTAGAACATGGTTTGCTACCGTAGCAGAAAACAATTGCATCAAACATAAATCTTTATTTCCTTAAGGTTAAGTCCTCTTCCTAAGAACAGATTTACAATCTACATTCTTTTACTAAGTATTACAGGTTTGCTCACTGTGTCATTATTCACATTAATTAAAGGGAATTCCTAGGTTCTGGAAATTTAGAGAGGCCCAAATATCATCAATTTATGTATATTATTGCACCAATGCTGGACTTAACCATGGCTTTCACATTAGCAGTTCCTCTTAACATAACTTATCCACTATCCACTGATGTAAACTTAGGCACACTTCTTATATTGGCTGTATGAAGCCTAGCTTCTTATTCCATGCTCTGATCTGGATGAGTTCAATATTAAAAATACACACTAATCAGAGCTTTATAGGCAAAAGCACAATCTCAAATAAAGTAAACTAGCAATTATTGGTTTATTATTCCCACTGATAAATGGATCATTTATACTCTCATTTATTAAACAAGAATACCAATGATTAATTTTCCCCTCCCAAACCCTAGCTAGATTTTTTTTTATATTTACCTCTACTGTAGCAGAAATCAACAGAGCCCCATTTTGATTTAACAGGAGAATCAAAACTTGTATATACCTTCCATGTAGAATATGTAGCAGGTCTATTTTCTCTGATCTTTATAGCTGAATATGTCAGTATCACTATAATAAATGGTTTCAAAATTATTCTATTTTTAAGGGCATTTCAAAATCCCTAGATAACAGAATTATATACAGCCAAATTACATACAGCCAATGTTATTATCCAAACATGCCTCCTAACAATATCCTTTCTATGAATTTGAATATCCTACACACAATTTTGAGATGATCATCTTATACATCTCTTATTTTTTAACATTTTTATTGAGTTATAGTCATTTTACAATGTTGTGTCAAATTCCAGTGTAGAGCATAATTTTTCAGTTATACATGAACATATATATATATATTAATTGTTACATTATTTTCCCTGTGAGCTACCACAAGATCTTGTATATATTTCCCTGTGCTATACAGTACAATCTTGTTTATCTATTCTGCATATGCCTGTCAGTATCTACAAATTTTGAACTCCCAGTTTATCCCTTCCCACCCCTCTCCCCCTTGGCAACCACAAATTTGTATTCTATGTCTATGAATCTATTTCTGTTTTGGATTTATGTTCTCTTTTTAGATTTCTTTTTTATACATCCCTTTTTTATGAAAAAAATTAACACTAAGACTAGCTCTATGTATATGTTTCAGTACCTGTCAGTGCATCAGGCATCCCACTACAAACATAAGAAGTATGTCTGACCAAAGAGTTTTTGTTTGTTTGTTTTGCTTTGCTTTTAAAGGGGAAGTAAGTAGGTTTATTTATGTATGTTTAAATTTATTATTATTATTATTATTATTATTATTATTATTATTATCATTATTGTTATTTAAAATATTTAATATATTATTATTATTATTATTATTATTATTATTATTATTATCATCATCATCTAAGCATACACTCTACCACTGAGCTATACCCTCCCCCAAAAGAGCTCTTTTAAAATAGTAAATAAAAGAGCTTTAATCAGTTCCTAGAATCATAGGAATTGATCCTACCCCTAAGAATTTTAAAATGTTCATGCTACCACATTATACCACATTCTATGGTGAATATAGTCTGTTAAATAAACTATCAGGCACATACCCTAAGAGTATTGTTTTATATCTTTAGTATACTAGTAAACCCTATTTTTACTGTCATTCTACTGACCATTATCTCAGGAATCATTATTTTAATAAAAAGCTCACATGGTACTAGTATTTCCATTCTAAAAGAAAATTAAATGCACAAGTTATAGAAGCAAGAACAAGTCTTTTCTAACAATAAACACCACATCAATACTATTTATATTGGATATTATTATTAATCTAGTATACTCCAGTCAATGAACAAGTACAAAATTCTTTAATCTAAGAGCATCCACCATTTTAACAATAGCCCTAGACACAAAATTGAACTTCCCCCATTTCTTTTCTGAGTGATTGAATTTATACAGGGCATACGTCATACAATAGAGCCAATCTTATTAATTTGACAAATGTACACCCCTATGTGTTACACCAAATCTCACTGCCCACTAAACATACTATTCATCAAAGCTCTATTATGAAGTATCATCAGCAGCTGAGACAGACTAACAAAACCCACTACAAAATTTATAGCCTGCTCATCAACTGTCCATATAAGATGAATAAAAGCTATTACAATGTGTAATCCAATCATGACAACCCTAAATGCACTAATTTGTATCAAAAACACTGTCAACTTACTATTTATGCCCTGTGCATGGACTGCAACAGTATCATTATCACACACATAAAATAAAACTTTTCTGATCACAATTTTTATCCCCATCATCATATTGTCTTAGGTGGTCTGCCACCAGTATAAGGGTTTTTCCTCAAATGAGTAATAACTCAAGATATAACAAAATTCATTAACATCAAACTACAAACATTAATATTCCTTGCAGCATTATTCAACATATATTTGTACTTCTGGCTAAAATCCTCCAAGGCACTACCTATATTTTTATCAATAAATTATAAAAAAATGAGATTTTAAACATAGAAAACAACACTCTGATTATTACTAATCCTAACAATCACAGGATTACTGCCCTTAATATCAACTGTATCAGTGCTTAAGTATGGATTCAGGTTGTACACACCAACAGTTTTCAAATGTTTAAGGAAGTACAATTTCATTTCTGAAAATACGGATTACAAGAGTTTGTTCTACATCAATTGAAGTCAATCAAACACTTTAATTAAGAAAAATACTTAGTAGATTGGTGGGCTTCCACTACAGGAAGTTTCAGTCAGCAGATAAATCTTCTAGTAAACTGGCTTCAGTCTATTTCTCTCTAGATCGCTTTGGGCACTCCTTCCACGTTTAGTTTTGTTATCAACATGGGATGTCTTCTTTTTTTAAGGTTTTATTTTATTTCTTTTGGTAATGTCATTTCCATTTCAATTTACTAGTCTTACACCTTGATAAAATTGATTATTAGGTATTCTAGTAATATTGATATTATGTAAAATAAAATTCTGTTAAATTATTCTTGACATTATTCATTGTTACTGTGTACAAGAAAGAAATTCTGATACATTGACAATTTGTATTGTCTACTTGCTGAAATATTTGAGTTGCTTACAGCTTAAAAGTTGAGCTACTCAGTGAACTGTTCATGATTTCAAGATTTATATATATATATATATATATATATATATATGATGATGTCATCTGATTGGTGAATAGATTTGTTTTTAGTGTAACAGTTTTATTTGTTGATACTCTTACTGTCTTTTCATACACCCTGGCTTTTTGTGGAAGTTCCAGGAAAATAGTGAATAAAAGTGTTGAAAGGAAACCTCTGGGCTTTATTCCAGATTTTTATTTACTGTTTCTTATAATGCTGTGTATCATACTAAGATAATTTATTTCTACCCCTATTTTCAAGAGTGTTTATTCCATGAAGTAAGAGTGGAGTTTTTTAACGTTTCTTGTGATCAATTGAATCAGATTATGTAATTTTTCCTGCTGTAATATTGTTGTTTATTATACCGTTCAGTTTTATGTTAAAATTTAAGACATTGTTTGGCTTAAAATGTTAAAAAATTATAAAATCTTCTGTGGAGACATTTGCTTACGGTGCATAATCTTTTTATTGTGTGGTTAAATTAAGGTAAGTAGTACTTTAGGTAAGTGGAGGAATCGAATTTAATAGGCAAGTTGATTGTTTTTGTGATGTTTCTGTGGGATTTTATTCCATCAAGATAGACTTATGTTATTCCAAGAAAATAGGATTAAGGGATGAGGGGTAGAGACAGGGTGAAAGTAAAATAGTCAGTGGTAAGGGTTAGGCAAAGGGTCTTAGGGGTCAGCACTAGGGAAAAGGGGCCTGGGGAAGTATTGGATGTTTATATCATGAGTATGGGCTGTGGTTGGGTCTATGGGTAAGAGCTGAGTTAGGCATTATGGTCTAGGGTCAGGGCAAAGGTCAAGGTCTGGGTCATGGTCTAGGTCAGGGTCTAGGGTTTAGGGTCTAGGGTCAGAGTCAGGGTCTGGGTCTGGGTAAGGGTCAGGGTCAGGGTTTTAGGGTGCAGGTTATGGTGTGAGGGTT